>NC_088386.1:126110000-127311666 GCF_037993035.2 Macaca fascicularis
GGATATTAGGAAATCAATTTGTTATTTTGAACATTGCTAAATAAAAAAAACAAGCATTTATCCTATTTTTTGTACAACCTATATTTCAAGATAACTGAATATTGTTAAAGAGAAGCTATTTGCAGAAGAAATCTGACCAATAATGATGTAAAAAAATAAAATCTGAATCTCATCATTTTGCGACCCCTGATGATATCACGGATTTAGGTATTGCTAAAACCGTCAGGTGACAGATGATCAGGCTGACAACACCTGCACCTGCTGCCAAGCTTAACATAAAAAATAATACTAAATTCCCCCTGCGAAGCCTGCTTTTGCCCAAAAAACCCCAAATCAAAGCAAACCCCTCAAAACCTGAGTTAAAGCAAGCTTCTAGATCTAACTTCTAGCTTACAAAAAATGAGAGGAAGAGAGGACTATACCACTAAGAAAATGCAACCAGAAAATTCCAGATTGCAAAAAATGTAATAGGACCAAAGCCCTGAGTTCTTCAATAAATACATGACAATTTATAGCTTAAAAGAGACATAGGGACAGGTGAGCCAAATGCAATGTGTGCAACTTGTTTAGATCCTGATTTGAACAAATCAACTCTAAAAAGACTTCTGAGACAGTGGGGAGACTGTGAACTATGATGGGGTATCTGATGGTATTAAGGAAGTACTAATTTTGTTTTTTTAGTGTGGATATAGCCTTTTAAAGGTAAAAAGAAAGAATAAAGGTGGTGAAGGGTGTGATAATCCTATGAAGGGTCTGGGTTTGGGTCCTGAGGGCAGCGAATTACATCCCAGACTCACGGGCAATTAACAGTCCAAGCCAGGGTCCCATCAGCTGAATCCTGAGGTTGCGATGCTTCAGTCTTTTCAGAACAGGGTAAAGGAAGAGTCCAGAAACCACGTTCACTGGCTTCGTGAAAACCAAGCACGTCTTTGAGATATTTTTCAAAATCTGCCTCTAAGTTAAGTTCTGCCTTGCCAAAGTCGGAAGCCTGAAAGAGAAAAAAGCAAACAAACACGTTGAAGGACGAAAGATTACAGCCATCAGATCACTCATAGATTTTTTTGTTTTTTGTTTTTGAGTCAGGTCTTTCCCTGTCACCCAGGCTGTGGTGCGGTGGCACCATCATAACTCACTGCAGCCTTCAATTCCTGGGCACAAGCGATCCTCCCACCTCAGCCTCCTGAGTAGCTGAAACTACAGGCACATGCCACTATGCCCATTTTTTTTGAGGCAGAGTCTCGCTCTGTCACCCAGACTGGAGTGCAGTGGCCGGATCTCAGCTCACTGCAAGCTCCGCCTCCCGGGTTCACGCCATTCTCCTGCCTCAGCCTCCCGAGTAGCTGGGACTACAGGCGCCCGCCACCTCGCCTGGCTAGTTTTTTGTATTTCTTAATAGAGACGGGGTTTCACCGTGTTAGCCAGGATGGTCTCGATCTCCTGACCTCGTGATCCGCCCGTCTCGGCCTCCCAAAGTGCTGGGATTACAGGCTTGAGCCACCGCGCCCGGCCAGATTTTTTTTTTTTTTTGAGACAGAGTCTCGCTCTGTCGCCCAGGCTGGAGTGCAGTGGCCGGATCTCAGCTCACTGCAAGCTCCGCCTCCCGGCTTCACGCCATTCTCCTGCCTCAGCCTCTCGAGTAGCTGTATGCCCAGATTTTTAAAACTTTTTTTTTTTTTTCTCAGAGATCGGGGTGAGGAGGTCTTGCTATGTTGCTCAGGCTGGTCTCAAACTCCTGGCTTCAGGTGATTCCCTCACCTCGGACTCCCCAAAAGCTGGGATTGCAGATGTGAGTCACTACTCCCAGTTTCACTCATATTTTTTTAGGAGGCCCAGCAGTGAGGCAGAATGGATGGGGAGACGCTGCTACTAAAATGTTGAAAAGCATGAGACTCCACCTGGTTGTTAACTTCCACCTGACAGGTGATTTGGACTGAAGGTTTAGTTTTGATCATGGCAAATCTGAGCATGGTGCAAAATAGCTTAAAGAATGTTTTTAAATGCATTTCTTGAAAGCCTACTCACTGATGAAGGATGACCCTCTGTTCTCCAGGGCTAAGGATACGCCAGGCACTGAGTGGCTCTCTGGTCAGCCCTTTCTGCCTGCAGCTCCATGAGTGGGTACCCGTTTACAGTTTGTGGTTTGTGAACATGCCAACTCCTGGCATGGAAGAAGGGAAGGAAGCTGGGTGGAGATGAAAATCTTCCTTAGGTACCTCCCAAGAAATATCTGCACAAGTGAGGATAAAAATCAGGACAAACTGGCCGGGCGCGGTGGCTCATGCCTGTAATCCCAGCACTTTGGGAGGCCGAGACGGGCGGATCACGAGGTCAGGAGATCGACACCATCCTGGCTAACATGGTGAAACCCCGTCTCTACTAAAAAAAAATACAAAAAACTAGCCGGGCGAGGTGGCGGGCGCCTGTAGTCCCAGCTACTCGGGAGGCTGAAGCAGGAGAATGGCCTGAACCTGGGAGGCGGAGCTTGCAGTGAGCAGAGATCCCGCCACTGCGCTCCAGCCTGGGCGACAGAGCGAGACTCCGTCTCAAAAACAAAAACAAACAAACCAACAAACAAAAAATCAGGACAAACCAAAGTTACAAATGTTGGGATTGCAGGATAGCTCAACTAGCTGGTCCCTCCCTAGTAAAGGAGGATGAAACCAACACTGTATCTGAAGGCAATTCCAGATGTTTGAGTCCAGTGAGAAATGTATGTGTAAAAAAATGCAAGCATAAGTATCCAGGAAGTTTAACTGATTTTATTTTGTTTACTTATTTGTTTTCATATTTCTGAGGCAGGAAGAACAATGTAGGCATAAACTGCCTTTCCTTCCAGTTTGAACAAAGAAGCTGGATGCCATTTACTGCTCGCTTTGGGAGCGAGCTGCCGATCTGGGAACAGAGCCTTTGTTTTTTCAGCTGCTGTTCCGGAGATCCCTCCCCTGTCCTGCTTGCTGTTCTTTTTGCCACTCACTCCTTGCCTCCAAGAATGCTGAGGTGTTTTTTTTTCTGTAATCCTTGTCTCATTTGAGCTCTCCCCAGGATGAAACTGAGGGTAATCCTTGCAAAATTCTGCTGTCCCAGAAATTAGGGGAAAGTAGAAAAGATGCAAAAAGGAAGCAGGACATGCCTTTTACCTTGTGAAATGTTTTATGGTTGCGGAAGATCAGGCGCATGTCCCGCACAAACTATGCCACCGTGTACACTTCCGTATTCAGCCTCTCCTTAACCAGGTCCAACCGCATTGCTTCCTGAAAGGGCTCACCGTAACCGCGAATCAGGACAAAGCCACCAGAGAGGAGACGTCAGCACAGCTGTCATCACTGGAAAGGATCCAGTTTAAATACAATCCAAGTCTTCATTTCCAGGGTGATAATGATAACACCATCTGACTTCTGTAGGCCAGCTATTGTTCTAGGCACTAGATAAACTAAATTGTAAGCCAAGCATATGAATATGTAATCTCCACATTTATGGGTACCATAAATAATGATGCCCATTTCACAGATGAGGAAACCGAGGGATGGAGAGGTCAAGGAGCCTACCCAAGATGTCCCAGCTAGAAAGTGGCAGAGCTGGGATGGGAACCCACACAGTTTGGCATCTGTGGCTCTTGTTTTTTTTTGAGATGGAGTCTTGCTTTGTCACCCAGGCTGGAGTGCAGTGGTACCATCTTGGCTCACGCAACCTCTGCCTCCCAGGTTCAAGTGATTCTACTTCCTCAGCCTCCCAAGTAGCTGGGATTACAGGTGCCCGCCACCACGCCTGGCTAATTTTTGTATTTTTAGTAGAGATGGGGTTTTGCCATGTTGGCCAGGCTGGTCTTGAACTCCTGACCTCAAGTGATCTGCTGGCCTCAGCCTCCCAAAGTGCTGGGATTACAGGCATGAGCAGCTGCCCCCAGCTGGCCTCTGTGACTCTTAATCTCTAGTAGGAAAGACATTCCTCCTAAAGAGAAGATGAAACTGAGATACACAGGAGGGGCAGCAACTTGCCCGGTATCCCATAGCCCGTGAGTGGTAGGGTGGAGTTTGAGCCAGGTAGTCCCTCTCCAGAGTGTGCAGCGAAATCCCCGCTACACTGCTCCACTGCTGCCGTGCTGTCCTTCTCTCCCGTTCTCCAGCTTCCTGAGCAAACTGCAACACCTGCCGGACTCAGCCCCCACATTTCTCAAAGTGCATTTTATGCAAGGGAACTGTAAAATGTGACTTACATTAAATGGAATGCCTGTAAAAAAGGAGCTTTGTGGATGACAGTAGGCCTTCAAGAGGAGGAACTCATATTTCTGTAAAATGTGAAGAGGGCTTGAAAGTGAAATGCAGCTTGGAAAGTGAAGCCAGGTGAATGTCTAGACATGCACACGGACGGGGCAGCCAAGCCCAGTCAGCATTACAACCGTGCTTACCAAGGCTCACGGGGTGTGTGGGATTTTGTTTAGACTCTGTGTTTGGGCATTAAATTGTCATCCTCTAAAAGGAGACATTGAAGCCTCCCTTTGGTGCAATGCCCTGACCCTGTGCCTGTTTGTGCTTCTCATGTGAGAAGGGAAAAGCGTAGGCTTGGGGTTGGCATCCAACTTACCAGCTGGTCCTGAGGCTGCATCTGCCTCTCCAGGATCTTAGATACATGATGACACTGTTGGCTTCCTGAAGGCCTCTTATCCTGCAGAAGGTGCAACTCCACAGCATCCTGAGAGGTTGGACAAAAGGTGAACAGAGGGCAAGGTCCCTGGAAATGGCCACCGTTCCTGTGGCTGCCACTGTCTTCCCTCAGGAAGGATGAGCTCAGCCATGAGGGTGGGATACCTCCCAGAGTGTCCAAGATCCCCACGTGGGGCCTCCAGCATTGACCCTTCCCTCGCATCAGTGGTGGCGGCAGGTGGGCAGCCTGAGGAAGGTGGTGTCACTGTAAGCGTGGGCTCTTTTCCCTGTCTGAGCTGCTGGGAGCACAAAGGAACCCAGGCTGCCAGGCTTGAGTGTCAGAATCCGGGCTTTCACCTGCAGGGACCTCAGGCCTCCATCAGCCTGATGAGACCATGGTGAAATGTGTGACAAGCCGTGCTTCCTGTCTTTCCTGAGCAGGCACAGAACATAAGCTGGCTTTTCCTGTCCCCAACTCCCCTTGGACAGGAGTCCCTGCTGTCCAAGGAATAACATCCTAGGAAAGGGCACCTCCAGGGGCAGAAGCAGTGTGGGGCCAAGAGGCTCGCTGGCAGCCTCAGAGACCCAGAGAGGCCCAGAGTCTCTGGCACCAGACTGCTGTGCATCACACCCTTGTCCGCAATGCTCACAGGTCCTGCCCTTTCCATCCGGAGGTGAGTGCTGTGTGCCCGAGGCGGGGCTGCATCCCACTCACCTCTTGGCTTCCACAGGGGGGATGTGACAGTCTTCACGGAAGACTCATGGACAAGTACTGCAGCAGAGAAGTTATCCCCCTTTACGGCACACCTCGCATTCATCCAAGTTTTTCCACTGCAAGGGCAGATCATGTGGACACCGCTAGGACCAGCTGCCACTACCACTGATGACCCAGGAATGCTGACCCTGTGGGGTTCTAGAACACATCATTTTGTGTGTGCCACAGTGGATATCCAAACCCAATTTATGGTGGGGGGAGCTGATGCCACCTCCCTGGGGGAAACTGCAAGACAAATGGCACAACATGCAGGGAGTCTGGGTGGTGACCACCACCACTAGGGCTTTTCTTCTCTGGCTGTGGCTTGCTAACGGGTTCTGCCGTGTTTTGAGCTGTGCTGCCGCCTGCTGGCAAGCTTGTGCTTTGAGCTGGGCCACTCTGGGCCGCATTTGCTGAGCCCCACCAAGCCTCTGCTAATAGATCTAACTGACCAAAGTAAGAAATGATGATAACTGGCATTTAGGTGCAGGAGTATGGGAACTGTTTTTCCTGGTGCCTTGCCTAACTGCCTAGGGTCGTAACATAACATGGCCCTAAAATGTTCCATAGTGGGCACGGATGCTGTGACCCAGTAAATAACAAATTAAAATAATCAAAATTAAGTTATCTTTGGCACTTACAATGGGCTTTACAACATGGAACTCCATGGACCTTCTCTGTTAAAATATTTAATACTGATCAATATGAATTAAAACACGGCTTTCAAGGACGAAAACTCATTATGGAAGATCTATTTAGAGAAGGGATGATTATCCCCAAGGTTTCTCCATTTCACAGCCCAATTTGGTCTGTTCTTAAGCTTGGAAAGAATGAATGATGCCTCACGGTGAATTACTACAACCTGAATGCTGTGACCCCATCTGTGAAGGCCCAATGTTATTGAAATTACTGACTCCATCCACTTAGCAAGTGGTAAATACTCTGCAGGCATAGATTTGACTAATGTGTTCGGTTCAGTGCGTATTTCAACAGCATCTCAGCTGCAGTTGCTTTCAGCCCCGAAGGGACACAACAGACCATTATCTGGCTACCATGGGGTACCTCGACAGTTCTGCCACCGTACACAATCTGCAAGCAGGATTTGAACTGCATCTGACCTTCTCTAGGAGCACAGGTGTAACATCACCCTGAGACACCCTTCTCTCAGCACATTCACGTGACACACTCAGGACATTACTCACAAGGAGCTCACAGAAAAGGATGGGGTTTGTGTTTCCGCATGGATGTGGGATTCAACTAAAACAAAAAAGTATGGGCCACTGCCCCAGGCATAGTACAGGGATCCACCACCAATTTCTGGCCATTATCTGGTCAGTCGAGGGATGCTCCATCCCTGACACTGTCAAAAAATAATTATTGACCCTCTAAGTACCCACAGTGTTCTAATAAGCCTCCCAGCATCCTTTAGTCCTCTTGAGTTCCAGAGGAAACACATCCCTCATTTATAGATTTTAGGTAAGCCCATTTATGCTATTACTTGCAAACAGACCCACTTTCAATGGGGTTCCTTCTAACAAAAGATTCTAGAATCTGTCAAATTGCAATACAGCAGGAATTAGTGCCCTCCTGAGTCTCATTCACTGTGGAGGCTTTGGCAACCTCCTCTCATGCCTCCTGGCATCTCTGGACCACCCATGATGGCCATGGACTTTTGGTACAAAAAAACATAAAACCCCAAAAGCTGTTTTCCTCAGCCCCACACTATATGCTGATAGAGTGGCAACTGCTGGCTGCATCCAGGCCCTTCTGGAGATGGAGGCTGTCACACGCCCAGCCTGTGGCTCTTTACACCAGCTGCCCGTCATGTGTGGGTCATGGAGGCAGCACCCTGCAGGGCAACCACAAACACATTTTGGGAGTACCAGCATCGGTCTCTTTGTTGTACACATACATAAGTGAGACTGCAGTGGAGACGGACGGACGTGCAGCAGTGACACTGGATGATGGGGCTGTGGGCAAGGCCCTCACTGGCCCATTCTCAGTCAGATAAACATTCATCTTATTCTCCCGACCTGGCCCTGGAAGGTGGGACTGAGAGGCTGGGTCAAACATGCCCCTGGCTATTATGTGCTGACATGTGGCATTAGGAGAGTTAGAGGGTATTATCATGTTGGGATATTAATTAATGGTCTGGATTTTAAAGATCCTTTTTTTTCTGGTTGCAAAAGTAACAAATTGGTCATTATAGTAATTCCAACTGTACATAAATGTATAATACAGAAAGCAAATGCCCCTGTGATCTCATCTCAAAATAAGTGCAGTTGAGTCTTTCGGCTATTTTTTCACTCGTAGACCTACCTACACAGTCACATAAGCAACAAGGGGCTCCTTCCCCACATGTCACAACTAGCATTAAGTGTCCTGAAGCTCTCCTGACTGCAGAACCCTCTGGTGGCTTTCCATTGATTGAATGATAACTCCATACTTATGAATCCATGTATTTAAACACATATCTATATCAAAGGTCTAATATTCTATAAGAAAAGTTTTTAAAAAACCATTCTGTAACTGTATCACTTTATTCTGCAATACTGATAGAACTTGTGTTTGGCCCTAATTTTTTGCTACTATGATGTTACACTGAGCACCCCTGATTCTCAGGGTATTTAAGATCAGCATGGGAAAGATGATTTATATAATAAATGGCATTGGGAGACCAGTGCCTTAAACTTGGAATGAATCCAGCCTGGTCAGGTCAGCCTCCAGGGCAACATGGGGGAGGCACCATTGTCTCTGCTGGAAGTTCACAACTAATGGGAAGCTCGTGAGTGGAACTGATGTCTGGAGAACACGTCTAAGCAAGCAGAAGAGGTTGAGGAGGGAAGTTAGTGCAGCCAATAGATGACTGCCATTTCCAGCTATAAGGAGGCCCTGTAGAGACAAAGCTC
This sequence comes from Macaca fascicularis, assembly GCF_037993035.2. Taxonomy (NCBI): domain Eukaryota; kingdom Metazoa; phylum Chordata; class Mammalia; order Primates; family Cercopithecidae; genus Macaca; species Macaca fascicularis. The sequence continues at coordinate 126,118,304 of NC_088386.1, forward strand.
AGTTCAAATGCATCATTCCATCCCGGTGCTACCAATAAGGAGCACGGAGCACTCAGCAATACTTGGTGTGCAATCATGGATGATCCTCTTGTCCTTTCATATACTGTTCCTGTCTATTTCAAGGCCTTTTTTTGCTTTTCATGCTGGAGCAATTTTTTTTTTTTTGAGACAGTGTCTTGCTCTGTTGCCCCAGCTGGAGTGCAGTGGCATGACCTCACCTCACTGCAACCTCTGCCTCCAGAGCTCAAGTGATCCTCCCACCTCAGCCTCCTGAGTAGCTGGGACTACAGGTGCATGCCACCATGCCTGGCTAATTTTTGTATGTTTTGTAAAGAAGGGGTTTTGCCCTGTTTCCCAGGCTGGTCTCAAACTCCTGGGCTCAAGGGATCCACCCACCTTGGTCTCCCCAAGTGCTGGCATTACATCGCTCTGTACAGCAATACAGAGTCTCACTATATCACTCAGGCTGGCCTTGAACTCCTGGGCTCAAGCAATCCTCCTACCTCAGCCTTAGCTGGGACTACAGGTGCACACCACCATTCCTGGCTGATTAAAAAAAATGTGTTAGAGATGGGGTCTTGCTATCTTATCTAGGCTTAGAGTATTTTATTTCTGACACCTTTGGTTTATAGCCATCCAAATATCCAGATCTTTTTTCTAAAACACATGGACATGATGAGCTTTTTCATTTAATTTTTATTTTAGAGTCATTTGCTTCCCCATCCCAAATTAACTATGAAAATTGTTTTGAAGATGCCATGCCCAAATGTGGAGGTGACTCAGAGCTGGGAAACTCAGAAGCTCTAAGGTGAGCCTCCAGACAGGGAAAGTCTGCAACATGGTGACTGAGAGGGTAGTAGAAATTCACTTGCTATTTAACTCTCTCTTGAGATTTATTCTTGGAGGACAGAGCAAAAGTCCATTCTGAAAGACAGAAGGAGTCAATGAATGAGGTTATTCTGGAGGTTTTTCTTCTGTAGATACTGGCCTTCCCACTTCCTATGAGTATCTGTACCCAGACATCACACTGGATCTCAAACCCAAGGCGTCAAAAAGAAAAATTAGCTCCCTCCCCCAGTCAGTTTTTCTTCTGGACCTCACTTAGTGATAAAATCACTTTTCCCCCTGTCACTCAAACCCATGACCCAAGTTCTTCTTTCTTACTCTTTCCCATCCATTCCTTTCTTCTTCCATTTTTCCTCTCTAGATAAAATCTTTATGATTTCATCCTAGTGATAATTTCTTGAGTGTTACTGAGAGGGGCCTTGTGTTGGGTCCTGGGATCACAGAGACTAGTTCTCAGGACAGGAATAGCCTGCTGTGGACGTGCAGCAGAGAGATGGACCATGGACTGGGCAGTCTGGAAATGCTGCAGGGGGCCAGATGAGCTGGCCTTGAATAAGTGTCAGGTAGAGGATGCAGAAGAGCGATTGCAGGCATCTGTTCAGCTAGTTTCTTTTGAGCGTCTTACATCTCTCTTGACCTCAAAGCCCTCTGCCTGCATTTAAAGTTCCTGCACTCCTTTACTTGCATTTAAAGTTCTCCACCATCAGGAACAATCTGTGCTCCTAACTTTGTCACCCACAATTTTGTTTCTATGAACATTTAACTCCTTTTAAATCATGCTCTTGAATCCTAACGGGAGCTCTTCACATTTCTGCTGTTAAAACCCCACTTCTCCTTCAAGGATTTAAACCCGTCACCTATCTGTCGCTTGTCATTATAATACTTTCAGCAGCTCTGCTAGGGTCGTTCCTCCGCAACGTATACTCCGATTCCAGTTCTTTGTGTTTCTTCCTTTTCCTTCCATTTCAAATTCTTTTAGTGTTAACCAAGTTCCATCCTCATTCTGAATGCACTTCACTGAGGATCCTGTAAGAAAAAGAAAGCCCATTCTTGGATCTACCACCATTCTCTGTGAATTCACCCTAAACCTCTTCATCCTAATTGTGGCCTTCTACCTTTCCGGGTCAAGAGAGACTTCCTCTGTGAGGCGGAAGCAGTAGCAGGGGAGTCTGAAGGCCTCCCCTCTTGGACTGAAGCCAGCCCTAAAGCCTGACTGAGTGGTGAGGGGGTGGGACCGATTTTGCATTCATGTGGTGCCTACATGCACCAAGGACGTGGCTGTCAGTACAGCAGGGCCCATGGGTGACTTCCAGGTGGGAGTGGAGTGATCTGGTTGCCAAAAATACCATGATGTGGAAGAGTTTGGAAATTCCTTCCTAAGAAGTGTCTCTTCTTCTGCAGCCTAGGGTCCATTTCCTGATCAATTATACACCCAGGTATTTTCCTCCCTTCTAGTGAGTCCTTCATCTAGGGATTCCAAAGAGCAGAAGACCAAGGAACTCACCGTGTTTCATTTTCTTCTTATATAAAATCCCTTTCGCCTCACCACAGGTCACGGGGAGCTTAGAACAGTGAAAATCCACAGGGTCACTTTTGGGTTTTCCTGAAAGAAGAGAACAGTTTCATGTTATTCAGTCTTCATCCCATCTTCCTTTTGAATTCTCCCCTCCATGAATTCCAATAATGTACAGGGTACTGGGGAACATTCTCTGGTTAGTTTGCAGGAACTCTTTCATCTCGAGTGGCAAATAAGCTCTGTGTACACAGCAGCCTGCAACAAACCACCACCACCGCCACCAACACTACAGCCAACAAAACATTTTAGTAGAACATATAGGGCTTCTTCAGTGAATGTGTCTTAATTTGCAAGTGAATTGGCTGCCACCGAATAGTCTTCTATTCTATAAGCGTCCTGCTGATCTCTCTGTGCTGATGGAAGTTGCCTACCTAAAATATTTCTTTGCATTCATGTTGCCAGAGGAAAAAAAATCTTCATTTATTATCTTATTTCCTGATTCAAATGAAGACTTGGGTGAGTGAGGTGGCTGGCACTGAGAGGATGGTGTCAGTCTTAATTATTTGCTGTTTCTTTTCATTTTATTGCTTCCCTGCTTCTTCCTTGATGAATAAAAGAAAACCCTGGAGAGCTCTGAACTAATTTCCCAGTTTCTCACGGAGCGGTCTGGCAACTCAGAATCCCTGGGTAGAAATCTGGAGTTTAGATTCAGGAGAAGCAGTTGCAAGAGGGTTTAAAATAAATCTCAGCAATTCCTGCTGCCTTCCCCTCCAACCTCACTCTGGGTGAATTCATTAAAGAAAGACAGCAGGGGCTGTTTCTCTGGGGAGAAATGAAGGGGCTGTCCATGTCTTATGTTGAGTTATAGAGGATATTACACCTAAAATGAGCCTAGGAGAACATCTGGTCCAACTCTCTCCCTTGCCTCAAACGGTTATTGAAAGAGCTAAAGGAAAACAAATGGCAAAACAAGAGCATTGATGGAAAGAGGAAGGAACAGCATCAGTGGTGAAGAAGCCATTCATTTCTCTGGAAAGATACAAGGCAGGTAGAGTCAGACTGAGAAAGGAGGGACACTGAGAAGTGAGGATGTAATCCCCCCGACAGAACCCTACAGGATGCCTGGCCTCACAGGAGCAGAGGCTGGCAGCAAGGCTAGGCATGGGGGTGGAAGGTAGGGGGTGTGTGGGAACTTAGGGTGGGAAAAACTTTGTTTCAACAGCAGCCCTCTTGCATGGAGGGGCCAGCTCCACCATTTGTCTCTAGACTCTACTCAGTAAATATGGCACAGCAGATGAGAGCGTGTCCTTGGGAGCCAGACTAGGGTGCGGGCAGGGGTGGGGGTGGGAGGGGCTTATAATCCTGGCTCTGCCACTTACTAGAAGGATTACCTAAGTGTGAATTACTGTTATCAGATTTGAGTGGGAAACTTGCTGCCGCAGGTTCCTAATGTGGGTGAAAGGCGGAGCTCCAGGTGACTCTGGACCACTGTTACAAACCTTGAGGGAGATTAGCACAGCTATGGGGACCTTCTACAGTTCTCTGTCTCCAGAGAAATGTCTTCTCTAATTCCCTGTGGTGAATATAGCTTTAGTGAACACAAATGTCCCAAACACATTCACAAGCAGATGAGGGAGCAGGGGGTGGTTTTGGGGGCCACGGGTAGCAAGCGGATGTGCAGAGTCATGGGGACAAGCATCAGTCCCTTCCTTACCCAGTGGAGGCAAGTCATCAAGTGAAGTGGGGCTTTTAGGCCCAAGGACTTCCAAAGCCAGCTGTCCTATGCCTCAGGGCAGCTTTCTGGCCTGTTCCCAATAGTGCTGACTTTGACTCAGTCTCACCTACTCATCTCAGCAACCAGGCCTTGAAGGATGAGACCCTGCAGCCCCAGGAACCCTGTGGGGGATGCTTGGGGCTCTCTAACATCAGCTGGTTCCTTTGTAAAGTGAGCTGCAGCAGCGGTGGATTTAGGTCCCCATTAGGAAGCGTGAGCAAACAACGAGGAACCTGCTGTGAAAAGCAAGCAATCAGAGAAGAGAGAGCTCAGGGAAAGGAAAAGCAAGGTGGAGAAAATTAAGAAGAAAAGCTGAATCCAGATGAGAAATAGCGGCATGGTAAAAAACGAATTCATAATCCAGAAGATCAACTCCGGGAATTCCTACAGAATGTGGGGAAGAAGCACAAGGTGGAAATTATGCATGGAAAGACCACAGTCCTGGGGAATGATTTGGGAGCTCTATGATGTATACACGAGGGGTGTGGGAAGGGGATGGCGGGGGGTGGAGATGGAGTGGTGGGGGGGTGGAGATGGGGTGGTAAGGAGAAAAGTGATAGTCAAGGAAATAGTAAGAGCAGCAGATGCACTGTGTCGTCTATCCTCACAACAATGTGTAAGAATGAGAAGGCAACGACTGTCCCCATTTTATAGATGAGGGACTTGGGCTCAGATGTGGAGAGAGAATTGCCAGTGGTCACCACATTACATGAGGTGGAGCTGGCACTGGAATTGAGACAGGCCAGACCCAGTATCTAGCACTCTTTCCACATCATCAGAAATGCCACGAGACTCCACATCATACAAGCGACAGCAGCACAGATACTCGGTGTTTAATGAGAAGTTACGGATAGGGCAGAAGGGAGAAGAAACTGATGCTGAGGGACAAATGTCAACGTTTGCCAGGGCTCCTGCCTCCATCAGTGTTTGAGACGAGGTGGAATCTGGGTTCATGTACATTTTTCGTGTAAAGGAAAAAGGGCTGGAAATTGGAACACACAGGTTGATTTTAGCTCATTCAAGTCTTTTACCCTTTAATTGAATCTGTAAAACGGGCTGATAACACTTACTTATTATGGGAATTAAATGGCAAAATGTGGATCAGAGTGCTCTGCCAACTGTGATGTAAGGTACACATTTATATGTTCATCAGGACCTCTGCATAAAGTTGATGGGTTGTACCCTGAGCAAGGACTCCATCCTTAAGGGGCGCTCTGATTCATATTAGAAACAGAATCAGTGTACCTGCTTAGTACAACAATCTTCCAGAAGATGGCAGAAAAGGGTTTGGTTTCAAGAATTGGCTGTGACAGATGAGGTAGTGAATTGAGGTAGGGGCACCTTTTTCTAACTCACACACATGCATCAGATGGGCCCAGATACTGGTGTTCATAACTTGATGAAGAAGTACCAGCTGTGTGAGGCATGGGGAGCTGGACATACAGCAACGCGCAAGACCCATCCGCTTACTGACCTCACGTGACTTTTGCACAGTGAACAGGCTGTGCACAGATCATTCATCACAGTTAAGTGCCATGAAGACAAAATGCAGGTCTCCACAAGGGCATGTCAGGGAGACCCACCCCCACCTGCTGGGAGAGAGAATGCTTCCCTGTGGAAGTGACATTTAAGGTGAGGTCTGAGGGCAAAGGTCTAATATCCAGAATTTACAAGGAACTTAAACCAATTTACAAGAAAAAAAACAACACCTTTAAAAAGTGGGCAAAGGACATGAACAGACACTTCTCATAAGAAGACATTTATGCAGCTGATAAACATATGAAAAAAAGCTCCACATCACTGAGCATTAGAGAACTGTAAATCAAAACCACAATGAGATACCATCTCATGCCAGTCAGAATGGCGATTATTAAAAAGTTAAGAAACAACAGATGCTGGCAAAGCTGTGAAAAAATAGGAACACTTTTATACTGTTGGTGATAATGTAAATTAGTTCAACCATTGTGAAAGACCTCGTAGCAATTCCTCAAAGACCTAGAACCAGAAATACCATTTGACTCAGCAAGCAATCCCATTACTGGGTATACACCCAAAGGAATATAAATCATTCTATTATAAAGATACATGCATGTGTATGTTCACTGCAGCACTATTCACAATAGCAAAGACATGGGCTCAACCTAAATATCCATCAATTATAGACTGGGTAAAGAATATGTGGTACATATACACCATGGAATATTATGCAGCCATAAAAAGGAACAAGGTCATGTTCTTTGCAGGGGCATGATTAGAGCTTGCAGCCATTATCCTCAGCAAACTAATGCAGGAACAGAAAACTAAACACCGCATGTTCTCACTTATAAGTGGGAGTTAAACAATGAGAACACACGGATACAGGGAGGGGAACAGCACACACTGGGGCCTGTCAGGGGAGCAGGAGGGAGAGCACCAGGATAAATAGCTAATGCATATTGGGCTTAATACCTATGGGATGGGTTGATAGGTGCAGCAAACCACCATGGCACACATTTACCTATGTAACAAACCTGTACATATATCCCAGAACTTAAATTTTTTTAAAGAAAAGGTGAGGTCTGAGGGTGTATAGCAAGGAAAGGGAGGAGGATAAGGGGATTAGCTTTGGGGTTGGGGGGGTGAGTGGGGAGGCCCATGTGAGGAGGTACTGAGCAGGAACGAAGTAGCAGCATTCAGTATCTGATGACCTATGCTGTGAGGAGTCAGGCTGATGTGACCCTAGAGACATGGGTAGGGGTGGTTTATGGGTGTTGGTGACATCCTGTGTCTTGAGTTGCATGCTGGGTATGTGGGTGCTTTTTCTGTGTGTGTGAATCCATCAAGCTGTACTCTTAGGATACATGCATTTTCTGCAAGCACATCTACCAGTGCTACTCAATGCTCCAACCTACGACGGGACAGGGGCTTGATCAGAATCAATGCACTGCTGTTGCCACTGAGGAGTCTAGCTATGAAAACAGTGTGCTTAGCATCACAGTTGGTTTACAAGCTCCTTATTCTCGTAGACCTGCAACCAACATGCTTGTCAATGACACCAGTCTGGGGTTCTCACCTTGCGTAGCACCTACTATACTTCGATAATGAATGAAAAGGGCCAAAGTGGCTGGAGACTAAAAAAGGAAGAGAGGGTGACAAGAAATGACGCTGAAGAAGTGAGGTATAAAAGCAGAAGAAAAATAAATGCAAGAAGAGGAATGGGAGGGAGAGGACAGAGATGCAGAGAGGCCGGAGGGACAGAGAGGCTGAAGCAAGCCCAGGGTCCCAACCAACACAGGAAAAGGAACGAGAACACTGTCAGGCTGTGCTTGAATAAGGGTTTCCTTTAATTCCTAGAATGGAAGACATAGAAGTTTATTTTAGAACTTGACTTAAAGGTTTAGTGATCATCCTTAATCATTTTTGGGTCTTTGTACAGCTCTGTGTTAAAGAATCCTTCCAAGTATGGAAATAGCCACCGTGCACAAGTGGGTGGGTTGTTAGGCTGGCAGCACTCCTGATGCACCCAATTCAGCTGGTACCCATGAGGGTGGAGAACAACTTCGGAGGAGAAGGACAAGGACGGTGGAAGAAGGGAGAGAGGAGACAGCGGGTGGAGCCTGCAGCAGAGGCCAGGGCTCTGGGGAACCCAAGAGGGAGGCGCTGTGGCTTGCTTGCTTGCTTCTTCAGTGAATATTTTTCTGAAATTTCCTTTCTGAACTTGAACAGATATCTTTTTCCTTTTTCTTTTCTAAAAACAGAATTAATAATCACTTATAGCTACAAACGTAGATTTATAAGACTCATATGTTAACAATCTTAAAGTATTTTTTCCTGTTTTTCTACCAGTTTGGAGAGACAAGTTACATATGAGTCCTTACGAAAGGACTTCCTTGCAGCATTGACTAAGGAAATACCGCAAGCTCATGTTAAAAGACAGAAAAACTAAAAATACTACAGAAGCCAAATTTCCACGAATCAATATATATCAATACATTTACTACAAATACTAGAATAAAGGGATGTACAGGAGTCCCCCCCTTATCCACAGGCCATATGTTTCAAGCCCTCCAGTGGATACCTGAAACCATGGGTAGTGGACACCCCTGCAGATACTATGATTCTTCAAAACCAAGACAGCTACTAAGTGATTGATGGGTGCGCTGCGTATACAGTAAGACACACTGGATCAAGAGAGGATTCACATCCCCGAGTGGGATACAGCAGGATGGTGCAAGACCGTCACGCTACTCAGAACAGCACATAATTTTTAACTTATAAATTGTTTATTTCTGGAACTTTCCATTTAAGATTTTCAAACTGCAGTTGACTCCAGGTAACTGAAATCATGGAACAAAAAACTGCTTATAAAGGGGGGCTACTGTATGGCCTTATAAATATCACATAGGAAGGGCTTTTTAAGGAGGAAGTAATGGGCATAAAGCAGTGGTTAACACTGGGTGACTTTGCTCTCAGGGATATCTGGCAATGTTTGGAAATCATTTTGTTTGTCAGGACTGGGAAGCAGGTGCTACTGGCATCTAATGGGTAGAGGCCAGAGCTGTTGCTAAACATCCGATGACACACAGGACAGCCTCCGAAGCGAAGAATTATTCAGTCCAAAATGTCAATAATGCCAAGATTGAGAAACTCTGGCATAAACCATACTGCTAAAGGTAAACTGATTTGTCTAGCTAACTAAGCAGATGGCTCCACAACCAAAAGCTTCTTAAGTTCAAAGACAGAAACAAAATCAGAAAAACTGCAGTAATTATAACAAAGGGTTAATCTCCCTAACTGATTAAACAAAAAATGGCCATTCCTATAGAAAAATGGGCAAATTCAAACAGATGAGCCTCAAAAGAAAAAATTCCAATGTCAAATTTATTTAAAAAACAGGTAAATTGGTAAAGATAGGCTAGGTAATGCTGTGGTAATTCACAATCCTCCAGATCTCAGTGTTTTATTACAGGTGTCAGCAAACTATGGTCTAAGGGCCAAATTGGCCTACTGCCTGTTTATGTAAATAAAGTTTTATTGGAATATAGCCACACCCTTTTCTCTATGTATTTGCCTCTGGCTGCTGTCACGCTACAAAGGCAGAGTCAAGTACGTGCATCTTCTGGTCCTTTTTGGAAAAAAATTGCCAAGCTCTGGTTTACAATGACAAAGGTTTACCTCTCTCTCATGCTGTTTGTTCATCATAAATTAGATGAGGCTCAGCCCTACATCACTGACACTCATGGCTCCTGCAGACAGAGCAGCCTCTGTCTAGAACATTCCTGGTCTTGGGCAGACAGAAAGGAGACAAAGGGGCTTTTAAAGCCTCGGCCTGAAAGTGGCTCTCTAACTTGGGTCCACATTTCTTTGGCTAAGTTATCACATGGGCATTCCTGAGTCCACAGGGCAGGGCTGTGGACTTCTGAGGAGGTGGGGCACTGGAACACTGGAGAACTGTAATATAACCTACCACAGCATGTTCGATCACCTGCCTAGTGCAAAGAAATTCAAAGGGAAACACCAGTGAAATATCACTCTTCACCTTTGGCAGTCATCATAGACACATCTTGTTATTTCTAGTGTTGGAGAAAATGGAGGGAAAAGGTGTCTGTATGATGTTAAAGGGAGTATAAACAGATAATTTAGGCGATTTGACAACAAATATGTCCTAATTTAAAAATGCAGACTTGACCAAGCAACTTCACTTCTAGAAATGAAACATTAAAAAATAATCTTGCAAATGTGTCCACTCTGAGGATTGGTGCCACTTCCAAGACTGGGTTGGCCAGAACCAGAAAGGAGTCTCCCAAACTCAAGAGAGTAGTGGCGACTCTAATCATAGAAATGAAAACAGCAGACACTGGGGAGTGGTCATGTAAATCCACATGGCAAAGCCAAGGTGAACTGCACCCCGAGAACAGTTCTTCCAACAACCACTGTCACATCAACAGATCCATGCTCTGTCTTCATGTCCCTCTTATCTGTACATCTCCCTCCTTCTACTATCGACTTTACATATCTATCTGACCCTGTACATGCTCCAGGAGACCCTCATACATTGAGCTATTCAAATAGCAGATTTCATCATTAGTCTTACCTTTTGATCTGGACTTCTGGGCACATTCAGTTCTTGCCTTTTGGATGCTCATCATGACCTTTGAGTTCCAGGTTGAGTCGTCTATCCTTCCAGTCACCTTATCCACCACTTGGAGCTTCTCTTTGATGCCATGCCCAGGTGAGGTTGCCATTGGACCAAACAGATTTGTGAATAGTTTAGTGAGCTCCCTTCTCATGTTCCCAGCCCCTACCCTTTCAGGAGTTATCTTGTAATTTCTCCATAATTCTCTCTTCTCTTGTGTGTATCTTTCTTCTCCCCCAGACTCACAATACTTCCTTCTATTTCTCTTTTTCAAGTCCTCATTTTGTTTAGTAATTATAGGTATATCAGTTAGAATGCAAGTGTAGGGATTTGTGTCTGTCTTTCTCACTGCTGAGTTCCCAGGACCTAGGACAGATACCTGGCCCACACCTTATACTCCATTGCTGAATGAATGTTTAATAGGCACTAAATTTTTGAAAATATTAAATGTATTTTTCTTTTTAGTTTGTTTTTATTTCAATAGCTTTTGGGGTACAAGTGGTTTTTGGTTACATGGATGAATTATATAATGGTGAAGTCTGAGACTTTAGTGCACTCTTCATCTGAGTAGTGTACATTGTACCCAATACATAGTTTTTTATTCCTCTTCTTCCCTCCCCTTTCTGAGTCTCCATAATCCATTATGTCACTCTGTATGTTTTTGAGCACTAATATCTTAGCTCCCACTTATAAGTGAGAACATACAGTATTTGGTTTTCCATTCCATTTCCTCACTCAGAATAATGGCCTCCAGCTCCATTTAAGTTGCTGCCAAAGACATTATTTCATTCTTTTTTATGGCTGAGTAGTACACCATGGTGTATATATACTACATATTCTTTACACATTCGTTGGTCAATGGGCACTCAGGTTGGTTCCGTATCTTTACAATTGTGAATTATGTAGCAATAAACGTGTGCAGGTGTCTTCTTGATATAATGATTTATTTTCCTTTGGGTTGATACCTAGTAGTGGGGTTGCTAGATTGAATGGTAGTTCTACTTTTAGTTCTTTAAGAAATCTCCATTCTGTTTTCCATAGAGGTTGTACTAATTTGCACTCCCACCAGCAGTGTATAAACATTCCCTTTTCACCACATCCTTGTCAACATCTTTTTTTTTTTTTTTTGTCTTTTTAATAGTGGTCATTCTTGCAGGAGTAAGGTGGTATCTCATTGCGGTTTTAATCTGCATTTCCCTGATGATTAGTGATGCTGAGCATTTTTTCAGATTTTTTTGGCCATTCGTACATCTTTTGAAATATGTCTATTTATGTCATTTGCCCACTTTTTGATGGGATTTTTTTTTTTTCCTGTAATGTTTGAGTTTCTTGTAGATTCTGGATATTAGTTCTTTGTTGGATGCATAATTTGCAAATATTTTATCCCATTCTATGGGTTGTCTGTTTACTCTGATGATTATTTCCTTTCCTACAAAGAAGTTTTTCAGTTTAATTTAAGTCCCATTTATTTATTTTTGTTTCTGTTGCATTTGCTTTTGGGGTCTCAGTCATGCATTCTTTGCTTAGGTCAATGTCCAGAAGAGTTTTTCCTAGGTTTTCTTACAGAATTTTTCTGGTTTCAGGCCTTAGGTTTAAATTTTTGATCCATCTTGAGTTGATTTTTGTGTCAGGTGAGAAATAGGGATCCAGTTTCATTCTTCTACATGTGGCTAGCCAGTTTTCCCAGCACCATTTATTTATTAGGATATAATTTCCCCAATTTATGTTTTCGTATGCTTTGTCAAAGATCAGTTGGTTGTATTTGGCTTTATTTCTGAGTTCTCTATTCTATTTCATTGGTCTATGTATCACTTTTATAACAGTATCATGCTGTTTTGGTAACTATATCCTTGTAGTATAATTTTAAATCTGGTAATGTGATGTCTTCTGATTTGTTCTTTTTGCTTAGGATTGTTTTGGCTATGCAGGCTCTTTTTTGGTTCCACATGAATTTTAAGATTATTTTTTCTAATTCTGTGAAAAATGATGTTGGTATTTTGATAAGAATTGCATTCAATCTGTAGATTGCCTTGGGCAGTATGATCATTTTCATATTGATTCTTCCAATCCATGAGCATGGGATATGTTTCTATATGTTTGTGTCATCTATGATTTCTTTCAGCAGTGTTTTTAAGTTCTCCCTGTAGAGATCTTTCATCTCTTTGGATAAGTATATTCCTAGGTATTTTGTTTTATTTTGTTGAAGTTGTTGTGAAAGGGATTGAGTTCTTGATTTGATTCTCAGCTTGGTCGCTGTTGGTGTATAGCAGTGCTAATTTCTGTATATTTGATTTAGTAACCTGAGACTTTACTAAATTCATTTATCAAATCTAGGAGTCTTCTGAAGGAGTCTTTAGAGTTTTCTAGGTATATGATCACATCATTAATGAACAGCGATACTTTGACTTCTTTTCTAATTTGGATGTCATTTCTTTCTTTCTCTTGCCTAATTGTTCTGGCTAGGACTTCTAGTACTATGTTGAATAGAAGTGATGAAAGTGGGCATCCTTGTCTTGTTCCAGTTCTCAGGGGGAATGCTTTAGGCTTTTTCCCATTTAGTATCACATTGACTGTGGGTTTGCCATATATGGCTTTTACAATTTTGAGGTAAGCCCCTTCTATGCCTAGTTTGTTGAGGATCTTTATCTAAAGGGATGCTGGATTTTATCAAATGTTTTTTCTGCATCTATTGAAATGATCTATGGTTCTAAATTCTGTTTTTGTGATGTACCACATTTATTGACTTGCATGTGTTAAACCATCCCTAAATCCCTGGGATTAAATCCACTTGATCATGGTGTATTATATTTTTGATAGGCTGCTGGATTCAGTTAGCTAGTATTTTGTTGAGGATTTTTGCAACTACGTTCATCAGGGATACTGGTCTGTTGTTTCTTTATCATGTCCTTTCCTGGTTTTGATATCAGGGTGACACTGGCTTCACCGAATGAGTTAGGGGATTCCCTCTTAACCTTTTGGAATCGTTTCAGTAGTATTGGCACCAATTCTTCTTTAAATGTCTGGTAGAATTCAGCTGTGAGTGCATCTGGCTCTGGGCTTTTTGTTGTTGTTGGCATTTTAAAAATTACTGATTCAATCTCACTGCTTCTTATTGGTTGTTCATGGTTTCTATTTATTCCCGATTTAATCTAGGAGGGATGTATGTTTCCAGGAATTTATTCATTTCCTTTAGATCTTTCTAGTTTTGTGCAGAGAGGTGCTCGCAGTAGTCTTGAATGATCTTTTGTATTTCTCTGATGTCTGTTGTAATGTCTCCAGTTTCATTTCTACTTTGAGTTTATATGAAACTTCTCTCTTCTTTTTTTGGTTATTCTAGTCAATGTTCTATCCATTTTATTTATCTTTTCAAAGAACCAGCTTTTTGTTTCATTGATCTTTTTTATTTTTTGTGTCAACTTTATTTGGTTCTGCTCTCATCTTTCTTTTTTTCTGCTAGCTTTGGGTTTTTCTGGCTCCTTGAGACGTGACATTAGGTTGTCAGTTTGTGATCTTTCAGAATTTTTGATGTAGGCATTTAGTGCTATAAACTTTCCTCTTAAAAGCAGTGCTTTTGCTGTATCCTAGAGGTTTTGTTAATTTATGTCACTGTTACCATTCATTTCAAATAATTTTTAAATTTCCATCTTAATTTCAGTGTTAACCCATAAATCATTCAGGAGCAGGTTATTTATTTTCCATTTATTTCTATGGTTTTGAAAGTTCCTTTTGGAGTTGATTTCTAGTTTTATTTCACTGTGGTCTGAGGAGATACTTGATATAATTTCAATATTTTTCTTCTAAAAACAACCCCCAAAACGGGATACATGTGCAGAATGTGCAGGTTTGTTACATAAGTATACATGTGTCATGGTGGTTTGCTGCACTTATTGACCCCCCCTAAGTTCCCCTCCTCACTCCCCCACCCCCTAACAGGCCCTGGTGTGTGTTGTTCCCCTCTTTATGTCCATTTGGTCTCAATGATCAACTTCCACTTATGAGTGAGAACATGTGGTATTTGGTTTTGTGTTCCTGTGTTAGTTAGCTAAGGATGATGGCTTCCAGCTTCATCCATGTACCTGCAAAGGACATGATCTCATTACTTTTCATGGCTGCATAGTATTCTATGTACCACATTTTCTTTATCCAGTCTATCACTGATGGGCATTTCAGTTGGTTCCATGCCTTTGCTATTGTAAATACTGCTGCAATAAACACACACGCTCATGTGTCTTTATAATAGAATAATTTATATTGCTTTGGGTATATACCCAGTAATGAGATTGCTGGGTCAAATGGTATATCTGGTTCCAGATCCTTGAGGAATTACCATACTGTCTTCCACAATGATTGAACAAATTCACATTCCCACCAACAGTGTAAAAGCATTCTTATTTCTCCATGGCCTCAAAAGCATCTGTTGTTTTCTGATCTCTTAATAATTGCCATTCTGACTGGCATGAGATAGTATCTCATTGTGGTTTTGATTTGCATTTCTCTGATGATCAGTGATGTTGAGTTTTTTTTTCCGTATGTTTGTTGGCCATGTAAATGTCTTCTTTTGAGAAGTGTCTGTTCATATCCTTTGCCTGCTTTTTGATGGTTTTTTTTTTTTTTTTTTTTTCTTGTAAATAGATTTAAGTTCCTTGTAAATTCTGGATATTAAACCTTTGTCAGATGGGTGAATTGCAAAATTTTTCTCCCATTCTGTAGGTTGCCTGTTCACTCTAATGCTAGTTTCTTTTGCTGTGCAGATCTTTAGTTTAATCAGACCCCATTTGTTAATTTTGGCTTTTCTTGCAATTGCTTTTTGGCGTTTTTGTCATGAAGACTTTGCCCACACTTACATCTTGAATGGTATTGCCTTGGTTTTCTTCTAGGATTTTTATGGTTTTGGGTTTTACATTTACATCTTTAATTCATTTTGAGTTAATTTTTGTATAAGGTGTAAGGAAGGGGTCCAGTTTCAATTTTCTGCATATGGCTAGCCTGTTTTCCCAGCATTATTTATTAAATGGGGAATCCTTTTGCCATTGCTTGTTTTTGTCAGGTTTGTCGAAGATCAGATGGTTGTAGATGCGTGGTGTTATTTCTGAGGTCTCTATTCTGCTCCATTGGTCTAAATGTCTGCTTTGGTACCAGTACCATGCTGTTTTGGTTACTGTAGCCTTGTCATATAGTTTGAAGTCAGGTAATGTGATGCCTCCAGCTTTGTTCTTTTTCCTTAGGATTGTCTTGGCTATTTGGAATCTTCTTTGATTCCATATTGAATTTAAAACAGTTTTTTCTAATTCTGTGATGAATGTAGAGACAACATTCCAGAATCTCTGGGACATAGCTAAAGCAGTGTTAAGACGGAAACTTATAGTACTAAATGCCCACGTCAGAAAGCTAGAAAGATCTCACACTGACACCCTAACATCACAATTAAAAGAGCTAGAGGCTGGGTGTGGTGGCTTACGCCTGTAATCCCAGCACTTTGGTAGGCCAAGGCAGGTGGATCACCTGAGGTCGGGAGTTTGAGACCCACCTGACCAATATGGAGAAACCCCATCTCTACTAAAAATACAAAATTAGCCAGGTGTGGTGGCGCATGCCTATAATCCCAGCTACTCAGGAGGCTGAGGCAGGAGAATCTCTTGAACCCAGGAGGTGGAGGTTGCAGTGAGCCGAGATTGCGCCATTGCACTCCAGCCTGGACAGCAAGAGTGAAAGTCCATTAAAAAAAAAAAAAAAAAAAAAGAGCTAGAGAGGCAAGAGCAAACTAATCCAAAAGTCAGCAGAAAGCAAGAAATAGCTAAGATCAGAGAAGAATTGAAGGAGACAGAGACATGAAAAACTCCCCTCAAAAAATCAATGAATCCAGGAGCTGGTTTTCTGAAAAAATTAACAAAATAGACCATTAGCCAGATTAACAAAGAAGAAGAGAGAGAAGAATCAAATAAGACACAATAAGAATGATAAAGGGGATATAATCACTGGTCCCACAGAAATACAAACTACCATCAGAGAATACTATAAACACCTCTACACAAATAAACTAGAAAATCTAGAAGAAATGGATAAATTTCTGGACTCATACACCTTATCACGACTAGACCAGGAAGAAGCTGAATCCCTGAATAGACCAATAACAGCTCTGAAATTGAGGCAGTACTTAATAGCCTATCAACCAAAAAAAGGCCAGGACCAGACAGATTCACAGCTGAATTTTTTTGTTTCTTATTCTGTAACTAACACAGTTTGTGCCCTGGAGTAGACACATGCATTCAGGCATGCAAGCAAAAAAAAAAAAAAAAAAAAAAAAAAAAAAAAAAAAAAAAAAAATTCTACCAGAAATACAAAGAGGAGCTGGTACCATTCCTTCTGAAACTATTACAAACAATTGAAAAGGAGGGACTCCTCCTTAACCCATTTTATGAAGCCAGCATCATTCTGATGCCAAAACTGGGAAGAGACAAAAAAAGAAAATTTCAGGGCAATATCCCTGATGAACATCAATACAAAAGTCCTCAGTAAAATACCGGCAAGCCGAATCCAGCAGCACATCAAAAAACTTATCCACCTTGATCAAGTCAGTTTCATGTCTGGGATGCAAGACTGCTTCAACATATGCAAATCAATAAACGTAATCCATCACACAAAGAGAATCAAAGATAAAAACCACATAATTATCTTGATAGATGCAGAAAAGACCTTTGATAAAATTCAACATCCCTTCATGTTAAAAACCCTCAATAAACTAGGTATTGATGGAACATATTTCAAAATAATAAGAGCTATTTATGACAAACCCATAGCCATATCATATTGAATGGGTAAGAGCTGGAAGCATTCCCTTTGAAAACCAGTACAAGACAAGGATGCCCTCTCTCACCACTCCTATTCAACATAGTATTAGAAGT
This sequence comes from Macaca fascicularis, assembly GCF_037993035.2. Classification (NCBI taxonomy): domain Eukaryota; kingdom Metazoa; phylum Chordata; class Mammalia; order Primates; family Cercopithecidae; genus Macaca; species Macaca fascicularis. The sequence continues at coordinate 126,135,457 of NC_088386.1, forward strand.
TCTGGCCAGGGTAATCAGGCAAGAGAAAGATATAAAGAGTATTCAAACAGGAAGAGAGAAAGTCAAGTTGTCTCTGTTTGCAGATGACATGATTATATATTTAGAAAACTCCATCATCTCAGCCCAAAAACTTCTTGAACTGATAAGTAACTTCAGCAAAGTCTCAGGATACAAAAATAAAAGTGTAAGTATCACAAGCATTCCTTTACACCAACAAAAGGCAAGCAGAGTGCCATATCATGATGAACTCCCATTAACAATTACCACAAATAGAATAAAATAGCTAGGAATATAGCTAACAGAGGATGTGAAGGACCTCTTCAAGAAGAACTACAAACCACTGCTCAAAGAAATAAGAGAGGACACAAACAAATGGAAAAACATTTCATCTTCATGGATAAGAAGAATCAATATCTTGAAAATGGCCATACTGCCCAAAGTAATTTATAGATTCAATGCTATTCCCATCAAACTATAATTTCAATTTATAAAAATTTACTGAGACTTGTTTTGTGGCCTATCATATGGTTTGTCTTGGAGAATGTTCCCTGTGCTGATGAGAAGAATGTAATCTTCTGTAAATATTTATTAGGTCTATTTGTTCTAGAGTGTAGTTTACATCTATTGTTTCTTTGTTGACTTTCTGTCTCAATGATCTCTCTGGTGCTGACAGTGGAATATTGAAGTTCCCCACTATTATTGTGTTGTTGTCTATCTCTTTTCTTAGGTCTAGTGGTAAATGTCTTATGAATCTGGGAACTCCAGTGTTAGCTACATATAAATTTAGGATTGTAATATCTTCCTGTTGGATTGATGCTTTTTTCATTATATAATGACTTTCTTTGTGTGTGTGTGTTTTTTTTTTTTTTTTTTTTTTTTTTTACTGTTGTTGCTTTAAAGTCTGTTTTATCTAAGAAAAGCTACTCCTGTTTGCTTTGGTTTCCATTTGCATGGAATATCTTTTTTCACCCTTATATCTTGAATTTATATGTGTTAAGTGAGTCTCTTGAAGATAGTAGATACTCGGTTTGTGATTTTGTATCCATTCTGCCAATCTGTTTCTTTTAAGTGGAGCATTTAGGCCCATTTATGTTGAACATTAATATCAAGATGTGAGGTACTGTTTCAGTCATCATGTTAATTGTTACCTACACACTCTGTTTTCTTCATTGTGTTATTTACAGACCTTGTGAATTTTATGCTTTCAAGAGTTTGTATTTTGGTGCATATCAATCTTTTGTTTCAAGATTTAGAACTCGTTTTGGCATTTCTTATAAAGCTGGTCTGGTAGTGACAAATTCTCTCAGCATTTGTTTGTCTAAACATGACTTTATTTCTCCTTCATTCATAAAACTTAGTTTTGCCAGACACAAAATTCTTGGCTGAGAGTTATTTATTCTGTTTAAGGCGACTAAAGATAAGACTCCAATCCCTTCTAGCTTGTAAGGTTTCTGCTGAGGAAGTATATATTTTTCATCTTTGCAAATAGTAAAGATTTCCCTGACTATTATTACATCAATAGGTTTCAGGTGGAGGGAAGATGCTGGCTAGAACTGAGAAGCCATGCTCAGTTAAGGCCATTTTGGCAAGCTTAGACAAAATCTTGAAGCACAGTATTTGTTGGGAGCAACAATTTATAAACTCCAAAAATTACCTGTACCTATCAAAAGAAAACTTTGGAGGTCTGAATGTCAAGTTTTCCTATAAGTCATTGGTAGTAAACACTCAGAAAATGACAGAGAGTATGTTTCATCCAGCCTAGGGAGGCAGTGGGGTGGGGAACCAGGAAGAAGAGGCCAGGGAGGAGAAGGCCAAGCAGGCAGATATGACTTTCCTTCCAGGCCAAACCCCAAGATTGAGGGATGCTGGGAACAAGCAGAAAAATTAGAGGGATTTCCAAAGCAGTGAGCCTCGTGTCCTAATTCATGTTTGGCAGCTGGGACAAGATCCCTTCCCAGGCTGGCTCCCATAAAGGCACAGAATCCAAGAGAATCCCCACTGACTGGCATATCTCAGGCCCTTTGTAAATAATTTTGAGTAAAAGAACAAAGAAAAAGGGGTCAGGTGCAGTGGCTCACACCTGTATCCCAGAACTTTGGGAGGCTAGGGCAAGAGGATCACTTGAGGCCAGGATTTCAAGACCAGCCTGGGCAACATAGCAAGACCTGGTCTCTACAAAAAATTTACAAAATAAATTTAAAAAAAATAAGAAGGGAAAAAGTAAGGAACAGGGAAAGGGAAGAGGGAGAGAATACAGTGGAGAAAAAGAAAAGTGGTATGAAGCAGAGTAACCAGAAAAATGAAGCTTTTTTGTTTCTTATTCTGCAAGTAATGCAGTTTGTGCACTGGAATAGAAACATGCATGTAGACACGCAAGCAAGCATGGGTTGGCTGAGGTAGTTCTGAACACTCTATGACTCCAAATCTAATCCCAGTTTGGAACTGAAAGTCTGAATCTTGCTTGGGGATTTAGGTTTCTTGTACCTATTCTTCTGGGCTCTGACCCTAGACAGGAAACAATCCTAATCTCAAAATTGTCTGATGTCTCGTGTCCACCTCAACCCCATTCCCTCCCTATGATAAGAGAAAAGAAGGCTAGGTATAAACCAGGTTGGTGTTAGGTTCTCTCTTCCTTTGTGGGGGAGTCTACTGATGGGGTGGCCTAGGGAACAAGGTTGGGGCTGGCTGTGCTCCAGGCACAACTGAGTGGCCATGTGGCTGGAGAGGAGGTCATGCCAGCTGGTCAGGTGAAGGCCTTGATAAACACCAAGGGAGTAACCACTTCACTTTTCTTGCTTACCTCTTGAGAGTTTTTTTTTCTGTTTTCTTTTCGAACTTGACTGGCCATATTCTTTTCTCCTTTCTTCTAAAAAAGAAAAAAGTCCCACATCTTTTATGGCTACAAATATTGATCTACAAACCTGCAATGTCAATATTTCTTTAAGTAATTTTTTTCTTGTTTTCCCATCACTTTGAGAATGCAAGAAAACCATGTGACCTATGTGAAAAAAGTACTCCATTTTACCTGGAAATTGAATTTGGGGATTGAATGAAGATGGATCAGAAATATACTAGAGAACTAACACTTAAAATATGTCATTAAAAATTCTTTTGGGGGACAGAATCTTGTTCTGTTATACAGGCTGGAGTGCAGTGGCATAATCTCAGCTCACTCCCATCTCCACTTCCTGGGTTCAAGTGATTCTCACACCTCAGCTTCCTGAGTAGCTGGCATAACAGGTATGCACCCCCAGGCTAATTTTTGTATTTTTAATAGAGATGGGGTTTCACCATGTTGGCCAGGCTGGTCTTGAACTCCTGGCCTCAAGTGATCCTCCTGCCTCAGCCTCCCAAGGCGCTGGGATTACAGGCATGAGCCACTGTGCTGAGCCAGCAACATAATCCTAATGGTTACAGCACACTGCTTTTAGAAAAGTCCAGGAACTTTTCTATGTTGAAAAAAAGTTAAATCATGATTTTAAAAAGCATAAGGCTTTTTCTGGCTTGGATGTCTTTTATGGCCCAGAATGGCGTAATAACAGTAAGGTAACATCAATCCACACCACAGAGACCAAATAGTTTCTTCTTTATGCTTATGCTCTGTCCTGGGAGATTTTCCCAAAGACAGTTTATTTCTGTTATCCGTAGGATCTTGGAAGTAATGAGAAAGTAATTTTTGAATAAGCAGTTTTCTATTTTGGGTTATAGTGAATTGACAAAGGTTTGACAGTATCCTTTCTGCCCCTTCCTTTCTATGGAGAATGATGGCTCCTGAAAAGAGTTCCTGGGGACCAGGATGTTAATCCTGTGGTAGCCAGCCCTTACCCAGGGGATCTTGAAAAAACCCACTAATCCTTTCCATGTCTCAATTTCCTCATCTGTTAAATTAGAATAAGTCATTCAATATTCTCCAAGGGTGGTTGTGAGAATAAAATAAAATTATCTATGAGAAAAGTTGAAATACTACTATATAAGCCAGTGCAATATAGGAGAAACTGTTAAAAATGATCATTTAGATTTTAAGGTGGTAAAATTTAATCAATTTTCCTGACAATAATTAGATATTTGTTGTTTGAAAATCACATTTGTCATGTGAGAGTTCTGTGATTTTTGTGACAATGACCACATCACCAGAAAACAGAAGAATATCCAGCTGTTTTCTCCCCTCTAAGGATAGTGGTATCGACTTACTCCAGAAATGTGAATAATGGTAGTGATGGTGAGGGGTGAATTAACAGGCACAATTTTACCAGCATGTGCCCACAACTCCACCAGTTACACAAGCCCAGTCATAGTGTTACGTGTGTGTTTGTAATGAGTTTTTCGCTTCTCAATTTTCCCAGAAAGGCCACATGAGAAATACGGAGATTGGAATTCTAGCTTGATCCAGGGGCTGGATCAAGCTGTACTTTGGACAAGTTGTACTTTCAATACAGTATACCAGGAATATACTTAGGACACTCATTCTCAGTAATGTTGATACTGATGCCAAGAGCAGAAAAACTCATTCTTGAGTGTTGAGAAAAATCTTATAAAGTGCAGATATACACACATACATATGGATACATTACATATAAAGGACATACATTTGTAGTAGTAAAATATCATGGGAAGGGTCTTGATTAAGAAAAAAAAATCCAGAAGGGCTTTCTAGCACAGTGATAATGAAAAAAAAGTTAAGAAATATTGCCTTAGTGTAAAACAGCTCTGAATTTAGATTCCTGGTGACTGTACTCTGAGACTAGTGATCTCCAAGTTTTACCTTGTGTGACCCTTGATGGTGTGCTAGGCGTCTTCTGGGACCTCTTTCCTTCATTCATTTTTGAAGTGTAATCAGTGATCTCTGGAAAACAAAAGATCTTAGTAAATGCCCCTTGGGAAGCTCTATGGAGAATCTCCCAGAGACCCAGGAAGGCCCTTGCACACTTTGAAGTTGAGTGTCCTGGAGGCTCCAGGTCTTACCCTCCTAAGAATGTATCTACCAAGAGATTTGGTGCCGCTCATGACACTGTGCCTGTCTGCCACTCGGGGGAGGAGCAGACCACAGTTGGTTAGCAGTGGTTACTCTACCAATGAAGACGTCCACAATGGGGTAGAGCTATCTGAACCTTTTGGCCAGAGTCTCTCAAAGTAAGGTCTGTGAGACGCTAGAGGGTCCCTCAAACCTTTTCAGAAAATTTGCAAGGTCAGAATTGTTTTCATAATAAGATGTTCTCCGCCTTTTTCACTATTTCAACCTTTGTACAGATTGAGCAAGAGCAATGGCAGATAAAACTGCTGGTGCCTTAGGACACATCAAAGCAGTGTCCCCAAACCTCAGCAGGAATCACTGCATCCTTCATTGCCACCTGCTCACTGTACCAAAAAATAAAAATAAAAGCAAGATTCACTTGAGAATGTTTGTGGTAAGCCAGTAAAAATTATTAATTTTATTAAATTTCTACCCTTGAGTACATATCTTGCATCTTAATATTCTATGTGAAAACCTGAAGAGCACATATAAAGCATTTCTATTGCATCCTGAAGTACCACAGTGGCCTCAAGAAAACACTTGTGTGATTGAGTTACAAGCTCATTGTATAATTCCAAATGTACATTTTCCAAACGGCTGTACTATTATGAAATTTTGCATTAGTAGAAGGTCCATTCAAAATGCAAGATGGATTAATGTATTTTATTGTAACAGAGCATGAAGTTAATTGATATGGTTTCAAATTTTACATTACAACTAATGTTTAAGAAACTACCACTTGTTGAGTGTTGGTGTAGTATTAAAGATGAATATCCACAGATATCTCAAAGACTATTAAATTACTTCACCCTTTTAAACTAGATGTCTGTGTGAGGCCAGATTTTCTTTCTATCCTTCAATCAAGGCAACATATTACAAATGAATGCAGAAACAGTTATAGGGATCCAGCTGTCTTTTTATAAAGCTCACTCACGATCAAAGATATTTGCACAAACATAAAATGATGTCACTCTTTTCACTAATTTTTTTTTTTGTTTTAGAAAATATATTTATTTTTCATAAAATAACATTATTTATGTTAACAGGCAATTGGTTTATTATTGTTACTTTTACATTAATTAATATTTTAAAATTATTAGTTTTAATTTCTAATAAGGTACACGTAGATAGATATAAACAACATGAACAGAAGCTCTTTAGGGTCCTCAATAATTTTTGAGAGCATAAAGGAGTCCTGAGACCAAAAAATTTGACAGCTGCTGCCCCAGGCCACAGCTGTCCCTGTGAACATGTCTGTTTCTTCCACAAAAACTTTTCAGATGCAAGAGATGCTTGCTTTCTTTGTCTCTCTTGTCATATCCTATCCTCATTCTCTGTACTTTTTCCTCTTTCTATTGACTTTACATATCTACTTAACCCTGTACCTGCTTCAGGACAGACCCTCCCACACCAAGCCATTCAAATGGCAGATTCCATCATCAGTCTTACCCTCTGATCTGGAGTTCCGGGCACATTCAGCTCTCGCCTTTTGGACCCTTGTCACTACCGTGGTGTTCCAAGTTGAGTCATCTTTCTTTTGAGGAACCTGATCCACTACTTTGAGCTTCTTTTGGATTCCATGTCTAGGTGAGGCTGCATCTGGACCAAATAATGACTTGTTAGTAGTTTAAATTGGGGTCTTCAGTGAGCCTCCTACTGTCCCAATCAGTGACTTCCTTTCTCATGCTCCCAACTCCAACCCTTTCAGATCTCTGTACTCCTGTACTTCACTTTTCTCCTGCTATTTCTCTATAATTATATCCTTCCTCTTCTTCTTCTTCTTTTTTTTTTTTTTTTTTTTTTTTTTTGAGACAGAGTCTCACACTGTCACTCAGGCTGGAGTGCAGTGGCACGATCTTGGCTCACAGCATGCTCTGCCTCCCAGGTTCATGCCATTCTCCTGCCTCAGCCTCCCAAGTAGCTGGGACTACATGTGCCCACCACCACGCTTGGCTAATTTTTTGTGTTTTTAGTAGAGATGGGGTTTCACCGTGTTAGCCAGGATGGTCTCAATCTCCTGAGCTCGTGATTCGCCCACCTTGGCCTCCCAAAGTCCTGGGATTACAGGCATGAGCCACCACGCCCGGCCTATATCCTTCTTCTTACATGTACCTTTCTTTGTTTCCCCAAATTACCATCTGCTTTCACTCCTGGTATGACCTGTTGCAATCAACTAGATAAATCTCCGGAAATCCTAGAGCTTATTTCCTGATTTTCGTTGTGTTGACCACACCACAAGGTGGCCACACAGTCTGGTCTAGGTGGAGAGGAAGTATCTTACAAAGTACCTCTCCAGGTTCCCCAGGGCCCGTGTATGGTACAGGAGATTTCCAAAAGTTTCCAGGTGCCTTCAGTGGGCAAAGTGCAAGGTATTAAAAAACCTGAGAGGCAAGGACCCTGCCAAGAAGGCGGCTACCATGAGGGAGAGATGGAAGGTGAGGCTGAGACCCAGAGGAGGTGCAATGCCAGAGGATGCAGAGGTGAGTTTGCTTCATTGTGGAAAGAGAACACAATTTTCACTGGCTGCTGACTTTAGAAGCTGATCCCACAGGATGACCACTGTCCTGTTGAACAAGAACGTTTCTCTGCAGGTTAGAAAGGACACAGACTGTACAGCCACCCCTCCCACATGCAAGTACCGTGATATCCGCAGGCCACTTCCGGAGGAAAAGGCATGGGTGAACCCTTAAGACGAGGCGGAACCGGAAGCCCAGTGGGACGCAGGGCTGGCGGGAAGTTCAAACACGGAAATTACTGAAAATTTATCCAGAAGGGGTGGGGCAGCCTGATAGACCCTAAAACTTGCCTTTCATTGTCAAGTTTAGGTTTTTTCTCTGCATAACTAAAGGAGTGTTTCAGAGATGAGAACACTTACAGAAAATACGAGAGTGTTGTATGTATATTTTCAGCACTAATATGTATTTTTTTCTCTTACAATTTTGAAACATCTTTTTATGTGTTTTATTTTTTAAAAAATAAAGCTGATTAATTAAATGTAAAATAATATGACTCTTAAAAATATCTCTGTTGGGCTGCGGGCAGGGAGGAATGGAGAGTTGTTTAATGGGTACAGGGTTTTAGTTTTACAAGATAAAAGAGTCCTGGAGATGGATGGTGGCGATGGTTGCACAACATTGCGAATGTATTTTAATACCATTGAACTATGCACCTAAAAATGGTTGAGATGATAAATTTTATGTCATACGTATTTTACCCTAATAAAATATTGGAAAATTGGAAAAAAGAAAATTTAAAGCACATCATCTGTCACATTTAAAATAAAATGGTTCCTTTAAAAAACCTGAAAAAATTCATTTAAATACCGTATGAAGAAAGGCAAATCTGGAAGAGGCTGGCATCCCTTTGGTAGCTTGGCAGAGAGGTGTCAAAAGGTCAGAGTTACCTCAACAGAACTGACCATCTGACACCATCCCCCGACTCCAGAGGTTTCCCCTCTCTAACAAAGTCACTTCTCTGACCAGGGAGTGTTCATAATTGTATGGTTGCATAGACATTCCCTATCTCCTTAATCCTATAATGTGTAGAGCATTGTGGCAGTGGGCATCTTAGTACTGGGCTGTTGGCCATGGGGTGTGCAGACTACCTATGTCTGCCCTAAATGTGGGATAATAAGAATTTGGAGAATTGTATTGGAAATTTCCCTCCAATAACCTTTAGTTTGTGTCTACACCATGTGGTGCCCATGGTGTCTATGACCCCTTTTCATAACACAATAATAAATTCATAAACTATCCTTTGTCAGATCATTACTCAAATTTTGGGTTACAGAAAATATGGTTTCTTTCATTTGTTTTTCATTTAAAAAATAATAGCTCATTTGTGCCAGGACATTACCATCTAGCCTAGAAGAGACACATTATATAAGTAATTACAACAGAGTATTTGGAATCTTCCCAAAGAGCCAGTGCTGGGTACTGTAGAAACTGTGGGATCAGCTTGGCTAATTTAGGGGTCAGAGTATGCATTCCTAAGATAGACATAAGCCAACACCACTGATGAAAAGAAGATAACTAAACATTTAGGGAGAGTAGCGTAGGTTCAGAATATAGCATCCAAAAAGAATAGCACACGCCAAGGATCAAAGGGAAGAGAAATGAAATGGGAGGAAATGAAAGTTCAGAGTGGTTGACTGGAGTTTTAAGTGGAAAGAGATATATTAATAGTTGGAGGGTAAGGCATGGGTTAGACTGGAGAGAGCTTTAACAATCACATTAAGTGAACACTACCCTAAGGGCAATAGGAGACCATGGACAAGATTTAAGCATGGAAATAAACTAATCAGATTTTAATGTAGAAAAAAAGAGGGTGAACCAACAGATCTTGTCAATATGCTAATAGAGTTCAGTTAGTCATGGATGACTAAGGTTTTTGCTTGGTGCCTGGGTAGATCAGGTTCCTCATTTCAAGTTAAATAAACTACAAAAGGCTCCCAAGGGCCTGTGAAACCCTACATAATCTGATTCTTGTCTACTTTTTCACTTTCTACCCCCTTCTTTCTTCATCATTGCCAACAACACTGGTCGTTCCTCTCTGCCTCAGGTTCTTTGCACTTTTGAGTCCCTCTGCCCGGACTATCCAATCCAAAGTGACTCCCACCCCAAACTGCAAGTCACTATTGTAACCCTATCCATTATTTTCTTCCATCCTGCATCATTACTTGAAATTATCTTGTTTATGTGCTTTCTAGTTTACATTCTTTCTCTCCCCCAGCCAGGATGTATAAGCTCCATGAGCTTTCCCCTTTCTTTTTTACTCACTTTCTTGCTTTCTCTCTTTAAAATAAAAACTGTCTTCAGCTTTCAGAATGGGTATATACAGTTAGTGCTCACTGCATATTTGTTGAATAAATGCCTGAATGGTACTTAGAAGACTAGGTTTTTGGTGAAGAAGATGAATTTAATTTCAGGTATATTGAGACTGTAGTGTCAATGGGAGACTTGCAAACAAAGATGCCCAGTGTGCAGCTGGCTATGTGTTTCTTGAAGACAAACCTGAGTTGAAGATGTAGACTTGGGAGCCGTCAGTGTAAAGGTGGTAATTGAAGTTGTGAGAGTGTTTGACAAAGCTCAGGAGTGTGAGTTGAATAACCTGATCAGTTTACACTAAACCAAGGAGGCCCATAGAGAACACACACAACATGGTGAGAGGCCATTGACTAATAAGTAGAATGGGGGAGAAAGCAGTTTGTTTCTCCTTCCTGCCCAGGAAGGTCACTTACTTTTCATAGAATGGAATCATTTCTGTAAAGTATCTTAAAAGGACACCAGCCCTGTGATTTTGGACACTGGGATCATACTAAGGGTAAACTAAGTCAGGGAAAAGGCGCTTTAAGCCACTGGCTTAGGTTGCCATCTATTGCTTTGTTTCCCTTTATAGCTAGAGTTGTCTACATATGTTATCGCCTCCCATTCATTATCCTCCCCAGACAACTGGCTCCTGCCTCCATCACCAAAATTTTTCTTAAATTTTCCAGTGATTCTTTCTGACCAAACTCAAGGCCCTGTTCTCTGAATTTATCTTAGTCTTTCAGTATAGTCAACCATTCCCTCTTGGCTTGCTAATATGTTCTTTCTTGGTGCGCCTGTCTTGACTGGTGTCATTCCCTCAGTCTGCCTTGCTAGATTCCTCTTCCACTGGGATTTCTGAGAGCAGGGCTAGGTCTGTGGTTCTCTTTTCTTCTCCCATAGATCAGAATACCTTTATTTTACTGATAACTCAAAAATATAAATATATATATTTATAGTTATATATATATATCTGGTCCAGATATATATATATATGGATGCAGATGAAATATATCTGCAGATGATATATATATATACACATACTCATATATATATATGCACCAGACTTTTTCCATGAATGCCAAATTGCCGTATTTGTGGAGAATATAACTTCCTGATTTCTCAGTGTTCCTGTAAAAAGCCCTAGCCCTCAAGACATAGAAATGTATACAATATAAATATAGGAAATACTTGCTTTCACTTCCCCAGAAACATTGTACTCTTCACATACCACAAGAATTAGAGCTATAGCTCTTTTTCTAGTTAATTGCTCTGATCTAAAGGGATAATAAAACTTCTCTTATCTCCTGAGATGTCCAGATGGGTTTACCCAGGACTAGCTTCCTAGGTTAAATCCTAAAGTACCAGGAAAACTGGAGTGGTCTTTCCCTAGGTATCTGTATATCACAAGGGATAAAGCCCAGAACTTGGAGACATCTTTAGGTCATAAAAGTCAGCAACACCTGGAGTTTCTCTGGCCTTTGCAAAGATGCATGTAAATTCCAAAGGTTAGGATGGGGACCTTGGGAATCAGGATCTTTTCTATTTTATCTCAAAGCAGCAAAGTTTTTTCTTCTCCTTTCAGGAGGAAAGGATGATGGCTGTCCCTCTCATGTATCTACACAGAAAATCCATCATTTCTATATCCCTTATATATGAGTTATAGTCTATTTTGAATAGAAAGATTCCATTAGCTTTCTTAGCATTGCCTTTTGGTTTGTGTATGGGAGACAGACACTGCAGTGTTGCTCTGGCTGATGAGCTGGTTGTGAATATCAGTAAAGAATTGTTTTCCCTGGCCCAAATACCTTGTGTTCCTGCAGCACTCATATATATATATATATATATATAAGGACATACCAATGCAAGTGGAGTAACATCTCAGACCCTTTACAGTTCTTGACAAAACACACATCTATGCACAGCTGCGTAGATGGCCAGCAGAAACCTCTAAAGGAACAGGTCAAAAATTGAACTCTAAAAGTTATCCCCCCAATATATTTACATCTTCCCTCAGCAATGGGAATTAGCACTTACTCATTTAAGCCAGAAATTGAAGAATGGGCCTGGATTTTTCTCTCTTTCTCATCTGTAGCTACTATGTCAAATCCTGTCAACAATACCTGCAAAACTGATCTTCAATTGGCATTCTTTTCTGCATCTCCACTGTCAGATCTGAATCCAAGCCACTAAGAACTCTCATGGCATCTGCCCCAAAATGGCTGTCCTGTCTCCACTCTTTCCCAGCTCCAACTCATTCTTTACACTGTAGCAAAATTGAGCTTGGATTGTGTCACTTCACTGACTAAATCTCTTCAATGGCTTCCCATTGCATTTAGAATAAAATTCAATCCTCCACAGCTTGACCTATAAGCCCTGCATGAGCTGTTTCCAGCCTCCAGCTTTCTCTTGTACTCTCGTCTTACCTCTTGGGAGGATTTTTTTCTTATGTTTCCTTTTTGGAGTTGACCAGACACATCTTTTTCTTTTCTTTCCTAAAAAGAAAGGATAATGTTTTATAGTTACAAACATTGATCTCCCAATCTTATATGTCAGTGATATTCAGCTTTTACTTTTGGCCTTCAAACCACATTGCTAGGAGGTCACTGGTGACCTTAGGTGATGCTACTTCAGGGAATAATAGGGGAAGATGGACTCTAAAATGACAGAGGAAAAGGAGAAATGAAGAAATGGAGACAGGGAGTTTAGGTAACTCACTTCTAGAAGTTTGGTTGTGAAATGAAAGAGAGCTATGGAAGTAGTTGAAGTGAGATGAGAATCAAGATAAAGCATTTTTTTAATGAGCTATGATACATGTAATTATTGTCTGAATGCAGACTCTTGTGTGAGAGATACTGCTGTAAGGAATACTTGAGAGAGAAGGGATCATAGATACTACAAGATGAGGTGGAAGGATTGCCTTAGAAGAGAAGGAGGGAACTCAGAGAGGAGGAAGACAGATATAGTTAGGGTTTGCAGGGCCAGCAGCACAAATAAGGGGATTCTCATCTGATATCTGCTTATGGTGCAGGAGGGAAAGTCATTGATTGGGCAAAAAGCAGGAGGTGAGGGGGTCAGAGGTTTGAAAAATAGAGCTTGAGGTTTGAAAGGATTATTGCAGGAAGTAGCATTGTCACACAGTAAGGAGAGATGATTTGTGCTGGAACCATGAAGACCAGTGAGTGTACTCTGCCCTGCTGTGGAACTCTCTCCAGCACTGCTGGCTTTCAGACGCAGTGTACAGGAAGTCAGATGCAGTGTACAGGAAGTCAGATGCAGTGTACAGGAAGTCAGATGCAGTGTACAGGAAGTAGGTAAGTAGGGTCTTCCAAGACTTGCCAGAGAGTTCCAGGAAAAGGCAGAGAGGAAAGGCAGATTTAAGATAATGGCAATAGATTACTGAAATGATGACTCTTGGACTGTGAATTAGTGTCAATGTTAAAAAGCTGGGCAACAAAGAAAAGCAGATGATGGCTTGGAAGGAGGAAAGGCCAGTGGACTGGTGATCCAAATGAGGTTGAAGGAACTTTAGAGGAAATAATAAATAAATAAGAACAGAAAAACATGTTTTTGATTCTTTTTGGTTTGTTTGTTAGAATTGGACTGGGAAAAAGAGTGATCAGAGGTTGAATGATAGCTACAGAAGGAGAAAAGCTCAAGGATAGGTATCAAAAAAGGAATTCTGAAATTAACTGTTGGGAAATTGAGCCAGATGTGAATGATGATAGGGTCTATAGGTTGCCTTTGGATATGGGAGGCCAAGAATTGGTGGAGGAAAAAGTCATGGAAAATGAGAAGATGAAGGATTTGAGGGGCCAGAGTATTGGATAACAGAGTTGTCTGTTATCCATGTGTACCCTGAAGGCATCTAGGATGATGCTGTGACTTGAAATGACAGAAAAACAGCTTTTGAAAGGATTATTGGGGAAATTGTTGGATGATATTGATGATGAGTGAGCAAACATTTTAATTGAATGGTTAAGCCTCAAAGGAGAGGATCAGGGAGGCAGGGGCTGGATGGGGTCAGTAGGCAGCAAAGGATGGACATCTAACCTGCCTCTCACCATGAGGTGTGAGTGATGGATGGCAGAGAATGCCCAGCCATGTCTTAAGAGGAAGTGGGTTCCTCTCTGGGGAACCAACTTTCAGTTAAAGACGGAAGTGCAATTAACACAGAAGTTGTGAATATAGGAGATTGATTATTTTCAGAAAAGGCAATTCCAATGGCATATTTCAATATCCCCAAATGCCTTCTGGTTTCCTGATAATTTTCATAAAGACCTTTCTGGAAGATGCAGTGAATGGAAATAGCAGAAACAAACTGCGTGTGGCATCAGGACTGTGGTCACATAGTGGTGCTCTTGACAAGACACAGAAAAACAGAAAGCAACTCAGAATTCACCCTTCTGACCTCTACAGGAGAAATGCTTTCCTTACCTTTCTTGTTTGAAGGTGTGCTGGACACCTCCTGGGGCTTTTCTGGGTCATTTGGTTCTGGAGAATCATCTCTTATCTCTGACAAAAGAAATATAAGTCACTTCAGAGCTCAGATCCAGTGAAGAGAAAGTGCTGAGGGAAGTCAATGGAAGAACTAGAAAAGTAGAAAGTACATGCAGCCCAGGGCTGGGAAGCTGCTAGCCCTAAGAATTCCCTGGCTGTGTCTTGATTTTTACTAGCTTGTGGTTATTATTACCTACGTGACCATCACAGGGAACTCGGGCACAACTGCCCCACAGCAGAGGCTCAGTCTGATCCTTTTAGAGAGATTATCTTATGGATGGAAGAGAAGTGAGTGAAGAGGGTACAATGAATGGAAATTGCAGAAATAAACTGTGCTGGGTATCATGACTCTAGTCACTTAGTTGCCGCTCCCAGCAGCCCTTGCGCAAGGAATGAAGCTGAGAGCGGAAAGTGGTGACATTGAAATCTGATGTCCACGATGGAGGGGAATGTCTTTGCTGTATGAAAAATACATCTTATTGCTTTGATGTCTGTGCACGGATATTCTTTAACTGCTCTATCTGTGGTTATTTTACTTGGAGAAATAGCAAAGAAGGCTCAGTGCCTTATATATTTCTGTATACAAGGATTGTTTGAAGAAAGCAGGAGCAAGCTTGTGCTTCCTAGCACCTGTTAACAGCAAAGATGTATAAAGCTCTGCTAGCTTTTGCTGCACAAAGAAAGACAGAGGATTTGAAGCCATTACAAATAAAGGCCCATCTCACATAAAGCTGTCACCTTTTTCTTTACACACTGCTATGAGATTGGTCTCAAATGCTGGCCTGCGTAGGAATAGGTGACTGAGGCAGGTAGCAAACGGTCATTAGACCTTTGGAATAATTTATTACCTTTCAAATTATATTAGTAATATCAACTCTTAAACTCCAAATGATATAGAAATGACCAGGGTTGAAAGTGAAGATTCCCCACCATTAGGTTGGGGCTTGGAAGGAGGACCATCCGTGTCTGCTGCACCATCACTATTAGGGCCACACAGTGTTTTTATTCATTTTCTTTCATTGACAGAGCAGTTTTGAGCACTGCTTTATTGAAGAGGCTCAGAAGAGTGGCTCCGGCAAACAGTCCAGCCTGACTCAGTTCCCTGTGCTTTCCCCTGGGGTTCCTGCCACAACCCCTTGTGGCAGGTGAATGTTTCCCTTTCAGGCACTTTGTGGTATTTGGAGTCCAAGCCTACAGGTACTGGTGGGGCTCTGTCCATCATCATCTGTGGCCCTATCCAAGTCTACCTTTTCCAGACTTGCCTCCTTTGCCCTCCCCCAGGGACTCTGTATCCATTCAAGGGTCAGATCTCCTGCCTGTTCAAGCTCCCCAGTGCTGAGTGAACTGGAAGCTGGGCCAAGATTGAGAGGCGGGAGGAGAGCCCCCTCCCTAGAAGATCTGAATGGCCTTTCCTCTAGGTAGACACAGAAACAAAGGCAAGCTTTCAGGTTGACTAAACCAAGATTACCTGGCATAGAGCCCAGCGGAGAGTGGGGCATCTCTTGGGGGTCTTCTTTATCTTTTATTTGGGAGATCAGGTTGTCACTGGCCACTGAACGGAGGAAGAAAAAGTTTCAGATCTCAGGAACAGCAAGCAGGGACCAGAATGAGGAGGAAAAAGAATGCTCTATTCCAACAAGTAAAAATGACAGGGTAACTGAGCAACCAAGGCCTGGGGAAGGATGGGATGGAGTGGGAAAGTAAGCAACCATTCACTCTCAATTAGCCACTTGTTCTTCCATTGCTGTTAGCTTCCTGATTATGTTAACCTTTTTGGATGGTAGGTATTAGAGGAGTAGATGAAATATTATTTGGATCGAAGAGGAACCCTATTCTCAGTACTGGAGAGCTCGGGATCCATGATATCATTTTTGACAATGCCCAATATCATACCATTCTTATATTTAATGTAATTAAACTCCATTATGACAATGGTTTGGGGAGGGCAAGTGATACAATTTTAGAAGCTACATATCAGGTCTAGCAGACCTGTAGACATTTTATCATCTTTTCTAGTAATTTTGTTCATTGCTCTTAGAATCCAAACCACATAAAAATGAAGAATGTTGAAACTTAAAGGCCCCGATAATCAGGTGGGGGTGAGGAATCAGCTAAGGGTCACTAGTGTGAGTGTTACACAGGTTACTTGTCAATTCAGAATGGTGTTTTGGTTGTTGGTTTGTTTTGCATTACTGCATTGGTGAATTGGCCCCTTCTGTTTCTTTTCCTTTGTCACGCCCAGTTCCTTTTCCCATGGTTCCCACCATAGCCTATTGGTTGGCAGATGCATGTTCTCCCTTCACAGCCACCCTGAGCTAAGCTGTATCAGCCCCAGTCGGTATTACCTGGCACAGTGCTAGCGAGGAGGCTGGGCATCTCTTCTGAGTCTTCTTCCTCATTCATTTTGGATGTCAACTCATCATTGGTCACTGAAGGAGGAAAGGAAATTATTACAGATTACAGCGACTGGATGTCAGGGAGGAGGGTGAATGTTAAAAGTGCCTGGAACAGATAGAGCATCAAGGCACAAGGGCAGTGGGTTGGAATGTCGCAGGTGTGGGAAGCAGGTTTTCTAGACTCTAGGTCTTACCCACTCCCCGGCAGTGCTCATAGTCCCTCTTGAAAAGGGTTGTGTATGGGTAGGTGGGTGCAAGAGAAGAACTAGGACAATACAAGTCAAGACGCTGGGATTGGAGGCAACGTGGCACAGGCACCTTAGGCTGAGGATATACGGGTGTTGGATGGGATCTGCTTCTCACCTGGAGTGCTTCTTCCTTCCTGGATGAGTCCAGAGAGAGGCAGGACAGGGTCAGATGGGCTGGGCGACTCACTCAGGATCTCATCGCTTTGCTGCGAGGATGTTCCAGGCTCACTGACTCTTGGCGCACAGGGTGAAGAGCTTGGTTGAGGCGGTTGTGGTGGGGGCAGCGCCAGTGGGGTACGGAGGGAGCTTCCTTCTGCTAGGCCAGTTGGGGCTTCAAGTAGGACTGGTGTGTCTCTGCTCTGCTGTTCATAGGAAGCGCCAACTGGGATTGGTGAAGGGACACACATCAGTACCCTGGAGACTCAGAATTACTTGGGGAAGGGGATTTCTTAATTCATGCCTTCCAATAGGATGGGGCCATGGAGTTATTCATTGTCCCCCAGGTGCAGAGAACTAACTCATTGTCATCATTATCCATTTGTGGCCCATTTCTATTTTATTTATCTGGTTTGGGCATTGAGTGCCACAATAACTGCATCTAAGCCCCGATCTAATACCAAAATGGTTTCACACAGAAAAGTTGAGTTTGGGTTTGTACGCAGGGATTTAATTTTCTTTAATCTTGGTGTCATATGATTTAGTCAATAATGAACATGCTATAGTTTTAAAAGAGGTCTCTGTTTTCATAAATAAACAGATCACACTGCCCCAAAGCAAATAAGAGAAAACAAAAATTCCTCAGCAGGTGTATTAGGACATCTATATTCTGGTTTCTGTTCATTTCTGCAGAGTCAGCTTCTGCGGCTTCTATTGTACCCTGTGATCTGGTCACACCCAGCTTTCTCTCCCATCCACAACACCCCAGACCCTTGGCTTTCCACATGCTATTCCCTTGCACGGCTAGTGCTGGGTTTCTCTTAAGATTCTTCTCCATAATTTATTTCAGAAGTAAAATGGTCTCAACCAGTGAATGGAAAAAGGAAAGGAACTTCACATTTTGGAAAGGGATCCAGAACAGAATCATCAAGTTGAAGATCCTGGAAGATGACTGAAGCTCAGCCAGGTTAGGGGCACATCAGTGTGTGGGTCTCCATGGCTTTCAGGTGTTCTTAGCACAGCCTTTAAAGCCATGCCTCTCCTAATGTTCTCTGTATGCTGCCAGGACAGTGGGCCCTACCTGGAGGTGGACTTGCCCCTTTCACTGTCCCTTTAGCTCAAGAAATCATCTCCCCCTTTAGGTGGAAGCCTTTTGATGGTGAAGTGTCAGAGAGCAAAGGAGGAACTGTCAACAATGGTGATTCCACTAATGAAAATATCACAATCCAATGTGAGCTGGTGGTCCTTTGCTTGTTGTTCTGAGGTAAGTGAACATATGATTTGGCCAGTGTTTTACTTCCAACCTAAAATGACTTTACTGCCTGCTCTCTTTCCCTGGCTGCTTTCTTCCCAGCTCTGCCACGGTTCTTTTTCCTGCTCCTTTATTTATCCAATCTCTTTTCTTTCTCCATGTACTTCATGCTCTATTCTTTCTCAGACCCTCTCTTTCTGCGGCTACATCTGCGGTTCCCTCCCTTTCTCTGTAGCTACTTTTCTTCCCTTCTCTAGCTTTACAATCTGCCTTCCAGCTGTCCCTGTCTGGACTAGTGGTTAAAATCTTGGGCCCTGGTATTGGGAGACCCAAGTAGGACTCTTGCTCTGCTTCTTAACCGACAAGTAATTGTGGGAAAATTACCTCTGGGCTTTAATTTCTCTGTCAGTCAAATGGGGATAAAAATGACTTCAAAGGGTTGTTTTAAAGATGACATGAGATAATCAAACAAAGTGTTTGCGATAATGCACCATAAAAAGATACTTAGTATTATCCATCCTTACTCATTTTTCTTCCTCCCTGACTCTCCTTGTCCTTCCACTAGACGTGATCTCTGTAACTTTGCATTTCTGTCATTTTATGCATTCCCTATAGATTGTCCAGTGTGCCAAATTCTATGATTTTTTCCAAATTCATAGCACACGTAAGAAATGTTTATGTCCTCTAGAAATTCATTTTAGAGAGCTGGAATCAGCTTTAGCAAGGGGCTGCTCCTGAAGCTGTACCAATGAGAGAATATGATCCATTCCTCCCCAGAGAGAAAGTGGGGGATTAATATGCATATTCCACAGGGCTAGAAGTAAACCCCGACTTTTACCATAGCAACTTTTTAAATGCAAAAAGGACTTGAGAAATCTCATTACCACGTTTGAAGCTTCTGTAAATCGTCACCAGATTGGGATATTCATGCAGGTTAATTTGACTGAACAATGTCACCAGAAGAGACAGGTTAAAAGTCCTCTCCAGTTGGGTGAGAATGTTGTGCACCACTCTGGATACAGGGACCAAATTTCTACAGGCTTCCAGAGATTCCTTAAAAAATGGAGTGAAGGTTTTTATAAATGACTATAAAATCGAATGGGAAGTTATACATTTATGATTTTCTAAGTTTTAAGAAAGCTACCTTACTCTTTTAAGAAGAAATTTAACATAAAATATATAGTCATAGTCACATTCTCTAAGGTAGAGCGGTCACAATTTTACCATGCTTATTTTTGAAACTTTACACATATTTGGATGACTATCAACAAAAATAAATAATTTAGCTTTCTTAAAGTAAGTCTATATTCTGAATCCAACTTTCAGGCACATTTGAGACGAGAGAGCAATTTGAAGGAAGGAAAGTGGAGTTAAAGGATGCTACTACATAACTGACTCTTTAATGCTCTGGGCAGGATACTTCAGCAGTGGTTCTAGTGATGGTCACAGAGGCAATTCTGCTGGTTGCTTGTTAGCCTCTGCTCAGTCTCTCTCTGTGTCTTTCAAACTTGAAATGACCCGAATAGATTCCAGCCACAGAGAAGTCTCCCTGAGAATTTTCCTTGCTGAGAGGATGGACAAAAGGAGAAATATGGCAAGAGAGGACTGATTGCAAATACTTATTGAACATCTACTAGGCTCAGTCAGCAAGTCTTTGGGTACACAGCACTGAATAAGACCAACATAGAGCTGCCTATATTTGGGGGGCAGGGTAGGCACCGTCAGGTGGAGAAGATGGGCATTAATAAACACAAATACCCATTTACAATTGAGAGTAGTGTTATGGAGGGAAATCATAGATTGCTATGGAACTGAATAACTAAGAGGTCTTAATGAGATGAGTGGGCCAAGGAGATATCTCTGAGGGGCGATCTCTGGGCTGTGATCTGAAGAGGAAGTTGGGGCCAACCAGACTGAGACTAGGGAAGATTGCTGGCACTTCCCCGAGTCTAGGGCTCAATAAATGCTTTTAAAAACCAAAATTGTATAAAAATAGGTCCACTTTGTCCACATAGCATATCTTCCAGTGCCTGCCTGTCTCACATCAGAATGCACTGTGAGCAATATAAGCTGTTATAAATTGGAATGATGCCTGTAGTGAGTTGAATTGCCTAATTCAACTAATTCACTAATGCCTGTAGTGAGATGCCTGTAGTGAATTGAATGGTGCCCCTCTCAGCCAAGATATAGCCATCCAGAACCTGTGAATGCGAACTTACTTGGAAAAAGTGTCTTTGCAGTTGTAATTTTTGAGATATTTTCATCTTTGATTTGAGATAAAATCATCTTTGATTAGGGTGACCCTAAATCCAAGTGTCCTCAGAAGATTAGGTTGAAGACTCAAAAGAGAGGTGATGTAGAGATGAAAACAGATTAGAGTGATGTGTCTACAAGGCAAGGAACACCAAGGATTTCCAGCAGCCACCAGAAGCTAGGAGATAGGCAGGGATCGGATTCTCCTTAGGGCCTCTAGAAGGAATCAACCCTGTCAACACCTTGATTTTGGACTTCTGGCCTCCACAACTGAGAGAATATATTTCTGTTGTTTTAAGCTACCTAGTTTGTAGTCATTGTTACATCAATGACACCCTAGAAACCAATACAGCCCCTATGACACCCTCTCTCCTAACCGCCCCCACCTTCTGTGATAATGAACACACCCGGGCTGGGCCTTCCAAACTCTGGAAGCCCTGGTGGTTTGTGGTTTGAGATCTTAATAATCAGGCATATTTGGTGGGGGCTGGGCTGCCATGGAAGGGTTCAACATGACTCACCATGTACATTGTCTTAGTGATGATGGAGTTGTCTAGGAGTCCTTCAAAGAAGGGAAATGGCTTGTGTATGGCATAGGCGATCCCCAGCTTCTGGTGCATGAAGTGCTGAAAAAGAGCCTCTTCCATGGCTCTTGTCATGGTGAACATCCTATGGAAAGAGGCATGATAAAAAATAGAAGCAAAGGCCGGGCGCGATGGATCATGCCTGTAATCCCAGCACTTTGGGAGGCTGAGGTGGGCGGATCACCTGAGATCAAGAGATTGAGACCATCCTGGCCAATATGGTGAAGCCTGTCTCTACTAAAAATACAAAAATTAACTGGGAGTGGTGGCGTGGGCCTGTAGTCCCAGCTACTTGGGAGGCTGATGCAGGAGAATCGCTTGAACCCGGGAGGTGGAGGTTGCAGTGAGCCAAGATGGTGCCACTGCACTCTAGCCTGGGTGACAGAGCGAGACTCCATCAAAAAAAAAAAAAAAAAATAGAAGCAAAGACCTTGAGGAATGCGGGGAGCTTCTCTCTGCATTAAATGGGCAGATCTAAAGGTAGGCATTCTGGTCCCAAAGGCATCCTTAGTACCTGCAAAGCAATGTCTGCCTAAAAGGCTCATGGGTATAGGAAACAATGACAATTCCCAGCAACAATGGAGGCTGAGAGTGACTGAAAATATAATGACAGAATCCCAAGGCGCTGCAGGTAAACATAAGGAAGATATTAAAAGTAGCTAATATTTATAGAGTGTTTCCTGTGTGCCAGACTTTGTTCTAAGGGTTTCATATGCAGTAACTTATCTGATCTTCATAAAACCCTTGTGAGATGGCTCCTATGGCTGCACCTGTTTATACTGTTGAGGACACTGAGACATAGAAAGGTTTAATAACTTGCCCCAGGGTTGCACAACTCGAGAGTGTAAGAGCTGGGAGCAAATCCCGATTCCAGGCTTAGAGTCCTAACTATGTGTTCCATGGCCACATTGATCTGGGTTAAACAAGATGACCCGGGCTGTAGCTGAAGCCATTAACTAGCAATGCTCATGCAACAGGGACCACCCTAAAATGGGTAGAGTCCGGCTGGAAACCTGATAATATTTAGAAACTTTAATAAACCACTCCCAATCTTCAACACAAATGGGCCAAGCATAAATAAAAGCATGAGGGCTGAGAAAGGCATACTTAGTAAAAGTGACTTAACTGACATGTTCAGTGCCACCATTTCATGTCTCAGACGTGTGCCTTTTCCCATGACCATGCAGCATTTATTAAAGATTGGCCATTTATGGACCATGAGGAGATATCAATAAGTTCTAATGGGAAGAAAATTTATAAATGACATTCTTGACAAATTGTCAAGAAAAGGAAAAGCACTCACAAAACATTCAATCAACTTGAGGATTTTTAACAAACAGAACAAATGTGGATTCCATTTTTCCAACTTCATTTTGTGTTGAACAGAAAACTAAATTGTAATTAACAACTGTTTCCAGGGATTTAATCCCAGTGGCGGATTAAGCACCATAGTCTCTTTCTCCTCATTCCCCAATGTTTTTAACTTGGCAGAAAAAAGTACTCATGAAAAGAATAATCTGCAATAGCCCTGGAAAACAAGAAAAGATGCCACTGAGAATCTGTGGTCGGGAAGAAGTCTTGGAAGATAGAGAACAGATAGGAGAGAAATCTACTATCCACAATATGCCTAGGGGAAGGAGATAGTGCAAAGATCAGTGCAAAGTCAGAGAAAGTCAGAATAAACATATACTAAGAAGAGGAAGGGGTCTGGGGGGCTCCTTTTAGAACAATTCATTATACAGCAGCGCTCAGCACAGGAAGTCTGGAGCTTCCTCATTCTTCGTCTGTCATGAGTCCCAAAGATGAAAGGGAGGCACAGAGAGGTTTAGTAAGTCACACAAGGTATTCAGTGGCAAAGCAGAGCTTGTCTGACTCTAAAATCCTGTTTCTCTCTATGCAAGACACTATATCTCATATATGACTGCTTAGATTTTTATTACGTAAAGAGATTTTACAAATGAATAAGCAAAGACAAACATCCAACTAGAAAATAAAAAAGCAAAATACATGAACAGAGAGTGATAAAAGAATAAGCCAAATGTGCAATGAATATACGATAAGCATGTTAACTAGCTGGTAGAAAGTATAAATGAAGGCTAGGCATGGTAGCTCATGCCTGTAATCCCAGCATTTTGGGAGGTCGAGGTGGGAGGATCACCTGAGGTCAGGAGTTCGAGACCAGCCTGGCCAACATGGTGAAACCCTGTCTCTACTAAAAATACAAAAATTAGTTGGGCGTGGTGGTGCACACCTATAGTCCCAGCTACTCAGGAGGCTGAGGCAGAAGGTTGAACCCAGGAGGCAGAGGTTGCAGTGATCTGAGATGGTGCCATTGCACTCCAGCCTGGGCAACAGAGCGAGACTCCGTCTCAAAACAACAACAACAACAAACAAACAAAGCGTAAATGAAGACAATTTGATAACATATTTGTCTATCAAATTGGCCAAGATAGAAAATAATAGCAATAATCTCAGACACTGTGAGTGGGAAGGTCAACAGGTCCAAATGTTCTGGAGGCTGATTCAGTAATCAGTGTCCAATGCCCTGAAACATGGGCTCCTTTGAATTTCCACTTCTAATAATTTATTTCAAGGAAATAATCATGAGTGTGTTTAGAGAAAATATATAAAAAGTTCACGATACACTAGAGAGGAAATTAAATGTACTCTCATTTTTTCTTTTCCACCAGCTTCCCAAATACCTCTAGTCATTTACACAACGGATAACAGATGAGCTGCCTATTGCCGGCAGTGTAGGATGAGAACTTAGGTGAGGGTAGAGGGCAAATCTCGGTTCCATTCACAGTAACAGGCTGGACTCTATGGCGAAAAAAAGAGGTGTCAGTGTTCCCTCCATGTGCCCCCTTTTAACAGTCTCCTAATAAGTACCACGTGCTTGAGCTCTGACAGAGCCTCCGAGTTTCAATAGGTGAACTCCACCCTGCAGCTGCTGCCGGAAAGTTAACTGCAGTCGCCTCTGCAGTCGCCAAGGGCGAAGAATAAAGCAGCAAACACAGAAACTCACCTGGACTTTGAGTTTGTCGTTCCTGCCCCTTTCCAGGAGCTGGGCCGGGGATCACTCCTCGAAGATTGGGAGAGTTACAGGGAGATGGTAGCAGGCAAAACAGGAAGTCCGTGCTTTGACAAACGCAGTAAGGGGCCGGGCTTCAGAGAAAAGAAAAGTGAAAGTTTTCGGAGTTTGCCAAGCAGGAAGCTGAAGGCAGGTCAGTGCCTGCAGCCTCTCTCCACCTCCTCATGGGCGCTTGTGAGGCTCCCGGGACGTCTCGGCAGTTGGGGTTTGGGGGAGGGCGTGCTGCCAGTGGGGATCAGCCCAGAGAGAGGCGTATGGGAGGAGGAGGCATAGGGGTCCAGCCCCAGCGGCAGTGGGAACGGGGAACTCAGCGTCCAACTGCTTCCCTACCCACATCTATTTTCCCATGACTTGTCCTCATTCTGTACATTTTAGGTTGATGAAAATGTTCTCAGATTGGATTGTGGTGATGTTTACGTAACTGAATAAATTCAGTGGAATTTATCCAGTGTGTTATCAAACTAACAGCACACACAAAAAAGAGAATGTGCCAGAAATGCCTAGAATTTGTCAGGATAAGATTATTACAAGAAATTGAAATGCAAGGGAACCTGCACATGAACTGGAATTGTGCAGAGGCAGGCAGACCTCCAGGCAGAAAAATGGCTGAGAGCTGGGCAGGTAGTTGGGAGCCTGGAGTCTGAAGCAGAGCTGGGGCCTGCTGATTCCAGAGCAGCAACTCAAGGGCTGGCAGGGACACCCCTTCTCATGCCCCCTTTAAAGATCCCTAATATACATTGACATGTGGGGCCTATGAAAAATCCTTAACTATTGGCCAGGCACAGTGGCTCATGCCTATAATCCCAGCACTTTAGGAGCCCAAGATGGGAGGATTGCTTGAGCCTAGGAGTTTGAGACCAGCCTGGACAACATAGTGAGACCCCATCTCTATAAAAAATAAAAAAATAAAAAATTAACTGAGTGTGGTGGCATGTACCTTGTAGTCCTAGTTACTGAGGAGGCTGAGGCTGGAGGCTTGCTTGAGCCCAGGAGTTCAAGGCCACACAGAGCTATGATTGCACCACTGCACTATAGAAATCGATGTAACTTTGGGCCAGGCATGGTGGCTCACGCCTGTAATCCCAGCACTTTGGGAGGCTGAGGCGGGTGGATCACGAGGTCAGGAGTTTGAGACCATCCTGGCCAACATGGTGAAACCACATCTCTACTAAAAATACAAAAACTAGCTGGATGTGGTGGCGTGAGCCTGTAATCCCAGCTACTTGGGAGGCTGAGGTAGGAGAATCGCTTGAACCCAGGAGGTTGAGGTTGCAGTGAGCTGAGATCACACCACTGCACTCCAGCCTGAGTGACACAGCAAGACTCCATCTCGGGAACAAAGAAAAGAAATCTATGTAAGTTTGATTAAATCAATAATTCTCAAATGTATAGGACCCCCAAGTTCCCCTACCAGGACACCCACAAACTCCTCAGATACAAGATGGCAGACATGGATCTAAAGTTTAAGAAGCTTTGAAACCAAGACTAACTGCACAAGAGCGAGCCCTTCTATGCAGGAACAAACACAGCATATCCCACCCAAGTATGTACAGAATAGCAGACCAGCTTTGCAGGTAATGGCTGTGGGTGAAACAGAGGCATGGAAGACACAGCCAGGAAAAATGCAATGCTGACAGCTGAGGAGAGGGTGCATTGATGCCTCAGCACGCAGTAACATACGGTGCTGTGATGCAGGGGATGGTGGTGGTAAAGGAATTAAGGAATTAAGGTTATTTTATGGAAATGTCACATGTCACTTACCCTCCACATCACCTGGATAGCCCCTTCATGGGCGTCTGAGGAGCCTGGCAGCAAGAACTTCTTCCTTTAGAGCTCTTCAGAGATACACCAGGCAAATGCAAAACAAACAAACAAAAGTAAAACAGGAGTGGGAAAATAAAGTCAATGTCAAATCAGGCAAAAATTGTTACATGAAAAAAGACAGCTGTGAATGAGGATGAAAGATGTTTATTCTAAGCCATATATGCTTGGCTGGGCACAGTGACTCAGGCCTGTAGCTTAGCTAGCACTTTGGGAGCCTGAGGCAGGCAGATCACTTGAGGCCAGGAATTCAAGACCAGCCTTGCCAACATGGCAAAATCCCATCTCTACTAAAAACACAAAAAAATTAGCTGGGCGTGGTAGCACATGCCTGTAATATGAGCTACTCAGGAGGCTGAGGCATGAGAATCACTTGAATTCAGAAGCTGGAGGTTGCAGTGAGCTGAGACTGCACCACAGCAGTCCAGCCTGGGCAACAGAGTCAGACCCCGCCTCAAAAAAAAAACATGCTTGACAATATGGTAATAATGGGAAAACCTCACCTGTTAATTCACATGCTAGTGATTAAGTACTGAGAATCTATTAAAATTATATACAATTCTTTTTAGCTTCAGTTTATTGAGGTATAAAATTTATTCATTGTAATGTACATTTTACCAAATGTAAGTACTACACCAGTCAAGATGCAGACCATTTCTAGGCTGGGAGAGTCGCTTGCGCCTATAATCCCTGCATTTTGGGAGGTCGAGGCAGGAGGATCGCTTGAGCCCAGATGTTTGAGACCAGCCTGGACAACAGAGCAAGTCCTCATCTCTATAAAAATACATTTTTAAAAATTAATTGGGCATGGTGGTACATAGCTGTGGTCCCCGCTACCAGGGAGACAGAAGTGGGAGAATTGCTTGAGCCCGGGAGGTCCAGTCTGGTGAGCAGTGAGAGAGTGAGATCCTGTCTCACAAAAAAAAAAAAAAAAAAGATACACACCATTTCTGTTACCCTAGAAAGTTCCCTGTGTTCTTTGCAGATAATCCCCTCCTTAAGGCCAGCACCAGGCAACCACTGATCTGCTTTCTGTCACCACAGATTAGTTTTGTGTGTATTAAGGTGTTTTTGTTTGTTTTGTTTTGTTTCAATGAAAGCACATGGAATGCACTTTTGGTGTATGACTTTCTTTTCCTCATCATCATGCTTTTGAGATTCATCCCTGCTGTTGTGGGTCAGTAATTTATTCTTCTTTAGCTGGTATGCTGGCCGCCAAGATCTTGCTCATCCTGTCTGATCAGCATGTTGTCACCAGTGTCATCAATCAGTCTGACATTCTTTTTTTTTTTTTTTTTTTTTTTTGAGACACAATCATGCTCTGTCATCAGGCTAGAGTGCTGTGGTGTGATCTTGGCTCACTGCAACCTCTGCCTCCCAGGTTCAAGCGATTCTCTTGCTTCAGCCTCCCGAGTAGCTGGGACTACAGGTGCATGCCACCATATCCGGCTAATTTTTGTATTTTTAGTAGAGATGGGGTTTCACCATGTTGGCCAGGATGGTCTTGATCTCCTGACCTCGTGATCTGCCTGCCTCGGCCTCCCAAAGAGCTGGTATTACAGGCGTGAGCCACCATGCCCAGCCCAATCTGACATTCTATGGGATGTTCAGGTGATCCAGATATCATTCAACTATATTATAACAAAGGGCAAGTGAGTTAATATAACCTGCCTAGACTGCCTACTTTCTTAACTTAGTCCTCTGGCTTTCCCATACATTCTGTGAGCTACCCAATATAGTTCTAAGAAATTGACTTTTTGCCCGAGTTTTAGCCAGAGTCGGTTTGGATTATTTTTACTCCCAAATCCTGACTGATAAAAATGTTGGGTACCAGAGGTTGAATTATAGGCAAGAGATATTCAAGGAAATACGATCAATCTGGGATTGGTTATCTGACATAATTGGACATAAAAACAGTGAATGTCCCCATTAGCATGCAGAGTCAGGAGTTTGGGAGTCATGAGCAAACATGGGTAAGAGAGAGAGATCCAGACATATGCAAGACCTGGTAGGCACAGTGACCCTGCCTACTGAAAAAGGTGTCCTCATCAGTGTTCTGGAGTCTGTCCCGACCACATTGGTCTCTGTTCCTTTGGTAGAAAGAAAGCAGAGGCCGGGCGCGGTGGCTCAAGCCTGTAATCCCAGCACTTTGGGAGGCCGAGACGGGCGGATCACAAGGTTAGGAGATCGAGACCATCCTGGCTAACAGGGTGAAACCCCGTCTCTACCAAAAAATACAAAAAGCTAGCCGGGCGAGGTGGTGGGCGCCTGTAGTCTCAGCTACTCGGGAGGCTGAGGCAGGAGAATGGCATGAACCTGGGAGGCGGAGCTTGCAGTGAGCTGAGATCCGGCCACTGCACTCCAGCCTGGGCAACAGAGTGAGACTCCGTCTCAAAAAAAAAAAAAAAAAAAAAAAAAAAAAAGAAAGCAGAAGTGAGAAAGGGGTAGAAATTTCTTGCACTCTATAATTTGCAAACTTATGTATGCAGATTTCCTTGCATATGTGTAATGAGCCAGAAAAAGTAGCATTCGGGAGCACATCTTTTGGAAAAATACTGCTTTGCCTCTGGCTTTTTAATCCTCACTACTGCTCCGTCACTGGCCCTGGGTTCTACCCATACCCTGGCTCTCATCAGCCCCCTGTCTTTGACCCATTTTTCTGCCTGGATTTCTAGTCCTGTGGTTTTATTTTTTATATTTGCCCTTTGCTTCCATTTATCACTGGACTTTATGCTAATATAGTGTGTTTTTGTAAATTGTTTCAAATCCTTTACAGAATGAGGGCTGGGTATAAATGAAAAATTGTGTGTAAACATAAATGTAATACAGCTACCCTCCTGTATCATATTGTCCTTGAAGGTCTAGATAATCTCAGCTCCAAACCATTTCCCCATCCAATGAGAAGGCTGTCACTTTCCTCAAGATTTCAGTGAGATGCTTGAAGCTCAGTTTTCTCCCAGTCACCCCTGGCTGCAGTTGTGAAGTGCCCACTGTATTTGAGAAAACTTAGAAATGCACCTCACTTTTCTGCCCAACCTCTGCACTTGCATTTGGTTGGAGTTGAGATAGTTGTCTTTTACTTCTGTCTGCTTTCATGGAGTGCTAAGAGCATCTCCCCTACTCTATAATGCATGGTATTTCAGTTCTCTCTGGCCCCATGTCCAGTCACTGGGCCTAACCCATCCAGCCCAGGCTCACTAAGGTGCATGGCCAGCCCTGGAGCCTGACTGAAGATTTCAAATGCCTGGTCTTCACTTGTCCTTCTCAGCCACCTCAGCAAGGGGTAGGGACAAATATGGAGTTTACTTCCTCCTCATGAAGGCATCTTACCTCAAAACAACTTCGACTTGCTTGAGTTGAATGACTTTACAACCCTCTTTCCTTGGCAGGAAAAAGTGACCCCGTCTTCTGTGGCCTCGTGGGGCTGGCTTTGCTCCTCCTCCCTTGACTGAGGGACGTCATGGAGATTGGGTGGAGGGAGGACTGTAGAGTTGGTGCACCTACGTCAGCTGGTTAGGCAATTTCACTTTTCTTTTCCTCTTTGGCTGAGCCCCGAGGGGCAGTTGGCAGCTTTACCTCAGAGCTGCAGGAAGGGAAGGGGCAGTGAAAATCTAATCGGGTGTGATCCTAGGCCAAGCTCATGGCACAGCGGGGCCAGCAGGGGCAGATGGCAAGTGGAGACAGCAATCTCAACTCCAGGTGGGTCATCGTCTCCTTTCCCGTCTGTCCTTCATTTCTGGTAGGGTTCCCATTCATACTTGTTATTTAATGTCTACCCAGCTTCACTCTACACGTATACAATAGAATTAGGTTACAAATAAATAACGAGGCAATCAGATTTTTTAAATTGCAGGGATTGGCTGTTGGATAAACTCAGGGATGCCGTGACTCACATCATCTTCCTATTCTCTTACATCTGCAAATGGCTGGACTGGAGCCATTTGAACATCATGCCCCTTCTGAGGCTTTGCTGTAGGATTGGATAATTCCCCGTGACCTCTGAACCTTCTCATCTTCCCCAGGCCTCCTTTATCCCCACTCCAAAAGACAACTCTGTCTAAAAAAGATCTTTTTAGAAGAATTAAAATCCAAATGCCTGTCTGTTGTCACACCTGCCAGGCTGTGTAGTTGGGGACCAGCTCTGCTCTGAGCCCATCTATGTGGCTTTTAGCCCTAGAGTCAGTTCAGGATCTCTGAATACTTGGTAGGAGGAAGTGAAAGAGATGAGACCCAACAAAAAAGGCAGCAGGTGGAGAGTGAGTACTGCTTTTGCCTTTTTTATTCTTCTGTTCTGGTATGTTTTACATATCTGGTCAGAGAAGCCTGGAAATCATCTTTAAAAAATATAAGACAACGAGACCAGCCTGACCAACATGGAGAAACCCTGTCTCTACTAAAAATACAAAATTATCTGGGTGTGGTGGCACATGCCTGTAATCCCAGCTACTCATGAGGCTGAGGCAGAATAATCGAGTGAACCAGGAAGGCAGGGTGAGCTGAGATCGTGCCATTGCACTCCAGCCTGGGCAAAAAGAGTGAAACTCCATCTCAAAAAACAAAAACAAAAACAAAAAACAAGAACGTCAATACAGTCATTTCTTCTTATCTGTGGATTCTGTATCCATGGATCTAACCAACCATGAATGCAAAATATTTTCTAAAAATTAAAAACATAAATAACAACAATAAAAAGTAATATAAAAGTTTAAAATACAATATAACTATTTGTATAGCATTTACATTGTATTAGGTATTATAAGTCTAGAGATGATTTAAAATATACAGGAGGATGTGCATGGGTTATATGCAAATACTATACCTTTTATATCAGGGACTTGAGCATCCATGGATTTTGATATCCGTGGAGGGTCCTGGAACCGATTCCCCCTGGATACCAAGGGATAACTGTACATTCTTGATAAAAAGGAAAACAATGTATGAAATGTAAAAGTCTATGGAAACTTGTCTAATTGGGACTCTGTGCCAAGGCTACTTGTGGCACTGGTACAGCCCCAAGAAAGCAAAAGCTGTCGGTATCATCAGCAGTAGTGGTGGCCCCAGGCTGGTTTTCAGTGCCCAGTGCCACCACTCCCAGACAGGCATCCCAGTCATCTCTTTCACTTGCTCTCTAGCGAAGGGAAGATGAGCCAGCGGAGCTCAAAGTCCAGGCAGCCCATGGTCACCAAGTAGGAAGAAGATGGCACTGAGAGGTGATGATGGGGTAACGCTAACCTCAAAGAATGAGTCAGGAAGTGTTGCCTCTGCTCCTATTTTTGGAAGAAATTGTGAAAAATGATGTCATTTCTTCTTTAAATATCTGGTAGGATTAGCTAGTGATACCACTTGGGCCTAGTACTTTCTTTTCTGGAGGGCTATTAAGTATTGATTCAAATTTCTTTAATAGATATAGGCCTATTCAGACAACCTATCTCTTGTGCAAGTTTTGGTTAGTTTGCCTCTTAAAGAATTTGTTCATTTCATCTGTGACCAAATCTGTAGGTGTGGAGTCTATAGTTTTCTTTTATTACCTTTTCATTGTCGGCGGAATTCATAGTGATGACCCTTCTTTCATTCTGATCATTTCTGTCTTCTCTATTTTTTTCTTTGTTAGCCTGGCTAGAAGTTTATTAATTAATTCTTTGAAAAGAATCAGCTTTTGGTTTCATTAAGTTTCTCGAATGTTTTCCTGTTTCAATTTCATTAATTTCCACTTTAATTATTATTATTATTTTTTCTGCTTGCATCAGGCTTAAATGGCTCCTTTTTTTCTCTAGTTTCCTCAGATGAAAGCTTGGATTATTGATTTAGATATTTCTCTTCTATTATATGCATTTAATGCTATACATTTCCTTCTAAGTGCTGCTTTTGTTGCATCCCATTCATTTTAAGAAGTTGTTTTCCTTTTCATTTAGTTTAACATATTTTTAAATTATTTTGAGACTTCTTATTTGACCCTAGAACTGTGCTGGTTAATCTGGAAATATTTTGGAATTTTCCAGTTATTTTTCTCTTACTGATTTCTAGTTTATGGTCTGAGAACAAACTTTTATGATTTCTATTCTTTTAAATTTGTAAAGGTATGTTTTATGGCTCAAAATGAGGTACATCTTGGCAAATATTCTGTGTGAGCTTAAAAAGTACATGCATTCTGCTATTGTTAAATGGAGTATCATATAAACGTCAGTTAGATCAAGTCGATTGCTATATCCTTACTGATTTTCTGCTTGTGTGATATGTCAATTAATAAAAAAGAAGTGTTGAAGCCTTCAACAATAGTAGTGAATTTGTCTGTTTCTCTTTATCGTTCTATCAGTTTTTGCCTCATACGTTTTACCATTAGTTTGCTAGTTGCATACACATTAAGGATTGTGTACCTTCTTGAAGAATTGACAATTTTATCATAATGTAATGCCCCTCTTTAATCCCTGATGATTTTCCTTGTTCTGAAGCTGCTTTGTCTGACACTGATATAGCTACTGTAACTTTTCTTTGATTCGTGTTGGCATGGTGTATCTTGTTCCATCCCTTTATCTTTAACCTATCTTTTAAAATATATTTACAATGACTTTCTCATAGACAACATATAGTTGGGTGTTTTGTGTTTTTATGTACTCTGTTGATCTCTTGTCTTTTAATTGGTGTTTTAGACCATTGGCATTAACGCGGTTATTAATGTAGTTAGATTAATATCTACCACATTTGTGAATGTTGTTTTGTACCTATCGTTTTCATCTTTTCTTCCTTTTTCCCTGCCTTTTCTGGTTTAATTGAGCATTTTATGATTCTATTTTCTCTCCTTTCTTAGCATATCATTATACTTCTTTTAAAATGTTTTTAGTGGTTCCCTGAAGTTTGTAATATATATTTACAGTGAATCATGTCCATTTTAATTACACTCTATCACTTAATGAGTAGAGAATACACCAAGCAACTGAACATCCCAAGTTCTGTCCTCCTGTTCTTTTTAACATTGTGAAATGACTGACAATGTTAAAAAGAACAGGAAGGCTTCTAGTCATTCCACTTATTTATGTCCCGTAACCACTCAATATGTTGTTGATATGATTAATTTGAACAAACAGCTTCATTTTAGGTCAAGTTGGAGTAGGAAAAATGAAAACGTTTTATTATATCTGCGTTTATTTCTTCTCTGATGCTCTTTCTTTCTCTATGTAAATCTGAGTTTCTGGCCCATATCATTTTCCCTTTGCATAAAGAAATTCTTTTACCATTTTCACACGGGGTAGGCTTTCTGACCATGAATTCCCTCAGTTCTTGTTTATTTGAGAAAATCTTGATTTCTACTTTACTTGGAAGGTTAATTGCACAGGATGTAGAAGTCCACATAGGCTTTTTTTTTTTTCTTTCATCACTTTAAATATTTCTTTCTACTTTCTTTGCTTGCATGGTTTTTAATGAGAAATCTGATGTAATTTTATCCTTCTTTCGCAGGTAAGGGTTGGTTGGTTTGTTTTTTTTTTCCCCCACCCCCTGGCTTTTTTCAATATTTTCTCTGTCTTTTGTATACTGCAGTTTGAATATAAAACTGTGATTGCCAAACTAGACTCTTCTTGTCCGCTGCCCAGAAAAGCCACACACTGCAAATAGTAGGAGTTGCAGGAGAGAAAGAATTTAATAATCGCAGGGCCAGACAAGCGGGAGATGTTTCTCAAGTCCATCTCCCCAAGAATTCAGAGACTAGGCTTTCTTAAGGATAGTTTGGTAGACAGGGGCTGGGGAACAGGGAAATGCTGATTGCTTAGGTTGGGAATGAAATCACTGGGGGCTGAAGTGATGTTCCTGTGCTGAGTCATTTCCTGGGTGGGGGTCACAGGACCTAGTTACCAATCCTGTGGTATTGGCTGGTCCGTTAGAATGCAAGGTCTGAAAAATACCTCAAACACCAGTCTTAGGCTTTACAATACTGAAGTTATCTATAGGAGCAACTGGAGTGGTTATGACTCTTGTGACCTCCAGCTACATGACTCCTGAACCATAATTCTAATCTTGTAGCCAATTTGTTAGTTTTACAAAAGTGGTTTTGGTCCCAGAGGAAGGAGGGGGTAAGTTTTGGGAAGGGATTGTTATAATCTTTGTTTTAAAGTTAAACTATAAACTAAATGCTTCTCAATGTTAGCTTGGTGTACACCCAGGAGTGAGCAAGGACAGTTTGTGAGGTTAGAAGCAAGATGGGGTCAGTTAATTTAGATTTCTCTCACTGTCATAATTTTTGCAAAGGTGGTTTCAATATGTCTAAATCTAGATCATTGGATATTTATGCCGCTTGCTGTTTGATGAGCTTCCTGAATCTGTGGTTTGTTGTTTGTCATTACTTTTGGAAAATTCTTGGCTATCACTACTTGATTATTTCTTCTGCTCTATTTTCTCTTTCTTCTCCTTCTCATATTCCAGTTACATATTTGTCACACTTTATGAAATTATTCCAGCATTCTTGGATATTGTGTTCTGTTTTGTTTTTCCTCTTTTTTTCTCTTTACATTTCAATTTGAGGAGTTCCTTTTGACATATCTTCAATTCACTGATTCTTTCCTTGGCCATGTCCAGGCTACTGATGAACCCATCAAAGGCATTCTTCATTTCTGTTTCATTGTTTTTTATTTCTAGCATTTCATTTTTCATTATGTCTTTGAGTTGTCATCTTTCTGCCCACTTAACCATCTGTTCGTGCGTATTGTCTGCTTTTTTTAAGAACCCTTAAGATATTAATTAACCATAGTTATTTTAAATTTCTGTCTAAAAACTGGAAAATCCATCATATCTGAGTCCGGTTTTGATGATTACTTTGTCTTTTCACACTGTGTTACTTCTTGCCTTTTGGTATGTCTTATAATTTTTTTTTAAAGTCAGACATGATAAGTCAGGTAACAGGAATGGAGGCAAATAAGCCTTCAATGTGAGGTTTTATATTAATATGAGTAGGAAATGGGCCATATCTAATGTTTATTCTAGCTGTAGGTGGCAGAGGTATCAAATTCCCCTAGCGTTCTTGTTTTTCTTTCCCCCTGCTTTCTCTGGGTTTCTCTGAGAACTCCTTTTTAAATAGTCTGTTTCTTGCAGCTCTTCCAGCTGTAATCTGCTGTTATTATACAGGAACTCTGTTGATGGAATGGTAACATGTCAGAAGGGAAGTGGTCTATAATCTTATGATTATATCTCAATCTTTTAATAGAACTGCACCTTGGACTGTTACTTTCAAAAGAATTTCTCCCTCCACCCTTTTTTAAAAAATTTTTTGAGATGGTGTCTCGCTTTGTTGCCCAGGCTGTAGTGCAGTGGCATGGTCTTGGCTCACTGCAACTTCCGCCTCCTAGGTTCAAGCGATTCTCCTGCCTCTGCCTCCGGAGTAGCAGAGATTACAGGTGCCTGCCACCATGCCCAGCTAATTTTCTTTTGTGTTTTTAGTAGAGATGGGGTTTCACCATGTTGGCCAGGCTGGTCTCAAACTCCTGGCCTTGTGATCTGCCCATCTCAGTCTCCCAAAGCACTGGGATTACAGGCGTGAGTCACCGTGCTCGGCCTCACCCTCCACCCTTTTTAGAAGTGACAGGATGTCCAGAAGAGGCTAGATTTTGGTAGTCACCCTTCCCCTAGAATGGTTAAAGCATTTTCCCTAGAGAGTAGGCCTTTGTTATGGAGAATGCTTTGGTTTTTAAAAAAACTTTTCTTTTCCCTCCTCCTGTCAGAAGGATGAAGAGATTTTTCTTGGGGTTTCTGGAGGTAAAATCCACAAAAGGTTGGGGCCTGCCCTGAAATGATGACCCCCAGGAGTTTCCCACACTCGCTCATGCTGCTCCACACTCAGCCTCTAGCAATTCATCAAACATAACATTGATGTGTTCCTCCCAGCCTATGACTCCAGTGCCTTCTGCCTCAGGTAGTTGATCTTGGACAATTCTCTGGATTTGCCTGTATCTGCAGATTTGGGGGCAGTTTGCCTTGTGACTTCAGTTCTTTGAGAGACAGAAGAAAAGCTGTTAATTCATAGTTTGTTCAGCTGGATTTTAGTTGTTGTTGTGAGAATGGAAGCAATGACTTCCAATGTCCTTGCGTGTTGAAGCTAAAATCAGTGAGTTTAGTGAACTTTTACATTTTTGAAGTTTAGACTCTTTCCTTAAGACAAACTTTCTTTTTGTTTAAAATTTTGGTTTTATTATAGTATTATCTTACAGCCAGAGCATGTAACCTGTTCAATTTCTCTTCATTATTATTTATTGAAATTACTTCAGGGCCAAATACATGGTATGATCTTTTGTGTTTAACACAGTGTTATTAAAAAATCAATTTTGCCAGTTTTTAAAACTTACATTTTATGTATCTTTGTTCTTTTACTTTTATCTACTTGAGAAGCTAAGAATTGGAAGTAAAATGTTTTTTAACAGCCATGAAATATTTTCCCACTGGTAATCTTTAATCTTGCTTTTTAAATGTGAGTATTGAGAATTTTACCTTCTTTCTCATTTGTATTTGCTTAATGAAACTTGACCATCTTTTGACTGTTAACATTTTTAATGTTACTTTATCTCTGTTGTGTCTCTTGTAGTTAGATTCTAGTCTGGCCATTTATAATTTAAGATGGTAACTTAATCTGTTTTAAATATCTTGTTGCTTATGGATTTTTTATTTTTATATTTTATGCCTCTTTATTTTCTATAAGAAAAAGAGCGTGTTTTCTTTCTCATTATTTTGTAAAGTTTATAGCCTCATTTTGACTCTATTCGTTACACTTGGGTTTCTAATTAATTCTTTAATGTATATTTCTCTGAGAGCATCAAATTTATAACTGTATCATTTGAATTTTTATTTGAAATAAGTTATTTAACTCAATTTTTTACTTGTCCTCACTCAATTAAAAAAAACTTTACCAAGTATCGCACCACTGCACTCCAGCCTACGTGACAGAGCGAGATTCCGTCTCAAAACGAAACAACAAAAAAAACTTTAAAATAGAATCTAAAGCTTAAGATTGAAATTGCTATAATTTTATTATATTCAGTATATATCCTGTCTTTTTAGAACAGTCCTTCTCAAATATTTGGATTCAGGATATTTTTGTATTTTTAAAAGTTATCGAGAACCCCGAAGAATTGGCTTTTGTTTATTGGGTTATATCTGTTGCTATTTACCATATTAGAAATTAAAACTTTGAACACTTAAAATATGTATTTATTCATTTAGAAATAATAGTAGTGAATTTATTACCCGTGAATATAAGTGATGTATTTTTACGAAAAATAATAGAACTTTTCAAAATAGAAATAAATTAGCCAGAGGATTAGCATTGCTTTACATTTTTATGCATCTTTTAAATATCAGTAGAAGGCAGCTAGACTCTCCTATCTGCTTCTGCGTTCAATCTGTTGTGACATCACAGGACATTTAGCCTCTGAAAAATTTCATTGTATGTTCATGAAAGAATGAGAAAGAAAAAGGGAAAATAATATGTTATTATGAGAACAGTTTTACCTTGGTGACACCTGAAAGGGTCTTGCACAATCCTAGGGAGTCTCTAAACCCCACTTTGAGAATTACTGTTCTAAGATAATTTATAAATAATTATAAATCAGGATTTTAACTGGTTTTTAGTGATGCTTTCAGTTCCTTTACAACAATACTTTATGGATACTGATTTCTTGATTCTGTTAATTGTAGTACTTCATCAAATAATTTGTCCCACACAGTGTCAGTAAAAATGGAGTAGGGTGCTCTATAGGAACAAACAACTCCCAAATCTCAACGGGTCACCAGGCCTCTGCTCAGAGGACCCTCATCCTGGACTCTGTCTCTGGCTGAGGAGCAGCCACCCCATCTGAAATGACAGTCACTGTGGTAGAGGAACAGAGAGCGTGCCTAACCAGGTGCTGGCTCTGAGCTCTTCTGCTGGAGTGATTCCCATTGCTCCAAAGGAGGTACAATCTTACCTTGGCCCAGAAGAAAAGAACATTGAAAAATGTGTGACCAACACAGAAGGTGCATGAGCAAAATATTTTTTGAGTCCTTGTCTGTCTAAGTATTGATTCTGCCCTCATACACGAATCATTGAACAAGGTATACATCTTTCCATTTTAATTTTTTTGGACCCATTCTCAAGAATTGGATGGGTATACACTGGTTTTTTTTTTTTTTTAGTAGTTTCCTCTTACCTCTAGGCTTATAGGCTCACATCATTATTTTAGACATTTAGCTTTTCAAATTTATCTATTTTTCCCTTTAGGGCTTTTCCCCATTTGTTCTGGGAAATTTTGAATTTCCAAGGTCTCTGTTTTATTTTCTGGTTGTTTCTTTTCTGCATGGAATTTTTGGTACAATATATTCTCTTTTTGTATGATAATATTTGTTGTTTAGAAATTCTCTTTTGTTCCCTGAAACATCCCTATTTCTGCTAGGGTACTTCTTTGCCTTTTGCTTATCTTGGTTTACTCCTTAATGTTGTAGGTTTCCACACATGCTGTGGTCTGTTGTAGTCTGTTCATGCTTACCAGCAAGATGCTGAAAAGCAAACTTGAAACTCCATTTAATGAGATGGGCTTGTAAGTTTGTGGGCTTCACTGAGCAAATACCAAATGCCTGAAGTCCTTCTCTCTGAGTCATTTATATTTTTCTTAAGAAGAAACCTCCACTCTTCTGCCTGATTGTGGGTGTTCTGCGTCGTAGAGCAAACCGTTTTTAATTTTGCCTCTGGAACAATCTCTTGATTTTCATCTCTGCATCTCCTTTTCAGCCACCACTGCATCTCTGGGAGGCTGCAGGACATGCTGGATCCTTTTCTGACCTCAGGAACCATCCTCCCCCTTCAATAGCAATGAGTACCCCTCTGACCGTTTTTTCTCTGTCATATTTAGGTTAAAATTTCTCATCTAATTCCTTTCTCTTCATCATTGTGACTTTAATTCCTTTCCTATCATTTTAGGAGACATTCTAGTGAGAGAGGAGAAAAACAGTTGTCATTAATCAACCATTTTAAACCAGAAGTCTTTTTCTTTTTTAACAGAATTCGGCGGATAAATGGTGCATGTTTGGGGAATGGGAAATCTTAGTGATCCTCTATTCTATCCTGATGCATGTTTGAGGAATGGAAAGTCCCAATGACTCTTTCATTGTGGGATAAAAAAAATTCTGTAAGTCTTCATACCGTTTAAAAATGCAGATAAATATGTTAAGGCCTATTAGCAAGGAGAACAATTTAGCAAGTAAGAATCAGAACTACAAACTTTTGTGAGTAAAAATTAGTTTCCCAGGTCTCCAAGTGTAGACAGATCAGTGTGTCCTAGTTTTGCATATTCACACAAATCTCCATGTTGGACCAGAGAAAGAGTCATTTTCTTGTGACTATTCTTTTTTTTTTTTTTTTTTTTTTTTTTTGAGACGGAGTCTCACTCTGTCGCCCAGGCTGGAGTGCAGTGGCGCGATCTCGGCTCACTGCAAGCTCCGCCTCCTGGGTTCACACCAGTCTCCTGGCTCAGCCTCCCGAGTAGCTGGGATTACAGGCACCCGCCACCACGCCGGGCTAATTTTTTGTATTTTTAGTAGAGATGGGGTTTCACCGTGTTAGCCAGGATGGTCTCCATCTCCTGACCTCATGATCCGCCTGCCTTGGCCTCCCAAAGTGCTGGAATTACAGGCGTGAGCTACGCGCCCGGCCTTATTGTGACTATTCTTAATCAAACCTTACCAGATGAGAGTCTTTGAACCAATTTTGTGATGCAGAATACCACCCTCCCTCTACAGTTACAGATGGAGGAGATACATCTCCTTTATGACTCCTGAGATTTCCTCTCTTTGTTGTTAACTAAGAAGACTTGCAGTTCAGTGTTGAGTTCTGTAATATCTCAGCCAGATTTTTATTTCTTTCTCTGTAAGTTAAAGTTCTCCAGAGAAACAGAACCAGTAGGATGTGTATATAGAGAGAAAGAGATTTGTTATAAGGAATTGGCTCTTGCAGTTACGAAGGCTGACAAGTCCAAAATCTGTAGTGTGGGCCTGCTGGTTGGAGACCCAGGAGAGCTGATGGTGCAGCTCCAGTCTGAATGCAGTCTACTAGAGGATTCTTACTTTCTTGGGGACACTGGTCTTTTGGTTCTATTTAGGCTTTCAATTGGTTGGACAAGCCCCACCCACACGATGGAAGGCAATCTGCCCTACTCCAAATTCACTAATTTAAATGTTAATCTTTTCCAAAAAAACCGTCCAAGTTGGCATATAAAATTAATTACCGCAGCATCATGTCAATTCCTATAAAGATTTTGACATCTTTTAATTGTGTATTTTCCCTAGAGAGTTCAGGTGAAGGTCTCTTTATAATAGTTTGATTGGAACAGGGCGAGCCTTTTTACTTCTATGCACAGGTCCTTTTTTTTTTTTAATTATACTTTAAGTTCTAGGGTACATGTGCACAACATGCAGGTTTATTACATATGTATACATGTGCCATGTTGGTGTGCTGCACCCATTAACTCGTCATTTACATTAGGTATATCTCCTAATGCTAACCCTCCCCCCTCCTCCCACCCTACAACAGGCCCCAGCGTGTGATGTTCCCCTTCCTGTGTCCAAGCGTTCTCATTGCTCAATTCCCACCTATGAGTGAGAACATGCAGTGTTTGGTTTTCTGTCCCTGCAATAGTTTGCTGAGAATGATGGTTTCCAGCTATATCCATGTCCCCACAAAGAACATGAACTCATCCATTTTTATGGCTGCATAGTATTCCATGGTGTATATGTGCCACATTTTCTTAATCCAGTCTGTCATTGATGGACATTTGGGTTGGTTCCAAGTCTTTGCTATTGTGAATAGTGCCGCAATAAACACACATGTACATGTGTCTTTATAGCAGCATGATTTATAATTATTTGGGTATATACCCAGTAATGTGATGGCTGGGTCAAATGGTATTTCTAGTTCTAGATCCTTGAGGAATTGCCACACTGTCTTCCACAATGGTTGAACTAGTTTACAGTCCCACCAACAGTGTAGAAGTGTTCCTGTTTCTCCACATCCTCTCCAGCACCTGTTGTTTCCTGACTTTTTAATGATCGTCATTCTAACTGGTATGAAATGGTATCTCATTGTGGTTTTGATTTGTATTTCTCTGATGGTCAGTGATGATGAGCATTTTTTCATGTGTCTGTTGACTGCATAAATGCCTTATTTTGAGAAGTGTCTGTTCACATCCTTTGCCCACTTTTTGATGGGATTGTTTGCTTTTTTCTTGTAAATTTGTTTGGGTTCTTTGTAGGTTCTGGATATTAGCCCTTTGTCAGATGAGTAGATTGCAAAAATGTTCTCCCATTCTGTAGGTTGCCTGTTCACTCTGATGGTAGTTTCTTTTGCTGTGCAGAAGCTCTTTAGATTAATTAGATCCCATTTGTCAATTTTGGCTTTTGTTGCCATTGCTTTTGGTGTTTTAGACATGAAGTCCTTGCCCATGCCCATGTCCTGAATGGTATTGCTTAGGTTTTCTTCTAGGATTTTTATGGTTTTAGATCTAACATTTAAGTCTTTAATAAGTTCACTGTTTTCATCTTTTCCACCTTGATTTTTCCCAAAATAAATAAATTTCATTCATTCTGATTTCCCCACAAGAAAGCCTATTTTACACATGTTGGCTCTCCATTGGCCATCCTTCATGTCTAAAATCTTCTAGCCACCACAAACCTCTTGGAAACTCAGTATCTATTTCCACGTTGTATCTTTGTTTCTTAGAATGGTCACAGATATACAGAACACAGAGGATCAGAACCTGCAGGAGCAGGTTTGCCCTGAGCCCATTTTCAGGTTCTTCAGAGAACACAAGGTAGAGATTGCAAGTGCAATAACAAGACCATTTCCTTTCCTTATGGGCCTCCGAGACCGCTCCTTCATCTCTGAGCAGATGTATGAAGTAAGTAAGAATTTCCAAATGATGGTAAACCAGGTCCATACTCAATTATGCCAAACTTCAAGATGCAATGAACAGGCTAAAGGGCCTCCTGTGAATGGGGACCTTCATCATCCTGTAGGTTAGGAGGTGACAGGAGAAGCAGGCATCACAGAAAACCTCCCTTCTTCTGTAGTAAATGTTGGGGGAGGGCCACAGTGAGGGAGGTGGGCAGCAGAGAGAATGGGAATGCTGCATGGGTGCAGATCATCCTAGGTGCATGTATGCAATCTACTAATGGTAGCCATAATTAAAGTAAATAAGTGAGCTAGGCAGCGTTTCATTGCAAAGCCTACTTATTGAAACACTTGAAACAGATTTTTTTGAAACTCACAGGGAAGTTGTGTCATGTTATTTTACATTTGGAAGCAGATGCTTGCTACTGTCTCTCCAAATCATTGTTTGATCTTTGGACATTTCTAGAGCCCTAGAATGCAAGTTAATGTTAGCAGTGGATGCCTTTAGGGATACTGAGGACAAGCCTTCTTCTTGTCTTTGTGAATTTTCTGTGCCCTTTGATCAGGAGTCACAGTAGGGGGCTGGTTGATTGGTTTCCTGGAGCTCTGTCAGGCCAGGCCAATCCTAGTAGTGGTTATCATCCACATAACAGAACAGCCTTGTTAAGGCCACTCCTGAAATAACCTGGCCAGGCTCTAAAGCCACACATAACATTCAACTTTGAACCCACATTTATTATTTAAAATAACTCTCTCCTCTTAAGTGTACAACAATGTCAGAGAGTCAGGTTCAAAAAATTAAGACTGTATTTTTATGGTGGAGGACATTTAAGAAGTCATCCAAATATATGCAAAATTCTAGCATTTCACAAGAGAACAGATGTTCTATCTACCACCTAAGAGTCTTTTGGAACCCATAAATCTCTAACTACATAATTCTCCATTTAATATTTTTAAGCATTTTCAAGAAGCTTTTAGAAACCTGGTCCCAGTGACAAGAGTGATGTATTGTGTACTCAGTGAACTGGAGAAGACGTTTGGCTGGTCACATCTGGAAGCATTGTTCAGCAGGATTAACCTGATGGCCTATCCTGATTTAAACGAGATTTATAGAAGCTTCCAAAATGGTAACTATAGCTCTCAACAGCTTTGGGGGATTCAAGCCCATTTCATTCATTAATTCATTCATTCACTCTTCATTCATATTTGACAAATGTTTGACTGAGTGACTATTACATGCCAAGCCCAGGGGGAATATAATGATGAAAAAACACACATGTTCCGTGTCCTTATGGAGTTTACATATAGTGGGAGTGATAGATGTTAACCAAGTAATCCTGCAAATGGTTGCTCAGCCAGGACTTGATTTTGATGCTGTAAAACATAGGGTTGAAGTCTCCATTTTTTTCAAGGAAGACATGAGTGAAGCCTTTTCATAGGAAAGGAGGAAACCTTCTCTGATATTTGCAGATACATTCAAAGATAAAACAATTTTCTTTGTATTAGAAAATTTATCATTCAGTGCAGTCCTGTGTCAACTCGTTTCTCCAAACGAAGACTGGAGAAGTCACGAAGAGAGCCCAGTACATACTGGTACACTGAGGAGGAGCTGCATATGAAAACTCTGAAGACAGAAAAGGGGGTTGGTGGGGGCCTTTCAGAACCATGTGGTTGAATTGCAGAGTGTGGGAGGGAAGGTTTGGGAGCCGATTCTGGAGAAAGAACTTGGAGTGGATTCTGGAGGGCTTGACACCCTGTGCTAGGGAATCTGGAGTTTAGTTTTTGGAAAATAACGAAGCAATAACGGGCATTTAAACAGGGGAAAAGTAAAATAAGTCAGTATGAAGAATGGGATGTGTTGATTTGTGAATACTATACCTTGATTCAAAAAAGAGGTATCTCGTTTTCATATTATGGTACATCCAAGTCAGAGAAAGGTCTAGAGGAAATCAAATACTGTGCATGCCTCCTTTGGTATCCATGAGGGATTGGTTTCAGGAATACCCACCACCCTCAGTCCTGGATGCTCAAGTCCCTTATATGAAATGGCATAGTATTTGTGTATAGCCTATGCACATGCACCAGTATACTTTAAATCATCTCTAGATTACAATACCTAATACAATCTAAATGCTATGTAAATAGTTATTAAATTTGTATTGTTATTTTATTTATTTATTTTTTGAGACGGAGTTCACTCTATCACCCAGGCTGGAGTGCAGTGGCGTGATCTTGGCTACTGCAACCCCCATCTCCTGGGTTCAAGTGATTTTCCTGCCTCAGCCTTCTGAGTAGCTGGGATTACAGTCACCCACCACCACACCTGGCTAATTTTTTTGTATTTTTGGTAGAGACAGGGTTTCACCATGTTGGCAAGGCTGGTCTTGAAACCCTGACCTCAGGTGATCTGCCTGCCTTGGCTTCCCCAAATGCTGGGATTATAGACATGAGCCACCATGCCTGGCCTTTTATTATTTTTAATTTTTTCCCATATTTTCAATCTGAGGTTGGGTGAATCCATGGATCCCAAGCCAACTGTACGTAGGCACAAATTTTGAGTCAATATTTGTATTTTAACCAGGGTGTTCCAGGCTGTGGCAATGAAGGGAATGATGTTACTTCTACTGCCCACATCTCAGGGGCTCTGATTCTCTCTGTGGACTGTGGGGATCCCCCTGGCCCCAGTATCCACATCT
This sequence comes from Macaca fascicularis, assembly GCF_037993035.2. Lineage (NCBI taxonomy): Eukaryota > Metazoa > Chordata > Mammalia > Primates > Cercopithecidae > Macaca > Macaca fascicularis. The sequence goes on from NC_088386.1 coordinate 126,180,162, forward strand.
CATATGTTAGTATCTGGCACCTTCCAGGTGACAGGCACCTGAGGCTCACCACTGCCCACTGCCTCAGACTATGAGTAGAAATTGGAGAAATGGGCAAAAGTAGAATGAATTGTAAAAAGATTGAAAAAAAAAAAAGAAAAATAAACCTCTGCTTATACTACACAACATCCACAAAACATAATTCAAGTTGGATTACAAATCTACAAGTTAACACTACAAGTATAAAGCTTCTAGAAGAAAACATGAGACTGTGTCTTTGCAAACTGAGAGTAGGCAGTAATTTGCTATAAAGGACACAAAAAAACATGGATCATAAAAGAAAACCTTGGTAAGTTATGTGTCACCAAATTAAAAACTACGCATCCAAAGTCACCATTAAGAAAAGGAAAAAACAAGCCATAGACTGGGAGAAAATATTTCCAATACACATATCTAACAAAGGATTGTACTCACAAAATATGAATAACTCCAATAAATGAATGATAAAAGGACACATCACCAATTCAAAAAATGGACAAACGATTTGAACAGACATTTCAGAACAGGAGATACAAAATGTCCAGCAAGAACATAAAGTGTATGACATTATTAATCATGAGGGAAATGCAAATTAAAGTCATAGTGAGATATCATCCACTCACTAGAATTGCTAAAATTAAAAAGACTGACAATACCAAGAGCAGATGAGAATGTGGAACAATTGGACCGCCCATCCCTTGCTGGTAGGAATGTAAAATGATAGCGAACACTTTGGGAAAGTGCCTGGCAATTTCCTGTAAAGTTAAATCTAACCTATGATCTTGGCCATTTCACTCCTAGGTATTTACATGACAGAAATAAAAATATGTTCATCCAAAGATTTGTATAAGAATGTTTATGGCAGCTTTATTCATAATAACTAAAATCTGGAACCAACCCAAATGCTCATCAACAGGAGAGTAGATAAACTATGACTAATTTATAGAGTATAATACTATTCAGCAATAAAAAGAATGAACTGTTATCACACAGAGCAACATAGATAAATCTCAAAAACATCATATTGAGCAAAATAAGCAAGTTCTAAGAGTACATACTGCATGATCCTATTTATATGAGTACAAGTACAGACAATACAGACAAGTACAGTGCCAGAAAGGAAGGAGCCATTGCTGGTGATAGGAACCAGAACAGTGGTGTCTTAAGCACAAAGCAATTTTCTGGGATGGTGGAAATGTTCTGAATCTTGACTGGGATGTTGGTTTCACAATGATTTACACTTAAGATATGTACATCTCAATTAAAAAAAGGGGAACAAGGCTCTGTTGGACCTCGGGGGCAGGAGATCCTGGGGCTTGGACATCAAATTCAGCTTAAGCACACTGAGGTCTCTCCTCTGGGTGCTGTCTGAGTTTGGTAATTTTCACATTGTTTTCCTCAGTATGCTATGAACACCCACCTCTCCAAATGAATAATGCAAACGAGTTAGAAGACAGACCCAGATTACTACCATATGGTAAACAAGGTAACTATCATTTAACTGATCAATGCCCTTATTAAAGTTTTGCTTCTTTGTCTTCATGGAGGCAAAGCTTGTATTTTCTCTCCTATCTTAGCCCCCTGTTATCTCTCAGTACTCTTCCCCTCACACAGGCATGTACCTGCCCTTATCTGCCAGCAGGTGTGAGAGAACCAATGAAAAAGGAGATCTGATCTCTTGAATAGATGGAGTCTCCATTGGTGGAGAATATAAAAAGAGAAAATGGGAAAGGTAGACAGAGAATAATACATGACAAATTACATGAATGGATTCCATCTTCTAAGGGAACATAAAAATCCTACCCTCCCTACCCTCCCAGGTTGAGATAAGGGGATTATTTTTAATTAATTTCATAGAACTATTAAGAGAAACTCAGAAATAACCTAAGCCATATCAGATTCAGGTGAGAGATGTTCCTTACAGAGTTGGCCAGTTAGGGGTCCCTAGTACTGTGGTCACAGTCCAAGAGGGGAGTTTTTGATATGGAGAGACAGGGGAGCCTGAAAGATAGAATTGCGCAGGGAGACAAAACTGAAATAATGTTGACAGATAGAAGATCAAAGTGAAATGAGAGAAACAGAAATGGAAAGAGAGGAAGTATAAGACACAGCAGAGAAAACGTAAACTGAAACATCTGCCAAGGATCAGAGGTGAAAATGGAGAGAGAAGTATATGGAAAAAGAAAGATGAGAGGAAAATAAATACCAAGAAATGGGGAAAATGAAGAGGTACAGAGGCAACTATGTAGATAAACAGTTAAGAAAAAAAGGGTGTAAAATCACTTGAGAGTGAAAAGTGGATAAAAGGGAGAGAGAAGCAGACTGGGACAGTGTAGGTTTGAGGTAAGAGCACTGGATATCAGCAACTTTACAAGGGTTGGCTCCATGAACCATAAGTTTTCAGATTGAACTCTTCCCACATCAAAGTGGCACTTACATCATACTCAGATTTCAATAGGCCTCTCCCAGAATAGTCTAATGATTCCCAAGCACAAATCTTCGCTCTAAATTATCTTTAGAGTACATTTATTCATGGACCCGAGGACCTTTACTCATGGGTCGGACAGACATCTACACTTGAATTTTTTCAAGAACCTTAAACTTGGTACTTTGAGAACTAAAAGCAACATCTTCATTGCTCAAGTTAGATCTAACTCCTCCACAGCACTCTTTCTCCCAGAGATGGATCACTATTGCCCCATGGTTTTTCAAGTTGGAAACCTAGTCAAGTCATCATGGATGACTCCTCCCTTGCCCTCAAATACATGCCAGTTATGCAGCCAATGTAATCATTTCATCTTCAGGTTGCCCCTGGCCTGTCCATCTTTGCATCCCCAAGACCAGGTCTCTGGTCCAGATCTCCATCACTCTCATGATTCTCAGGGCAACATCCTTTGCTCATCTCCTCCCTCTAATCTTGCTTCCATCAAATGTGTTATTTGCACTTCAACTAGATGGGATATTTTAAAATGCACCTTAGGTTGTATCATTTTCCTACTTACCTCCTTAATACACTAAGGATTAAATAAATGGGTTTTTAAGTAAAATCCAAAGGCATCCACAATGATCCACCTGCTTACTTCTCCAGCTTAATCACCTGCCTCTCGAAGTATTATTTTAAGGTAGAATAAAATTTCCCCCAATAATTTCAATTGTTAAATCTTTCTTTCAAACTGAGCCTTTCCCTATGTTTTCTCTTTGCTACCTTATTTAGAATTGTTTTCCTGTCCCACTATTCTCCATTTATCCTTCTCCAATCCAGCTAAATCCTACTTAGAATATATGATCAAAGGGAGGTCTTTCTTTAGAGGAAGCTAGAAAGGCACAACTGAGAGGCTAAGGATGGGAGAGAAAGAGTGGTATCAGAGAAAGCAAGAGAAAAATTTGCAGGAGCAGAGAAGAGAGAAATGCATCTAGGAAAGAGAGGCTCCAAGAAACATCCGCAGAAAAAAACAGAGGCAGAGATTGAGGAAATGTACAGAAACAGATGGAAAGACATGAGTGAGAAAATGTGAAAGAGAAGAAGGCGTAAGGAAAGGAAGATTCCCCCGCAATGGATGAATTATTCTCAGCCTCTGGTGAAGGTTACTGAAGGACTTAATCCTCAGGTCAGGTTGTTTGGGGAGTGGGGACCTTCCAGTGTATCAGGCTTTCTTAGTTTTCTCATTATTTATTTTCTTGTTTTGATGCCTTCTTGACCGTAAATCAAGACATCTGAGGGATTTCATTCCTTTCTGCAGAGAACAGCAATGCCGATCATGAAATGGGTGATGTAGCAGTGCCTCGGGAAGCCTTGAGCTCCTCACCAAGGTGTGAGCCAGGTAAGGAAGGGGTGACTTGCTCTTCCTGACCTTCAGGGTGTCAGGAGGTGGAATTCAGAGCTGGTGTTCCCTGATGCATTTTACTCTGAGCACATTCCACAGGCAAAAGATCCATTTTGTCCTCAGATCCCATAATTCTGCTAAATGTTCCTAAGTGTATGTTATAGTAGAAATATGCTAGAGAAGGATGATGTCTTTCATGTCTACTAACAATAAAAACTTGATTATACCTACCCACCATTTATTTTCTCTAGAGAATAAAAACTATTGTTGTTTGTTACTATTATTATTTTGTCCCTCACTATAGAAAGCCTTCATAAGAAACATGTTCCATCAGACCAACTACTCAAAAAACTAAATGATAATTTTTGCCAAATATTTTCCATTGTGTTACTATCTTACATAGTTACTGTTCAAAGAATTTTGGCAAACAAGATGTCATTTTGTCACCACAGCTTATGAATTTAGATGGATAAACTTTTGCTTATTTCTATTTTATAGCTAAATAAAGTAGAAGTAGAAGCATAGAAAGGTGTAAGGTCTTTTACCAGGTCAAATTAGTCAAGCAAGAACATGACCCACATTCCAGCTGACTCACTGCAGTGATGGTTGTGTGAGTTTGACAGAAATCAGGGTAGCCAGGGTCATGGATCGGAGTTCACACAGGAGACCCAAGGAGACCTGCAGGTTCTTAGGGGAGTGGGCTAGGGCCTGGTGCAAAGAGACTCTTATTCAACAAAAGCATTTCCATGGCCAGAGCAGGGGAAAGCAAAGAGAAATGGTAAGATTGGAACCTGCCGTGCGGATGCAAGAAATCCAGAAGAAGAGAACCAGAAAGAAAAATGGAGACACAAGTAGGAAAATGTGATGGAGGGCATTGAAGATCAACAGAAAAGAAAAAGAGAGGAAATCCCAGGGAGTCAAGGAGATGGTCAGTGCTTCATGGTGCAGAAGCAAGAGCATGTGGCGACCAAAAAATGAGAAGGAGAAAGGAGGTGGCAGAGAGATGACCAGAAGGAAAACAGGCAGAGCAAGGCTGTGGTGGGGCTCAGGCGAGGTCCTTGGAGCAATGGTGCTTTTTTTGCAAAGAGAAGCTCACTTGAGTGCTGAACACCAGGATTCAGCAGGAACATCCTGAGGTCTGTGCTGTCATCACTGTGCCTTGTTATTTATTTCCAGGTTTCTCTTCAGAGTCTTGTGAGCAATTAGCCCTCCCAAATGCTGATGGAGGAGATGCAGAAGATGCACCCAGTCTACTACCAGGTGGGGGAGGTAATTATGATTTAAATGACCAATTATCTCATTAAATTAGTTGGCCTATCTCTAGGCAAGCAACACTTCCTTCTCTCTCCACCACCACCCCTGTAACACACTTTCGTTCAGCCTGTGGTTGTTTTCCCCAGGTGTGTGGGAGGCAGGAGGTAAAGGACGGCTAAGTCCTTTAGTGGAGGGGCTCCTGGGCAGAGAGCTTAAGTGTACAGAGTAATAAAAATTACTCTGATTAGAGGCACCAAATGGTATTGCCTAAGTGGGCCCAATTTTATCTACATGAATATGGAATCTAAATACTACCAGGATGGGGTTTGAGAAAAGAGAGAGAATTTTAAACTTACTTGCCAAGGATTATTTGGGAATAATGAAATACTGTATACAGAAGAGACAAAGTGGAAGTGACAAAGTTAGAAGAATGAATAGGGATATAATGGGGCAAAGAGGTAACAAACATCATGAAGGAGGAAAGAGACAGAAATGCAAAGAAATGGTGGAAGTCAGGAAGAGGAAGTCAAGTCAAAGAGATCTTGGAGTTGGTTTATGGTGCAGACGCAGCAATGTGTAAAGAAAGGGTTAGAGGGAGAAAAAAGAGAAGAAGAGAGAGGGAGAGAGGGGAAAGGGGCCCGACAAGGTGCTAGAAGAAGTGGAGCCATTCTTGTTTGGTGCAAAGATACCTTTATCCCCAGGGAGCAGTTCTACACCTGAACATTAGAGCTCAGCATGGATCCAGGTAGGTGTCCAGGTCACTGTCAATTGTCTGTCATGTTCCTCTTTCGCTCCGCAGTGTCCTGTGAACTTGCTATACAAACAGATGAAGGAGAATCAGATGAAATGCCCACATTACTGCCTTATGATACGGAAGGTAATTAGGATTTAAATTAAAGCTTTGTTATTCTGTCAACATACAAAAACACCTACTCTTTCATCTCCCTTCCCTTTCCCCCATCTATTCATGTATTCATCCATATATCCATCCATCTATTCATATATTCATCCATCCATCCAGCCAGCCAGCCATCCATTCATCCATGCATCCCTCCCCACATACAGACACAGACAGTCTATGTCCAGCTTCTTCCTGCTTTCCTTGAGAGAGACAAGTAGCAAAAGAAGGATGATCTCAGACTGGTTGGGGCTTTCCTGCATATAGGACATAGGGAAAGAGAGAGGGAAAGGAAAATATAGATTGAATCATTAAATAAAGAGAGATCTGAGTGACTGCCAGTTTTACCTAAATAGTCATGGGATTCAAATATTACCATGTTGGGTAATATTTGGGTAATAATACCACATTGGGTTATAAGGAAGGGGAGATAATTTTCAACTTATTTTCTCAAGGTTATGCCAAGAGCATGGATATAATGAGCATCTTGCAATATAGAAAACTCAGTGAAAAACTGTTGAAATGAGCTTCACAAAGGGAAGAGTCCCTGCCCCTTTGTTAATGGCAAAAGATGAGACCTTTGATGGTATGGGAGAAAAATAAGACAGAATATACAGAAAGACTGAAATTTAAATTAAAATTAAATTGAAATTGAAAAATTAGGAACAGAAAGCTAATTAGAGAGAACAGATATAGGCATGGAAATGAGCACCATGGAAGAAAGGAGGTAAACTTGATTATTAAATAAGGCACAGGACTTAAAAGGTGGAGAAAATATTATGAGAGGAACAGAGAGAAGAAAAATGCTCGAAGACAGAGACAGTGGAGGAGAGGCATAAAAGTTATACACAGAGAAAAAGAGAAAGGAGAATAAGTGAAAAGTTAGCAGAGAGTGAAAACTGCTTGCAAGAGATGGGGAACAATGTGGGACATTGTAGGGATGGAGAGAAGATTCACTAGACAGAAATAATTTCTGGCCCAAGAATGAGACATGTTAGCAGTGAGTTTTCACGAGGGTGTTCCCAAGCTATCAAAATGGCACCTGTAATGTCCTCAGAAGCAGTCAGCCTCTCCCTGAGGCTTTCATGTCTCTCCCATCTATAACTTAATGATTTCAAAACACAGATGTCCAGATTTATCTTCTAAGTTCATTCATCTGAGTACCTGAATACGTTCACGAAGATATTTGAAAGACCTCTTCATTTGGATGTTTTTCAAGAACCTCAATACAAGACACCTCCAAGATTGTACATACCATCTTTCCTGACACAGATCTAACTTCTCTCCCAGTGTTCCCTATCTCAGGATGAAACACTATTACTCCCTTCTTCAAGCAGAAACCTAGGAGCCACTCATGACTCTCCCCACCTCCCTCAACTTAAGCACCCCATCAACATCCAGTAGACTTTTAGTGAGTTCTACATACCTCACCTGTCCATTTCCTTCCACCCCAACACAAAAACTCTGGTAAGATCTCTCTCTTGGACTGGAGCAACAGCCTCTAGACTCACATCTTTCCTCTGATCTTGTACTTCTCACATCCATTCTTTCCAACTCAAACAACTCTTTCAAAAATGGAAGTTGGCTTATCTTACATTTCTACTTTAAATCAATAACTACTTGGGGCCATAAGGATTAAATCTATTTTTTCCCCAGGGCTCCAGCTTCATGTCTGCCTCTCCTGCAATTACTTCAAGGTTTATATACAGATTTTCTAGTCACTGTCATTTTCTGATGACTTTTTCTCATCTGAGCCTTCCTAAAGGCTTAGCCCTGTGCTTGGAAAAGTCATCTTGTTTCACTACAATCTCCATCACGCTCACTAATCTAGTGAAATCATATGGTTATTACAGATACTCTCAGATATGCCTTTTTTGATCCCTAGTTCTAGAAAGCAACAGGATGACAGATGCAGCAAGGACATACAGCACAGCACCAGGGAAGAAAGAGGGAGACGAGGAAGGCAGGAACAGTCCCGGAAAAAGAAACCAAGACAAGGAAAAGTACCAAGAGAGTCCAGCGGCAAGAGACAGAGGTAGAAACACAAGCAGCAGAGACGTGCGTCAAGGGTGAAAATGAGAGTGCCAACAGGGGGTGGGAGAGCAGTTGCACAGGGTTTCTGACAGTCTTTATCAGATGACTGGATTGCACAAGAGCTCCTTTTACCCCCACAAACTCTTAAACATCGGTATGCAAACAGCTAAACGTCTGTCTTACAGACTGGGAAATAAAGCACAGAAATGCAAGCAGGATATTATCGCAAAGGCAAAGTAGAAAAGGAAGAGTGGGCACCAGTGTCCTGGATGTGTCACTGGGTGATGGCTGTGCAAAGCCAGCTGGGGGTTCAGGGCAGGGTCACAGGGTCAGAATAGAAAGAAGCCCAAGGAGTTCTGTAGGTTCCCGGAGGAGTGGACCAGGGACCAATATAAGGCTTTAAGGGGGAAAAAAAATGCTAGTGGGAGGGAAGGGAAACCATGGAAACACAGCATGGAAATAGAGTCTGCCCTTTGGCATAGGATGGATATGGAATAAGAGCTAAAGAAATAACAGAAAAGGGATACAGTATTACTGAAAAAGAAAAAAGACTTAGAAACAGGAAGCAGGAGAAGCCAGTTGGAGAGAAGACCAGACAATCCAAGCGCTGCCCAGCTAGGAGGGAATTGTGTGGAGGCAGAACTGTGAGGAGGACACTGAGAATTAGAGAGAAGGAGAAAGAGGAGATGCAACAAGATGGAGAAAAGGCGGAATAAGACGAGGGTGGCTGTCAGCGTTTGCCCATCTTGGATGGCGTGAACGCACTGAGGTCTCTGTCCACATCACCCTCTGTGGCCTGTCAATTTATTGTTTCTCTGCAGAGACCTTTGATCTAAAAACTCCGCAAATCACTAATGAAGGAGAACCAGAGAAGGGGCCCTGTCTACCAGATGAAGGAGAAGGTAATTCTGATTTAAGTTTTTAAATTTTTCAGTACATCTTCCTTTTCTAGTTAGCATGGAAAAAAAGTTTCCCTTTCTCCCATCCTACCCTTCCCTTCTTCACATTCGCATACATACAGATGGAATTATATCAACTTTCTGTTGTGCCTTTTTGAAAACTGTGAGAGACAAAGGATCAAGGTGAGGTGAGTCCCTGGGTGGAGACCATATCGTTGCATGGAGAATACAGGGAGACAGAATATGCCAGAGTCAGTCTGGGGGCACCAGAGAAGAAACGCCTGGGTGATGATATTAAACACACATTAAACCTAAATATCAGCAGGTTATGGTAATTGAGGCAGGGAGATTGTTTTCAGCCTACTCTCAGAAGTATCAGGAACACAGACATAAGTTTTGTGAATGATTGAATGCTTGCAGTTGAGAAAAGTCATGTGGAAGACCCTTGGGATGGAACTGACAAGCAAAGGATATGCGATTTTATAGCCCCTGCATAAATGGAAGAACTTTTCCAACCTGGGAGAAGAGAACTTTGAGAGTGAGGAAAATATATAAAATTATAGACATTTTACAGGCATCTAAGAGGGCAAGGTAAAACCCAAGGAAACAGACAGAAAAGGAGAAAGTAAAAGACAAAGTAGAAAGCGGATAACCAAGAGAGAAAAGTTAGAGAAAATTGTACAAATGGAGGCAAATACAAATGACAACAATGTTGGAAGGAAGCACAGATTAAACTATGCAGAGAAAGAGACAGATCAAAATAATTAGAGAACCCATAAAGAGTGCAAACTATTGTCGGAGGAAAGGAGCAGGTTGAGGGCCTGTAGAGCTGAAGTCAGAGTCACTAGACAGCAGCAGCTTCCAGCAAACGGCAACTCTGTCAATAGTGAGTTTTCTGATTAAGGTCCCTCTAGGTAGAGAGTGGCACAGAAGCATACTCAGAGGGTAAGAATTCTCTCCCTGCAGACTCATCTGCTCAGGTAGTGGAATGATTGTCAAGTATTTAATAACTGTCTGCCAGGCAGGCCTCCCTTCCAAGCTCCTCCATCCGTGTGCCTGAAGACATTTATCTTGGGACCTTCCTTTTTGCAATGTCTTTCAGGAACTGAACACTTCACAGTGGAAACCAACACCTCCTCTGAACTTAGAAACTCCTCTTTCTCCAGGGTTTGCTTTCTCAGTAAAGGGAGGAATATCCTGTTTGATCTTGTACTCATCAGACTCATTTTTTTCTGCTTTAACACAATTGTTATTCGCAAGATATCAATCAGATCATTTTCTTTTCCCCTTAGATCTTTTCCCCTAGTGATCTTTGTTGCACAGGATTAGATTAGTTATCCTTCCTGTGGATTTCTGTGGCTTCCACCCTTCATGGGGCCCCAGCCCATATCATCTGTCTTGTCTCTACTAATGGCATCAGTTGTTTCAGGAGCTGCTCTTTTATGATCTGATCTTTTATATGTGGGTCCTGGAGCCACACTTCCCCTGTAGTATGTGGTGTTGCCTTGGCCCACTCTGTTCCTGATCCCCTTCCTTATCTGGTTCATTTTCACTGTCCCAGGAATGCCTTTCTTTATACCTAGTTTTAAAAAGGGGGTGACAAGGAAATAAACAAGATAGGGAAAGCCAGTAAAGAGCAGAGTCAGGGGTGCAAGAGAAAAAGACAGGAGCAGAGAAGGGGGGCAGAAACACATGGAAACAAAGAGAAGCACCCGGAGCCACTGGCAGCAGGAAAGCAGGGCGGAGAAAGAGGAAATGTGCGGAGGAAAGGGGGAGGGGGAGAAGGAGAGAGAATTCGGAGTCCAGGCAGGAAGTGAGCTGATGGATGGTTCCCAGCCTTGGTGACAGCAACTGGAGTGTATCCACCTACAGGCCAGGAGGGCCTGGGTGGCGGACAGCCCCACCTAGGAGATACTTCAGCTTCCCACATCTTCACTAAGTTTTCCCTTCATAATTTCTTTTTTTTTTTTTTTTGAGATGGAGTCTTGCTCTGTCGCCCAGGCTGGAGTGCAGTGGCTGGGTCTCAGCTCACTGCAAGCTCCGCCTCCCAGGTTTATGCCATTCTCCTGCCTCAGCCTCCCGAGTAGCTGGGACTACAGGCGCCCGCCACCTCGCCTGGCTAGTTTTTTGTATTTTTTAGTAGAGACGGGGTTTCACCTTGTTAGCCAGGATGGTCTCGATCTCCTGACCTCGTGATCCGCCTGTCTCGGCCTCCCAAAGTGCTGCGATTACAGGCTTGAGCCACCGCGCCCGGCCTCTCTTCATAATTTCTTGAGGGATTTCTTTTCTTTCTGCAGAGGGCAGTGATGACTGTTCGCAAATGTGGGATGGAGAAGAGCCCCAGGAAGCCTCCAGCTCCCTAGCAAGATGTGGGTCAGGTAAGGAAGGGGAGGATTTCTGGCCCTGGGCTGCAGAGTGTCAGGAGGTTGAATTTGGAGCTTGTGTTTCCTGTTGACTTTCCTCTGCGTATACCTCACAGTGAAAGGATCCAATTATATCCTGAGATTTTTCACATTTTCTGTACATGGATCTTTTGGGAAATGCAGGGAGGAATCTTTACACGAAAGTCCATGTTTAACAGAATGGGATTTATTGTTTGAACATATGTATTCAGACAGTCTAGTGGTAGTTGAAATACGCCAAGACAAGGCAATATGTTCCCTCCTTCATATTCTCATACCTTTCAATACTACAGTATTAAAATATTTTACCAAATAAGATCTCCTGATACCCTCACAAAACCTTAAGATGGGGGCAGGCAAACTGCATAATCCTATTTTATAGGTGAAGAAATAAAGGTCAGAAATACAGTAGGAAGAAGCAATGCTCTTTTGTCTTTATTTTTCATAGCTATCAATACTATTATTTGAATTCATATAAAATTTCTATTCTCACTCCCTCTATGGAAATAAAAAAGAGTGTCATTCCTCTGCTGGTAGATACTGTTAATCACTTTTTCACAAACTTGACAAAGCCTTCAGTGTAATGGTATTCTACCATCTAACTGGCAGAATTTAGATCAACTATTTATGAGACTAAATGCTGTTTTTGACCAGTACTCCCCATTTTGTCATTGGATCATGCAGTGTTTTTTCAGAGTACTCTGATAAGTGTTATAATTTTACCCACAAAATCCTCAAGACTTAGATAGGGAAGGTGCTGTTATTGCTGTGTTGAGGAGCCAGAAACACAGAAGTGCATGTGACACGGGTGTTTGATGAGACTCAAGAAAAAAGAAAGAGCAGAGACCAGTGTCCTGGATGACTCCTTACAGGCTTTCAGTTCTATGAGTGGGCATGGGTTGGGGTGGGGTCCCATAGTCTGAGTCCAGTGTGGATGCCCAAAGGGTTTTTAGGAATCCAAGAGACTCTCCCAGGGTTCAATGGAAAGATACTCTTATTTAACAAATAAAGAAAGATTAGGGAGAGATGAGGAAACATTATCAAGAGTTGGAAAATACTTGAATGTAATCTACAATACGAGATAGGAGATATCCAGAAAAATAGGGCCAGAAAAGTGAAACAGGGAGGCAATATGAAAAGCATATGTAGCACATCACTGAAGGAGGAAAAAACAGTAAGGGAGAGGAGATGTTAAGAAGAGAAAGTCCAGAAAGCCAGAAAGAACCACAGATGCCTTCACAGAGTAATAATAAAAAGATATCACTAGTAGAAGGGGCTACCACCTAGGCTGGGTGCGGTGGGTCACCCTGTAATCCCAGCACTTTGGGAGGCCAAGGCAGGTGGATCACTTGAGGTCAGGAGTTCAAGGCCAGCCTGGCCAACATGGCAAAACCCCATCTCTACTAAAAATACAAAAATTAGCTGGGTGTGGTCGAGCACACCTGTAGTCCCAGCTTCTCGGGAGACTGAAACAAGAGAATTGCTTGAACCCAGGATGTGGAGGTTGCAGTCAGCTGAGATCACACCGCTGCACTCCAGTCTGGTGACAGACAAGACTCCATTTCAGAAGAAAAAAAAAAAAACAAGGGGCTACCACTTAATCTCAAACAAAAGGCTGAATTTATTGTTCAATTAAGGGACAGTTGCACTTGTGGGTCAGTTTCTCTGACCAGAGAACGTTTGTGGAAGTGTGGATCTTGGTGACTGGTGGCCTTCAGAAGTGAGATTTGTTAGTGGTTAGCTGACTTTTAGTGAAAGCAGGTCACTGGAGTGTGGCTGTTACTAACTGGCTGACTTTCAGAAGCACGGGGAAGTGAATAGTTGGCTGGCTTTCAGAGGCCTGTGTACTGGCCAGAAGCTGTTGTTGATTAATTGGGATGATTCTGGTTGTTATTGACCATATGGCCAAACAATAATGAGTTTTCATAGAAGTGTAGGGACTTTCAATTATCACACACATATATACCACAGTTTCTTTATCCACTCATTAATTGGTGGGCATTTGGGTTGGCTCCACAATTTTGCAATTGTGAATTGTGCTGCTATAAACATGCGTGTGCAAGTATCTTTTTCGAATAATGACTTCTTTTCCTCTGGGTAGATACCCAGTAGTGGCATTGCTAGATCAAATGGTAGTTCTATTTTTAGTTCTTTAAGGAATCTCCACACTGTTTTCCACAGCAGCTGTACTAGTTTACGTTCCCACCAGCAGTGTAGAAGTGTTCCCTGTTCACTGCATCCATGCCAGCATCTATTGTTTTTTGATTTTTTGATTATGGCCATTCTTACAGGAGTGAGGTGGTATCACATTGTGGTTTTGGTTTGAATTTCCCTGGTCGTTGGTGATGCTGAGCAATTTTTTCATACGTTCGTTGGCCATTTGTATATCTTCTTTTGAGAGCTGTCCATTCATGCCCTTAGCCCACTTTTTGATGGGATTGTTTGTTTTTTTTTCTTACTGATTTGTTTAAGTTCATTGTAGATTCTGGGTATTAGTCTTTTGTCAGATGTATAGATTGTGAAGATTTTCTCCCACTGTGTGGGTTGTCTGTTTACTCCGCTGACTGTTCCTTTTGCCATGCAAAAGCGCTTAGGTTTAATTAAGTCCCAGATATTTATCTTTGTTTTTCTTGCATTTGCTATTGGGTTCTTGGTCATGAAAGCATTGCCTAAGCCAATGGTTAGAAGGGTTTTTCTGATGTTATCTTCTAGAATTTTTATAGTTTCAGGCCTTAGATTTAAGTCCTTGATCCATCTTGAGTTGATTTTTGTATAAGGTGAGAGATGAGGATCCAGTTTCATTCTCCTACATGTGGCTTGCCAATTATCCCAGCACCATTTGTTGAATAGGGTGTCCTTTCCTCACTTTATAGTTTGTTTGCTTTGTCAAAGATCAGTTGACTGTAAGTATTTGGGTTTATTTCTGGGTTCTCTATTCTGTTCCGTTGGCCTATGTATCTATTTTTGTACCAGTACCACACTGTTTTGGTGACTATGACCTTATAGTATAGTTTGAAATCATGTTGTGTGATGCCTCTAGATTTGTTCTTTTTGCTTAATCTTGCTTTGGCTTTGCGTGCTCTTTTTTGGTTCCATGTGAATTTTAGAATTGTTTTTTCTAATTCTGGGAAGAGAATGGTAGTATTTTGATGGGGATTGCATGAATTTGTGATTGCTTTTGGCAGTATGATCATTTTCACAATATTGATTCTACCCATCCATGAAGCATGGGATGTATTTTCATTTGTTCATGTTGTCTATGATTTCCTTCAGCAATGTTTTGTAGTTTTCCTTATAGAGGTATTTTGACTCCCTGGTTTGGTATATTCCTAAGTTTGGTTTTTTGTTTTTTTTTCTTGCAGTTATTGTAAAATGGGTTGAGTTCTTGATTTGATTCTCTGCTTGGTCACTGTGGTTGTATAGAAAAGCTACTGATTTGTGTACATTAATCTTGTATCCAGAAGCTTTGCTGAATTCTTTTATCAGTTCTAGGAGCTTTCTGGGGTAGTCCTTAGGGATTTCAAGGTAAACAGTCACATTGTCAGCAAACGGTGACAGTTTGACTTCCTGTTCACCAATTTGGATGCCCTTTATTTCTTTCTCTTGTCTGATTGCTCTGGCTAGGACTTCTAGTACTATGCTGAAGAGGAGTGGTGAGAGTAGGCTTCCTTGTCTTGTTTCAGTTCTCAGAGGGAATGCTTCAACATTTCCGCATTTAGTATTATGTTGGCTGTGGGTTTGTCATAGGTGGCTTTTATTACATTAAGGTATGTCCCTTGTATGCTGATTTTGTGGAGAGTTTTAATCATAAGGAGATGCTGGATTTTGTTGAATGCTTTTTCTGCATCTATTGAAATGATCATGTGATTTTTGTTTTTAATTCTGTTTATGTGGTGTATCACATTTATTGACTTGCATATGTTAAACCATCCCTGCATCCCCAGTATGAAACCTACTTGATCATGGTGGATTATCTTTTTGATATGTTGTTGGATTCAATTGGCAAGTATTTTGTTAAGGATTTTAGCATCTATGTTCATCAAGGATATCAGCCTGTAGTTTTCTTTTTTGGTTATGTCCTTTACTGGTGTTGGTATTAGGGTGATGCTGGCTGCACAGAATGAATTAGGGAGGGTTCCTTCTTTCTCTATCTTGTGGAATAGTGTCAAAAGGATTGGTACCAATTCTTTGACTGTCTGGTGGAATTCTACTGTGAATTCGTCTGATCCTGGACTTTTTTTTTGTTGGTAATTTTTAAATTACCATTTCAGTCTTGCTGCTTGTTATTGATCTGTGCAGGGTATCTAATTCTTCCTGATTTACACTAGGAGGATTGTGTTTTTCCAGGAATTTATCCATCTCTTCTGTGTTTTCTAGTTTATGTGCATAAAGGTATTCGTAGTAGCCTTGAATGACCTTTTGTATTTCACTGGTGTCAGTTGTAATATTTCCTGTTTCATTTTTTAGTGACGTTGTTTGGGTTTTCTCTCCTTTTGGTTAATTTTGCCAATGGTCTATTAATTTTATTTACCTTTTCAAAGAACCAGCTTTTGTTTCATTTATCTTTTGTATTTTTTTGTTTCAATTTCATTTAGTTCTGCTCTGATCTTGGTTATTTCCTTTCTTCTGTTGGGTATGGGTTTGATTTGTTCTTATTTCTCTAGTTCCTTCAGGTGTGACCTTAGAGTATCAGTTTGTGCTCTTTCGGTCTTTTTGATGTAGGTGTTTAGGGCTATAAACTTTACTCTTAGCACCACCTTTGCTGTATCCCAGAGGTTTTGATTGTCATTCAGTTTGAAGAATTTTTTAATTTCCATCTTGATTTCATTTTTGACCCAATGCTCATTCAGGAGCAGGTTATTTAATTTTCATGTATTTCCATGGTTTTGGAGGTTCCTTTTGGAGTTGATTTCCAGTTTTATTCCACTGTGATCTGAGAGAGTGCTTGATATAATTCCGATTTTGTTAAATTTATTGAGGCTCATTTTATGGCCTATCATATGGTCTATCTTAGAGAAAGTTCCATGTGCTCTTGAATAGAATGTATATTCTGTGACTGTTGGATGAAATATTCTGTCTATATCTGTTAAATCCATTTGTTCCAAGATATAGTTTAAATCCATTGTTTCGTTGTTGACTTCCTGTCTTGATGACCTGTCTAGTGCTGTCAGTGGAGCATTGAAGTTCTCCACTATTATTGTGTTGCTGTCTATCTCATTTCTTAGGTCTATTAGTAATTGTTTTATAAATTTGGGAGCTCCAGTGTTAGGTGCATATATGTTTAGAACTGTGATATTTTCCTGTTGGATAAGGCTTTTTACCATTATACAGTGTCCCTCCATGTCTCTGTTAACTGCTGTTGCCTTAAAGTTTGTTTTGTCTGATATAAGAATAGCTACCCCTGCTTGCTTTTTGTGTCCTTTTGCATGAAATGCCTTTTTCCACCCCTTTACTTTAAGTTTATGTGAGTCTTTATGTGCTAGGTGAGTCTCCTAAAGTCAACAGATGGTTGGTGAGTTCTTATCGGTTCTGTGGTTCTGTATCTTTTAAGTGGAGCATTGAGGCCATTTACATTCAATGTTAGTATTAAAATGTGAGGTACAATTACATTCATTGTGCTTTTTGTTGCCTGTGTACTTTGTTTTTTTTAACTTTTAAATTTGTATTTTATTTTTGTTTTATAGGTCCTGTGTGATTTATGCTTTAAAGAGGTTCTGTTTTGATGTGTTTCTAGGATTTGTTTCAATATTTAGTGCTCCTTTTAGTGGTTCTTGTAGTGGTGGCGTGGTAATGGCAAATTCTCTCAGTATTTGTTTGTCTGAAAAAGACTGTATCTTTCCTTCATACATGATGCTTAGTTTTGCTGGATACAAAAGACTTGTCTGATAATTGTTTATCAGACAAGCTAGAAGGGATTAGGGCCCCAGTCCCTTCTAGCTTGTAGGGTTTCTGCTGAGAAATCTGCTGTTAATATGATAGATTCTCCTTTAGAGGTTACCTGGTGCTTCGGTCTCACAGCTCTTAAGATTCTTTCCTTCGTCTTAAATTTGGTTAACCTGAAGACAATATGCCTCGGCAAAGATCTTTTTGTAATGAATTTCCCTGGTGTTCTATGTGCTTCTTGTATTTGGATGTCTAGGTCTCTAGCAAGGCCAGGGAAGTTTTCTTCAATTATTCCCCAAAATATGTTTTCCAAGCTTTTAGAATTCTCTTCTTCCTCAGGAGCACCGATTATTCTTAGGTATGGTCATTTAACATAATCCCAGACTTCTTGGAGGCTTTGTTCATATCTTCTTATTCTTTTTACTTTGTCTTTGTTGGATTGGGGTAATTCAAAGATCTTGTCTTTGAACTCTGAATTTCTTTCTTCTACTTGTTCAATTCTATTGCTGAGGTTTTCCAGAGTATTTCACATTTCCAAAAGTGTGTCCAAAGTTTCCTGAATTTTTTATGGATTTTCTTTAAGCTATCTATTTCCTGGAATATTTCTCCCTTCACTTCTTGTATCATATTTTGGATTTCCTTGCACTGGGCTTTGCCTTTCTCTGGTCCCTCCCTGATTAGCTTAATAACTAACCTCCTGAATTCTTTTCCGGGTAAATCAGGGATTTCTTCTTGGTTTGGATCCATTGCTGGCGAACTAGTGTGATTTTTTGGGGTGTGTTAAAGAGTCTTGTTTTGTTATCTTACCAGGGTTGGTTTTCTGGTTCCTTCTCATTTGAGTAGGCTCTGTCAGAGGAAGGGCCTAGGACTGAAGGTTGTTGTTCAGATTCTTTTGTCCCACGAGATGTTCCCTTGATGTAGTACTCTCCTCCTTTTTCTGTGGATGTGGCTTCCTGTGAGTCAAATTGCAATGATTGTCGTCTCTTTTCTAGGTCTAGTGACCCAGCGAGCCTACCAGGCTCCTGGTAGGGGTTGTCTGCACAGAGTCCTGTGATGTGAACCATCTATGGGTCTCTCAGCTGTGGATACCAGTGCCTGTTCTGCTGGAGGTGACAGGGGTGCAATGAACTCCATGGGGGTCCTTAGCTTTGGTGGTTTAATGCTCTATTTTTGTGCTCGTTGGCCTACTGCCAGGAGGTGGCGCTTTCCAGAGAACATCAGCTGTGGTTTTATGGGAAGGAATCGGTGGTGGGCAGGCCCTAGAATTCCTAAGATTGTGTGCCCTTTGTCTTCAGCTACCAGGGTGGATAAGGAAGAACCATCAGGTGGGGGAGGGGCTAGCCATGTCTGAGCTAAGACTCTCTTTGGGCAAGTCTTGCTGCAGCTGCTGAGGGGGGTGGGGGTGAGATTCCTGTGTCACTGGAGTTGTGTACCTAGGAGGATTATGGATGCCTCTGCTGAGTCATGCAGGTTGTCCAGGAAATGGGGGAAAGCTGGCAGTCACAGGCCTCACCCAGCTCCCAAGCAAACCAAAGGGCCAGACTCACTCCCACCATGCCCCACCCCAACAGCCCCCAGACCATTTCCAGGCTTGAAAACCTGCCCCAGGCTATCTGCCTCACAGCTGCAAAAGAAAAAAGCTTAGTTCTTCCCCACCTGTGGAGTCTGCATACCAGATTTGCACCCTCACAAGAGGTGCAGGAGGCTTCTCATTCCTGTTCAAATTGTTGCAAAGTTCAGCTAGAGATTTGCTTCTCCCTGTGTAGTTTTAATCCCTACTCCTCTCCTGTTGCATCCCTGTGGTGCCAGACAGGAATGGCCTGCTAGGGGACCCAGCCAGCTCCCAGGGCCTTTCAGCTGCTTCCTCTACCCCTGTATTTCACTCACCTCTTCAGATTGACTCAGCTCCAGGTAAAGTTGGAAACTTCTCCTGCAAACAGACCTTCAGCTTCTCCAGTGGGGGTGTGTGTTTGGGAGAGGAGGGTCTCCTTTTCCCGCTTCTGCAGTTGGGGCTCTCACAGTTTTAGGGAGGGTCTCCTGGGTCCTGCAGTTGCAGTCTGCTTCCTTCAGAGGGTCATGTTGCTCAGGCTGGTCACGAACCATGGCCTATTTTTTATGTACGTATAAAAGAAAAGGATTATGATAAATGAGAAAGGGAGACAGGAGACCTGTCTCCTGATAATGTGATAATAGAGGATTCGGTGTAGGTGATTGATGAAGGAGTATTTTACAATCATGAAGATCTGTTCCATTTGTGTGTTCCATGAGAATGGCCCCAAGATATTTGATGTGGTCAAATGTAGGGAGGCCTGGTATTTCAGAAAAGATTGACCGCCATTGTCTTCAAGACTCAGTTAATCCTGGAAATCCTCTTATCTTTCCTTTAGTCACTGGTCTTGGAAAACTTTGGAGACATTGTAACATTTCTTTATATAATATTATTTCCTCAGCCAATAGATTATGGCTGAGAAAATAGCCTAGTTTTTGTTTTGTTTCATTTTGTTTGTTTTACAGAACTGGAGTTTTTCCTTAGAAGTTTTGTGTCCATTTTTGCCCAACTCAATGAATAGATTAAGAAATATCCAGATCTGGCTGGGCGCGGTGGCTCAAGCCTGTAATCCCAGCACTTTGGGAGGCCGAGACCGGCGGATCACAACGTCAGGAGATCGAGACCATCCTGGCTAACCCGGTGAAACCCCGTCTCTACTAAAAAATACAAAAAACTAGCCGGGCGAGGTGGGGGCGCCTGTAGTCCCAGCTACTCGGGAGGCTGAGGCAGGAGAATGGCGGGAACCCGGGAGGCGGAGCTTGCAGTGAGCTGAGATCCAGCCACAGCACTCCAGCCTGGGCGACAGAGCGAGACTCCGTCTCAAAAAAAAAAAAACAAACAAAAAAAAGAAATATCCAGATCTGTAGAGTATAATAGAGGTGACCTATGTCTCGGATCGGAGAAGATGCATGTCTGAGCTTTGTATCCCTTAGGTTGTATTTAAAACTTGGAAGAGGATTTTCATTGTGTTCGTTTTTCATTGCTGCATGACAAATGACCACAAATGTAGTGGCTTACTACAATACCTGCTTGTTATCTCACAGTCCTGCCAGCAGAAGTGTGGGTGGGCTCAACTCAGTTCCCTGCTTAGAGTCTCCCTAGGCTGAAATTAAGATGTCAGCCCAGCTGAAGTCTTATCTGAAGGCTCTGAGAAAAATCTTGCAATCAAGCTCACCCAGGTTGTTGACATAATCCAGCTCCTCGTGGTTGTTGAACTGAGGTCACTGCTTTGTTACTGATTGTCGGTCACGGACCACTCTCAGCTCCTGGAGCTCCACTCCATCTTCAAGCCAGCAATCTTGTGTGGAATCCTTCTCATTCTTTGAATCTCTGACTTCCGCTTCTGCTGCTGGCTAGAGAAAACTTCCTGCTCTTAAAAGGCTCATATGGTTAGACCAGATCCACTCTGTTAGTCTTTCTTAAGGCCAGCTCTGCCAATTATGGAAGTAATATCTCATGTTCACAGTCCTCAGGATTAGGGAAAGAAATATTTGGGGCCATCTTAGAATTCTGCCTATCATCAAGGAAATTCCTAGAAAATAACTGTCCAGATGAGCCATTGATTTTCCCAAGCAAATAATATTTATCAAATGAGACATTAAACAAAGCTGAACATAAATACATTAAAAATTTTGGCTTTAGGTGCGACTGAAGAGATCGTAGTAATCCGGTTAGGAGGTACAGGGAAGTGAGGTATACCTATTTTGTTTATTGCTTGCAGATCTCAAATCATGCATAGTGTAGGTATACTAATGTTCAGGTCAACTACACATAGATCATGTGTCAGGGAATTTTCCAGGACTTCTAAAATTAGTCCTTCTTCTGAACCTTTAATCTGGTAGTTCCATTTGCAGAATAGATCCCTGCCTATTACATTTATAGAGGTTTTGTTGAAAAGAGTGTTCCTCAGATAATGGTCTGAAAGTAACGGGTTACTGGTTGAGACGTGGGAACATTTGGTGACTTTTTTCTCTTCTTTTATAGATCTACTTGTCAAATGTGTTACTTACTTTGGACATGGCAAAACTTCCCCGTCATAAGCCAGAGTCATTTTAGCGAAAATGTTGCTAGTTATTAAGAAAAGTACAAGAGTTAGAATCATGATGAAAGTATACAGAGGAAGTGAAACTTTTGTCAGGGGGAGATTATGGCTTTGGCAAAGACAATCCCATGGCAAACAGCAAAGAGGCTGCTATGTTTCAGTACAAGCGTGAATGGTGTGTTCCACATGAATGAAGCAGTAACTGAAAAGGGAACATACGATTAATTACATGATTGTAGTTGACTCCAGATTGCATACTAAACAAAATGATTTTCTTTCACAAATTGACAAGACACTAGGTGCCCTCATGAAGGTTTTGATGAGGGACTCAAGAGAAAGTGTGGCCAAACATCTTTGCACCGTTAGGCTACTGTCCAATGGACCCACATCCATTAGTTTTGGGGGCTGGCTTGAATTGAGGACTTAGCAGACCTTGGCCACCATCTGTTTGCTTTGGATCACTATCTTCTAACATTCAGAAAGCACAGGAAAATCAGGAACAAACACACATGAAATAAGACTTTTTTTGGTAGAGTTTTGCTATGTTGCCCAGGATGGTCTGGAATTCCTGAGCTCAAGCAATCTGCCTGTAATATGACCTATTACAGGTGTCAGCCACCATGCCTAGCAGAGATAAGACTTTTTAAAAATAGACAGAAGAGGTCGGGTGCGGTGGCTCACATTTATAATCCCAGCACTTTGGGAGGCCGAGGTGAGTGGATCACCTGAGGTCAGGAGTTCGAGACCAGCCTGGCCAACATGGTGAAACCTCCTCTCTACTAAAAATACAAAAATTAACCAGGTGTGGTAGTGGGCACCTGTAATCCTAGCTACTTTGGGAGGCTGAGACAGGAGAATCACTTGAACCCGGGAGGTGGAGGTTGCAGTGAGCCGAGATTGTACCATTGCACTCCAGCCTTGGCAACAAGAGCAAAATTCTGTCTCAAAAAAAAAAAAAAAAAAAAAAAGACAAAAGAAAGGTAACAGTAGATGAAGTAGTGAATAAATAAGCACATTAACTGAGAAAATGTTTGCTAAGTGGTGTACTTCCAACCCAAAATATCTAATTCTATCTAATTGTATGCCCTGCCCATCTTTAAATAAGATAAATTCAGAACTAAGAGTTCAATGAAACAAGTCAGATGGTTCAAGATGTTTCTGAGAAAGATTCACTTGGCAGTAGGTCAGAAAAATGGCCTGAGATGGACACAGTGGCCTGAGATTCATGCTTGTGGATCCAAGGGCCCCACAGGACACTCCCCAGCAAGAATCTTCAAGATTATCTCGGCAGGAACTCCAATTTTTGAAGGGCTAGGCTAGTACTCATTAACTGAAACTTAAAGCTGATTTATTCCTTGCCAAGCAAGGCATCTGGTGGGAGGAGGCCCTGTGCTTATAAGACACAGTCTTTATAGAAATGGAAACTGCATTTTTATATAGAGTTTTAGGAAGCATATTGTTTAGGGACCCCAGACCTTCAGAAACAGGAGTGTTTATGAGTAATTTAGCATTTGGCCATCAATGCAGGCTTTGTGGAGGGGGCTGTTGCTGATGGCTGGGCTTCAGATATGTAGAACTGCCACTGATGGGCTTGCTTTCAGAAATATGGTTAGTGATATAAGTAGTCAATGGCCAATTGGGATGAGTTTAAATAGTTGCTTTTTACTATTGTCAAAGAACAGTAGTATTTTCTGGAATGATGAGAGTTTTCTTGCTTTATTCTCAGTACTACAAGTACGAAAATAAAAGTAGAAAAAAGGAGGATGAAGTGCATAACATGGGGAGAGCATGGCTCTGTTAAGTGTCAAATGTGATTATTGGAGAAAGTACATTTTTTTCCAGAGAACAGTTCATCTTAGCTCAGAATATCAGTTTGTAGTATGACAGCACTAGAAACTCTTCTCTGGTCACTGTGTCAGGATCCTTGGACAGTAATTTTCTTGTTTCTCATTAGTGTCTGGTGAACTAGAAGATCACCCAATGAATGAAGAAGGAGAATCAGAAGAGCTCGCTTCTAGCCTGCTACATGATGATGTATCAGGTAATTATGACTTAAAAATAGTGAAAACGGAAACAGAGTTCTGATAAAGAGAAAAAGGAGGAGAAAAAAATAGACTTAAAGGAAGAATCAAATATAAGGAGGAGCAGTGAAAGGAGAAGATTTCAGAGGAAAAAGTAAAGAAGGGGAGCAACAAGGGTGCAGAAAAGAGAGTCACTGTGTCAAACTGAAAGTCTTCATGAATCACAATTTTGGCCCAGGAGCAGAGCAATCAGCATATGAAAATGAGAAGTGTTCCTGTGTCATGTGTTTCTCAGAAGAGGTGCCAGGAGGCCCAGAAGTAAAGATGGAAAGTGATCAAGCATGTGGCACAATGGGTAAGGCTGTCTGAGGGCTGTGGGATGGGGGTGGCTCAGTGGGCCCCACAGACCCCCAGTAGGGTGGAGGTAGGTGCTCCAGTCTGTCTAGAATCCTATTCTTTGCATTTGGTTCACTTGAGCCTTTGGGGAACTGCAGGAAGGCAAGAGATCGCTATAAAGTAATATTTAAGAGGATGGACTCTGCTGATTAGACATAGATGATGTCATAAAAGTATACTCTTTGAAATGCAGTTATCTTGTTGATTGCATTAGTATATTAAGTTACACCCAATATTCCATGAAGCCCAGGATACCCCAGTGAACTTCTGCTGGTAGATAATAGTGTTACTTTGCTACAACTTAGAAAGGCCACACTCAAAAGACAACTAATCCTGGTACTTAATTGTCAGGAGGAAAGACAGCAGGTCTACTCTTCTTAGCCCAACACGTATTTTTGATAGAAGACCCAGGGCCCATCCTAGACTCCTAGTTCTCATTTCAGTGGGTTTTTGATTCCTCTGGAAGAAAGAGAAGAATAAGTATCTAAACATCTTTATAAACTCAAGCCTTCTGTAGTATAAATTGTCCTAAAATCTGTAACTTTTATTTATTAATTTCTATTTCCTCACTACAACTTGTTATTTTCTAGATACTGTGGATATTGGAAACAACTCTACTTTGGGAAAACCCAAGAGGAAAAAAAGTAAGACTAAATAAGAATTTACTTGCTTTTAGTGTTACAAATATGTTTTTAATGCCAGAGTTTTATGCCTATATTGCCCTGAGTAGTTCTTGGTAGAAACATGGATGCTAAAGACTATGCTAGTGAGGGCTGAGAAGGAAGTAAATAACATGAGAGAGAAAGTCTATATTGCATTAGAGAAGACCTGGATCATCATGAGCAGACTGTTAGTAAAAATATGGAGGTTAACTGTGTTATTGGTGAGGGCTCAGAAGGACATAAGAAAGATGTGGAAAAGGCCTCCTTATTATATAGTGGCCTGTCCTGTACTCATGTGAAAAGCAGAACTTTCTGGATCTATAGCTAAGGAGATTTCCAAATACAGTAATCATGGTGTGTTGTGGTATCTTTTGCTAATTACAGTAAAATGCAAGAGGGAAGAGCTATATTGAAGGAAGAGCTGCTAAATGAAAAAAGAATGAAGTCTTGATGATTTAGAAAATTCTCAGCCTATCTAGGTCAAAAAACACGATAAAATAAGGAGATTCATTGTCAGGGATGTGTGCTTGGTAGAGACAAGCAAGACTTTTTGCAAGTTCCCTGGGAAGTAGTGAAAGGTCAGATTATTCATTCACATAAAAAGTTATTTGAAGAGATGAGGCATGTGACTCTTGAGTCCCTCAGCCATCTCAGCAGAAATCAAAAATAGATGTGTGTTGCTACAAAAAGAATAAAATACCTAAGAATACAGCTAATTAGGGAGGTGAAAGATCTCTACAAGGAGAACTAAAACCCTGTTCAAAGAAATGAGAGATGACACAAACAAATGGAAAAACATTCCATGTTCATGGACAGGAAGAATCAATATCATTTTAAAATGGCCATACTGCCCAAAGCAATTTATAAATTCAATGCTATTACCATTAAGCTAACATTGACTTTCCTCACATAACTAGAAAATATGATTTTAGAATCCACATGGAGCCAAAAAAGAGCCTGAATAGTGAAGGCAATTCTAAGCAAAAAGAACAAAGCTGGAGACATCATGCTACCCAACTTCAAGCCATACTACAAGGCTACATTAACTGATATGGTTTGGCTGTGTCCCCAGCCAAATCTCATCTTGAATTGTATCTCCCACAATTCCCAAGTGTTGTGGGAGGGACCCAGTGGAAGGTAGTTGAATTAAGGGGGCCAGTTTTTCCTGTGCTATTCTCATAATAGTGAATATGTCTTCATGAGATCTGGTAGTTTTATAAGGGGGAGTTTCCCTGCGTAAGCTCTGTCTCTTTGCCTGCCGTCATCCATGTAAGACGTGACTTGCTCCTTCTTGTCTTCCACCATGATTATGAGGCTTCTCCAGCCACATGGAACTGTAAGTCCATTAAACTCTTTTTCCTGTATAAATTACCCAGTCTTGGGTATGTCTTTATCAACAGTGTGAAAACGGACTAATACAGTAACCAAATCAACATGGTACTGGTACAAGAACAGACACATAGCCCAGTGGAACAGAAGAGAGAACCCATAAATAAGTCCAAACACCTACAACTATCTGATCTTCAACAAACCTGACAAAAACAAGCGATGGCAAAAGGTTTCCGTATTCAGTAAATGGTACTGGGATAATCAGCTAGCTGTATACAGAAAATTGAAACTGGTCCTCTTCCTTACACCATATATAAAAATTATCTCAAGATAGATTAGAGAATTAAATGTAAAACTAAAAACTATAAAAACCCTGGAAGATGACCTAGGCAATACCATTCAGGACATAGGCATGGGCAAAGAGTTCATGACAAAGACTTCAAAAGCAATTGCAATAAAAGCAAAAATTGAAAAATGGGATCTATGGTAGGCCACCAGATTAACACTTTTGAGTGGCATTTTATGTTTAGTCCTTGTCTTGGCCTTATGTGCTCTTAACACAAAATGAAAGATTTTATAGCACTCTCAAAAAAAAAAAAAAAAAAGGAAAAATGGGATCTAATTAAACTAAAGAGTTTCTACACAGCAAAAGAAGCTATCATCAGAGTGAATAGACAACTTACAGACTGGGAGAAAATTTTTGCAAACTATGCCTCTGATGAAGATCTAACATCCAACATCTATAAGGTACTTAAACAAATTTACAAGAAAAACAACCCCATTAAAAAGTGGGCAAAGGACATCAACAGATATTTCTCAAGAGAAGACATACATGCAACCAGCAATCATATGAAAAAAAGCTCAGCATCACTGATCGTTAGAGAAATGCAAATCAAAACTACAGTGAGATACCATCTCACACCAGTCAGAATGATTATTATTAAAAGGTCTAAAAACAACAGATACTGACAAGGTTGTGGAGAAAAAGGAATGCTTATACCCACTGTTGCTGGGGGTGTAAACTAGTTCAACTACTGTGGAAGACAATGTGGCAATTCCTCAAAGACCTAAAGACAGAAATACTATTTGACCCAGCAATCCAATTACTGAGTATATATCCAAAGGAATATAAATCATTCTATTATAAAGACACATGCACATGTATGCTTATTGCAGCACTATTCACAATAGCAAAGACATGTAATCAACCTAAATGTCCAGCAATGACAGACTAGATAAAGAAAATGTGGTTCATATTCACCATGGAATACTGTGCAGCCATAAAAAAAAAGAATAAGATCATGTGCTTTGCAGGGACATGGATAGAGCTGGAGACCATTATCCTTAGCAAACTAATACAGGAACAGAAATCGAACACCACATGTTCTCACTTATAAGTGGTAATGAAATGATGAGAATACATGGACACATAGAGGGGAACAACACACACTGAGGCCTATCAGAAGGTGAAGGGTTGGAAGAGGGAGAGGATCAGGAAAAATAACTAATGGGTATTAGACTTAATACCTGGGTGATGAAATAATCTGTATAACAAACGCCCATGACACATGTTTACCTATGTAACAAACCTGCACATATATCCTTGAACTTAAAGTATAAAAAAAAATAGATGTGTGAATTTCTAGGAAAGATCTGTGGGGAAGCTTCATGTCTGATGGAGGAAATCCCCATGATAAATGCAGGAGATCCGTAAGATTCTTGAGGATTTTGTACCAAGAGAAACAAAGATGTCCATGTCTTATCTCCTAGAACCTATAATCTGTTACTTTACATGGCAAAAGGGACTTTGAAGATGTGATTAAGTTAAGGAGCTTGAGGTAAGATCACATGGGCCCCTAAAGTCAGAGAACATATCCTCCTGTCAAGAGAGGGACGTGTGACTATGGAAGAATGGTCAGAGAGAATAGAGTTGGATGTGGAGATGGATGCAGGGGTCCATCAACTAAGGAATGTGGGCAACCTTCTGAAGTTGGAAAAGGCTCCTCTGTGGCCTCCAGAAAGGAGAAAAGCCCTGCAGACACCTTGATTGATTTTAGCCCTGTGAGGTGCATGTCAGATTTCCAACCCACAGAATTATAAGACCATGAATTTGTGATTTTTTTGGTCGCTAAGTTTATGGTAATTTATTACAGCAACAATACCTTTTGTAAGACCAAAAAACAAACAAACAAAAAAAAATTCACCCTATATGGTTATATTCGATCTTCTAAACAATTTATGTTTTTTCAAATTACTTACACTTTTATGCTGTTTTTTTTCCTGATTTTAAAATACGTATTCCCTATAAGCTTTGCTGTACATATTTCCATTTTTTTCTATGTTTTATTAGCACATTTAGAATTATGTAATATATCTAAATGAATACATTTAAACCATTACATTTCTCTTTAAATCAATATAACATGCAGTAGATATTATAAACATTTAATATCTTGCCAACTTAACTGTAAAAAAAGTTTTATTTCATTCCTATTTTAACTTGCATTGCTTTCATTTTTGGTGCATTCTTCATTTGTTGTTGGCCATTTTTACTTTTTCTTCTATGAGTGCTTGGAACTTATATTTTGCCAGTGTGTTGTCTTTTTTTCTCCATGCTTTAGGACAACAAGAATACTTATATGTGACATATACTGAATGTCACCTATGTGTGTTGTCATATTTGATGTTATTCTTTTAGGTTTCTTTGTGGTACAGGCACATCTCATTTGATTGCACTTCGCTTTATTGTACTTTGAGAATATTGTGAGTTTTACAAATTGAATGTTTGTGACAACCCTGTGTCAAAAAAAAGTCTATTGGTGCCCTTTTTCCAACAACATGTGCTCACTTTGTGTCTCTGTTACACTTTGGTAATTCTCGCAAGATTTCAGACTTTATTATTATTATTATTCCTGTTATGGTAGTATGAAAAGTGACAACAATGATCTTTGATGTTACTATTCTAACTGTCTATGGCACCACACACTGTGTTCGTATAAGATGGCAAACCTAATAAATGTTGTGTGTGTTTCAGCTGCTTCACTGACCAGCTGTTCCCCAGTCTCTCTCCCTCTCTTGGACTTTCCTCTTTCCTGAGACAAAAAAAAAAAATATGGAAATTAAGTCAATTAATAATCCTACAATGGCCTCTAAAGGCTCAAGTTAAAGGAAGAGTCACATGTGTCTCACTTTAAATAAAAAGTTAGAAATGATGAGGCTTAGTTAGGAAGCCATGTCAAAAGCCAAGATAGGCTGAAAACTAGGCCTGTTGCAGCAAATAATTAGCCAAGTTATGAAGTGCTACTCCAGTAAACACATAAATGATAAGAAAGTGGAACAGACTTATTGCTGATATGGAGAAAGTATGAGTGATCTGGATAGAAGATCCAACCAGCTACAACATTCCCTTAAGTGAAACCTTAATCCAGAGTGAGGCCTAAACTCTCTTCTATTCTATAAAGGCTGAAAGATGTGGGAAGCTGCATAAGGAAAGTTTGTGACTAGCTGATGTTGGTTCCTGAGGTTGAAGGAAAGAAGCTGTCTCATAACATTAAAGGGCAAGGCGAAGCAACAGATGCTGATGTAGAAGCTGCAGAAGGTTGTCCAGAAGATCTAGCCAAGATCATAGATGAAGGTGGCTACACTAAACAACAGTTTTACAGTGTAGACTAAACAGCCTTTTATTGGAAGAAGATGCCATCTAGAACTGTCATAACTACAGAGGAGAAGTCAATGCCTGGCTTCAAAGCTCCACGGAACAGTCTGAGTCTCTTGTTAGAGGCTAATGGAGCAGGTGACTTTCACTTGAAGCCAATGCTCATTCACCATTCTGAAAATCCTAGGGCCCTTAAGAATTATTCTAAATCTATTCTGCCTGTGCTGTATAATTGGAATAAAGCCCAGATGACAGCACATCTGTTTACAGCATGGTTTACTGAATATTTTAAACCCACTGTTGAGACATACTCCTCAGAAAAAAAGATTCCTTTCAAAGTGTTACTGTTCATTGACAGTGCACCTAGTCATCCAGGAGCTCTGATGGAGATGTACAGGTGATTAATGTTATTTCCATGCCTGCTAACACAACATCCATTCTGCAGCCCATGGATCGAAGAGTAATTTCAACTAGCAAGTCTTAATATTTAAGAATTACATGTTGTAATGCTATAACTGTCTCTATACATAGCGATTCCTCTGATGAATCTGGGCAAAGTCAATTGGAAACCTTCTGGAAAGGATTCACCATTTTACGTGCCATAAGAACATTAATGATTCATGAGAGGAGGTCAAAATATCAACATTAACAGGAATTTAGAAGAAGTTGATTACAATCCTCATGGATGACTTTGAAGGGCTCAAGACATCAGTGAAGAAGTAATTGCAAATGTGGCAGAAACAGCCAAGAGAACCAGAATTAGAAGTGGAGCCTGAAGATGTGACTGAATTGCTGCAATCTCATGATAAACCTTGAGTGGATGAGGAGTCGCTTCTTATGAATGAGCAAAGAAAGCAGTTTCTTGAGATGGAATTTATACCTGGTGAAGATGCTGTGAACATTGTTGAAATGACAACAAAGGATTTAGAAAATATTAGTTGATAAAGCAGCAGCAGGATTTGAGAGGATCTACTGTGATAAAATGCTAGTAATTTCATTCTTTTGCTTGTGGATATTCAGTTTTCTTAGGACCATTTATTGAAGAGACTATCTTTTCTCCATTATTTATTCTTGGCACCCTTGTCAAGATTAAATGCCCCTTCTTGACATCTGTATTCAGTATAGTGATGTAAGTCCTAGTCAAAGCAAGTAAGCAAGAAAAAAAAAGCCATCCAAATTGGAAAGAAGTTAAATTGTCTCTGTTTGCAGATGACACGATCTTCTATGTAGAAAACACTATAGAGTTCATAAAAAAACTGTTGCAGCTAACAAATGAATTCAGTAAAGTTGCAGGATTCAAAGATCAGTTGTGTTTCTATGCACTAACAATGAACTATCCAAAAAATAAATTAAGAAAACAATCCCATTTACAATAGCCACAAAAAGAATAAAATAGGAACCCATTTAACAAGAGGTGAAATATTTGCACACTGAAAACTATGACATTCATGAAAGAAATTGAAAAATATACAAATAAATGGAAAGATATCTCATGTTCAAGAACTGGAAGAATATTGTTAAAATGTCCGTATTACCCAGAGTGATCTGGAGAGTCAATGAAATCTCTATCAAAATTTAAATGACATTTTTCACAGAAATAGGTAAAAGGAATCCTAAAATTTGTATCGAATCATAAAAGACTCCAAATAGGCAAAGTAATTTTGAAAAAAAAAAAAAAGAAACAAAGCTGGAGGCATCATACTGTCTAATTTTAAACTATGTTGCAAAACAAGAGTAATCAAAACAGTATGGTAGCGGCATAAAAACACACATAAACCAATGCAATAGAATAGGGAACCCAGAAATAAACTCATGCATGTATGTTCAAGTAATCTTTGATAAGGACACCAATAACAGGATTTTCTTTATGTAGATGTTCCACACGTCTACTTTTCTTATCTGCTTTATTGAACTGTAATTTACATAAAACAAATTCATCACCTTAAGGTATAATCAAATTTGTTTTAACAAATGTGTGCAGTTATGTAAATACCTCCACAATCATGACATGTATCATTTCCATCACCCCAAAATCCACTTGTATTCGTCTCTCCATTCTCTAGTTCTTGACAACAGCTGATCTGTTTTTTGCTGGTTTGTTTTTTAAAAGATGGGACCTCACTGTGTGTTCCAGGATGGCCTTAAACTCCTGGGCTCAAGTGATTCTCCTGCCTCAGACTCCCAAATAAGTGACAATACAGGCATATACCACCCCTAAATTAAGGTTTTTTTTGTTTTTTTTTTTTTTGGCAACCTAATGTGTGGTCAATGTTTGTAAATGTTTTCTGCCCCTTGAGAATAATGTACATTTGAACTATTTGTTAGGCTCTGGCTTCACTCCATGTGTCTTTTTTATCAAGCACAACTTTGTTGTTTAAATTCGTGTCCACAGTAATTTAAATTTTATTTGCTCCATCAGATTTGCATACAAATGTGTTAAATTCTCGCACATGGTTGTATATTTGCCAATTCCTCTTTATTTTGTTGCTTTACTTTAAATATTTTGGGGCTATTCATGATTTATAACTTCTTAATGGATGTTTTTCTTTTGTCATTATACAGCATTCTGCTTTATCCCTGTTAATGCTTTTGCCTTAAAATCTCTTTGGCTGAGTACTAACATTGTTACGCAAACTTTTATGGTTTTTTAAAAATATTTTTCACTCACTTTATGTGATGCCCTCTTGTTCAGCTTTCTTTTATGTCTCTTGTAACTGCACTTAACTTTTGTAATTTTGTCTGATAATCCTAGCTTCTTAATAGGTAAATTTAAATTTATTTACATTTATTGAGATTCCAGATGTATATGGACCTATATCTTCTGTGGTATTGTTGACCATACTTTATTTGTGTTTTTCATGTCTCCTTCCAGCTTTCTAATGGATTGGTATAAAACTATATATTCTCCCCTTTCTCCCTGCTGGTTTAGAAATTAAAGATAAAATTTCTGTAATGTTTTAAATTATGCCCCAATCCCAAAAGTTGACAAGGAGCTTATCATGGTTTCGCTACAAACTGAACACCCCATTTCTACCATTTTGGCTATTGTTTAATATTTTATTTTTAACTATAAATTTTGAAACTATTATCATTTTTACAGTTGATATTTACTTAATTAAAAAAATTATTTTGTATTCTCACCATCGTTTTTTTTCTTTGGTTTCACTTTTTGTCTAGCTGAAGTAAATTCTTTGTTTCTTCTAGTGAGTGATCTCTAAGTGGTAAACTCTCTAAGTGTTGGATGTACAACTTTGTCTTTACTTTGATAGAACTTCTTAGCTACATTAAAACTTCTAGGTCAATAATTTATTTCTTCTCAGTATAGTAAAGTGATTACTATATTATTTTCTGGAATCTATGGTGCGGCTAATAAAAATTATTTTCTTATTGTAACTAACTGTAACTTCTTGGTAAATATTCTGTCCTTTCTCTCTAAAAGCTTTTTTTTCCCTAAAATTTAATCATGAAAATTTTAAGCATACAGAAGACTTGGGAGAATTGTATACTAAACATCAATATACTTTCACATAGATTCACAATTAACATTGTATCATTCCTGCTTTATCACTTTTCTATTCATCTATGCATTTCTCTATCCACTCACTAACTGGTGGTCAAGTTTGAAACATTTCAAGGCTGCAGACATTAGCACTCTTCCCCCTCAAATACGTTGGCATGTGTATCATTAACTAGAGTTCAGTATTTATTTAGAATTCTTTTCTTAAGATAAAATTTACAATGAAATGCACGAGTATTAAGTATACCATTTGATGAGTTCTTGTAACTGCCTTTTTCTGCACCATCAAAATTCTTATCAAGATACAGAACATGACCATCACATGGAAAGGTTCCTTATGCCCTGCCTGGTATATCTCACCCACTACCCATCAGGGCAATCACTACTCTTCTTTTTAACTATGATAATTTGGGTTTTTAAAAACTTTATATAAGTAAGGTTTTATAGCATATCCTCTTTAGAGTGGGATTTATTTCACACAGCATGTTTTTGAGATTCATCCATATTGTTGGATGTCTCAGTAGTTTGTTCTTTTTCATTGCTAAGTAGTGTACATTATCTGGATATACCAAATTTTGTTTATAAGTCTATTGATGGACACCTCGAGTTTTTAAAGTTTTTTGCTATTATGAAAACTCTGCTGAGCACATTCTTGTAGGAATCTTCCTGTTTTTTCATATCTCTTGCTTAAATACCTAGGAGCAAAATTGCTGAGATATAGAGTAGACACATCAGTTCTTTCCCCCCAAGACCCATGAAAAGGATGGTGCAGAGCAAGCCCAGGTGGATGCTGCACTCACAGGTGTGTGCTGCAGTAGAAGAATGCTTCACTGAGGAAACCTATGGGCTTATAAGGGGACTGATAGCAAACATACCCAAACCTTACCTCTGAGGGAGACATTATCTTTTTAGCTGGAATTTAAGCAACTCTCCTCTGGGGATATTAAGCAAATCTCCTCTGGGGATCTTAAGCAAATCTCTTCTGGAGGCATCTCCTCCGGAAAATGTCTAAGGAGGGAGATGTTGTCTATTTTATAGTGGTCAGGGATACATTTGCCCTATAATCTGGAGGCTACATGATCTCTAGCTTCCAAGACTGCTTTGCTATTCAAATATCCTTGAAGTGATACTCTGAGGCATGTAGAAATGCCATGGAGAATGGCCTTCCACCAAATTCGCCCCACATTTTTGCTTCTGGCAAATTTCCCCATGAAGACACCACCCGGTCAGTCACTCTGATAGTCGGACCCATGGGTCCACATCCATTCAATTTTTTTCCTACAACATTTAACAAATTTTGACCCAGTGCAGTGGCTCACTCATGTTATCCCAGTACTTTGGGAGGCCAATACAGGAGGATCACTTGAGGTCAGGAGTTCAAAAACCAGCCTGGACAACATAGCGAGACCCCATATCCACACACACACCCGTACCCACACACATTTCATAAACTGTAAACGATTTAGGTCCCTTATGACCTCCTCTAAGGTACAAGCCCTTACATGAGGGAGGCAATTAGTGCCTGGCTTTCATACAAGAAGTACAATCCCCAGGGTACACGTGGGGCTCCCAGAAGGAAAGTGTACACAATTGTTGGGCTTCCTTGAGTGGTATGTACATTAGTAAGGGGGAAGGTGAACAGTGTCTCCTACGTGGTCCCTGGCTGGCTGTAAGCCTTGGAGTTCCCAGTTCTGTTCATCCTTGATTTGTTTGTGTGTGTGGCTAGGGAGAGGGTGGGCATGTTGGAGGGACTGCTTGAGGACAGTCTGTCCAATCTGTCCTATTTGTCCATGACACCAACCAGGTGGCAGCCCCCCTCTAACAAATGACTGAGAATAGTGGTAGGGACAATGTCTAGAGGGTTCAATGTGGGACCTCAGAAGCTGGACCCAGCCCCTGCCGTCTCAAGGCTGGTGCAGAGAGGCTGACTCAGCATTCTCAGAGGTGGGAGCACTGGAGCAGGGTATTTTCCTTCTGGACAAAGGATCCTTGGGTTCTTCTGAAAGACAGATATCACCAATGCTCCTCTTTCTCCCATACCTCTTTAGATGTCTGGATTTTTGCTCTTGCTTCACTGCTGCAAAATCTGCTATACCACTCCAGTGGCTGTACCTTCATCTTTTATCCTAATCATCTCCTTTTCTCACTTAGACTTTCCATCTACAAAATTAGATAGTAGAGGAAAAGCATTTTCATAAAATGTGTCTGGAGTTAAATCTGAATCCCTAGGCTCTTTGAAGGCCATACCCACCAGGCTGGTAGGGGAAAGGATGAGGCATCATCCTTAGGAATGGTCGCAACAGAATCCTGAATCTTCAAGATAGGTCTACAGAACACTTGCAGCCTCTACCACTTCTGTCCTGGTCACTATCCAGGAAGGAGGTGATCCCTTTCTGGGGGCTGCTTCCTTCAGTGAGCCTACTGCCCTCCCACAGTGTGCGGACAGGAGGAGATGAGGGATAGTCAGAAAGGCAGTGCACTGTGGAGTCACTTTTCAGATAAAGGGCACATCAGACTGCAAATGGTCCAGACAGCCAGATTCAGGACACTGATGAGTTTCTGGGGTCACAACAGTATTCCTGGAGTCAGCTGCTCTGCAGCCTGAAGTAGGGCTGACAGTGTGGAGGCACTGCTGAGATTATTTAATGAAATTATATAGGGATTCTGTAATGAGTATGTAATTACATAATGAAAACTCACTACATCAAGTTCAGAATATCTCCCAACTTCCAATATAGAATATTATTTATAACATCATCAGCTTCAAGGAGGATGCCTTCTCATTGCACATTTGCATTTACACAACAAACACTTGAAAAAGGAACATGAAACAACAGTTATCATTCACTCTAAGGTGCCAGCAAGAGTTAATTTTCTATTAAAAATTTTGTTTCAAGGAAGGTCGTCTCCTATAGTCTCTCCCAAGCCCATGGCCCAAGGCTCATGCAGAGGTAAAATATAACTCTGTACTCAACCTCCACACTGCTACACTGATCCTAAAGTATTTTGCCCCATTCCTGCGGACCAAAGTATGAAAAAAAACCTTTACTCTTACTGGCATATAAAACTCAAAGAATTATATTTATACCTCTGCATAATTAACTTTATTCTCTTTGGTTTGAAGGAAAAAAGAGGGGGCATTGCTGGACCAGAGTAAGAAGGAGAATGCAGAAAAACGTCCAACAACATGGTAAGCAGGCAAAGTGAAGTCGTTACAGCTTTTGAGTTTATTAGGGCACTGCCCATTGTATTCTTGAAAGCCTGCAGTTCCCGACGGCCAGGAGAGTTCTGTACCTCCTGTATCAGTTAGGATGTAGACTAACAGGCTGTGACAAAGAGGCCTGAGAATGCAATGGCTTCAACAAAATGGTTTCTCATGCATGTAATAGTCCGGAGGCCCACAGTTAATAAGGAGGTGTTATCATCCTCAGTATGACTTTCTTTCCTAGCTCAAGAAATTTTTATTAATTTGGAAAGACATTCCGAAGAGGACTAAATGAAGAAATCAGGGTGTATGTGTATGTGTACACAATTGTAAAAATATATATATGTATAACCATATTTTATGTGAAATTTATACTTCTGAAGTATATTTTTATGTATCCTGATAGATGCACATGTAATTATTTATCTGTATATATAAAGAGACATTAATATAGAAAAGTGGATGACAGTTCATTCATAAAAATATATGTAGTAGTTACATTTGGTCAATGTAATAGAAGCAATATTTATATTTTTATTTGTGGTTTTCAAATGTATGTGTGTATATTAAAATATTATAAATCTCCAACATTTTTAATGAAAAAGTGTTATTCAAAAAGTAACATATGCAAAAAGAAAAGAGTAGGAGAATATTTTTGCACAGATCATCATCTGGAGATCGCCATCCTCATCTGTGGCTATCTCCAGATGGTGATGTTTCATATCATTTTATTTTCTGAATTTCCTGTAAATACATATGTTCTTTATAATCAGGCCCTGAAATCTTGGAAATTTATTTTAGTCATGGTCTGAGGACTTCCTTTCTTCTAGACGATGAAGGCTAAGTCTCATTTTCTAAATGATTGTCAATTTTGAATCAGTGGATCTAAAATAGTAAGATTTTAGCGTCCTATTGAAAATCGTTAATTTTTACCAATCTTGCCAGTTGATGTGGCTGCCTGGTTGGTGGATGTGACAGCTTTGTTTGGAAAGAAAAAAAAAAGGGGGGGTTGCATGCATTTTAAGAATGGCTGTTTTCAAATTGAAAATTTGTTTGGACTGAATCATTATAACATTTTCATTTAAGTCTGTGTGTATGTAGACAAATTCTAAGAGACTTCAATGTACAATTAAATCCTGTGTGTAACTTAAAAGTCGACAATCTCAAAAGCAGAAAATGCTCTGGACACCTGCTTGAGGTTCCTTGTCTGAAAAAAGGGGATCCAGAATGAAACCCAGGACTCCCTCACTTGCTTTTGGTCCAGCCTGTCAGTTTTTCTGCCCAGTTCTATTAATACATGTTCCCCTGCCTATCCCCAGAAAACAGCAAAGGCAATGGCCAGGTGGTCTCGAATGAAAAGAAGGCGAACGTGAATCTGAAAGGCCTTTCCAAGATTAGGGGTAAGATAAAGTTTGTGCCGCTTTCCCTTTGCCCTACAGGTCAATACATTTTTTTTTTTTTATTATTATACTTTATGTTCTGGGGTACATGTGCACAACGTGCAGGTTTGTTACATATGTGTACATGTGCCATGTTGGTGTGCTGCACCCATTAACTCATCATTTACATTAGGTATATCTCCTAATGCTATCCCTCCCTGCTCCCCCGACCCTGCAATAGACCCCGGTGTGTGATGTTCCCCTTCCTGTGTCCAAGTGATCTCATTGTTCAGTTCCCACCTATGAGTGAGAACACGCGGTGTTTGGTTTTCTGTTCTTGTGATAGTTTGCTGAGAATGATGGTTTTCAGCTGCATCCATGTCCCTGCAAAGGACATGAGCTCATCCTTTTTTTATGGCTGCATAGTATTCCACGGTGTATGTGTGCCACATTTTCTTAATCCAGTCTATCATTGATGGACATTTGGATTGATTCCAAGTCTTTGCTATTGTGAATAGTGCCGCAATAAACATATGTGTGCATGTATCTTTATAGCAGCATGATTTATAATCCTTTGGGTATATACCCAGTAATGGGATGGCTGGGTCAAATGGTATTTCTAGTTCTAGATCCTTGAGGAATTGCCACACTGTGTTCCACAATGATTGAACTAGTTTACAGTCCCACCAACAGTGTAAAAATGTTCCTATTTCTCCATATCCTCTTCAGCATCCACGGGAACAGAAAACCAAACACCGCATGTTCTCACTCATAGGTGGGAATTGAACAATGAGAACACTTGGACACAGGAAGGGGAACATCATGCACTGGAGCCTGTCGTGGGGTAGGGGGAGGGGGGACAGAATAGCATTAGGAGATATACCTAATGTAAACCATAAGTTAATGGGTGCAGCACACCAACATGGCACATGTATACATATGTAACAAACCTGCATGTTGTGCACATGGACCCTAGAACTTAAAGTATAATTAAAAAAAAAAAAGTATTAACGGAGACTTCATGATGAAGGCAAAAAAACAAAAACAAAAACAAAAACAAAAACAATAAAGCACCTTCCCTCCTTCAGCCTGGGCAAGCCTTAGTCTGGAACACATATAGTTGGGGGTGACATGATCTCTTATTCTCTCTTGGCCCTACCCCCACTCCATAGCTGTTGGCTTGGTCCCATCCAGGATTTCGGGAGGTGAGAGAGAGGGGTGAGATCAGAGTGTGGAGGTGTCTTGCCTGACAGGTGCAGCCGTGAAATGACATTACAAGTGGTTGATGCGCAATCACTAGCTCTTTCTTCCATGAGACGCTTTCATCAACTGCCCTGCAAGGGAAGGGGAAGGGTCAGGCATCACAGCTTGACTTATTTTGAAAATAGAGCTTTACTTCTACAACCTGGATGCGAGTGAAAGGCTGAACCTGGCATCATCAGTTCCACTAACTCTTTCTATGGTTGCATACATGGACTAATGCATTGTCCTAGGATGTGGGTGCTCAACTCAACCTACTTGCTTGGGACTTTCTCAATTTTGCCTATGAAACTCTCATATCCAAGCCATAGGCCCACTTTGGGTCTGGTTGCTCCTTTTTACTTTGGTGGCCTAATATGCTCATGATATGCTTAGAATTTATAGTACTTAGGAATGAGTAGGCTGGAAAATATTTCCTCATGGGCCTACATGACCCTGACCAGCACCCCCAGATGGTGGTCATTGGATGGTGGACATTCAACACAAGAAGGAAGGAACATTTTGCTTTCCTGCCTTGGAAAATAAAACACATTTGAACGATAGTAAACCTTGAGATGTCCACCCACAGCCAATTAACATGCACACGGAAGAACCTCGTCGGCCGCAGCGTCTGCCATGTCAATCCTTAATTACCATTTGGAATGAAGGCTGCGGAAGTCTCAATTCTACCCATTCCTCATGGTTAACTTTCTTCTGATTAGTTTCTTAAATCCCAATATTTCTTTTCTCCAAAGCCATGTGGACAAAGCCCTGGTCACATTTACTATTACTTTCAGCACAAAGGTACAAATATCTTCCCTCCATGTGATATGTGCAGCATACATCTCACCTATGGAACTCCTAATAGGGTTTCCCTTAACTCACAGAACTGTCATTCAGTTTTGTCTCTGCTAAGAGAAACCCAAATGCCTTCACTTAATTTTGTAGTTTTGTCTCAATTTTCTCTGAATATTTTAGTCTCTGTAATGACAGTAATCATCATTTTGATCTTGCAAAGATTAAATAAATTAGTGGATGTGTAAGTGTTTAACATGTATTATATGCCATATATATTTCAAATATATATATTTGAAATGAAATATGAAATCAACCTTCAAAATATGGAATGAAGCATTTGTACTTTTGCTTGAGATATATGTGAAATACTGCTTTCAATTAGTCTTTTTCCTAATATAAGAATAGGAAAATGAAATATAAAGTGACCCTAATATTAGCTATCTGATTCTTCATACCTTAAAGGCTAGGGTTTAAATATTTTTATTTATACATTAAACAGGCTTTTGGAAAGTTACATTTAAATGGAATTTTTGAAAAGCTGTAATATGTGTAATACAGATACTCATAAATGACTGTGATTATATTATTCTACTTTCTCAGGGAGAAAGAGAAGCAAACCTAGAACCCACTTCACTCAGAGTGACAGAGCTCCACAGAAAAGAGTCCGATCAAGAGGTAAAAAAGAAAAGAGGAATGTACTTTCAATAACTAAACATCTAATTTCCTGTGCAGTACACTGTACTTTCAGTAATAAACCCATTTCCTTAATTGTTTTATGAAGCTGTACTAACTAGTGAGAAATTTATCCTATTTAGTCATTTTCCAAAATGTATCAAGGAAAGAAGGAAGTAAGTTGGTGATTGATCTACAATCAGACCCCAGGGGCTCAGGCGCCACTAAAGTGCTACTTTCACTGAAATGATAAATTTCAAGGCTGGAGATAGTTCATTGCCATATAAAGGGCACGACCCATATTTATCATTTAGCTGACCTTCCTCTGGCTACACAGAAAGCCACAGGTTGTACACTAAGGGTGAAACAGAGTTGTGATTAGAGATCTGTGTCCTAAGACTTTCTTTTTCTTTGTGTGGGCTTAGGCTGATCACTTGAGTTTCTTTGTCTCAGTTTTCTCATCTGGAAAGCAAGAGTATGAATTAGGCCAACCATCTTTCTTTCTTTTTCTTTTTTTATACTTTAAGTTCTGGGATACCTGTGTAGAATGTACAGGTTTGTTACATATGTATACATGTGTTATGGTGGTTTGCTGCACCCATCAACCCATCATCTACATTAGGTATTTCTCCTTATGCTGTCCTTTCCCTAGCCCCCAACTCCTGAGAGGCCCTGGTGTGTGATGTTCCCCTCCCTGTGTCCATGTGCCCTCATTGTTCAACTCCCACTTATGAGTGAGAGCATATGATGTTTGGTTTTCTGTTCATGTGTTAGTTTGCTGAGAATGATGATTTCCAGCTTCATCCATGTCCCTGTAAAGGACATGAACTCATTCTTCTTTATGACTACATAGTGTTTCATGGTGTATATGTGCCACATTTTCTTTATCCAGTCTATCATTGATGGACATTTGGGTTGGTTCCTAGTCTTTGCTATTGTGAACACTGCTGCAATAAACACACACATGTGTGTGTGTCTTTATAGTAGAATGATTTATAATCCTTTGGGTATAACCAGTAATGGGATTGCTGGGTCAAATGGTATTTCTGGTTCTAGATCCTTGAGGAATCGCCACACTGTCTTCCATAATGGTTGAACTAATTTACGCTCCAACCAACAGTGTTAAAGCGTACCTATTTCTCCATATCCTCTTCAGCATCTGTTGTTTCCTGAGTTTTTAATCATTGCCATTCTAACTGGCTTGAGATGGTATCTCATTGTAGTTTTGATTTGCATTTCTCTAATGACCAGCGATGATGAGCTTTTATTCGTGTTTGTTGGCTGGATAAATGTCTTCTTTTAAGAAGTGTCTGTTCGTATCCTTTGCCCACTTTTTGATGGGGTTGTTTTTTTCTTGTAAATTTGTTTTAAATTTCTTGTAGATTCTGGATATTAGCCCTTTGTCAGAGAGATAGATTGCAAAAATTTTCTTCCATTCTGTAGGTAGGCCAACCATCTTTCTTATTAGTCCATCCCAGTCCTAATAGTCTGCCTTTCTAAAAATTTGTCTCAGGATGAAGGACAGCTCCGCTGTTTATCATGACTTCTGTTGCCCATACATGAGCCCATACATTGCATGAGTGCAATGGTGTGATCTCACCACAGACTCCACCTCCCAGGTTCAAGCAATTCTCCTGACTTAGCCTCCCAAGTAGCTGGGATTACAAGTGGGCACCACCATACCTGGCTAATTTTTGTATTTTTAGTAGAGACAGAGTTTTGCCATGTTGGCCAGGCTGGTCTTGAACTCCTGACATCAAGTGATCCACCTGCCTCGCCCTCCCAAAGTGCTGAGATTATAGGTGTGAGCCACCATGCCTGGCCCTACACCTTTGGTTGGAAGGGAAGGATTCACTGCTCACCCTCCTGGAGTTCCTTTGAAGACCTTACACCCCCTTCTCTGTGAAATCAGGTCTCCAGTCCCCCACCTGCCACCCCATATAATTTTCAGATTATTCTAGAGCTCCCTGAGCTCTTCTCTCAGCTACAAGGAAAGCTGACAGGATGGAGAAATGAACTAAAGCAGAGAACAAAAATAGAAGGCAGACATCATCTCCATTAGGTTATCCTATCATTACCCTGTCCCTGCTTGCCCTGTCAGTGCTCAAATTGGGAGATTGAATATGATCTCTGGCTTCATCTAAGGCTACCTACCTGCAGCAAAGCAGCATAGCTGGAGAGCTCCTGTCAGAACAGTGACAGCAACTGCGTTTCATTGTCATACAAGAATCAGTGGAGCTTACTAGATTAGGAGTTAAACCAGTTTTACTGAAGTCTAAGTTCTCTGCTAAAGTATTCTATTTTGTATGAAATTTGAAAGGTGAAATTGGGGTAGACATTCTGTAATTATGTATCAAAAATGCCACTTGGAAGAAAGACTTTGAAACTCTAGAGGTTTTTGGAATAGAATTTCCTAAGCATCCCTTGTGTCTTTCTAGGAATTACCTCAGTAGGGAGGGAGGGGGGATGTGCCTTTGCAAAGTGAAACAGAATGAAGAAATCCTCTCTTTCAGCTTCAAGAAAGCACAAAGATGAAACTGTGGATTTTAAGGCTCCTTTGCTTCCGGTGACCTGTGGTGGGGTGAAGGGAATTTTACATAAGAAGAAATTGAAACAAGGTGGGTTTCATGGTCTTCTTTAAATTGCAGCTCCTATCTGAACGCATCACAAGTAGTGGGGAATTATCGTGTGAATTACACATCATTCAAGGAGTTTGGCCCCAGTTTGGCTTGAGGGAAGGAGGAAGGGATTTCTAAGATGATGTTTTCAGACTTTAAGAAATCACGCCCATTAGATGCTGACTTGCACATGGAGTGTTCAGGGGTTGCCCAAAGAACCAAAGAGAAGTGCAGGAACGTCAGTTCACAGATGGAAAATGTCACGTATTTTACTTTGAATCAGACAGAAAAATGAAGAGGCCTTCAACCTCAACTTTCATATTCTCTCTCCATTCTGGAGTGCCATCACGAGGGCAGGGTGCTTGGTATAGGAAGATGATCACAGAATTTGGGATCACGAAGCCTGAGTTCCAGCCTTGGCTGTGCCAGGAGTGACTGTTCCATTCTGAATAGAGAAGGGAACCTTTCTGAACCTGAAATTTCTCATCCAAGAGAGGGAACAATAATAAGAAACCTGCCTCATGATGTAGCTGTGAGAATTA
This sequence comes from Macaca fascicularis, assembly GCF_037993035.2. Lineage (NCBI taxonomy): Eukaryota > Metazoa > Chordata > Mammalia > Primates > Cercopithecidae > Macaca > Macaca fascicularis. The sequence goes on from NC_088386.1 coordinate 126,223,498, forward strand.
ATTTACATATTGATGTAAAATATGTAAATTTACATGTTTTTACTGTAAATTATAAAACTTTGCCCAAAAATGTCTATTGCATTGTGACTATTTCTAAACAGCTTTGCTGAGATATAGTTCACATATCATACAACTCACCACTTAGAGTGTACAGATCAACTGTTTTTTTGTATATTCACAGAATTGTACAGCCATCATTATCGTCTAATTTTAGAACAATTTGTTCTAAACAATTAGCAGTCAATGCCCATTCCCACCTAAGCAGCCACTAATCTATTTTCTGCTCTATAAGTTTGCCTATTGTAGGCCTTTCTAGAAATGGAATTCTATAATACATGCCCTTTTCTAACTGCCTTCGTTCACTGATTGTGGTATTTTCAAAGTTCTTCTATAATGAATGTATTAGTACTTCATTTCTTTTATTGACAAATAATATATTTCATTGTATAGATATACCACATTTTGTTTATAAACTCATCATTTGGAACTATATTCACTCTTTGGCTATTATAAATAATGCTGTCCTGAACATTTGTGTAACAAGTTTTGTGTGAACATATTTCAATTATTTGGGGTATATATTCAAGAGAAAAATTACTGCATCATATGGTAATTCTATGTTGAACTCATTGAGGAATCACCAAAGTGTTTTTCACAGTGGCTGCACTATTCTGTATTCCTACTGGCAGTGTGTGAAGGCTCCAGTTTCTCTACATGCTCACCAACTTTGTTATCGTCTGTCTGTCTTTTTTATTACAGTCATCCTATCATCCTAGTGGGTGTGACATGGTGTCTCATTGTGGTTTTGCTTTGTGTTTCCTTAATGGCTAATGGTATTGAGCATGTGACTATCTTTTACATATAAATTAAATTTTTTATTGGATAACATTTCACAATTAGTTTTTTAATATCAGCTACCCACAATTGCAGGGGTGTGAAAATCTCTGTTCACTAATGCCACTAAACTGCATAAAACATGTTATAATTGAGAATGCAGATGTTGCTGGAGTGACCCCTGAGCCACAGGGCACCCATCTGTAGCCACAAGTTGAGGATTCTGCCTCCAACATTGCCCTCACAGCCATCTGGAGACTCAGGCCTGGTCTCTACTTCCAAATTTGAATAGAAAATTGGAATCCTCTGATCTTTCAGAATCACTTGCTTTTCCTTCTGTAAGTGCTTTTGAAATGCTTAAAAGGTTGCTCTTATTGACAACCATCACTTTCTTCATGGATGAAGATCAAAGAAATGTGCACTGCCGCCAGGAAATATCCTTAGAGTGGACTTTCAGGCTGGATTTGAGGCCTCTGAAGTCTGAGAGGGAAGGCCAGACCCTCCTGCTATTGATCTTGATCAGAAATTGGGTGGCTGTAGATCCAGTGTGGTGAGTGGCCACAGTCTGAGTGCTGGGAACAAAGAGGGCTCAGAATCAACTTACCCTGGTCTTACAGGAATCTTGGTGAAGTGTATACAGAGTGAGGATGGAAATTGGTTCACCCCCAGGGAATTTGAAATCAAAGGAGGCCACGCAAGATCAAAGAACTGGAAGCTGAGTGTGCGCTGTGGCGGGTGGCCCCTACGATGGCTGATAGAGGTATTCCAATGACAAGGGGCCAGACCTGTGTCCGTTCTTGTTCCCTAATAATGAGGAGACTGTACTGTTTATTCACCAAATATTTGTTAGGTTATTGCTAAAGCCTTGATGCCAGTGGGTTCTTCCTCTCACTCAGGAGAGAGGGACCCCATATCCGTAACCACACTACAGTGCAACACATCCATGTTGTACCAGGGGCTCCATCAGGATAGGCTCAGCAGCTTGAAGGAGGAAAGGGTCATTCTGACTAGGGTGCATGCAGACAGCTTTGTGCACTGAAAGAAGGAAAGGAGTTGATAGTCAAGCAGTGGAAGAAGACACTTCAGAGAAAGAATGGCATAAAAGCCAGAATGCCATGCAAACCAGAACCATGGCAAAAGTAGCTCTGTGGATTTAGGTAGCACAGATTGTGAGCAATTAGGTATACTATAACAGTTGGGGCAGTTTGTGGAGAGCTTTCATGCCAGGCTAAGGAGTTTAAACCTATAATTGAGATAACAAGGATTCAGTGAAATCTTCTAGGATTGGAAATGATATTTAAAGCAATATTTTATTTTATTTTTAGGAGACAGTCTCACTCTGTTGTCCAAGCAGGAGTGCAGTGGCTCAATCTTGGCTCACTGCAACCTCTGCCTCCCAGGTTCAAGTGATTCTTGTGGCTCAGCCTCTCGAGTATCTGGAACTACAGTCGTGCACCACCATGCCAGGCTAATTTTTATATTTTTAGTAGAGATGGGGTTTTGCCATGTTGGCCAGGCTGATCTCGAATTCCTGGTGTCCAGTGGGAGGTCTCCTCGGCCTCCCAAAGTGCTGAGATTACAGGCGACAGCCACCGCGCCCAGCCGTAAAACAGCATTTTAGACAGCCATGGGGCTTTCCCCCTAGCAAACCTATACTCAATTCAGAATGCTCAGTTCAAGTGTGACCCCTTCCTGAATGTTCATTGACCCGGCCATGGGTCATCACTTCCCAAGGCTCCTGAGCCCTCTATTAAGGCCTTTCTACTAAGGCCTTTCATTCACTGTTTTATATTTATTATTCTGTGAGTGCTTTTTGTCTGTAGACCCCTTTAGGTTTTCCCATCTTCATGTGCCCAAGATTGATCAGAGTTACTGATACCCAGTAGCAGCCAATAAGTGTGTGCTGCTTGGATAGCTGTGGTGTAGGGACTCCAGCTGGAGTGGCACTGGTGGGACTGGAAAAGAGGTGATAGATGGTATGAGATTGTGAAGGAAAACCTCTTAGGACTTAGGAAAGAAGCACAAGAGAAGGGAAAATGGTCCTGAAGATGCTTTTCTGGCTTCTGTTGATTGAAGTCTAGAAGAAGCACAGGTGAAGAGAGGGAGATGGTTTCTCATTAGACACCCTGGGTTTGAGCTGGCAGTGGAACACTCAGATAGAAAGATTTGGGAGGAGGTTGGAAATGCCAGACTCACAAAACAGAAACACAGGCTGACCATATACCTGAATCTTTTTGTCTTTCAGAATGGATTTCTGCCTAATCCTCCAAGAATATATTCCAGGAAAAAAAAGGTGATTATTACATAGCTTTCTACAGCTTCATGTCACGTAACTGATTTAACATGCACAAAATCTTATTTTATGGGGTCTGAAATTGGGTAAATATAATTAAGCTTTCACCTTCATCACTACCCACCTTAAAATACACTTTGCATGTATTCCTTCAGAGTTGCTAATTTTCAATGCTAAATGTATATAAAGCTAGGTCCTCTTTGGATCAATCATTTCATATGAAGATGATAAGGAGCCATCAAAATGGACCTCCTGGATGTGTTTTAGCAATAGATGCAGATGTTTTAAGGGTGCAACTTTCCAAAGTTGGAAAGTCAAGCATGGTCATGGGATACATAAAATATTTCATAATAAGGTGAGAGGATCATCTTCAACTCAAAATTCAGATTTTTTTCATTGAAGTTACTATTTTCTAACTTTAGTGAAATAGGATGGAGCAGATGTTTGCTCACATCCATTTGAGACATACATGAAACCATATATCATTTCATGAAATAGGCAACAAAAAGAATATTTCTTTTCTGATCCTTCACATCCTCTTTCACCTTCCAAAAAAATGTACACACAGACACACAGAATGTCTTCTCAAGATGAAATTATTTCCTGTTACCACAATGGTGCCACCGAGGACAAAGATCTCCAGAGGCGAATGTATTTTATAGGAGGGGCTGACCAGGAAAATCTTTTATGTTGATGCCACCTCTTTGGCTCTACCAGAGGGACTGTGCCGACCTGCTTTTTATCTGTGAAAGTGATTTTTCCCTCTCTTGAAGAACTCAACAAACAAATAGATTAAGTGCAGTGTAGATTCAGGACAAGGTGATATTTTTCCAAGACTGGGTTTGAATGAGAACCTGAGGAGGGGGAAGAGAAAAATATCATCCTTATGCACTTCAGGTAGAAATGCGCATTCAAGACATTCACAGATTTCTAAAACAGCTCACACATAGCTAGCCACTGAGCTTCATATTCCACTGGGAACCTGGGATTCAGGTGTTTATATGATCAGATATACTGGCTGATTTGAATTCTCAGTCACTGAGATATTTCATCCACTGGGTTTCCCAAAGGGAAACTATTATGTACCTATTCAGTGAGTACACTAAACACTAGCATCTCTACCTTTCCCCAGGTGCCAAGAGTAACTCAGCCTGGATGACCCAAATGAGCTGGCAATTTCCAACCAACCGACTCTCCCTCTCTTCTGGGGTGCAACACTTAGCAGCAACAAGCTGCAGTTGCCTCTATATGTTGTGTCTTCTCATGGGGAGAACAGAACGCCCCTTAAGTGGCAGATCCACGATCCATTATGAACTCCATTGGTCCTCTGTGCCTCTCAGAGCTTCTGGCAGGGCCATTTGGCTTTGGGAAATTTCAGTGTCACTACCAGTGCCACATGATGGCATCTTAGCTCATGACAAGGGCCACATAAACCTTTTGGTCCAGCTGAGGTATTGTAAAACCATCTGATACACTCACCCAGAATAATCATTGTATGCTAATGTTTGCTTGAGGGCCTCCAGTAATTTCTAAGTGAAAAAATATTCATTTATTCACCCATTCAACATATGATTATCAAGTACCTATGAAATGCCAATGACCATTACAGAAGATTGAACTCAAAAATTATTTCAGCCAAGCATGATCACTTAAGCCTATAATGCCAGCATTTTGAGAGGCTGAGATGGGAATATCATTTAAGCCCGGGAATTTGAGAAACAACATGAACAACATAGTGAGATACCATCTCTACCAATAAAAGAAAAACAAAAAAATTACCCTGGCATTATGGTGCACACCTGTGGTCCCACCTACACAGGAGACTGAGGTGGGAAGATCACTTGAGCCTGGGAGGTTTTCAAAGATGTAGTGAGCTGTGATTTCATAATAGCACTCCAGCCTAGGTGACAGAGTGAGACTCTGTCTCAAAAAAAAAAGTTTTAAATTTATTGTCAACATGGATGAATTACAACTGGGTTGGGTTGGAGATTCTAGGCCAGTCAGAGAGGCATTCAGTGACAAGGTCACCTCTCAAGTGCTTGTCCTTTGAATCACACTTGTTTATGGCCTCTGGTCCCTGGGCTACAGATAGAAGCTAAAGCTGCCTGTATCCCAGAAGGGAAGGATGCCAAGTCATGCAATGGATATCCAAAAGCCATCTAAATAAATATAGTGGGTTACCTCTGAAAAGTCAGTCAACCTGACATCTTTTTGTGATTTGGATAGAAGGGAGAGCGGGAGACTTTCAGGAAAAAGAGCTACAGCACAGAGGACCTTGGAGGCATTTTATCACCAGGGCTGTGTCCCTAGGGGAGCTGCAAAAAGCAGTGTTCTTCTTCTCTGGGACACTGCATAGCCTCCAGGACTCTGGGCCCTGTGATCCCAGGGGGCTGTGGGGGATAAGTCCTCAGCCTGATTATTATTGCAGCTCTTCTGGGTGGGATGTCACAAAGGCCAAGTTTAGGAAATATGCCTGAGGGCCCCTTGGAGTAAGAGGACAAGTAGTTTCTGTGAATTGGCCTGTGCAAACTAGGTCCAGACTCCCTGCAGGGAATGGGACTTGCACTGGGCTGAACAGTAGTACTTGGGCACTTTTTATTCTCTCAGTAGATATATAGGCCCCAAAAATCAGATATGAGGTAAAGGGAAGGCTGTTTAAAAAAATAAAACTTTAGACAAAATAAAATTTATAGCCTTTATTTGAGCAAAGAGCGATTCATGAATTGGGCAGCACTCAGAACAAGGAGAGGTTCAGAGAGCTCTGCTGCAGCAGCCCAGACAGTGAGGCCAACAAAGGAGTAAGTCAGGAAAACTAAATTTACTGGCTTATCATGGAAAGATGATAATTAGAGGTTAGATGGCAGATTCTAGTTGGTAAAGTCTCTAGTTTCATTTTATTGTTTATATCAGGTTTCAGTTTGCTTACTTAGGAACTTAAACCACTGGAGCCATCCCAGTCTGCAGGTCTTCTTCTCGTCTTCTTCTCTTCCCAATTATTTTTTTACAACTGGTTCCTGAATCCCTTCAAAGATGACTATTTAAATTTAAACAAATGATAGATGGAAACATTACATTCAATATTGTAAATCAATCTTTCTGTTTTTTTCAACAGAGAATACTGAAGTCTCACAACAATACTTCAGTTGACCCTTGTGTAAGTACAAATTCTGAACTATGACCCCCAGAATATTCCACTCCTTTCTCCAGGGATATGTTCTGTGTCATGACTGCTGTTCCCTGAAGCATGTTCAGTCTCAGTTGGAGTATGTTGCTGTGTGTGATGACCAAAGAATGCCAGATGCATCACCCAAGCCAGGTAGATGTGCCTGGGCCTTCGATGTCTCAGTGTGAAAGCACCCTTTCCATCTGTTTCAGTAGAAACCTTCCAATGTCCTTATTTATTTCCCCTGGAAAGTGAGTGTAGGAGGCTGAGCTCTATACCACTGAGGTCTCTTGAGACAGAGCTTGAAGTGGTAATGAGTAGGGCTGGCCTGGTGAGTAAGGGGAAGGAGCAAATGTGAAAGGATAATAGCATTTTCAAGTAAGGGGTGTGGGTGAAAGGGAAAGTCCCCAGAATGTACTCCAAGTTGCAGGTAGAGCTGAAGATGGTCATAAGCATCAGCCAGAAGGAACAGGCCAGGTTGGGCTATTATGTTCAAGGTGTGGATCCTGCCATTAGCCCTGTAAAGGAGTACATACAGGGTGAGGGGTCTTTTACAGAGCTCCTATGGATGGTCTCAGGTAAGCCGTTAGCATGCTGAGCTGGTTAGGACTGAAACCAGCATGACCTAGCAAATCCTGAGGCATTTTAACTCAACTGCTTATCTGGTGCTCAGTACTAAGCAACCCTTCTGATTCCATGGCCCCATCCATTCTCTGCTTGCTATATGACTGCCTGTTTTGGGTTCTGCCAAAATCATGGATGAGTCCCTTCTCTAAATGAAATCATGGTTTGATTCTTTTCATTGCAATGAGATGTCTGTTTTAGGCAGGGTCACCTTCTTGCACAACTCTGGGGGACAGCACTCACATAGAATATCATGCAATAGCACTGACACATGATACTTAACAGAGGAGGGATGCTCAAGTAGTTTTATATGCACTTTACCTCCAAAGCAATCCTCCAACAAGATTTAGGTCTTATCCACACTAATTTTGATGTCTGGCCAACTGAGGGACTTTTCAACAGTTAAAACAGCCCTAGAAGTCAGTGTTTGTGTGGTTGATTTTGGATGGACTAGGCATGGAGGTTTAGGTTTCACATCCCACAGCCAGATATGTGTGGGGAGAAGAGGGAAACAGTTCCAGCAAAGGTATGGTCACTGTTAATAATTTTTCCAAGGCCAGTAACAACATTGACTTGTTATATCCCCATGCCTCCATAACCAGACTTTGCTCAGGTTGAATCTCGTGTTGTCCTGCAGCCTGGAATCACTTGAAGAGCTTTAAAAGAATATTGTTTCCTGGATCCCACTTCTGGGGAAATTCTAATTTAATCATTCTGGACTACGTATGACTTGAACATTAGGATTTTTTTTAAGATCCTCAGATGTACCAATTCTGATATATAGAATTGCCTATTCTGTCACCTAAAGAAGAATATCAGTGCTTGTGCCTCAACCCTGACCCAATGATTCAGAATCTCTGGTGTTCGGTTCAGGACATTAGCATTTTACATACTCTCCTGAGATGGGTCTAATGTACAGCCAGACCAACAACAAAAGAACCAGAGAAATCAAATATCTTCTTGGAAAGATATGGGTTTGGAGAACAAAATGGCAGATAGGAGGCAGGACTAACTTGCATCTCCTACTCGGATGGACAGAACAGCATGTTGAGACTCACATTGTGAACTTTTGCTCCAAGAACCACTGCAGGAATATACCAGCAAAACTGAAGGAAGTCACACACCCTTTAAAAGAAGTGGCTTGCCACTGCAAACTCTGTGAGACAGCCGAAAAACTGTGAGTTCTCAAAGTGTGAGAGGGAAAAAGTCCACCTCTGAACACATATCCTCACTGGGGAACCTGGAAATCCGGATCACGGGAGAAGGATTTCACCTAACCTAGAGCTGAAATGAATTTGGAGAGCCGAGTGAAATGTAAAAGCAGAATAAGCAGCAGGAAGAGGTGCTTTCCCCAAGGACCCCTATAGGCACTTCGGTCCCCAGGGAAGCCATTTCTGACTTTATCTCACAGGAGTCCTTGCGGAGGGCAGCCAGTACAATTTGGGGAGAGCCATGGGGAGAAGGAGGCTTCCAGCTGAACTTTGTGATAATTTTGACCAAGCACAAATTTTCCTGGTCAGAATATGAGGGTGTGAACCTGAAGTACAGATATAAACACAGAAGCCATGGCAGGCAGGGAGGGGTGAGACCTGAAAGCCCTGCTTGCTTTCTCAGTGGGGACACTTGTTGCTGGGGCAAGATCTTAGCTCCAGGCAAAGGAGGCTTGGATATAAATTTGGCTCTCTTGGCTGTTGGGCACCATAGCGGGCATGAGACTGGCCTTGCTGGCTGCCTGGGTGCTGAGTGAAGCCTGTCACTGCCGGCTTCCCTCACTTATCTGGTGAACTGTATGAAGCAGCAGAGGCAGTCATAATCCCCTCTGGAATATAACTCCATTAGCCTGCAAGCCACCCACCTCATCCCCCACAATGGCCACAGCAAGCCCTGTCTGAGAATCTGAGATCAGACACACCTAACCCTGCCCCCAGCTGATGGTCTTTCTCTACCTGCCCCTGTAGCTGAAGACAAAAGACACGGACTCATGGGAGCTCTATGACCTCACCCATCACCTGAGAAACCCGAATACTTATCTAGTGAACCTAGGTCAAGCTTGTATCCCCCTCATATTACTTGCAGCTGATGGTCTCTTGAAAGTGCCACCTCCTGGCTGAAGGCCAGCCAACTCAAGTCATTACAGCCACTCATAACAGAACCACCTTGCTCCAGGAAGGAGAAAACAACAGCTAATTATACTGCCTGTAACATCCTGGGTAACCAGAGGTCCTGAGTCTGTCCAAGTAGCAACTTCACTGCTAGCATAACCAGCCTTTGAGAAAACCAGTGTACTAAACAAAACTACAACCAAGGACTCTTACAGAGTCCACTTCACTCCCCTGCTGCCTCCACTGGAGCAGGTGCTGGTACCCATGATTGGGAGAACTGAAGACAGATCACATCACAGGACCCTTTGCAGATACTCCCTAGTACCAGCCCAGAGCCCAGTAGCTCTTCTGGTTGGCTAGACTCAGAAGAGCAATAACAATAACAATAACAGAAGAGCAATAACAATCACAGCAGTTTGGCACTCAGGAAGCCCCATCCATAGGAGAAGGGGGAGAGCACCAGATCAAGGGATCACCCTGTGGGACAAGAGAATCTGAACAGCAGCACTTTAGTTTCAGATATTTCCTCTAACATAGTCTACCCAAATGAGAAGAAACCAGAAAAACAATTCTGATAATGACAAAACAAGGGTCTATAACATGCCCAAAAGATCATGTTAGCTCACCAACAATGGATCCAAACCAAGAAGAAATCTCTGAATTGCCAGAAAAAGAATTCAGAAGGTCAATTATTAAGCTACTCAAGGAGGCACCAGACAAAGGTGTAAACCAACTTAAAGGAATTAAAATAATAATACAGGATATGGATGAAAAGTCTCCAGAGAAATAGATATTGTAAATAAAAATCAGTCACAACTTCTGGAAGTGAAAGACATACTTAGAGAAATACAAAATACACTGGAAAGTTTCAACAATAGACTAGAACAAGTAGAAGATGAACTACAGGACTCGAAGACAAGGCTCTCAACCCAATCCAACAAAGAAAAAAGAACTTTTGAAAAAATGAACAAAGCCTCCACGAAGTTTAGGATTATGATAAATGACCAAACCTAAGAATAATTGGTGTTCCTCAGCAAGAAATCTAAAAGTTTGGAAAACATATTTGAGGGAATAATCAAATAAAACGTTGCTGGCCTTTCTAGAGATTTAGACATCCAAATACAAGAAGCTCAAAGAACATTTGGAAAATTCATCACAAAAAGATAATCACTCAGGCAAAGAGTCATCAGATTATCTAAAGTCAAGATGAAGGAAAGAATCTATGAGGCAAAAACATCAGCTAAACTACAAAGGAAAACTTATCAGATTAACAGCAGATTTCTCAGCAGAAACCCTACAAACTAGAAGGGATTGGGATCCTATCTTTAGCCTTCTTAAGCAAAATGATTATCAGCCAAGAATTTTTGTATCCAAGAAACTAAGCTTCATAAATGAAGGAAAGCTAAAGTCTTTTTCAGACAAACAAATGCTGACAGAATTCAACACTACTAAGCCAGTACTACAAGAACTGCTAAAAGGAGTTATAAATCTTAAAACAATACATCAAAATATACCAAAATAGAACCCCCTAAAGCATAAATATCACAGGGCCTATTAAAAAATAACACAATGAAAAAAATAAGATATTCAGGCAACAATTAGCATGATGAATAGAATAGTATCTCACATCTCAATACTAATGTTGAATGTAAATGGCCTAAATTCTTCACTTAAAAGATACAGAATGGCAGAATGGATAGGAATTTACCAGGCACATACCTGCTATCTTCAAGAGACTCACCTAACACATAAGGACTCACATAAACTTAAGACAAAGGGGTGAAAAAAGATATTCCACGCAAATGGACACCAAAAGTGAGCAGGAGTAGGTATTCTTACATCATACAAAGCAGACTTTAAAGCAACAACAGTTAAAAAAGACAAAGAGCAACATCATATAATGATAAAATGACTAGTCCAACACGATACTAGCACAATCCTAAATATATATGCACCTAATAGTGGAGTTCCCAAATTTATAAAATAATTACTCACTTTGGGAGGCCAAGGTGGGCAGATCACAAAGTCAGGAGATCAAGACCATCCTGGCTAATGCAGTGAAACCTCACCTCCACTAAAAATACAAAAAAAAAAAAAAAAAATTAGCCAGGCATGGTGGTGGGCACCTGTACTCCCAGCTACTCAAGAAGCTGAGGCAGGAGAATGGTGTGAACCCAGGAGGTGGAGCTTGTACTGAGCCGAGATTGCATCACTGCACTCCAGCCTGGGTGACAGAGCGAGACTCCATCTCAAAAACAAAAACAAAAGCAATTACTGGAATAGGAACAGCTCCAGTCTCCAACTCCCAGCGCAAGCAACACAGAAGACCGGTGATTTCTGCATTTTCAACTGAGGTACTGGGTTCATCTCACTAGGGAGTGCCGGATAATCGGTGCTGGTCAGCTGCTGCAGCCCGACCAGCGAGAGCTAAAGCAGGGCGAGGCATCGCCTCACCTGGGAAGCGCAAGGGGGAAGGGAATCCCTTTTCCTAGCCAGGGGAACTGAGACACACAACACCTGGAAAATCGGGTAACTCCCACCCCAATACTGCACTTTAAGCAAACGGGCACACCAGGAGATTATATCTCACACCTGGCTGGAGGGTCCCACGCCCACGGAGCCTCCCTCATGGCTAGCACAGCAGTCTGTGATCTAACCGCAAGGCAGCAGCGAGGCTGGGGGAGGGGTGCCCACCATTGCTGAGGCTTAAGTAGGTAGACAAAGCCGCTGGGAAGCTCGAACTGGGTGGAACTCACAGCAGCTCAAGGGAACCTGCCTGTCTCTGTAGACTCCACCTCTGGGGACAGGGCACAGTAAACAACAACAAAAGCAGCAGAAACCTCTGCAGACGCAAACGACTCTGTCTGACAGCTTTGAAGAGAGCAGTGGATCTCCCAACACGGAGGTTGAGACCTGAGAAGGGACAGACTGCCTGCTTAAGTGGGTCCCTGACCCCTGAGTAGCCTAACTGGGAGACATCCCCCACTAGGGGCAGTCTGACACCCCACCCCTCACAGGGTGGAGTACACCCCTGAGAGGAAGCTTCCAAAGCAAGAATCAGACAGGTACACTCGCTGTTCAGCAATATTCTATCTTCTGCAGCCTCTGCTGCTGATACCCAGGCAAACAGGGTCTGGAGTGGACCTCAAGCTATCTCCAACAGACCTACAGCTGAGGGTCCTGACTGTTAGAAGGAAAACTATCAAACAGGAAGGACACCTACACCAAAACCCCATCAGTACGTCACCATCATCAAAGACCAGAGGCAGACAAAACCACAAAGATGGGGAAAAAGCAGGGCAGAAAAGCTGGAAATCAAAAAATAAGAGCGCATCTCCCCCTGCAAAGGAGCGCAGCTCATCGCCAACAACGGATCAAAGCTGGACGGAGAATGACTTTGATGATATGAGAGAAGAAGGCTTCAGTCCATCAAACTTCTCAGAGCTAAAGGAGGAATTACGTACCCAACGCAAAGAAACTAAAAATCTTGAAAAAAAAGTGCAAGAATTGATAGCTAGAGTAATTAATGCAGAGAAGGTCATAAACGAAATGACAGAGATGAAAACCATGACACGAGAAATACGTGACAAATGCACAAGCTTCAGTAACCGACTCGATCAACTGGAAGAAAGAGTATCAGCGATTGAGGATCAAATGAATGAAATGAAGCGAGAAGAGAAACCAAAAGAAAAAAGAAGGAAAAGAAATGAACAAAGCCTGCAAGAAGTATGGGATTATGTAAAAAGACCAAATCTACGTCTGATTGGGATGCCTGAAAGTGAGGGGGAAAATGGAACCAAGTTGGAAAACACTCTTCAGGATATCATCCAGGAGAACTTCCCCAACCTAGTAGGGCAGGCCAACATTCAAATCCAGGAAATACAGAGAACGCCACAAAGATACTCCTCGAGAAGAGCAACTCCAAGACACATAATTGCCAGATTCACCAAAGTTGAAATGAAGGAAAAAATCTTAAGGGCAGCCAGAGAGAAAGGTTGGGTTACCCACAAAGGGAAGCCCATCAGACTAACAGCAGATCTCTCGGCAGAAACTCTACAAGCCAGAAGAGAGTGGGGGCCAATATTCAACATTCTTAAAGAAAAGAATTTTAAACTTAGAATTTCATATCCAGCCAAACTAAGTTTCATAAGTGAAGGAGAAATAAAATCCTTTACAGATAAGCAAATGCTTAGAGATTTTGTCACCACCAGGCCTGCCTTACAAGAGACCCTGAAGGAAGCACTAAACATGGAAAGGAACAACTGGTACCAGCCATTGCAAAAACATGCCAAAATGTAAAGACCATCGAGGCTAGGAAGAAACTGCATCAACTAACGAGCAAAATAACCAGTTAATATCATAATGGCAGGATCAAGTTCACACATAACAATATTAACCTTAAATGTAAATGGACTAAATGCTCCAATTAAAAGACACAGACTGGCAAACTGGATAAAGAGTCAAGACCCATCAGTCTGCTGTATTCAGGAGACCCATCTCACATGCAGAGATATACATAGGCTCAAAATAAAGGGATGGAGGAAGATCTACCAAGCAAATGGAGAAAAAAAAAAGCAGGGGTTGCAATCCTAGTCTCTGAGAAAGCAGACTTTAAACCATCAAAGATCAAAAGAGACAAAGAAGGCCATTACATAATGGTAAAGGGATCAATTCAACAGGAAGAGCTAACTATCCTAAATATATATGCACCCAATACAGGAGCACCCAGATTCATAAAGCAAGTCCTTAGAGACTTACAAAGAGACTTAGACTCCCATACAATAATAATGGGAGACTTCAACACTCCACTGTCAACATTAGACAGATCAGCGAGACAGAAAGTTAACAAGGATATCCAGGAATTGAACTCATCTCTGCAGCAAGCGGACCTAATAGACATCTATAGAACTCTCCACCCCAAATCAACAGAATATACATTCTTCTCAGCACCACATCGCACTTATTCCAAAATTGACCACATAATTGGAAGTAAAGCACTCCTCAGCAAATGTACAAGAACAGAAATTATAACAAACTGTCTCTCAGACCACAGTGCAATCAAACTAGAACTCAGGACTAAGAAACTCAATCAAAACCGCTCAACTACATGGAAACTGAACAACCTGCTCCTGAATGACTACTGTGTACATAACGAAATGAAGGCAGAAATAAAGATGTTCTTTGAAACCAATGAGAACAAAGATACAACATACCAGAATCTCTGGGACACATTTAAAGCAGTGTGTAGAGGGAAATTTATAGCACTAAATGCCCACAAGAGAAAGCAGGAAAGATCTAAAATGGACACTCTAACATCACAATTAAAAGAACTAGAGAAGCAAGAGCAAACACATTCGAAAGCTAGCAGAAGGCAAGAAATAACTAAGATCAGAGCAGAACTGAAGGAGATAGAGACACAAAAAACCCTCCAAAAAATCAATGAATCCAGGAGTTGGTTTTTTGAAAAGATCAACAAAATTGACAGACTGCTAGCAAGACTAATAAAGAAGAAAAGAGAGAAGAATCAAATAGACGCAATAAAAAATGATAAAGGGGATATCACCACCAACCCCACAGAAATACAAACTACCATCAGAGAATACTATAAACACCTCTACACAAATAAACTAGAAAATCTAGAAGAAATGGATAATTTCCTGGACACTTACACTCTTCCAAGACTAAACCAGGAAGAAGTTGAATCCCTGAATAGCAGGCTCTGAAATTGAGGCAATAATTAATAGCCTGCCCACAAAAAAAAGTCCAGGACCAGATGGATTCACAGCTGAATTCTACCAGAGGTACAAAGAGGAGCTGGTACCATTCCTTCTGAAACTATTCCAATCAATAGAAAAAGAGAGAATCCTCCCTAACTCATTTTATGAGGCCAACATCATCCTGATACCAAAGCCTGGCAGAGACACAACAAAAAAAGAGAATTTTAGACCAATATCCCTGATGAACATCGATGCAAAAATCCTCAATAAAATACTGGCAAACCGGATTCAGCAGCACATCAAAAAGCTTATCCACCATGATCAAGTGGGCTTCATCCCTGGGATGCAAGGCTGGTTCAACATTCACAAATCAATAAACATAATCCAGTATATAAACAGAACCAAAGACAAGAACCACACGATTATCTCAATAGATGCAGAAAAGGCTTTTGACAAAATTCAACAGCCCTTCATGCTAAAAATGCTCAATAAATTCGGTATTGATGGAATGTACCTCAAAATAATAAGAGCTATTTATGACAAACCCACAGCCAATATCATACTGAATGGGCAAAAACTGGAAAAATTCCCTTTGAAAACTGGCACAAGACAGGGATGCCCTCTCTCACCACTCCTATTCAACATAGTGTTAGAAGTTCTGGCTAGGGCAATCAGGCAAGAGAAAGAAATCAAGGGTATTCAGTTAGGAAAAGAAGAAGTCAAATTGTCCCTCTTTGCAGATGACATGATTGTATATTTAGAAAATCCCATTGTCTCAGCCCAAAATCTCCTTAAGCTGATAGGCAACTTCAGCAAAGTCTCAGGATACAAAATTAATGTGCAAAAATCACAAGCATTCTTATACACCAGTAACAAACAAACAGAGAGCCAAATCATGAATGAACTTCCATTCACAATTGCTTCAAAGAGAATAAGATACCTAGGAATCCAACTTACAAGGGATGTAAAGGACCTCTTCAAGGAGAACTACAAACCACTGCTCCGTGAAATAAAAGAGGACACAAATAAATGGAAGAACATACCATGCTCATGGATAGGAAGAATCAATATCGTGAAAATGGCCATACTGCCCAAGGTTATTTATAGATTCAATGCCATCCCCATCAAGCTACCAATGAGTTTCTTCACAGAATTGGAAAGAACTGCTTTAAAGTTCATATGGAACCAAAAAAGAGCCCACATCTCCAAGACAATCCTAAGTCAAAAGAACAAAGCTGGAGGCATCACGCTACCTGACTTCCAACTATACTACAAAGCTACAGTAACCAAAACAGCATGGTACTGGTACCAAAACAGAGATATAGACCAATGGAACAGAACAGAGTCCTCAGAAATAATACCACACATCTACAGCCATCTGATCTTTGACAAACCTGAGAGAAACAAGAAATGGGGAAAGGATTCCCTATTTAATAAATGGTGCTGGGAAATTGGCTAGCCATAAGTAGAAAGCTGAAACTGGATCCTTTCCTTACTCCTTATACGAAAATTAATTCAAGATGGATTAGAGACTTAAATGTTAGACCTAAAACCATAAAAACCCTAGAAGAAAACCTAGGTAGTACCATTCAGGACGTAGGCATGGGCAAAGACTTCATGTCTAAAACACCAAAAGCAATGGCAGCAAAAGCCAAAATTGACAAATGGGATCTAATTAAACTAAAGAGCTTCTGCACAGCAAAAGAAACTACCATCAGAGTGAACAGGCAACCTACAGAATGGGAGAACATTTTTGCAATCTACTCATCTGACAAAGGGCTAATATCCAGAACCTACAAAGAACTCAAACAAATTTACAAGAAAAAAACACCCCCATCAAAAAGTGGGCAAAGGATATGAACAGACATTTCTCAAAAGAAGACATTCATACAGCCAACAGACACAGGAAAAAATGCTCATCATCACTGGCCATCAGAGAAATGCAAATCAAAACCACAATGAGATACCATCTCACACCAGTTAGAATGGCAATCATTAAAAAGTCAGGAAACAACAGGTGCTGGAGAGGATGTGGAGAAATAGGAACACTTTTACACTGTTGGTATGATTGTAAACTAGTTCAACCATTATGGAAAACAGTATGGCGATTCCTCAAGGATCTAGAACTAGAAGTACCATATGACCCAGCCATCCCATTACTGGGTATATACCCAAAGGATTATAAATCATGCTGCTATAAAGACACATGCACACGTATGTTTATTGCGGCACTATTCACAATAGCAAAGACTTGGAATCAACCCAAATGTCCATCAGTGACAGACTGGATTAAGAAAATGTGGCATATATACACCATGGAATACTATGCAGCCATAAAAAAGGATGAGTTTGTGTCCTTTGTAGGGACATGGATGCAGCTGGAAACCATCATTCTTAGCAAACTATCACAAGAACAGAAAACCAAACACCACATGTTCTCACTCACAGGTGGGAACTGAACAATGAGATCACTTGGACTCGGGAAGGGGAACATCACACACTGGGGCCTATCATGGGGAGGGAGGAGGGGGGAGGGATTGCATTGGGAGTTATACCTGATGTAAATGATGAGTTGATGGGTGCTGACGAGTTGATGGGTGCAGCACACCAACATGGCACAAATATACATATGTAGCAAACCTGCACTTTATGCACATGTACCCTAGAATTTAAAGTATAATAATAATAATAAATAAATAAATAAATAAGTGAAAAAAAAGGAAAAAAAAAAAAACAATTACTATTAGACCTAAGAAGTGAGATAGATGGCAACAGAATGATACTGGGGGACTTCAGTACTCCGCTGACAGCACTAGACAGGTCATCAAGATAGATAGTCAACCAAGAAAGAATGGGCTTAAACTGTACACTAGAACAAGTGAACTTAACAGATATTTACAGAACATTCTACCCAACAACTGCAGAATATACATCCTTTTCATCAGTACGTGGAACATTCTCCAAGATAGACCATATGATAGGCCACATAACAAGTCTCTACAAATTTAAGAAAATTGAAATTATAGCAAGTACTCTCTCAGACCACAGTGGAATAAAATTGGAAATCAGCTCCAAAAGGAACCCTCAAAACCATGCATGTACAAGGAAATTAAATAATCTTCTCCTGAATGATCACTGGGTCCACAATGAAATCAAGATGGAAATGAAAAAATCCTTTGAACTGAACGATAATAGTGACACAACCTATCAAAACCTCCAGGATACAGAAAAAGCAAAGCTAAGAGGAAAGTTCATAGCATTGAATGCCTACATCAAAAAGTCTGAAATAGCACAAATAGACAATCTAAGTTCACACCTGAAGCAACTAGAGAAAGAAGAACAAACCAAACCCAAACCCAGCAGAAGAAAAGACATAACAAAGATCAGAGAAGAACTCAATGAAATTGAAACCAAAAAAAAAATACCAAAGATATATGAAACAAAAAGCTGGTTCTTTGAAAAGATAAACAAAATTGATACACTATTAGAAAGATTAAGAAAAGACTAGAGAAGATCCAAATAAGCCCAATTAGAAACAAAATGGGAGATATTACAACCAATACCACAGAAATACAGAAGATCACTTAAGGCTACTACGAACACCTTTATGTGCACAAACTAGAAAACCTAGAGGAGATGGATAAGTTCCTGGAAATATACCACCCTCCTAGATTAAAGCAGGCAAAAATAGAAACTCTGAAGAGACCAGTAACAAGCAGTGAGATTGAAATGGTAATTAAAAAAATGCCAATACTAGAAAGGCCAGGACGAGATGAATTCACAACTGAATTCTATCAGACCTTCAAAGGAGATTTGATACCAATCCTACTGAAACTATTCCAAAAGATAGAGAAAGAGGGCATCCTCCCTAAATCATTCTATGAAGCCAGTGTCACCCTAATACCAAAACCAGGAAAGGACATAACAAGCAAAGGAAACTACAGAACAATATTCCTGATGAACATAGATGCAAAAATCCTCAACATAATATGACCTAACTGAATCTAGCAGCCTATCAGAAAAGATAATCCACCATGATCAAGTGGGCTTCATACCAGGGATGCAGGGATGGTTTAACATACTCATGTCAGTAAATGTGATACACCACATAATCAGAATTAAAAACAAAAATTGTATGACCATCTCAATAAAGACAGCAAAAGCATTTGACAAAATCCAGCACCCTCTTGTGATTAAAACCCTCCACAAAATTGGTATAGAGGGGACATACCTTAAGGTAATAAAAGCCATCTATGACAAACCCATAGCCAACATAATACTGAAATGGGAAAAGTTGAAAGCATTCCCTCTGAGACCTGGAACAAGACAAGGATGCCCACTTTCACCACTTCTGTTCTACATGATACTGGAAGTCCTAGCCAGAGCAATCAGACAAGAGAAGGAAATAAAGGGCATACAAATCAGTGAAGAGGAAGTCAAACTGTTGCTGGTCGCCAATGTGATCGTATACCTAGAAAACCCTAAGGACTCATCCAAAAACCTCCTACATATGATAAATGAATTCAGTAAAGCATCAGGATACAAAATCAATGTACACAAATCAGTAGCACTGTTCCGCACTAACAGCGACCAAGCTGAGAATCAAATCAAGAATTCAACCCCTTTTACACTAGCTGCAAAAAAATAAAATACTTACGAATATACCTAACCACGGAGATGAAAGACCTCTACAAGGAAAACTACAAAACACTGCTGAAAGAAATCACAGATGACACAAACAAATGGAAACATGTCCTATGCTCATGGATGGGTAGAGTCAATATTGTGAAAATGATCATACTGCCAATAGCAATCTAGAAATTCAATGCAATTCCCATCAAAATACCATGATCATTTTTCACAGAACTAGAAAAAACAATTCTAAAATTCATATAGAACCAAAAAAGAGCTCATGTAGCCAAAGCAAGACTAAGCACAAAGAACAAACCTGGAGGCATCACATTATCTGACTTCAAACTATACTACAAGGCTATAGTCACCAAAACAGCATAGTCTGGATGTGAGAATATACCAGTACACATAGACCAATGGAACAGAAGAGAGAACTGAGAAATAAAGTAAAATATTTACAGCCAGCTAACCTTTGACAAAGCAAACAAAAGCATAAAGAGGGGAAAGGACACCCCATTCAACCAATAGAGCTGGCATAATTCGCAAGCCACATTTAGAAGACTGAAACTGGATCCTCATCTCTCACCTTATACAAAAATCAACTAAAGATGGATCAAAGACTTAAATCTAAGACCTGAAACCATACAAATTCTAGAAAATAACATTGGAAAAACTCTTCTAGACATTGGCTTAGGAAAGCGTTCAGGACCAAAAATGCAAAAGCAAATGCAAGAAAAACAAAGATAAATAGATGAGACTTAATTAAACTAAAAAGCTTCCATACAGAAAAAGAAATAATCAACAGAATAAACAGACAACCCACAGAGTGGGAGAAAATATTTGCAAACTATGCATCCGACGGAGGACTAATATCCAGAATCTACAAGGAACTCAAAGCAGTCAACAAGAAAAAATCAAATAATCCCATCAAAACGTGGGCTAAGGACATGAATAGACAATTCTCAAAAGAAGATAGAGAAATGGCCAAACAACATGAAAAAATGCTCAACATCACTAATGATCAGGGAAATGCAAATCAAACCCGCAATGCAATACCACCTTACTCCTACAAGAATGGCCATAATTAAAAAATCAAAAACAATAGGTGTTGGCATGGATGTAGTGAAAACAGAACACTTTTACACGTCTGGTGGGAATGTAAACTAGTACAGCCACTATGGAAACAGTACAGAGGTTCCTTAAAGAAGTATGAGTAGATCTACCGTTTGATCCAGCAGTCCCACTACTGATGGCAGTGGCGGGCAGTCTGAAGTGGCTGCTGCCATGAAGCTGGCTGCAGTGAGGTGCAGGCACAGGCCATGGGTCCTCCCGTTCAGACACAGAGGCAGGTGATCCCCAGAGCCATTCGCCCTTGGAGCCCACCTCTGGGAGTCGCTGCAATGGGGCTAGGCCCAGCTGCCCATAGGGAGTGGTCAGGCAGGGAGGGGTGAGCAGAGAGAGGCCCCAAGGCGGAGCTGGGCCAGTGGTGGTTTGGCACTTGCACAGGTAGTGTGGAGGTCGGCCCCCAATGCAGAGCAGTGGCCATGCTTCAGGGGCCAGGGTGGGAAGTGGAAGTGGTGCCCACTTCCAGGACCCAGCCAGCAACGCGGCCCCCACACCCACTCTGCCCTCAGTGCCAGGTTCCTGCCCCTCACAGAAGGCTAAACGAAGGGCCGCCAGAGGCTGTGTCCCTAGGATCTGCCCCGAGTTAGAGTGACCGCTGTGACTGGTGCTTTCAGCAGCCAAGACGGGAGGCAATCCGCTCCTGGAGGTTTCCCCCTGGCAGGGTCACGAGCCAGGAGAGGGGGTGCCCCAAGTCGTCCCTGACCCTTGGGCCACAGGAGGAACTTGAGGCAACATCACCCCTGCCCCAGACCCTGGCCTGGGACTGGCAAGGGTGGGAGCCCCCAACCCAGGCTGCAAGGAGGTAGACAGGGCAGCAGGAATGGCTGCAGGAGCAGCAGTGGCGGCAGTGGATCCCCTGTGCCCTGAGGCAGCTCACTGTGTCACGCTCACCCCTCACATGGCCAGCAAGACCTGCTCCCAAGCCCAGAGCCTCTATCACAGCCTGGACCTCTCTCCCCGCTGCGTCCTAGGAACCTGCAAGCACCTGGCCAAAGGTGCAGCCAGGACTCACAGAACTGGCCCCTGAGTGTCAGGTTCCTTTGCGTGAGGTTGGCTGGGCACTGTGCCACCTGCACCTCATCCACAACTGCTGCAGGAGACACAGAGAGGGGGCATGGCTGAGGCTGCCACACTGCAGAGCCAGGGACAAGCAGGAGCCCTGCCTCCCGAATTGGCAGGGCAGGAGCTTGCCAGGCACAACTGCAGGTGCCCAGGTCGCAGCTGTAGGCCTGGGCCTCCCAGTGCTCTTGGGGGCCCAGGAGGCCATCCTCCTTCTGCCATGGCAGGCTAGGGTGTGTCTGCTTCTGCTGCCTGACCTCTCCCTGCTCCCGGCACCCGCTGCAATCTTGGAGCGGGGTTGGGGCTGAGCCCAGGTGTGGTTGCAGCCCAGTCAGGTGTGTACATACTTGGGGCAGAGCTGACACACCAGGCCCCTGCCGCCTGCACCCCTCTGGATTTTGAGTGCTGACAAGCATAGGAGAGAGGCCAAGAATGGGCTGGGGCCAGCTCAGCACTGGCCTGCAAGTGCCCCTTGGGGCAAAGGGCCTGGGCACCATGGGTGGCGGGGGAAGGCAGACAGGCTCCTGGGTGGGAAGGGGCAGGTTCCTGGTGAGGCACCACCTTCAGGCAAGGGAGGGCCTGAAGGCTGGGAACTGGGCTGCCAATCCTGTGGACCAGAGTGGGAACTTGCAATGCCTTTCAAAGGTCTGCTCATGGTCACCTATGGGCCAATCAGCATACACTTCCCTCTGAAGCTCATAAAAGCTCTAGACTCAGTCAGACTTGGAGAGAACATCCTGGACACCCAGCAGCAGAGAGGAGCTTTGCACTTCAGGGACTACCTGCCAGCAGAGAGAAGTCACCTACCCCAGGACCTCCTCCTTTCTGCTGAGGGCTGAACACTCATCAGGAAACCCTGGCTGCAGAAAGAAGCTACCCACAGTGGGTCTCTGAGCTGTTCTACTGCTCAGTAAAGCTCCTCTTCGTCTTGCTCACCCTCCACTTGTCTGTGTCCCTCATTCTTCCTGGTCGCAGGACAAAAGAACTTGGGATCTGCTGAATGGCGAGGCTAAAGAGCTGTAACACAAACAGGGCTGAAACATGCCCCTTTATTACCACGTTGTGGGTGAAGAGGAGAGAAGAGCTGCAGCCATTTGGGGACACCAGACCTGGAAGCTCCCTGAGCCAGGGCTGTGACTCCCTTTTGAAGGCTCTGTGGTTCCTGGCATCTTCAAGCTTCCAGGTGCCACCACATTCCATGGTGCCAGCCATGGAAGCTGCTTGCAGTGTGCCTGGTCCAGACACAGCCTCGCAGAGAGCCAGTGCTCATGCCAGCACCTGGAGTTGTCTGCCCTTATGCAACAGCAGGGCATGTCTGACTGTGTGCAGTGGCTGGCCCCCCTGCTTGCTCACACACCCCTCCCTGCTCCATGCCTGACCTGCCCCATGGCAGGCCCTTGGTAGGTGTGGGATCCAGGCCAGTAGCCTGAACCAAGTGCAGCCTGCCAGGCCAAGTGGGTGGAAGCAGCCCAGTGGGCCCAAGCAAAACTCAGGCAAAGGCGCCACTGGCTACAGAGGTTTCTAGCAAGAAAAAGCAATACCCCAAGGATTCTGTAACACTACTGGGTATCTACCTAGCAGAAAAAAAACTCATTATATGAAAAAGACACTTGCACATGGATGTTTATACACACACACACACACACACACACACACACACCATGGAATACTACTCAGGTATAAAAAGGAATGCAATAATGACATTCACATCAACCTGGATGGAGTAGGAGACCATTATTCTAAGTGAAATAACTCAGGAATGGAAAACCAAACAACGTATGTTCTCACCTATAAGTTGGAGCTAAGCTATGAGGATGCAAAGACATAAGGATGATACAACGGGCCTTGGAGACTGAGAGGGAAGGGTGGAAGGAGGGTGAGGGGTAAAAGACTACACATTGGGTACAGTGTACACTGTTCTTGTGATGAGTGCACCAAAATCTCAAAAACCACCACTAAAAAAATTATCCATGTAACCAAAAACCACCTGTTCCCCCAAAACTATTGAAATAATAGTTTTTTTTTAAAGATTAAGGATTTGACATATTTAAATGTTTGGTACTTCATTCCCACCCTAGGGTTTTGGAGATGGCAGAACACACAACATCTGACACTGGACAGATGAGATTGACAGCAGTTTATGAGTCACATTTACTCAGTAGCCCGGTGGGGGAGGGCAGGCATCCCACACCACACAGGGCCACATGGGGGCTGCGCTCAGGAACAGAGGAAACAGTCAGTGGCTGTGGAGGGTGGGCTGTCCCCTGCTTCCAGAGGGAGAGTGTGATTGGCTGGCTTGAATAATTCCATGGTTGGCAGGGAATTGAAATCAGCTATTCAAAAATAAGCAGAAGGTGCAAGCCGTCCTCTTGATCAGAAGTGTTGGTAGGAAACCTTACCTGCAGGAGCAGAGGCGGGGGAGAACTTGTAGATAGACCATTCTAGGCCCTCCCAGTGTTACCAGATGTCCAGGCTGCACATAATATTGAACTCTAATTTTAGTCCTCACAGCACTTTTCCCTTGAACGACAAAGGGCTCAGTCACAGACCGGTTCTTTGTCATGAATACACATGCATTTGTCTACAATACAGCCTCTACGTATTGGTCTCTATATTTGCTCTATAATTCTGTTGGTTTTTAATGACTGGGATTTGCTCCACAACACATGAATGCAAATACTATCATATTTTAACTTCCCCAAATCAAATTAAATCTGGCTGAAGGTCTCATATATTGAGACTGGTGGGAAATAGAGAATTAGTTGATTTCCCATTCTTTTTATAGAACAAAGCACCAGCTCTTTTATGGGCCCAGGAAATGAGGAGAGGGCCTCCATCTTCAACACTGTATGGTGCTGTTACCACTGTCCTTGGCCATTGGAGATGGCACCTTCGCACCTTACAATTCAGGTTAGCTAAGTCATGGGAGATCATCTGCCAGGCTCCCAGAGCCGAAGAGCTCTGTGCTTCCTGTGGTCCACATGGTCATCTGTACCCACGGTCCTTCCCCCTCAGAGGTCGGCGTAGAGCCCTCCAGGCGCAAAACCTACAGTCTAGGAACCCCTAACTAGGCCCTCTCTTCAACTCATGGGGAACTTATGGCCAAGAATATGGCATGTGATGATATCTCAGAAGCTTATTCTCTCATATGTAATTCTCTGAGTCTCCTTTTCACCAGTTGATTTGTGGTATAGGCAAATGGATTTAACACTTTATTTGAAAACCTGGTTTTATCTGCAGCATAATACAATTATTCAGATTCCTATAAAATCACCATCTTGCTTTGTTGCTAGTCTTTCTGCATTACAAACTCTGGTTTTATAAGGAAAACGTTTTTATTCTGACACATACCCCTGCCTCCTGAACTTCACTGCAGACCAGGATTTGCTCTGAAATCTCCCTGCCATGCTTTTCCTTCATATCCCAGGGAGAAGCATACGCCTGTCCACACAGACTCACACAAGGCAGTGTGTTCTAGATGCCCAGAGGGGTGGCCTTCCTGAATCTTGCAGTTCCCAGTGACGTGGACGCTGTTTTACCTTCTAGATGAGAAACTTGGATGAGTGTGAGGTGTGCCGGGACGGAGGGGAGCTGTTCTGTTGTGACACTTGTTCAAGAGTCTTCCATGAAGACTGTCACATCGCGCCTGTGGAAACTGAGAGGTGAGTGACATGCAGGGGCCTCTCCTTCCTGCTTTAAGGGACCTTCCGCCTGCCATGCGCGCTCTCCAGCAGAGCGCCCACTTGTGTCTAGATGGGGAAGGGGCAGGTTCGTCGGGTACTGGGACCCAGCAGTGTGTTCAGAGAGCAGCGGGAGACGCTGGCAGCAGGAGGTTCATGTTCTCTGTGCTCTCAGGGACCCGCCTCTGATATGCTGAGGCCAGTGCTGGGGACCCTTTGCCTACATACTGGCCTTGTCCTTTCCTTCAAGTTTTGCAGCAGGGTGGGTTGGAGACAAGAAGCACCAGTTGTTTATATTTTGTGCTTATTCATGCAAGACAGGAAGCACAGTCTCATTGGGCTGATGGAGGCCCGAGGTCCCTGGAGCTGAAAGCCCAGTTTCTGAAACTCAGGCCTGGCAGGCAGGGCTGCTTGTGCTCCCAGCAGCTCAGACAGGAAAAGGAGAGTCCACACTCATGGTGACACCACCTTCCGAGAGGATTCCTGCCTGCTGCTACCACTGATGCGAGGGAAAGGCCAATGGCTGGAGATCCCATGTGTGAATCCTGCATACTCTGGGAGGTATTCTCCTCCCTCCCATGGCTGAGGCCATTGGCCATTCCTGAAGGAAGACAGTGGCAGCCACAGGAACGGTGGCCGTTTCCAGGGTCCCTGCCCTCTGCTCACCCATGTCCAATCTCTCAGGACCCCGTGGAGTTGCATCTTCTGCAGGATGAAGGAGTCTTCAGGAAGCCAACAGTGTTGTCAGGAATCTGAGGTCCTGGAGAGGCAGATGTGTCCGCAGGAACAGTTGGTAAGTCAGATGCAAACCCCAAGCCTTCTCCTTTCCCCTCACACGTGAGCACCATGAACAAGCGCAGGGTCAGGGGAATTCACAAAAGGAGCCTGCTCTTCCGAGCCACACTTCAATCGCACTGATAGAACACCCCAATTTGTTTGCACAAAAAATAACTCAGCCATGACATGTCTGTTTCCAAGAGCCACACATGTTAGAGAAACTTGTGGAAGAAGGGTGTGAGTCGTGTGCTCCGTCTCATGCATGTGGGCTCATTCTCTCCAAGCTGCTTTTCATTTACAGCCTCTTTCTTTTGCAGAAATGTGAGTTCCTCCTCTTGAAAGTCTATTGCTGTTCTGAGAGCTCCTTTTTTGCCAAGATTCCATACTATTATTATGTAAGTAAAAACAGCAACCCATGATTACAGGCTGCCATGACATTACCTGACCCTGAAATGGGCCCTCGTGAGATTTGTGATCTTAATCCCACGGGGCAAGAGCACACGCCGTCTTTACAACCTTCACCTTGTTGTATTTCTGCTGGATTTTATGGGAATCCACAGAAAGCAGACATTGAACTATACTGGTAGATTTTCTGTTGTTTTTTTTGTCACCAGATTAGAGGGACGTGTCAAGGCCTGAAGGAGCCCATGTGGTTGGATAAAATCAAGAAAAGGCTGAATGAGCACAGTTACCCCCAAGTGGAGGGGTTTGTACAAGACATGCGCCTCATCTTCCAGAACCACAGGGCCTCTTACAAGGTAGGTGGCTCTTCCTGCTTCCATTTCATTTCTTTCCATCCTTCCCCTCATTTTCTGGTGCCTAGAAAAATTTAGTTTCCCTCATCCTGTAATAAGCTTGCACAAGCAAGGGTTCTGGAAGTGATTGATTGTTTTCAGTTCAGAACTTAAGCTCTTCTTAGCAAAGAAACAGTGAGTCAAAAGGTGTCCCTGCAACCAGAACCCCAGGTCCTTGAGAGCTCCTCCCCTACCTGCCCCAGAGGAGACAGGAGCTCAGAGAGAGCAATTGAGTCCTGCCTGCTGCAGCATATAAAGAGAAGAGAATTTCATCTTAAAGTGATATTGTGCTTCTTATCTGCCCCCAATCCCAGAAATCCCAAACTCCAGATTCCTTTACATGTGAAGAGACCGTATGGTTAACACGGATTAGCAGCAAGGAGTAGAAGTGACAGAGAAAGGAACAGATTAGCAATCTTACCTTATACCCTTCCACTATCTGAATTGTTGAAAGAGCATAGATTACTTTTCTAACCCACTGAAATAAGCAACCAAAGCCAATAAATAAATATCCCAACTGTAGAAATGATTTCACTTTTCCGCCCTGTTAATAAGAAAGGATCATGCTGGTGAGAAACAGAAGTTACTGTTAGTTGCATGAGTTTTCAAGTTTAACCTGGTTAATGTAACTTAGGGTGTTTAAGATAAGAGTTCTACTTAACAATAGTGTATTTCACACTTCAACATTGTTCAGAGAGTAAATTTCAAATGTACTCACTGAAACAAAATGATAACTATTTGAGGTGATGAATATGTTAATTAGTTTGATTTAATTATTCCACATAGCAGTCATAAATCACAACATTACTTTGTACTCCAAAATATATACCATTATAAATTGTGGACTTTTAGTACTTTTTTTTGTTTTAAAGACTAGAGTCCTGATCATTCTCAGTTGAAAGTTGTCTGACGACGCTAATGATGAGAAGCATTGTTTTTGTCTTTATTATTTTTTCAGTACAAGGATTTTGGCCAAATGGGACTTAGACTGGAGGCTGAGTTTGAGAAGAATTTCAAGGAAGTGTTTGCTATTCAGGAAACAAATGGGAACAATTGACTGGATTAGTGGATGCTGAAGGCATTCAGCAAATAACACCCCAAAATATGCCACTGGTTTACCACTTACAAAAAATAAGGTCACTTGGGCACAGCACATGCAGAGAGGGGCTTTTCTCTGAGCCTCCCTCATCTGCCCAAAGACAAATCCTCAAAAGGAAATTCAATCATCATGAATCACAACCCTGAGTATCTCATCAGTCAGGGAAGAGTAAGTGCGATCACAGGGGAGGATACTGGAGTTGACACCATCCCATACAGACTCTCACCTCTCCTCCTGAGGGCTGCTCCAGACAACATTTATTACCTGGAAGACCTTTTATCTGAAAACCAGCCAAGCTTTATTCAGGAGACTCTTCTTCCCTTCACTCTCCCACTTCCGTGGCCACCTCCATGTAGAAGCCCCAAGCCCCCGTTCTTTTTCATAGCTCAGGATGGTGTATGGTGTATGAGACTCTTCTTGGAGTCTCATATTTCGTGAGTCTCCTATGCATAAATATATTATTAAAAAAATTTTCTTCCTGTTAATCTGCTTTTGTCAATTTAATTCATTCGTAGCTCAGCCAAAGAATCTAGCAGGGTAGAGGAAAGCCATCTTTCGCTCCCTTGCAAAGCTGTTGGCATCCTGGCACCATCTCCTCTTCTGGCCAGGTCTTTTCATCCCCAGCTGCTGAGTGGCAGCTGCTAATGCCAGCAGTCCCCAGAATATCACCCTGGGTCAAGTGGAACCAGCTTTGCCTGGAAGTGACACCCCATGGTCTGAGGCCGTCCCCCTTGCCTCAAAGCAGGACCAAGGATGTGGTGTGCGGCTACTCTGTGAGGCTACACAGAGCTTTTGGACACACGATGCTGCTTCCCCTGCTCCTTTCTGAGTGAACGCTCACCATAAATCTCTTGCTTAAGGGACTTCGTCCCAGAATGTGCTTCTGGGGAATGCAACCTAAGGTAATGGCCCCAGGAAGTGAGCTCTGAGGACAGGATTCTGGAGTTGGATCACTGTCTAGCCCAATGGTGCTGGGTGGAATATGGATAGTCCCAGAAGTGCTATCACTGAGCAGTTGTCCAAATTTTCACCTGTAGTAAATTGGATGAGCTACAGGTCAAGAGGTAAAATAGCTGGTATAATTGTCTAGCATTTAAGAAGTGAGGAAAAGTAACTATAGAAGTATGGGTTTTGGTGTCTATTGCTAAGGGTCATTAATGTCCTGAGAAGAGTAAATGACAGGTTTAGATCTAGTCATCACCAGCCTAAAGAGAAGAGACCCTACAGCTGGAAGGCAGACAGCAAGGAAGGCCTATTACAGGCCCTTATTTTACAAAGAGCCAGACTTCAGAGAATACTGAATTCTAAGCTCAGGGTGGTCTCTCATGCCAATGTCAAGGCCTTGAAACTCAGCATGGGGCTATTTAGGTAGATGTACCTGAGAACTTTAACTCCAGATGCCCCCTGAACTCACTGGGCCTACAGAAAAGTCCTCTTGCCCCTTGTTGGAGGAGAGAGCTACCACCCCCACCCAACTCCCGATTTTTCTAGAATGAAGACTATATAGGGACCACTCAGGACGATGCAAGTGAAGAGTCCTGGGTAGGGCGACAAAGTGAAGGGAGCGTTCATCCTCCGAAGGAGCTGTAGGACTGGTCAGCTGCATCAGCAGGAGTGAGAAGATTGTGTCTGGGAGTGGATCCTGGTCCAGGAAGGGCGAAATGTGAAACCAGATAAGTGAGAATTATTGACAAAAGGGCAAGCTTCTCTACCACAGAGTTTAACTAGCCTGGCATGGGCCAAAGGTAACAATTCTGATATACTCCTGGGTGGCTCCCAGAGACTTAGTATAAGCTATGCTATACATTAAATCAAGTGGAAGCAGAGATACCAGGACTACTGTGGCAGAGTCTGGGAAAGGGGGTCCCAAGGATATAGAAGTTGGTGTGCTAGAATGACTCTGTGCTCTACAACTGGAGAATCCATCCATCAGGCGACCGAGTTCCTCCAAAGGGCGACACTACTAAGGTGTCTCAGACACTAACTAAGGTGAGAAGGAATGCACTGCTGAGGGGGCAGCACATCCTTGACAAGCTCAAAGGTGGCTGTCCCCTGCAGGCTGGAATAATGCTAGGGATGTTTTATAGAACTGGATCCCCCAGTAGTGAGCAACATGATAGAATTCCAGAATAACAGAGGCCAAGTGGCGGCATTTAACTGTGAGGACAAGATAAAGTAATTTCCCTAAGGGTCATCAACGTTAGAGTGACAGCTGAGAGGCCTGGCCTGTAGGTATCTATGAAGGCAGACATGCATGGATATGCTCTTCCTACAGGCAAGACAGATGGGCAGCTGACAAGGATATTGCTTTAGATATATTATTTAAAAAATTGAAAATCGATGAGCAGAATGCCGAGGTCGGCTCTCTAAAGGTAAAGTCTAGACCCCTTGCCCAGCTTCCGAACCTCAGCCAGTTCTCAATGGAATCCAGAACCCACTGATAGAAATGAGGGCAGTTTCTCATAAAGAAGAACCTTGTTAATGTGCACAGCACTGATTCCCTCAAGTTTTCACGGGAGGGCTCTATGACCATTTATTCGAGTAACTCACATGTTGGGGAAAGGAAAATACACAGATCTTTCAAGGGATGTTGAGTACAATGTCAGAGTTGATGCTAATCTCTGGGGACCCAAAGCCCTATCATGGCCCCTGTTAGAGTAGAGTACGTGGAGATCAGGTAATGTCCATCTCACAATGGGCCCTCTGGATCCACAGAGCCACCCAGCAATCATTTCCCCAGTTCCTGAATGTATAATCAGGATATGCATTCATGCAAACATCATAATACATAGCAATTGACTGACCTGGTTCCTTAACCTGTGGTTTCCTAAACTATGAAATAACAATGACTGTCTTAGGGAGGACCACGCAGAAGGCTCTGAAACTGAAGTTTCATGGTGAAAAAAGAGTAAGTTAAAAGCAATTATCACATTCTTGGGGAATTATAGAGATTAGTGCCACCTACAAAGATGTGAAGGAGGCAGTTACACCTCCATTTTAATTCAGCAGTCTGCCCTCTGGAAAAGCTAGGTAGTTCATGCTACTAAACAACTACTCTAAACTTAACCAAAGAGTAACCCCAATTACAGTTGTGGTGCCAAATGTGGTATCTTTATTATAACAGGTTAGCACAGCCTTAGTAAGTGATATGAAACTATTAATATGGAAATGACACTTTTAAAGGATCCAGCAGGATGTAGGTTGAGAAGCAATTCACATTCTCAAGGATTGGACAACAGTATATCTTTACAGTCTTGCTCCAGGGCAATGTGAATCCTGCTGTGTGTTACAATATAGCCTTTCTGGACACTCTGCAATACATTACATTGGCCTACCATATTGATGACAGTATGTTCATGGGCCTGATAAGCGAGAAAGGTTGACTATTCTGAATGACTTAGTAAGTCACAAACACTACAGGTGGTGGGAGAGAAACGCTGCAAAGATTCAGAGATATGCCATATAGGTAAGCTTTCAGGGGTTCAGTGGTCTGGAGCATGTCAGTGTATCCCCTCCAAAGCTCCATGCTATTGTAGCTCATATTTCTAGCACTAAGAAACCCACAGCTTGGTGGGCCTCCCCAGGTTAGGAGAATCACCATGGTTGACATTCTGATGAATGTGATTCTAGGCTTTGTAATGTGTGTGTGTTTGGGAGTCAGGGAGTAGGGAGGCAGTGGGTATACCATCTTAATAAATAAAAAATGCTTATCTTTTTTTTCACTTAATAATATACAATGGACATTGTCACATCAATAAATACAACTCTACATCATCATTGCCATACCTTTCATTTTTTCATCCAAACTGAATTGTTATTGGCTAGTTAGTGATTTTTGTCTTGCAAGCAACACTAACTTGTACTGACAGGCAGCATAGGCTAGCAATTAAGAGCACAGACTCTGAATGTAGCCCATGTAGGTAGAAGCTCAGCTCCTGCATGTGTCTACTTGTTGGCAGTGTGTGCTTGGGCAAGCTATTCTTCCTTCCCCTGCACTCTTTCATCTGTAAAATGGAGGTAACTCTCTGGATTATTGTGAAGATTAATAAGTTAATATTTATTATTCACTTAGAAAGTTTCTGGCCTTGCATGCAATACATAAGTAATAAATAAACAAATCTAAGATTAACACAAATACCCTTGTATCAATTCAGGCTCTTTGCCATCAATTGGGTCGAGAGAGACCCAATTTATCTAGGTTAGACAAAAAGTGACTTTGATGATGAAATACACAGTGCCTCACAGAAAGGGCTGGAAGGCAGGGGTACTGAGCTGGCAAATAGCCCTGGAAAAAGGCAGGAATCAGAGTGGTTCCAGGCATTGAGCACCAGGAATGATGCAGCCGTGTCCTTAAGGATGTTAATAATTTTACCAATCTTTTTTTTCTTTTTTAAAACAAACAACTCCTCACGATACTTCACTCAAGAGCCCAACTCCCACCAAACAGATCTGGCTGGCCTGGCCTGCCCCAGCACTGTGTTTAACATCCCCTCACTCTTGCGCCCAGAAGGGAGAGCTCCTTCACCCAAAGGAACCGGGAACTGTTAGGAAAGGGGGATGGAGGAGGCTGAACAGCCAAGAAAATCATAGCTGACCAAGGGAACCCACCTGGGATACTCAAGGCCTGGACCACTGCTGTCTAATGGAGGAATAGGGGCAATTCCAGGCCAGTCAGAGAGGATGCAGAGTTGGGGGCTGCCGAGTTCCTTGGGTCCATGGGACCAGGTAACTGTTTCCCTATTGCCCTGTGCTGCAGAGGCAAAGTCTGAGTTGGTCACTGTTCTAGAAGGAAGGGGGTCTGCCTTACACCACTGGACAACCAAGAACAAGGACAGGGGCTATACTGTCATGGTGTCAATCCAGTACACCCGCATTCAAAGAGACGCTGGATCCTGGGTGGGTTCCTACCCTGGGGGAGTGTGCCATGTCTCTGGGAGCTTCCAGGACCTGGCGCTCTAATTGTCTTGAGCTGGGAGGTCGTGAGCTCTTGGTAATGACCTCTCAGCTGGGATCTACCATGGTGAGTCCTGGGCGTCAGCACACACCCTGCTCTGCTGAGCTGGGAGAAGCACATTCCACCGGGAAGAAGGGTAGATGGCCCTGGGAGGCTTCACAAAACTCTGGAATTGGAGCCCAGGAACTAAAGTTGTCATGACTGTTTCCTATGACACCCAACTCTCACTTATACCCAGTAGGGTGCCATTTATTCCCTAATTAGATGCTCAGGGAAGTCACAGCAGGAAGGTGGCAGAGGGAAGGCCAGGGCCTGCATCCCTTGGAAAGAGGTGGCTGCTTCAGTAAGTTCCTGAAACCAGTGCAGGATTCGATACCATTACTCAATCTCCTTCTGTAACAAAGACAAAAAATACACTTAGTCTCCTCTGCAAGAGCTTATATGTCTCATCTATATAGATGGTCTGTAATTAACTCCAATGAAATTCTAGAATATCCATGCCTTTTCCCAGGGGTGTTATTTGTTTTCTTATTTTGTTTACTGAAATAAGTCAACTACTGTGAGCACAAAAGTACAGAGTATATATAATTCTGAGTTGTGTATCTCATAAGGAATGTGTGCTTCCTGTTGGATGCTATGTTTAGTGGTATCTCTTCTCTTGGGTGGGCAGTGGGCCCGGGGGAGTCTCTCTAGAACTTCTGGTGCCCCCAGGACCAGGCCTGAGTGTGGGAGGGGGTAGGGCTGGGTCATTTCTTAGGAGTGAGAAGCAGGGAGTTCTGCTTCTGATATTTAGGAGAAAACTCCTGAGCATCCAGTCTTCTTGCAGATGACAGCTAGAAACTGGACAGTAGTCGAAAAACAATGGCTTGAGGCCTCTGCAAGGTAAATGAAACTCAGAGAGGCACTTCCTGTTTTTTATTGCCTGTCCCTAAGAGCAGCAACAGTTTTGTGTGGGACAACCAAAGCTTTGATAGAAAGCCTATCTTCTTTGTTGTTGGCCGAGCCATGGGGAAGAGCCCAGAGCAACCAGGCTTTCTGGGGAATGAAGGGAAAATCCCAGAAGGCAAAAAGTCATAGAAAGGAACTCAAATAATGTGTATGAACCTTCCCAAGTCTCTGACTGATGCCTGGAGTAAAATGAAATCAGTCTGAACATAGGATGGAGCTTTGCCCACTGCAGACAAGAACTAGAGTGTAGCTTGAACCTAAACGCAGAAATCACCTGAAAGCTCTTCCTGTTCTGATCCAAGCTAGAGTTGGCAATTAGCTGCCAATGTAGTCACTCTAGATGCAGACTGGACACCGGGTGCTGCAGATCAATGTAGGTAACCAGGTGCCTTCCCACCTTCTGCTATCACTTCTGTTCAGATCCTCTGGGCTGAAATTTTTCATCTGACATGAAACCACCTCTTACTACATTACGTCAATACCGAGATGCTTCTCTCCTGAAATCTTCATTCACATTTTCCACCGACCCTCATGGTGTGTGCGACTGAAAGAGTCTACACCGGTTCATACAAGGACAGCACACTCTAGAGTTGTGTAGTGTGGCCCCACCAATATTAAGCAGGAAACTAGGGTGTGGCCTGTTCAGGGAAGCAGGTGACTCCTCTGCTGAGACATTTGGTTACATATTTAACTGCATCCTGCCAGAGCTGCCAGAAAGGCGGGTAGGACCACTTTCCATCTCCTGTTCACCTCATCCTCCAGAGGGTTCATCCACAGTTGCCTGAGTCTGGGTGGGGAGGAGGATGCAGGACTCCAGCCTTGAGATCTCAGGACCTCGAGTCTTGGCCATATAATGATGTGGCCACCACTTCTGGCTCTCTCTGGTGTCTGTGTTCACTCTTCTGGGTCTCAGAGAATGGGATGTGCCCATGGTTGGTGCACCCTGCATGCCAGTGGACATGTCTGCTCTTAGATGTTTTTGTAACGTCTGTGTCCGTACATGTGGCCCAGAGTGCTGTGCAGGAGCTGGCTGGTGCTTTTTGTTTTGTGCTTATTCAGGAAATACAAGAAATGACTCGTGGGTTCCTGCATGTGCCATTGTCTGAATGATAAATGGTAAATCCTGGCCCCACTTCCTCATGTCCCCAGTGGGGAAGGACCCAATTTCCAACTCTGGATTCTTACAAGCACAACTCAAGAATATCATTATTGTCATCATAGCTGAGCCTGGAATCCAGGCTCTGGGATAAATGTGAGCCCCTCACTTCCATGCCTCCACATTCAATGGACTGAATACCCTCTAGAATTATTCATGAGAGAGGGTGTAATAGGCCATAGATGGTATGTTCAGAGGGGTCTCCAATTCTCTCCAGAAAGGAGAGTGTCACCTACTAGACTGAGTCCACTGGCCATTCTCAACTGGTAGTACCTGCAGAAATGGATCTGTCCGGGAACTTACCCTTTATTCCCCTATACATCAAGAAAATGCATTGGTAGCAGATGAGATGGATGAGTTTTCAACTTCAATGTCGTTGTTTTGGGAACCAGCACAACTGTGTCAGTATGTTGTCCAGAAAGACATTGGACCAGAAGGCCCTGGAGGCCACCTGCTCCCCATAACCTGTTCCACCTGACAGTTTTACAGCCCACCTGGCCCTGACAACCTCACCCCTAGGTGAGACACAAGATTCCCAGCAAAGCATGGTTCCCAGGGCCATTTCATGACCTGGCCAGACCAGGTGGTCCTGTGCTAGTGGGCTGGGAGCCTGTAGGATGCCAGCCTGTTCCCTGGGTACAGCATTTGTACCCATGAGAAATACATGCACCAGTTATGAAAAATGCACAGGGCTGTCCCACCAGCTCCAGAGACCCACTTGGTCCTGGCGAGAACTCATTAGACTTTATTTTTTATTTCTCCTAGACCAGATCTGTTATGACTGACCATCTAAGAAGACCCATCTCATCCTCAAAACAGGATTTTCTCAGCCCTTGCTAGAAAAAGGTGCCCTGAGAGAACTCCCCTAGTGGTCCAGTCAGTTATCTACCCCCTACATTTCCAGGCAGAGCACCTGTAGAAAGGCACACTCCACCCCTTCCCTGCACATCTCTTCCAGACCACGGTTGGCAGATGGGCACTGGTCTTTGCTAGAACTGTACTTCCCGTCTCATAATCACTAAATCTTCATGAAGTTACACTTTCCACCCCACTCTTCCTTTGTTCAGCAACACTGAGGTCCTTGCCAGGGACCCTGTTCTTCATAGGAGCACCCACTTTCCAGCCCAAAGAAATGAAAGCTGCTGCCCACACGGTGCTGGTGAAGGCCATGTGGATGGGCCACCAGGTACTCTCCTTCTCTCACCACACATGCATCACCTGGCAGTCCTAAGATCTAGGATGGTTCAGGGACCATATTTTCCAGCTTACTGTGCTGAAAGTAATAGACACATGGAGGTTTGCAGAAATATTAGGAGTGAGGATTTGTTAAAAGGCTGCATATTTTATTGAAGCCTTTGCTGCCTCCAGCCCCAGCCTCCAGGTTCCCTCTACTCCTGGTGGTTCCCAGCCCAACATTGTTAGTCTGCAGGGACCCTGCAGCTCAGAAGGAGACCTCAGGCCCACCACAGCTCAGAAAACATTCCTCCACCTTTCTGAGGGCAGGTTTGATTCCATAGCCTTAGTTCCACCCTTGTAGGGTGCATCCAACATGGAGCTGCCTGGTTCCAAATATTGGATGACAGCCGATATTTGTGCTAACAGGGACCCACTGGTGAACACAGGAAGATGCCATCAGGAATCTCCAGAATGTGAAAGATGGTGAACCTGCAGAGAATCGTTCTTTTTCAGTCCAGCAGTTGGGGCTCAAAGAGAAGCTAAGACTCAGAGGAGCCCTGTGACAGAGCAAGAACATCACCATCTTAGACAAACACCACAATTTTAAGTTCACCCTAATTAAAAAACCACCTAAATCCAGCCCAAAAACATCAACCTAATGGCTAATGTCAGCATAACCAGAAACATTCCAACCCTAAGATAAGCCAGCCCCCTCCAACCAGAAACATGCCAACCCTGAGATAACCTCCCCTCCTACCAGAGACATTCCAACCCTGTAATAAACTTTCTCTCACATGGAAACATTCCGAGCCTGCCATAAGCTCTCCAATTCCTAAACCCTTAGATACCCTTAGTCTGTAAGAGAAAATGCTCCTGACCAAAATTGACCAGAATCCCCTCTCAAGTTTATTCTCCATAATAAACCTGTCTTTAACTGTTGAGCCACTTTTCATGTTTCTTTCCTCTTTCTTTAACTTTCACATTTGGTGCTGAAACCCTGGATGGGTGTTGGGAGTACAGGCTCTTTTGCAACCCAGGAAGCAATGGGCAGCAGCAGCTTATCCTGAGGTAACTCCTGTATCCTGAGGATCTCTGTCCACCCACCCTGTCTTTTCTCTCATTTTCATTTCTTGAGCAATTTGCATGAGGAGGACAACTAATCTGAAGGTGACTGCAAAGCTTGGGCTGGGGCTACTCCCTGGTGGGCTCTCAAAACCATCAGACCACTTCTGACGCCCACAACAGGTATT
Organism: Macaca fascicularis; assembly: GCF_037993035.2. Classification (NCBI taxonomy): domain Eukaryota; kingdom Metazoa; phylum Chordata; class Mammalia; order Primates; family Cercopithecidae; genus Macaca; species Macaca fascicularis. The sequence goes on from NC_088386.1 coordinate 126,260,881, forward strand.
TCACTCTCTAACCCTTGTGCCCTCTTCCTCCCTCATCCTCCCCTCTTTCTCTCTCTCTCTGTCTTCCTCACACGGCTCCAGTCTGGGAGGCCCTTGGCTAATTCCAACCAGAACATCCAACATCGGACACTAATCCAGCCAGCTGGTAAAAGCTGCCTTCCTCTGGCTTTCTTGCAGTACCCAGGAAAGTCAGGTCTGCCATCCCAGTCCTCGGAGGACTATGCTAAAATATACCAATTTGGACCCAGAATCTAGAAAAGGTCAAACTTTTCCCCACCTCCAATTTATTTGCCAATTCGTCCCAGATATCTGGAAAAAAAAATTACAAAAATTAAAGGAGTGTCCCTAGACATCTCAGAGGGACCTCCTAAATGCAGCCTTCCATAGCTTTAACAAAGAGACAAGGAACAAAAAATTCAAAAAGACAAGCATCTGCGTTTAAAATACCAAATGCTCACCTCTGCTGTCCTAAAGTCAATTACACAAAAGCCTCCCAATAACCTGAAAGGAAACTCCCCCACCTCTCCAAGAGTCTATTTCATATGTTGCGACCCTGGACACTGGGAAAAGGCTTGTCCTAGCCCCAAGCCCCCCACCAAATCACGCCCAACTTGTGGTCTTTGGGGACACTGGAAAATGGACTGCCCCCAATGGGAACACCTTTCCCATTTGGGTGAGGCTCATAACGAAGTCCCCCAACCATCACAGGAGGAAATTTCTTCACTGTTGGCACTGAGAGCAGAGAACTAAGGGTGCCCAGGATTCTTTGCCCCCATGTCTAGTAAGTCCATGGAACCCAGGGTAGTTGGGATGGTATCTGGTAAAATTATTTCCTTTCTTTTGGATACTGGGGCGAGCCTATTTGTATTAACTGACTATCAAGGCCCATTAAAATGTTCACCTGTTTCTGTTGTTGACATGAGGGGCATACAAGAAACCCCATATAAAACACCACCTCTATACTGCTCATTTTGGGGAGTCACCCTCACTCACTCTTTCTTGGTCATTTCTCATTGTCCCACTCCTTTACTAAGAAGGGACACCCTACACAAACTAGGAGGATTCATTCATTTATCAGCCCTACACCAAAGCCACGCTTATTTGTTATTATGTCAAGAACAGAACCCCTCCTCAGACACTCCATGTCAAACAGACTTAAATCTCAAATTACTCAGTCATGTAAACACCATAGTATGGAATATTGACTCCCCCAGGATAGCTATCCACTGTTATCCAATCCAAATTTCACTAAAAGATCCTATATAGTGGTCCCAAAATATCCCCTCAACCCTAATGGATTATAGGGATGCAAGCCCATCATCTCCTGACTTTGGGCTGCCAACATTTTAATCCCCACCCATTCTCCCCACAATACTCTTATTCTTCTAGTAAAAAAACTCAATGGCTCCCATAGACTGGCTCAGGATTTGCGACAAATTGATTTCTCTATTATTATTGTTTATCCTGTTGTCCCAAACTCCTATACTCTCCTATCATGAATTCTTCCCAACACTAACCATTTCTCTGTATTAGACCTCAAAGATGCCTTTTTTTGCTATCCCTCTACATCCTTTCTCTCAAATCCTTTTTGCTTTCACTTGGACCAATGCTGACACAGGCTACCCCCAACAACTAACCTGGACTGTCCTCCCCTAAGGGTTTAAAGACAGTCCTCACTATTTCCATCAGGTACTTCAGTTAGACCTTTCCCAACTACCTCTACAACCTATCGTTTTGCTTCAATATATAGATAATTTACTCCTTTGCTGCCCCTCTCTAGAACATTGTATTCAACACCCAGCTTTTAAATTTTTTGGCTGAATGCGGGTACCAGATATTCAAAAGGAAGGCCTAATTAACATCTCCAAAAGTTTCACACCTAGGACTGATCATAATTCCAAATACCCAAGAAATTCTGCTGGCATGAAAGCAAGGTGTTCAACAAGTCCCATTTCCTAAAACAAAAAGGGACTTACTTTCTTTCCTTAGGTTAGTGGGATATTTCCAATTATGGAGAGCAAATTTTGTCATTATTGCTAAACCCCTTTATGAACACACAAAAGGAAATTTTGACCAATCTCTCACTCCCACCTCAGACCTTTATCATGCTTTCTCTCACCTAAAATTGCCTTATTATAGGCTCCCAGCTTAGGGCTTCCAAACTCCCTAAGACATTTTCATCTGTATTTACACAGTTCTCAGAATCAGGCCTTTGGGCTATTAGCCCAACCCATGGGAAACTCCCTCCAACCAGTAGCATGTTTTTCAAAAAAACTAAACCTCATTTATAGAAGCTGGCCCCTTTGCTTAAAAATTTTGGCCACAGCATCTCTAATTATCCCTAAGGCACAAAATCTCACATTCTACAAACCCCTTCAGATATTTTCTTCTCACAGTCCATAAGATATGCTCAGCCATAAGGCACTCACCTCCATCTCATCCTCTCGCATGCATGCCCTACATTCAACTCTCTTTCAACTCTCTACCTCTCCATAAATGCTCCCCACCTAACCTGCCACTCTTTTACTTTCGAAACCAATTTTGAACCCCAACCAACACTTGTGGTCTAATCTAATTAAAAGTTCTCACATCATGTTTCACTACCTTACTTCCACTCACATAAGGGGAGCCCCAGATTGGTTTATAGATGGCAGTGCATCAAAAAACCCTCCCCTCCAAGCAGGATATGCCATCTTTGAAAAAAAATATCATAATAACACCCACTCTTTCCTGCCTAGAAAAGTCACAAAGGCTGCCCCCCTGCCTTTGGGCACATCCGCACAACAATCAAAATTAGTTGCCTTAATAAGAGCACTAACCCTAGCAAAAAACACACAAGTTAATATATGCACCAATTCTAAATATGCCTATAACATCATCCATTCCAATACCCAAATTTAGAGTAAGCAGGACAATCTCATAGCTAAGGGTTAATGGAAAACTCATCCATCATCTATTAAAGGCAGCTCTACTTCCAAAAAAGGTTGCAGTTATCCGTTGGAAAAGCCATCAATCAAACAAAAGCTACAATTCTTTAGGAAACCATAAGCTGACTATTGGACAAAACATGCCTCAACCAATCACCCAATTCCCCAATATTTATTTCTCCACATACAACATATTCCCTCCTTTTATCCAGAATACCAAACACAACAACTAATCATGGCAGGGGAACAATTCAAACCCTTATACTAGTTCATACAAAACAAATTAGTCCTGCCTGACTCTGAAAAAACAACTAATCTACGGGACATTCACAACCCCTTCCACACTAGCCATTCCCCTCTACAACATTTCTTAAGTTCCCATACACACCTCATCCCAGATATAAAGGAACAGTTAAAAGCCATTTCCCATCAATGCTCTATTTGCCAAAAAGCTTCACCCAACTCCAACACTAGACCCCCTTCTTTCCCAACCCATCAAGCCAGGGAACACCTTCTAGAACAGGAATGGCAAATTAATTTTACCCATATGCACCAAGTAAAAAAAAAGTTCAATTTCTTTTAGTTCTGGTTAATACCTTTTCAGGATGGGTCAAGGCTTTTCCCACAACTAACAAACGAACTTTTACTATCACCTCCAAATTAAATAACAGAAATCATCCCCAGGTTCAAGGTACTTCTTTCTTTTCAATCTAATAATGGTTCTAAATTCATTTCTCAAATTACTCAAACGCTTGCACAAGCCGTACAAATTACATGAAAGCTAAACATCCCTGTTGACCTCAATCTTCAGGAAAGGTTGAAAAAATGAATGGCATTTTGAAAAACACGCTCACCAGGTACTCACTCCAAACACATAAAGACTGGATTACACTTTTGCCTTTAGCCCTCCTAAAAATTTGAGCGCTCTCATTTAAACCTTTATGCTCAGCCCCTTTAAACTCATGTATGGGAGACCACTCACCCCTTCTGCTCCACCTCAGGGTCAAGCTCCACCTCCACCAACCCCTCTTGTTCCCGCTCTTTTACATACCATCTGCCATTTCATTTAGGCATATGCTGACAATACCTGCCACAACCCATCACCAACTCCTCTAATCCCTTCTTACAGCCAGGAGACTGGGTTATGGTAAAAAAAATCCCAATCCTACCCCCAATTCCCCTCTTACACCTAAATGGAAGGGACTTTACCAGATCATCCTTACCACACCCACAGCAGCAAAACTCCAGGGACTCCCTAACTGGTTTCATCATACTTTTCTCAAGAAAACAGACTTCCCTTCACCACATACCCAAACAACCACATCTAAAACCCCTTCAGCCTTCTCTTGTATTTTCACAGGATCCACTTCCCTTCGCCTCACCCAAGTCCCAGAGGAAAAGGAGGAAAAATCCACATAAGCCACTTATGTCTCTTTCTCTCCCAAATTTTCATTGCTTCCTGAACAACCTTGTTATAGACCTTCAGTGGTATCCTTATGAAGCTCCCATTATACATCCTGACCAGCTCCTTACTGTTCTCTGAGACCTGTGGTTTCAATGACCTTTCCAGGACTTTACTCCTACCCAAATAACCTTTTTTCTCTTTTTGCTTGTTTCTTCCAGTATAAATTCCCTAATCACATGAACCTTACCAATACAACCACTCCTCACTGCTCTCAAACACAAATGCTCTCTAAACCCTACACAATCCCTTTTGCTTCAAGCTAACCCCTCCTTTGCTCCAGAATGCTGATGTGCTTGTCACTGTCTTCCTCAGCTTACACAGCCCTTCCTACACCCCTTCGTGACCTTTTAACAGGAAACATAACTGCAATTTAAAACTCCAAAAAGGAGCTTCCTTTTTAAAAAAAGCTGACACCCCGGTTAGTGACTATCTCACTTCCAGGGCCAATCAGGCCAACAAATTATTTCAAACCTCCTACAACTCCTCACAATGCCTCAAGTCCCAAGGCCCTCCCATTAAAAGGCCCATAACTAAATACACCCCCACTTCTACAACAAGCCTCACTTTGCTTTTTAGCCTCTAAGGGAAATTTCCCTGTAGGATCCTTGACATCTAACCAATGCTACCTCACTATCATTGTTAAATACCCCCCTGACCATCAAACTAACCAGGTTAATTTCCAAGTATCACCTGAATCAAACGGAGCATTTCTGCAACCGGCTCCTTTTATAGCCTCTCCCTCAGCCAATGTCTCTAGCCTAACTTGTGCTGCTCCTAGTGCCCACCTTTTCCCATGGCTCAATATCAATGGTGCAACATCCGATTGCATTAAATGTGTAAAAAATAACTCTTCCTATATCTCTATTATAGTGGGTGTCTCCCTAGCCTCCTCCTTGTCTACCTGGAGTAATGAGCCACAGGAAAAAACAACAACAACAACAACAACAAAACACCCCATCTTTAATTCACTTATTTTCTTTCCATATCTCCACCTGTATTTACAACAAAGGTTTATTCTTTTTGTGTGGCACCAACACATATCTTTGTCTCCCCACCAACTGGACTGGAATCTACACCCTAGTTTATCTTTTTCCTCCACTGGACTAGTTCCTCTTAATCAATCTTTACCCATTCCATCTGTCCAATATATTTAAAAAAAAAAAAAAAAAAAAAAAAGAGGGCCATACAAGTCATTCCTTTAATGGCTGCCTTAAGTATAACTTCTGGGCTTGAACTGCAAACAGGCAGATTGGCCACCTCCTTAACATACTTCAAATCTCTGAATAGAACTACAGAGTTTATTAAAAATATAGCCCAAAGCCTTATAAAAGTCTAAGACCAACTAGACTCCTTGGCTGGAGTAGTCCTCCAAAATAGAAGCAGATTAAATCTTATAGTAGCTAAAAAAGAGGGCCTCTGCCTCTCATTGGGTAAGAAATGTTGCTTCTATCTCAACCAACAGGGCCTAGTAAAAGATGCTGCTGAAAATCTTAAAGAAAGAGCTAAAAAGCTAAGGGAACATTAAAACAATCAAATAGATTCTTGGTTTAGGAACAAAATCATAACGTGGGTCATCTCATTCCTGGGCCCTCTCTTAATAATATGCCTAGAATTAACGTTCTTAACCTGCTTAATTCACCTTTTTCAAAAATTTTTAACTGACAGGATCATGGCCACCTCACAGACAATTACCCAAAAACATCCACAGATGGCATTACTCCTACAGTAAATCCATGACCAAAGAACCCTCCACACCGTGCTCCCCAGCAGGAAGTAGCCAGAAAAAAAAACAGGCGACCCCTCATCCTTTTATAATTACAGGAACTGAATTGACAGAGCAGGAGCATCGCCATTTTGGACAAACACCACCATTTTAAGTTCCCCTGAATTAAAAAATCGCCTAAATCCAGCCCAAAAACATCAGCCTAAAGGCTAATGTCAGTATAACCAGAAACATTTCAGCCCTAAGATAAACCACTCCCCTCCAGCCAAAAACATGCCAACCCTGAGACAACCTCCCCTCCAACCAGAGACATTCCAACCCCACAATAAACCTTCCCGCACCTAGAAATATTCCAAGGCTGCCATAAGCTCTCCCCTTCCTAAACCCTTAAATACCCTCAGTCTGTAAAAGAAAATGCTCCTGACTGAAATCATCCAGAATCCCTTCTCAGGTTTATTCTCCAAAATAAACCTGTCTTTAACTGTTGAGCCACTTTTCATATTTCTTTCCCCTTTCTTTAACTCTTACACCTTGGGGGTAGAGGAAGATGAAGCTCCCTCCCCTCATTCAGGGAGACTAGATTTTGGGGTGGGGGACATTGCCACACTTGTCTGTATGAAACACATTGCATGAAATCTCGTGTCTTCTAATTCACTCCATGCCACCTGCTTTTGCCGTTTGCCCACTATTTTTGAATGCTTTCAACTGCTTAGCATCGAGTCACATCCCTGTGCCCCGCAAGGACCACACCTGCAGGGCCTCAGGGTGCAGGGGGAAGTACAGAAGGCAGGACCACCTTGGGAGTCTAGAAGGAATGAAGCTCACGGGAAGAGGACAGGGATCAGGAGGAGTGAAGGGCAGAGTCCCCCACCTCTGGCAGGGTGAACAGAGGGTGGGCGGTGCCCTGTTGGGGCTCATGAGCTGCCAAATGGCAAAATGATCTTAGAATCTAGTCCTTACATGAGTTCAACTTTATTTAGAAGCAACTATGGTGCTTCTACCACACATTTTGAAGTGTTTGGTGAGCTAGAATCCCGGTAAGAGGAGGATTTTCAGCTTCTGTTTCCACCCAGCCCTAAAGAGGCTGCAGCACTATACAAGGCTGAGAGAGGGGACGCTGGCCTGGCAGGGGCAGAGCCCGGAGGAGCATGGGGTGGCCGCATGGATGGGAACACAGGAAGATGACTGTGTTCATTGCGGTCACTGGCCCCTTGCTCGCTGTGCGTGCTCACGGTGTGTCCGTGGCAGGCCTTGCTGGCTGGGTGGCCTTCGGAAGGAGGCATGAGGTGGCGTCCATGGGCCACCAGGAGCCTGTGGTGCCCATCAGTTACCAGGGGACAGGGATCTGCGCATGTCCAGCTGTGGATACAACAGGGGATCAAACTGAAGGACTCTGCGTGATGATGTGGACTCAGGGGTGGCCCTGGGCCAGTCTGTTTCCTCCTGATGCTGCACAAGGACTGAGGGCTTCCTCGGGGTTTCTCATGAATGGTCCTCACCTTCAGAAGGTCGTTAGAGGGATTTCCTGTGTTATCCAATGCTAACCTTGTCTTTCTGACTCCCTACAATCTTTCACCCATAGCCTCTTCCTCCCCTATCAGGGTACCTCTTCCCATAAGCCCATTTTCCAAGGTTTCACTCCCTTCCAACAGCAGTAATTACATTTCCACCTCCAACAATCCCACTGGCATCAGAATCTAAATGGAAAATCTGGGCAGAGGTAGAATCCCCAGCAGGAGCCACCCTGCCTTTCCAAGTCTACATCATCTGGGTTCCAACCTCCATCCTCCTCCAGCAAGAAGCTTTTGTCCTCTCGAGATTCCAGTGAATTCTCCGAAGTTCAGATGCCTCTTCAGCCCTGGCTGTTCCAAGGTGGCCCCATAGTCAAGATTCCTTAAACCCTTGCACCTAAAAGGTTTGCCTTTCTTATCATGCTGGCTCCAGCCTCTGGTCCCAGGGGTGTGGACAGTTCTCTCTTACCTCTGGCTGATTTCCAGGAAGGCTAAGAACACTCTCCCCAGGTTACAATGCTGAGCATTTTGGTTCTCTCCAGCCCTGGGTCCCAATGTTGAGATCTACCTTAGTCCAGTTCAGGCTCTCCAATGGGCTTGAGAGAAGATTCAAAGTTTCTGGCTTTACCCTCCAACTCTCCAACCCCCACGGCCCCAGCCATCTCAGCAAGGGGAAGGGGCAAACATGGAGTCTCCCCACAGCTCCCATGTAAAACTGTGCCCCCTCTTAGAGGGCAGAGCTCCCAAGGACAATTTTGGTTCATGGACTTTTTTTTTTTTTTGCTGTCTATTGCACAAACAAGTGGACTTCCGGGAGCTGGCCCTGCTCGTTCCCTGGGCCCTCCTTCCCTGGTCCTGCAGGTCTTGCTGCTTGTCAGGCTTCTCCTCCAACCCTCTGCCACATTTCAGAAAAGCTGAGAACCCCTTGGAGTGAAAAAAGGGGGAAAACACAGTGCCTGTAGCCGAGCAGGAGATTAAAAAAATACTTTCACTTCTCTTTTCCCCATTTGGGCAGAAACCTGTGAGGATGAGTCAGTCTGTCGGCCGACTTCCTGTTCTGGGTCTGGGCAGCCACACTGCACGCAGGCTGGGTTGACGGGGGAGCTCATAAGCCAGGCTCTGAGACCCAGGCAGGGCCTAGGTTGGGAAGATGGCAGGTGGGAGCAGCGACCTGAGTACCAGGTGAGTCTTTCTCTCTCTTCCTTCCACCTTTATCTCTGGCAGTATTGGAGCTTTCATGCATTTAGTTCAGTTTCTGTCTAAAGCTTCACTTTAGTTTAGTCCTGCTTTGCAAGAACATAGGTAGGTAGTGTAATATAATGAAATAAAAGAGAACGTAATGAGGAAATCAGATTTTTACAAGTGCAGCAGGACAACTGTTTGTGTGAGTCCAGCTTGCCGTAACACAGATGACTTTTCTTGTTTTGAAACTACTGCTCCACTGGCTGGGACATTCTGAACAGTCGTTTCAGTCATTTGTGACAGAGAGTTATTATTTCCTCATGATCTCTGAACACTTTCACATCCCTCTGCCCTCTCTGCCTTCACATATGTCATGTCAAAGAAGGTAGTTTAGAAAATAGACACTCCAGGGTAAACAGCTGGCTTACTTTTAAACACTGGAAACTGTGGTTTCACCTGTCCTGGCAAGGGGCCTCAGTCAGCTTTGGGGCTATTTCCTTGACTGACTCAGGGTGTGAGTTCTGATACAATTGACCTGGATCTGAAGAAGGAAAAAGAGGAAAAAGGCCCAGGATGACAGAAACTAAATATTTTTTATTTTTACTTCAATTTCCTGTCCCAAGATGGGGGATGCCTCTGACCAGAAAAGACGTGGAAATCCTATCTTTTCTCTAGTAATGAGTTCATAAAAAACATTACTTAATCTTTTTTTGTTTGTTTGTTTAGACAGGGTCTCACTCTGTCACCCAGGCTGGAGTGCAGTGGCATAATCCTGGCTCACTGCAACCCCTGCCTCCTGGGTTCAAGCAATTTTAATCTTTTAAATTTTTTAATGCAAAAGAAATACATTACATTCTTGCTCATAAAATTTCAAACAGTGGAGGAGTATGTAAAGGAAAAAATCTCCTTCACCACTTACCTCACCTTGTAGCTTCCTTTCACAGTCCTGTCGAAGAGTCTTGGGCATAGCTTTTCTTATATTTTTCGATGCATTTATGTGTATGAAGTATGTTTTTGTAAATACATAATTTGTGTTCTTGTTTTGTAACACATGGGATTACATTGCACATGTTATTCTGCATTTTGCATTTTTACTCATTTTAATGGTGGAAATCTTAGAGATCTTTCACCTTAATACATGCAGATCTATCTCATTCTTTTTACACATACTATTCCATAGAATTTACGTAGCATAATTTTTTAACCATTCTCCAATTGAAGGGCATTTATATTGTTTTAAATTGTTTACGTTTGTCAATAAGCTATAATAATGATTATATATTTATTTTTTTTTTTTTGCACGTATACAAGTATCTATCTTGCATCTAAAGCTTAAAAGGTGGAATTGTTGAAGCAAAGGGTGCTGTTGTTTACTTGTTTATAGATCCTGCCAAATTGTCTTTTTAGGAGGCTGAATGGAGTTGTTTCACGAGTAGCAAATGAGATGAACTATCTTCCTGCACACAGCCAAAGTTTGCAAAGGTGATAAAGAATTGCATTTTGTTTTAATTTGTATTTTCCTGGTAATGTGGAAAGCTGAACAGTTTTTCATGTTTCTTGGCCAATTAAATTTCCTCTTCTATCATTTTTTTTGTTTATTTTTTGCCGGTGTGATTCAGTTGAGGTGTTTGTCTTTTTTTCATGATATGGGAGAGTTCACTAAATAGTCTGCAAAGTATAAATATACTTTTCTTCTCCCTTACATTTGTATATGGTGACTTTTATCTTATTAACAGCTTAAAATTTCATGTATAAACATCTTATGACTTAGATTTTATGAGACAGATGCACCCTCATTATATATAGTGATGCGGAGAGTTGCTGAGGCACTCTGTGAGCAATGTCAGCTTTTAAAGTCTTTCTTGTATTAAGGTGGCAGATTCGATTCTGCCTTTGTTCCAGGAAAAGTTCCTTCTCTAAAATCTCTGATATTTTCTTTTTCAATTTTTAGGCAAAATTATTCTTACATTGGGGCAACTTCAGTCTTCACAGCTTTTATATTCCCCCTGGTGCTTTCATCTGTTCAGTTTTTTACTTTGAGTTCATAATAGTTGTCTCAGACTTTTCCTCCATGACAATTATCTAGTGATATGGTTTGGCTCTGTGTCCCCACCAAAATCTCATCTTGAATTGTAATCAGAATTGTAAATTCCAGGTGTTGAGAGAGGGACCTGGTGGGAGGTGATTGGATCATGGGGGCAGTTTCTCCCATGCTGTTCTCATGACAGTGAGTGAATTCTACAAGATCTGATGGTTTTGTAAATGATAGTTTCCCCTGTGCTCTCTCTCTCTTGCCGGCTTGTGAGGAACATACTTGCTTCTCCTTCACCTTCCACCATGATTTTGAGTTTCCTGAGGCCTCCCCAGTCATGTGGAACTGTGTGCCAATTAAACCTCTTTCCTTTATAAATTACCCAGTCTGTGGTATTCCTTTAGAGCAGTGTGAAAAAGGACTAATCCATCTATATTTTAGTATATTTCTTGTTTCTTGTAATTTCCAACTTAAAAAAATTGATTGTGTTTATTTATGAGGAGGGATCTTAATTTGTTTCTATAGCTCTGCAAGCTCCCCTGTATTCCACATTTTGTTAATTTCTCATTCAATCTTCATGGTTTTGCTTTATTTAGGTTTTTGTGCACTGTTAAGAACTTTGGGATATTCTTATTAGCATCTTTGAGATATTCTTCCAGACTGATTCTATCTGATCTTGTGTTCCATGTGCCTGCTGTGGCTTTACAGCGCCTCTGGGCAGGCTTGACCAGAGCAGCTCACCCTAAATATTCCATTTGCTCAGTCATAATCTGGGAGAGTCACTTTTTAATTTTTTTTCAGGGTTCCTATTTTGTCTGAGACCAAATTGTTTTTGTCTGAGCTGCAGTTTGAAGACTCTGTTTTTATTCTTATCAATTTTTCTGATGACACCATTAATTATATTATCCTTTTCCCCACTTACTGTGAACCAAGTGGCCATAGAGGCAGGGTGTGTTTCTGTGTTCTCTTTTCTCTGCCCCTGGCCTGTGAGAGCCTCTCCTTATGCCAGTACCAACCACACTGCCATAGCGATGGAGGCTTCCCAGGAACTCTTGACATCTGACAGGGCAAAATCTCTTCCTCTTCCTCCAAAAGTCTTAAACTTTGGGTTCCCAAATTAGCCTGTCAAAATCTTGGCATTTTGTGTGGAATTGCACTGACTCTATAGATCAGTTCGAAGAGAGCCGGCATATTTACAATATTATGGCTTCCGTTCTCATGAATATGCCTCAAGTATAAGATTAATTTAGAAATATTTTCTATTAAAATATATTTTTTCTCTTTGAATGTTTTGTACTTCTGCTAGATATTTGATATCTTTATGCCATTATTAACTATAGTAGTCCTCCTTTATGCACGGTTTCACTTTCTGAGATTTCAGTTAGTCATAGTCGACCATGGTCCAAAAACATTAAATGGAAAATTCCAGAAATATCCAGAAATAAACAATTCATGAATTTTAAGTTACTTGCTGTTCTGAGTAGTGTGATGAAATCTCATGCTGTCCCTCTCCATCATGCCCAGAATGCAAACTATCCCTTTATCTAGCGTATCCACAATCCACAATGTGGACACCACCAGTCCATGAATCACTGAGTAGCCATCCTGGTAATTGGATCGGCTGTCATGGTATCACAGTGCTTGTGTTCAGAGAACTCTGATTTTAGTCAATAATGGCCCCAAAGCACATGAGGACTGATGCTGGCAATTCAGATATGCCAAAGAGAAGCCGTCAAGTGCTTCCTTTAAGTGAAAATGTGAAATTTCCTGAAAGAAAAAAAAATCACATGCTAAGGTTGCTAATATCTACAGTACAATATTTTGAGAGAGAGAAAGAGACCACATTTACATAAATTTTATTACAGTATATTGTTATAGTTCTACTTTATTATTAAATATTATTTTTAATCTCTTATTGTGCCTCATTTATGTATAGATGGGGGAAAACATAGTATATACAGAGTTTGGTACTATCTGCAGTTTCAGGCATCCACTGGGGATCTTGGAAGCATCCCCTGTGGATAAAAGGGAACGAGGGTACTAAATTCTCTCTTACATATACATTTGTATAGGTGACCCATGTTCTAATCCATGGTTATATTTTTTATTCTTGTTTTAATACTGAACTGTTTTAGTTGCTGTGATTTTCTAGGTAGTGTTCTATAACCTGTCTTGCTGGGATCCAACTGAGAGACACTAAATGAATAGATAAATTTAACAAGAATTTACATTTTTAAAAATTTCCAATGATCCTAGCTAGAAACACAGTATATCTCTCCACTTATTTATAATTTTTTGAACTTCGGTCCTTATTGGGTCACTTTAGTGCTAGGCATTTTAAAATTATATTTGTAATCAGGAACTCGTTTCCCTTTTACATTTTCTAGTTATTTCTTACGGGCACAGGGGAAATCTATTTGTTTTAGTTTGATGACCTTGTGCAAGCAGACTTTCCAAGTGGTCTTCTCCCTCCTATTATTGTCTTGTATTTTCCGGTGAAATAATCACATCTTCAAAATAGCAGCTTTGTCTGCTCTTTTTCAGAATTTATGCCTGTATATTTTTCTTTATCTTACTTTTTTTTCTTTCTTTTTTCCTTAGTATATTAGGCAGGATTGTCAGTTTAATACTGAATGGTAACACAAAAATGAGCATTCTAGTTTTGTTCCAGTGCTCGAGGAACACTTACAATGTTTAACTTGAGACTTTCTGACAGATGCCTTTTATCAAGTTAAGGACATTATCTGCTCTGGTTTACTAAAGTTATTTTTTTTAAATCAAGACCATGTATAGGATATTTATCAAAATGCTTGCCAAAGAATCTTTGAGGCAATCATATCATTTTACTTCTATTAATTTTGATAATTTTTCCAAAGTAAAGCATGCATAAAGAGATTAAAATATCAAACAGTCAACAAGACCTTAAAAAACAGAAGTAGCTCTTTTGGCCATCTTCCCCAGTCTGTGTTCAGTTTCCCAGATGGATTATCTTTAACCTTTTAGCTCTTCCTTCTGTACTTATTTCTGTAGTTTGAAATGACGTGCAGATACAGCTCTTTGTAATTTTTCAAGTTCCAGTCATTAATCTGTTCACATAATAGGACAGAAGATGAAAATTTCTCCCCTAACACTCTTTTTCATTCTCCTGTTCACATAATAAGGCATAAGATGAAGACTTCTCCCCTGACACTCTTTTTCATTCCCCATCCATTCTCGTAATACATCACAGTTTGAGGTTCATCAGTAATCAGTGTTATCATTATGATAGTTATTTAAATGATGTTCATAACCAAGTCATACACTATGTTATGATCACATTTCCTTTCCTGTGCAACATCTTTCCCAAAAATAACTATTGCCCTCTTACATATTTGCTTGGATTTTGTGTGCCTTCTTTATGAATTCTTCCCAGGCACCCTGCAGAATTTTAAAATTCTTCTCAAGACAGTGAGGCACATTGTGTAATTTATCAATTCCATTTTATTTTCTTGGGAGAGCCCTTCTGGAGCCACCCATTCTCCTGATCCAATTAGCTCTGGTTAGTTTCAGCTTCCAAGACTGACCTTCTGAAGCTTGACATCTCTCCTGTGCTGGGTCTTGTTTTATGGATTACACGTATCTTCTTTCTTGCTTTACTATCTCATTTTGGCTTACCACATTATCCAGTAGCCTCCTGACTAAGAGTTCATAGAAGGTATATATCTTAAGATCATTCATATCTGGAAAAAAAATGTATTCTTAAACCTCACAACTGTATGAAAATTTGGTAAGTCTAAAGGTATAGTTTGGAAATTAATTTGGTTAACTGCCTTGCAGTTTTCAGCATTGCTAATAAGAAGTCGGATGCCATTCTGATTTTTTTTTTTTTTTTGACGGAGTCTCACTCTGTTGCCAGCCTGGAGTGCAGTGACACTATCTCAGCTCACTGCAACCTCCACCTCCCAGGTTCAAGTGATTCTCCTGCCTCAGCCTCCCAAGTAGCTGGGACTGTAGGCATCTGCCACCACGTCCGGCTAATTTTTTGTATTTTTAGTAGAGACAGGGTTTCACCGTGTTTGCCAGGAAGGTCTCGATCTCTTGACCTCATGATCCACCCTCCTCGCCCTCTCAAAGTGCTAGGATTACAGACATGAACCACCGCGCCCGACCCCCATTCTGATTCTTGATCCTGTCTTTCTATGTCACCTGTTTTGCCTCTCTGAAACTTTCTGGCTCTTCTCTTTAATCTTTTGATTCTAAATTCTCATGATGGTTTGCCTTGATGTGGCTGTTGTGCTTAGTTCTCCAGGGCCCTTTCAAATGGAGAACAGTTTATTTCAATTCTCATCATTTTGCTTGTGATATTATTTAATTGTTTTCTCCCTTCTGCCTTGTCTCTCTCTTTTATGGTTTGGAATTCCTGTTCGTTGGATATTAGGTTTCCTAGGTTGATCCTCTAGAGACTTCTTGTTTTTTTTCCTTGACAATCTTGTATGTCTTCTTCTTTTGAATCTACCTTCTATGACATTTTCTTAGGACCTTCATTTCTACTAGTGATTTAAAAATTTCTGCCATCATATTTTTAATTTCCGAAAGCCCTTTTAAAAAGTTGTTTCTCATTTATAGCATCTTGTTGTTGTTGTTTCAAGAAATCCAATATTTTCTCTCTACTAATGAGGATGATGATTTTTAGAATTGCATCTGTTTCTTCCAAGTTTCTTTCCCCTGCTCCTGCTCCATTATTTGCTTGTTCTGAAAGAATTCATCAAGTGTCTATTAAGTGTCCATTCACATTTTGGAACGAGACACTAGAAATCTGATTAGAAGCTATGTGTAAGGAATGCCTCTCATTGACTGTGTCCCATTTTGATTTTCATCTCCCAATTTATCTTCTGAAGGAACAGTGCCTCTAATTCCTAACCACTTCCAGAGTTCAAAAGCATACATGGGCTTACTCCTTGTCAGCATTTCCTCAGCAAAGAATCTGGTATTTATTCTTTCACTTTGTGAAATTAGCTGCCATGTATGCACCTATCTTCTGAAATGTTTGGTTATCTCTTATTTGATGTCCTTTTCCTCCCCTGTTCCCTGGTTCTTGTTGCTTTTCTGTCTGTAACTCTCTATTACAGGTGGTTTCACGGGATTTCACAAGGAACAAAGATGAATGCAGGTGTGTTCAACCCGCCAGGCTTAATGAAATACATAGATCAATTCCCTAATGTGATTTGTCCTGGAATTCCTGAGATAACACCTACGGGGTCATGTCACATGATTTTTTCATCCATTCCTGTGTTGGATTTACATTTATTTTATTGTGGGATTTTACCTTATGTGTTTTTAAGCAGCAGTTTTTATTTTATATTTGTCTGACGTTGGTATCGAAACTATAACAGCCTTATGAAATAATTGAGAGTGATTAAATTTATATGTATATATGAATAGTTTGTTTACTACAGACATTACCTGTTCCTTGAAGGATTGCTAAAAATTGTCCATTAAATGGTTTGAAACCTATGTCTGTGTGTAGGTGTGGGGGGAATGTAGTTTAGGGTAGGTCTGTAAGCGTATTATGCATTTCTTCTATTATTTTTAGTTCTTATGCTGACCTTTGAGGCAGTTTTTATCATTTATATTGTCCTAAAACATAACATTTTCCCTAGATTCTCTTATTTATTGGTAGAAAGTTGTGTTGGAACTTCTTTTATAAAGTTTTAATTCTTTCCTTCTCTGAAGACATATCATTTATTAAACTCCTACCATTGTTTATGATTGTCTTTTCCTTTGTTCTTTTGATCAGTCTTTCCATTTTGTTGGTCTTTTCAATGAACCACTTTTTGATTTTATTGATCCATTACTTTTATTTTTTGCTTGAGGTATAATTAAATCTTGCTTAACCTTTTTATATTTTTCTATATATTTTCTTTCCTAATTCTTTACTTCAACTTTGTTGAGGGGATTACCTTGTGTTCTGTTTCTGATACCTGGCTTTAAAACTTAATTTACTTGTCAGTGTTTCTTATTTTCTAATAAATGCATTTTAGGCCACGGATGTTCACCTCTGTGCCACTTTGGAAACATTTGGCTTTTATAATGAATAATGTTTTCATTGGAGTTTATTTCTTAGCCATTTGTTATTTTGATTTTGATTTCCTGGTTAACCTAAGAAGTGTTTGGAAGCAGTTTTTAAAATTTCTCAATGGAGCGAGTTGGGGAAGTCGTCCTCTGTCCTTTGGTTGTTAACTCTGATCCTATCACATTGTGGTTAGAAAATGTGTTTTTTAGAATTTCCATTTGTGAGAGTCTGTTGTTTCTTTTGTGGCCTAGTGCATAGTCAGTTTTGAGGCTTTGCCACATTTGAAAGGCAATATAATGTAATGATTAAGAGTGTATTGACTAATGCCATATGGGAGAGTTAGTAGAGGAGGGGGGAGGATCGATCGACACTAGGATGATTGGAGAGGGGTGATGTGAAGTCCAGCTCTGCCACTGCATAGATATGGAGGTGGGGCAAGCCTTGTTTCTTCCCTACAAAACGATGGTATCAATAATGGTGTTACCAGTGGGCTGATACAGGTTCTTGTCTTCACCCCAGAAAAAAAATTTGAAGGCCAGACCAAACTGAAATTACATAAGATTTATCACAGAGTGAAAGTAAGTGCATACTCAAGAGAGGATTGTGAGTGTGCTCAAAAGAATGAGCTGCACCCAACATTGCCAGGACTCACATACTATACAGATAAGCATAATGAAGGTGTGGAATATTCCATCATAAGGGGAGGGATTTTCTGGGAAATGGGCAGGCAGTTCCCAGAATTGGATTACCACTTTTTTCTTTACTAAATGTGGTTAATCCAGAATTGCCATGGCATCAGATGCATGATGGGATTGGGAGGTTTCCCCATGGAAGTTTTATGGTAATAGGGGCATAATGCAGTCAAGATTATTTTATAATAACCCAGAATGCTCATTATTTTATTCAAATATTTTACTTGATTTAATTTTGGCTTACTGGACTTGTCAACTTCTAACAGAGATGACTTAACTTTTTTTTACTACAATTGGGAGTTTTTCAGTTTTCCTATATCACTGTCAGACTTTCCTTTCAATATTTTAAAGCAATTTTCTTATAGATCATGACTTCTACTACATAGACTGGTAGAATATACCTTTTATCAGTATGAAATAACCTTCTGTGCCATTTGTATTACTTTTCAGTCTAAATTCTATTTGTTTCTGATGTCAGTTTTGCCACAGAGCTCTCTTTTATTTTGCATTTGCCTGGTATGTTGTATTAGTCTGTTCTTGCACTGCTCTACAGAAACACCTGAGACTAGGTAATTTATAAAGAAAAGAGGTTTAATTGGCTCATGGTTTCACAGGCTGTACAGGAAGCATAATGCTGGCATCTGCTTGGCTTCTGGGGAGACCTTGGGAATCTTACAATCATGGCTGGCAGAAGATGAAGGGGGAGCAGACACGTCTTACACGGCAGGAGCAAGAGCAAGATGGGGGGTGCTACACTCTTTTAAACAAGCAGCAAGAATTGCAAGAACTCACTCAGTATCAGGAGAACAGCACCAAGTGGATGGTGCTAAACCATTCATGAGAAACACCTCCATGATCCAATGACCTCCACCAGACCTCACTCCCACATTTGAGATTACAATGCAACATGAGATTTGGGTGAGGACACAGATCCAAACCATATCGTATGTCTTCTAATTCCTTCATTTTTAATCTTATTGAGTTGTTTTATTTTTCATGTGTTGTTTTATTTTTCATGAGTTGTTTTATTTTTCATATTTTTCATATAGCTGAATTCTGTTCATTCAATTTAGGTATCTCTATGTTTTATGAATCACTTTTATTTTATTAGCATTTATTTTTATCACCACTCTGTATATATTCTTGCTATCTTATTTTTTAATGAATATTTATAAGAATTTCTATTTTTTTCTGTCATCTTTCTTGCCTGTCTTTGGATTGATTGCTTTTCCTTTGATCCATATTTTTTCCTCCAATACATCCTTTTTTTTGGTTAAAAGTTAATTTTTAGTGAACAATTAAAAGACTGTTGTTCTATGAATGTCTGGAGTCACTTAGTATCTTTTCCTAAACTAAAAACTGTAACTTGATTTTATTTCCCTCCTCCCTCATCCTATCCCATCCATAAACTTTTTGAGTCCTTGTAGTCTAAAAATATCTTTATTTCACTTTCATACTTGGGTGAGTACTTGGGAAGGTTCAAAATGAGTTTTCATTTAAAAATTTGGCCATTTTTCTTCATTGTATTCTTGCATTCAGCGACCTTTATGAAAATTCCAACTTTAATCAGGTTTTCATTCCTTTGTGGTTAAGCTGCTTTTACTTTCTAAAATCTTTATGATTTATTATTTTGGTACTTGATGTGCTAGATTTTGGTGAAAATATATCTAGGTAAAAGTGTTAAATATTCACTCTCTACACTGACAAGCTTTTTAAAAAAATGCATGTAAGACTGTTTACTTATTTATTTATGGGGGTGTGGAGAATGTACATATTTCAGTTAAAATCGTAACTGAAGCTTAAGAACACATTTGTCACCCTGCAGAAATCATCTAAATGTGTAAATATAATCAATACTTTAGGAACACAGAACATGATATAAATTGCTTGAATGAAAAAATTACCTAAAGTGAAAATATTTAGTTGTGATTACATTTTTCTTTTCTTTTGTTCAATGATACTGAGTTATAGTTGACAAATTGTATAAATTTAAGGTGTACAACATGATGATTTCATATATGTTTATATTGTGAAATAATTACCACAATCAAGTTAGTTAAAATATTCATCTCACAGAGTTACGATTGTGTGTGTGATAATGTTTAAGATCTACTCTCTTAGCAAATTTCAATTGTATATTACATTATTGTTAACTATGGTCCCTATACTACACATTAAAATACCAAGAAATTTTATAACAGAAATTTTGTGCCCTTTGACCAGTATTTCCCCATTCTTCCCAGCCCATGGCAATTGCCATTTGACTGTCTGTTTCTATGATTCTACCTTTTTAGATTTCATAATATATATAATATAAATGTAATATATATATTTATATATATAAAATTTTTAGAGTCTCACTCTATGGCTCAGGCTGGAGTGCAGTGGTGTGATCTTGGCTCACTGCAACCTCCACCTCCTGGATTCAAGTGATTCTCCTGCCTCAGCCTCCTGAGTAGCTGGGATTACAGGCACGGGCCACTACACCCAGCTAATTTTTGTATTTTTAGTAGAGACAGGGTTTCACCGTGTTAGCCAACCTGGTCTCGAGCTCCTGACCTCAAGTGATCCGCCAGTCTTGGCCTCCCAAAGTGCTGGGATTACAGGTGTGAGTCACCATGCCTAGCCTCCATAATCTAAATCTAAGACTAATAGAGTCTTATAAAGTTTCTATGTATAAGATCATGTCATCTGAAAACAGAGACAATTTTACTTCTTCCTTTCTGATGTGGATACCTTTAAATTCTTTTTCTTGCCCCATTAATCTGCCTAGGACTTTCAGTACTGTGTTGAATAGAAATGGCAAGAGTGGTCATTGCTGTCTTGTTCTTCATCTTAGAAAAAAAGCTTTCAGCTTTTTATTATTGACTATGATATTAACCATGGGCTTGTCATACATGGCCTTTATTGTGTTGAGGTATATATCATTTATACCCAATTTGTCAAAGTTTTCTTTATCATGAAATGATGCTGAAGTTTTCAAATGCTTTTTCTGTATTTATTAAAATGTTCATATAATTTTCTTCCTGCATTCTGTTAATGTTGAATATCACATTTATTGATTTACATGTTGCATTATCCTTGCATCTCAGGGATAAATCCCACTTGATCATAGTGAGTGATCATTTTAGTGCATTGTTAAATTTGGTTTGGTTTGGTTGTATTTTGTTGAGAATTTTTGTTTCTATGTATATTAGAGATATTGGCCTGTAAATTTCTTTTCTTATAGTGCCCTAATCTTAGGTATTAAGGCAATGCTCACAAAATGAGTTTGGAAGTGTTCCCTGCTCTTCATTTGTTTTGGAAGAATTTGTATTAATTTATTCTTAAATGTTTGGTAGAGTTCACCAGCATAGCCATCTGGTCCTGGGTTTTTCTTTAGTGGAAAGGTTTTTTTCCTACTTATTCAATCAGTTTACTTATTATTGATCTCTTCAGATTATCTGTTTTTTCATGATTCAGACTTGGTAGGTTTTACTTCTGATTATGTGATCAATTTTTCACTGCTGTGTGGTGATAGGAAGAATGTGTATTCTGTTGTTTTTGAGTGGAGAGTTCTGTAGGTATCTATCAGGTCTACTTGATCCAGAGCTGAATCAGGCCCTGAATATCTTTGTTTATTTTCTGACTCAGTGATGTGTCTAATACTGTCAGTGGGGTGTTGAAGTCTCCCACTATTACTGTGTCAGAGTCTAAGTCTCTTTGTAGGTTTCTAAGAACTTGCATTATGAATCTGGGTGCTCCTGTATTGGGTGCATGTATATTTCAGATAGTTAGCTCTTCTTGTTGAATTGCACCCTTTACCATTATGTAATGTTGTAAGAAAAAACATACCATTGCTGTAAGAAAAGACACTTGATATGATTTTAGTCTTCTTGAATTTGTTAAGACTTCTTTTGTGGCCTAACATATGTACACTTGAGTAGAATGCGTATTCTGCTGCTTTTCAATGAAATGTTCTGTATATATCTTTTAGGTCCACTTGATCTAAAGTCTGGTTCGAGATCAAAATCCCTATGATTTTCTGTCTGATTGATCTGTCATTGTTAAGGGTGAAGTATTAAAGTTCTTTACTATTATTGTATTGCTGTTTCTTTCTCTTTTCAGATTGGTTAGTATTTGCTTTAGCTATTTAGGTGTTCCAATGCTATATGTCAAAATATTTATAAATGTTATATCCTCTTGATGAATGGGCCCCTTTATCCTTATATATTGACCTTCTTTGTCTTATGTGGCCACTTTTTACTTAATGTGTGTTTTGCCTAACATAAAGATAGTTATCACTGCTTTCTTTTGGTCACTTTTTGCATTGAATATCTTTTCCATACCTTCACCTTCAGCCTACATGTATTCTTAAATCTACAATGAATCTCTTACATGCAGAAAATTGTTGGATTTTGTGGGGTTTTCATAATCCATTCAGGCACTCTATTTCTTTTGATTGAAGAATTTAATCCATTTATTGATAGGTAAGAACTTACTATTGCTGTTTTGTTATTTGTGTTCTGGCTGTTTTGTAGTTCTTTTTTTTTTTTTTTTCCTTTCTTTTTTCCTTGTGGCACTCCTTTGTGATTTGATGAATTTTAAAGTGATATGCTTTGACTCCTTTCTCTTAATTTTATTTCTTTACTGCAGGTTTCTCCTTTGTGGTTACTATGAAGCTTACATAAAATATCTTATAGCTATATCATCTGATTTCAAGCTAACAACTTTAACCACATATAAAACTCTACACTTTTGTTTCTCTCCTCCTTCACATTTTAATTGATTAATGTTACAATTTACATATATTTTATATTGGGTATCTAAAACCAAATTACTACAGTTATATTTATTTAAATATGTTTGATTTTTAATTTTTAAGCTAGAATTGAAAGTGATTTATGCACAATCATTACAATATAAGAGATTTCTGATTTTAACTAAATATTTACCTTTACTGGTGAGTTTTTTATATTTATATATTGTTATGTTGTTAACTAATATCATCTCATTGCAGCTTGAAGAACTAGAACTCACTTTAGCATTTCTTGTAAGACAAGTCTACTGATGATGAACTCCTTCAACTTTTGTTTTTTTGGAAAAACCTTTATCACATCTTCATTTAAGATAGACAGATTTACCAAGTATAACACTCTAGGTTGGCAGGTTTTTTTTCTTTCAATATTTTGAATGTGTCACCCTAATCCCTCCTGGGCTGAGAAGAGGAGGTTTCCACTGAAAAATTTACTGTTAGTCTTATGAGGGCTCTGTTTTATGTGATAAGTTATGCTTTCCTTGCTTTCAAAATTATCTCTTTGTCTTTTGATAATTTAATTATAATACTTATTGGTGTAGAATTGTATTGTTAAACCTGTTTGGGGAACTTTAGACCTCATGAACCTAAATGTCTATTTTTCTCCTCAAATTTGGGAAGTTTTTAGTCATTACTTCATGAAATTGACTTTCTGCTCATTTTTCTCTCTCTCTTCTTCTGTAATTTCCATAGTTTGTATGTTGTTTCACTTGATGGTGTCCCATAAATGCAATAGGCTTTTTTCACTCATTTTCATTCTTTGTTCTTTTTGCTCCTCTAAGTAGATAATTTCAAATGAACTCTCTTTCAGTTCACTGATTCTTTCTTCTGCTTAAGTAAGCTGTTGGAATTTTCTGTTAGATTGTTCAGTTCAGTCATTGTATTTTTCAGATCTAGGATTTCTGTGTTTTTTTTGTTGTTAATGGTTCCTATTTTTTATTGGCATTATATTTTGTTTATATATGTTTTCTGATTTTGTTGAGTTGTCCATCTGTGTTTTCTTGTAGTTCACTGAACTTTTTAAAGAGGATTATTCTGAATGTCAGTTAGCTCATAGACTTTCATTTCTTTAGAGTCAGTTATTACAGCTTATTAATTTCTTTTAGGGGTTTTATTTTGGCTGATTTCTTATGATCCTTGTATCCTCACATTAGTGTCTGTACATTTGAGGAAGCACTAACCTCTTCCAGCCTTTATAGGTTTGCTTTGGCATGGAAAGTCCTTTAATAGTATACCCTGGAGTTCTGGACAGGTCAGCTGGTAGCATCCATGAATAGGCACAGTTTGCTTTTGGGATCTCTAGTTGCGCAGGATTATTGCCTGTTCTCTGGTGTTTGCTGGGGACGCTGGCTGGCCTGTATGGTTTGTTGAGTGTTTCGGTTAGACTCTTTTGTTGGGCAGGGCTACTGGCTGGCCTGTGAGATTTAACAAGGCCTCAAGCTACTGTTCAATGGGACCACAGGCTAGGCTCTGTGATTAGACAGGGTTGCAGGCTGTGTTTTGCAGT
Source organism: Macaca fascicularis (assembly GCF_037993035.2). Lineage (NCBI taxonomy): Eukaryota > Metazoa > Chordata > Mammalia > Primates > Cercopithecidae > Macaca > Macaca fascicularis. The sequence continues at coordinate 126,284,767 of NC_088386.1, forward strand.
TGGGTTGAGTCACTGTCTGAGTTCTCCTCCAGAGCAGAACCACTGGTTGTGCTTCAATATCAATCAGTGTTGTTATCAGGTGCCTGGGTTTGGTGGGGCCACAGGCTATGCCCCACAATTAGGTGCTTGCGGCAAGCTGGGCTCTTCTGTCAGATGGGATCATTCTTTGGAATTCCTGGTTAGGCAGAGCTGCAGGCCGCACCCCATAGTTTGGCAGCATCACCGGCTGAGCTGTGTGATTAAGTGGGGCCATAGGATATGCTCTACAATTGGACAGGGTGACTGGCTATACTCCCTGCCTGGAAATGGCTGCAGACCATAGGCTGGGATTTCTGGTTGGCTGGAGCCACAAAGCTGTGCCCCTCAGTTGGGAGGTGTCCTTGGCTTGGTTTACTGTCCATGCCGGTCATTGGCTGGCTGTTGAGGCTGGGCAGGGTTACTATTTGGGCTTCCTGGTTAGCAAGGCTAGAGGCCATACTCTGTAGTTAGGCAGAGTGGCTGGCTTGATTACCTGCCTGGTCAAGGACATATGTTAGGCTTTGAAGCTGGGCAGAATCTCTTTGGGGGTTCCCTGGTCCAACAAGACAGAAAGCTAAACCCTGTAGCTGGCCTGGATTGCTGACTAGGCACCCAAGCCAGTTAGAATTGCTGACTATGCTCCCTGGCCAAATAAGGTCACCAGCTTGCCTCTGCAGTTGGGCAGAGCTGCTAGCTGAGCTCTCTGCTAGGGTGCAGATGGCAGGAACATAGTTACCAGCATGGTGATCCACGCACTGGCCACTGTGAGCCCTGCCCTCACTTCTTCATTTCTAGTCAAACACAGGTGGTCTAGCCACAGTGATTTCGCCTTTGTTTCCCATGAGACAAGACAGAAGTGGGCCTCCTAAGATGTAGCACAGAATGCTACAGGAGCAGGATGTCCTCCACTGGAGAAACTTTGAGCTCAGGAAAACCCTCTTGATGTGGCGCTTTGCCAGCCTTGGGGAGGAGCAACACAGTCAAAGTGAAACTATAAGATTCAATAATTTAACTGCTAAACATCTACCTAGAAATGAAAACATATATCCACACAATGACTTGAATGCAAATATAGTAACATTATAGTAACAGTAATGTTATAGTTAACTTTCACAAAATCTATCTTACACTGTTTCCAAAAGGCCATTTTATAGCAATATGTAAGGGTTCCAGTTTTTCCACATCTCTGCTAAAACTCATTATTGTATGTGTTTATAGCCATTCCAATGAATGCATATTAGTATTTTGGTGTGGTTTGAATTTGCTTTTCTCTAATGACTAATGATACTGAGCATCTCTTCTTGTCTTTATTATCTTCCATGTGTCTTTTGGAGAAATATCTATTCAAATCATTTGCTCATTTTTAAATTGGGTGATCTTCTTGCTGAGTTGTCAGAATTCTTTACATATTTGAATATAAGTAGTTTACTGAAAATACAATTGGCTAATATTTTCTCCCAGACTGTGGCAATTCTTTTCTTTTTCTTAATAGTATACTTGAAGCACAAAATATTTCAGTTTTGTTAAATTTCAGCTTATCAATTTATTCTTTTAAGGATCATGCTTTTGATGTTGTAGCTAACTCTTCATTTAACCAAAAGTCGCAAAGATTTTTGCCTTTATTTTCTTACAAAAGTCTTACCGTTTTTGCTCTTTTAGAAGATTACTACATAATTTGGGGAACCCAGTGAAAAATAAAAATGGGGGGATCCTTGTTCACAAATTATTAAGGATTTCAGAACAGTGAAAGCAGAACGCTAAACGAAGCACAGAGTTGTTTGTGACTGCACAGGATGCATGCTCATGAAGCCAGTCCTGCTCTTACATTTAGATCCATGATCCATTTTGAGTTGATTCATGTATATGATGTGAGGTAAGGGTCTACATTCGTATTTTTGTACATGTAGTATTTGTTGAAAAGACTATCTTTTCCTCATTTAATTGCCTTGGCACTTTTGTTGAAAATCAATTGCCGAAACCACAAGGATTTATTTCTGCACTCTCAGCTCTGTTTCGTTGATCTTTATATATCTTTATGCCAGTGCAATAACTGTCTTGATATGGGTAGCTTTATAATAAGTGTTGAAATAAGAAAGTATAAATCTTCCAACTTTTTTCTTCTTTTCAGATATTGTTTTGGCTATTCTGGGTTCTTGCAATTCCATATAAATTTTAAGATTAGCTTCTCAATTTCTTCAAAAAAGCCATTTGGGATTTTGACAGGAATCACATTGAGTTTATAGGTCAATTTGGAGAGAATTGCCAGGTTAAATATATTGAGTCTTCCAATCCATGAACATGGGTATCTCTATTTATTTAGATTGTTCATTTGTCTAGTAATGTTTTGTCATTTTCAGTATACAAGTCTTGCATTCTGTTTGTTCAGTTCATTCCCACATGTTTTATTATTTTGCCTACCATTAATTTTGAATTTGAGAACTCAATTTTTGACATTTTCTAAGTTTACTAGTTGGTTGTTTTATAGAAACAATATCATTGAATAAGTTTTGGGGGTGTTAAATATACTTACTCTAGGCTGGGCAGGGTGGCGCATGTCTGTAAACCCAGCACTTTGGGAGGCCGAGGTGGGCAGATCACTCGAGGTCAGGAGTTTGAGATCAGCCTGGCCAACATGGCAAAACCCCGTCTCTACTAAAAGTACAAAAATTAGCCAGGAGTGGTAGCACATGCCTGTAATTCCAGCTACTAGGAAGGCTGAGGCAGGAGAATTGCTTGAACCCGCGGGCAGAGGTTGCAGTGAGCTGAGATCAAGCCACTGCACTCCAGCCTGGGGGACAGAGAGAAACTCCATCTCAAACATAAAATAAAATAAATAGACTTACTCTGAAGTCTTATTCTATTTATTTATTATTTCTCTTTTCTCTGATGTTAACCAAAAAAATGGTAAAAAGACAGATCTGAAGGGACCTGGTTAGAACCCTGAAACTGTCCACTAAGCCAGTGTTAACACCTGGGGCGTAATGGTTCTATGCCTTCCCTAACATTTATTCTGAATTTTATATACAAATGAGAGACTTTTTGTTTAATTTATATAAAAATGGGATCATAATATATTAATCTGAACATGATGTTTTCATTGGATAACAAAACCATTACCTTCAACCTAAATTGCTACAATTAAATAGCTATGTAATATTTCAACAGTGTACATTTATGATAATGCACTCAACCATTCAGCCAAATGGACAATTAGGTTATTTTCAGGTTTAGAGATATGTGTTATTGTTGAGTTGTTGTTGTTGTTGTTTTACTACTAAAAACAATGCTTCAATAAATACTTTTGTATTTATGAGCATGTAGTCAACAAATATTTATTAAACACCTTGTATATATCAGGTACTCAAGAAAAATTAATGGACAAAACAGACACCACTGCCCTTATGGCATACGTATTTTTGGGAGAAGAGAGGCAATGAAGAAGATGATAAACAATAAACAAACAAATGTGTAATTTATTTAATATGTTAGAGAGTGATAAGAGCACGGGAAAAATAAATAGAGGCAGATGAGGGGATTGGGAGTATGGGGGCAGGCTGGGGAATTGTGGTTGTGATTTTTGATAGGTTGGTCAAAGCAAGTCTCATTGAGAAGGTGACAGTGAATCAAGGATCAAAAAGAGACAAGGAAATTAGTTCACGGCATAGATGTATGTATCCATGCTAGGCAGAAGAAACAGCCAATATCAGTTCCCTAAGGCTACAGTATGTCTGGTTAGTTAAGAAACAACAAAGAGGTGAGTGTGACCAGACGGAAGTGATCAAGGGGAGAGGAGAGAAGGTTGGATCATTACAGACCCTTTGAACAGTGTAAGGATCTGGGTTTCACTCTTGAAGAAATGAGGAGCATTGAAAGTTCTGAAGTTCTTGTTTCTATAGGATACATGTTGATCTTTTTATTTATATGGGATAGATTCCAAAATTGGATTTGCTGGGTCAGTCTGCAGTATATTTTAAAATTTAGCGGATGTTGCCGAATCTTTTCTGAAAAGGCTGTAGTAATTCGTGCTCACATCAGTCATGAGTGCCTGTTTCTCTGAATCTTCTCCCACATGGCATAGTGTCACTAATGAAATTGTGTTTGCCAATCTAATGAGTGAGAAATGGTTTCTCATTGATGTTTTAGTTTGAACGTATTCATATGTGTATTGGACATTTTAATTTTCTTTTCTTTAAGCTGCCTGTTCAGGTCCATTTTGGAGAGGTTGTTATTTTTTATTAGTAGACTTTAGTCTTTGCCTATTAATGGCAGATATATTAACCCTTTGTCATACATATTGAAAATGTTTTTCTATACTGTCTTTTATATCTGTATTGCTTTTTAAGAATGTTTAAATCTATTAAGAGAAATCTTCCTTTAACTATTCTTGTCTCAAAGTGTTCTTTATTGACTCAGACATTCTGTCATTTCAATATTTAGTTTATTTTATCCAGGTTTTTTTTTCTTTTTTTTTCGAGACGGAGTCTCACTGTCACCCAGCCCAGAGTGCAGCAGTGTGACCTTGGCTCACTGTAACCCCAACCTCACCAGCTGAAGTGATCCTCCTGCCTCAGTCACTCAAGTAGCTAGATCTACAGGTGCACATCACCACATCCAGCTAATTTTTGTATTTTTTGTAGAGACAGCATTTTGACGTTACCCAGGCTTGTCTTGAACTCCTGATCTCAAGGGATCTGCCCACGCCAGCCTCCCAGAGTGCTGGGACTACAGGCATTAACCACCACACCTGGACTTTATTCAGTTTTAATGGGGTTTCTGGTTGCAAATACACCGTACTTACATAATAATTTCAGAAAAATTGATGCTTTAAAATTATTACTTTTTTTCTAATTGGGAGCATTTTATATATCTCCATTTATTTAGATCTTATTTAATTTTCTTCAATAAAATTTTTATAGTTCCTATACTTTTAAGATGTTTATAAATATATATATGTGTATTTGCTATTGAGTCTGAGTATTTTTTTAACTTATGTTGTTCCAAATAAGAACTAGTAAGTTTTATATATCTATTTTTTATTCATACTCGTTGGTGTATTAGTTCGTTCTCATACTGCTGTAAAAAACTACATGAGACTGGGTAATTTAAAAAGAAAAGAGGTTTAATTGACTCACAGTTCCACAACCTTAACAGAAATCATGACTAGGAGGTCTCAGGAAACTTACAATTACGGTAGAGGGTGAAGGGAAGCAGTCACCTCTTCACAAGTCAAAGCAAGAGAGAGGGAGTGAGAGAGAGCAAGGAAGGAAGTGCCACACTTTTAAATAATCAGATCTCGTGAGAACTCACTCACAATCATGAGAACAGTATGGGAGAAATCCACCTGCATGATCCAATCACCTCCCACCAGGTCCCTTTCCAACACACGGGGATTACAATTTGCCATGAGATTTGGGTAGGGACACAGGGTCAAACCATATCATTTGACAAATTAATTTTCTACTTCTCATGAATTTTATTAGGTCTCTCTCTAGTTTTTCTATGTATATAATTATAGAACATATGATACTGTACCCTATTTTAGTATTTATACTAATTGTTTTATTTTCATAGCCTATCATATTAACTAAAGCTTCCAAAATATGCATATGTGTATGTGTGTATATATATATTTGTATACACACATACACACACACACATATATATGTGTGTGTATATGTATAATGGTGGTAATAGTAGACATTCCTATATGGTTTTCTATTTAAATGACTTCACCATTCATGTTTACCATAACATTTGTTGATTTTAGAGAGTTCATGTTATGTTAGTTTTTATTTCATATACAGTTTTTATTTTTAAAAATAGCTGTTAGGACTTACCGAATTCCCTTTTAAAATCATTTGTGAATATACTCAAATACTTCTCCTTTTATTTACTGATGTAAAATTACAGAGAGATTTTCGAATGTTGAACTGTTTTTTCTCTTATTCAGTCTCATTGTCATTACCTTTCTCTTTCTTTCTGTTTCTAAATAGCCTGTAACTACAAGTTTTATTTCATCTTTAACCCAACACAGTGTGTTTTCTTTTGCTTTCTAAAATCTTAAGAAATTTATTTTCCTTATGCAATATGTTTCAATTCTATTGATTGTAACTTATTGAGACTTCTTTTGTGGCCAAGATTATGCTAAATATTGATGATGTGTTCTCTGTTTTTAAGTTACAAGATTAAATAATAACTCATTCTTATTAACTTATCTAGAACCTGTATATTTTGTCCATTTTAGTATATGGAAAGAGTAAAAACTTAGGGGTGAATTGTTTTGCAATGCCCATAAAACATTTGTCCCATTATTTGTTTCTTGAATTTTGAATTGACATTAATGGGAACTGTTCTGCTTTTTGATTTATTTGAAGTTGCATACTATAAATTGCCTATTTTTGATTTCAGCATATTTTGTGTCGCTGCATCTTTAGTTGGATTCTATCTTTGATTCCAATCAGTATCAATCTCATCAATATTGATGATGCTTCCAATATCATTAATATTGCCTTTCAGTATCATTTCTTCAGGTATATTCAGTGTTACAATTTTTCAACCTTTCTTCTGTTTTACCTTTTATAATTCATTGTTTTTCTTGTTTTATCTCTCTAAAAATGCAAACTATGTTTGCTCTTTATTTTTATTTTCAGAGTTTCATAAGTCTTATAAGATCTGATTTCACTCAATCAGTAGTTACCTTCAACTTTTCAAGTTCATTGTTTAATCTGTATTTCTGTAATTGTTACAGTTGACTCTGAAGCCATATTTTTCTACCATATTGTTGTCATACTTGAAACAAATTCCTTAACTCAGTTTTTCTTCACCAACCCTGTTCAACATTTTAAGTTTGTTGATATAATTTGAAGCTTTAATTCAAATAGTTACTATTTGGAATTTCCCCCCATTTCCCATAATATCTGTTTCTCCTGGGGTAACTTTTCTCTCTCTCTTTTTTTTTTTACGCTAGTCTTTCTAATATTGAAGTATTTCCTCAAATGTCTATTGATCTGTGGTTATTTGTTTCTACGTAAGAGGCGGCTTTGGAAATCAATCAATGTGATTCCCCAATTAAAAAATAAAGAAGGAAAATCATATGAATATCTCATTAATGCATTTGATAAAATTTAACATCTGTTCATGATAAAGCTTCCAGCATATTAGGAATAGGAACTCAGCAAATTAGGAATAGATAGGGAGGAAAGTCATATGAATATCTTGGTAGATGCATTTGATAAAATTAGTAGTTCATGATAAAATTCTCAGCAAGTTAGAAATAGTGAGGAATGCAAAGCACAGTGGCTGACAGCTGTGATCCCAACTCTTTGGGAGGCCAAGGTGGGAGGATCACTTGAAGCCAGGAGTTCAAGACCAGCCTAGGCCACAAAGCAAGACCCTCTCTCTACAAAATATAAAAATAAAATAAAAAATTAGCTACTGTTGGTGGAATTGTAAACTAGTTCAACCATTATGGAAAACAGTATGGCGATTCCTCAAGGATCTAGAACTAGAAGTACCATATGACCCAGCCATCCCATTACTGGGTATATACCCAAAGGATTATAAATCATGCTGCTATAAAGACACATGCACACGTATGTTTATTGCGGCACTATTCACAATAGCAAAGACTTGGAATCAACCCAAATGTCCATCAGTGACAGACTGGATTAAGAAAATGTGGCACATATACACCATGTAATACTATGCAGCCATAAGAAAGGATGAGTTTGTGTCCTTTGTAGGGACATGGATGCAGCTGGAAACCATCATTCTCAGCAAACTATCGCAAGAACAGAAAACCAAACACCGCATGTTCTCACTCATAGGTGGGAACTGAACAATGAGATCATTTGGACTCGGGAAGGGGAACATTACACACCGGGACCTATCACGGGGAGAGGGGAGGGGGGAGGGATTGCATTGGGAGTTATGCCTGATGTAAATGACGGGTTGATGGGTGCTGACGAGTTGATGGGTGCAGCACACCAACATGGCACAAGTATACATATGTAACAAACCTGCACGTTATGCACATGTACCCTAGAACTTAAAGTATAATAAAAAAAATTAAAAAAAAATAAAAATTAAATAAAAATTAAAAAAAAAAGGGAGTGGAAAAAAAAATTAGCTGGGCATGGTAACGTCTATAGTCCTAGCTATTCAGGAAGCTGAGGTGGGAGTATGACTTTAGCCCGGGAGTTTGAGGCTGCCATGAGCTATGATTGCGTTACTGCACTCCAGCCTGGGCAACAGAGTAAAACCTTCAAAGAAGGAAGGGTACTGGAGGGGAGCGGAGGGGAGGGGAGCGGCGGGGGAGAGAGAGAGAGAGAGAAAAAGAAAGAAAGAAGAGAAAGAAAAGAAAGAAGGAAAGAAAGAAAGAAAGAAAGAAAGAAAGAAAGAAAGAAAGAAAGAAAGAAAGAAAGAAAGAAAGAGAAAGAAAGAAAGAAAGAAAAAGAGAAAGAAAGAAAGAAAGAAAGAAAGAAAGAAAGAAAGAAAGAAAGAAAGAAAGAAAGAAGAAAGAAAGAAAGAAAGAAAGGAAAGAAGGAAAGAAAGAAAGAAAAAGAAAGAAAGAGAGAGAGAGAAAGAAAGAAAGAGAGAAAGAGAAAGAAAGAGAAAAGAAAGGAAGGGAAAGAAAGGGAAAGAGGTAAAAATATGTATAAAGGCATAACAAACATCACACTTAGTGATACTGCTAGTTGCTTTTTCCCTAAAATTGGAAATAAGACAAGGAAGTTGTCTCTCACTTCTCTGCAACATTGTATTTAAACTCCTGAGTAGTGAAATAAGATCCGAAAAAGGAAATAATTGTTATTTTGGGGAAAGAAACAGTGAATCAGTCTTTTTTTGCTGATGACATTATTTTCTTTAAAATATAAAGGAAATCTATAAATACTTTACTAGAACTAATACATGAATTTAGCAATGCCATAAATACATGGTTAATGTTTCTCAAACCAATTATATTTCCTACAATGGTAATAAGGAATTTGAAAAGCAATATCATTTAAAGTAGTACCAGAGAGAATAAAATAACTAGAAATAAATTTAATGAAAGATGTGCCTGATTTTTAAAATTTATCTAAATAAATGAAGAAATATACGACGCTAACAGATTTCTAGCTCAATATTGTTGTCAGCTCCCCCAAATTTATCTATAGTTTCAAATCAAACCCAAGAAAAATCCAAAAGCTTTTTCTTGTAGAAATTGACAAATTGATTTGAAAAGATATGTGGAAAATCAAAGAATCTAGAAAGTCCAAGACAATCTTTTCTAATTGACTTCAAGACTTTCTTTAAGCCATGGTATTTAACACAAAATCATATCAGCATAAGGGTAGACAAACAGATCAATGGTATGGCATAGAAAGTAGAGATATAAACCCATGCTTATATTGTAAATTGCTTTTTGAATATTTTCATGACCTTGGAGTGGCAAATTCTTCTTAGAGAGTACACTGAAGTCAGTAATTATAAAAGAAAAAATAAAAAATTGGACTTCAAGTTAAAGATTTTTTTCCTATCAAAAGACATAATTAAGAAAATAAAACAGAAGCTACAGACTGGGTGAAAATATTTACAATACATAAATCAGACAAAACACTTCTATCCATAATCTATAAAAAAACTCCTGCCCATCAATAAATAAAATAAAATTCAATAATATAAATGGGTCAAACATTTGAACAGACACTTCACCAAAAAATAAATAAGTTGCCAGTAAACACTTGAAAACGTGCTTGACATAATTTCCTCATTAAAGAAATACAAATTAAAACTAAAATTAGATATCACATCGTACACACTGGAATGGCTAAACCTAGAAAGGCCATCACTGGTAGTCTTAAAAAAAAAACAGTTTGTCAGGTTTTAAAATGGTTAAATGTACTCTTACACAACAATCCAGTAATTCCACTCCCACATATTCACCCAAGAGAAATGAAAACATTTTACTACAAAAAGACTTGCACAAGAACAACAGTTTTATTTATCCTGGTCTCAAACTGGAATCCACTCCAATGTCCATCAACAGAAAAATGAGTAAGCAGATTGTGGTAGATTCACATAATGGAATACCGCTCAACAGTAGACATGAACAAACTAACTGTTCAACACAGCAACACAGATGATAAGCAAAATAAGACAGACACAAAAGCATGTATATGTTTTACCCATTTATATGAAATCCAAGAACAGGCAATATGAACATATGACAGAATAAATGACAGCAATGGTTGCCCCTGAGAGGCTGTCTTGCTGCATTTGGTCAGCATGCAGGGTGACAAGCAGTGTATGCATTGCTCTGTTCATTCTACAAATAACAAATCAGTTTTTAGCTGTGTGTCTCCCTTCACATCACCACTGTTTCTTCAGAATTCTGTAGAGCGCCACGATTGCTTTCTTAACCTCTGGGAGCATCCCCTACCTATTATTGCAACTAGCACTTTTCTGACCACTTTTTGTCTTCGAGATTTTATTTGAAATCTCTTATGTGCTCATTGTCCTCCACCATTCCCTTTGTCATCGTAAATCTAATTCCTTTGTTATTATTTTAATGATCTTTAACCAGAAACGTTTTTTTTTTACAGGAATTCAAACCAATAATGTGACATGATTGTGTCCTGCTTTATGCTGCGTAATGGGAAGTGCCAATAATTCTCTTCTGGTTGGATAAAAAGATCTCCCAAGTTTTCATAACATTTAGGAATACTGAGATGTTGATTAAAACATTATCAGAGCAATAACATGATCAACTAAGAACTAGAATTAGAGACTCAGCTTTAAAATTGCTTTAACAGGAAACAGCAGCAATTTCTGAAATTCAGATGCCTAAAATGATTAACGGTATATAGCAATAGTACAGACAGATTTATATTAACACAAAGCAGAGCCAGATGTTCCAGGAGATATCACTGATATTCTCATGAAATTCTCAATAATATGGTATTATTATCATTATTAAACCACACTGTATTATTTATGAATTAATTTTATGATATATGATGGTATTTCCTTCCTAGCAGCTATAGATTAGGGAGGAACATCTTATTTTTATTTTGCCAAATTTGTTTTCTCTCAGTTGTTGATTAAGATGCATTTGCAAGGTTAGATTTTTATTTACATTCCACTGACTTTCATTTCTCTATGGATGACCTGCTTACTCCATCTAGATTCTGTAGGAATTTAATACTTTTATTTTGAAAAATATTCCAGATATGGTTAGGTGAAGATATATTTACAATGACTTTGTTCAGTTTAGACTGGGCTTTTTCAGTACCCTCTATATTAGTCTTGCATAGACTCCAGGATATCTTCTATTACATCTTTGTTTGTTGCTTCAATTCCCTTTATTCTGGGCTCTACTGAGTACCACCTATTTTATAGGTGTTCGTTCTTTGTAGCTTGTCCTTTATATGTAAGGTCTTACAGTCTCCACAAACATCTCAGAATCTTGACGACCATTTTCACATGGTGTCCTTTTTCCCTAGGATATTCACGGAAGACCAGGATGTAGATGAGGGGCTTCTCTATGACACTATATTCAAGCACTTCAAAAGACATAAGCTGGAGATTTCAAATGCAATAAAAAAGACATTTCCATTCCTTGAGGGCCTCCGCGACCGTGAACTCATCACAGATAAAATGTTTGAAGTAAGTGAAGTTTATTTCACAGCCTGGCAGATATGCTTTCATATTTTACAAGTATTTCTGTAAGTGCTCCTGTAAGGCAGAAAAGAAGAGGAGAAGCAGAGGTCACCAGAGATGGCCCTACTTCCAGCTAAGGAAATGGTGTTCCATGGCACCCTCTGGAGTTGGGGTCAATGGTACTGGAGAAACTGGAATAGAAACAGGTGTTCTCCATAAATGTACAATGTTTTGTAGAATTCATACACTATAACATAAACCAAAATTTAAAAATAATTTTAATGAATTGATTTACTGAAATCATAATTAACAGAGCATTTTATTTCAATTAACATCAATTTAAAATACCTAGATCTGAGAACATTAAAACCCACAGGGAACTGGTGTCTAGAGGGGACAAATTTGGAAGTAGATGCTTGTTATTCTTTCTCCAACACATTCGTTTTCTTTGTCTTTCCTTTATTTGTGCATTTCTGGAGTCTTGGAATATGGGTAAATTCCATCCATAGGCCCTGCTGGAGATACAGAGCAGCGAGTCATCTCCGGCTATGAATGTGCTTCCTCTGTGGCCAAGTTCACAGCAAGGGGAGAATGGTCGCCTGGTTTCCTTGAGCCCTTCAGGCCAAATCAGTCTTGGGGGAAAAGCAGAGGTTGTCCAGTCAACAAAACAGCCACTCATTTATTGCCTGCTACGTCTATCCCAAAAACATATCAGTCAGGTGCTTAAAGAACTTTGAGCCCACTTTTATCCTTCAAAGTTGTTCCTTTTTACATCCAATGTAAATAAGGGTGAGGCGATCAGGTTCAATCAGTGGGTATTTTTAAGGAGATGGAATTTACTTCTTTCATTACTGGCTATACAAATATGTAAAAATTATGAAACTTTACATGCGAAGATACCTGTGAAGAGAAATTGAAATTCAGTAAACATAAAATTTCTTTTTATGGCTCTTCTGTAACTTGAAAGTCTGTATTTGTATTTTTTCCATTCAATATTTTTAAAGGATTCTCAAGATTCTTGTAGAAACCTGGTCCCTGTACAAAGAGTGGTGTACAATGTTCTCAGTGAGCTGGAGAAGACATTTAACCTGCCAGTTTTGGAAGCACTGTTCAGCGAGGTCAACATGCAGGAATACCCCGATTTAATTCACATTCGTAAAAGCTTCAACAATGGTAATTAGGTTTATTATCTACCTTTTGAGTTCCAGGGCCAATTTTTTTCAATAAGCATAAATAGAGCTCCTACCATGTGTGACACATTGTGTTGGGCAGTGGGGATAGAGTAGTTAACAAAATAGACGTGTCATGCATCGTCTTGAAGCCCGTGGTATATGATTATGGTAAAACAGATACCTGGAGGTCTGGTTCACTGGCCACTTAGACTCACAGGACAACCAGAGCCACGCTGGCATCAGATTGACTTAGAAGATAAGAAACACAGAACCCCAACGGGGCAGCATCAGTTGTTTCTTCTCTTTAGTGGGAGTCCTTGCAGTGGCCTACATAGCAGCCCACTAAATTGACTACTACCTGCCTTGAGTGACAGCTTAGCTGTGGGTGCGGGATCCACTTTGGCATAGCACCACATGTCTGTGGGAGTCAATATCTCTTGTAACAACTCCATAGTCATAGCTTTCAGGGTGCCATAGGGACAATCTGAGTTGTAAGAGTTATCAATTGAAGGAAGACCACACTTATTCCTTCCCTACAGGTATTTATAGTTCATGTAGAGTTTCAGGCAACCAGTTATGGGTCATTTCTAAGCCCAGGGTTTGCCCACTAAGACCAGGAAAAGGCTACCTTTATTAAATTTCTAGAATGATGAGCAAGAAAATTAACCCCGGGTCAAGTTTGACTTTACTGAAGGATAAATAGTTTTGTTAACCCTTTACCCACAAGGGTTAAAAGAAACGTTAATCAAATAATCACAAAACTGATTGCTCTGACAGGGACTATTTTTGGTGCTGTATCAAACTGAAGTTTTGATTCTTGACTTTTTTCCTGAGAAGGCATAATTTATACTATTATAATGGTACACAGTAAAGATGCCCTCTATTTTGTTTTACTTGCCTGGCAAAATTTTATTCCCCTCACAGTTTGATCTCAACCCAGTTCTCCAAATGAGAGATAGAGACATCACAAGAAAAATGAGCACATGCCCTGAAGAGGGTGGATGCTATGGGGACTGGAATAAAAGTGTGAAAGCATGTCTGCAAAACAGGACAAACTGGATCTGACTAAATCCAAGAGTGAGAAGCAGTATAGGAGTTGACCTAAGAGAGATCAATTGGAGGAAGATAGTAAATGGTCTGGAATCCAAAGCTAAGGAATTTGAAGTTTATTTACTAGGCAATAAAGAAATACTACAAATTTATAAACAAGGAAAAAAGTTTAGGCAGTTATATATGGTATGGCTTATTGATTTGTATTAATACTAACATTATCTAGATTAAAATAATTGTTGTAACAAGTCATTCAAGTCAAAAAGTGAATAAAAGGAAATCACATATCTGGGCACAAATTTCAAGTCAATGTTATGTTTGTAAGCAGGATGGCCCAGGCTGTGGGGATGAAGGGAATAGTGTTACATTTACTGCCCACATTCACAGGGGCTCTGTTCCTCTCCATGGACTGCAGGGATTCCCTTCCTAACCCCAGTATCCACAACTCATGTGTTAGTGTCTGGCACTCCTTATGCTTGGGTGACCTGCACTGAGGCTCACTGTCCCCTTCCTGGGCCAGCACTGCCCACTGCCCCAGCCAGCACAGCAGTCCACCCACCCTCAGGGAGATACTGCTGACTCTCAAACCCTAAAGTCCACACAAGCTGCCCCTGTGTCCCCTGTTATGTTTATTTGGGAACTGTTCATCCTCCCGGACCCAATTAAGCCAACGTTTTCCTGTTTTCTAGCCTCATCTTTAAAGCTGTTGGAGTTTTCTCTTTTATTTTTTATATATGTATGTTTTTGGAGATAGGATCTCACTCTGCCCAGGTTAGATGGCAGGCTAGTGAGCTATCTCTGCTCGCTACAACCTTGACTTCCTGGACTCAAGTAGTTCTCCCGCTTCAGCCTTCTTAGTAGCTGGGACCACAGGTGCACACAACCACATCAGGCTGATTTTGTTAGTTTTTTTTTTTTTTTCTGACACAAGGTCTTGCTGTGTGGTCTAAGCTGGTCTCAAAATCCTAGGCTTAGGCGATGCTCCTGCATCACCATCCCACAGTTCTATGATTACAAGTGTGAGCCACTTCACCTGGCCAGTTTTCTCTTTTATGATGGAATCTCTCTAGGACCTGAGACTATCCTTCCAGGGAATCCCTCTGTTTCTTCCTTACACTTGATATATGCCTACCCTGCCAAATGACAATTTTGCGGGTAACACAACTCACTGTGTTTCCATTACTTCTTTATCGTTAAATTTTGAGTATCCTCTTTCTGTGTAGGACACATAAAAGCTCATTGTTGAGGTCGTCTCTTCTCTGTCCCAGAAGATGATGGGAGAAGTTTAAGTCATGTGTAACCCTCTGACTTCTGAGTCACCCGAATGCTGGAAATTCCTAAAAGCCAATTTCCAGATGTTGTCCCTGGTTCTCACAGATCTTCAATTGCTTTCTTCTCTCTCCCACTCTTCAGCAATCCAAGACAAATTGTCTTTCCAAGAAAGCGATCGAAAAGAAAGGGAAGAGAGGCCTGACATCCAACTAAGTCTTGAGCAAGGTAAAAATGACAGAATAAAAATTTTCTCATTGCTAAGAGGAAAAGGAGACAAGGGAGGTGAGGGCCCAAGGTTCTGAGGGGAAATTGTGAATCAGGGAAGACGTGGAAGGACCATGGAGAAGTCAAGGAGGGGGTTGTATGAGCTCCTACCCAGATGTCGGGTCTGGAGAAGTGGCCAAAACAAGACATAGTTGGCTCAACAACCATAAAGGAATCAGAGCCAAGTGTGTCAGTAGGCCAGATTTACAGATGCTAACTACCTAGAAGTAACTGTGATTTAGAAATGTCCCTGTAGGAGGTCAGTATGAAGCTGTGAAGTGTTGAGAACCACAGCTCGTGGCCCATGGTCAACATCAAAGAGGAGACCCTTGGGGGAAGAAAAGCTCCTGTTTTATCTGTACTTTCACATTCTCAACACTTTTGACGCCAAACGTGGAAAATCTCCCCACACCAACCATCTCCAATTCCCTGCAGAACTGTGAACCCCATCCTAAAGGGATTTCCAAAGGTCACCTCATTAACATAAACAGGCTTGGTTGAAATGGGGTTGTTATGCATAACAGGAAGTGCGACTGAGTCTCTCTCTGTCACCCAGACTGGAGTGCAGTGGCATCATCTTGGCTCACTCACTGCAGCCTCCGCCACTTCTTACTGTTTTCAAAGAACATTAGTAGTTTCTGGAATGATAAGAGCTTTTTAATTTTTTTCTATTTTACTCAGGACTACAGGTAGAAAAATAAAAGTAGAGAAAAGGATGAGGAGGTACAAAACATGGGGAGAGCGTGACTCTGTTATGTGTGAGGCGTGATTATAGGAGCAGGCATATTTTTTTCCAGAGAGCACTTCATCTTAGCTCAGAATATTAGTGTGCAGCATCACAGCACTGGGAACTCTTCTCTGGTCACTGTCTAGAGGTCACCCAAGGAATGTGTGTGACCTCGAGAAGCTGAAAAGACAAGGAAATAGGTTGTCCTCTCCAGACCCCAGAAAGGAATAAAGGCCTACTAACATAACGGCTTTAGGCAGTGAGACCCATGTCACACTTCTCCCTGACATAACTGAAAGATAATAAAATACAATAATAAAAATAAAATAACTCTTTTGTTTCTCATTAGTTTCTGGTGAACTAGAAGATTACCAAATGACCAAAGAAGGAGAATCAGAAGAGCTTGCTTCTAGCTTGCTATGATGTGATGCACCAAGTAATTATAACTTAAAAATAATAAAAACAGGCCAGGCGTGGTGGCTCAAGCCTGTAATCCCAGCACTTTGGGAGGCCAAGACAGGCGGATCACGAGGTCAGGAGATCGAGACCATCCTGGCTAATACGGTGAAACCCTGTCTCTACTAAAAATACAAAAAATTAGCCGGGCATGGTGGCGGGCGCCTGTAGTCCCAGCTACTCGGGAGGCTGAGGCAGGAGAATGGCGTGAACCCGGGAGGCGGAGCTTGCAGTGAACTAAGATCCGGCCACTGCACTCCAGCCTGGGTGACAGAGCGAGACTCTGTCTCAAAAAAAATAAAATAAAATAAAATAAAATAAAAATAAAATAAAATAAAAATAAAAAAATAATAATAATAACAAAAACAGAAACAGAGTTCTGATAATGAAAAAAAAGACAGAAGAGGGTAAAAAGGGAGACTTGAAGGAAGAGTCAAATATAGGGAGGAGCAGTGAAAGAAGATTTCAGAGGAGAAAGTAGAGAAGTAGGTAGCAACCAGGGTGCAGAAAAGAGGGTTATTGGGGCAAATTAAAAGTTCATAAATTACAATTTCGGCCCAGGAGCAGAGCAACCAGCATCTGAAAATGAGAAGTGCTCCTATGTCATGGGTTTCTCCGAAGAAGTGCCAGAAAGCCCAGAAGCAAAGATGGAAAATGGCCAAGCATGTGGCAAAATGGGTAAGGCTGCCTGAGAGCTGTGGGATGGGGATGGCTCAGGGGGCCCCACAGACCCTGGGAAGGGTGGAGGCAGGTGCTCCAGTCCGCCCAGAATCCTGTTCTCTGCATTTGCTTCACCCAAGCTTTTGGGGAACTACAGGGAGGCAAGAGATCGTTATAAAGTTTTACTTATCAGGATGGGCTCTGTTGATTACATATGGGTGACGTCATAGAACGGTGCTCTTTAAAGTGGCAGTTATCCTGTTTATTGCATTAATATGTTAAGTTACACTCAATATTCCATGGAACCCAAGACAACCCAGTGAACTTCTGCTGGTAGATAATAGTGTCATTTTGCTACACCTTAGAAAGGCCTCACCCAAAAGACAACTAATCCAGGTACTTAATTGTCAGGAGGGAAGACTGCAGATCTACTCTTACCCCAAACCATACTTTTGATAGAAGACCCAGGGCCCATCCTAGACTCATAGTTCTCAGTTTAGTGGTTCCTCTAGAAGAAAGAGAGGAATGACTATCCAAACATCTTTATAAACTCCAGCCTTCTATAGTATGAATTGTCCTAAAATCTGTAACTTTTATTTATTAATTTCTGTTTCCTCACCACCACTTGTTATTTTCTAGATACTGTGGGTATTGGAAACAACTCTACTTTGGAAAAACCCAAGAGGAAGAGAAGTAAGAATAAACAAGAATTTACTTGCTTTCAGTGTTACAAATATGTTTTTAATGCCAGAGTTTTCTTATTGTCATTGTTACTATTTCTGTTATTATTTGCAATACTATAGTAGACACACTGGTGGCCTCCCCAAAAAATGTCCACCTCCTAATCCCTGGACTGTCATCTGCTATCTTACATGGCAAATGGGACTTTACAGATACAATTAAGCTAGGGGCCTTGAAGTGAGGAGATTATCCTAGGTTATGTGGGTGGGTCCAAACTAAACTTGTAGGCTTTAAAGAGTGGAGAACTTTTCCTGGCTATGGAGAAAGGAAAATGTGACTATGGAAGAATCATCAGAAATATGTAATGTTGCAGGCTTTGAAGATGGAAGAGGGAACCAAGGAATGTGGGTGACCTCTAGAAGCTGAAAAAACAAGGGAATAGGTTGTCCTTTCCAGCCCCCAGAAAGGAATGAAGATCTACTGACACCTTGACTTTAGGCAGTAAGACCATGTCACACTTCTCACTGACATAACTGGAAGATAATATATTTGTGTTGTTTTAAACCACTAAATTTGTGGTAATTTGTTACGGCAGCAATTCAGAGTAATATAGATGTTGGTACTTGGCCATGGGGTGTGGCTATCACATATTCCTGAAAGTGCTGGGATGTCTTTGAGATTGGGCAGTGGAAAGAGGTTGGAAGAATTTTAAATAGTGTGATTGGAAAATCCTAGATGAAAAAAAATGGAAGTTAAGTCAATTAATAACCCTACAATGGTCTCTAAGTGCTCACGTTAAAGGAAGAGTCACGTGTACTCACTTTAAATAAAAATCTAGAAATGATGAAGCTTAGTGAGGAAGCTATGTCAAAAGTTGAGATAGACTGAAAATTAGGCCTCTTGCAGCAAATAATTGGCCAAATTATGACTGCAAAGGAAAAGTTCTTGAAGGAAATTAAAAGTGCTACTCCAGTGAACACTTTAATGACAAAGCAGAGCAGTCTTATTGCTAATGTGGAGAAAGTTTGAGTGGTCTGGATAGAAGATCAAATCAGATTCCCTTAAGCCAAAGCCTAATCCAGAGTAAGGTCTTAACTCTCTTCACTTCTCTGAAGGTTGTGAGATATAGGAAGCTTCATAAGAAAAGTTTGAAAGTAACAGAGGTTAGTTCCTGAGGTTGAAGGAGAGAAGCTGTCTCATAACATTAAAGTGCAAGGCGAAGCAGCAAATGGTGATGTAGAAGCTTCAGCAGGTTGTCCAGAAGCTCTAGCTAAGGTCATCGATGGAGTTGGCTACACTAAACCACAGATTTACAGTGTAGACTAAACAGCCTTCCACTGAAAGAAGATTCTATCTAGAACTGTCATAGCTAGAGAGGAGAAGTCAATGCCTGGCTTCAAAGTTTCACGGGACAGGCTGAGTCTCTTGTTAGAGGCTAATGGAGCAGGTGACTTTCACTTCAAGCCAATGCTCATTTACCATTTTGAAAGTCCTTGGGCCCTTAAGAATTATTCTAAGTTTACTCTGCCTGTGCTATATAATTGGAATAAAGCCCAGATGACAGCACATCTGTTTACAGCATGGTTTACTGAATATTTTAAACCCACCGTTGAGACATACTCCTCAGAAAAAAAGATTCCTTTCAAAATATCACTGTTCATTGACAGTGCACATAGCCATCCAGGAGCTCTGATGGAGATGTACAAGGTGATTAATGTTATTTCCATGTCTGCTAACACAACATCCATTCTGCAAGCCTATGAATCAAAGAGTAATTTCAACTAGCAAGTCTTAATATTTAAGAAATACATGTTGTAATGCTATAGCTGTCTCTATACATAGTGATTCCTCTGATGAATCTGGGCAAAGTCGATTGGAAACCTTCTGGAAAGGATTCACCATTTCACATGCGATTAAGAACATTCATGATTCATGAGAGGAGGTCAAAATATCAACATTAGCAGGAATTTGGAAGAAGTTGATTACAACCCTTATTGATGACTTTGATGGGTTTAAGACTTCAGTGGAGGAAGTCACTGTAGATGTAACGGAAATATCAAAAAAACTAGAATTAGAAGTGGAGGCTGCAGTGGCTCACACCTGTAATCCCAGCACTTTGGGAGGCCAAAGCGGGCAGATCACCTGAAGTCAGGAGTTCAAGACCAGCCTGGCCAACATGGTGAAACCCTGTCTCCACTAAAAATACAAAAATTAGCTGGGCGTGGTGACTTGTGCTTGTAGTCCCAGCTAGTCGGGAGGCTGAGGCAGGAGAATTGCTTGAATCTGGGAGGCGGGGGTTACCCTGTGCAGAGATTGCACCACTACACTCCAGCCTGGCGATAGAGTGAGACTCCATCTCAAAAAAAAAAAAAAAAAAAAAAGAAGTGGAGTCTGATGATGTGACTGAATTGTTGTGATCTCATCATAAAACTGAATGGATAGGCCAGGTGCGGTGGCTCAAGCCTGTAATCCCAGCACTTGGGAGGCCGAGGCAGGCGGATCATGAGGTCAGGAGATCGAGACCATCCTGGCTAACACGGTGAAACCCCGTCTCTACTAAAAATACAAAAAATTAGCCGGGCGAGGTGGCGGGCGCCTGTAGTCCCAGCTACTCGGGAGGCTGAGGCAGGAGAATGGCGTGAACCTGGGAGGCGGAGGTTGCAGTGAGCCGAGATCGTGCCACTGCACTCCAGCCTGGGCGACACAGCAAGACTCCGTCTCAAAAAAAAAAAAAAAAAGAAAAGAAAAGAAAAAACTGAGTGGATAAGGAGTTGCTTATTATGGATGAGTAAAGAAAGTGGTTTCTTGAGATGGAATCTGCTCCTGGGAAAGATGCTGTAAACATTGTTGAAATGACAACAGAGGATTTAGAACATATTAGTTGATAAAGCAGCAACAGGTTTTCAGAGAATCTACTGTGCTAAAATGCATCAATAACTTTACATGTTACAGAGAAATGTTTCATGAAGTCCATCAACATAGCAAACTTCATTACTGTCCTATTTTAAGAAATTGTCACATCCACCTCAACTTTTATCAACCACCACCCTGATCAGTCAGCAGCCATCAACACCCAGGCAAGACCCTTTACCAGCAAAGAAATTATGACTCACTGAAGGCTCAAATGATTGTGAGCATTTTTTGAGCTATAAAGTATTTTTAATTAAGGTTTGTCCATTGATTTTTTAAGACATATTGCTATTGCATACTTAATAGACTACAGTAAAGTATAAACATGATTTTCATATGCACTGGGAAACCAAAAAATTGAGTGTCTTGCTTTATTGCAATATTCACTTCATTGCAGTGTTCTGAAACCAAACGTGCAATATTTGTAAGATATACTTATATGTTTTATCCCAAAGACGTTTGAAATTTTTATCTGATCATATCTGTCAGTCTTTTCATTTATGGTTTCCAAGTTTTATGTACAATTTACAAATATATTATCCTCCTCATAATTTGAAAACATTTTTACTTGCTTATAGAATATTTGAAATACTTTTTAATGTTTAAATCTATAACACATATGGAATTCATTTATTGGTGTTTGATGTGAGATGGTGATTAAGAGATATAACCCCAATACCTTTTCCTTCATGATTTGAAATACGATTTTATATATGTTTTCCAGTATACACAGATCTGTGCCTTATCACATTTCTTTATCCATTCATCTATTGATGGAGACTTAGGTTGTTTCTAAGTCTTAACTACTGTGAATTATGCTGCAATGAACACAGGAGTGCAGATATCTCTTTGAGATACTGGTTTCATTTCCTTTGGATACATACCCCAAAGTGAGATTTCTGAATGGTATGTTTTTCTAGTTTTAATTTTTTGAGGAACCTCCATACTCTTTTCCATAATGGCTATACCAATTTACATTCCCACTTACAGCATACAAGGGTTCCTTTTCCCCACACCCTCACCAATACTTGTTATCTCTTGCTGTTTGTTAATAGCTATCCTAATAGGTGTGAGGTGATGTTTCATTATGGTTTTAAGTCACATTTCTCTCATGGATGGTTAGTGATATTGAGTACTTTTTTATAACCCATTGGCTATTTACGTCTTTTTTCCCCATTTTTAAATCAGGTTATGACATGGTTTTGTTTTGTTTTTGCTATTGAGTTATGTGAGTTCCTGATATATTCTGGACAGCAACCCTTATCAAACACATGGTTTGCAAATATTTTCTCCTATTCCATAGGTTGCCTTTTCATTTTTAAAATTATTTCCTTTGCTGTACAAAAGTTTTTCAGTTTGATGTAGTTCCACTTGCTTATTTTTGCTTTTGTTGCCTGTGTTTCTGGTGTCTTATCTAAAAAATAATTGCCCAGACCAATATCGAGGAGCTTTTTCCCTGTTTTCTTCTTTGAATTTTATGGTTCCATGTGTGACATTTAAGCCTTTAATCTATTTGGAGTTAATTGTTGTATATGATGTAAGCCAAATATCTAATTTCATTCTTTTGCTTGTGGATATTCAGTTTTCTTAGCACCATTTATTGAAGAGGCTATCTTTTCTCCATTATTTATTCTTGGCATCCTTGTCAAAATTAAGTGCCCCTTCTTGACATTTGTATTTATCATACTGCTGGAAGTCCTAGTCAAAGCAATTAGGCAAGAAAAAAAAGTCGTCCAAATTGGAAAGAAGTTAAATTGTCTCTGTTTCCAGGTGACATTATCTTCTATGTAGAAAACCCTATAGACTCCACCAAAAAACTGTTGGAACTAATACATGAATTCGGTACAGTTGCAAGATTTAAAGATCAGTTGTGTTTCTACGCACTAACAATGAACTATCCAAAAAAGAAATTAAGAAAACAATCCCATTTACAATAGCAACAAAAAGAATAAAATGGGAACAAATTTAACCAGAGGTGAAATATTTGCACACTGACAACTATGACACTGATGAAAGAAACTGAAAAAGATACAAATAAATGGAAAGACATCTCATGTTCATAAACTGGAAGAATATTGTTAAAACGTCCATACTACCCAAAGTGATCTGGATAGTTGATGAAATCTCTATCAAAATTTCAATGACATTTTTCACAGAAATAGGAAAAAGGAATCCTAAAATTTGTATAGAACCATAAAAGACCCAAATGGTGAAAGTAATCTTGAAAAAAAAGAGCAAAGCTGGAGGCATCACACTGTACTTTAAACTACATTACAAAGCAAGAGTAATCAAAACAGTACTGGCATAAAAACATACATAAACCAATGGAATAGAATGGAGAACCCAGAAATAAACTCATGAATGTATGTTCAAGTAATCTTTGATAAGGGCACCAACAATAGGATTTTCTTTATGTAAATGTGCCACATTTTCATTTTTCTTATCTGCTTTATGGAGCTATATATAAAACAAATTCATCACCTTAAGGTATAACTGAATTTGTTTTAACAAATGTGTGCAGTTATATAAATACCTACACAATCATGACATGTAAAAGTCCACTTGTGTTCTTCTCACCTCTCTCTGATTCTTGACAACAGCTGATCTGTTTTCTGTTCGTTTGTTTTTTATGAAATGAGTCCTCACTACGTTGTCCAGGATGGCCTCAAACTCCTGGGCTCAAGTGATCCTCATGCCTCAGATTCCAGAGTAAGTGGGAATACAGGCATGTACAACCCCTCGACCCAGGTTGTTTTTTTAAAGTGCTGATCTGTTTACATCACTCTAGTTTTGTCTTTTCTGGAGTTTCATATAAATGAATTCATACAGTACTGAATTTACTTACGTTTAGCCCCTTTCACTTAACGTGATGCTTTTGAGATACATCCGTGTTATTCTGTGTATTCATAGTTACTCTATTTTTCATCACTGAGAAGTGTTTCTTTATGTGAATACATTACAGATGGTTTATTCACCTGTTGATAGCCATTGAGGTGTTTCCTGTTTCAGCTATTACAGATAAAGCTGATAGGAACATCTGAACACAAATCTTCGGGTTGGGCATGTTTTATTTTGTGGGGTGAATGCCCAGGAGTGGTGCTCTTGGGTCATATGAACATACATATATGTTCAGTATTTTAAGACTCTGCCAAAATGTTTTTCAAAATGATGATGCCCGCTTGCATTCCCACCAGTAATGCGTGAAACTTATTGCTCCACATACTCACCAATACTTGATAGTGTTAGTAAAACTTTAAATTTTTTATAAAGTTTACATTTACCATTTTTTCCTTTATAATCTGTGATTGTGAGGTCCTATTTAAGGAATCTTTTCCTAACTCAAGAACCTATGTTTTCTTCAAGTTTTATGATGTTAGCACCTACGTTTAGGTCTATACCCATTTTGGGTTAGTTTTTGCTTATAGTTTGAGCTAAAGATTGATTTCTTTTCTTTCTTTGCATATAGATATTTAATCATTCCGGCATAATTTGTTGAAAAGAGTATCCTTTCTGCATTGAATTAGTTACTTTGACATCTTTGTTGAAAGTCAGTTGGCCATATACGTTTAGGTCTATTACTTGACTTTTTTCTGTTCCATTTATCTGTATGTCTATTTTTATGCCAATACACCATCTTGATTACTACAGTTTTACAAATCCTGAAATCAGGTAGTGTAAGGCCTCCAGTTTTGTTTTTCTTTTTCAGAATTGTTTTGACTATTTCAGGCCTGTGGGTTTTGAAGATTCTTCTATCTTGCAGCTCAGCTACTCTCAAGATTACATCATTGTCCAAAGTGCTTGCTAAGCTCCAGCCATAATGTCCATGTTCTAGGCCATCAGAAGGAGAAAGAGTGAAGAGCAAAATTGTCTTCCCTAGAGGCTTATTACTTTTGCAAGAAGTTTTCCCCAGAACTCCTCTCCTCCCACAACAATATTCTGCTCTCATCTTAGTAGTCAGATCTTAAACTGGTGGCCCTGTCAGGTGTAAGGGAGGTTATGAACTATGGTTTTTCTCTGGAAATATTGATGTCTGCAGTCTTTGAGGTATTCTATTAGTAGATCAGGAGTGGAAAGTAGATATCTGAAAAACCATATGAAGAATTAAGTTTGTCAATTATTTAAAATTTGTTGAATGTTCCTTTGCATCCTAATGTGCGGTCATTATTTGTAAATGTTCTATGCCACTTGAGAATAATGTACATTTGAACTATCTGTTGGTTCTGGCTTCACTCCATGCACATCTTTATCAAGCACAACTTTGTTGTTTAAATTTGGGTTCATAGTAATTTATTTCCTCCATCAAATTTGTATAGAAACATGTTAAATTCTCACACATGGTTATATATTTGCCAATTCCTCCTTATTTTGTTCCTTTACTTTAAATATTCTGAGGCTATTAATGACTTTATAACTTCTTAGTGGATTTCTTTATCATTATACAGCATTCTGCTTTATCCTTATTAATGCTTTTGCCTTAAAATCTCTTTTGCCAAGTGCTAATGTTGTTATACAAACTTTTTTGCTTTTTTCATATTTTTCACTCTATGTTAAGCCATCTTGTGCAGCTTTGTTTTATGTCTCTTGTAACAGCTCTTAGCTTTTGCAATTTTATCTGATAATCTTAGCTCTTTAATGATTTTTTATTCGTTTTCATTTATTGTGATTCCAGATATATATGGACCTATATCTTCTGTGGTAGTGTTGACCATTCTTAGTTTGTGTTTTTTGTGTCTCTTTCCTGCTTTCTGATGGATTGATATAACATTCTATATTCTCCCTTTTCTCCCTGCTGGTTTGGAAATTAAAGACAAAACTTCTGTAATCTTATTAATCATGCCCCAATCACCAAAGATGACAAGGATCTTGTAATGGTTTCACTACAAATTTAATACCTTATCTCTACCATTTGCCTATTGTTGTTTAATATTTAATGTTAACTATAAATTTTGAAACTATTATTTTTGCAGTTGATATTTACTTAAATCAATTTTTTAAAATCATTTTACACACTCACCATTGTTCTTTTTCTTTGGTTTCACTTTTTGTCTAGCTGAAGTAAATTATTTATTTTTTCCAGTGAGTGATCTCTAAGTGGTAAATTCTCTAAGTGTTGTATGTACAAATTTGTCTTTTTTTTTTTGATAGAAATTTTTAGCTAGGTTAAAAATTCTGGGTTGATATTTATTTATTCTCAGTATAGTAAAGTAATCACTACATTGTCTTCTGAAATCTATAGTATGGCTAATAAAAAATCATTCTTTTATCGTAACTGTAACTTCTTGTTTAATACCCTGTCCTTCCTCTCTAAAAGCTTTTTACCCCAATATTTAATCATGAAAATTTTAAGCATGCAGAAGACTTGGGAGAATTGTATACTAAACATCAATATACTTTCATATAGATTCACAATTAACATTGTATCATTCCTGCTTTATCACTTTTCTATCTGTATTAGTCCATTTTCACTCTGCTAATAAAGACATACCCAAGACTGGGTAATTTATAAGGAAAAATAAAGGAAGTTTAATGGACTCACAGTTCCATGTGACTGGGGAGGCTTCACAATCATGGCGGAAGGTGAAAGGCACATCTTACATGGCAGCAGACAGAGAGTGAAAACCAAGTGAAAGGGGTTTCCTTTATAAAACCATCAGATCTTGTGAGACTTGTTCACTACCATGAGAACAGTATGGGGGAAATCACCCCCATGATTCAATTATCTCCCACTAGGTCCCACCCACAACACGTGGGAATTATGGGAGCTACAATTCAAGATGAGATCTGGGTGGGGACACAGACAAACCGTATCACTATCCATATATACATTTTTTTTATCCACTCCATAACCCATGGTCAAGTTTGAAACATTTCAAGGTTGCAGTCATCTGCACCCTTCCCCCTCAAATACTTCTGCCTGCATATTATTAACTAAAGTTCTTTTATAAGATAAAATTTACAATGAAATGCACAAGTATGAAAAGTACCATTTGATGAGTTCTTATAACCACATTTTTCTGCACCATCAAAATGTTTACCAAGATACAGAACATGATCATCACCATGGAAAGGTTCCTTATGTCCTTTCTGTTATATCTCTACCCGCTACCCATCAGGGCAATCACTACTCTTTGTTTTACCATGATAACTTAATTTGGGTTTTTAAAAAAACTTTATATAAATAAGGTTTTACAGCATGTTCTCTTTATTGTGAGATTTATTTCACTCAGCATGTTTTTGAGATCCATCTGTATCATTGGATGTATCAGTAATTTGTTCCTTTTCATTGCTAAGCAGTGTCCATTGTCTGAATATACTGAATTTTGTTTATAATTCTCCTGATGATCGTCACCTCGAGTATTTTCGGTTTTTTGCTTTTATAAAAATCCTCCTCAGTACATTCTTGTAGAAGTCTTTCTGTTTTTTCATATCACTTATCTAAATACCTAGGAGTAAAATTGCTGGGATATAGAGTAGATGTATCAGTTCTTTTCCCTCAGGACCCATGAAAAGGATGGTGCAGGTGGATGCTGCACTCACAAGTATGTGCTGCAGTGATGGAATGTTTCACTGAGGAAACCCATGGGGTTTGCTAGCTCAGGGACTGCTAGCAAGCCTGCCCAAACCTTACCTCTGAAGGAGATATTATCTTTTTAGCTGGAATTTAAGCAACTCTCCTCTGGGATATCTCCTCTGGAAAATTTCTAAGGAGGGAGATGTTCTCCACTTTATACTGGTGAGGGAATAAATTTGCCCTATAATCTGGAGGCTACATGATCTCTAGCTTCCAAGGCTGCTTGCTATTCTAACATCCTTGAAGTTATACCCTGACACCATGAGTACAGAAATGCCAATGAGAATAGCTTCTCAACAAATTCTTCCCACATTTTTGCTTCTGGTAATTTTCCTCATGAAGACACTGACCCATCAGCCACTTTAATTAATTTGACCCATGGGTCCAGATACATTTGATTTGCTAAATGTTGTAGGAGCAAATTGCAAATGTAGGTGCACTGGCTCACTCGTGTTATCTCAGCACTTTGGGACACCAAGGCAGAAGGATCACTTGAGGCCAGGAGTCCAAAAACAAGCAAAACAACCAAAAACAAGCCTGAGCAAGATAGTGGAACCCTGTCTCTACACACACACACACACACACACACACACACACACACACACTTCATAAACAGTGAATGTTTTAGGTCTTTAGGTCTCTTATGACCAGCTGACCACCTCTAAGGTACAAGTCACCTTATGTGAGGGAAGCAAGTTAATGCCTGGCTTCCATACAAGAAGCACAGTCCCCAGAGCACACAAGGTGCTCGAAGAAGGGAAGTGTTTACAATTGTTGAGCTTCCCTGAGCAGGATGTACTTTTGTCAGGGGGAAGGGAAACAGTGCCTCCTACGTGACTCCTGGATGACTGTAAGCCTTGGGGATCCCAGTTCTGTTCATTGTGTCCAGTCCTTGATTTGTTTGTGTGTGGGGGGCGGGGAGAGGGTGGGCATGTGGAGGTACTGTTTGAGGACAATCTTTCCAATCTATCCTTTTTGTCCATGACACCAACCAGGTAACAGTCGCCCCCCGACCCACCCCAACAAATGACTGAAAACAGGGGTAGGGACAATGTCTGGAGGATTCTATATTGGACCTCAGAACCTGGGCCCAGCCTCTGCTGTCTCATGACTGGTGCAGAGAGGCTGACTCAGCATTCTCAGAGGCGGGAGCACTGGAGCAGGGGTTTTCCTTCTGGACAAAGGATTCAGGGTAGTTCTGAAAGACAGATATCACCAATGCTCCTGCTTCCTCCCTGCCTCCTGGGGTTGCAGGTGTTCCTGCCTTAGATGTCGGGATTTTTGCTCTTGCTTCACTGCTGCAAAATTCCTCTGTACCATTCAGGTGGCTGCACCTTCATCTTTCTCCCCTAATCATCTCCTTTTCTCACTTAGACCTTCCATCCACAATATCAGATACAAGTAGAGCAAAAGCATTTTCATTAGCTGTGTCTGGAGTGAAATCTGAATCCCCTGGGCACTCAGAAGGCTGTGCCCACCAGGCCTCTAGGGAAAAGAATGAAGCGTCATCCCTAGGAATGGTCACAACAGAATCCTGAATCTTCAAGATAGGTCTACAGAACACTTGCAATACCCCACACTTTTGTCCTGGTCACTGTCCAGGAAGGAGATGATCCCTTTCTGGGGGCTGCTTCCTTCAGTGAACCTCCCATGGTGTGTGGACAGGAGGAGATGAGGGACAGTCAGAAAGTCAGTGCACTGTGGAGTCACTTTTCTGATAAAGGGCACATCAGACTGCAAATGGTCCAGACAGCCAGATTCATGACACTAATGAGTTTCTAGGATCACAATAGCGTTCCTGGAGTCAGTTGTTCTGCAGCCTGAAGGAGGGCTGACAGTGTGGAGGCACTGCTGAGATTATTTAATGAAGTTGTATGGGAATTCTATAATGATTATGTAATTACATAATGAAAACTCACTACATCAGAGTTCACAATATCTCCCAACTTCCAATACAAAATATTATCTATAACATCATCAGCTTCAAGGAGGATGCCTTCTCATTGCACATTTGCATTTACTCAACAAACATTTGAAAAAGGAACATGGAGTAGCAGTTATTATTCACTCTAAGGTGCCAGCAAGAGTTAATTTTCCATTAAAAATTTTGTTTCAAAGGAAGGTCATCTCCTATAGTATCCCAAGCCTATGATCCACAAAGCTCATGCAGAATTAAAATAGAACTCTGTACTCAACTTCCACACTACTACACAGATTATAAAGAATTTTGCCTCATTCCTGTGGACCAAAGTATGAAAAAAAATCTTGTATACTACTAGCACATAAAGCTCAGAGAATTATATTTATACCTCTGCATAATTAAATTTATTCTCTTTTATTTGAAGAAAAAAAGAAGGGGCATTCCTGGACCAGAATAAAAAGCAGAATGCAGAAAAAAATCCAACAACATGGTAAGCAGGCAAAGTGAGGTCGTTACAGCTTTTGAGTTTATTAGGGCACTGCCCACTGTATTCTTGAAAGCCTGCAGTTCTCGAGGGCCAGGAGAGTTCTGTACCTCCTGTATCAGTTAGGATGTAGACTAACAGGCTATGACAAGAGGCCTGAGAATGCAATGGCTTCAACAAAATGGTTTCTCATGCATGTAATAGTCCAGAGGCCCACAGTTAATAGGGAGGTCTTATCATCCTCAGCATGGCTTTTTTTAGTAGCTCAAGAAATTTTTATTAATCTGGAAAAATGTCCTTAAGAGGGCTAAATGAAGAAAACAAGGTGTATGTGTATGTGTGTGCACCTGTAAAATATATATATACATATATATGCAACCATATTTTATGTGAAATTTATACTTGTGAAAGTGTGTTTTTATGTATCTATCAATCCTTACATAGATATGTGTAATTATTTATCTGTGTGTATAAAGAGATATAAAGCTATAGAAAAATCAATGGCAGTTCATTTATAAAGATATAAGCAGTGGTTACATTTAGTCAGTATAATAGAGGTGATGTTTATATTTTTATTTGTGGTATTTAAATGTACCAGTGTGTATTAAAATTTTTAAAATATTCAAACTTCATAATGAAAAAGCGTTCTTTAAAGGTAACAGATGCCAAAAGAAAAACCTAAGGGAATATTTTTGAACAAATCACCATCTGGAGATAGCCATCCTCATCTGTGGCTATCTCCAGATGATGATGTTTTAGACTATTTTATTTTCTGAATTTTCCATAATTATACATATTATTTATTTTAGTCATGGTCTAAGGATTTCCCTCCTCCTAGTCAATGAAGGCTAAGTCTTATTTTCCAAATGATGCTCAGTTTTGAATCAGTGGATCTATATAGTAAGATTTTAGAGTCCTATTGAAAATTGTTCATTTTCACCAATCTATATATCTTCTGTTCTGTTCTTGCCAGTTTAAGTGTCTGCCCGGTTTGTGGATGTACATTTTTGTTTGGAAAGAAAAACAAGTGGTTGCATTTATTTTAAGAATGGGTGTTTTTAGCCGGGCACGGTGGCTCACGCCTGTAATCCCAACACTTTGGGAGGCTGAGGTGGATGGATCACTTGAGGTTGGAGTTTGAGACCAGCCTGGTCAACACGGTGAAACTCCATCTCTACTAAAAATACCAAAATTTGCTGGATGTGGTGGCAGGCACCTGTAATCCCAGCTACTCAGGAGGCTGAGGCATGAGAATCACTTGAACCTGAAAGGCAGAGGTTGCAGTGAGTCAAAATTGTGCCACTGCACTCCAGTCTGGGAGACAGAGAAAGACTGTCTCTAAAAAACAAAACAAACAAACAAACAAAAAACAAGAATGAGTGTTTTCAAATTAAAAAATTATTTGGACTGAGTCATTATAACATTTTCATTTAAGTCTCTGTGTATTATCCTAATAAATTCTAAGAGACTTCAATGTACAATTAAATCCTGTGTGTAATTTAGAAGTCGACACTCCCAAAAGCAGAAGATGCTCTGGACACCTGCTTGAGGTTCCTTGTCTGAGTGTCTGAAGAAACCCAGGACTCCCTCACTTGAGTTTGGTTCAGCCTGACAGCTGTTGTTCTGCTCAGTTCTATTAATACATTTTCCCCTGCCTATCCCCAGATAACAGCAAACCCGGTGGCCAGCTGGTCCCTAATGAAGAGAAGGCAAAAGTGAATCTGCAAGGCCTTTCCAAGATCAGCGGTAAGATAAAGTTTGTACCACTTTTCATTTGCCCTTCAGGTCAATGCAAATGTTGTTGACGTTTTGAGGAGCCTAGAACCTTTATTGTTTACTAGTCAAACTTAGTCAATTTCAGAGCTGTGAAATCTAAAAAAAAAAAAAGCAAACCCATTAGAAGCCAGGGTTGTAAGTTGATTGTATTCATATCATAGATCTTATCTCTCTAGGTTCTAAAGTTGTTTTCCTCTCTGTTTTATCTGATTTTCCTGGAAATTCCTTTGCCTTAAATCATTCGCTAATGAAAAAGGCTAGACCTGGTAAATTGTAAGCAGAATACAGGTTTATTCTCTCACTGCCCTTTCAAGTCCTCTTCCTAGATGAGTTATTTCCTGTCCTGAGCAACCCCTATCACTTTCCTACTCCCTTTTCACAACAATAAGAGTCTCCTTTCAGTAGTTGAGAGTCTTTCTGACCAAGTATTAAAACTCCAATGTCCTCCCCAGTTTAAAGCATTTAAAGCACCTTCCCTCCTGTAGCCTGGGCAAGCCTTAGTCTGGAACACATATAGTTGGGGGTGACATAGTCAGTGTCTTCTCTTATTCTCTCTTGGCCCTATCCCCACTCCATAACTGTTGGCTTGGTCCCATCCAGGACTGGGGAGGTGAGAGAGAGGGGTGAGATCAGAGTGTGGAGGTGTCTTGCCTGACAGGTGCAGCCGTGAAATGACGTTACAAGTGGTTGATGCGCAATCACTAGCTCTTTCTTCCACGAGATGCTTTCATCAACTCTCCTGCAAGGGAAGGGGAGGGGTCAGGCATCACAGCTTGACTTATTTTGAAAGAAATAGAGGTTTACTTCTACAACCTGGATGTGAGTGAAGGGCTGAACCTAGCATCATCAGTTCCACCAACTCTTTCTATGGTCGCATAGGTGGACTGGTGCATTGTCTTAGGATGTGGGTGCTTGAAACTTGGGTGATCAACTCAACCTACTTGCTTGGGACTTTCTTAGTTTTGCCAGTGAAACTCTCATGTCCTGGGCACCCCCTTTGTCCTGGACAGACCGGGACAATTGGTCATTCTACTTGGTACTTACTGGATTGTTCCCAACCGTTGGGACTTGAAGTGAAATTTTGAGAAAGCAGGAGGAAATTGAAAACTCTGTCACACTTCTTTCTAGAGGCTAATTAACACCAACCATAACAATTATTTTAAAATAACTTTAAATTATATTCTGGCCACCATAGTATTTATTAGGGCTTGTGATAGGGTTTCAGTGTTGTTAAATGGGTATTACAGCCATTTAACACAATAATATTTGACACAATAATATTTGAATCCTGCCTTGTTCAGCCACTCGATTCTGAGAGTAAAACACAGTAGTGCTGTATTATGAATTTGCTGTATTTAAGCTCCAGATTGTTCTGTACCAAAAGCTCCATAGACTAGAGTAGACTTCATGGTGTTTCCTTTTTCTCCCTAAAAATATGAGGCCTCAACAAATGTAATGAAAGCTAAATCTGACACACCCACTAGTCCCAGAAAAGATGTAACCAGACAGAAACAGATAGAAAGGAAGAAATAACTCTGTATTAGCTGGACTGTCCAAGGTTGTGGCCAGAGCTCTAGTGCCAAGACTGGCTGGAGTATAGGAGGGAAAAGAGCAGCAAGAGTATAACATCTGGATCTATTCTCACTGTACGGTGAGCGTGGACCCTCAGAGAGGAGGGAGGGATGAAGCAGTGAAGAGGAGAGACCTGGAGATGTCCTGGCCTTCCAGAGTCCCCTTGGCATCTTTCGTGGGAGAAGAGGGGAGGAGAGCTTCTCAGAGAGCCACACCTGTGTGGCTGATGTTCTATTGCCTGGAAACCTCATCTTCCAGAGGCAGGCAGCAAGATGGAGCAAAAAGATTAATATGCCTCATGGAGAACCACATTTCCACCTCTTTAGTAGTTTTTCTTAGCCCTTGGCTGTTACTATAGAAGACTCATACCTCCCTATACAAGTTTATTAAACTCTCCTAAAGCTCTTCTTTGAGCACCTATTATCTTGGTTAAATATTAACAGGATGACAACTTGTAAATATGAAACTTGTTTGATCTTGGGATAAGATGTCTGTAATTATCAGTATTGGTCCCTTGGGCCATTTGGGTCTTAAATGGGTAAAAACCTGATCAGTAAGTGTGTAGTCTAAAGACCAGAAAGTGGAATCATATTACTAAGCCATAGGTCCACTTTGGGTCTGATTGGTCTTTTCCACTTTGCTGGCCTAATATGCTCATAATATGCTTAGAGTTTAGAGTACTTAGGAATAAGTAGGTTGGAAAATATTTCTCCACGGGGTCTACATGACCCTGACCAGCACCCCCAGATGGTGGTCACTGGATGGTGGACATTCAGCACAAGAAGGAAGGAACATTTTGCTTTCCTGCCTTGGAAAATAAAACACATTTGAATGATAGTAAACCTTGAGATGCCCACCCACAGCCAATTAACATGCACACGGGAGAACCTCGTCGGCCGCAGCGTCTGCCATGTCAATCCTTAATTACCATTTGGAATGAAGGCTGTAGAAGTCTCAATTCTACCCATTCCTCATGGTTAACTTTTTTCTGATTAGTTTCTTAGATTCTAATATTTCTTTTTTCCAAAGCCATGTGGACAAAGCCCTGGTCACATTTACTATTACTTTCAGCACAAAGGTACGAATATCTTCCCTCCATGTGATATGTGCAGCATACATCTCACCTATAGAACACCTAATAGGATTTCCCTTAATTCACAGAACTGTCATTCAGTTTTGTCTCTGCTAAGAGAAGCCCAAATGCCTTCACTTAATTTTGTAGTTTTGTCTCAATTTTCTCTGAATATTTTAGTCTCTGTAATGACAGTAATCATCGTTTTGATCTTGCAAAGATTAAATAAATTAGTGGATGTGTAAGTGTTTAACATGTATTATATGCCATATATATTTTTCAAAGATATATATTTGAAATGAAATATGAAAAGAACCTTCAAAATATG
This sequence comes from Macaca fascicularis, assembly GCF_037993035.2. Taxonomy (NCBI): domain Eukaryota; kingdom Metazoa; phylum Chordata; class Mammalia; order Primates; family Cercopithecidae; genus Macaca; species Macaca fascicularis. The sequence continues at coordinate 126,319,344 of NC_088386.1, forward strand.
AAATGAACCTTCAAAACATGAAATGAACCTTCAAAATATGGAATGAAGTATTTATACTGTTGCTTGACATATATGTGGAATACTGATTTCAATTAGTTTTTTTCCTAATATAAGAATAGGAAAATGAAATATAAAGTAAACCTAATATTAGCTATCTAATTCTTCATACCTTAAAGGCTAAGGTTTAAATCTTTTTATTTATACATTAAACTGGCTTTTGGAAAGTTACATTTAAATGGAATTTTTGAAAAGCAGCAATATGTTTAATACAGTTGCTTGTTTGTGACTGTGATTATATTATTCTATTTTCTCAGGGAGTAAGAGAAGCAAACCTGGAACCTGCTTCACTCAGAGTGACAGAGCTCCACAGAAAAGGGTCCGATCGAGAGGTAAAAAAGAAAAGAGGAATGCACTTTCAATAACTAAACATCTAATTTCCTGTGCTTTATGCTGTATTTTCAGTAATAAACCTATTTCCTTAATTGTTTTATGAAACTGTACTAACTATTGAGAAATGTATCCTATTAAGTCATTTTCCAAAATGTGTCAAGGAAGAAGGAAGTAAGTTGGTGATTGATCTACAATCAGACCCCGGGGGCTCAGGGGCCACTAAAGTGCTACTTCCACTGAAATGATAAATTTCAAGGCTGGAGATAGCCCATTGCTGTATAAAGGGTATAACCCATAAGTGATTTAGCTGACCTTCCTCTGGCTACACAGAATGCCACAGGTTGCACACTAAGGTTGAACCAGAGTTGTGGTTAGAGATCTGTGTCCTAAGGCTTTTTGGCTTTTTTTTTTTTTTTTTTTTCATCTTTGACTGTGTGGTCTTGTGCTGACCACTTGACCTTCTTTGCCTTGGTTTCCTCATCTGGGAAGCTAGAGGGTGAATTAGGCCAACCACCCTTCTTATTAGTCCATCTCAGTCTAAATAGTCTGCCCTTTTCAAAACCAGTCTCAGGACCAAGGGCCGCTCCCCCTGCCCGTCATGGCCTCCACTCCTCTGTTTAGAAGGGCAGGATTCGCTGCTCATCCTCCTGGAGTTTTTCTTTGAAAAACTTTCCCACCTACTTCTGTGGTGTCAGGTTCCCAGTTCCCCACTCCCTGCTCAGTACAATTTTCAGATTATTCTAGAGCTCCCTGAGCTCCTTTCTCAGCTGTGGAGAAAGCTGATAGGAGGGGAAAATGGAGCAAAGCAGAGAATAAAAGCAGAAGGCAGGCGCCATCTCCATTAGGTTATCTCATCATTAGCCTCTCCCTCCTTGACCAGTCAGTGCTCAAATGGGAGACTGATTATGGTCTCCAGCTTCATCTCTGGCTACCTAACTGCAGCAAAACAGCATAGCTGGAGAGCGCCCATCAAACCAATGACAACAACTGTATGTTTCATTGTCATATAAGAATCAGTGGAGCTTACTACATTGGAAGTTAAAACAGTTTTACTGAAGTCTAATTTCTCCAATATTTTGTGTGACATTTGAAAGGTGAAATTGGGGCCCACATTGTGTAGTATTGTATAAAAAATGCCACTTGGAAGAAAGACTTTGAAACTCTAGAGATTTATGCAATAGAATTTCTTAAGTAGCCTTTGTAGGATTTACCTCAGTGGGGAAGGGGGATGTGCCTTTGCAAAGTGAGACACAATGAAGAAATCCTCTCTTTCAGCTTCAAGAAAGCACAAAGATGAAACTGTGGATTTTCAGGCTCCTTTACTTCCGGTGACCTGTGGTGGGGTGAAGGGAATTTTACATAAGGAGAAATTGAAACAAGGTGGGTTTCATGGTCTTCTTTAAATTGCAACTCCTATCTGAAGGCATCACAAGTAGTGGGGAATTATCATGTGAATTACACATCATTCAAGGAGTTTGGCCCCAGTTTGGCTTGAGGGAAGGAGGAAGGGATTTCTAAGATGACATTTTCAGACTTTAAGAAATCACACCCATTAGATGCTCACTCGCACACGGAGTGTCCAGGGGTTGCCCAAAGAACCAAAGAGAAGTGCAGGAACGTCAATTCGCAGATGGAAAATGTCACGTATTTTACTTTGAATCAGACAGAAAAGGGAAGAGGCCCTCAACCTCGACCTTCATATTCTCTCCCCCTTCTGGAGTGCCATCACCGGGGCAGGGTGCTTGGCTTAGGGTGATGATCACAGGCTTTAACATTAGGAAGCCTGAGCTCCAGCCTTGGCTGTGCAGGGGTGACTGTTCCATTCTGAATAGAGAAGGGGACCTTTCTGAATGTGAAAGTTCTCATCTAAGAGAGGGAACAATAATGAAAAACCTGCCTCATGATGTAGCTGTGAGAATTAATTTACATATTAACGTAAAATATTTTGCAATTGAAAATTATAAAACTTTGTCAAAATCATCTATCAGAATGGCCTTCATCTCAGACCTCTCTTAACTTGGCTCTTTGAGCACCAATTAATATAAATGTTTTCATTGGGACTTTTTTTAAACAGCTTAACTGAAATAGAGTTCACATATCATGTAACTCACCACTTAGAATATACCAATCAATGATTTTTTTTTTGTATTTTCACAGGATTGTACAGCCATTATTATCATCTCATTTTAGAACAATTTGTCCTTCACTAAAGGAAACCTCATGTCAATTAGCAGTCAATGCCCATTCCCACCTCGCCCCAATGCCCAGCCCTAAGCAGCTGCTCATCTATTTTCTGCTCTATAGATTTGCTTATTCTAGGCATTTTCTACAAATGGAATCCTATAATACATCTCCTTTTATGACTGGCTGCTTTTAATAAGCATGATGTTTTCAAAGTTCATTCATATTGAATGTATTGGTACTTCATTTCTTTTATTGATAAATCATATATTTCATTGTACAGATATACCACATTTTGTTTATCCATTCATCAACTTGGGTTATTTTCACTCTTTGGCTGTTATAAATAATGCTATTTTGAACATTTGTGTAACAAATTTGGTGTGAACATATTTCGGTTCTTTGAAGTGTATATTCAAGAGAGGAATTGCTGAGTCCAATGGTCATTCTATTCTTAACTTATTGAGGAAACACCAAAGTGTCTTCCACAGTGGCTGCATTATTCTATATTCCCACGAGAAATGTGTGAAGGCTCCCATTTCTCTACACACTCACCAACACTTGTTATTGTCTGTCTTTTTTATTAAGATACTAGTGGGTGTAACGTGGTATCTCACTGTGATTTTGCTTTGCATTTCCCTAATAGCTGATGGGGTTGACTATCTTTTATATATAACTTAAATTTTCTATTAGGTAACATTTCACAATTATTTTTTAATATCAGCTACCCGTGATTGCACAGATGAGAAAATCTCTGTTCAATAATGCCCTAAAACTGAATGAAAAATGTTGTAATAGAAGGTGCACATGTTGCTGGGGTGGCCTCCTGAGCCACAGGGCACTCATCTCAGACTGTACCCCTACCTAAGGATTCTGCCTCCACGTTGCCCCCAGAGCCATCTGCAGACTCAGGCCTGGTCTCTACCCCCAGAATTAAAAAGCAAGTTGGAATCCTCTCATCTTTCAGAATTACTTGCTTTTCATTCTGCAAGTGCTTTTGAAATGCTTAAAAGGTTGCTCTTGTTGACAACCATCACTTTCTTCATGGATGAAGGTCAAAGAAATGTGCACCCCCACCAGGAAATATCCTTAGAGGGGACTTTCAGGCTGGATTTGAGGCCTCTGAAGTCTGAGAGGGAAGGCCAGACCCTCCCGCTATTGATCTTGATCAGAAATTGGGTGGTTCTAGATACAATGTGGTGAGTGGCCACAGTCTGAGCACTGGGAACAAAGAGGGCTCAGGATCAACTTACCCTGGTCTTACAGGAAGCTTCTTGAAGTGTATACAGACTGAGGATGGAAATTGGTTCACCCCCGGAGAATTTGAAACCAAAGGAGGCTACGCAAGATCAAAGAACTGGAAGCTGAGTGTGCGCTGTGGCGGGTGGCCCTTACAAAGGCTGATGAAGGTATTCCAATGACAAGGCGCCAGACCTGTACCCCTTCCTGTTGTTCCCCAATAATGAAGAGACTGTTTATTCACCAAATATTTGTTAGGTTATAGCTAAATCCTTGATGCCAGTGAGTTTATCCTCTCATTCAGGAGAGAGGGACCCCATATCCATAACCACACTACAGTGCAACACATTGATGTTGTACAGGGGCTCCATCAGGATAGATGCAGCAGCTTGGAGGAAGAAAGGGTCATTCTGACTAGGGTGGATGCAGACAATTTTGTGCACTGAGAAAAAGAAGAGAGTTGATAGTCAGGCAGGGCAAGAAGATACTTCAGAGAAAGAATGACCTGAAAACCAGAATGGCATTAAAACAAGAACCATAGTAAAACTATTAACAGGTCTGTGGATTTAGGTAGATAGATTGCATACAATAAGGCACAATTCAGCAACGGAGGTTGTCTGTGGAGCGCTTTAATGCCAGGCTAAGTAATTCAAATCTGTAATTGAGATAACAAGGAATCGGCAAAATCTTCTGAGATTGGAAATGACATTTAACACAGTATTTTAGACAGCAATAGGGTTTTGAAATGTCTTCACTGTTTCCCCTGCTAGCAAACCTATACTCAGTCTGGAATGCTTGGCTCAAATGTTACCCTCTTCCTTAAATATTCACTGACCTAGCCATGGGTCCTCCCTTCCCAGGGTTCCTGAGCCCCCTACTAATGCCCTTTTTTCACTGTTTATATTTATCCTTCTGTGAGTGCTTTTTGTCTGTAGATCTCTTTAGGTTTTCCCATCTCCATGTACCCAAGATTGATCAGAGTGACTGACACCCAGTAGCATGCAATAAGTGGGTGCTCTGGTGTAGGGACTCCAGCTGGGAGTGGCACTGGTGGAACTGGAAAAGAGGTGATAGATGGTATGAGATTATGAATGAAAACCTCTTAGGACTTAGGAAAGAAGCACAAGAGAAGGGAAAATGATCCTGAAAATGATTTTCTGTTGATTGGAGTCTAGAAGCACAGGTGAAGAGAGGGAGATGGTTTCTCATTAGACACCTTGGGTTTGAGCTGGCAGTGGAACACTCAGGTAGAAGTATTTGGGAAGAGGTTGGAAATGCCAGACTCACAAAACAGAAACACAGGCTGACTATGAATCTTGGTCTTTTTATGTTTCAGGAAGGATCTCTACCTAATCCTCCAAAAATACATTACAGGAACCAAAAGGTGATTATTACATAATTTTCTACAGATTCTTGTCACATAACTGATTTAACATGTACATCTTATTCTATGGAGTCTCCAATTGGGTAATTATAATTAAGCTTTCACCTTCTCCACTACCCACGTTTAAATTTTTTTTATATATGCCTTCAGAGTTGCTACTTTGAATACTATGTGTATATAAAGCTAGGTCCTCTTTGGATTAAACTGTATCAGATGGAGATGCTGAGGAGCCATCAAAACAAACCCCCTGAATGTGTTTTAGCAACAGATGCAGATGTTCTAAGAGTGTCAAAGTTGGAAAATCCAACACGGTCATGGAATACATAAAAATATTTCATAATAAGATGAGAATATCATCTCCGACTCAAAATCAGATTTTTTCCATTGATGTTATTGTTTTCTAACTTTTGTGAAATTGATAGAGCCAACGTTTCCTCCCAGTCACTTGAGACGTGTATAAAACCATATATTATTTCATGAAATAGGTAATAAAAAGAATATTTCTTTTCCGATCTTTCACATCCTCTTTCACCTTCCAAAAAAAATGTACACACAGATACACAGAATTCTTTCTCAACGGGAAATTATTTCCCTTCGTCAAGATGGTGCCATTGGGGAGGCAGATCTCCAGAGGCAAATGTATTTTATAGGAGGGGCTGACCAGGAAAACCTTTTATGTTGATGCCACCTCTTTGGCTCTACCAGAAAGACTGTGCAGACCTGCTTTTTATCTGTGAAAGTGATTTTCCCTTCACTTAAAGAACGTGACAAATAAATAGGTTAAGTGCAGTGTAGATTCAGGACAAGGTGATGGTTTTTCCAAGACTGAGTATGAATGAGAACCTGAGGAGAGGGAAGAGAAAAATGTCATCCTTGTGCACTTCAGGTAGAAATGCGCATTCAAGACATTGACAGACTTCTAAAACAGCTCACACATAGCTCGCCACTGGGCTTCATATTCCATTGGGAACCTGAGATCCAGGCCTTTACCTTATCTGATATACTGGCTGATTTGAATTCTCAGCCACTGAGATATTTCATCCACTGGGTTTCCTGAAGGGAAACTATTACATCACCTTTTCAGTGAGTACACTAAAGACCAGCATCTCTACCTTTCCCCAGGTGCCGAGAGTAACTCAGTCTGGATGACCCAAATGAACTGGACATTTCCAACTAACCGACTCTCCCCCTCTTCTGAGGTGCAACACTTAGCAGCAACAAGCTGCAGTTGCCTCTATGTGTTGTGTCTCCTCATGGGGAGAACAGAGGTCCCCTAAGTGGCAGATCCAGGATCCATTACAAACTCCGTGGGTCCTCTGTGCCTCTCAGAGCTTCTCTTGCTGGCAAAGCCATTTGGCTTCTGGAAACTTCAGTGTCACTATCAGTGCCACATGATAGTGTCTCTGCTCAGGCTCATGACAAGGGCCACATAAACCTTTTGGTGGCAGCTGAGGTGTAAAACAATCTGATATACTCACCCAGAATAATTGTTGTATGCTAATGCTTGCTTAAGAGACTCTAGTTTTTTTTTTTTTTTTTTTTTTTTTTTTGGAGACAGAGTTTCACTTTTGTCATTCAGGCTGGAGTGCAGTGGTGCGATCTCAGCTCACTGCACCCTCTGCCTCCGGGGTTCAAGCGATTCTCCTGCCTCAGCCTCCCAAGGAGCTGGGATTACAGGTGCCCACCACCACACCTGGCTAATTATTTGTATTTTTAGTGGAGACAGGGTTTTGCCATGTTGGGCTGATCTTGAACTCTTGAAACAATATTCATTTATTCACCCATTCAACATATACTTATCAAGCACATACTGAATTCCAAAGGCCATTACAAAAGATTGACCTGAAAAATCATTTCAGGCCAGGCATGGTGACTCAAGCCTATAATGCCAGCAATTTGAAAGGCTGAGATGGGAGGATGACTTGAGCTCAGGAATTTAAGACCAACCTGGACACATTGTGAGATACCACCTCTACCAAAAAAAAAAAAAAAATACCCAGGCATTGTGGTGCACACCTGTAGTCATGCAGTAGCTACTTGGGAGGCTGATATGGGAGGATCACTTGAGCCTGGGAGGTCGAGGCTGTAGTAAGCTGTGATTTCATCGTGGCACTCCAGCCTGGGTGACAGAGTGAAACTCTGTCTTAAAAAAAAAGAAAAAAAGGAAAAGATTGTTTCAATTTTATTGTAAACATGGATGAATTACAAATGGGTGGGGTAGGAGATTCTAGGCTAGTCAGAGAGGCAGTCAGTGACAAGGTCACTTCTCAGGTGCTTGTGCTTTGGATCACACTTGTTTATAGCCTCTGTACCCTGGGCTAGAGACAAAAGCTGAGGCCGCCTGTATCCCAGAAGGAAAAGGTGCCAACTCCTGCAATGGATATCCAAAAACAATCTAAATAAATCTAGTGGGTTACCTCTTAAAAGACAGTCAGTCAACCTGACATCTTCTTGTGCTTTGGATAGAAAGGAGAGTGGGAGACGCTCAGGAAGAAGAGCTGCAGCACAGAGGACCTTGGAGGCATTTTATCACCAGGGCATTGTCCCTAGGGGAGCTGCAGAAGGCAGTGTTATTCTTCTCTGGGATACTTGCATGGCCTCCAGGACTCTGGGCCCTGGGGTACTTGGAGGATGTGGGGGATAAGTTCTCAGCCTGATTATTATTGCAGCTCTTCTGGGTGGGATGACACAAAGGCCAAGTTTAGGAAATATGCCTGAGGGCCCCTTGGAGTAAAAGGACAAGTAGAGCTTCTCTGACTTGGCCTGTGCGAACTAGGTCCAGACTCCCTGCAGGGAATGGGATTTGCATTGGGCTAAACAGTAGTACTTGGGGACTTTTTCTTCCCTCAGTAGATATATAGGTCCAAAAAATCAGATATGAGGTAAAGGGAAGACTGTTTAAAAAATAAAATTTTAGACAAAATAAATTTAATAGCATTTATTGGAGCAAAGAGCAATTCATGAATTGGGCAGCACTCAGAACAAGAAGAGGTTCAGAGAACTCTGCTGCAGCAGCCCAGACAGTGAGGCCAACACAGGAATAAGTCAGAGAAACTATATTTAATGGGTTATCACAGAAAGATGCTAATTAGAGGTAGATGGCGGATTCTAGTCGGTAAAGTCTCTAGTTTCATTTTACTGTTTACATCAGGTTTCAGTTTACTTACATAGGAAATTAAAGTACTGGAGTCACCCCAGCCTACTGGCCTTCTCCTCCCAACTATTTTTTTACAACTGGTTCCTGAATCCCTTCAAAGATGACTACTTAAATTTAAGTAAGTGATAGATGGAAACAATGCATTCAGTATCGTAAATCAATCTTTCTGTTTTTTCAACAGAGAATACTGAAGTCTCACAACAATAGCTCAGTGGACCCTTGTGTAAGTACAAATTCTGAGCTATGACCCCCAGAGTATTCCACTCCTTTCTCCAGTGATATGTTCTGTGCCATGACTACTATTCCCTGAAGCATGTTCAGTCTCAGTTGGAGTATGTTGCTGTGTGTGACGAGCAAAGAATACCAGTTGCATCACCCAAGCCAGGTAGATGTGCCTGGGTCTTGGATGTCTCAGTGTGAAAGCACCCTTCCCATGTGTTTCAGTAGAAACCTTCCAATGTTCTTATTTCCTTATTCCCTTGGATAGTGAGTATGGGAGGCTGAGCTCTAGACCACTGAGGTCTCTTGAGACAGAGCTTGAAGTGGTAATGGGTAGGGCTGGCCTGGTGACTAGGGGGAAGGAGTAAAGGTGAGAGGATAACAGAATTCTCAAGTAGGGGGTATGGATGAAAGGGAAAGTCCCAAAAGTGCACTCCAAGGTGCAGGTAGAGCTGAAGATCGTCTTAAGCATCAGGCAGAAGAAACAGAGCATGCCAAGCTCTTATGTTTAAGGTGTGGAGTCTGTCATTAGTCCTGTGAAGGAGTACATACAGGACAAGAGGTCCTTTACAGAGCCCCTATGACCAGTCTCAGGGAAGCCATTAGGCTGATGAGCTGGTTAGGACTGAAACCATCATGACCTAGTAAATCCTGAGGCATTTTAACTCAACTGCTTATCTGGTGCTCAGTACTATGCAAACTTTCTGATCCCATGGGCCCCATCCATTCTCTACTTGCTATATGGCTGCCTGCTTTGGGTTCTACCGAAATCATGGATGAGTTCTTTCTCTAAATGAAATTCTGGTTTGCTCCTTTTCATTGCAGTGAGATGTCAATTTTAGGTAAGGTCACTTTCTCGCAGAACTCCAGGAGGCAGCACTCACATAGAATATCATGCAATAATACTGACACATAATACTTAACTGAGTAGGGATGCTCAAATAGTTTTATACACACCTTACCTCCAAAGCAATCCTCCAACAAGATTTAGTTCTTATCCACACTGATTTTGACGCCCAGCCAACTCAGGGACTCATGAACAGTTAAAACGGTCCTGGAGGTCAGTGCTTGTGTGGCTGATTTTGTATAAGCTTGACATGGAGGTTTATGTCTCACAGCCCACAGCCAGATGTTTGTGGGAAAAAGAGGAAAACAGTTCCAGCAAAGGTATGGTCACCACTATTAATAATTTTTCCAAGGCCAATAACAACATTGACTTATAATATACCCATGCCTCCATAACCAGACTTTGCTCAGGTTGAATCTCAAATTATCCCGCATCCTGGAGTCACCTGAAGTGCTTTAAAAAATATTGTTGCCTGGATTCCACTTCTAGGGAAATTCTAAATTAATCAATCTGGACTATGTATGACTTGAACATTAGAATTTTTTTAAGGTCCCCAGATGATGCTGATACATAGAATTACCTATTCTGTCACCTTAAGAAGAATACCAGTGCCTGCACCTCAGCTCTGACCCAGTGATTCAGAATCCCTGGTGCTGGGTTCAGGACATTAGCATTTTATGTACTCTCCTGAGATGAGTCTAATGTACAGCCAGACTAACAACCAAAGAACCAGAGAAATCAAATCTCTTCTTGAAAAGATATAGATTTGGAGGAAAAAAATGGCAGATCGGAGGCAGGACCAACTTCCACCTCCGACTCAGACAGACAGAAGAGCATGTTGAGACTCACATCGTGAACTTTTGTTACAAGAGCCACCACAGGAACATTCCAGCAAAATAAGGAATTCACAGACCCTTTGAAAGAAGTGGCTTGCCACTGCAAACTCTGTGAGACAGCCAAAACACAGTTCTCAACGTGTGAGAGGGAAAAAGTCCACCTCTGAACATATATCCTCACTGGGGAACCTGAAAATCCAGATCATGGGAGAAGGATTTCACCTAACCTAGAGCTGAAATGAATTTAGAGAGCTGGGCAAAATATAAAAGTAGAAGTAGCAGCAGACAGAGCCCTGTAGGCACTCCACACAGGGCCACATGGGGGCTGCGCTCAGGAACAGTGGAAACAGTCAGTGGCTGTGGAGGGTGGGCTGTCCCCTGCTTCCAGAGGGAGAGTGTGATTGGCTGGTTTGAATAATTCCATGGCTGGCAGGAAAACGAAATCAGCTAATCAAAAATAAGCAGAAGGTGCAAGCCGTCCTCTTGATCAGAAGTGTTGGTAGGAAACCTTATCTGCAGGAGCAGAGCCAGGGGAGAACTTGTAGATAGACCATTCTAGGCCCTCCCAGTGTTACCAGATGTCCAGGCTGCACATAATATTGAACTCTAATTTTAGTCCTCACAGCACTTTTCCCTTGAACGACAAAGGGCTCAGTCACAGACCGGTTCTTTGTCATAAATACACATGCATTTGTCTACAATACAGCCTCTACGTATTGGTCTCTATATTTGTTCTATAAATTCTGTTGGTTTTTAATGACTGGGATTTGCTCCACAACACGTGGATGCAAATACCATCATATTTTAACTTCACTAAATCAAATTAAATCTAGCTAAAGGTCTCATATGTTGAGACTGGTGAGAAATGGAGAATTAGTTGATTTCCCATTCTTTTTATAGAACAAAGCACCAGCTCTTTTATGGGCCCAGGAAATGAGGAGAGGGCCTCCATCTTCAACACTGTATGATGCTGTTACCATGGTCCTTGGTCATTAGAGATGACATCTTTGCACCTTACAATCCAAATTAGCTAAGTCATGGGAGATCTTCTGCCAGGCTCCCCAGAGCCGAAGAGCTCTATGTGCCCCCTGTGACCCACCTGGTCATCTGTACTCATGGTCCTTCCCCCTCAGAGGTCGGTGTAGAGCCCTCCAGGCACAAAACCCACAGCCTAGAAACCCCTAACTAGGCCCTCTCTTCAACTCATGAGGAACTTATGGCCAAGAATATGGCATGTGATGATATCTCAGAAGCTTATTCCGTTATATGTAATTCTCTGGGTCTCCCTTTCATGAGTTGATTTGTAGTATAAGCAAATGGATTTAACACGTTACTTTAAAACCTGGTTTTATCTGCAGCATAATACAATTATTCAGATTCCTATAAGATCATCCTCTTGCTTCGTTGCTCGTCTTTCTGCGTTATAATCTCTGGTTTTATAAGGAAAACGTTTTTATTCTGACACATACCCCTGCCTCCTGAACTTCACTGCAGACCAGGATTTGTTCTGAAATCTCCATGCCATGCTTTTCCTTCATATCCCAGGGAGAAGCATACGCCTGTCCACACAGACTCACACAAGGCAGTGTGTTCTAGATGCCCAGAGGGGTGGCCTTCCTGAATCTTGCGGTTCCCAGTGACGTGGAAACTCTTTTACCTTCTAGATGAGAAACTTGGATGAGTGTGAGGTGTGCCGGGACGGAGGGGAGCTGTTCTGTTGTGACACTTGTTCAAGAGTCTTCCATGAAGACTGTCACATCGCGCCTGTGGAAACTGAGAGGTGAGTGACATGCAGACGCCTCTCCTTCCTGCTTTAAGGGACCTTCCGCCTGCCATGCGCACTCTCCAGCAGAGCGCCCACTTGTGTCTAGATGGGGAAGGGGCAGGTTCGTCAGGTACTGGGACGCAGCAGTGTGTTCAGAGAGCAGCGGGAGATGCTGGCAGCAGGAGGTTCATGTTCTCTGTGCTCTCAAGGACCCGCCTCTGATATGCTGAGGCCAGTGCTGGGGACCTTTTGCCCACATACTGGTTTTGTCCTTTCCTTCAATTTGGCAGGAGAGTCTCCTGTCCCAAGGGATTGAGGAAAAGAAACACCAGTTGTTTGTATTTTGTGCTTATTCATACAAGACAGGAAGCACGGTCTTGGGCTGATGGAGGCCCGAGGTCCCTGGAGCTGAAAGCCCAGTTTCTGAAACTCAGGCCTGGCAGGCAGGGCTGCTTGTGCTCCCAGCAGCTCAGACAGGAAAAGGAGAGTCCACACTCATGGTGACACCACCTTCCTCGGGCTTCCTGCCTGCTGCTACCGCTGATGCGAGGGAAAGGCCAGTGGCTGGAGATCCCTTGTGCAGTTCTAGGACACTCTGGGAGGTGTTCCCCTCCCTCCCATGACTGAGCCCATCAGCCATTCCTGAAGGAAGACAGTGGCAGCCACAGGAATAGTGGCCGTTTCCAGGGTCCCTGCCCTCTGCTCACCCATGTCCAATCTCTCAGGACCCCGTGGAGTTGCATCTTCTGCAGGATGAAGGAGTCTTCAGGAAGCCAACAGTGTTGTCAGGAATCTGAGGTCCTGGAGAGGCAGATGTGTCCGCAGGAACAGTTGGTAAGTCAGATGCAAACCCCAAGCCTTCTCCTTTCCCCTCACACGTGAGCACCATGAACAAGCGCAGGGTCAGGGGAATTCACAAAAGGAGCCTGCTCTTCCGAGCCACACTTCAATCGCACTGATAGAACACCCCAATTTGTTTGCACAAAAAATAACTCAGCCATGACATGTCTGTTTCCAAGAGCCACACATGTTAGAGAAACTTGTGGAAGAAGGGTGTGAGTCGTGTGCTCCGTCTCATGCATGTGGGCTCATTCTCTCCAAGCTGCTTTTCATTTACAGCCTCTTTCTTTTGCAGAAATGTGAGTTCCTCCTCTTGAAAGTCTATTGCTGTTCTGAGAGCTCCTTTTTTGCCAAGATTCCATACTATTATTATGTAAGTAAAAACAGCAACCCATGATTACAGGCTGTCATGACATTACCTGACCCTGAAATGAGCCCTCGTGAGATTTGTGATCTTAATCCCATGGGGCAAGAGCACACGCTGTCGTTACAACCTTCACCTTGTTGTATTTCTACTGGATTTTATGGGAATCCACAGAAGGCAGACATTGAACTATGCTGGTAGCTTTTCCATTGGTATTTTTGTCACCAGATTAGAGAGGCGTGTCAAGGCCTGAAGGAGCCCATGTGGTTGGATAAAATCAAGAAAAGGCTGAATGAGCACAGTTACCCCCAAGTGGAGGGGTTTATACGAGACATGCGCCTCATCTTCCAGAACCACAGGGCCTCTTACAAGGTAGGTGGCTCTTCCTGCTTCCATTTCATTTCTTTCCATCCTTCCCCTCATTTTCTGGTGCCTAGAAAAATTTAGTTTCCCTCATCCTGTAATAAGCTTGCACAAGCAAGGGTTCTGGAAGTGATTGATTGTTTACAGTTCAGAACTTAAGCTCTTCTTAGCAAAGAAACGGTGAGTCAAAAGGTGTCCCTGCAACCAGAACCCCAGGTCCCTGAGAGCTCCTCCCCGACCTGCCCCAGAGGAGACAGGAGCTCAGAGAGAGCAATTGAGTCCTGCCTGCTGCAGCATATAAAGAGAAGAGAATTTCATCTTAAAGTGATATTGTGCTTCTTATCTGCCCCCAATCCCAGAAATCCCAAACTCCAGATTCCTTTGCATGTGAAGAGACCGTATGGTTAACACGGATTTCCAGCAAGGAGTAGAAGTGACCGAGAAAGGAACAGATCAGTGATCTTACCTTATACCCTTCCACTATCTGAATTGTTGAAATTCAGTGGGTTACTTTTCTAACCCACTGAAATAAGCAACCAAAGCCAAAGAAGTAATAATCCCAACTGTGGAAATGATTTCACTTTTCTGCCCTGTTAATAAGAAAGCATCATGCTGGTAAGAAACAGAAGTTACTGTTAGCTGCATTAGTTTTCAAGTTTAACCTGGTTAATGTAACTTAGGGTGTTTAAGATAAGAGTTCTACTTAATAATAGTATATTTCACACTTCAACATTGTTCAGAGAGTAAATATCAAATGTTCTCACCACAAAATGATAGCTCTTTGAGGTGATGGGTATGTTAATTAGTTTGACTTAATTATTCCACATAGCAGTCATAAATCACAACACTACCTTGTACTCCAAAATACATACCATTATAAATTGTCAACTTACAGTTTTTATTTTTTAAAGACAAGAGTCCTGATCATTCTCAGTTGAAAGGTGTCTAATGACACTAATGATAAGGAACATCATTTTTGTCTTTATTATTTTTTTCCAGTATAACGATTTTGGTCAAATGGGACTTAGACTGGAGGCTGAATTTGAGAAGGATTTCAAGGAAGTGTTTGCTATTCAGGAAACAAATGGGAACAGTTGACTGGTTTAGTGGATGCTGAAGGCCTTCAGGAAATGGTACCCCAAAATATGCCACTGCCTTGCCACTGACTTCAAACTGAGAGCACTTGGGAAATAGCACAAGCAGGGAGGGGCTTTTCTCTGAGCCTCCTTCATCTGCCCAAAGACAAATCCTCAAAAGAAATTCGATCATCATGAATCACATCCCCAAGAATCTCACCAACCAGGGAAGAGTAACTGAGATCACAGGGAAGGAGATTGGAGGTGACACCAGCACAGACAGACTCTCACCTCTTCTCCTGAGGTCGGCTCCAGATAACATTTATTACTCACAAGACCTTTCTCCTCTGTTTTTTTTTTTTTGAGACGGAGTCTCACATTGTCACCCGGGATCGGAGTGCAATGGCGCGATCTCGGCTCACTGCAACCTCTGCCTCCCAGGTTCAAGCGATTCTCCTGCCTCAGCCTCCCGAGTAGCTGGGATTACAGGTGCCTGCCACCACACCCAGCTATTATTTGTATTTTTAATGGAGACAGGGTTTCACTATGTTGACCAGGCTGGTCTCAAATTCCTGACCTCATGATCCACCTGCCTCGGCCTCCCAAAGTGCTGGGATGTGACAAGAGTGAGCCACCGCGCCCGGCCACTTGCAAGACCTTTTATCTGAAAACCAGCCAAGCTTTATTCACGACACACTTCTTCCCTTTCCTCTCCCACTTCTGTGGCCAACTCCCTGCAGAACGCCCAAACCCCCGTTCTTTTCGATAAAGATAGCTCATGATGGTGTATGAATGTCAATCATCTGACCCTTCTTGAAGTGTTAAATTTCGTGGGACTCCTGTGCAAACATGTATTATTAAAAATTTTTTCCTCCTGTTAATCTACTTACGTCAATTTAATTCACTTGTAGCTCAGCCAAAGAACCTAGCAGGTTAGAGGGAAGCCATTTTTCACTCCCCTGGAAAGCTGTTGGCATCCTGGCACCATCTCCTCTTCTGGCCAGGTCTTTTCATCCCCAGCTGCTGAGTGGTGGCTGCTAATGTCAGCAGTCCCCAGAGTATTACCCTTGATTGAATGGAATCAGCTTTACCTGGAAGTGACACCCTGTGGCCTGAGGTCGGCCCCCTTGCCTCAAAGCAGGACCAAGGATGTGGTGTGCAGCTACTCTGTGCTCCCAGGAATCAGGCTGGAGATAGTCTCCAGCTGTTGCCACATCCTGGCTCAGCTTTTGCCCACATGATGAGCTTCCCCTGCTCCTTTCTGAGCGAACGCTCACCATCAATCTCTTGCTTAAGGGACTTCATCCCAGAATGTGCTTCTGGGGAATGCAACCTAAGGTAATGGCCCCAGGAAGTGAGCTCTGAGGACAGGATTCTGGAGTTGGATCACTGTCTAGCCCAATGGTGCTGGGTGGAATATGGATAGTCCCAGAAGTGCTATCACTGAGCAGTTGCCCAAATTTTCACCTGTAGTAAATTGGATGAGCTACAGGTCAAGCTATGTACTAAAGTAGCTGGTACAATTGTCTAGCATTTAAGAAGTGAGGAAAAGTAACTATAAGAAGTATGGGTTATTACTAAGTGCCGTTAATGTCTTGAAAAGAGTAAATGACAGGCTTAGATCTATTCATCACAAGCCTAAAGAGAAGAGCTCCTCATACCTGCAGCTGGAAGGCAGACAGCAAGGAAGGTCTGGTACAGGCCCTGATTTTACAAATCGCAAAACTTCAGAGAAGACTGAATTCTAAGCTCCGGGTGGTCTCTTATGCCAAAGTCAAGGCCTTAAAACTCAGTATGGGGCTATCTAGGTAGATGTACATGAGAACTTTGAACTCCAGATGCCCCCTGAACCTCCTGGGTTTGCAGAAAAGTCTTTCTGCCCCTTGTTGGAAGAGAGAGCTACCACCCCCACCCAACTCCCGATTTTTCTAGAATGAAGACTATGTAGAGACTGCTCAGGACAATGCAAGTCCACAGTCATGGGCAAGGTGACAAAGTGAAGAGAGCGCTCATCCTCCGAAGGAGCTGTAGGACTGGCCAGCTGCATCAGCAGGAGCGAGGAGATTGTGTCTGGGAGTGGATCCTGGTCCAGGAAGGGCGAAATGTGAAACCAGATAAGTGAGAATTATTGACAAAAGGGCAAGCTTCTCTACCACAGAGTTTAACTAGCCTGGCATGGGCCAAAGGTAACAATTCTGATATACTCCTGGGTGGCTCCCAGAGACTTAGTATAAGCTATGCTACACATTAAATCAAGTGGAAGCAGAGATACCAGGACTACTGTGGCAGAGTCTGGGAAAGGGGGTCCCAAGGATATAGAAGTTGGTGTGCTAGAATGACTCTGTGCTCTACAACTGGAGAATCCATCCATCAGGCGACCGAGTTCCTCCAAAGGGCGACACTACTAAGGTGTCTCAGACACTAACTAAGGTGAGAAGGAATGCACTGCTGAGGGGGCAGCACATCCTTGACAAGCTCAATGGTGACTGTCCCCTGCAGGCTGGAATAATGCTAGGGATGTTTTATAGAACTGGATCCCCCAGTAGTGAGCAAAATGATAGAATTCCAGAATAACAGAGGCCAAGTGGCAGCATTTAACTGTGAGGACAAGATAAAGTAATTTCCCTAAGGGTCATCAATGTTAGAGTGACAGCTGGGAGGCCTGGCTTGTAGGTGTCTATGAAGGTGGCCAGTAGGACATGCTGTTCCTCTAGGCAAGACACATATTGCTTTAGACACATAATCAAAAGAGATTGAAAGTAAATGAGCAGCAGACTGATGTCAGCTATCTAAAGGTAAAGTCTTAGACCCCTTGCCCAGCTTCCAAACCTCAGCCAGTTCTCAATGGAATCCAGAACTCACTGTTGGAAATGAGGGCAGTTTCTCATAAGGAAGAACCTTGTTAATGTGCACAGCACTGATTTCCTCGAGTTTTCATGGGAGGGCTCTATGGTCATTTGTTCGAGTAACTCACATGCTGGGGAAAGGAAAATACACAGATCTTTCAAGGGATGTTGAGTACAATGTCAGAGTTGATGCTAATCCCTGGGGACCCAAAGCCCTATCGTAGCCCCTGTTAGAGTATGTGGAGGTGAGGTAATGTCCATCTCACAGTGGGCCCTCTGGATCCACAGAGCCACCCAGCAATCATTTCCCCAGTTCCTGAATGTATAATCAGGATATACATTCATACATACATCATAAAATATAGCAATTTCCTGTCCTGGTTCCTTAACCTCTGGTTTCCTAAACTACAAAATAACAATGACTATCTTAGAGAAGGCCAAGCAAAAGCCTCTGAAACTGAAGTTTCATGGTGAAAAAAAGTAAGTCAAAAGCAATTATCACATTCTTGGGGAATGATAGAGATTAGTGCCACCTACAAAGACGTGAGGGAGTCAGGGGTTGTTATCCCAGTTACACCTCCATTTTAATTCAGCAGTCTGCCCTCTGGCATCTCCTGATGGTTCATGCTGCTAAATGACTACTAAAACTTAACTTAACCAAGGAGTAGCCCCAATTACAGTTGCCATGGCCAATGTGATATCTTTATTGTAACAGGTTAGCACAGACTTAGTAAGTGATATGCAACTATTAATATGGAAATGACACTTTTAAAGGATCCAGCAGGATGTAGGTTGAGAAGCAATTCACAATCTCAAGGATTGGACAACAGTGTATCTTTACAGTCTTGCTCCAAGGCAAGGTGAATCCTGCTCTGTGTTACAATATAGCCTTTCTGGACACTGCAATACATTACATTGGCCTACCATATTGATGACAGTATGTTCATGGGCCTGATAAGCGAGAAAGGTTGACTATTCTGAATGACTTAGTAAATCACAAACACTGCAGGTGGTGGGAGAGAAACGCTGCAAAGATTCAGAGATATGCCATATAGGTAAGCTTTCAGGGGTTCAATGGTCTGGAGCATGTCAGAGCATCCCCTTCAAAGCTCCATGCTATTGTAGCTCGTATTTCCAGCACTAAGAAACCCAGAGCTTGGTGGGCCTCCCCAGGTTAGGAGAATCACTATGTTGACATTCTGATGAATGTGATTCTAGGCTTTGTAATGTGTGTGTGTTTGGGAGTCAGGGAGTAGGGAGGCAGTGGGTATACCATCTTAATAAATAAAAAATGCTTATCAATTTTTTTCACTTAATAATATACAATGGACATTGTCACATCAGTAGATACAGCTCTACATCATCATTGCCATACCTTTCATTCATCCTCAAAACTGAACGACAGTTAGCTCTTCAGTTATTTTTGGTCTGGTAAGCATAGTGATTTGTACTGCGAGGCAGCACAGGCTGGCATTCAGGAGCACAGCCTCTGTAAGTGGAAGCCCAGTTCCTGCACTTCTCCACTTGCTGACAGTGTGTCCTTGGGCAAGCTACTCATCCTCCCCTGTACTGTTTCATCTGTAAAATGGAGATACTAGTAGTAAATTGCTCACTGGATTATTGTGAGGATTAATGAATTAATATTTATTATGCACTTAGAAAGTGGCCCTCCATGCAATACATATGTAATAAACAAGCAAACTTAAAAGATTAACATAAACACCCTTGTATCAATTCAGGCTCTTTGCTATCAAGAGAAACCCAATATATACCCAAAAGAATAGAAATCATCCTATGATAAAGATACATGCACGTGTATATTCATTGCAGCACTATTCACAATAGCAAAAACATTCAGTCAACCCAAATGCCCAGCAATAATAGACTGGATAAAGAAAATGTGGTACATATACACCATGGAATACTATACAGTCATATAAAGAAACTAGATCATGTCCTTTGCAGGGGCATGGATGGAGCTCAAAGCCATTATCCTTAGCAAACTAATGCAGGAACAGAAAACCAAGCACCACAGGTTCTCACTTATAAGTGGGAGCTGAACAATGAGAACACATGTTCAGAACACATGGACACAGGGAGGGGAACAACACACTGGGGCCTGTTGTTGGGGGCAGGGGAAGGGAGAGCATCAGGATAAATAGCTAATGCATGCAGGGCTTAATACCTTGGTGATGGGTTGATAGGTGGAGCAAACCACCATGGCATACATTTACCTATGGAACAAACCTGCATGTCCTGCACATGTATCCCAGAGCTTGAAATTAAATTAAATTTAGAAAAAAAAAGAATCCATTGTGAAAGAATCCAATCACAAAAGACCACATAATTTATTATTCCATTTATGTGAAATGTTTAGAATAGGTAAATCCATAGAGACAGAAGGTAGATTAATTGGTGGTTGCCTAATGCTGGGAGGCTGAGGGGAAATGGGTATGTAGTTTCTTTTTACAGTGACAAAAATGTTCTGAAATTGATCGTGGTGATGGTTAAAAAGCCCTGTGAACATACTATATGACTTTGAATTATACTATTTAAATGGGTAAATCATATGGTATGTTAATTGTATCTCAATAAAGCTGTTAAAAAAATAAAAACATTTAAAAAACAGAGACTCAATTTATCTAGGCTACACAAAAGTTACTCCGATGATGAAATACACAGTGCCTCACAGAAAGGGCCAGAAAGCAGGGTTACAGAGTTGGCAAATGGCCCTGGGAAAGGGCAAGAATCAGAGCATTTCCAGGCAATCATGCACCAGGAATGACGCAGCCATCCCCTCAAGGATGTTAAGATTTTACCAATTATTGTTGATTTCTTTAACTCCTCACAATACTTCACTCAAGCTCAGCTCCCCCCAAACAGCATCTGGTTGGCCTGGCCTGCTCAGGGGCCAGCACTGTGATTAAAGTCCCTCACTCCTGCGCCCAGAAGGGAGCCCTCCTTCACCCAAAGGAACAGGGGACTGTTAGGAAAGGGGGATGGAGCAGGCTGGACAGCCAAGGAAATCACAGCTGACTGAAGAAACCCACCTGGGACACTCACAGCCTGGACCACTGCTGTCTAATGGAGGAATAGGGGCAACTCCAGGCCAGTCAGAGAGGCCAAAGAGCTGGGGGCTGCCAAGTTCCTTGGGTCCACGGGAGCAGGTAACTGTTTCCCCATTGCCCTGTGCTGCGGAGGCAAAGACTGAGATGGTCACTGTTCATCTGACATGAAGCTACACTACCCCTTACTACATTACATCAACACCGATATACTTCTCTCCTGAAATATTTATTCACATTTTTCCCTGAACTGCATGGTGTGTGCGACTGAAAGAGTCTACACTGGTTCATACAAGGACAGCACAGTCTTGAGTTGTGTATTGTGTCCCCACCAATATTAAGCAGGAAACGAGGGTGTGGCCTGTTCAAGGAAGGGGGTGACTTCTCTGCTGAGACACTTGGTTACATTTTTAACTGCATCCTGCCAGAGCTGCCAGAAAGGTGGGTAGGACCACTTTCCATCTCCTGTTCACCTCATCCTCCAGAGGGTTCATCCACAGTTGCCTGAGTCTGGGTGGGGAGGAGGATGCAGGACCCCAGCCTTGAGATCTCAGGACCTCGAGTCTTGGCCATATAATGATGTGGCCACCACTTCTGACTCTCTCTGGTGTCTGTGTTCACTCTTCTGGGTCTCAGAGAATGGGATTGTGTCCATGGCTGGTGCACCCTGCATGCCAGTGGACATGTCTGCTCTTAGATGTTTTTGTAACGTCTGTGTCAGTACATGTGGCCCAGAGTGCTGTGCAGGAGCTGGCTGGTGCTTTTTGTTTTGTGCTTATTCAGGAAATACAAGAAATGACTCGTGGGTTCCTGCATGTGCCATTGTCTGAATGACAAATGGTAAATCCTGGCCCCACTTCCTCATGTCCCCAGTGGGGAAGGACCCAATTTCCAATTCTGGATTCTTACAAGCACAACTCAAGAATATCATTATTGTCATCATAGCTGAGCCTGGAATCCAGGCTCTGGGATAAATGTGAGCCCCTCACTTCCATGCCTCCACATTCAATGGGCTGAACACCCTCTAGAATTATTCATGAGAGAGGGTGTAATAGGCCATAGATGGTATGTGCAGAGGGGTCTCCAATTCTCTCTGGAAAGGAGAGTATCACCTACTAGACTGAGTCCACTGGCCATTCTCAACTGGCTAGTAGCTGCAGAAGTGGATCTGTCAGGGAACTTACACTTTATTCTATTCCCTTATACACCAAGAAAATGGATCAGTAGCAGATGAGATGAATGAGTTTCCAACTTCAGTGTCGTTGTTTTGGAAACCAGCACAACTTGTCAGTATGTTGCCCAGAAAGACATTGGACCAGAACACCCTGGAGGCCACCTGCTCCCCGAAGAACTATATTCCACCTGGCAGTTTTACAGCCCACCTACCCTGAGAGCCTTATCCCAAGGTGAGACACGGGATATCCAGCAAAACCTGGTTCCCAGGGCCACTTCATGACCTAGCCAGACCAGGTGGTCCTCTTGTGTTAGTGGGCTGGGGCCCTGTAGAATGTCAACCTGTTCCCTAAGCACAGCATTTGTACCCATGAGAAACATGTGCACCAGCTAGGAGAAATGCACAGGACTGTCCCACCAGCTCTGAAGATGTGTTTGGCCCTGGGGAGAGCTCAGTAGACTTTATTTTGGATTTCCCCTACAGCAGATCTGTTACGACTGACAGTCTAACAAGACCCACCTCATCCTCAAAACAGGGTCTTCTCAGCCCTTGCTAGGCAAGGGTGCCCTGGGAGAGCCCCCCAGTGCTCTAGTCAGCTGTCTCCCACCCACATTCCCATGAGGAGCACCTGTGGAGACGCGGATTCCACCCCCCCACCCCCCCGCACATCTCCGCCAGGCAATGGTTGGCAGATGGGCAGTGGCCTGTGCTAAAACTGTACTTCCTGTCTCATAACCTGTCTCGTAACCACTAAATCTTCATGAAGCTACACTTTCCAACCCTGCCCTTCTTTCATTCTGTTCAGCAATACTGAGGAACCTGCCAGGGACCCTCTTCATAGAGGCACCCACTTGCAAACCGAAAGAAGCAGGTGCTGGTGGAGACCATCTGGAGGGGCCACCATGTATCTCCTTCCCTCGCCACACACGCATCACCTAGCAGTCCTAAGATCTAGGACAGTCTGGGGGCCATTCCATCTCACCATGATGAAAGTAATAGACATATGGAGGTTTGCAGAAATATTAGGAGTGCAGACTTGGTAAAAGGCTGCATTGTTCATTCAAGCCTTTCCTGGCTCCAGCCCTAGCCACCAGGCTCCCTCCACTCCTGGTGGTGTCCAGCCCGGCCTCATTGGCACCCTGAGGCTCACAAAGAGACCCCAGGCCGACCACAGCTCGAAAGACCTTCCTCCTCCTTTCTGAGGGTAGGTCTGACCCTGAAGCCTTAGTTCCATGCTGGTGGAGGCATCCAACGTGGAGCTGCCTGGTTCCATATGTCAGGTGACAGCCTCAAGTGCTAACGGGGACACACTGGTGAACACAGGAAGATGTCACCAGGAATCCCCAGAATGTGAAACACAGTGAGCCTGTAGGGTCGTTCCTCTGCAGTCCAGCAGTTGGGGCTCAAAGTGAAACTAAAGGGAAAGTGAAGCCCCCTTCCCCTCACCCAGGGAGACTGGGTTTTGGGGCATTGCCAAACGTCTCTGCATGAAACGCACTTCTTTGAAGTCTCGTATCTTCTAATTCACTCCACGCCACCCGTTGTTGCCGTTTGCCCACTATTTTTGAATGCTTTCAACTGCTCAGCATCGAGTCACATCAGTGTGCCCCGCAAGGACAGCAGGAGTGTCCTGCAGGGCCTTAGGGTGCGGGGCAGGCTTGAGGGCTTCAGCCTCCAGGGAGGTGCAGAAGGCAGCACCGCTCGTGGCTCCGGAAGGAATGAAACTCTTAGGGAAGAGGACAGGAACCAGGAGGAGCTAAGGGCAGAGTCCCCCGCCCCTCACGGGCTGAACAGAGGGCAGGCGGCGACCCGGTGGTGCTCGTGAGCTGCCAGAGGGCCAAATGATCTCAGAACCCAGTCCTTACATGGGTTCGACTTTATTTAGAAGGAACTACGGCCCTTCTACCACACACTTCGAAGGGTTTGGTGAGCTAGAATCCCGATAAGAGGATTTTCGGTTTCTGTTTCCGCCCAGCCCTAAAGCGGCTGCAGCGCTATGCGCGGCGGGGAGAGGGGGCGCAGGCCCGGCGGGGGCGGAGCCCGGAGCAGCGCGGGGCGGCAGCGGGGACGGGAAGGCGGGAGGCGCACACGCGGAATGGCCGTCACGGACCCCTTGCTCTTTGCGCGTGCTCACGGTGTGTCCGTGGCGGGCCTCGCCGGCTGGGTGGCCTCAGAAAGGAGGCATGAGGTGGCGCCCATGGGCCACCAGGAGCCTGTGCTGTCCGTCAGTTACCAGGGGACAGGGATCTGAGGATGTTCAACAACAGATACGACAGGGGCTCAGCTGAAGGACCCTGCGTGGTGATGCGGACTCAGGGGCGGCCCTGGGCCAGTCTGTTTCTTCCTGGTGCTGCACAAGGACTGAGGGCATCCTCGGGATTTCTCATGAATGGTCCCCACCTTCAGAAGGTGTCCAGAGGGGCTCCTGTGTTGTCCATGCTCCCCTTGTCTTTCTGACTCCCTACAACCCTTCACCCATAGCCTCTTCCTCCCCTGCCAGGGTACCTCTTCCCATTCGCCCATTTTCCAAGGATTCACTCCATTCAACAGCAGTAATCACATTTCCACCTCCAACAATCCCACTGGCATCTTACAGTGTTGCAGGCTCAGGTGTCCAAAGCTCCATCTTTAGGCCAGTCACTGAGGCTCTGCTGAGCAGGGGACCCTGGTGAGTGGGCCGGGGAGGATCAGACCAGCCTGGTCTCACCCAACTTCCTAAAAGTTGAAATATTGCCACCAAATGCCTGCTGAGCCCAGGGGATAATTGCATCACAATCATGCAATTGCAAGGAGCTATGACCCCAGCCTCTAGCCATCTGGGGCACAGATAGAAGAGAACCTGAGAAGAGAGATGCATACCCATGTGCTTGAACCCTTTGAGATATAGGCAAAATGGAGAGACAGATGGGGATCGAAATACCAACTTTATTCCTGATAAAAGCTGGATTGGGGATGTGGCTTAGATATGTGGCAATAAAGGGACCCCCAACACTGAACTCCAGAACTGGGCTTAGTCGCATGGCCTCAGGCTGCTCCAGCCCTCTCCCACACTATGCAGGCCCCTGTCCTTGTGCACTTGAGCTTGGAGGAGCCAATAGAGTCTTGGTCTCTGCAGGCAGGATGACTCCAGGGAGGCCCAGCAAGGAGCAGGCTCACTCCCACTCCCAGTTAGAGAAGAGTCCCCTAGAAGATGGGCAAGGACCGGGCCTTGATTGATTGATGTTCCACCTCCTAGAAGGAGACAGTTCGGCAGGACTGGGTGCTCCCACTAAATATCCCAGGTGCCTGCTCTTCACTTATCACTTCTACGTCCCTTGGAGGGTGGCCAGGTTCTCTATTCTCATGTCGCAGTGGTGCTGTTGCTGCAGCTGCCTCCTGTCCTGAAACTCTCTGGTCCATGATGCCAGTGACCTCATCTCAGGGATAGACTTCTGGTTCCCACACGGGGGTCCCAGGTTCAAGAATCACCCCCACCAGTAGAGGGTCTTGACTGCAAATTGTCCAGGTTCTTGGAGTTTTGAACAAAGAATTGGACAAAGCGCACAGCAAAGCAAGAAAAGAATGAAGCAACAAAAGAACGAAAGCAGGGATTTATTGAAAATGGAAGTACACTCCACAGTGTGGGACCAAGCACGAGCCGTGTTCAGTGGTCTTGGATACAGAATCTTCTCTGGTCCAAATACCCACTAGAGGTTTCCCATTGACCACTTGGTGCTCACCTCATGTAAATGAAGTGGTGGCCTGCAATCAGTCTCATTGGTTGCGGAAAGCAACCAATCAAAGGCTGAAGTGAAGTTATAAAGGTCACACTCCTGTGCAAATCACAGGCTAAAGCGAAGTTACAAAGTTGCACTTCTATGCAAAGGAAGACTTGGAGCAAGTCTTCTCGGTCACTTCTTGTTCTTTGAGGAATGATGAATTAGAATCTAAATGGAAAATCTGGGCAGAGATAGAACCCCCAGTGGGAGCCACCCTGCCCTTCCATGTCTAGATCATCTGGGTTCCAACCTCCATTGGCCTCCAATGAAAAGCTTTTATCTTAACTTTGAAGTAAAGTTACAAAGTTACACCCCTAGGAAAACATCTGATTGGGTGCAAAAGAAACAACTATACATAGGTACTTTCAATTTCCCATTGCCCCACAGAAAAGGTGGAGGTTTGCAAAGGGAGTAGTCTCTGGACCTTTTGTTACTTAGGCATGGAAAGTTAGGGTTTTCCTTTCAATTTAGTTCTATGAAGTTAGCATGAAATGGCCTTAGGTTCCCTGCCTCCAGACCCTATTCTCCTGCCTCAGCCACACCACTGAAGTCTGAACTGAAGCTGCTCTTGGTGAAATGTATGAGGCCCATGACCTGGCTGGGTGCCCTGCCTGTGGTCCTTCCTCAATCACTGCCTCTCCTGCTTTTGAGTTTTCCAGGCTCCAGTAACTGGAACTACTTCTGTGACAGCAGAAACATTCCCTATTGCCTGTGCTCCTTGCAGCCATGGACAATGCCCCAGGAGTTCCATTATTTCCTTCTAAATAATCCAGCAGGATTTTTAGAAGTTCACACGACTTCTTAATTTGGTCCTGTCCCTTTCCCAACCCAGATGTGTCTGACATTGTTTTCTGGATCAAAGAAGCTTTGCTTTCTTCACAGAGGCCTACAGATTCTCCATATACCAGCAGAGCATGGTGCATGCTCATCTGTCTCCAACCTCATCCGATAAGAACGTCTCCTTTCCTGCTGCCAGGAGGTGCCCCAGCATGGGCGTGTCTGCCCGCGAAGTTCAACCCTTAAGGAATCCCCTGCCAACCTGTGGCTCATTGGTCTGGAATTCCAGGTGCTGCTCTTAGCAGCACCTAAGCACATCCAGGGAAAAGCTGGCACCTTTATGTCAGTGCCGCTCAGTGGCCTGGGCCTGCCTGCTGCCCAGAGGCAGCGAGAGGGGA
Organism: Macaca fascicularis; assembly: GCF_037993035.2. Lineage (NCBI taxonomy): Eukaryota > Metazoa > Chordata > Mammalia > Primates > Cercopithecidae > Macaca > Macaca fascicularis. The sequence continues at coordinate 126,346,023 of NC_088386.1, forward strand.
GAATGTGAACCATACCAGAGCATACTGGTGTAGTCCATGCCAGGCTTTCTTGGGGCCAGTGTGCCTCATAGAGACTGGGATCAAAGGACAGCTGTGCCAGACAGAGGCTCAGCTTACCAGCCCTTCAGCCCCATAAAGTTGGGGAGTCATGAGGGGTAGCAAGAGTAAGAGAAAGAGAGAGAGACCTACAGGTGTGCAGTGCCTGATAGAAACAGTGACCTTGCGCACCGGAAAAGCTGTCCTCACCAGTGTCCTGATGCCTGGTCATTCACTCATGGGGAAAAGAAGGGCAGAAGTAGAGTGAGGGTAGAAAACTCCCTCCCCGACATTTTCAAATGTACCTGGACAAGCATCCTTATTCACAGCTGGAAAAAGTTGGATTCAGTAGAATGCCATTTTGAAAACATCGTTCTGAAGCGCTAACCCCTCTCGCCCCTGAATCCTCACTGGCTTCCACCCTCTGCTGACTTTGGGCCTCAGATTCCAGTGCCCCCAGGCTCCCAGCTGCCTCCCTGTCCCTGCCCCATGGTTCTGCGTGGAGTTCTGGTCCCTGGTTGTGTCCTGTGGCCCCATTCTCATGCGCCCTTTGCTTCTGTTTCTTTACCTATGACTTTATACTGATGTAGAGCAAGTCTTCTCGGTCACTTCTTGTTCTTTGAGGAATGATGAATCAGAATCTAAATGGAAAATCTGGGCAGAGATAGAACCCCCAGCAGGAGCCACCCTGCCCTTCCATGTCTAGATCATCTGGGTTCCAACCTCCATCCGCCTCCAATGAAAAGCTTTTGTCTTCTCAAGATTCCAGTTACTTCTCCGAAGTTCTCTTCACCCCTGGCTGTTGCGAGGTGGCCCCATAGTCAAGATTCCTTAAGCCCTTGCACGTAAAATGTTTGCCTTTCTTACCATGCTGGCTCCAGCCTCTGGTCCCAGGGGTGCGGACAGTTCTCTCTTATGTCTGGTTGATTTCCAGGAAGGCTAAGAACACTCTCCCCAGGTTACAATGCCGAGCATTTTGGTTCTCTCCAGCCCTGGGTCCCAATGTTGAGACCTACCTTAGTCCAGTTCAGGCTCTCCGATGGGCCTGAGAGAAGATTTAAAAGTTTCTGGCTTTACCCTCTAACCCTCCAACCTTCCATCCCCCACCCCCAGCCATCTCAGCAAGGGGAAGGGGCAAACATGGAGACTCCCCCCAGCTCCCATGTAAACTATGCCCCCTCTTAGAGGACAGAGCAGCTAAGGACAATTTTGGTTCAAGGAAATTTGTTTGTTGTTCATTGCATAAACAAGTGGACTTCTGGGAGCTGGCCCTGCTTGTCCCCTGGGCCCTCCTTCTCTGGTCCTGCAGGTCTTGCTGCTTGTCAGGCCTCTCCTCCAACCCTCTGCCACATTTCAGAAAAGCTGAGAACCCCTTGGAGTGAAAAAGGAGGAGAAACACAGTGTTCATAGCCAGCAGGAGGTTAAATAAGTACTTTCACTTCTCTTTTCCCCATTTGGGCGGAGCCCTTTCTGAGTCAGTCTGTCGGCCGACTTCCTGCTTAGGGCCTGGGCAGCCACACTGCACACAGGCTGGGCCCACGAAGGGGCTCAGAGGCCAGGCTCTGAGGCCCAGGCAGGGCCTAGGGTGAGAAGATGGCAGATGGTGGCGGCGACCTGAGCACCAGGTAAGTCTTTACCTCTCTTCCTTTAACCTTTATCTGTGGCAGTATTGGAGCTTTCATGCCTTTAGTTCAGTTTGTGCCTAAGGCTTCACTTTAGTTTAATCCTTCTTTGCAAGAACATAGGTATGCGATGTAATATAATGAAATGAAAGAGCATGTAATGGGGAAATCAGATTTTTTTTAAACGGGAGCAGGACAGCTGTTGGTGTTAGTCCAACTTGCCATAACACACGTGACTTTCTTGTTTTGGATCTACTGCTCAGCTGACCAGGACACTCTGAACATAGCAGTCGTTAGTGGCTGGGATTAACTGTTTCCTCATGATCTCTGAACCCTTTCACATCCCTCAGCCTTCCTCTACCTTCACCTATGTCACGTCCAAAAAGGTGGTTTAGAAAATAAGCACTCGAGGGTGAACACCTGGCTTACTTTTAAACATTAGATGCTGTGATCTCACCTGTCCTGGCAAGGGGCATCTGTCGGCTGTTCCCATGACTGGCTCAGGGTCTGAGTTCTTATACCATCAACCTTGATCAAAAGAAGGAAAGGGAAGAAAAAGGCCCAAGGTGACAAAAGGCTAAATATTTTCATTTTTACTTCAATTTCCTGTCCCAAGATGGGGGATACCTCTGACCAGAAGAGAGAAGGAAATCCTATCTTTTCTCTAGTAATGAATTCAGAAATAACATTACTTAATCTTTTAAATTTTTTAATACAAAAGAAATACACTATACATTATTGTTCATTAAATTTAAAACAGTGGAGAAGTATATTAAGGAAAAAGTCATCTTTACTACTCACCCATTCTTGTAGCTTCCCTTCCCAGTCCTGTGAAGAGTCTTGGGCACAGCTTTTCTTATATTTTTCTATGCATTTATGTATCTAATGCATTTTTTGTAAATACATAATTTATGTTCTTGTTTTGTAATAAATTACATTGCATGTGCTAGTCTGCATTTTGCATGTTTACTTATTTTAATAGTGGAAAACTTAAGAGATCTTTTAACCTTAATACATATAGATCTGCCTCATTCTTTTTATACATGCTATTCCATAGAATTGATATATGATAATTATTTAACTATTCTCCAGTTGAAGGACATTTAGGTTGTTTTTAAACTGTTCACATTTACCAATAAGCTATCATAACAATGATTTTTGTCGGGGGGGAGGTTTTACATCTATACAAATATTTATCTTATCTCTAAACCTTAAAAATGGAATTATTGAGGCACAGGGTCCAGTTATTTTCTTGGTCCTGCCAAATTGTCTTTCTAGGAGTCTGAATGAATGTATTTCACCAATAGCGAATGAGACGAACCATCTTCCTGCACACAGCCACGGTTTGCAAAGGTGAATGAAGAGTTACATCTTGTTTTAATTTGTATTTTTCTTACGATGTGGAAAATTGAACAGCTTTTCATCTTTCTTGGCCATTTAAATTCCCTCTTCTATAAATTGCTTATTTTTTGCCAGTATGATTCCATTGAGGTGTTTGTCCTTTTTTTTTTTTTCATGATATGGGAGAATTCACTAAATATTCTGTAAGTATAAATATAGTTTTCTTGTCCATGACCTTTGTATATGGTGACTTTTATCTTATTAAAGCTTAAAATTTAACATATAAGCCTCTTGTGATATAGATTTGTTAAGATAGATGCACCCTTGTTATAAATGAGGTGATGCTGACAACTTCCGTGAGCACTGTCAGTTTTGACAGTTGTTTCTGTGTGAAGGTGGCAGATTCGCTACTACCGTTATTCCAGGAAGAGCTCCTCCTCTAAGATCTCTGAAAATTTTTTTGGATTTTTAAACAGAAATATTCTTACATTGGAGCCACTGTAGCCTTCACAGCTTTTATTTGCCCCTATGCTTTCATCTTTTCAGTTTTTTACTTTGTGTTCATAATAGTTTTCTCGAACTTTTCCTCCATGACAATTACCTTTGAATAGGTTTCTTGTTTCTTGTCAGTTCCAGTTTTTTAAAAATTGAGTGTTTATTTTTGAGGAGGGATCTTAATTTGTTTCTAGACCTCTGCAAGCTCCATAACCTCTTGCCATTCAATCTTCACAGTCTTGCTTTATTTAGGTTTGCCTGTGCTGTTAAGAACTTTGGGATATTCTCCTTATTGTCTCTTAGTTGTTTTTCCAGACTGATTCTGTCTGATCTTGTGTTCCGTGTGCCTGTGGTGGCTTTACAGCTCCTCTAGCCACGCTCAGCCCAGGCATGTCACCCCAAACTTCCCTCTTGCTTAGTCACAATCTGAATGAACTTGTTTTTTTTGTTTTTTTTTTTACATTTCCTGTTTTATCTGAGATCAAATTGGTTTTTGTCTGAGCTACAGTTTGAAGTCTTTGTTTTGATTCTTATCAGTTTTTCTGAGGACACCATGAATTGATGAAATTATCCTTTTCCCTCTTGATTCGCAGTGCTACCCTTTTTGGGAGTATAGAGGTAGGGTATGCTTCTGTGTTCTCTCTTCTCTGTCCTTGGCCTGTGACAGCCCCTCCTTGTGCCAGTACCACGCTGCCACAGTGATGGCAGCTTCCCAGGAACTCTTGACATCTGAGGGAGCAAATCTCTTCCTCTTCCTCCGGAATGTCTTAGACTCCCAAATTCGCCTGTCAAAATCTTGAGATTTTGTGTGGAACTGCACTCAATCTATGAATCAGTTTGAAGAGAACGGACATCTTTATAATATTATGACTTCCATCTCGTGAATATGGTTTATGTATATTATTACTTTAAACATATTTCCTATTAAAATTTGTATGTGTCTCTCTGAAGGTTTTGCCCTTCTGCTAGATTCCTTTGTAGGTATTTGATATTTTTATGCCATTATTAACTAAAGTACTCCTCCCTTATCAACAGTTTTACTTTCTGAAATTTCAGTTACCTGCAGTAAAACTTGGTCCAAAAACATTAAATGCAAAATTCCAGAAAATAATTCATGAGTTTTAAGATACTTCGCATTCCGAGGAGAGTGATGAAATCTCATGCTGTCCCTCTCCATCCTGCCCAGGATGTGAACCATCCATTTATCCAGGGTATCCACAATGTTGACACTACCAGCCCATGAGTCCCTGAGTAGCTGTCTTGGTGATCAGATCGACTGTCCTGGTATAACAGAGCTCGTGTTCAAGGAACCCTTATTTTAGTCAATAATGGCCCCAAAGCACGAGAAGATTGATGCTGGCAATTCAGATATGCCAAAGAGAAGCCGTCAAGTGTTTCCTTTAGGTGAAAATGTGAAATTTCCTGAAAGAAAAAGATAATATGCTGAGGTTGTTAATATCTACAGTATGATATTTTGAGAAAGGAAAAGAAACCACATTTACATAATTTTTAGTATAATACATTGTTATAGTTGATCTACTTTATTATTAGATATTGTTATTAATCTTTTATTGTGCCTTATTTATGTATAGATAGGGTAAAACATAGTATACCCAGAGTTTGGTACTATCTGCAGTTTCAAGCATCCACTGGGGCTCCTGGAAGCATCCCCTGTGGGTACAAGGGAACTAGTGTACTAAATTTTATGTATGAATTTGCATTGGTGACCCATGTTCTGATCCATGGTTCTATTTTTCATTCTTGTTTCAATACTGAAATGTTTTAGTTACTATGATTTTATAGGTAGTGTTCTGTAACCTACCTTATTGGGATTCAATTGAGAGACACTAAATGAACAGATAAATTTAGGAAGAATTTATGTTTTTAAAAAAATCCTGAATGACCCCAGTTGGAAACATAGCATCTCTCTCCATCTATTCATGATTCTTTGAACTTGGGACCCTGTTGAGTCATTTTAGTGCTAGGCATTTTAAAATTGTATTTGTAAATAGGAATTCATTTTCCTGTTACATTTTCTAGTTATTTCTTGTAGGCATAAGGGAAATCTATTGATTTGAGTTCCCAGATCTTGTGCTTAGGAGTCTTACTAAGTGGTCTTCTCCCTCTTAATATTGTCTCGTGTCTTTCTGGAGAAATAATTACATCTTCAAAAATAGTAGAAGCTTTGTCTCCTCTTTTTCAGAATTTATACTTTTACCGTATACTTTTCTTTTTCTATCTTACTTTTTTCTTTCTCTTTTGCCTTAGTGCATTAGCCAGGACTGCCAGTGTAATACTGAATAGTAACAGTAAAACTGAGCATTTTAGCTTTGTTCCTGAGTTCGAGGGGAATACTTACAATGTTTACATTGAGGCTTTCTGATAGACACCTTTTTTCAAGTTAAGGACATTTTCTGCTGGCTCTGGTTTACTAAAAGTTATTTTTTTTAATCAGGCCTGTGTATAGGATATTTATCAAAATGCCTACTAAAGAATCTTTGAGAATTGTATCATTTTTTCTCTTTTAATCTGTTTCGTCCAGAGTAAATTATATTGAAACATTTTATGAATTCAGTTATTAATTTCACCAAAGTAAAACATATATGTAGCCTAAAGTATCAGTCGATAAGGCCTTCACAAACACAACTAGTTCTTTCTGCCATCTTCCCAAATGGATTATCTTTAGCTTTTTGGCTCTTCCTTTTGTATTTACTTCTGTAATTTGAAATGATATGCTGATACAGCTCTTTGTAATTTTTCGAGTTTCAGACATTAAATTGTTCACATAATAGGACAGAAGATGAAGACTTTTTCTGTAACACTCCTTTTCATTCCTTGTCCATTCTCATAATACATCACAGTTGGAGGTTCATCAGTAATCAGTGTTACCATTATGATGACTATTTAAATGTTGTTCACAACCAAGTTATCTAGGTTTTATATATTATAAAATATATAAACTGCATAAAATATATAAATGTATTATATATTTTATAATATATAAATATATATAAATATATAAATCTATTTATAATATATAAATATATAAATCTATAAATGTATTATAATTACATTTCCTTTCCTGTGCAACATCCCCCCAACCCCCGCAAATAACTATTGCCCTCTTATATATATGCTTGGATTTTGTGCATCGTCTCTATGAATTCTTCCCAAGCACTCTGCAGAATTCTAAAATTATTCTCAGTACAGTGAGACACATTGGGTTATTTATCAATTCCATTTTACTTTCTTGGGGAAGCCCTCTGGATAATTCCCTCCTGGAATTATCCATTCTCCTGATTCCATCAGTTCTGGTTAGTTTCAGTTTCCAAGGCTGACCTTCTGAAGCTTGACAGCTCTCCTGTGTTGGGTCTTGTTTTGTGGATTACACGTATACCTCTTTCTTGCTTTACTATCTCATTTTGGTTTACCACATTATCCAGTAGCCTCCTGACTAAGAGCTCATAGAAGATGTATCTCTCTCTCTCTCTCTGTGTGTATATATATATATAATATTTTGTATATTGTATATTTTGTTTTATATATATATATATTTTATATATATATATAGTATATTTTGTTATATATATATATAGAGAGAGAGAGAGAGAGAAAACCTACCTTACTGGGATTTAATTGAGAGACACTATGTATGTGTGTGTGTGTGTGTGTGTGTGTGTGTAAATTGTACATGTCTGGAAAAAATTTTATCCTTAATCCTCACAACTGCATAAATATTTGTTAAGTATAAATGCAGAGTTTGGAAATTAATTTAGTTCACTGTCTTGCAACTTCTGGCATTGCTAATAGGAAGCCTGATGCCATTGTGATTCTTGATCCTGTCTTTCTATGTCACCTATTTTGCCTCTCTGAAACTTTCTGGCTCTTCTCTTTAATCCCTTGATTCTAAAATTTCATGATGGTTTGCCTTAATATGAGTGTTAAATTCATTTGTTGTGCTTTGCTCCTCAGGGCCTTTTCAAATGGACAACTTTATTTCAATTCTGATCATTTTGCTTGTGATATTATTTGATTATTTTTCTCCCTTCTGCTTTATCTCTCTCTTTTATCTTTTGGAATTCCTGTTAGTTGGATGTTAGGTTTCCTAGATTGATCCTCTGGAGACTCCCTGTTTTTTTCTTGAAAATATTGTATGTCTTCTTTTCTTGAATCTACCTTCTATGACATTTTCTGAGGACCTTCATTCCTTCTAGTGATTACAAAATTTCTGCCATTATATCTTTAATTTCCAAAAGCTCTTTTGAAAAGTTGGTTGTCTTTTATAGCATCTTGTTGTTGTTTCAAGAAATCAAAAATTTTCTCTCTAATAATGAGGATGATAATTTTTTAAATTTCATGTTTCTTCCAAGATTGTTTTAAGTTAGTTCCTTCCAGGTTTCCTTCCCAGCTCCTGCTCCATTATTTGCTTGTTCTGAAAGAATTCATCAAGTGTCCATTGGGTAACCATTCACATTTAAGAATCAGACACTAAAAATTTGATTAGGAGCTCTGTGCAAGGAATGCCTCTCATTGACTGTACCTCATTTCGATTTTTCATTTTCCAACTCACCTTCTGAAGGAATGGTGCCACTAATTCCTGACAACTTCCAGAGTTCAAAAGTATACACTGGCTTACTCCTTGTCAGCTTCCCCTAAGCAAGTAATCAGAATTTTTATTCTTTCATTCTGTGAAATTAGCTACCATATATGCACCTATCTTCCAAAATGTTTGGTTATCTCTTATTTGATGCCCTTTCCTGTTCCCTGATCTTTGCTTCTTTTCTACCTCTAACTCTCCCTCATAGGTGGTTTCATGGGATTTCAGAAGGAACACAGATGAATGCAGGTGTGTTCAACCTGCCAGGCTTAACCAAATGCATAGATTCGTTCTCTAATGTGACCTTTCCTGGAATCCCTGAGATAACATCTACATGGTCATGCCATATGACTCTTTCATCCACTCCCGGGTTGGATTTATTTATATTTTATCGTGGGATTTTACCTCATGTGTTTATAAGCAACTTTGTGACCTACAATTTTCATTTCTTATTTTGTATTTGTCTGGGATCGATAGCAGAACTATAGCAGCCTCATGAAATAACTGGGGTGACTGAAATTTTGAATATATATATATATATATGCACATATATGTGTTAGAATGGTTTGTTTAATACAGACATCGTCTGTTCCTTGAAAGATTGCAGAAAATTGTCCATTAAATTATTTTAAACTGATGTCTGTGGAAGTATATTATGCATTTCCAAGCTCTGGAAGTATATTACGCTTTTCTCCTATTATTTTTAGTTCTTATGCTGACCTTTGAGCCAGTTTTGATCATTTATATTGTCCTAAAAAGTAACTATTTTCCTAGATTCTCTCCTTATTGATAGAAAGTTGTATAGGAATTTCTTGTATAAAGTTTTCATCCTTTCCTTCTCTGAAGACGTTTCCTTTTTCCTATTCCTCCCATTGTTTATTATTGTTTTTTCCTTGATTTTTTGATCAATCTTTCCATTTTGTTGGTCTTTTCAATGAACCACCTTTTGGTTTTATTGATCCACTACTCTTATTTTCTGTTTGAGGTTTAATTAAATCTTGCTTTTCTTTATTATATTTTTCTGTATATTTTCTTTCCTAATTCTTTACTTCTCCTTTGTTGAGGGGATTACCTTGTGTTCTGTTTCTAATACATTGGTTTAAAACTTAACTTACTTGTCAGTGTTTCCTATTTTCTAATAAATGCATTTTAGGCCATGAATGTTCACCTCTGTGGCACCTTGGAAATGTTTGGCCTTTATAATATATGGTGTTTTCATTGGAGTTTATTTCTTAGCCATTTGTTATTTTGATTTTGATTTCCTGGTTAACTTAAGAAGTGTTTGGAAGCAGCTTTTAAAATTTCTCAGTGGAATGAGTTGGGGAAGTCGTCCCCTGTCCTTCGGTTGCTCCCTCTGATCCTATCACATTGTGGTTAGAAAATGTGCTCCTTAAGATTTCCATTTGTGAGAGTCTATTGTTGTTTCTCTTGTGGCCTAGTACATAGTCAGTTTTGAGGCTTCACCACATTTGAAAGGCAATATAGTGCAATGATTAAGAGTGTAGTAACTAAAGCCAGATAGTAGAGAGGGTAGGAGCAGGGAGGATCAACACTAGGATGATTGGGGAAGGGTGGTGTGAAGTCCAGCTCTACCACTGCATGCATGTAGAGATGGGGCAAGCCTTGTTTCTTCCCTGTAAAATGACGGTATTAATAATGGTGCTGTCAGCAGGCCTGTACAGGTTCTTGTCTTTGCCCCAGAAAAGAATTTGAAGGCCAGACCAAAATGAAAGTAAAGAAGATTGCAGAGCAAAAGCAAATACACACTCAAGAGAGGAATGCAAGTGTGCTCAAAAGAATGAGCTATGCCCAACCTGGCCAGAGCTCACATGCTATATGGATAAGCATAATGAAAGCATGGAATATTCCATCATAAGGGGAGGGATTGACTGGGTGCAGTGGCTCACACCTGTAATCCCAGTACTTTGGGAGGCCGAGGCAGATGGATCACCTGAGGTCAGGAGTTCAAGACCAGCCTGGCCAACATGGTGAAACCACATTTCTACTGAAAAATACAAAAATTAGCTGGGCATGGTGGCAGGCACCTGTAATCCCAGCTACTCAGGAGTCTGAGGCAGGGAGAATTGCTTGAAAATGGGAGGTGGAGGTTGTAGTGAGCCGAGATCGCACCACTGCACTCCAGGCTGGGCAAGAGAGTGAGACTCCATCTCAAAAAAAAAAGGGGGGGGATTTTCTGGGTAATCGGTGAGCAATTCCCAGTTGGGGTGCCAGCATTTTCTTTAAATATGGTTAATTTGGAACTGCTGTGGTGTCAGGTCCATGATGGGAGTGGGAGGTTTCCCCAGGGAAGTTTTATGGCTGTAGGGGCATAATGCAGCCACATTTGTCATCCTACAGAAATCATCTAAATGTGTAAAGACAATCCAGTGCTTTAGGAACACAGATCATGATATAATTGCTTGAATTAAAAGTCTCCTAAGGTTAAAATATTTAGCTGTGATTACCTTTTTTTTTTTTTTTTTGGTGTTATTGAGGTATAATTGTATACATTGAAGGTGTACAACATAATGATTTCATGTTTATATTGTGAAATGATTGCCACAATCAAGTTAGTTAACATATCCATCATGTCACATAGTTACCATTGTGTGTGTGTGATGAGAACATTTAAGATCTACTCTCTTAGCAAATTTCAAGTATGTAATACATTATTGTTTGTTTGTTTGTTTTTTTGAGATGGAGTCTCGCTCTGTCGCCCAGGCTGGAGTGCAGTGGCGTGATCTCAGCTCACTGCAAGCTCCGCCTCCCCGGGTTCACGCATTCTCCTGCCTCAGCCTCCCGAGTAGCTGGGACTACAGGCACCCGCCACCACGCCCGGCTAGTTTTTTGTATTTTTTTACTAGAGACGGGGTTTCACCATGTTAGCCAGGATGGTCTCGATCTCCTGACCTCGTGATCCGCCTGTCTCGGCCTCCCAAAGTGCTGGGATTACAGGCTTGAGCCACCGTGCCCGGCCGTATTATTGTTAACTATAGTTTCCATACTACACATTAAATTCCCAGAACTTATCCATCTTATAACTGAAAGTCTGTGCCCTTTAACCAACATTTTCCCATTCCTCCCATTTCCCAGCCCTTGGCAACTGCTATTTGACTCTGTTTCTAGTTTCTATGATTCACCTTTTTTAGATTTCTCAATCTGAGTCTAATCTAGCAATGGGCTTGTCATACATGGCCTTTATGGTATATTTCATTTATACCCAATTTGTTAAACTTTTTTTTTTTATATCATGAAAGGATGTTGAAGTTTTCAAATCCTTTTTCTGCATCTATGAAAATGTTCATATGATTTTTGTACTTCATTCTGTTAATGTTGCACAACACCTTTGTTGATTTACATGTTGCATCATCCTTGCATCCCAGGGATAAATCCCACTTGATGGTGATAAGTGATCATTTTAGCGTACTGTTGAATTTGGTTTGGTTTGGTAGTGTTTTGTAGATAATTGTTCCATCTATGTATATCAGGGGGGGAATGGCCTGCAATTTTTTTTTCTTGTAGTGTTCTAATCTGGCTTAGGTATCAAGGTAATGCTCATAAAATGAGTTTGGAAGTGTTCCTTGCTCTTAATGTTTTTTGGAAGAGTTTTAGAAGGATTGGTATTAGTTTCTTCTTAAATGTTTGGTAGAATTCACTAGCATAGCCAACTGGTTTTTCTTTAATGGAAAGTTGTTTACTTTTTCAATCTTTTTACTCATTATTGATCTGTTTAGATTATCTGTTTTTTCAGGATTCAGTTTTGATAGAGTGTGTATTTCTAGGAATTTGTCTATTTCTTCTAGGTTATCCGATTTGTTGATGTATAATTGTTCACAGTAGTCTCATGATTCTTTGTATTATCATGTTATCAGTTGTAATGTTTCCTCTGTCATTTATAAGTTTATTTGAGTCTTGTCTCTTTTTTAACTTGGTTAGTTTAGTGAAAGATTTGCTAATTTTGTTTATCTTTTCAAAGAACCAATTCTGAGTTTTGTTTATCTTTTCTATTGTTTTCCTATTCCCTATTTATTTCTGCTCTAATCTACATTATTTTCTCCCTTCTGCTGCTAACTTTGGGTTTACCTTATCTTTCTTCATCAACTGTAAAGTTAAATGATTTAAGATATTTTTCCTAATGTAGGCATTTATAGCTATAAACTTGCCTCTTAGAACTGCTCTTACTGCATTCCATAGTTTTGCTATGTTGTGTTTTCATTTTTGTTTGCCTCAAGATATTTATAAGTTACCTTTTTGGCTTCTTCTTTGACCTATTGGTTATTCAGGAATGTGTTGTTTAACACCTTACATTATTTATATATTCTGTACAGAAGTTATAAATTCTTCAAATTTCCTCCTATTATGGATTTCTAGTTTCATATTATTGTGGCCAGGAAAGACACTTGATATGATTTCACTTTTGAATTTGTTAAGACTTCTTTTGTGGCCTAACACATGATTTTTTTTTACTGGAGAATGTTTCATGTACACTGAAGCAGAATGTGTATTCTGCTGCTGTTGAATGAAATGTTCTGTATATGTTCATTAGGTCTATTTGATCTAAAGTCTGGTTCAAGATCAATGTTTCCCTATATTTTTCTGTCTGATTGATCTATGATTATTGAGGGTAGAGTATTAAAGTCTCCTACTAACATTGTATTGCTGTTTCTTTCTTTTTTCAGTTCTGTTAGTATTTGCTTTAGTTATTTAGAAATTCCAATGCTGTATGCAAAAATATTTACAGTTGTATCCCTTTGATGAGCTGTCACCTTTATCTTTATATATTGATCTTCTCTATCTCTTGTGGCCATTTTTTACTTAACGTATATTTCATTTGGTATAAATATATTCACCTCTGCTTTCTTTTGGTCACTTTCTGCATGGAATATCTTTTTTCATACCTTCACCTTCAGCCTACTTGTGTTCTTAGGGCTAAAACAAGTCTGTCTGTCTGTCTCTCTCTCTCTCTCTTTTTTTCCTTTGGCAGGGTCTCACTCTGTCACCCAGGTTGGAGTGCAGTGGTGCTCTCTTGGCTCACTGCAAACACTGCCTCCCAGGTTCAAGCGATTCTCCTGCCTCAGCCTCCCAAGTAGGTGGGATTACAGGTACCTGCCACAACACCCAACTAATTTTTATATTTTGGGTAGAGACGGGGTTTCACTATGTTGGCCAGGCTCGTCTTGAGCTCCCTACCTCAAGTGATCATCCGCCTGGGCCTCCCAAAGTGCTGGGATTACATGTGTGAGCCACTGCACCTGGCCTAAAATGAGACTCTAATATGCAGCAGACTGTTTGATCTTGTGGGGTTTTTTTTCAATCCATTCAGTCACTCTATTTCTTTTGATTAGATAATTTAATCCATTTATTGATAGGTAAGAACTTACTATTGCCACTTTGTTAATTGTGTTCTGACGGCTTTGTAGTACCTTTTTTCTTTCTTTTTTTCTCGTTGCCCTCCTTTGTGATTTAATCACTTTTGAAACGATCTACTTTGATTCCTTTCGCTTAATCTTGTTTATCTACTACAGGTTTCTACTTAGTGGTTACTATGAGGCTTACATAAGATATTTTATAGCTATACCATCCTATTTTAAGCCAACAACTTCAATCACATGCAGAACTCTATACTTTTACTTCTCCCCTCCCTCACATTTCAGTCAATTGATGTTACAATTTACATTTTTTTTTTTTTTTTTGAGACGGAGTCTCGCTCTGTCGCCCAGGCTGGAGTGCACTGGCCGGATCTCAGCTCACTGCAAGCTCCGCCTCCCGGGTTTACGCCATTCTCCTGCCTCAGCCTCCCGAGTAGCTGGGACTACAGGCGCCCGCCACCTCGCCCGGCTAAGTTTTTGTATTTTTTTTAGTAGAGACGGGGTTTCACCGTGTCAGCCAGGATGGTCTCGATCTCCTGACCTCGTGATCCGCCCGTCTCGGCCTCCCAAAGTGCTGGGATTACAGGCTTGAGCCACCGCGCCCGGCCTACATATTTTTTTATATTTTGTCTCCAATAACAAATTACTGTATTAGTGCATTCTCACACTGCTTTAAAGAACTACCTGAGGCCAGGTGCAGTGGCTCACGCCTCTAATCCCAGCACTTTGGGAGGCCGAGGTGGGTGGATCACCTGAGGTCAGGAGTTTGAGACCAACATGGTCAACATAATGAAACCCTGTCTCTACTAAAAATACAATAATTAGCCAGGTGTGGTGGCATGTGCCTGTAGTCCCAGCTACTTGGGAGGCTGAGGCAGGAGAATCACTTAAACCCAGGAGGCAGTGAGCCAGGATAGCACCATTGCACTTCAGCCTGGTTGACAGAGCAAAAGCAAGACTCTGCCTAAAAAAAAAAAAAAAAAAAAAAAAAAAAAAAAAAAAAAAAAAAAAATAGAACTACCTGAGACTGTGTAATTTATAAAGAAAAGAGGTTTAGTTGACTCATAGTTCCACAGACTCTACAGGAGGCATGGCTGGGGAGGCCTCAGAAAACTTACAATCATGGTGGAAGGGCGAAGGGGAAGCAAGCACATCTTCACATGGCTGCAGGAGAGAAAGAGAGTGAAGGGAGAAGTGCTACACACTTTTAAACTAGATCTCATAAGAGCTCACGCACTGTCACAAGAACAGCAAGGGGAAAATCCACCCCTATGATCCAATTCCTCCCACCAGGGCCCTCCTCCAACACTGGGGATTGCAATTCAATATGAGATTTGAGTGGTGACATGGAGCCAACTATATTAATTGCTATAGATATAATTATTTTTAATAGTTTGTTTTTTAACTTTTATACCAGAATTGAAAATGACTTATGCACAATCATTATAATATTAGAGATTTCTGATTTTCACTATATATTTACCTTTACTGGTGAAGTTTTGTATATTTATATATTGTTATGTTGTGAATTAGTACCATCTCATTTCAGCTTGAAGAACTCCCTCTAGCACTTCTTCTAAGACAGGTCTAGTGATGTTGGACTCCTTCAGCTTTTGCTTGTTTGGGAAGGTTTTTATCTCGCTTCTGAAGGACAGCTTTACCAGATATAACATTCTTGGTCAGTAGAGTTTCTATTCTTTTAGCATTTTGAATATATCACCCTAATCTCTCCTGGGCTGAGAGGACGTTTCTGCTGAGAAATTCACTGCTAGTCTTATGAGGGCTCTGTTATACATAATGAGTTATACTTTCCTTGCTGCTTTCAAAATATTCTGTCTTTATCTTTTGATAATTTAATTATAATATTTTGATGTCAAATTTTCTTGTTCAATCTGTTTGGACACCTTTGGGCCCAATGAATCTAGATGTTCATTTCTCTCCCCAAATGTGGGACGTTTCCAGCCATTACTTCTCTAAATGTACTTTCTGTTCATTTTCTCTCTCTCTTCTCCTTCAGTAATTCCCATAATTTGCATGTTGTTTTACTTGATGGTGTCCAATAAATCCCATAGGCTTTTTTAAACTCATTTTTATTCTTTGCTATTTTTGCTCCTCTGAGTAAATAATATCAAATGACCTATCTTTGAGTTCATTTAGTCTTTCTTCTGCTTGAATGAGTCAGCTGTTAAAGCTCTCTATTAAATTTTTCCATCCAGTCATTGTATTTTTCAGATCTAGGATTTCTGGCTTTTAAAATATGGTTCCTGCTCCTTTCTGGCATTATAACTTTGTTTATATATTGTTTTCTAATTTTGTTGAGTTGTCTATCAGTGTTTACTTATAGTTCACTGAACTTTTTAAAGAGAATTATTCTGAATTCTTTGTCAGTAAGTTCATAGATCATTATTTCTTTAAAGTCAGTTATTAGAGCATGTTAGTTTATTTTAGTGGTATTATTTTTTCCTGATTCTTTATGATCCTTGCATCCTATCATTGGTGTCTGCACATTTGAGGAAACAATAACCTCTTCCAGTCTTTATAAGTTTGTTTTGGCAGGGAAAGCCCTTCACTAGTCAGTCCAGCCTGGAGTTCTGGACAGGTCAGCTGGTAGCATACATGGACAGGCAGAGCTTTCTGTTGAGATCTCTTGCTGGGCAAGATCATTGCCTGTGCTCTGAGATTGGATAAGGCTACTGCTGGTCTCTATGGTTGTTTGGATGTTTTGACTGGACCCTTTTGCTGGGCAGCAGCTAATGGCCAGGCTCTAAGATGGGACAAGGCCTTAACCTACTGCTAGGTGTGATCACAGGCTGGGCTCTGTGATTAGGCAGAGTTGAAGGCTGTGTTCCACAGTTGGGTGGTGCCACTGTATTAGTTATTCTCCAGAATAGGGCCACTTGCTGTGCTTCAAAGTTTATCAGAGTTGCTACCAGGTGCCCAGGTTCAGTGGGACCACAGAATATGCCCCACCTTTAGGTACTTGCTGCAAGCTGGGCTCATAAGTCAGGTAGCAGAAATTTCTTGAATCCCTGGTCAGGCAAGGCTGCAAGTTGTGCCCGACAGTTCAGAAGTGTCACTGGCTGGGCTGTGTGATCGGGTAGGACCACAGGCTATGTTCTACATTTGGACAGGGTGACTGGTTCTGCTCCCTGCCTGGGCATGGCCACAGGCTGGGATCTCTGGTTGCTTGGGGCCCCAAAGCTGTGCCCACCATTGAGAGAGGTCATTGGCTTGGTTTCCTGCCCATGCAGGTCATTGGCTGGGCTTTGCACCTGGGCAGGGTCTCAATTTGTTAGCAGGGCTAGAGACCATAGCAGGGCTAGAGACCATACTCTGTAGTTAGGCAGGGTGGCTGGCTTGATTTCCTGCCTGGAAAAGGACATATGCTAGGATTTGAGGCTGGGCAGAATCTCTTTGGGGGGTTCCCTGGTCAGGCAAGACAGAAACCTAAACACCTTAGATGGACTGGGCTGCTGGCTAGGCACCCAAGCTAGTTAGAACTGCTGACCATGCTGCCTGGCCAAATAGGGCCACCAGGTTGCCTCTGCAGGTGGACAGAGCTGCTGGCTGAGCTCTCTGATAGGGTGCTGATGTCAGGAGCACAGTACCAGCATGATGATCTATGCATTGGCCACTGTGAGCCCTGCCCTCACTTCTTCATTTCTAATCAAACCCAGGTGGTCCAGTCCCACTGATTGCCCGTTTGTTTCCCATGAGGCAAGACAGAATTGGGCCTCCTAAGAAGCAGCCCAGAATGCCAGGGAAGCTGGGTGTCCTCCTTAGGCTCCCCACTAGAGAAACCTTAGGCTCAGGGAAAACCTCTTTGTGTGGCACTGTGCCAGCCTGGGGGAGGACCCATTCCTCTTACCCTTCTAATGTGGTTTTTCTCAGGTTTTGTGGTCCAAGGGAGGTAGTTCAGCCTCTCTTGGGTTCTGAAATTTTCACAAAGGCATCCTTGTCTATGGATAGTTGCTAATGAGTCTTTCTGGGAGAGAGACTAAAGCCAGAAACCTCCTATTCTGCCATCTTAGTGACATCCCATCCTGGATGTGCCTTTTAAATCTAAGGTTCTAGTTTCAGCTCTGGAAAACTTTTTTTAAATTTGATTTCCCTATTCTCATTCTTTCTATTCTCTTCTGGAATTCCCTTTGGCAGAATGTTGAAACATCTTATGCAAAAGAAAAACCTTCTTTCTTCACATTTTCCATATCTTTCCCCCCAGCTATATTCCAGGAAGAAAAATGTGACTCACTAAGTTACTCTTCAACTGAGTCTATTCTGCACACCCAACTTTATTTTTTAACAGCTTTAATGGGGTATAATTTATATACTGTAAAATTCTCCCATTTTAAGTGTGTATCTCAATGATTTTTAATGGAATTACAGAGTTCTGCAACCGTCATCACAATCCAAGTGTAGAATATTTTCACTACCCTTAAAAGCTTCTTCATGACTATTTGGGATCAATTCCTGCTCCTATTCTCCAGCCCTAGGCAACCACCAATATACTTTCTATCTCTGTAGTTTTCCCTTTCCTGGACATTTCATGTAAATGGATCATATACGGTCTTTTACATCTGGGTTATTTCATTGAATGTAATATTTTTGAAGTTCATCCATGTTTTAGCATGTATTTATATTTCATTCCTTTTTATTGATGAATTGTATTCCTTTATATGGCTCTATCAATGGTATTTTTTTCATTTGCCAGTCAATGGAAATTTGGATTGTTTTTATTTTTTGACTATTATGAATAATGCTGTCTTGAGTATTTGCATACAAGCCTTTGTGTGGATATACATTTTCATTTCTAGGTAGATATTTAGGAGTGAAATTATTGGGTTCTATAGTAGCATTATGTATCACTTTTTAAAAATCTGTCTTACATTGTTTCCAAAAGACCATTTTACAGCAATGTATAAGGTTCCAGTTTTTCCACATCTTTGCTAAAACTTGTTATTTTCTGTCTTTGTAGTCATTCCAGTGGATGTGTTTTGGTATTTTGTTGTGGTTTGATTTTGCTTTTCTCTAATAACTAATGATACTGAACATCTTTTCACATGTTTTTATTTTTCACATGTCTTTTGGAGAAATATCTATTCAAATCATTTGTCCATTTTTAATTGGCTTGTCTTCATATTGAGTTGTCAGAATTCTTTACATATCTGAATACAAGTAGTTTATTAAAAATATGATTGGCTAATGTTTTCTCTCAGACTGTGACTAATCTTTTCTTTCTCTTTATGGTATATTTGAGGCACAAAATATTTAAATTTTGTTAAATTTTAACTTATTTATTCTTTTAAGGATTATACTTTTGTTGTAGCTAATTCTGTGTCTTACCTAAAGTCACAAAGATTTTTGCCTGTGTTTTCTTCCAAAAGTCTTATCATTTTTGCTGTCTTACAAGACTACTGCATAATTTGGGGAACCCAGTGAAAAATGAAAATGGCGGGGGGAATCCTTGTTCAAAAATTATTAAGGATTTCAAAACAGTGAAAGCAGACACTAAACTAAGCACAGAGTCTTTTGTGACTGCACAGGATGCATGTCCATAAAGCCATCCCTGCTTTTACATTTAGATCCATGATCCATTTTGAGTTGATTTATGCATATGGTGTGAGGTAAGGGTCTAATTTCATATTTTTGCATGTGTCTATCCAGTTGTACTAGTACTATTTGATTGAAAAGACTATCTTTTCCTCATTTAATTGCCTTGTCACTTTTGTGGAAAATCAATTGACCAAAAACCTAAGGATTTATTTCAGCATTCTCAGTTCTGTTGTATTGATCTTTATATATATTTATGCCAGTACTGTCTTGATTCATGCAGCTTTATAAGAAGTGTTGAAATCACAAAGTATAAGTCTTCCAACTTTTTTCTTCTTTTTCAAGACTGTTTTGGATATTCTGGGTTCTTTGCAATTCCATGTAAATTTTAGAATCAGCTTCTCAATTCCTGCAAAAGGCCATTTGGGATTTTGATAGGAATCATATTGAGTCTCTAGATCAGTTTGGAGAGAATTGCCATGTTAAACATATTGAGTCTTTCAATCCATGAACATGGGCATCTCTATTTATTTTGATCTTTAATTTCTCTCAGCAACATTTTGCCATTTTCAGCCTACAAGTCTTGCATTCTGTTTGTTCAATTTATTTTTAAATGTTTTATTATTTTGCCTACCTTTATTTTTGAATTTACAAACTCAACTTTTAAATTTCTAAGTTTCCTAGTTGGTTGAATGTTATTCATAACTTATTCAATATTAATATTATTATTATAACTTATAATAAGTTATGGGGTTATTAAATATACTTACTCAAAAGTCTTATTCTGTTTACTCTATTATTTCTATTCTTGGATATTACCTAAAAAATGGTAAAAGAAAGATCTGAAGGGACCTGGTTAGAACTCTGAAACTGCCCACTAAGCCAGTGTTAACACCTGGGGTGTAGTGGTTCCATGTCTTCCCTAACATTTATTCTGCATTTTATATACAAATGAAAGACTTTTTTAATTTATATAAAAATGTGATCATAATATATTGATCTAAACATGATGTTTTCATTGAATAACAAAACTAAGACCATCTATCCAAATTACTAGAATTAAATAGCTATGTAATAGTTCAACAGTGTATATTTACAGTAATGTACTTAACCAGCCAGCTGAATAGACAATTAGGTTGTTTTCAGGTTTAGGAGTATATGTTATTGTTGAGGGATTTTTCCTGGTAAAAACAAATGCTTCAACAAAAATTTTGCATTTATGAGCATCTAGTCAACAAATACTTACGGAACACCTTGTATATATCAGATACTCAAGAAAAATCAGTGGACAAAACAGACAAAACCTCTGCCCTCATGGCATATATATTTTTGAGGAGAAAAGAGACAATAAAGAATATGATAAACAATAAGTAAATAAGTAATTCATTTGGCATATTAGGGAGTAGTGAGGGCATGAGAAAAAGAAATAGAGTCAGATTAGGGGCTTGGGAGTATGGGGGCATGCTAGGGGGATTGTGATTGTGATTTTTAGATAAGTTGGTCAAAGCAGACCTCATTGGGAAGGTGATAGTGAAGCAAGGATCTAAACGAGACAAGGGAGTTAGTTCACTACATAGATATATGTGTCTGTGCTAAGCAGAGAAAATAGCCAGTATCAAGTCCCTAATGGTGGAGAATCTCTGGTGTAGTCAAGAAACAGCAGAGGTGAGTGTGGCCCAACAGACATGAGCAAAAGGAGAGGAGCAAAGGATGTATCATTTCAGACCCTTTGAATAGTGTAAGGATCTGTCTTTCACTCTTGAAGAAATTGGGAGCATTGAAAGTTCTGCAGTTCTTGTTTTTATAAGATGGATGTTGCCTTTTTATTTCTATAGGATAGATTCCAAAAGTGGATCTGCTGGGTCAGTCTGTAGTATATCTTAAAATTTAGTGGATGTTGCCAAATCTTTTCTGAAAAGGCTGTAGTAATTCATGCTCACACCAGGGATGAGTAAGTGTCTGTTTCTCTGAATCTTCTCCCGTGTGACACAGTGTCGCTAATGAAATTCTGTTTGCCAGTCTAATGGGCAAGCAATAGTTTCTCATTGATGTTTTAATTTTTATGTATTCACATCTTTATTAGACATTTTCATTTCCTCATATTTAAGCTGCCTGTTCAGGTCCATTTTGGAGGGGCTATTTGTTGCTTTTTATTAATAGACTATAGTCTTTGCCCATTAATATCAGATATATTAATCCTTTGTTGTATATATTGAAAATGCTTTTCTATACTCTTTTATATCTGTATTGCTTTTAAAAAACATTTTAACCTATTAAGAGAAATCTTCCTTTAACTACTCTCTTCTCAAATTTTTCTTGTCTGACTCAGATATTTGTTCTGTCATTTAAATATTTACATTATTTGATTCAGGTTTTTTTCCAACTTTTATTTAAGTTCGGGGGTACATGTGCAGGATGTGCAGATGTTCTACATAGCCAAAAGTGTGCCATGGTGATTCGCTGTGTGATTCATTCCATCACACAGGTGTTAAGACCAGCATTCACTAGCTCTTCTTCCTGATCCTCTCCCTCCTCCCAGCCCCCGCCCTCCGACAGACCCAAGTGTGTGTTGTTCCTCCTCATGTGTCCATGTGTTCTCGTCATTTAGCTCCCACTTATAAGTGAGGACATGCAGTCAGCACTATTCACAATAGCAAAGACATGGAGTCAACCTAAATGGCCATCAGTGATAGACTAAAGGAAGAAAATATGGTACATATACACTATGAAATACTATGCAGCTATAAAAAAGGAATGAGATCATGTCCTTTGCAGGGACATGGATGGAGTTGCAGGCTATTATCCTTAGCAAACTAATACAGGAATATTTTATCCAGTTTTAATGGGGTTCCGGGTTGCAAGTGCACCATACTTACATAATAATTTCAGAATAATGGATGTTTTAAAATTACTACCTTTTTTGTAATTGGAGGCCTTTCATAATCTCTGTTTATTTAGATCTTATTTAATTTTCTTCAATAAGATTTTTATAGTTTTCTTCATATAGGTCTCATACCTTTCAGATGTTTATAAATATATACATTTGTATTTGCTATTGAGTCTGAATGTTTTTTTCAATGTATGTCATTCCAAATAAAAACTATAAGTTTTATATATCTATTTTCTATTCATACTCTCATATGGTTTGGCTGTGTCCCCACCCAAAATCTCATCTTGAATTGTAATCCCCATAATCTCCAGGTGTCAAGGGAGAGACTAGGTGGAGGTAATTGAATCATGGGGCAATTTCGCCCATTCTATTCTCATGATAATGAGTAAGTTCTCATGAGATCTGATGGTATAAGGGGCTCTTCCGCCTTCACCTGGCACTTCTCCTTCCTGTTGCCTTGTGAAGAAGGTGCCTTGTTTCCCCTTCCCCTTCCACCATGATTGTAAGTTTCTTGCAGCCTATCCAACCACACTGAACTAAGTCAATTAAACCTCTTTCCTTTATAAATTACCCAGTCTCAAGCAGTTCTTTATAGCAGTGTGAAAACAGACTAATATATACTCCTCAGTAAATTTTTTTTCTAGTTCTTATGAATTTTATTAGGTCTCTAGGTTTCCTACATATATAATTATAGAACATATTGTACACTATTTTAGTATTTCTATCAATTATTTTATTTTCATATCCTATTGCATTAACTAAAGCTTCTAAAATATGTATATGTGAACACATATGTATATGTGTATACACACACACATATATATGTAAAAGATGGTGGTAATGGTAGACATCCCCATATTGTTTTCTATTTAAATGACTTCACCATTAATGTTTACTAAAACATTTGCTGATTTTAGAGACTTCATGTTGTGTTCATTTTTATTTCAGAAAGAGTTTTAATTTAAAAAAAAAATAGCTGCTAGGACTTATAAAATTCCCTTTTAAACCCATTCGTGAATATTATAGAGACTTTCTAAAGTTGAACTATTTTTTGTTTCATTCAATCTCATTGTCATTAGTTTTCTCTTTCTTCTTGGTTCTAAATAACCTCTAACTACAAGTTTTATTTCATCTTTGATCCAACACAGTGTGCTTTCTTTTGTTTTCTAAAATCTTAAGTAATTTATTTTCTTTATGAAGTCTGTTTCACCTCTAGTGATCATAACTTTTTGAGACTTCTTTTGTGGCTAAGATTATGCTGAATATTGATATATATTTCAAGGATATTGAGAAATATGTGTTCTCCTGTTTTTGTTGTTGTTGTTGTTGTTGTTGTTTGGGACAGAGTCTCGCTGTGTCACCCAGGCTGGAGTACAGAGACGCGATCTCGGCTCACTGCCTCCTCTGCCTCCCAGGTTCAAGCAATTCTCCTGCCTCAGCCTCCCAAGAAGCTGGGATTACAGGCATGCACCACCACGCCTGGCTAATTTTTGTGTTTTTAGTGAGATGGGGTTTCACTATGTTGGTAAGGCTGGTCTCGAACTCCTGACCTTGTGATACGCCCACCTCAGCCTCCTGAAGTGCTGGGAGTACCAGGATGAGGCACCATGCCTAGCAGTGTTCTCTGTTTTTAAGTCATAAGATTAAATATTAAATCATTCTTATTAATTTATCCAGAGCCTGTATACTTTGTCCATTTTTATGTAAAGAGTCAAAAACCGGAGGTGAATTGTTTTTCAATGTCCATAAAACATTTGTCTCATGACTTGTTTCTTGAATTTTGATTTGACGTTAAATGGGAACAGTCTTGCTTTTTGTTTTATTGACAATTGCATACCATAACTTGCTGATTTTCGATTTTGACATTTTTTGTGTCATTTTGTCCTAGTTGTGTCCTTAGTTGGATTCTCTTCGATTCCAATCAACATTGATATCATCAATATTGATGATTCTTTTTCAATATTATTAATATTGCCTTTCAATATCATTTTTCCTTTGCATTCTGTTTAAATAATTTTTCATACTTTTTCCATTTTATCTTTATTTTATTTCAATAGTTTTTGGGGAGAACAGGTGGTTTTGGTTACATGGATAAATTCATTAGTGGTGATTTCTGAGATTTTGGTGCATCCATCACCCAAGCAGTGTACACTGAACTCAGTGTGTATTCTTTTCTCTCTCACTCCCCTCCCACCCTTTCTTCTGAATCCCCAAAGTCCATTATCTCATTCTTATGCCTTTGCATTCTCATAGCTTAGCTCCCACTGATAAGTGAGAAGATAATGATTCTTGGTTCCATTCCTAAGTTACTTCACTTAGAATAATGGTCTCCAACTCCATCCAGGATGCTGAGAACGCCGTTATTGCATTCCTTTTTATGACTGAGGAGTACTCCATGGTATGTATGTATATATGTGATATATATATATATATATATTTATATATAACATTTTCTTTATCCATTCATTGGTTGGTGGGCATTTAGACTTGTTCCACATTTTCTCAATTGCTAATTGTGCTGCTATAAACATGTGTGTACGAATGTCTTTTTCATATCATGACTTATTTTCCTCTAGGTAGAGACCCAGTAGTGGGATTGCTGGATCAAATGATAGTTCTTTAAGGAATCTTCATACTGTTTTCCATAGCAGTTGCAATAGTTTACATTCCCACCTGCAGTGTAAAGTGTTCCCTTTTCGCCACATCCACACCAACATCCATCATGTTTTTATTTTTTAATTATGTTTTTTCTTGCAGGAGTAAGGTGGTATCGCATTGTGGTTTTGAATTGCATTTCCCTGGTAATTAGTGATGTTGAGAATTTTTTCATGTATTTCTTGGCCATTTGCATATCTTCTTTTGAGAATTGTCTATTCATATCCTTTGCCCATTTTTTGATAAGATTATCTGAATTTTTTTCTTGCTGATTTGTTTAAGTTATTTATAGATTCTGGAATTTTTGCTTAGTCTTACTTTGGCAATGTGGGCCCTTTTTTGATTCTATATGAATTTTAGGGTTCTTTTTCTAGTTCTGAGAATAATGATGGTGATATTTTGATGGGAATTCCATTGAATCTGTAGATTGCTTTTGGGCAGTATGATCATTTTCACAATATTGATTCTACCCATCCATGAGCATGGAATGTGTTTCCATTTGTTTGTGTCATCTGTGATTTCTTTCAGCAGTGTTTTGTAGTTCTCCTCACAGAGATCTTTCACCTCCTTGGTTAGGTATATCCTAAGGTGTTTTGTTTTTTTGTCGTTGATGTTGTTGTTGTTTTGCTTTTTTTTTTTTTTTTTTTTTGCAGCTGTTGTAAAAGGGATTTGATTTTATTTTCAGCTTGATCATTGTTGGTGTATAGCAGTGCTACTGATGATTTTGTATCCTGAAACTTTACTAAATTCATTTATCAGATCTATATCCTAGGATACAATCATATCATTGGTGAACAGTGACAGTTTGACTTCCTTTTTACCGAGTAGGATGCCCTTTATTTCTTTCTTTTGTCTGACTGCTTGGGCTAGGACTTTCTGTTTTATCTTTTACAACTCATTGTTTTCCTTGTTTTATCTCTCTAAAAATGCAAACTATGTCTGCTTTTTATTTTTATTTTCAGTGTTACATAAAGTTTTATAAGGTCTGATTTCACTCAATCAGTAGTTATTTTCAAATCTTTTAGAAAGGAAAGAAGGAAGGAAGGAAAGAAGGAAGCAGGAATATGTATAAAGGTATAGCAAACATCACACTTAATGGTGCTGCTAAGTGCTTCGTCCCTGAAATTGGAAATAAGGCAAGGAAGTCCACTCTCACCACTTCTCTTCAACATTGTATTCAAACTCCTAACCAGTGAAATAAGACCAAAAAAAGAAAATAATTGTTTGGGAAGAAACAGTAAATCAGTCTATTTGTTGATGATATAGATATTTTCTTTAAAATACAAAGGAAATCTATAAATAATTTACTAGAAATAATACATGAATTTAGTAATGCCATAAATTCATGGTTAATACATTTCAAACCAATTATATTTTCATATAACAGTAAAAGAGAAATTTGAAAAGCATTATCATTTAAAGTGACACCGAAACAATAAAATAACTAGGAATAAATTTATTATTTTATAAATTTAATTAAATTTAATTTTTTATTTCAATAGGTTTTTGGAGAAGAATACATTTAATGAAAGATGTACATGACTTCTAAAAACTATGAGCACTGTTGGGTAAAATTAAAGACATCTAAGTAAATCGAGAGATATACAATGTTAACAGATTGGAAGCTCAATATTGTTGTCAGCTTCCTCAAATTGATCTGTAGCTTCAATTTAAATCCAAAAAAAATCCTTAAGTCTTTTCTTGTAGAAATTGACAAATTGATTTGAGAAGATATGTACAAAAGCAAAGAATCTAGAAAATCCAAGACAATCTTTTCTAATTGACTTCAAGACTTTTGTTAAGCCATGATATTTAAGGCAAATTCTTATCAGCATAAGGGTAGACAAATATATCAATGGTATAGCATGGAAAGTACATATATAAACCCATGCTTATATTGTAAATTGTTTTTTGAATATTTTCATGACCTTTGAGTAGGCAAGTATTTCTTAGATAGTACACTAAAGTCATTAATCATAAAAGAAAAAATAACAAATTGGACTTTGTCAAAATTAGATTTCTTCCCATCAAAAGACATGATTAAGAAAATGAAAGAGAAGCTACAGACTGGGTGAAAATATTCACAATATATACATCAGACAAAACACTTCTATCCGTAATATATTTTAAAAACTCCTACCCATCAGTAAGTAAAACTGAATAATGTAAATGAGCCAAAGACTTGAACAGACACTTTACAAAAAAAAAAAAAAAAATTGCCAATTAGCACATGAAAATGTGCTTGACATCATTTTATCATTAAAGAAATACGAATTAAAACTAAAATGAGATATCACATCACACACACTGGAATGGCTAAAACTAGAAAGGCTCTCTCTGTTAGTCTTTGAAAAACAGTTTGGCAGGTTCTAAAATGATTAACAGTACTCTTACACAATGACCCAGCAATTCCACTCCTACATATTTACCCAAGAGAAGTGAAAACATCTTGCCACGAAAAGACTTGTACAAGAGCAGCAATTTTATTTCTAGTAGTCTCAAAATGGAATCAACTCCGATGACCATGAACTGAAAATTGAATAAGCAGATTGTGATAGATTCACACAATAGAATACCACTCAACAACAAAAATGAACAAACTACTGTTCAACACATCAACACAAATGATAAGCAAAAGAAGGCAGACACAAAAGCATATATATCTTTTATTCCATTTGTACGAAATCCAGTAGCAGGCAGTATCAACATATGATGGAAAAAATGACAGCATTGGTTGCCCCTGAGAGGCTACCTGGCTGCATGTGGTCAGCATGTAGGTTGACAGGCAGGGCATACACTGTTCTGTTCATTTCTCAAATAACACATCAGTTTTTGGCTCTGTGTCTCCCTTCAAATCTCCATTGTTTCTTACAAATTCTGTAGGGCACCATGATTCCTAACCTCTGAAAGCATCCATCCCCTACCTACTATTGCAACTAGCACTTTTCTGACCACTTTTTAACTTCAAGATTTTATTTGAAATCTCTTATCTGCTTATTGTTCTCTGCCATTCTTTTTGTCATTGTGAATCTAATTCCTTTGTTATTATTTTAGTGATCTTTAACCAGAAACTTTTTTTTACAGAAATTCAAAACAAAAATGTAACATTATTGTTTCCTGCCTCATGTTAGATACTGGAAAGTGCCAGTAATTCTCTTCTGGTTGGGAAGGAAGGGCTCATAAGTTTTCATAATATTAAGGAATACTGAGACGTTGACTAAAACATTATCAGAGCAATAAAGTAATCAACTAAGAACTAGAATTAGAGATTCAACTTTAAAATTACTTTCACAGGAAACAACAGCAATTTCTGAAATTCAGATGCCTAAAATTGTTCACCATATATAACAATAATACAGATATATTTATATTAACAGAAAGTAGAATCAGACATTCTAGGAGATATCATTGATATTCTCATGAAATTCTCAATAATGTGGTATCATTATTATTAAACTGCATTGTATTATTAATAAATTAATGATATGATACAGGATTATATTTCTTAACAGCTACAGATTAGACAAGGACATCTTATTTTTATCTTTCTCAGGTTTGTTTTCTCTCAGTTGTTAATTAAGATGCATATTCAAGGTTAGATTTTATTTTTATTCCATTGTTTTTCATTTCTCTGTGGATGACCTGCTTATTCCATCTAGATTCTGTAGGAATTTAATTTTTATTTCAAAAATATTTCATATATGGTTAGGTGAAGGTATCTTTACAATGGCTTTGTTCAGTTTAGGCAGAACTTTTTCAGTCCTCTATATTAGTTTTTCACAACCTCCATTTCTTCTATTACATCTTTTTTGTTGCTTAAATTCCATTTATTCTGGCCTCTACTGAGTATCACCTATTTTATATGTGTTCGTTCTTTGTAGCTTGTCCTTTATATGTAAAGTCTTACAATCTCCACAAACATCTCAGAATCTTGACGACCATTTTCACATGGTGTCCTTTTTCCCTAGGATGTTCACAGAAGACCAGGATGTAGATGAGGGACTTCTCTGTGACGCTGTATTCAAGCACTTCAAAAGACATAAGGTGGAGATTTCAAATGCAATAAAAAAGACATTTCCATTCCTTGAGGGCCTCCGTGACCGTGAACTCATCACAAATAAAATGTTTGACGTGAGTAAAGTTTATTATGTCACAATCTGGTAAGCCAGCCCCAAAGTAAGTTATGCTTTGATATCCTAGACCAAAACTTCAGGGTACAACTTGCTAACTGACAGGTTTCCTATGAGTGGGGAACTTTTTCAAGTATTTCTGTAAGTGTTCCTGTAAAGTAGAAAAGGAGGGGAGAAGCAGAGGTCACCGGAGATGGTCCTGCTTCCAGCTGAGGGAATGGTGTTCCATGGTGCCCTCTGGAGTTGGAGTGAATGGTACTGGAGAAACTGGAATAGAAACAGGTGTTCTCCATAAATGTACAGTGTTTTGTAGAATTCATACACTATAACATAAACTAGAACTTAAAAATAATTTTAATGAACTGATTTACTTGAAATAGCAATTGGCACCGCATTTTCTTCCACTTAACATCAATTTAAAATACCTAGATCTGAGAACATTAAAACCCACAGGGAATTGGTGTCCAGAGAGGACAAATTTGGAGGTAAATGCTTGTTATTCTTTCTCCAACACATGTGTTTTCTTTTTCTTTCCTTTTTTTGTGCATTTCTGGAGTCTTGGACTATGGGTAAATTCCACCCATAGGCCCTGTTGGAGATACAGAGCAGCGAGTCATCTCCGGCTATGAATGTGCTTCCTCTGTGGCCAAGTTCACAGCAAGGGGAGAATGGTCGCCTGGTTTCCTTGAGCCCTTCAGGCCAAATCAGTCTTGGGGGAAGAGCAGGGGTTGTCCAGCCAACAAAACAGCCATTCATCAATTGCCTGCTACGTCTATCCCAAAAACATATGGATCAGGCTGTTAAAGGACTTTGAGGCCACTTTTATCCTTCCAAGTTGCCCCTTTTTGCATCTAATGTAAATGAGGGTGAGGCAATCAGGCTCATCAGTGGGTATTTTTAAGGAGAAGGGATTTACTTCTTTCATTACTGGCTATACCAATAAGTAAAAATTATAGAACTTCACATGAAAATACTTATGTAGAGAAATTAGAATACAGTAACCATAGAATTCCTTTCTAGAGCTCTTCTGTAACTTGGAAGTCTGTATTTATATTTTCTCTATTCAATATTTTTTAAGGATTCTCAAGATTCTTGTAGAAACCTGGTCCCTGTACAGAGAGTAGTGTACAATGTTCTCAGTGAACTGGAGAAGATGTTTAGCCTGCCAGTTCTGGAAGCACTGTTCAGCGAGGTCAACCTGCAGGAATACCCCGATTTAATTCACATTTATGAAAGCTTCAAAAATGGTAATTAGATTTATTATCTACCTTTTGATTTCCAGGGTCGATTTTTTTTCAATAAGTGTATACTGAGCTCCTACCATGTGTGACACATTTTGTTGGGCAGTGGGGATAGAGTAGTTAACAAAATAGACATGTCATGAGTCTTCTCAAAGCTCATGGCTTATGGTCATGGTAAAACAAGCACCTGGATGTCGGCTTCACTGGCAACTTGGACTCACAGGACAACCAGAGCAACACTGGCATCAGATTTACTTAGAAGAGCATAGAGTAAGAAACAGAATCCCAACAGGGCAGCTTCTTCTCTTCAGTGGGAGCCCTTGCAGTGGTCTACATAGCAGTCCACCAAATTGACTACTACCTGCCCTGAGTGACAACTTAGCTGTGGGTGCAGGATCCACCTTGGCTCAGCACCACATGCCTATGGGAGTGTATGTCTCTTGTAACAACTCCATATAACAGCTTTCAGGACCCCATATGGGCAAGCTGAGTTACAGGAGCAAACTGAGTTACAAGAGTTATCAATTGAAGGAAGACCACAACTATGGCTTCCCCACAGGTATTTGTTGTCCATACATAGTCCCAGTCAACCAGTCATGGGTCATTTCTAACCTCTGTTTGCCTAGTAACACTGCAAAAAAGGCTATCTTTATTAGGTTTTCAGAATATGAACAAGAAAGTTAACCCTGGGTCAAGTTTGCCTTCAGTGAAGTAGAAGTGGTTTTGCTAACCCTTTATCCACAAGGGATGAAACAAAGATTAATTAAGCAATGACAAAACCAATTACTCTGCCAGGGACTATTTTTGGTGCTATACCAAACTAAAGGTTTCATTCTTGACCTTTTTCCTAAGAATGCGTAATTTATACTGTTAAAATGGTACACATTAAAGACGTCCTACAATTTTTTTACTTGCCTGGAAAACTTTTTATTCCCACACAGTTTGATCTCAATCCAGTTCTCCAAATAAGAGATAGAGACATCACAAGAGAAACTGGCACATGCCCTGAAGAGGGTGGATGCTATGGGAACTGGAATAAAAGTTTGAAAGCATGTCTGCAAAACAGGACAAATTAGATTTGGCTAAATCTGAGAGTGAGAAGCAACATAGGAGCTGACTTAGATCAACTGGAGGAAGATATTGAATGGTCTGGAATTTAAAGCTAAGGAATTTGAAGTTTACTTACTAGGCAATCAAGAAATACTACAGGTTTATGAACAAGGAAAGAAATTTAAGCAGTAGTTGCATATGGCTTATTGATTTGTATCAATACTAACCTTATCTAGATTAATAATAAAATAATTTCTATAGCAAATATTCAAGTCAGAAAAGGAATAAAAGGAAATCAAATACCTGGGCACAAATTTCAAGTCAATGTTTGTAACCAGGATGGTCCAGGCTGTGGGGATGGAAGGGAATGGTGCTATCTTTACTGCCCACATTCTCAGGGGCTCTGTTCCTCTCCATGGACTGCGGGGATCCCCCTTCCTAGCTCCAGTGCCCTCAACTCATGTCTTAGTTTCTGGCGCTCCTGGTGCTTGGGTGACCTGCCCTGAGGATCACTGTCACTGACCTGAGACAGCACCACACACCACCCGTCCAGCACAGCAGCCCACCCACCCTCAGGGAGATGCTGCTGACTCTCGGACCCTGAAGTTCACACAAGCTGCCCCTGTGTCCTCTGTTATGTTTATTTGAGAACTGTTCATCCTCCCTGACCCAATTAAGACAACGTTCTCCTGTTTTCTAGCCTCATCTTTAAAGATATTGAGGTTTTCTCACTTTTTTTCTATTTATGTTTTTTTGAGACAGAGTTTCAATTTGTTGTTGCCCAGGCTGGAGTGTAGTGGCATAATCTCGGCTCACTGCAGCCCCAACTTCCTGGGCTCTAGTGTTCCTCCCATCTCAGCCTCTTGAGTAGCTGGGACCACAGGTGTGCAATACCACATCCAGCTAATTTTGTTTTTTTTTTTTTTTTCAGATATGAGGTCTAGCTATGTGGCCCAGGCTGGTCTCAAAATCCTGGGCTCAAGCAATCCTCCTGCCTTGGCCTCCCAAAGTGTTGTGATTACAGGTGTGAGCCACTGCACCTGGCTGATTATAAAAAAATGGAATCTTTCTAGGACTTGAGACCTTCTCCCCAGGAAATTCCCCAGTTTCTTCCTTACACTTGATATATGCCTACCCTGCCATCTGACAATTTTGAGGGTAACATAGCTCACAATGTTTCCATTACTCCTTTATCCTTAAATCTTGAGTGTCTCCTTTCTGTGTAGGACAATAAAGCCTTCATTGTTGGGGTCTTCTCTTCTCTGTCCCAAGGGATAACAGGAGAACTTTAGGTCATGAGGAAACCTCTGAGCTCTGAGTCACCCAAGGATTGGAAATTCCTAAAAGCATGATTTCCAGACATTGTCCCTGGTCCCTGTAGATCTCTAATTGCGTCTTCTTTCTCCCGCTCTTCAGTAATCCAAGACAAATTGCCTCTCCGAGAAAGTGATGGAGAAGAGAGGGAGGAGAGGCCTGGCATCCAACTAAGTCTTGAACAAGGTAAAAATGACAGAATAAAAACTATCTCTAAGAGAGGTTAGGGATCCAAGGTTCTGAGTGGAGATTGTGAATCAGGGAAGACATACGGAAGGACAATGGAGAAGTCAAGGAGGGGGTTATATGAGCTCCTAACCAGATGCAGGGTTCTGGAGAAGTGGCCATGACAAGACATAGTTGGCTCAATAACCATAAGGGAATCAGAGCCAAGTGTGTCACTAGGCCAGATTTACAGATGCCAGCTACCTAGAAGTAATTGTGATTTAGAAAGTTCCCCGTAGGGGATCTGTGTGAAGTTGTGAAGGGTTAAGAACCACAGCCCATGGTCCATGGTCAACATCAAAAAGGAGACCCTTGGAGAAAGAAAGGCTCCTGTTTTACCTGTACTGTCATATTCACAACACTTCTGACACCAAACATGTCGGTGGTCTCCCCACACCAATCAGTTCTCCAATTCTCTGCAGATACCACCTGATATCTTATAATTTAATTGAATTCTGCCACTAATTGCCCAGACTTGGCACAGACTCCACAGGTTAATAGCTCATTCCCATAAGAATGCCCCCCCACTTCAGATGCCAGTTGCAAGTCTCAGGTTGTGGCCTGTGCTTCCGACCAACTTCCTGTAAATTGGAGGTTCCCACACGCCCTTCATTGGCTTCGATACTTTCCTAGTAGATCACACAGAGTGCATGGAAATGTCTGACATTTATTATAAAGGATACAACTCAAGAACAGCCAAGTGGAAGAAATGCATAGGGCAAAGCGTGGGGAAGGGCACAGAGCTTCTGCCCTCTCTGGGACACGACTCTCCTGGCACTTCCATGTGTTTGCCAACCCAGAAGATTTCTGAACCCAGTCACTTAGGGTTCTTTATGGACATTCCATTATACAGTCTGAATTGATTAAATCATTGCTACCTGATTATTAAGTTAACCTCCATTCCTCCTCTCCCCTCCCTGGAGGTCAAGAGGTGGAGCTGAAAGTTCCAACCGTCTAATCTCACGTTCAGCTCCCCTGGCAACCACCCCCCAATCCTTAGGGGCTTTCCAAAAGTTACCTCATTAACATGAACCCAGATGTGGTCGAAAGGGGCTTGTTATGAATAACAGAAAGTGCTCTTTTCACTTGTCATGACTTAGGATGCTTCAAGGGTTTTGGAAGCTCTGACCAGGAGCAGGGAATGAAGACTGAAATGTATATTTCTTATGATATCACGGGGGCTACTTGGAGGTGGCAGAATAGGGGAAAAATTTAAATGTGAGGATGTTGTTTAAGAGCAGGAACATTCAAAGAGAAAGGCGGTCTTGTAGAGAGACTCAGAAAGGAAGTGGTGCACATGGAAGAGGGTGTAGATACCTAGAGGACGAAGGAAGGGAAATGAAACTGTAAAAAGGGGTAAAAGACAACAAAAATCACCGTGCCATTAACAGCTCACTTTGATTGAACATCTACTCTGTGGCAGTTGGTTTAATGCTCATGACAGCCATTGGAGATTAATATTACTTATATGCCTATTTTGCAGATAAGGTAACTGAAATTCAGAGATACCACAAACGGAGTTTACCTAGGGTCAGATGAACAAGGAAAAACCCAGGTGTTCTACCCCAGAGCCTGCATTCCTAACTCTGTGCTATCCAGGGAATCTAGAAAAAATAAACACAGAAAAATGAGGAAATGTTTGCAGACAAAAAGATCCAGAAAAAAAGAATACCAAGAGCTGCAGGAAGCAGAGGCTACTCAGACACTGAGTCCTCATGGAAAAGCCAGTGAGAAAGCATAAACAGATGTGGAGAGGGAGGGTGTTGCGTAAAAGGGGGTGGGCATGAGGCAACCAGGACTTCGAAGAAACTGAGCTAAGGGCCCCGGGCAGGGTAGCTCTGGGGACAAAGGCAGGATCACTCTGCCATAGTCAGTTACTGGAGTGTATCACAGAGGACACTCAGCAGGGTTGTCTGGTCAAGGCCCCTGTCAGCCAGGGGTGCAGCTGACCCAGTCCCCTACTCTCGAGGCTGGAGTCTGACTTCAATAATTAGGTGGCATCTGCCAGCTCCAGATGGCCTGTGCACTGAGACTTAGAAGGGGTCTTTAACTCCTACATTACAGAGACCAAAAAGGGATTAAAAGAGAATGGCAAGATCCATACCTCAATTTCTGAAATAAACTTCTAATTTCTTCCTGCCAGGAACTGGTGAAAACTCTTTTCAAAGCCTGACTTGGCCCCGTTGGGATTCCCCATCTCATGATGGTTTGTTCCTGTTTACTACTCTTTGAGCCTCTGCTATCCTTGCCCCATTCTGAAACGTGCTGTGGGGTTGCCTCTTTGTGTTAATGATTGCCCAGAATTTTCAGTTTTTACATCTACAGTTTTTCCGTTTCTGGGATTTAAGTAACAAGTCCTTATCTTGCCTAGGAGGGTCTCTTCCTCCCACACCCCTTAAGCACACTTGCTGCTTGTTCCTGCTGCCGCTGAGCCTGGCCGTTTTACCCATGTGCCTGCTTCACCATTTTCTGCCTGCATCTGCTTGAGTCTGGCTGTTGCTTGGTGCCTTGATCTTACGTCCATCAGTGGCCCATGCTGTAGTGGTTGGAAGGGAGTGACGGGCAGCAGGGGGCAAATAAAATATCTGTGAATCAAACCATGGTTTAGGTACAACCCCACCTGAAAATGGACTCTCAGAGCACCCCTGTGAAACAGAAGAGATAAATGCAGACAGAAAAGATACAACCAGTGACAAAAATGATTCGCTAGGAAGCCAACAAACAAATGAACAAAGTGCCCAAAAGACTGAGCCAACAGGTAAGACTGACTGGGTTCACGTGAATGGGGACGAGCCAAGGGGCCCTGGCTGGTGGCAGAGGAAGAGTCTAATGCACAATGCAAGGAGATACCTGTTTAACAAGCAGGGGAAAATCACACAGACACAGAAGGGGCCTGATATACGGATGAGCCTGATACACTGACATACTGATGACAAAGACCTGGAGGAAGAAAGATAGAAGCAAAAAACTGAGAGAGAAAGGGGAAGATTTGCAGAGTCTCACCAAAGAAGAGAGACAGAAACAAGAGGCAAAAGGAGAAAGTAGAGAGAGATTGGCCAGGAATCAATAAAGCACAAACACCTTCATGCAGCAGTATATGCAGACAGGGGTATAGGTAGAAACAGGAGAAGAAAGGAGAAGCAAGGTGAGGTCTAACCAAATGGAAATAGGACAGAGCAAGGCTCCACTAGATTCTCAGCTGTGATCTCATTTATCTCCAGAATCCTGTGAACAAGTCGCTGTCCAAGTGAGTAATGGGGATGCTGGAAGGGAGACGCCCTGCCCATTGCCGTGTGATGAAGAAGGTAATTATTGCTTACCTTGCCTATTTTCTTTCCTTTCTTATTCAGACACTATACGTTTGTTGGTTGGTTGGTTGGTTGTTGTTTTACCATTGTAACCACTTTTTAAAATTAAAAACTGGATGTATTTAGCATTACATGTTGTTTTGAAATATGTACACATTGTGAAAAGGCTAACTAGCTAATTAGCATAAATAATTAGCATAGATAATTACCGTAGGTCTAATTAGCATAAATATCACCTCAGGTACTTATCGTTTTTGTGGTGATAATGCAAAATCTATTCTCTCAGTAATTTTTAAGAATACAATACATTATTAACTATATTAATCGTGTTGTATAATAGATCTCTTAATGTATTTCTCCTATCTAACTGAAATTTTGTATCCCTGGACTAACATCTCCCCAGTCCTCATCCTCATATCCCCAGCCTCTGTTACCACCGTATACTCTCAACTTCTATAAATTCAACTTTATTACACTCTACATATAAGTGAGATGTCATACATGTCTTTCTGTGCCTGTCTTATTTGACATAACGTAATATCCTCCAGGTTCGTGGCTGTTGTTACAAATAACAGGATTTCTTCCTTTTCAAAGGCTAGATAGTATTTCAGTGTATAGATGTATTTCATTGTGTATATATTTTCTTTATCCATTCACCCATTGATAGATACTTAGGTTGTTATAGATACTATATCTTGGCTATAGTGAATACTGCTGCAATGTACATGGGAGTGCAGATCTCTCTTCCATATACAGATGGCCCCTGATTTATGATGGTTAGACTTACGATTTTCAACTTTACAATGGGTTTATTAAAGTATTCAATGCATTTTTGACTTATGATATGTTCAGTGTATGGTAGGTTTATGGAAATGTGGTCCCATCGTAACTCTAGGAGCATCTGTACTGATTTCATATCCCTCGAATATATATTCAGTGGTGGAATTCATGGATTGTATGGGTAGTTCTACTTTTTATTTATTTGAGGACACTCTATATTGTTTTTCTTAGTGATCGTAGCAATTTACATTCCCAGCAACAGTGTACAAAGGTTCCCTTTTCTGCACATCCCCACCAATGTTTGTTATCTTTAGTGTTTTTTATAATAGCCATCCTAACCACTATGTGGTGATGTTCATTGTGGTTTTAATTTGCATTTTCTTGATGATTTCAAAGGCAGGGCATTTTTTCACATATCTGTTAGTCATTTGCTTGTGTTCCCTTAAGAAATGTTTATTCAGGTCCTTTGCCCATTTAAAAATCTGTTTGTTTGTTTTTAATATTGAGTTGTTTGAGCTCCTTAAGTATTTTGGATAATAACCTTTATCAGATACATGGTTTGCAAGTATTTTCTCCCATTCTGTAGGTTGTCTCTTCACTCTGTTGATTGTTTCCTTGCCTATGCAGAAGCTTTTTAGTTTGATGTAATCCCAGTCCTTTTTGCTTTTGTGATTGTGCTTCTGGTGTTATACCCAAAAAATACTTGCTCAGACCAATGTCGTGAAGCTTTTCCTCTGTATTTTCTTCTAGTAGTTTTACAACCTTGGTTATTAAATTTCAGTATTAAGTCCATTTTGAGTTAATTTTTTAATATGGCATGAGATGGGGTCAATTTTAATTCTTCTGCATGTGGATATCCAGTTGTCCCAACACCATTTATTAAAGAGAAAGATGTCCTTTACCCATTGCATATTCTTGGCACCTTTGTTGAAAATCAATTGACCATAAATGCATGGATCCAAACTCTCTATTTTGTTCCATTTTTCTACGTGTCTATTTTATGCAAGCACCATGCTCTTTTGATTAATATAGCTTTGTTGTGTATATTGAATCAGGTAGTGTGATGCTTTCTGCTTTGTTCTTTTTGTTTAAAATTGCTTTGGCTAGTTGGAGTCTTTTGTGCTTCCATACAAATTTTTAAATTGTTTTTCTATGTCAAAAAATGCTATTTGGATTTTATTTATTTATTTATTTATTTTTTTGAGACAGAGTTTTGCTCTTGTTGCCCAGGCTGGAGTGTAATGGCACAGTCTCAACTCACTGCAACCTCCACTTCATGGATTCAAGTGATTATCCTGCCTCAGCCTCCAGAGTAGCTGGGATTACAGGCATACGCCACCATGCCCAGCTAATTTTTTGTATTTAGTAGAGACAAGGTTTCATCATGTTGGTCGGGCTGGTCTTGAACTCCTGACTTCAGGCGATCCTCCCATCTGAAACTCCTAGGTGCTGGGATTACAGGCATGAGCCACTGCACCCGGCCGCCATTGGAATTTTTATAGGGATTGCACTGATTCTTTAGAGGACTTTGAGTAGTCTGGACATTTTAACAATATTAATTCCTCCAATCCATGAACATGGGGTATCTTTTCATTTCTTTGTTCTTCAGTTTCTTTCATCAATGTCTTAGATTTTTCATTGTACACATATTTCACCTCCTTAGTTAAATTTCTTCTTAAGTATTTTGTTGTAGTTATTATAAATTGGATTGTTTTCTTGATATCTTTTTCAGAGTTTATTGTTAGTGCATAGAAATGCAACTGATTTTTGTATGCTGTATTTATATCCTACCACTTTACTGAATTTGTTTATTAGTTCTAGCAGTTTTTTTGGTGGAGTCTTCGGGCGGGATTTTCTATAGATAAGATCGGGTCATCTGCAAATAAGGACAATTTAAAACTTCTTCCTTTCCAATTTGAATGGCTTTTATTTCTTTTGCCTGCCTAATTGTTCTGGCTAGGACTTGCAGTAACATGTTGAATAGCAGTGAGAATGGGCAATCTGTATTAGTCCATTCTCACACTGCTAATAAAGACATACCAAAGACTGGATAATTTATAAAGGAAAGAGGTTTAATTGACTGATAGTTCAGCATGGCTGGAGAGGCCTCAGGATCTTACAATCATGGCAGAAAAGGGGAAGCAAACACGTCCTTCTTTACATGGCAGCAGCAAGGAGAAGTGCAGTGCAAAGAGGGGACAAGTTCCTTATAAAACCATCAGATCTTGTGAGAACTCACTCAAGAACAGCATTGAAGTAACTGCCCCCATGACTCAATTACCTCCCACTAAGTCCTTCCCATGACATGTGGGGGTTACTACAATTCAAGATGAGATTTGGGTGGGGACACAGCCAAACCATATCAGCATTATACTCTTGTTTCTAACCTTAGAGGGAAATCTTTCAGTTTTTTGTCATTAAGTATGATACTAGCTGTGGGCTTGTCATGTATGGCCACTATTGTGCTGAGATACATTCCTTCTGTATCTATTTTGCTGAGAGTTTTTATCATGAAAAAATGTTGAATTTTGTCAAATGCTTTTTCTACATCTATTGAGATGATCATATGGTTTTTGTCCTTCATTCTATTAATGTGGTGTATGACCTTTTTAGATGTGTGTATGTTTAACCATTATTGCATCCCAATGATAAATCTTATTTGATCATGGTGTTTAATGTGCTATTGAATTTGATTTGATAGTATTTTGTTGAGGATTTTTCATATACGTTTATCAAGGATAGTGGCCTATAATTTTCTTTTCTTGTAGTGCTCATGTCTAGCTTTGGTATCAGGGTAATGCTGGTTTCATAAAATGAGTTTGGAAGTAGTCCCTCTTATTCAATTTTTGAGAAGAGTTTGAAAAGGATTGCTATTTGTTCTTTAAATATTTGGTAGAATTCAACAGTGAAAGCATCTGGTCCTGAGCTTTTGTTTGGTGGGTGGTGTTTTATTATGGATTAAATCTTACTCATTATTGGTCTGTTCAGATTTTCCTGTTTCTTTATTATTCAGTCTTGGTAGGCTTTATGTGTTTAGGAATTTATCTATTTCTTCTAGGTTATCCAATTTGTTGGCATTAAATTGTTCATAGTAGGGTCTTATGATTCTTTGTATATATGTGGTATGAGAAAGGTAGTGTCTCCTCTTTCATTTCTGATTTATTCATTTGAATGTTTTCTCTTTTTTCTTAGTCTAGCTAAAGGTTTGTCAATTTTATTTATTTTTTCAAAAAGCCTATGCTTTGTTTTGTTGATCTTATTTTTTTCTAGTTTTAAACTCATTTATTTCTGGTCTGATATTTATTGTTTCCTTCTTTCTGCTAATTTTTGCCTGAGTTCTACTTCTTTGTCTGGTTTCTTGAGGTATAACATTAGGTTGTTTGAGATCTTTCTTCTTTCTTGATGTATTCTTGTGTTTATTGCTATAAACTTCCCCTCTTATAACTGCTTTTGCTGTATCCCAGAAGTTTTGATATGTTATATTTCTATCTTCATTTGCCTCAAGATTTAAAACTTTTTTCTTTTTAATTTCTTCAATGACCCATTGGTTGTTTGGGAGTCCATGTATTTGCAGATTTTTCAAAATTCCTCATTATTGATTTCTAATTTCATATCATTGTGGTCAAAAAATATATCTGATATAATTTCAGCCTTCTTTACTTTGTTAAAACTTGTTTTGTAGCCTAACATATGATATATCCTGTAGAATGTCCCATGTACAATTGAGAAGAGTGGTAGTTTTCTGCTTGTAGATAAAATATTCTATATATGCCTATTAGGTCCCCTTAGTCTAAAGTATAGTTTAAGTTTGATGTGTTCTCATTGATTTTCTCCCTGGACAATCTGTCCATTGCTGAAGGTAGGGTGTTGAAGTCCCCTAGTATTATTGTATTAGTCTCTCTTTCCTTCAGGTCTATTAATATTTGTTTTATATATTTAGTTGCTCAAATATTGGGTGCATATGTTTACAATTGTTATACCATCTTGATAAATTGACTCCTTCGTCATTACATAATGACCTCCTTTTTTTCTTTCTTTTTGTTTCTTTTGTTTTTGTTTTTCTTTTGGAGATAGGTTCTTGCTCTGTCACCCAGGCTGGAGTGCACTAGTGCAATCATGGCTCACTGCAGCCTCAACTTCCTGGGCTCAGGCAATCCCCCCAAGTAGCTGAGATGACAGGCATGTACCACCACATCTGTCTCTTTTTTTTTTTTTTTCTCATTATTTATAGAGACAGGATTGCCCTATGTTGCCCAGGCAGGTCTCAAACTTCCGGGCTCAAGCAATACTTTCACCTCAGCCTCCCAAAGTGCTGGAATTACAGATGTAAGCCATCGTGCCTGGTTTTATCATGACCTTTTTTGCCTTGTTTTATATTATTTGATTCAAACTGTATCTCATCTGATGTAAATATACCTATGCCTTCTTTCTTTCATTTCCATTTGCACAAAATATCTTTTTCTATCTTTTCACTTTAAGTCTATGTGTGTCCTTAAAAGTGAAGTGAGTGTCTTGTAGGCCACGTATACTTGGTTCATGTTTTATAAATTCATTCAGCCACTCTATATCTTTTGATTGGAGAATTTAATCTATTTACATTTAATATAATTAC
Organism: Macaca fascicularis; assembly: GCF_037993035.2. NCBI lineage: Eukaryota > Metazoa > Chordata > Mammalia > Primates > Cercopithecidae > Macaca > Macaca fascicularis. The sequence continues at coordinate 126,387,238 of NC_088386.1, forward strand.
TGATAGGTGAGTACTTTCTTTTTTTTTTTTTTTTTTTTTTGAGTCAGAGTCTCGCTCAGTCACCCCGGCTGGAGTGCAGTGGCACAATCTCGGCTCACTGCAAGCTCTGCCTCCCGGGTTCATGCCATTATCCTGCCTCAGCCTCCCAAGTAGCTGGGACTACAGGTGCCTGCCACCACGCCTGGCTAATGTTTTGCATTTTTAGTAGAGACGAGGTTTCACCATGTTAGCCAGGATGGTCTCGATCTCCTGACCTCGTGATCCACCCACCTCGGCCTCCCAAACATTTTGTTTATTGTTTTCTGCTTGTCAGTAGATTCTTTATTCTTTTCTTTCTCTCTTACTGCCTTCCTTTGTGATTAGGTGATTTTTCTCTAGTGATAACGCTTTGATTCCTCTTTATCTTTTGTGTATTCACTGTAAGTTTTTGCTTTGTGGTTAACATGAAGTTTACACAAAACATCTTATAACAGGCTATTTTAAGCTGATAACAACTTAATTTTGATTACCTACAAAAATTGCACTTTTACTTTACTCCCTCATTTAAAATGTTTGATGTCAGAGTTTACATATTTTTTTTTTTAGTGTATACCTTAACAAATTATTGTAGCTACTTTTTTTTAAAAATTGTCTTTTAACCTTCATACTAGAGGTAGAAGTGATTTACACACCACCATTACAGTATTATTCTATATTTTGACTGTACATTTACTTTACCAGTGAGTTTTATACTTTCTTATATTTTTATATTATTAGTTAACATTTATTTCTTTCAGCTTTAGCATTTCTTGTAAGACAGGTCTGGTGGTGATGAATGTATTCATCTTTTGTTTTCCTAGCAGAGTCTTTACCTCTCCTTTATTTCTGAAAGACAGCTTTGCCAAGAAAAGTATTCTTAGTTGTCAGGTTTTTGGGGGCACTTTGAATATTTCATCTCATTCTCTCCTGATCTATAAGGTTTCTGCTAAAAAGTTCACTGCTACATTTATTAAAACTCCCTCATATGTTAGTTGTTTCTTTTCTTCTATTGCTTTCAGGATTCTCTCTTTGTCCTTGAATCTGAACAGCTTATTATAGTATGTTTTGGTGTAGTCTTGTTTGCATTGAATCTGATTGGAGACCATTGACCTTCTTGTGCCTGGAAATTTATGTCTTTCACCAGATTGGCAAAGTTTTATACTATTATCTCTTTAAATTAACTTTCTACTTTTGTCTTTCTCTTCCCTTTTGTGAATTCCTGTGATTCAAATATTTGCTCTTTTGATGTGTTTCATAAATCCTGTAAACTTTCTTCATGACTTTTCATTCTTTTTTCTTTTTATTCTCTGACTGTATTTCAAATAACCTGTCTTTGAATTCATATTCTTTCTTCTGCATGATCAATTCTGCTGTTGATGCTCTCCGATGCCTTTTTAAATTTCATTCATTGTATTTTTCAGCTCCAGAATTTCTGTTTGATTTTTTAAATAATTTCAATATCTCTGTTAAATTTCTCGTTTTGGTCATTTATTGTCTTCCTGATTTTAGTGAATTGTTTTTCTATATATTCTTAAGGTTTGCTGAGATTACTTAAAACAATTATTTTGAATTTTCTGTGTAAGGCAGTTTGTTGTCTCCATTGCTTTAGGGTCTGCTGTGGGGAGATTATTGTGTTCTTTCGGTCATGTTATTATCTCTTTGGTTTTGATGTTTCTTGTTGCCTTACATTTATGTCTGTGCATTTGAGAAAGTAGGAATTATTTTAGTCTTTGCAGTCTGACTTTGTCTGGGAAAGCCTTTCACCCTATTTAAAGATTCTAGGAAGGCCATCTGGCATGGTGCCAGGGCAGATTTGCTGCTAGAGTCCTCAAGCAGGCTAGTCTGGTGCCTAGGACGACCAATGGGCAGGTCTGTGCTGGGGGGAACCTTGAACCAGAATCTGCAGGGTTCTACAGCACTGGTGCAGGCTTCTTTAGGCACTTCAGTAGGCCTGAAGCCCAGTGCTATTGAAGCCAGCTTGCTGCTGGGATGGGCCTAAAGCCCAGTGCCACTGGGTCCAGTTTGTCACTCAGTCTGGTCTGGATCGTGGGGTCACTGAGGCTGAAATAGAGCTATAGGAGGCTGGAGACTGAGTTTGCAGGGCTGGACTGAATCCTGGGGCTGCAGGATTTAGGTTGGGGTCAGGGTGAGCTTGGAGGTTCCGACCATGGGTACTGGCTAGAGTCTGGGGCTTTGGGAGCCGGATTTTATTGAAGACGGTTCTGTGGTTTGAGTCTAAGGCAAAGTCTTGCACTCACTTCCTTCTCCTTTCCCCAAGCATATGGTATCTCTCTCAGTGCTGTGCTTCCTGGAGTTGGAGAAGGTGACACAGTGAAACTTTTCTTCCTGCCCTTTTCAATGTGCTCCTTCTTATTTCTGTGTTACACCCAGGTGCTGTGATCTTTCATCTGGTTTCCTCAGCTCTTGCAAAGGTGTTTTCATGCATAGGTAGTTGTTCACATCAGTGTTTCTGCAGGGGAAGGAAGGCTGGAGAGTCCTATTCTGCCATCTTCTGCTTCTCCCCAGTTTTCAGAGCAGAGAGTCATATTCTGCTCTGCTTCTCCCCAATTTTCTAATTATATCTTTATTTTTCTATAAGCGCAAAACTTTCCTTTGTTTTCTTATACTAACTGCCTACTCCCACCCAAGACACACAGACTTTGTTCACAGCCTCTGGCTGCTTTTAACAGGTATGAGATGGAAGGGAAAAAGAGAGTAAATCTTTTTAACGGAGGGCCTGTCCCTGGTTAGAGAATGCAAGAAGAAAGAATACGAAAGAGGTTAACTAGGGAATATTAAATAACAAAATACAGTTGACCCCTGGACACTGTGGGGGGTTAAGGGTACCAATGCCCTATACAGTCAAAAATTTGCACATAACTTTTACCTACCCCAAAACTTAACTGCTGTTGACCAGAAGCCTTACTGCTGACATAAACAGATGATAACACATATTTTCCCTATGTATTATGTGCTGTATTCTCACAATGAAGTAAGATCTCCAAAGTAAAATGTTATTAAGAAAATCATAAGGAAGAGAAAATATATTTACTATTCATTAAGTGGCAATAGATAATCATAAAGATCTTCATCCTCATCATTGAGTAGTTTGAGGAGGAGGAAGGAGAGGACGGGCTGGTCTTGCTGTCTCAGGGGTGGCAGAGGTGGAAGAAAATCTGCATACAAGTGGACTCATGTAGTTCAAGCCCCTGTTGTTCAAGGACCAACTGTATATGAGTAAAACAGATTTTAGATAAAGTGACATGGTATCCATACATTGCCATGTTGTGGAGTTGATGAATAGAAATATGTTGCAAGTTACTTTTCAAAAGTTATCATGAAAACATAGAAATTATGCATGATGCTGCTTGTCAGATTTTCAAAGGAAGGAAGCCCAGGTGAAAGACCTTCAGGAAGGAATGGCAAGTGGGGGGACTCTGGTGTGGTAGACAATGGCACTAGAAGAGACCTTTGGTAATGACTGGAATGTTTGAGATGAGGAAGATACAGAAAGACAAAAAGTGATGTAGCGCTCACGCAGATGCAAAAGTGTTTTTGGAGAAAAAAAGTGACATAGAAGAAGCTTGCAGAGGTAACATTAATAATTAAGAAATAAAGGCTGACTCGAAGCAGGTAGGAAATGTAACAGAGATGCAACATTACATAGGGAACAACAGGCCTGGCACGAGGTGAGGCAGGAAAGCCCCCAGGGCACAGCTTGTAAGGAGATCTCACTTGGCATGTGAGACTGAGCTTCCTTAAATTTCAAGGCACCTAAGGCATCACCTTCATCTCACCCTAGTTCTGACTCTAAGAGACAGTAATTTTTTAAAAGTGTAGATAAAAAGAGTACGAATAGAAAAAATATATAGAGGGAAAAAAATACCAAGAAATAGGAAAAATGGAGGGAGGCACAAAGAAAAGTATGCAGAAAATGAGTTTAAGGACAATGAATGAAAAATTGGTAGAGAGTGGATCACGCAAAGAAGGGAAGAGAGAAGACAAATCAAGACATTCTCTGATCTGAGGAGACAAGAACTGGAAAGGAGGCACAGGGTTTGTCCTATTACTATGGGGGACCAGCTGCCTCCTTATCGAAATGGCCCCTGTGACTCCACCTCCACCCCCAGATTATAATAGGCCTCTCCTCAGGCATCACTTCCTCTCCATGGCTCAATCACCATCTAGGATCTGTTGATTTCTAAACATACGTCTCCAGCTCAGACCTGTCCTCTTGACTCCTTTCCCCAGTTGCCTGAAGACCTTTAGTTAAAGACCTGAAGAACATCTCTCTTCAGAAGCTGCATCTGTCATCTATTGCTGTGTAATGAAACAAACCATCCTGAAACTTAGTGGCTTAAAACAATCATCATTTCATTTGCCACTTCTGTCAATCCCAACTTTAAAATATCTCTAACTTGTCCATTTCTCTTCATCTCCAGCACAAACATCCTAATCTAGATCCCTGTCACTCTCACTAAAATTAGAGGAACAGTCTCCTGTCTGGCCCCCAACCTTACTCCTCTCAAGTCTGCACCTCAGCTGAATGGACTTTTCTAAAATAGAAACCAGTTGATATGACTCTCCTGTTTGAAACCCAGTGCCTTCATGTGGCCCTTAGCAGTAGGTCAGCACTGCTTGGAGTGGTGAATTGAAGGATGCCTACCACGCACCTGCACATTCCCCATCACCCTCTTCTCACCCCTTCATGCCACATTCCCACCACACTAAGCTTCCTTTACTTACTGGAATTTGCCAAGCTCTCTTTCTTTCATCTCTGCCTTTATATATGCTTTTGGGAAAACAGTTGGGGGTAATCTTTCAAAGCTGAAAATATACATGCCCTATAACTCAACAATTACATTCCTCAACAGAAACCAACAAAAATGTGTGTTATGTCACCAAAACACATAGAAAAGAATGCTCTGGGCAGCCTTATTCATAGAAGCCAAATGCTTGAAATTGCACAAATGAATAAATAATTCATGGCTTATTTTTATAATGGAATACTATCTAGTAGTGAAAATAATTATTCAAAATGAATACAGATGACTTTCACAAGCATGTTGAGTAAAATATACATATAATTTTGAGGGATTTGGCTTCTTTGGGGAGATCTATATATATTGAGAGAGAGGTGGGGGAGAGAGAAAGAGCGAGAGAAAAGAGATGATTCAATTTATATAAATTACACAGCAAGCAAACTTAATCTCGGTGTTTGAAACCTCAATGATAGTTGGCTTTGAGCAAGTTAGTGGAAACAGTGGGAAGTGTCACTAGGAGGTATCTGGGGTATTGGTAATCTGTTTTTTGATCAAAGTGATTTACTTCCTTTGTGATCATTCAAAACCCACTTTTATTCATCTGTCTTATACTACCATTATAATTTTTATTTTTTTAAAAAAAGCAAAATATTAACCATCAAAGGATGAGAAGAGCAGGTAAAGGGAAAGGTAAAAAACAAAACAGAGCCAAGAGAGGCACAAAGGAAGGGACAGAGTTGAGCAAAAGGAAAAACAGGGAGGTGAGGTGAAGGTCTAGCCCCAGCAGTGAAATTGCAGAGAGGAGGAGTTATTAATGATAGTGAAGGAGGTCCACTGGGGAGACAAATGAAAATTCTTCATTTATTATAATTTGGCCCAGGGGCAGAGCCACACAACCATGGAATCCAAATTAATTCCTGTTCTGTGCGACTGGTGGATATAAAAAAGGAAAAACCATATCGTACTTCAAATGCTGAATGCCGAGCCCAGGCATCTGACATAATAGGTAAGGCTGCCCGGGAGAAGTTGTAACTGTGAGCCACAGGTTACCAGGTAAGGGGCTCGGGGACTTCATCAGGGCCCATCGGGGCAGTGCAGGTACCTGGGATGGAGGCAGGAAGGGAAAGGGGCTGGTACCTGATGCGGTGAGTCTTCAGCTTGACAGAAGAAAGTCCTTGGGAGCTGGGAAAATACCAGAAGACAGAAATGGAGGTAATCAGTAAGAATGTCAAGAGAGGCTATTTCTGAAGTCAGAGAGGGCTGGCTCATGCCTGTAACCCCAGAACTTTGGGAGGCTAAGGCAGGCAGATCACTTGAGTCCAGGAGCTCAAGATCAGCCTGGGCAACATGACGAAACCCCATCTCTACAAAAAATATGAAAATTAGCCAGACAAGATGACAATGTCTGTAGTCCCAGCAACTTAGGAAGCTGAGACAGGAGCATCGTTTGAGCCAGGGACGCGGAAGTTGCAGTAAGCCAAGATTCTGCCACTGCACTCCAGATTGGGCAACAGAGCAAGACTCTGTCTCAAATAAAATAAAAAAGGAAAAAATAAAAAATAAATAAAAATAAAAATAAAGTAAGAGAGGAAGTCATGGGAGAGGAGTTTAAAAAAAAAAAAAAAGATCAGGGAGCCAAGATATTCACAAGAGGAGATGGGGGAAGAAACACAGCAGACAAAGAGAGGTATAAAGAAACACCATCACCAGAAACAGAGGCAAAAGCAGGGGAGATGGCAGAACAAAGAGGAAAGATGAGAAGTAAAATGAGAGTGAAAGAGAAAAGTAGAATGAGGGTTGGGGTAAGAACAGTGTCAGTGGATGGGCACAACTGCCTTCTGTGTGTCGATTTTATCAGCTTTTGGTTAAGAACCTGGAACAAACTGCAGGTGGCATGCATTCCAGGAACACTCCAGGGTCTTGAGTTAACTTAGCTTTCCAGGTCTTCCTAGTGCTCTTATTGTGGAATTTCCTGGTGCGTGGACTCGTTGGTCACACCCTGAGACTCTTAATGGTTTTTGCTCCTTCGTGCAGTCATCAGCAGTGACGACTCTGAAGGATTCACCGATGTTGATGAGCCCCTAGAAGTCTTCATCTCACCAGTGAGAAGTAAGCCTGGTAAGGAAGTTTGGGAGAGCAAGACTTGGGCTGTGGGAATCTGATTTAAGAGCTACTGTTTCCTGATGCATTTTATTCTGAGCTCATTCTGTAAAATGGGTCCATTTTATCCTGGGATCCCATTCTTTGCATTAATTTTACTTGACCTTTTTGGAAAATGCAGAGAGACAAGAAATTGTTAGAAACTTATTTTTGAGAATTAGCCTTCTTCTTGATGGAGTCTATTAATCAATATTCATACCCATACATTGATTATATAGCAGGAATAGGCTAGCAAAGTGATGAGTTTGTTTTTAAAACTAACTAGTTGCTACGTCTATATAATGTTAGATTTATATAGTGACTTTTACAGAGAATAGAAAGCTAAATATTCCTTTATGGGAAGATCTTATTGTCATCTGATCACGAACTTTGAATAGGATCAAAATAGGATGAGAATCCAACTGTCTGGTGTTGGCAAAAATAAACACCTGAGATAAAGTATTCTGAAACCTGAAGTATTGTTTCTGATAGCATTCTTCAGCAAGTCATGGCACATTTAGTGATTTTTCAAAAGACTTTTGCAGATTGTCTTACTTTTAAATTTACGATAACCTTAAAAGGGTAAACAGAATAGAGATTCTCATCCTTGTTTCCTAGAAGAGAGAACACAATTGCATAGATGTTTCAAAGTCATCTCCACAATCTCATGGTAAATTAAAAGAAAGACAAGGCTAGTATCCTGGATTCTGAGTTACTTCCTTTGTGAAATGAAAGACAGAAACATTATTAAAATCTTGTATTATCTCAATCCTATTTGCAGCATGAGTTGTCATAAGATTTATAACTTTTTAGTGTTCAAATTGGTTGATTTGTTTTGCCCTTTACTTTCTAGATCCAGGGGATATTAGAAACATGCCACTTTAGGGAAAATACACTAGGGAAAGACCTAAGAGCAAAGAAGAACCTCATCTTGATGTTATAAAATAACAATGTAGTAATACATTCATTCTAATTGCTCAATGCATCTTTCAAAGTAAAATGTAAATTTGCATTAGTTTTTGGACAGTACGTACTCTAACTTTGATCTTGGTGTAAGCAAACTGCTCTAAAAATTAGTCCCAAAATATGTCTTTGGCTCAAACACAAGAGGAAGTTATTTCTCAGCCTTATAAACAATTCAGGAAGGCACTGTGTTGGTGGGAGATAGAAGAGGCTCACATCTTTATCAGAAGATCTTCAAGGTCTCTCTGCATGAAAAATAGAAGCAGAAACAAAGGAAATGTGGAGTGGCAAGTAGAAGGGATAAGAAGTAAAAGAAGTGTGGGAAAGCAAAGGCCAAGCAAACCAAAATTTCCCTCTGGGGACAAGAATGGAGTATCGCTAACCCACAATGCAGGTAACTTGAAAGGATCGAGACAAGCGTGGCCTGTGTACAGGCGAGGACTTGCACGCATTTTCAAGGTTTTCTAGGTTTTCTTATTAGGGAATTTCCTACTGAATTGATTCCTTGGTCACACACTGAGACCTCTAAAGAATCCCATTCTTTTGTGCAGTGATCAATAATGACAACTCTTTAGAATCAAATGAGGAAAAGGAGGGCCAAGAAGCCACTTGCTCACGACCCCAGACTGTACCAGGTAAGAATATTTTGCAACCCGAGGCTGCAGAATATCCAGAGTACAAATCCAGAACTCTGTTTTCTTGATTAGTTTCATTCCGAGTGGTCTCCTTATTCCTTGATTCTGTAAATTCTAGAATACCACTTTCTACATTTAACCTCTCTTGCCCTGTTGAGAAACAGAAGACATTAGGAAGACATTATAAACTCTGGTTGAACTGGATTGGTTCAATCGACTGACACATTGAAAATGTAGCAAAAATATTCTAGTAAAATAACAGTCTTTTTTAACAACAAACTATCAAGAGTTATTATTTTAAGGGTCGAAATAATGTACTTATTCTCTACTGCTACCCTTTGTATTTGATAGAGCATGATAAGCACAGTCTTCCTTTATTCATTGATAATATTGTCTTAATCACAAACTCCAAAAGTCTTCAAAGAATAATTTGTGCTGCTATTTAATTATTAATGGAAAACCAAAAAAGGGGGGACTTCAGCTACACCCAAACCCAAATTATAGTTCACTCATTGGCTTATACTGTGATTTTTCACAGGGCTTTTGTAAATGAACCTTCATTTCCCCATCACAAAAACCTTAACAGGGAGGTAGGATAACTAGTTTATCCCTGCTTTATATGTGAGAAAATGGGAGCTAGTGGTGTTTAAGAGTCATTTACAATCAGGCACGGTGGCTCACACCTACAGTGCCAGCACTTTGGGAGGCTGAGGCAGGTGGGTTGCTTGAGCTCAGGAGTTTGAGATCAGCCTGGACAACATGGAGAAACTCAATCTCTACCAAAAATATAAAAATTAGCTGGGCATGGGCTGGGTGCGGTGGCTCACTCCTGTAATCCCAGCACTTTGGGAGGCCGAGATGGGCAGATCACGAGATTAGGAGTTCGAGACCATCCTGGCCAATATGGTGAAACCCTGCCTCTACTAAAAATACAAAAATTAGCTGGGCATGGTGGCACTCGCCTGTAGTCCCAGCTACTCAGGAGGCTGAGGCAGAAGAATCACTTGAACCCAGGAGAGGGATGTTGCAGTGAGCCGAGATCATGCCACTGCACTACAACTTGGGTGACAGAGCGAGACTCCATTAAAAAAAAAAAAAAGAAAGCTCGGGAGGCTGAGGTGAGAGAGTCACTGGAGCCTGGGAAATTGAGGCTGCAGTAAGTTACGATTGTGCCACTGCACTCCAGCCTGGGTGACAGAGTGAGACCCTATCTCAAAAAAAAATAATGAAAAAGAACAAGATCATGTATTTTGAGAGAACATAAATGGAGCTGGAGGCTATTATCCTTAGCAAACTAATGCAGGAACGGAAAACCAAATACCACATGTTTTCACTTGTAAGTGGGATCTAAATAATAAGAACTTATGAACACAAAGAAGGAAACAGCAGACACTCGGGTCTACCTGAGGATGGATGGTTGGAGGAGGGAGAGGAGCAGAAAAGATAACTATTGAGTACTGGGCTTAATCCCTGGGTGACGAAATCATCTGTACAACAAACTCCTGTGACACACGTTTACCCATGTGACAAACCTTCACATATATCCCCAAACCTGAAATAAAAGTTGAAAAAATTTAATAAAAAAGAGGCATTTCCAAATAATACACACAGAGGATGACAGGGATTGCTGGGCAGGATCCCAACATTATGACCCTGAACCTCCAGAACTGGATTCACCAGAAGGAGAGAGAGAAAAATGCTCATCAAAATTTCGTTATTGGCGGGGTGTGACGGCTCACGCCTGTAATCCCAGCATTTTGGGAGGCCAAGGCGGGCAGATCACCTGAGGTCAGGAGTTCGAGACCAGTCTGACCAACATGGTGAAACCCCATTTTTACTAAAAATACAAAAATTAGCTGGGCATGGTGGCGCGTGCCTATAATCCTTGCTACTCAGGAGGTTGAGGCAGGAGAATCACTTGAACCCGGGAGGCAGAGGCTGCAGTGTGCCAAGATCACGCCACTGCACTCCAGCCTGGGTGATAGAGCAAGACTCCATCTCCAAAAAAAAAAAAAAAAAAAAACTTTCTTATTAACCCAAGCCCATTTGCTGTGTCAGTTGTCGTAGAATTTATAAGTCTCTTGCATACAAATAACGGGTTTCTCCCTTTTACTTTACAGAGCCCATGGATTCCAGAAAATCATCTATATTCAGAGAAGGGTTTAGGAAAAGAGGTAAAAGAAAATAACAACTCTTCATGGTTATAAATGAACAATATTTTCTACAAAAGAGTCAGTCTAATTCCTTGCTATATCCTTCAAAGTAAAATATAAATTTGCTTTAAATTTCAATGGTTCCTATTTTAACTTTTGTATTAGTTAGGTTGGCTAACTGCTATAACATATGAACCCAAAGAAGTCAATGACTCCAACATAACAAAAGGTTTTTTATTTTTTTTTAGTAGAAGTTTATATTTTTTTCAACTGAATATTTCAAGGATTTTTAGATGGGGGAGAGGTTGGGCTCTGTTTCAAGCAGTTCTTCAAGCAAGCAGGCAAGTAGAAGATCTGCCTTCTTTGATCCTAGACTTCCATGGTTGCCCTGAGAGAGAAGCAAATGTACAAATAAATACAAATCCATATCCAAAAACCACAACAAATCCATAAAGAGACAAGTAAAGAAAGAAAGATAATGTAGTGTAAGAAGACAGAGGGCCAAGACAAAGCAGAGATGCCCACTAGGGCTAAAATTTTCTCAGCCTCAGGCTCAGGTGACAGTGAGGGATAAAATACTAACCTTGAGCTACAAAAATCTGAATCAAAAGGCAGATCATGGAGGTTTGAGGGCACGGACATTCTTGCCCTGAAGTTTCAGAGCATCGCAAATCTTTCCTAGTTTCCTTTTCATAGAATATTCTTCTGGCTTGGTTCCCTTATCATACATTGAGACCTCCAAAGGACATTTGCTCCTTTCTGCAGTGATAGGACAAGACTGCAACTTTTCAGACTCCAGCGAGGAGGAGGCGCTCCCAGAAGTCTTAAGCAGGGCACTGAGAAGCAAGCATGGTGAGAAGGGTAAGAACAGCCCCCTTGACTCCAGGGCTCTGACTTCAGAGCATCTCTTCCCTGGTACACTGTGCTCTAGGCATGCACAACAGCTATCCAGGAGCCAGTTCTCTGCATCTAACTCATCTGGTCATTTTGAAAAATGCAAAGAAAGAAGTGACTCTAAATTCAGACTTAACAAGATGGTTGTGGTTGAGTGGCAGTGCCCTGTTTACTACATACTGCTTGTATTAGTCCTTTTTCATGTTGCTGATAAAGACATACCTGAGACTGGGTAATTTACAAAAGAAAGAGGTTTAATGGACTTACAGTTCCACATGACTGGGGAGGCCTCACAATCATGGCAGAAGGTGAAAGGCACGTCTCACATGGCGGCAGACAAGAGAAGAGAGCTTGTGCAGAGAAACTTCCCCTTATATAATCATTCAGATCTTGTGAGACTTATTCACTATCACGAGAACAGCACAGGAAAGACCTGCCTCCATGATTCAATTACCTGCCACCGGGTCCCTCCCACAACACATGGGAATTCAAGATGAGATTTGGGTGGGGACACAGCCAAACCATATCACTGCCAGACCTATTAACTCCAAAGTATTAGATTTATGGAGTGATTTCTACTTCTGCCCATTCCCTGTTTTATAGAGAAGAGAAAGTACATTAGTCTGTTATTGCTTGATTTTGTCACAAACTTGTTCAAAATTCCAAAGCTTCTGGTCATACTCTCTAGTTATTGACAGAAAGACAGGCTCCTGGTTCTTACCATCAAATTCAATTCATAGCTTTTGACAGATGGCCCCCAAAATGAAATTGGCCAAATAGTGATATTTGAAAATATATTTGCAAATAAGATCTTCTTGCATCTTTACAACAACCTAAAATGTGGGCAAGATAACTATTGTTCCTCCCATTTGACAGATGGGGAAACTCAGGCACACTTAAGGATCTTTTTTCTTTGCACATCATATATGAAAAGTTATGGGAAGAGACAAGACTAACAGCCCAAATTCTTAATAAATATTCATAATCCTCTATAAAACCTTCAAAGCTAGATGTACTTCAAAGTTCAAAAAATGTTTCATTATTTTAGAAAGACAATGTGATTTATATTCTATATACAACAAAATACCCCAGTAGGATCCAGGAAGAATCCCATTCTCAAATATACTAATGTTTATACAGCAAATTATATAAATATTCACACGAAATATGATAAGATTTTACATCGACTCATGGCAACTCAAGTCCAGATTCACTGCCAAATTTGTTAACTGCAAACCTATGAAAACAATATTGGTTATTAAAATATCTTTGAGACCAGGTGTGGTGACTCACGCCTGTAATCCCAACACTTTGGGAGGCTGAGGCAGGTGGATCTTTTGAGCCCAGGAGTTCAAGACCAGCCTGGGCAACATGGCAAACCCCATTTCTACAAAAAAATACCAAAAATTAGCTGGGCATGGTGGTGCACGCCTATAGTCCCAATAACTTGGGAAGCTGAGGTGGAAGGATCATTTGAGCCTGGAAGGTCAAGACTGTAGTGAGCCAAGATTACACCACTGCCCTCCAACTTGGCTGACAGAGTGAGACCCTGTCTCAAATTAAAAAAAAAAAAAAAAGTCACTGATTTTGCAATTACACTAAAGGATTGTGGATCTGTGCTCCATTTCATAGTAATCCCTTTCCCTTAGATGGGAAGAGACAGAAATGATCCTCAGAGAATATTTGTAGTCCAAATTCTGTCAACACTGTAAGCAGCCATAAGACTTATAGATCTTTTAGTTAGATATTATTGATTTGGTTTTCCTTTACTTTCTAGATCCTGTGACTTCTAGAAGTACATCTACTTGGGGAATACCCAACAGGAAGAGACGTAAGAGCAATTAAAAACTCTTGATGTAACAAATGTCTTTCTCTGCTACAAAAGCTACATTCAGTTTTTTTGTTATATCCTTTAAAATAAAAAATTAATTTGTTGGGATTTTAGATGATTTGAATTTTACATTTTCTTTTTTTTTTTTTTTTTGAGACGGAGGCATTTTACATTTTCAACTAGATGAGTTGGGCTAGTATAAAACATAAACCTCAAAATGTTCAAAGGTACAAGCTCAACATAAGTTTATTTTTCACTCACATAAATAGGGTAAAGTAGTTCCTGAGTGGAAGGGGTGCCCACACAGTCATTCAGGGCCCAGCTGATGGAGGCTCTGACATCTTTAAGATGTTGCTTCCATGGTTCCCTTGGATAAGAAACTGAGATGGAAGCAGAAGTATGTGCAAACTAATAATGAAAGGATAAGAAGTTTAAGAAACAACGTCATCCCCAGCCCCAGCCTCAGAGAGGGCTCCTAGAGCAATCTTGACCAACAGGTCAGATGATCAAAGCCAAAGAGTGGCCTAGTAGTAGGAATATTTCTCCCCCTCCTACACAAGCTTCTCTTGTTCAGTTTTTCTTTTAAAGAATTCCCTGCCGACTTCTTTAAAGAATTTTCTTTTAAAAAATTCCCTAAGACTCAGACTAAGACTGTTAAGGAATTTTTTTTTTTTTTCTGCAGGTTTCAGCAGCAGTGACTTTTCAGAGCTGAGTAATGGAGAAGAGCTTCAGGAAACCTGCAGCTCATCCCTAAGACGTGGGTCAGGTAAAGAAGATTAGGATGCCAAGACTTGGCCTGCAGAATGTCAGGAATCTGAATTAAAAGCTGCTGTTTCCAGATACTTTTTATTCTGAGCACCTTGACTGCCTTGTATCCAGTTCATCTGGGAACTCCTTTTTGCATTTTAGAAAATGGAAAGAGGCAGGAAATTATGATAAACTCATGTTTAACAGAATGAGTCTCACTGACTAAATGTATGTAATTATATTTTGCTGTTGTCGAAGAAATAAATAGCAAATTTGTGGATCCTTTTTTTAAAAACCTGCTCTCATTCCTGTTAACACTAAGATCTTAGATTTTTACAGTGATAAATGGGTTGACATCAATGTCGTTTGTAATTGTAAAGCCTCCTACTATGTAATTATAGACAGAAATAAAAACTTCAGATCGAACACTCTCAAACGTTAGTATAGTTTTTGGCAGATGTCCTTCATCATGTAATTGGATTATATTGTGTTATTTCAATGTATTTTGGCAAATAAGATCTTATTTTATCATTACAAAATTTTTAAGACATAGTCAGGCTAACTCTTACTATACCCATTTTGGGGTGAGGAAATAGAAGTACAGAAGTATTAGGGCCAAAAAACTAAAGAAACAATAGAAACTAGCAACCCAGGTGTCTCATGGTGGGTGACTGTTGTATGTAACAGACAGGAGGATAAGAGCTGTGTCATTTAAGCCAAAGTCCAAAGAAGATGCACAAGGAACTCAGAATATTCACAGGAGACTATACCAGTGCCTGATGCCAGAAAGCTTATTTAGCAACAACTGTGAGCGTGTGTGAGCGTGTGTGTGTGTGTGTGTGTGTACACATGCATATATTTGTTACATATAACATGTATACATACATAAACACACACGTGTGTGTGTGTGTATATATATATAGGTTAATAATATAATCTTTATGGGGAAGGAAAAATTAAAATCGCAAAGAGACAGAATAGGAATGGAACCAGCTATATAATATACAAAATACCTAGAAAGATAGAAGCAAAATGGATAAACATAGAAATAAAGGAGAACAGAACATCATTGAATGAAACAGAAAAAGCAACACAGGAGACAAGAAAAATCAAAGGGAGATGAGCTCACCTAATCAAAGAGCTAGCGACAAAAATGTATAGCAGCAGGGCAATGGGCAGAAAAATGAGAAGTAAGGAGGAGAATGAGGTGTGGCTAGATAGAGTAGGGCTATGAGGTGTACTCATTGATGTAGGTGTATTTTTTTGTCAGTTCATCTAAGCTCTGAAAATAGTTCAGCATGACCACATTGAGACAGGTTCCCTGGTTTCCTGGTCACTGTCTATAGTCTATTATTTCCTTGCTTATCTTCATTGTCCTGTGAATTGAAAGCTCCTCCAATGAATACAAAGAGAGTCAGAAGAGATGCAGCCCATTAGCTTGTGATGGAGAAGCCAATTATGATGTTAATTATTAATTACCTTTGTTTTCCTCCTTGCATGGAGGAAAAGCTCTTTTTTCTTTTCCTTACCTCTCCCCCAAAACATATGCCCACACGCATACACACTACACACACAAAGACTTGTGCACAGACTCTGGCTGCTTTCAACAGGTTTGAGGGAACCAAAAGAAAAAGAAGAGCTGGGCTCCTGAATGGAGGGAGGAGACACTGGGTGGATAAAGTAAGGAGAAAGAGTGGAGAAAGGTAGGCAAGAGTCACCAAATGGAAAGATGTAAGAGTCAGCTTCAGGTTTTTCTAAGTGGACAAGGAATTCAAATATTCCAGGTTTTGTGGGGGAAGGGGGATAATTTTCAAGATACTTCTCAGAAATTGTACCAGAAACGTGAAAATAAAATTGGTGATTGATTGACAGCCTTGCAAGTTAGAAAGCTCATAAGGAACAGACAAAGGTAATAGAGATGGCTATGTGGTCAGTGTCCAAACTGCAGGCATTTGGTGATGGAAGTAATAACCTGTGAGATAAAGACGAATATAGATGAAGAAAATGGGGATAAACACAAAGATTGAAATTGCAAAAACAGTCAAGATCAAGATAAGGGCCAGGCGCGGTGGCTCACGCCTGTAATCCCAGCACTTTGGGAGGCCGAGGCGGATGGATCACGAGGTCAGGAGATCGAGACCATCCTGGCTAGCACAGTGAAACCCTATTTCTACTAAAAACACAAAAAATTAACCAGGCATGGTGGTGGGCGCCTGTAGCTACAGGTACTTGGGAGGCTGAGGCAGGAGAATGGCATGAACCTGGGAGATGGGTCTTGCAGTGAACCGAGATTACACCACTGCACTCCAGCCTGGGTGACAGAGTGAGACTCCGTCTCAAAAAAAAATAGATCAAGATAACATTCAGAGAAACAAAGCTAGAAGAGAGAACAGAAGGAGGAGGTGATAGTAGAAAGAAGTTCACCTCAATAATAAAAATAGATCTAGAAATATAAACAGGAAAACAGGTGGAATGAGATACATACAAAGGGTTATAAATGGAGTGGTGTAAAATATTAGGTACTACGAGAAGTATGTAGAGAAAGAATTAAAAGATGAGAGAAAAATAGAGGTGAGAAGGGGGAAGTGTAAAAGGGAGAGAAAAGAATGATGGAGAAATTGTAGGATCTGAAATGACCATGAGATAAAAGCAATTTTAGCACAAGGCATGATTCATAATAGCAGTAAGTTTTCAGAATAAAGTGTCCCCTGGCCCCTCTGACTCACCCAGATTACAAAAGCCCTCACCCAGGCATTTCATCCACTCCTATGATTTCGGTCACCACCCACAACCTCATGATTCCTACATGTGTATCTCCAGCCAGCCCTGTCTTCTAAATTCTTTATCCAAGTGTCAGAAGGCTCCTGTTGGAGGTCCTGAAGGCCTTAGACTTCACCACTTGAATGTTACTCAAGACCTTCAAAGTCAACACCTCCAAAACTGAGCACATCACCTTTTTCCCTAAAAGCAGCCTTTGCTCCTCCAGTGTTCTCCATCACTGAAACAAACTATTAAATGACCCTTTATGTCAAGATGAAATTCTCAGGGTTATTCATGAATAGAAGGGACAAACACAGTGAGAAACCACAAAAGAAAAAGAGATTTCGGAGGTAGAGCCCATCCCTTAATTTAGCTGTGGGGAGTGGGTAGTCACTAATGTTGGGGGAAAGGAGAATCTTGGAGGAGAGTGGGCACAAATAAAAATGTTTACAAATCACAATTTAGGATCAGAGCTACAAGGACCTGAAAATGAGAAGTGTCCCTGTGTCATGTGTTTTCCAAAAGGTGTGCCAAGAAGCCAAGAAGCAAGGACTGAAAATAGTCAAGCATCTGATATGATGGGTAAGGCTACCCTGAGGTCTTGGGATGGAAGTGGCTCAGTGGGTATCACAGACACTGGGTAGGGATGTGGGAAGTGATCAGAGTTGAAGCAAAGCATCAGGCAGTCTCTGGATCACCAGCAGGAAGTGGGCCCACAGGCCTCAAGCTTCAGAATTTCAGAAGTCTGAAATCATAGCCCCCGTTTCTTCCTGCTCTTGACTGTGAGACGACTGTGACAAAGAACAGGTTTAGTGCATGCCAGAATCCTGTTCTCTGCATTTGCTTAACCTGACCCTTTTGGGAACTGCAGGGAGGCAAGAGATCATTATAAAGTCATATTTAACAGAATGGGCTCTCTTGGTTAGGAGGTAAAAGAAAATACACTGGTAAACATAGCAGTATGTCACTATATTAGCGTATCAATAGTAAAGTGTTGAATTTATAAAGTGAGTTCCACCCTTGTTCTTGAAAAAAAAAAAACTCGTTCTTCCACTCACAGGTAATAGTGTCACTGTCATAACTTTGGAAAGCCTAAAAAGACAAATAGTCCTGCTACCTGTCAGAAAAAAAAAAAAACTCAGATACCTACTTTTAATCTAAAAATACATAGTTTTGAAAGATATCTTCTTGTCTGTTATTGATTTATATAGTGATTTGCTATTAACTTTTGCAAATAAGATCATATTTAATATTCATAAAAATTTTAAAGTTGAACAAGATAACTGCTGCTATCCCTGTTTCATAAATGAGGAAATTGGTGCATAAAAGTAATGAAGAGCTGTTTCAAAGTCTCAGAGAACTACAGGAAGACCTTAGACATCAATAAAATGTCTGTTTCCTTTGGAAGGAAGACAGATAAATTATACTCAGAATATTGTTATAAACACAAGCCTTCCATGCCGTGTGAATTGTCATAAGATTTATAAATTTTACTTATAAATTACAGTTCTCTGACCACTACTTGTCACTTTCTAGATACCATGGATGTTGAAAACAATTCTACTTTGGAAAAACACAGTGGGAAAAGAAGTAAGAATAAATAAGAATTTACTTAATTTGTATATTACAAATGAACTATTTTTTAATGCTAAGGTTTATTATCATTATTTTCTTTTTTCACCTTTTATTATAGATTAAAGGGTACATGTGCAGGTTTGTTACATGGGTAAATTGTGTGATGCTGAGGCTTGGGGTCCCAAAAATCCCATCACCCAGACAGTAAGCATAGTACCCAAGAGATGGTTCTTCAGCCCATGCCACCCTCTCCCCTCCCCCATCTAGTGGTCCCCAGTGTCTCTTGTTCCCATCTTCACATTTATGTGTATTCAGTGTTTAGCTCCCACTTATAAGTAAGAACATGCAGTATTTGGTTTTCTGTTATTGCATTAAGTTGCTTAGGATAATGCCTCCAGCTCCATCCATGTTGCTGCAAAGGGCATGATGTTATTCTTTTTTTTTTTCAAATTATACTTTAAGTTCTAGGGTACATGTGCACAACGTGCAGGTTTGTTACATATGTATACATGTGCCATGTTGGTGTGCTGCACCCATTAACTCTATCTCCTAATGCTATCCCTCTCCACTCCCTCCACCCCACAACAGGCCCCAGTGTGTGATGTTCCCCTTCCTGTGTCCATTCTTTTTATGGCTGCATAGTATTTCATGGTGTATATGTGTGCCACATTTTGTTTATCCAGTTCACTGTTGATGGGCAGCTAGATTGGTTCTATGTCTTTGTTGTTGTGAATAACACTATAAGGAACATATGAGTGCATGTATCTTTTTGATAGAACAAATTATTTTCCTTTAGGAATATACCTAAAGGTGGTGGGATTGCTGAGTAGAATGGCATTTCTGTCTGCAGGTCTTTGAGGAGTCTCCACACTGTCTTCCACAGTGGTTGAACTAATTTTACACCCCCACCAACAGTGTATAAGCATTCCTTTTCGTCCACAACCTCACCAGCATCTGTAATTTTCTTGATTTTTTAATAATAGCCACTCTGAGTAGTGTGAAATGGTATCTCACTGTGGCTTTGATTTGCATTTATCTGATGATTAGTGATGTTGGGTATTTTTTCATGTTTGTTGACCACTTGCATGCCTTCTTTTAAGAAGTGTCTGTTCATGTCCTTTGCCCATTTTTTAATTGGATTTTTTTTGTTTTTTGCTTGTTGTTTTGTTTAAGTTCCTTATAGATTTTGGATATCAGATCTTTGTTATATGCACAGTTTGCAAAACTTTTCTCCCATTCTGAAGGCTGTCTGTTTGCTCTTTTGGTAATTTCTTTTGTTGTGCAGAAGCTATTTAGTTTAATTAGGTCCCACTTGTCAATTTTTGTTTTAGTTGCAATTGCTTTTGGAGACTTAGCCATAAATTCTTTGCCAAAGCCTATATCAGGAAGGGTATTTCCTAGGTTTATTCTAGGATTTTCATAGTTTTAGGTCTTATATTTAAATCTTTAATCCATCTTGAGTTAATTTTTGTATAGGATGAGAAGTATGGGTCCAGTTTCATTTTTCTTCATATGTCTAGCCAGTTATTCCAGCATCATTTATTGAATAGACAATCCATTTCCCATTGCTTATTTTTGTTGAAGATCAGATGGTTGTAGGTGAGCAGGTTTGTTTCTGAGTTCTCTGTTCTGTTCCACTGGTCTATGTGTCTGTTTTTGTACCAGTACCATGCTATTTTGATTTCTGTAGCCTTATAGTATAGTTAGAAGTCAAGCAATGTGATGCCTCTAGCTTTGTTCTTTTTGCTTACAATTGCTTTGTCTATTCAGGCTCTTTTATGGTTCCAACTGAGTTTTAGAATAGATTTTTCTAATTCTGTAAGAGTGACACTTTTATTTTGATAAGGATGGTGTTGAATCTGTAAATTGATTTAAACAGTATAGTCATTCAAACTATATTGATTCTTCCAATCCATGAGCATGGAAAAATTTTCTATTTATTTGTGTCATCTCTGATTTATTTCAGCAGTGTTTTGTAGTTCTTCTTGTAGACATCTTTCACCTCCTTGGCTGGATGAATTCCTAGGGATCTCATTTTCTTTGTGGCTGTCGTAAATGGGACTGTGTTCTTCATTTGATTCTCAGCTAGAACGTTTTTAGTGTATAAAGATGCCACTGATTTTTATGCATTGATTTTATATTCTGAAACTTTACTAAATTTGTTTGTCAGTTCCAGGAGCATTTTTTCTACACCTTTCATAAGATAAAACCTGAATGCCTTTTAAGGTAGCAATTTATTTTTTTTTTTAATGCTCATGTTGCTTTTTATTCTGTCTTCATCTTGCTTTTTATTCTGATTTTAAAATAGACGTTCTTGTGAACATTGGTGTCTATCTTTCCAGAATTTTACTATGCATGTATTAACAGATTTTGGAATATAGTTTTATTTATTTAAATGAGTAATTCTGTACATACTTGTCCTTTCTTGCTTTTTAAACTAATATACCTGGACAATAAAAACATATTTAATTGAAATATAAAAAGTCTTATGTCAGGACTGCTTTAATGAGCATGGTTTTCATTTTTAGTGTGGTCAGGAATTTTTCATTTATTATTGATGATTTCTGTTTCTTCTTCGTAGAACTCTTTGTCAGAGAATGCTCTCAGTGTTTGTGTGTGTGTGTGTGTGTGTGTGTGTGTGTGTGTGTGTGTGTGTGTGTTTGAGATGGAGTCTTGCACTGTTGCTCGGGCTGGAGTGGAGTGCTGCGATCTCGGCTCACTGCAAGCTCCACCTCCTGGGTTCACGCCATTCTCCTGTCTCAGCCTCCAAAGTAGCTGGGACTACAGGTGCCCACCACCATGCCCGGCTAATTTTTTGTATTTTTAGTAGAGTAGAGGTTTCACCGTGTTAGCCAGGATAGTCTCGATCTCCTGACCTTGTGATCCACCCGCCTCAGCCTCCCAAAGTGCTGGGATTACAGACGTGAACCACTGCGCCCGGCCCTCTCAGTGTTTCATGTCATGGTGTTTTTCTTATTATTTTGAATGAATATAGAAATCTTATATGTTACATATATTAAATCTTGGTCATATGCATTGCCAGTATTTTGTCCATTTATTGTTTTTCTTTTAGATTTGTTAAGGGAATCTTTTGTCCTAGAGTAGTTTTAAATTTTTATGTAGTCAAATTTGTCAGCCTTTTTCTAACTGGTTCTTGGGTTCCATATCTTATTTACAACTATTTCTTCCTCAATATTTTAAAAATATTGTTCTATATTTGATTCTAGAAGTTTGATACAACTGATCATTTTTAATGTTTACATATATAATCTACATGGGAATTGCCTTTCTGTGTAACTGAGGTGGGAATTTTAAAAATATTCTCCACATAATGCAAGGTGATTTGAATCACCACTGTGATTACACACACAGTGCCTTTACCTGCCTGTATTCTGTGTTCTTCTTTTGTAATTGAAGGGACTACAGAAGAGAAAGAAGAGCTCAGAGGTAGAACCATCCTGATGCCTCATTGGGGGTGAATTTTAGAATGAGCTCAAGAAGATCTCTCCCAACTCCTTCCCAAATCCACTGAAAGCTCTGATTAGAAATACGTTGAACTGGCTAGGCATAGTGGCTTACGCCTGTAATCCCAGTTTCTCAGGAGGCTGAGGCAGGAGGATCGCTTGAACCTGGGAGGCAGAGGTTGCAGTGAGCCGAGACTGCACCACTGCACCCCAGCTTGGGTGACAGAACAAGACCCTGTCTCAAAAAAAAAAAAAAAAAAGCATTGAAGGTTAATTCGGGAAGAACAGAGACTTTTACTCTTTTATTCATGTCTTATGTAATGTTCTTCCACTAAAAAAATTTTTTATACAATTCTGGCATTTTAAAAAAGTTTTATACATTGTATAAATTTATGTATTACTATGAATATCTTTTTTTCTATTACATAATAACTGGAGTGAATTTAAATGAGACAAGATTCTCAAAATCTTTATTTAAAAGGAAACCTGTAGTCAATTTATTACCTACTTGCATATGAGAGAATCAGAATGCCACTGAGTTAATATAAAATTTTACAAGCATTTATACAGTTTAGGGATCCAGATACCACTTAAAATATTATAGCCAGGCCCAAAAATTATCAAATAAAACAATCAATCAGAATTACAGGTTTCTTTGGAAATTGGTTTCATGAGAAGTGGCAATAATTTTCTATTTTGTGGGATTATTACAAGACCTCTTCAAATAGCTCTCCTAAGGACAAGTTTATGTTAACATAGAACAGAACAAATCAGTAACGGTTATGAAAAGACACACTTCCATATTTTGCAAGAGAGTAAGACTGATCTTCTTTTGAAATTTCTCAATTTAACACTTTGTCAAATCAGATTCTTTATGTTAGTGTTGTGGTGCAGAATGTTCTCTCTCCTTCCACAACTATGGGTCGAGGGGCCTTTCCTTTCATCTCCTTCAGCAATTTCTTTTGTTAGTAATGAAGTCTTACATGTTTAAAATCTAGTCTGTGGAATTCATTAGTTAGCCTTATAAGAAATGTAAGCCCATGGAGCTCAATGTTACTGGGAAAAATAGAGGTGCCTGAAATGAATTTCACCTAAAAACAGTGAAATAGGATGCATAGAGACTTTTTTTGTTGTTTTTTTGTTTGAGATGGAGTCCAGCTCTGTTACCCAGGCCAGAGTGCAGAGGCGCAACCTCGGCTCACTGCAACCCCTGCCTCCTGGGTTCAAGCAATTCTCCCATCTCAGCCTCCTGAGTAGCTACGATTACAGGTGGATGTCCATCACCATCCCCGGCTAATTTTTGTATTTTTAGTAGAGATGTGGTTTCACCATATTGGTTAGGCTGTTCTCGAACTCCTGACCTCAGGCGATCCACCCACTTTGACTTTCCAAAGTGCTGGGATTACAGGCGTGAGCCACCGTGCCCGGTCTAGGATGCATATAGATTTTTCAACTACAGCTCTCCTATTCTCCATTCTGAATGAGCTCCAGATCCCATATCGTTTTATTTTAAGATTTCCTTTCATCTTGTCTTCACCTAAATATATAAAGTGAAGTCAGTTCAGTATTTAGGTGAGGATGCTGATGGTGTCTTTCTTTTAACACTGCATCTTGTATAATATTTTACAGGCATTGCTACTGTTTATAGGCTAATTATTATTCCCAGCATCATTAAAATACTTTCTGCATTTTATTTTCTTTTATCTCAAAATACGGATGGCCTTTCTTTATACCACTTCCATTTACCAGACCTCATCCTATGGATCTCATCACGCTTTCCTTTTTACTGTTCTACTTATCTATTTCACACTCCGAACCCTCCCACAACCTTTCTTTCCTTGTAAATTAGACCACAGCTGTACTAAAGACTCAGTCTTCCTTCAGGGTGCATGTTTTGGGTTAGGACGTACAAATGGGCTTCAAAACTGTCCATCACTATTGGAGTAAAATAGGAAATCCAGTGAAATGGAAGAAACAGCCAGATTTAAAGGGATCCCCCAACCAAGAGTGTGGAAGGTTTCAGCACAGACGCCAAGATTTTGAGAGATTTTGGCCAAGCCCATGCTCACGGTGAAGACGGTGGAATGTCTTTGGTTGGAGAGGAAGTGACCATAGCTCAGTCTATAGGACATGGCAAGACAATTCACAGTGACCCCCAGTTCCACAGGATAAGGCAGTGTGCTCAGAGCCTGCAATAGTCTTTCTAGAGCATGATTTGGGCATCTTGACCAATGAAGGACAGGATTCATGGCTTACTCTCTGACCTTTTGTCAGACCTCTCCTCAAATGCTGACTTATGAGAAGTCCTTCCTGGTTCTTCTACATAAAATTACACATCCTCCTCCCACACACACTTCTAGCCCCATTCACCACTCCCTGAAGTCCTTATTCTGGTTTACTTTTCCACAAAACACTCTACCACCTTCTGTGTGTGTTTCTTCATTGCTGTCTCCCCACTAGACTGTAAGCTCTACGCCAGCAAGGACTTTGTTTCATTCACAACTGTATCCTCACCATCTAGGATAGTGGGTCGCTTCACAGTAAGTGCCCAATTCATAGTTATTGGATGAGTAATTTGCATGAATAAATTAATTCTAACAGCTTGTGAAAATTTAATCCAAATATATGATTGTACAAAATATGTACTTAGAGCAAGCAAAGAAAAAATATTAAAAATAAAATGATGGGTAAAGAAATGTTGAGAAACTATAAATTAGAAGATCAGGGATTTTCACTGCTTGCTTTTTGTCATAGGTAATCACATAGTAATCAATATTGTCAGCTAATTCAGGTTCTCTGTGGATCTCATTTATGGGGGCCAGACTGCTTTTAGACTACATGCTCTCAGTAGGCAGCTGGGCTTCTCCCTAGGAGGACTATACAGATTGGCCAAGGGTGAATGTCCTGCTGGCTTCACAGGTGAGGCAGGGGGTAGACAGCAGGTGTAGAGAGCAATGGTGAAAGGGGAGGCAAATCTCCTGCTAGGAGCCTCAGGCCTCAGGCCTGAAAAGATCTGTTCCCAAAGAGCTGGTTCCTCCAGTCAAAGAGATCGAGCTGGTGTGGCTTGTCTGAGAATGGCCTGCAGTGATTGCCTGCTCATGGCCTTTCCGACTGGGAGTTGTTGGCTGCCCTTTGCCTCCTAACACCTGGCAGGTATTGGCATGACCGTGATCAGGTGAGTGAACTGGGAGAAGGTGGTCTCCTTTGGGCCATGTGGATGGATGCATTCTCTTCTCTTGTCTTCTAGAAGACCCCAATCTCCTACTGGTTAAGAGCTCCTTGCTGGTGATGTTGGTGGTAGTGTGGATAGTGGTAGTATTATTGGTGGTATTGGTGCTGGTGGTGGTGGTGGTGGTGGTGGAGGTGGTAGCGGTGGTGGTGGTGGTGGTAGTGGCCCCTTCGTGGTTTCCTCATGTCTACAAATTGGAGTGCCCCAAGGATTGGACCTGAGTGCTTTCCTTGTCTCTATACTCTCTCCCTAGGAATTGCATCCAGTCCTGTTCTTTGAATTTTATCAGTATGTGAATGACTACCAACTATATTTCTCTTCTTTTCTCTCTCCTCAACTGCCAAGTCATAAATTCAACTTCATACTCCAAACTTCTACTTGAAGTCTAACAGGTGTCTTAAATCGGATGTGTCAAACACATTTCTTGATTCTCATTCCCAAACTTGTCATCCTCATCAGTAATCCTCATCTCAGTAAATGGCACTATATTTACTAAGTTTGAGCCAAAAATGTAGAAGATGTGCTTGATTTCCCCCTATCCTAACCCCTCGCACTCTCTCCATCATCAAGTTCCAAGACTATATATCAGATTTGTCCATTCTTTATCTCCCCTGCCACTGCCCCGGCCCAAGCCCTATTGTCTTGCATGTGGAATACCGCAGAGTCCTCCTAACTGGTCTCTCAGCTTTCATTCTTGCCCACTAGAATCTATTCTCCATTCAACAGCTGGCCACCCAACTCCTATACCCTTTCAGTGGTTTCCAGTTTAACCTAGAAAACTTTCCAGTTGAACCTAGAAAAAAAAAGTAAACTTCTTGCCATGCCTATGAAGCATTACACAGGCTGTCCCGATCAGCTCTTAAATCTCATCCTTTATGATTCCCCCATCACTTGCTACTCTGGCCTTCCTTGAATAAACCAAGTAGTGTTCAGCCTCAGAACCCCTGCACTTCATATTGACTCTACGTAAGATGCTTTTACCTGGTAGGAATGGTTTCTTCTTATTCATGTTTCAGTTCAAGTGTCTCCTCCATGGAGAGGCCTTACCTGATCTCCATTTCTTAAAAACTCCCCCAGCTTCTTTGATATCACCTTTTGAACTGTCTTTTCACTTGATTGTAAGTTTTTGATGTACAGAATATTTTATCCTTGTGTAATTGGTCTGTATTATCATTTATAATTATGTTTTCTAATCTTGTTTAAGAAATCTTGGCCTAATCTCAGGTTACCAAGATATTTTCATACTTTTCTTACTTCATTGAACATCTTGACCAATAAAGTCAGATCCAGTGAATAAATACTCTCACTTCCATTCCTAAGATGGGCAGCCTGAGGACCATTCATTATAGTTCTTCAGAGAGTCCCCAGTAAGAGTGAGGCTCAGTTGACCACACTGGTGACCAGCCCAATTGGCTTCCCTTCTCACCCTTTCCCTCTTCCTAGTTCCTCACTCCTAATCCTTGTGATTACTTCAAAAATAAACCTACTGAAAACAAAACCCTATCTCAAGATTTGCTTTTGGGAATATTAGGTGGAGACATTCTTATTTCTTTTCTCATTTGGATATTTAATTCTTTTGGAATTGTTTTTTTTTAGTGTGGCATAATGTAAGGGTCTGATTTTTTCCAACATGGATAACCAATTGTCCTAGCTTCTCCACTGATGTGTAATGTCACACATAGCATGTCACACATAGCATGCATCAAGCTGCCATTTACATATACAAATATATATGTAAATGACAGCTTGATGCTAGAAAGCCCAGAAACATATATACATATATATATGTATCCATTGCCCTATCTATTCTGCATCAATATATATCACACTCTACTAAGTACTATAATTTTATAACATATTAATATCAGGTAGGATAAGTTCTCTCAACATTTTTCTCTTTCAAAATTGTCTTGGCTATTATAGCCATTTTATCATTCTTATAACTTTTAATATCATTTTGTCAACCCTTGAAAACCCTGTTGTATTTTTATTGAAATTGCATAGAATAAATGTGGAGAGAACTGACGTCTCTAAAATATAAACCATTTCTATTCACGAACATAGAGATATCTCACTATTTGTTCTTTCCTTTTTTGACCCTTTATTCATTTATTCAGCAAATCCTTATTTCCAATGCTGCTCGATAGGGATAAAGAAGTGAGAAAAATCTCATCAAGCTTACATTCAACTTAGGGTATACAGACAATACACAAATAAGTGCATAATATTTCAGATAGTGACAATGTTATAAAGAAAAATAAAGAATAATGGAGTTGTAGAGTGACAGAAATGTGCCACTTTATGTAGGGTGTTCAAGGAGAGCCTTGCTAACAAGCTGCATGTAACTGAAAATCTAAATGCAATGAGGGACTAAGCCATGGAGCTGAGGCAGAGAAAACCTCAGTTGCAAAGGCCTGAGAGAGAACTATACATGGTCCTTTAGGGAATGGCAAGGAGGCCACTGGCTGGAGAGGTAGAGAGGGGTTGGGTGGAAAGTGGTTTCTCAGAGGTATATAGAACTTATAGGCCATGGCAAAGACTTTGAATTCTTAAGTAAGAGGAGACATCAGAGAGTTTTGAGCTGGGGAATATAATCTGAATTATGTTTTGAGGACATGCTCTGGATTCTACATGGATAATAGACTTTAGGAGGGCAAGAATGGGACAGGAGTAAGGAGGCTGTTGCAATGATCTCAGAAGGGTGACGGTGAGTTGGACTAAGTTGGTAGCAGTGGAAGCATTCAAAAGTGGGTAGATTCTGAAAATACAGATATGTGTGTGTATGTATTCATATACACATATACAGTCAATTCTCATTATTCCTGGTAGTTCTATTCTATAAAGTCACCATGAACACAGACTTAGCAAATATTGGACCATTGCTTCTAGTAGAAATACAGAATAAGGTTTTTGGAAGCCTCTACTCATATTTTCATCAACTGATCAATACATAACCTTGTTTTATATATGTTTCTGTATAAAGACACCTTATGTAATATCACATTGATTCATTACTATTGAAGTCATATCCAATAGCACTATAACTCATGCCTGAACAAAGTTTATCTAACACATGTACTTTCTCTCCGGCGTCACAGCCTTCTTGTACTTAGGAACACTAGACAACTCTTCAGCATTACACTTGGGTGTCACTTAATATCGTGAAATTACCAACAAAAAGCACAAAAACACACACAAAAAAGTGGCACTAAATAGATCACAAACGGACTCTTGTTTACAGTGTGAAAGCTGAAACAAGAAGGCAAAGCATCACCTTGTTTGACCTCAGCTAAGAGCATGCATAGGTGACTCAAATAATTTGCCACACTGCATGTCTGCCAATGACCAGGGAAGTGCCATGAGTATTGATTTGAGGGTTCACATAAATATGAACTAATAGACAAATTTGCAGATATGGAATCTGTGAATAATGAAGATTGTGTGTCAATTAGCTTTACTCCACTTTTTAAAAATCGATTGGTGGGATTGTGTTAAATTTATAAATAGACATAGGGAGAACTCCCGTCTTTATGATGCTGGACTGCCTCTCCAAGAACACGCCATGATCATCCATTTGTTCAGGAGTCCTCTGGGCCTTCAGTGGAGCTTTTATATTTATTTCCTGCATGTGGGTGGGTGATGCAGACTTTCTTTATGTTTCTGAGCTTTGGTGGCAGTGTGCTTTCGCTGCTATTATAAATTAGGTCTTCCCTTGCATTATATCTTTTAACTGGTTTTTACTCCCATATAGGAAAGCTACTCATTTGTATATCTTAATTTTGAAACTTACTAACTTTTCCTACTATGATAGTATATTTTTAATTGCTTCTCTTGGGTTTTCCAGGTATATAATCATATAATCTGCTTTACTTTTTTGTACTTGTTCTAACTTTTCTGAGGCAGATGTTTAATTCAACTGGTGTCTTTTTTTTCCCCACAGGTTCATTATTTAAGGCTATTTATTGGTTTGGTTTGGTTGTTTTTAGAGATAGAGATCCTGGTCTGTCACTCAGGCTGGAGTGCAGTGGTGTAATCATAGCTCACTACAGCCTTGAACTCCTCAGCTTAAGTGATCTTCCCACTTCAACCTCCCAAGTAGCTGGGTTACAGGCACGTGGCATCAGGTCTCACTATTTTATTTTATTTTATTTTATTTTATTTTATTTTATTTTATTTTAGAGATGGGGTATCACTATGTTGCCTAGGCTAGTCTTGAACTCCTGGCCTCAAATGATACACCCATCTTAGCCTCCCAAGTAGCTGGAGGACAGGCATGAGCTAGCATGCCCAGCTAAGACTTTTCCCCTCCCTTTGGGCACTGTATTAACAATCTTCCATAGCTTCTCATAGGTAATGTTTTTTATTATTGTTATTTGCTAAATAGCCTGCAATTTGGATTTGTATTTCCTCTTTGACACAGTTATTTAAGAGAGAGTGGGGAAAATGTGTATACTCTATTTTCTGGCTATGGAGTTCAACATGTATCAATCATATTGATCCTGTTAAACAAATCACTTGGGTCTTCCATCCTTTTCTGTTTTCTACACTGATCTCTTATGGGCTAAAAGAAGCAAAAATAAAGTCTTCTATCAATAGTGTGTTTCTACCCATTTCTTATTGCATCTCCTATAATTTCTACTTTCTTAAAACTTTTTGGTCTGAATTACATGGTCCCTGATTTCTTTTGCTGATGTATACTGAATATATGTTTGCCTATATATTTATTTTCAATGTTTTATATGTTTTTAAATGAGTCTTTCATGCATGATAAAATCTTGGTTTTTAATTTGTAGTTAAATGTCTCAAAATTTCTTTTTTAAATAAGTGAGTTAACCCCATTTACTTTTATTGATAGAACCAAGGTGTTTGATTTTGTTTTAGTCACATTGGTTTATATTATATATTCTAGGGATTTGGATTTTTTTTAAGTCAACACTCTGCATTCTGTCTTCTATGCATTTTATGTGCATGTGTGTACTTCCGATACTAAGGAATATTTGCACTTTTCTTCTAGTGGTTACAACTAACTAGTGGCTACCTAGCTGAGACTATCTGTATTAGTCTATTCTCACACTGTTATAAAGAACTACCTGAGACTGGGTAATTTATTTTAATAAAGAGATTTAATTGACTCACAGTTCCACACGGCTGGGAGGCCTCAGGAAACTTAGAATCACAGCAGAAGGTGAAGGGGAAGCAAGCACATCTTACCATGGCAACCCAGGAGAGAGGGTGAGCTAAAGGGAAGTGCCACAGGTTTTTTTTTGTTTGTTGGTTGGTTGTTTTTGTTTTGTTTTGTTTTGTTTTTTGAGACAGAGTCTCGCTCTGTCACAGGCTGGAGTGCAGTGGCGCTATCGCGGCTCACTGCAAGCTCTGCCTCCCGGGTTCACGCCATTCTCCTGCCTCAGCTTCCCGAGTAGCTGGGACTACAGGCGTGCACCACCATGCCCGGCTCATTTTTTGTAGTTTTAGTAGAGACAAGGTTTCTCCGTGTTAGCCAAGATGATCTTGATCTCCTGACCTCGTGATCCGCCCACTCAGCCTCCCAAAGTGCTGGGATTACAGGCGTTTTTGTTTGTTTGTTTGTTTGTTTTTTAAGTTCTGGGGTACATGTGTGGAATGTGCAGGTTTGTTACATAGGTATACATGTGTCATGGCGGTTTGCTGTACTTATTGACCGGTCCTCTAAGTTCGCTCCCCTCACCTCCCACCCCACAACAGGCCCCAGTGTGTTCCTCTCCCTGTGTCCATGTGTTCTCATTGTTCAACTCCCACTTGTGAGTGCGAACATACAGTGTTTGGTTTTCTGTTCCTGGTCAGTTTGCTAAGGATGATTGCTTCCAGCTTCATCCATGTCCCTGCAAAGCACATGATCTCATTCCTTTTTATGGCTGCATAGTATTCCATGGTGTATATGTACCACATTTTCTTTATCCAGTCTATCATTGATGGGCATCTGGTTTGGATCCATGGCTATGCTATTGCAAATAGTGCTGCAATAAACATACGTGTGCATGTCTTTATAGTAGGATGATTTATATTCCTTTGGGTATATACCCAGTAATGGGATTGCTAGGTCAAATGGTATTTCTGGTTCCAGATCCTTGAGGAATCGCCATACTGTCTTCCACAATGGTTGAACTAATTTACATTCCCACCAACAGTGTAAAAGTGTTCTTATTTATTCACAACCTCACCAGCAGCTGTTGTTTCTTGACTTTTTAATAATTACCATTCTTACTGGTGTGAGATGGCAACTCATTGTGGTTTTGATTTGCATTTCTCTAATTTTAGGTTCAGTGGTGTTGAGCATATTTTCATATGTTTGTTGGCCACATAAATGTCTTCTTTTGAGAAATGTCTTTTCATATCCTTTGCCCACTTTTTCATGGCGGTGTTTGTTTTTTTCTTGTAAATTTGTTTAAGCTCCTTGAAAATTCTAGATATTAGACCTTTGTCAGATGGATAGATTGCAAAAATTTTCTTACATTCTGTAGACTGCCTGTTCATTCTGATGATCGTTTCTTTTGCTGTGCAGAAGCTCTTTAGTTTAATTATATCCCATTTGTCAATTGTGGTTTTTGTTGCAATTGCTTTGGGCGTTTTCGTCCTGAAGACTTTGCCCATGCCTGTATCCTCAATGTTTTGCCTATGTTTTCTTCTAGGGTTTTTATGGCTTTGGGTTATACATTTTAAGTCTTTAATCCATCCTGAGTTAATTTTTGTATAAGGCTTAAGGAAAGGGTCCAGTTTCAGTTTTCTACATATGGCTAGCCAGTTTTCCCAGCACCATTTATCAAATAGGAGATCCCTTCCCCATTACTTGTCTTTGTCAGGTTTGTCAAAGATCAGATGATTATAGATGTGTAGTGTTATTTCTGAGGTCTCTGTTCTGTTCCATTGGTCTATGTGTCTGTTTTGGTACCAGTACCTTGGTGTTTTGGTTACTGTAGCCCTGTAGTATAATTTGAAGTCAGCTAGGGTGATGCCTCCAGCTTTGTTTTTTTTGCTTAGGATTGTCTTGGCTGTACGGGGTCTTCCTTGATTCCATATGAAATTCAAAGTAGACTTTTCTAATTCTGTGAAGAATGTCAATGGTAGTTTGATGGGAATGGCATTTAATCTATAAATTACTTTGGGCAGTATGGTCATTTTCATTATATTGATTCTTCCTATCCATGAGGTTGGAATGTTTTTTCGTTTGTTTGTGTCCTCTTTTATTTCCTTGAGCAGTGGTTTGTAGTTCTCCTTGAAGAGGTCCTTCACATCCTTTGTTAGCTATATTCCTAGGTATTTTATTCTTTTTGTAGTGATTGTGAATGGGAGTTCATTCATGATTTGGCTCTCTGCTTGCCTATTGATGGCGTAAAGGAATGCTTGTGATTTTTGCACGTTGATTTTGTATCCTGAGATTTTGCTGACATTCCTTATCAGTTTAAGGAATTTTGAGGCTCAGATGATGGGGTTTTCTGAATATAAAGTCATGTCATCTGCAAGTATAGACAATCTGACTTCCTCTCTCCCTATTTGAATACTCTTTATTTCTTTCTCTTGCCAGAACTTCCAATACTATGTTGAATGGGAGTGGTGAGAGGAGGGCATCCTTGTCCTGGGCCGGTTTTCAAAGGGAATGCTTCCAGCTTTTGCCCATTCAGTATGATATTGGCTGTGGGTTTGTCATAAATAGCTCTTTTTATTTGGAGGTATGTCTCATCAATACCTAGTGTATTGAGAGTTTTTTGGTTTGTTTGTTTGGGTTTTTGTTGTTGTTGTTTGAGACGGAGTCTCACTCTGTTGCCCAGACTGGAGTGCAGTCGCATGATCTCAGCTCACTGCAGTCTCCACCTCCCGGGTTCACACCATTCTCCCACCTCAGCCTCCCAAGTAGCTGGGACTACAGGCACCCGCCACCACGCCTGGCTCATTTTTTGTATTTTTAGTAGAGACAGTGTTTCACCATGTTAGCCAGGATGGTCTCAATCTCCTGACCTCATGATCTACCTGCCTTGGCCTCCCAAAGTGCTGGGATTACAGGTGTGAGCCACCACGCCTGGCCAAGGGTTTTTAACAGGAAGGGATGTTGAATTTTTTCAAAGACCTTTTCTGCATCTATTGAGATAATCATGTGGTTTTTGTCTTTGGTTCTGTTTATGTGATGGATTGCATTTATTGATCTACATATGTTGAACCAGCCTTGCATCCCAGGGATGAAGCCGACTTGATC
Organism: Macaca fascicularis; assembly: GCF_037993035.2. Lineage (NCBI taxonomy): Eukaryota > Metazoa > Chordata > Mammalia > Primates > Cercopithecidae > Macaca > Macaca fascicularis. The sequence continues at coordinate 126,420,633 of NC_088386.1, forward strand.
ATGATGGATAAGTTTTTTAATGTGCTGCTGGATTCAGTTTGACAGTATTTTATTGAGAATTCTTGCATCAATGTTCATCAGGGATATTGGATGGAAGTTTCCTTTTTTTATTGTGTCTCTGCCAGGTTTTGGTATCAGGATGATGCTGGCTTCATAAAATGAGTTAGGGAGGAGTCACTCATTTTCAATTGTTTGGAATAGTTTCAGAAGGAAAGGTACCAGCTACTCTTTGTACCTCTGGTAGAATTCAGCTGTGAATCAGTCTGGTCCTGGGCTTTATTTGGTTGGTGGACTGTTAATTACTGCCTCAATTTCAGAACTTGTTATTGGTCTATTCAGGGATTCAATTTCTTCCTGGTTTAGTCTTGGGAGGGTGTATGTTTCCAGGAATTTATCCGTTTCTTCTAGATTTTCTAGTTTGTGTAGAGGTGTTTGTAGTATTCTCTGATGGTAGTTTGTACTTCTGTGAGGTCAGTGGTGATATCCCCTTTATCATTTTTTATTGTGTCTATTTGATTCTTCTCTCTTTTCTTCTTTATTAGCCTATCTAGCAGTCTATCTATTTTGGGAATTTTTTCAAATAACCAGCTCCTGGTTTTTTGGATTACTTTGCTCTTGTCTCTCTGGCTCTTTTAATTGTGATATTAGGGTATTGATTTTAGATCTTTCTAGCTTTCCGATGTGGGCATTTAGTGCTATAAATTTCCCTCTTAATATTGCTTTAGCTGTGTCCCAGAGATTTTGGCACACTGTCTTTTTGTTCTCATTAGTTTCAAAGAACTTCCTGATTTCTGCCTTAATTTCTTTATTTACTCAGGAGTCATTGAGGAGCAGGTTGTTCAATTTCCATGTAATTGAGTGGTTTTGAGTGAGTTTCTTAGTCCTGAGTTCTAATTTGATTGTGCTGTGGTCTGAGAAACTGTCTGTTACAATTTCAGTTCTTTGCACTTGCTGAGGAGTGTTTTACTTCCAATTATGTGGTCGATTTTAGAATAAGTACCATGTGACACTGAAAAGAATATATATTCTGTTGATTTAGGGTGGAGAGTTCTGTAGATGTCTATTAGGTTCACTTGATCCACAACTGAGTTCAAATCCTGAATATCCTTAATTTTCTGTCTCATTGATCTGTCTAATATTGACAGTGGGGTGTTACAGTCTCCCACTATTATTATGTGGGAGTCTAAGGACTTGTTTTATGAATCTGGGTGCTCCCGTATTGGGTGCATATATATTTAGAATAGTTAGCTCTTCTTGTTGAATTTTTCCCTTTACCATTATGTAATGCCCTTCTTTGTCTTTTTTGATCTTTGTTGGTTTAAAGTCTGTTTTGTCAGAGACTAAGATTGCAACATCTGCTTTTTTTTTTTTTCTTTCTATTTGCTTGGTAAATTTTCCTCCATTCCCTTATTTTGAGCCTCTGCATGTCTTTGCAGGTGAGATGGGTCTCCTGAATACAGCACACCAATGGGTCTTGACTCTTTATCCAATTTGCCAGTCTGTGTCTTTTAATTGGGGCATTTAGCCCATTTACATTTAAGGTTAGTATTGTTATGCATGAATTTGATCTTGTCATCAAGATGCTATCTGGTTATTTTGCACACTAGTTGATGCAGATTTTTCATAGTGTCATTGGTCTTTATATTTTAGTGTGTTTTGCAGCAGCTGGTACTGGCTTTTTCTTTATTTATTTAGCACATCTTTCAGGAACTCTTGCAAGGCAGGCCTAGTAGTAACAAAATCCCTCAGCATTTGCTTGTCTGAAAAGGATTTTATTTCTCCTTCACTTATGGAGCTTAGTTTGGCTGGATATGAAATTCTGTATTGAAAATTCTTTTCTTTAAGAATAATGAATATTGGCACCCCATCTCTTCTGGCTTGTAGAGTTTCTGTTGAGAGGTCTACTGTTTAGTCTGATGGGCTTCCCTTTGTAGGTGACCTGGCCTTTCTCTCTGGTCTTTCCTTCATTTGGACCTTGGAGAATCTGATGATCATGTGTCTTGGAATTGACCTTCTCGTGGAGTATCTAGGTGGTGTTCTCTGTATTTCCTGAATTTGCATGTTGGCCTGCCTTGCTAGGTTGGGGAAGTTCTCCTAGATAATATCCTGAAGTATGTTTTCCAGCTTGTTTCCATTTTTCCCATCTCTTTCAGGTACTCCAATCAATCGTAGGTTTGGTCTTTTTATAAAGTCCCATATTTCTTGGAGGCTTTATTCAATGAAGCACAATGACTGTCCCTTGGTGTAGGAGGTGTGCTTTGCTGGGGGGAAACCAAGTTGTCTGGGCTGCCTGGATTCCTCAGAACTACCAGGAGGAAACGCTAAGTCTGCTGGTTCATGGAGACTGTGGCCTTTTCTCTATGGGCTCAGGCCCAAGGAGATATGGGTTCTGCTTGAGCCTCTGGCTGGAGTTATTGGAGTTCCTGCAGGGAAGCCCCATCCAGTGAGGAAGGATGAGTCAGGGTCAGGCCTGAAGAGGCACTCTGGCTGCAGTAGGCCACAGCCAGCGTGTTGGGCTTTGGGGGACACATCTTGGGACCAAGCCGTCCAGTCTCCCTTGCTCCAGCTGAGGAAAAGCATGGCCTGGAGCTGTGGAGATGGATGCCACCCTTCCCCTGCCAAGGGAACTTAGCGTTTTAGGCAGTTGTGAGTTTCAGTGCTGGCTGCGAAGTGCCACATTTTTAAACCACCAGATCTTGTGAGAACTCACTATCATAAGATCAGCAAGGGGAAAATCTGCCCCTGTGATCCAATCACCTTCCACCAGGCCCCTCCCCCAACACATGGGGATTACAATTCGACATGAGGTTTGGAGACACAGAGCCAGACCATATCATTATACTTTCAGCCTTCCTTGCAGTTCACTGTGACCACGTCATTAGGTTCTAGCCAACGGCATATGAGCAGAAGATATGTGAGCCACCTCTGAGTCTTTCCCTTGAAATAAATGAATGGGTAAGCAGCCCACACTCATTTCGTATTTTCTCAGTGGTTAGGAGCGTATACTTCCAATTTAAAGAAGGTTTGCATTTTGTTCTAGTGATTACTTTTAGGATTACCTTTATATGATTCCTTTGGTGCTCTATTTTAGACAGTACCCTTTAGTTTCCCACCCAGAAGATTTATAAAATCAGCCTGTGTGCCATTCCATTGTCCAGTCTTTTTCCTCTCCCACCCAATTTTAGGCCATGACATCACCATGTTTACCTTTCAGCCATTAACCTTGCATTACATCAACACAATACCTTTGGACTCCTACCTTTAAAATAAACAAAGAACTTGCTCTACAGCCTATTTTTGCTTTCTCCTCCCTGTTTTTTGTTTGTTTGTTTGTTTGTTTTGTTTTGTTTTGTTTGAGACAGGGTCTCACTCTGTCACCCATGCTAGAGGGCAGTGGTGCAATATTAGCTGCAACCTCTAACTCCTGGGCTCCAGTGATCCTCTTACCTCAGCCTCCTGAGTAGTTAGGACTGCAGGTATGCACCACCATAGCTTGCTAATGCTTTCAAATTTTTTGTAGAGACGAGGTCTTGCTAGGTTGCCCAAGCTGGTCTCAAACTTCTGGCTTCAAGTGATCTTTCCACCTATGCTTCCCAAAGTGCTGGGATTACAGGCATGAGCCACTGCACCTAACCCTTCTCCTCATATTTTTTGTTATTATACTATTTCTATATTGTCAGAGCATATGCACTTCATATTCTCATCTGTCACCCTACTGCCCACTTTTATTTTGATCCTTTTGCCAGAATTTTCAGCTCTACCTTAGTTTGCTGAAGTAATGAGGACTCAGAAACTACATTCCAAGAATTTTTCTGTTCAAATTTGTTTGTGTTATTTATACCTGAAAAATAGTTTGCTCATTCTTTATTTCTAGAAATATCTTACAGGTTTTTCTCCACTTTCCTGTGGCATTAAATGTTGCTGTGGAAAATTTTGTGGCCAATAAGTCTCCCTTGAAAATAACTTTTTGCCTACACTGCCCATTCAATTATTTCTTTATCTTTAAAGTCCAATAAATGTGTTGAAAATATATCTCAGTGTTGGCTATTTTGGGTCAATTTCTCTGACAGGGTGAAGAGATAGGTACTTTTGATGTAAACATTTCAATTTACATTATAATTGCACAAACTTTTTTCATTAAGTATTTCTTCTATTATTTTGATTTTCTGCTTTGGGAACTCCAATAATTTGTTCACTTACATTGATTATTTTCTCTCTAATTTTTATTTTATGTTATTTTATTTTTGAAAGAGTGTCTCACTCTGTCACCCGGGCTGGAGTGCAGTGGAGTCATCTCAGATCACTGCAACCTCTGCCTCCCAGGTTCAAGTGATTCTCCTGCCTCAGCCTTCCGAGTAGCTGGGACTACAGGCATGTGCTGCCATGCCAGCTAATTTTTTTATTTGTAGGAGAGACGGGGTTTCGCCATGTTGGCCAGGCTGGTCTCAAACTCCTGAGCTCAGGTGATCCACCTGCCTCAGCCTCCCAAAGTGCTAAGATTACAGGGGTGAGCCACTGCACCCAGCTTGATTTCTAATTTGTTTAATCATTCTTAAAATTTCTTGTTTCCTTTTCCTATTTCTGTAATATATGTCCTTCACTTTAATTTCTGAAATGCCTCATCTCCTTTATTTTTCTTCTAAATTTATCTTCATTTCTCTGATTTTTTTTCTACTTATTTCTTAAGTTCTGGCTATTATAAACACAATTACAGCCTTAGCTATTCAAAGCATGCCTCTGAATTCCATGAAGTGTACTTCACTGGTAATTTCTTTCTTTTTTTATTTTATTTATTTATTTATTTATTGAGACTGAGTCTTACTCTAACGCCTAGACTGAAGTGCAGTGGCACAATCACAGTTCACTGCAATCTCCTCCTTCCAGGTTCAAGCAATTGTCCTGCCTCAGCCTCCCAAGTAGCTGGGGCTACAGGTGCATGACACCACTCCAGGCTAATTTTTGTATTTTTAGTAGAGGTAGGATTTTGCCATGTTGGTCAGGCTGGTCTCAAACTCCTGGCCTACAAGTGATCCACCCACCTTGGCCTCCCAAAGTGCTGGGATTCCAGGCACAAGCCACTGTGCCCGGCCATCACTGGTGATTTCTTAGACCTACTATTGTTTGACCCTCCTGGTACTCTTCTGCTGCTCCTGTCACCTCCTGCTTGATTTCAGCTACTTTAAAATCTTTCTTTATTGTGAATGATAAGACCACATATGGATATGTACAAGCATAGTGTAAATGACTAACACTGTGTGAAAACAGGTTGCTTTGTGGTTATTGGTTTCTCTGTGACAACAACCAAGATGGGATGTTGGTAGCCGAGGACTTAGCCCCACAAAAGTGGAAGGAAAACAAAATTAAATACTTGGAAACTATTGACATAAAAAGTGTGCAAATCTTTGTTTACAGTTATAGAGGATTATTTTCTTTCTTTTCTGTGTGCAGGAAAAAAGAGAAAACATATACTTAAAGTAAATGGTCTCCAAAGAGGTAAGAAGAAATGTGGGAATTTACTCCTTTGAACTCACTGTGGTCCTGTTCTTCCTGCCAGACGCCATCCTTGCTGCAGCCTCAAAATCTCCTATGGGCCGTGGTAGCTTCAGACCCAATGGATTATTTAGAGTACCAGCTAAGTCATTGTAACAAACAGATCCCAAAATACAGTGGCTTAAAACAAATAATCTAAGAGCCCAGAAGTGGTAGGCAGTCTGCCTTCCTTGACATGGGGTTTCCAACAGTGGGTCCACAAGAGCTGATCTGGTTGACATTGTCTCCCAACCAGTGGGAAAGAAAAAAAAAAACTGACAAAAGAACCAGCCATTTGTTTATTTTAATAGAAAGACTCAGAAGTCTTCTGCCAACATCCCATTGGCCAAAACTTGGTTACATGGCCAGAGCTAGCTGCAAAGTGAGGCTGAGAAATGTAACGCTGGCCAGGCAGTCTTTGGTTCAGCTGTAAGTCTATTCTTATGGAAGAAGGAATGATTATGGGTGACAAATAGCAATATGCCTACTTGCCCTTCATGTTTGCCTCCAAAGTCACTGATTCCCTTAAATAAAGAGGAAAACTCAGACTCTCCATTGATTCAGATCCAGCCTTTTTGTCACCTGAGACTCTTTGGCAAGCACAGGAGCCGGAAGCTGAGAGGCATTACAGAGCTATGTGGGCAGAGACATGCCAGTCCTGATTAGGAAATGAGGCAACAGGAGGAAGTGTTAGAGAGGTGTGTTGTAACTAATACAGTCCGGGACAGAACATGAAGAAATAGACAGAGATAACTTGAATCAATTACATGGAAGCCAGAGTACTGGTGCCACATCAGATTGAAGCCTGAGAAACACGGGGTTATTTTATTTATTTATTTATTTTCTTTTTTGAGATGGAGTCTTCCTCTGTCACCCAGGCTGGAGTACAGTGCTACAATCTCAGCTCACTGCAACCTCCGCCTCCCAGGTTCAAGCAGTTCTCCTGCCTCAGCCTCCCAAGTAGCTGGGATTACAGGCTAATTTTTGTATTTTTAGTAAAGACAGGGTTTTGCCATGTTGGCCAGACTGGTCTTGAACTCCTGATCTCAGGTGATCCACCTGCCTCGGCCTCCCAAAATGCTGGGATTACAGGCAGTGAACCAAACTCAATCAGAGCATATGCCACACTGGGCACTTGAAGATAAAAAAGATGTGACACTCCATTCTCTTCATCAGATCTTGTGGATTTTATGTTTATTGCATTCCTCCTTTTCTTCCTCTTCTTTGTCTCTCCTTTATTTCCTTTCCTCTCCCATTCTACTTATGTTTCTCTTGCATACCTTATTTAATTTTTTTGTTTTACATCTTGTAAAATATTTCTGGCAAGTTGATATGGCACTGTAGAGATGGCAGCACTTTTTCCTCTAGAGCTAAAGCATATTTGGATATATTTTTTCCCATGATTTCTAATTATTTCTGTCACTCATACACATATATACATATGTTTATATATGATATAACTATTTTCAAATATAACTTTAAATATAACTCTACTATAAGTAAGTATATACATGTAATATTTCCAGCATCTCTGTCATTTTTATTTCTATACCTATCTGTCATCTTGGTTATATTCTAGCTTGTACTTACCCAGGTCTGAGATGTTTCTTCCTTCATGTTTTTACTGGTTTCTATGGAAGCCTCCCTACCTTAACTATTTTATTAAAATACTTGGATTTGTTAAGTCTAAGCAGAAATCACATTTATTCCTTCTACTTACTTTTCAAACCTGTTCTCTCAAATAGTTATTTTCTTGCCCATGAATGAAGTCTTAGGTAAGCCCTAGAACTATGCTAGTCCCTTTTAGCAGTAATATCTCATTTAATATTTAAAAGCCTGAGCTGATATAATATTAAAACTGGAAACCATGTGGTAGGGAAGCTGGGTGAAGTCAGCATTTCCTTTCATCCACACTTCCTCTCCACCTCCACTGAGTGTCTATTGCTTTCAACTAATTTGGGTCTAGGAGGAGGGGGAGAAAGAAGTGGACAGGAGCAGGAATGGCCCTCATACTATATAGCTTGGTGCAAAAGTAATTGTGGGTTTTGCCTTAAAAAAAAAAAAAGGAATAGCAAAAACTGCAATTACTTTTGCACCAACCTTACAGATTTTTGTGTCTCCGAGATATTGGTGGATGCATGAGCCATATTCATTTGTGAGTTCTTCAGAGACACTCAACTTAGAGAGAACCTCTCAACTGAAGTTCCCCTAATTCAGGAACTTCAACTGGCCGCTTACCAATTCCCTCAGTCTCCCAGCTCTGGGAGGTCCACACGACACTCCTGCTGGGGTCAACTCATCCACCCAAGTGATTCTCCCAGACAGAATATCTCTCAAGAAGAACTAAGTGAGCTCCTCCTTTCCCCAGGGAGACCTATAGGAATTATGACTCTTCAGACCCTCTCGACATTCTAGGATTGAGTCTATAAATGTCTCTGCCTTCCTCAAACTCCTGAAGGTGAAGATCAGTTACCTTGAAGTTGTAGTCTTCTCAGTTGCCTTAAGGAGGCAGAAGCAAGTTACTCAACTTCTATAGCAAGAACATGGTGTTAACTGTTAGCACTTGGGTAGGAAATCCAAGAATTGCCACACTACTTCCTGTGGGGTATTTGAGCAAGACAATTTGCATAGAATAATTACAAAGGAAGTCCCAAGAGCTCCATAGTATTAGCAGATCTTAAGCTCCAAATCTCCTTGTAAGTAGAACTCAAGTAAACTGAACTAAACTACTTGTACACCTCTAATTTGTTTGTCCTCAATGGACTTTGATGACAGGCGACTACAACAGGACCAAAGACATAGAGGGACAGGAAAAGAGTCTTTGTTTGTCTAAGATATCTATGGCTGGACAAGTTCAAATTGTGGCCAGGTCATAGAAAGAAAGAAAGGAAAGAAAAATACAGGGAGACAGCATGGGAAGGGAAAGAGGGAGGGAGGGAAGGATGAAGGGAAGGAGAGGAGGGGAGGGTGAGGAGGAGAGGAGAGGAGAGGAGAGGAGAGGAGAGGAGAGGAGAGGAGAGGAGAGGAGAGGAGAGGAGAGGAGAGGAGAGGAACTTTATGGCCTTGCCTGAGAGATCAGCACCTTTAAACATGGCACTCATGAGGTGCTCCTGCACATACCTCACTGTCTTTCTACCTACCCCCATCACCTCCTGAATCTAACAGCATACTCGCGAGATAGGGTTTCAATCAACCCTTTGTTAGTCCTAACCACGAGGCTTTCTGGGATTTGAATCTCTATACAAATTCCCCTTGGGCAATAGTCTCTTGGTTAGTTCCTTAGATCCTAATTTTTTGGCCAAACCTATGTGAATAAGGTCTTTGGTCATTTTCACTGTATTTTCAGCCTCAACGCCTTCACTGAGGGCTAAGATGGTGGCTGGTGTCTCACCATCAAAATGAGTGGGACAATCCAAATTCTTGCGTTGCTGCCATTGATTTCCTCACAACCAGAGGAAATCTGCAGTGCTTCACTTCATTTTGCAATATCTGTATGCTGAAGTTTCTTCATTGGTAATAAGAGGAGTAAAAGTCTCTATCTCATAAATGAATTAGTAGATGTACATATCTTGTGTTCATGTCTAGCACATAATAAGCACTCAAGTCTTAGCCCTCATCATTGTTATTATTCTTACAGTATTCTTTGGGATGTAAATGAAACTGTCTTAAGTTCTTTTTAAAATTAATGTAGGGGGACAAATGAATTTGGATTAATGTCACGGTAAGGAAAAGAAAATCTAGGATGAACCCAGGTTAACCACCAAAGGCTTGGTCATTGCAAGGCTATGTGTTACGTATTTTTCTTTGTGTGTTAAGCTCTGGAAAAGTTATAGCTGAAGAAAATTTTTGAAAGCACTATTATATATAATGTGAGTTTTTTACACCATCCGTATTTATATTTTCCTATTTTCTCAGGGAGAAAGAAACACAGACATAGAAAACACTTAACTCGGAATAACAAAGTCCCAAAGGAAAGACGGCAACCAAGAGGTAAAAAAAAATAATACATTTTAAATAAATAATGCGTAAATGTTCATGCTCTTAGTAAAAACATTTTTTCCTAATTGCTTTATGTCGCTGTACTTACTGTTGAGAAATATATCAGATTTAGTCAAGTTCCAAGATATGTCAGGGAGAAAAAGATGATAACACCACAAACAAGTAGCTAGGTGATGAATCTGCAACCTGACCCCAGGGCCCAGGAGCTGCCTGCAGTGCTTCCTCTGCTGAACTGATAACTTTCAAGGCCAGAAATAGTTGTTGGCATAGAAACAAAAACAAAACAGACAAAACCCGTGTAATTCGAAAGTGATGTAGCTGTCCCTCCTCTTGCTTATCACCATGTGGTAATTGCGTGGACTTGGGTCTGCCCCAAGTAAATTACAGTTTACTTACCTGTAAAGTGAAATTAGGTCAGTTAGGCTAGACTGGCTGCCCTCCAAGGCCCATCCCAGCTTCCCATGTGGCTTCTCATTCCGTGAATCTCCTACAGGACTCAGTAAAAACCATAGACAGCCCCCTCTACTGCATCATCAGCACAGAGCCCTCGTAGACTGTGCCTCTTCCCCAGTGTCACTGACTGGAAGGGTTGGAACAGCAGCTCAGCATCCTCAAGTTCATTTTAAGACCTTTACACCTGTTTCTACTAAGTCAGCTCTTCAGTCCCCACCTCTACCACATAGAGGCTCTGAAATGCAAAGCATCCTCCCTGTGCAATTTGCAGATGATTCTGGAACTCTGCTGAGCTGCTCCTTCAGCCAGGAGAAAGGTGCATGAAGGAGGAGGCAAACAGAGAAGACAGACACCATCTCCTGCCAGACTGCCTGTTGTTATCCTGCTCAAATTTACAGACAAATTTGTCATCTAAAAGAGTTTTGACACCTAAAACTCTTTCTCTGGCCACATAACTTCATATAGACTCTCTCTATATACATATATACATATATATGTGTGTGTGTGATATATATATATATATCTCCTTTGGCTATGAATTCCCCCACTAGAATGGCAGAAGCAGTGTATGCAACTGCCTCTCCATAGTTGGTGGTGGCCAACCTGCTTGGGAATTAAGACACTGGATGGTCCTTCTAGAAGATACACAATCCACTGCTGTTCCCTCAGTGAGAGTATCTCTTAAAAACACCCAGTCCAGCTCCCATCCACGAGGTCTGCAGCAGACCATGGGGATCGTGCTTCTTCATTATTTCCCTGCTGGCTCCCAGCTCAGCCCTCTGGCACCCTTGACCCAACTAGCCATGACCTTCACCTTTGCGCTTCTCAGCAGTGAGTCTGAGAGTCTCTCATTCCCTGACATTCCCAGGGACAGAGGTCCATCTCCTGCTTAGACGTCTTTAAACCTTCTCATTTGGCTTGAGAGAAGGTGTCTGACAATTCTCTCCAGAGAAATGTGGCCTCTCTCATAAGGCCTGAAGGTGGGAAAGGCTGATGCTGGCAGAACCAGGCTCCCAATCCCCTACCATGTTCTTTGCAGACAGACTGGCATCTTGCCTTAGAATATAGAAGTACTGGGCTCCTATTGTGGCATTCTTGGATGTTGAGGCTTCTGCTAATACTCTGAGATAACCAAAGAATCACCTAAACATGGTGATATACTCTTTTGCCAAAAATGATTAGTCCCTGTTGTGAAAAAAATATATATTTTAAAATAGCCTTTAATTTTTTCTGACCATATTATTATTTTACATGGTTAATGTAGAATTAAAACTGATAGACCCAAGAACAATTAAATCCTACTGTGTCCAGGCATTTGACTGCCTGGATATACAATTGTAGTGAGGTGCTGGAGCCAGCGAACACACAAAGAACCACTGGAAAGCACAGTTCTGCAGCACTTTATTACACATGATCTCCTCCTCAGCCCAGATGTCTCCATACCAAGAGCGGGGAAGCAGTGCAATTAGCTTCTGGTGTTTTGCCCTGAAGTTGTTTGCCCTCAATAGGTTTTGATTGAAAGGAAATCCCTGCAGTCCAAGGAGGATTTAAACAGAGATAAACTGAGAGCAAGAGAATATATATTGACCAATAATGGCTAGGGCTGAACAGACCCAGATTATGGCCAGAGCTGGATCTCCAGTTTGACCACTTTATGGGAAAGAAGAAAGCAGACAGAGAACAAGTGTCTTTTGATGGAACTGTGGGGAGAAGGGAGAGTTGGGGGAAGGAGGAGAGAAGAGTTAGAAGTGGCCAGTTTTCCTGGGTGCACCTGCAACTTGATCATCATGAGTGACAGGAGAGTCCCACACAGAGCCACCCCTGTGTGGATGACATTTTACTGTGGCAACCGCATCAACTACCACACTTGGCACAATCATGGTCTTTGAAACTGATCGATCTAGAGCAAATTTTTCTGAGAGACAAACAAGGAGTGGTAAGAAAGCTTCATCTACTTCCTTGAGGTCTCCATGTTTCCACATTTTACATGTTTCTTTTAAACCTTTAGTTCAGGCTGGGTGTGGTGGCTCACACCTGTAATCCCAGCACTCTGGGAGGCTGAGGCAGGTGGATTGCTTGAGCCCTGGATTTAAGACCAGCCTGGGCAACATGGTAAAACCCCATCTCTACTAAAAATACAAAAATTAGCTGGGTGTGGTGGCGCACACCTATAATCCCAGCTACTCAGGAGGTTCAGGAAGGAAAATCACTTGAACCCGGGAGGTGGAGGTTGCAGTGAGCCGAGATCTGTGCCACTGCACTCCAGCCTGAGGAACAGAGCAAGAGGGCAAGACTCGGTCTCAAAAAAAAAGTAGGGGGGGCACTTTTAGTTCAATAGCCAAATTTATAATTCTTTTATGCAGGTTTAGTAATCTCTCCTCTCCATGTGTCTCTGTAATATTTTAATAAACTTCCTAAGGGCAACATCTTGTGCGGTAGAGCGTGCTTTCTCTCAGGATATGATTCCTCTTGGCATGTGAATTATCAGTAAATGTCTGATGGTACCATTTTTATCTTGATGAAGTTTAAAAAAAAAAAAACAAAAAACAAAAAAACAAAAAACCTCTAAGTAATTGTTATGTCAGAGGCCCAGAAAATACAGTATCATCAATCCCAAGGTTTCTTTATGCTAGATTGAAGGAAAGATGCCTTTCCAACCTAATCTGGTCATAATTTGCTCAAAGGAAGAAGCATGCATGATTAAGTATCTGGAGGAGGTTTTCTCCCGGGTCTTGCAGGACCCAAATCAGCACCCTATGATACCAGCCATGGGCACAGAATAATGGGCACAGACCTTTAGAAAGAAAGAGCATCCACTCTGCATGCCTGACTTCAGCAAACACGTTAGAACGATGCAGATCTAAACATACATCTGGAATGACTGGCTCTTGGTTTGGACACATCAATCAACACATAGATACATGCTTCCAAGGTTTGTTTCTTTTTTGAGATGGAGTCTCGCTGTGCCGCCCGGGCTGGAGTACAGTGGCGTGATCTCGGCTCACTGCAATCTCTGCCTCCCGGGTTCAAGCAATTCTCCTGCCTCAGCCTCCCGAGTAGCTGGGATTATAGGCACACACCACCATGCCCAGCTACTTTTTTTTTTTTTTTAATTTTTAGTAGAGACAGTTTCGCCAGGCTGGTCTTGAACTCCTGACCTCAGCCTCAGAACTCAGCCTCAGAACTCCACCCACCTCAGCCTCTCAAAGTGTTGGGATTACAGGCGTGAGCCACCGCACCTGGCCCCAAGATATCTTTTAAGTCAATCCTGTGTGCTATCCTTAACAATACAACTCTTAGGCCTTGTGCCTTAATTTCTACAAATTCCTCTTGAATAGCCTTCATTGGGTTAGTTTTTAAGTCCTTGGTCATTTTCCTCACCATTTTCAGTACAAAACCTTCCAAGTTTACATATCTGACTGGTAGAGTCTACCATGAGGTCTGTCTTGAGACCTTATGTTGCTACTTTTTATCTCTAACTCTTTCCCAAAGAAAATTGTCAACACTTTAATTTATATATTTATCTCTGAGCATCAGTTTCCTCATCTGTAAAGTGAGGATAGTACTAGCGCCTATTTAATAGATTCTGTTGTAAAGATGAAGTCGGTTAATAGAGGCAAAGATCTAAGGATAGCTCCTGGCCTACAACAAGCACTGAATACATGTTCAACTTCTTTCTTGCTCTCCCCCTGTTGCTTGGGAAGCAGGTAAAATACTGTTTCAAATTTATTTGGAATGATTTGGAGATATTAATAGAGAAATATAGGATGCATCTCAGTTAAGCATCATGGTTGTAATCAAGTCTAGATCAGAGGTCAGCAAGCTATGACCTACAGGGCAAATCTATCCGGCTGACCGTAAATAAAGTTGTACTGGAACACAGCCACAGTCGCATCCTTTGATGCACTGATGACACAACTACAGAACTGAGTAGTCACAACAGAGGTTATGAACTGAAAAACCTTAACTACTTATTATCCGTCCCTTTACAAAAAAAGTTCCCAACTCCTGATCTAGGCATTTAATGTTTTTCTTTAAGTTCTAGACAGGATCCTGAAAAGTTGCATTTGAATGGTGGTTTTGTAAAACACTACTATTTGCAATGCAAAGAAATATTTATGTTGTGTTTCAACTTTCTCAGGAAGAAAAACCAACAATAGACCTTTGAAAAGAAGAAGAAAAAGAGGTAAAAAGAAATGATCAATATGTTTTTCATAATTAAACATTTAATATTTAATATTCTGTACTGTGAGCAATAAGTCAGTTTTCTTAATTTGCATATGGAGCTAGTACTGGAGACTTAACGTTGACCAGAAGTTCATTTTAATACCCTCAATACCTGCTTCAGTGGAACCAGATCCCCAGTGCCCCAGTCATGTGCTCATGCAGGGTTCCCCGAGCAATGTGCACTTTCTTTTTTATTGATTGCTTGATTAATACATAATAGATAAAAATACTTGGGGGTATGCATGATAATTTGATACTTTCATATAATCAAATCAGAGTTATTGGGATATCCATCACTTTAAATATTTACCTTTTTTGATGCCAGGAACATTCAGATTATTCTCTTTTAGCTATTTTGAGATGTATAATCAATTCATGTTAATTATAATCACCCTATTGATCTATTGAAAACACCAGGCTTTATTTCTTCTATCTAACGGTAGATTTGAACCCTTCATCAATCTCTCTTTATCCCTCCTCTCTCAATGTGCAGTTTCTTCTAGAACCCTCTACACCAAGCTTCCCTTTTAGCAGCAGAGAAAGCTCAAGTGAAAGGGAAGTGAAGCACAGCAGGTGCCCCATTAGGTGCCGCTCTGCCATCCTGCCCTCTATCCCCTCCGTCAATGCCTGGAATAGGGGAGATGAGACTAAAATTTGAGGGTTTTTTTTTTTAACATAACGTCAAAGCAATAATATGAGTAGAAATCTCCCTTCAAAACATCAGGAGGAAAATCATTGTGTGATAGGTGGATATGACCAACCAGGTTGAAAGTTAAGATCCTACCACATGCCAGGCTGTTGTGTAGTATTTTAGAGGGTGGAGTGGAGGACAACAGTATCTACAGCTATCTAATGTGCCATGAAAGAAAGACTTTGAAATGTAACTGAATCATGGGGGAAATCCTTCCAATACATTTTAAATTATAAAAGAAAGCTCTCAAGACAGGTGGGGAGGAACAACGCACAGTTGTAAAATAAGATGGAATGGAAAAAAAAAAAAATGCTTCCTTGCAGGTCCAAGAATTCCCAGAGATAAAAATATTAATTTTAAACAACCTGCACTTCCTGTGACCTGTGGTGACGTGAAGGGCACTCTATATAAGGAGCGATTCAAACAAGGTGAGTGTACTGGTCCCTCTACGATTTTCAGCAGGAAAATATCCACACAGATAGCATACTGTTTAGTAGTAGACACCTGCTTTGAGGGTCTGCAAAACCAGCCTCAGGCTTGATGATTCGCTAGGAGCTTTCCTAGGACTTGGGACATCATCATATTTACAACTAGGGTTTATGAGTGAAGCATGCAAAACATACCCTAGGGAAAAGGCACTTGGGGTGAAGTTCAGAGACAACCAAAAGCAAGCTTCCAGGAGTCCTCTCCCCGTGGAGTCATGCAGGATTCATTTAATTATTGCAGCAACAAACTGTGACAACACATGTAAAATGTTGTCTACCAGGGAAACCAGCCTGAGTTTAGGAGTCCAGGGTTTTTACCAGTCACATAGGCGCCCTCTGCCTAGCACATACCAAAATTCCAGATTCCCAGAAGGAAAGTGGGTGTTCAGCATAAACCTATCATTTGTGCAAACAGTTTAGGCACAGTGAGCCCTCTTCTTCGTTTACGTTTATAGATAAATGCAATTTATTTACATATGTCTGAAAATAATACATTAGGATAGGTGGTTCCCGGATTACACAACATTCCAACAAGATCTCTTTGGATAGGCTATCTCAAATTTATTCTTGTAAGAGAATATAAATAAATTGCATTTGTTTATAACCATAAATAAGAGGGATTTATCTTTAAAGGGCTTTATCTTTATGGATAAACAATATGTCTATCCATATTGTTTATTACAAACAGTTTAGCCCACAGTGAGTTCTGCAAATGATAGAACTCTCCTAAAATCCAAATTCCTAAATGCCAGTGGCCAACCTTGCATATAGACAATGGGCAACCTTGCATATAGGCCCTCTAAGGAAAGTCTCAGGCCCACTCTGTTAACTCTGTTTTGCACAACGATGACATTTTCACACTTTTAAAATTCATAAAACATTAGCCTATGAGGCCATCTCCCCTTTCCCCTATGTGAAAGGCCCACAAGACATCCAACTAGCACCCACTACAAGGGCAAGCACCTTAATACTTGGGTGGAAAATGTACACATCTGAGAATCTCAGCACTAACTTTCACAGCCCCATTCCCATAACATCTGTACAGCCTGCTGCTAAATGGTAAGATCACAAGGTTTAGAATCAGAAGACCTGCATTCAAGTTTCAGCTATACCAAGAGTGTCTGATTCATGTACAGCCAGGTGCTCAGTCTCTCTAACCTTGAACTTCCTTCTCTACAAAATCAGAACGATAATATAACTTGCCTCACTGTATTATTATGAGAAAAAATAAAATAACAGACATAAAATACTTTGCAAGTTACAATTGTTAAATTACAGAACTAATGTTCATCTGTCATGACTGACATCTCCCCCACGACATAGTTCTTTGAGCACGAACAAATATAAATGTTGGCCCCATGACTATGTTGCATAAGGGTAATTTAACTTCTCCCACTATATAACATTTCCATAATTACTTTTAATACAAAATAGCCATGAGTTCAAAATGTGAAACATAATTGTCATTTGCTGGTTGAACAACATGGTACAAGACAAGGCAGACGTGGCTGTAGTAACAGCTTCCCCAGGGCCACCTGGGGACCCAAGAGCATGGCAGAGGGCTTTGTGCCTTCATCCACCTCTGAAATTCAGGCTGACTCTGTATCAGGTCTCAGAGGAGAGAGGAGAAGGAATTCTGCTCATTCTTTAGGGCCATCCTTTGCACCCACCTCTGACCTTTGGAGTATAGCAAAATACGTTGAAAAGGTAAATGTTGGTAGTAATATTTCTTCTCATTGCATGAAGGGCAAAGAAATGTACACACACGAAAGAGAGTCCCCTTCATCTCTGTTCCTTCAGGCTGGGTATGACACCCCTGATGTCTGACAGGAAAATTCAGACTCTACTGCTACGATCCTGAGCCCAAGTGGGAGACTCCAGACCCCAGCATGGCGGGGGCCAAGTTCGGGTGTTTTCACAGTTGGGGAGCTCACCTTGCCTTGGTCTTACAGGAATCTCAAAGAAGTGTATACAGAGTGAGGATGGAAGGTGGTTCACTCCCAGGGAATTCGAAATTGAAGGAGGCCGCGAAGCATCCAAAAACTGGAAGCTAAGTATACGCTGCGGTGGATACACCCTGAAGTTCCTGATGGAGGTATTCTAGTGACAAATGGCTGAAATCAAGGATTTAGCTGTCACGCTTCACTAACACCAAGCTTTAGCAGAATTTCTCAGTGTCCAGAAATTCATCATGACTTCCTCTTCCAAGGTCTCAATGCATACGTTATTACTAACATTCTCACCTGAACATTACGTTGGCTGGCTTATATTACAGCGTAATCCTCTAAGTACTTTATTTCTTACCCTTTTGAAGGTTGGGCAGTAAATTGTGGCCTTGACTCTGCCACTGATAAACTGTGGAATTTGGTCACATGAAAGTAACTTAAGTTGGAGTAGAGGTCTTAAATGCGGGGGGGAGGTAAATGTTAAATACACACACACACATATATTTAACATATATATTTAACATATATACATATATATATGTAGTTCCTGGATGACAAAACATTTCAACAAGATTTCTTTGGATAGGCCACCTCAAACTTATTCTTATAAGAGAATAGAAATAAATTGCATTTCAAAGTAACATTGCTTCTCATATCAACCCCTTGATGTTACAAAGCAGCGACAGGGTCTTTGCTGCAGATCAACGTGTGTCTTTCAACTCCAAATACAGTGCTTTCTGTTGCACACCCACAGACAGTCCTTCCTCATGCCACTCTGACAATTAAAAAAAAGATCTGCCAGGCACAGTGGCATATGTCTGTAGTCCCACTTACTCAGAAGACAGAGCCAGGAGGATCACTTGAGCCCAGGGGTTCTGGGCTGTAGTGTACTATGCCAGTCAGGTGTCCATGCTAAGTTCAGCATCAACATAGGGGATCACCAGAGTGCCTGAGGAGGTGTGAAACAGTCCAGGTTGGAAACAGAGCAGGTCAATACTTCCCTGCTGATCAGTAGTAGGATTGTGGCTGTGAGTAGGCACTGCACTGCACTCCAGCCTGAGCAACATAGTAAGACCCCATCTCTAAAAATAAATAAATAAATAACACACAAAGTAAAAGATCTTTGCTCAGCAAATACTTATTGAACCACATCTAAAGCTATGGAGGGTATACAAAGTGTGAGCCCCTTCCCAGAAGGAAGGCTGTGCTTTCATAATTACAGGCCTGGACAGGGTGTCAGTGTTCTCACAAGAGACACCTGCAGGAAGAGGTACAATCGTTCGGAGAAGAGAAAGTCATTTCTGGTTTTGAGGTTGAGGACCATTTTGTGGAACTCTTGCACTGAGGTAGGCCTAAAAAGACAAACAACTAGCAAAAATGTAGAATGGGGCATTCTACGTACAGAGAAAGGACAGCACGCAAATCTGTTCCACAGTGTGTCAAGAAATTGGGAGTAATGAGGTGGCTGCATTCTCTGGACTCATTGTAGAAGTCATGAGGCCAGAGCAAGGCATTGAAATGCTTCCTTTAATCCCTGGAGAATCATGAAAAGTAATTTCCATGAAAACACCTTGAATTTGAGTTAATAGTGGGATATCCAGGTAGGAGTATTTGGAAGGCAGTCAGAAACACTAAGCTCACAAAATAAAAGCAAGAACCCATCAAATCATTCCTCTCTTTTCTTTTTTAGAAAGAATTTCTGCCAGAACCAACAAGCACAAGAAAAAAGGTGATGATCAAGTGACCTTCTGCCAATGTCTCGTCTATTATGTTGTTGATTTTCTATCTCTGTCGCCTTGCAATCTTTAAATTGACCCATCATTGTAAATTTTGATTTTATAATACGATGCTTTTACAGTTGCTGCTTTCAAACATTATTCAATGTATAAGTCCAGGGCTCATTTGAGCATCAAAACATTTGAGATAGAGGTAGAAGCAATCCTCAGAAATAGATTAAGAGACAGAACTGAACTGTATGTGTTTTTTAGTAAAGGAGCTAAATGCCATACTTTTTCTTTTTTTTTAAGAGAGAGAGTCTCGTTCTGTCACCCAGGCTGGAGTGCAGTGGTGCGATCTAGGCTCACTGCAACCTTCACCTCCCTGGTTCCAGCAATTCTTGTGCCTCAGCCTCCCCAGTAGCTGGGACTACAGGCATGTGGCATGACGCCCGGCTATTTTTTTGTATTTTTAGTAGAAATGGGGTTCCACCATGTTGGCCAGGCTTGTCTCAAACTCCTGACCTCATGTGATTTGCCCTCCTCAGCCTCCCAAAGTGCTGGGATTACAGGTATGAGCCACCATGCCCAGCGCCATACTTTCTTTAAATATAAAGATAAGGCTGGCATTGGAAGAATAAGCATGAGTTTGAAATGCACAAAACAATGTGCCTTTGCAACCTCAACATAAACGCTGGTTGTTTTTCACTGGTTTTTCTGGATTCCATATTTTAGAAATAAATATGAAGCAAAAGTTCCCCTAGAAACATCCCATGGTCACTACACATGATCTAATGGAAAATTCCCCCTAAAATGTATATATAGCCATATGTCACCCACGGAAGCAAACAACAAAAAACATTCTCTTCTTTTCTTTTATCTTTTACTTCCACCACACACACACACAAACACACACACACACGCACACACACACACACGCGCACACACACACACACAAACACACACACACGCACACACACACGCACACACACACACACAAACACACACACACACGCACACACACACACAAACACATACACACAAACACACACACACACACACACACACACACACACACACGCAGTTCTTCAGGTGAAAATTTCTGAGTGGGAGGCAGAGTGCCCTGTGAGGCTGCTGACCTGGAAAATCTTTTCCTTTGTGGAGACGCCCTTTGGCCCCAGCAAAGGGGCTGCGCAGACCTCACTTCCATCTGTGAAGGTGAATTCTCCCTCCATGGAGGTAGTATGTGCAGTTCACAGACCAGTGGTCTTCATGCTATGTGTATTGTAAGGAAAAATGATGAGATCACTGATGCCTTCCATGGCCTCTCCAAGGCTGGGTATAAGAGAGAACCTGGCGAAGGAAGGAGATGGAAGAACTTCAATTTTCATAAGCTCTGACATGAGTGACCTTGGATATTTCTGCCATACCAGGAAGTCACAATCTTTACAAAGCTGGCTCCTGGGGCCACCTGCTCCACTGGCTTTATGACTAGAGACTCGGTGACTAGGCTCTGTATCCACTGGGTTTTCTGGAGAAAGAGACATTATTTGATATAATTATTAAAACCAAACATGTCTGCCAGCTGCCAGACAGTCAAGGCTGATGCAATCTGGGCTAATCCATTGAGTTGGCCATCTCCCATGCCTTCATCACAGGCACCCTCTCTCCATTCCCTGAGGGCCCGCAGCTCTAGAGGTGCAATTGCCTCAGTTCTCAGAGGGTCCCCCCAGAGGGTCTATCTTCCTTCCTCTCTCCTTTGTTTCTAACACTTGTGTCACTCTCAGCACCGCGTGGTAAGTGCTACTGTTGCCAGCTTTCCTGCTGATAAGTTTTTTGTTCATCCTGCTGGCGATAGGTGAGATACTCCAGGATAATAAGATGTAAAAGTCCAAGCTAATCATTTACTGGCTGTGGAAGAGGGAGAAACCTCTTGTCCCAAGTGACAATTGTGTTCATTTGTTCATGCACTTATGTATCCATTCAACAAACAACTGTGGAACCACTGCCAAGCTCCAGGTGATAGGCCTTGACCAATGAAATAATGCAAAACAAAGGAGGCCAAAAGGATGAACCTGAAGGATTCTGTCAACTTCATTGTCTTACCTGCGTGAATAACTAATGGGATGGAGTGGGAGATTCTAGGCCACTAAGATACTATACTTTACCTTAGCCAAAAGGCCTAGATTGCTTCTGGCAGGTGGTAATATGGCCACCTCTTCTATCATTGTGCCTTTGATCACACTGAGTGGTTTGTCTAAGGCCTCTCTGCCCTGAGCTACAGGTAAAAGCTGAAGCAGGCATTGTTTCATCCCACAGATACCCTAGGTCAAAGCAAGCTCTCAAGATTCAGGAGAAAGTGGAGAGGTGCTTACCTTCAGGAGAAGAGCTACAGTACTGGGGATCTTGGAGGCATTTTGTCTTCAAAGATGTGTTCCTGGAGAGCCGCAGAAAGGGGGGAAGTTCTTCCTGGGACACCTGCATGGCGTCCAGGACTCTGGGCCCTGTGGTCACTGGAAGCTGTGGAGGAAGAGTCAGCCGATTCCCTTTGCAGCCTCTCTGGATGGAATGACACTTCCTTTTTTTCTTTTTTTCTTTCTTTTTTTTTTTTTTTTTAACAGAGTCTAGCTCTGTCACCAGACTAGAGTGCAGTGGTGCAATCTCAGCTCACTGCAACTTCTGCCTCCTGGATTCAAGCGATTCTCCTCTCGATTCTCCTCCCTCAGCCTCCCAAGTAGCTGGGACTACTGGCGTGCACCACCACACCCAGCTAATTTTTGTATTTTTAGTAGAGACGGGGTTTCACCATGTTGGCCAGGATGGACTTGATCTCTTGACCTTGTGATCTGCCCTCCTCAGCCTCCCAAAATGCTGGGATTACAGGCGTGAGCCACTGCACCTGGACCCTTCCAAATGTAGACACACATGCCTACAGGCCCCTTGAAGTAGGAGGACCAACAGAGTTGCTCCAGCTCAGTCGCCCTGAATGGCTTCACGAAGGCCTGCCTGGGGTGTGAGAGCCAGGAGACTGCACTTGCATTGGGCCAAACTGTCACTGACACATAATTTAGTGCTTTTTTATTCTTCAGTTAGATGTGCAGGCCCATGAAAGCAGACATGAAACAAAAGAAGGGCTGTGGCATGAATCTCTTAAAAATAAAGAAGTCTGTTCGAATGGGGGGTTAATGAAAAATCACACTCAATATTATACCAATCTTTCTGTTTTTTTCAACAGAGAATACTGGAGTCTCACAATACCTTAGTTGACCCTTGTGTAAGTATAAATTTCCAACTATGACCCCAAAATAGGTCAAGTCTTTCTCCAGGCACACTATGTCATGACTGCCTTTCCCCGAATCATGCTCAGTCTCAGTTGGAGTATGTTGCTGTGTGTGATGAGCAGATGCAAGCCAGGTACCTGGGTCTGGGATTGGGTATCTCAGTGCAAAAGCATCCTTTTTTTTTCAGTAGAAATCTTCAAATTTCCTCATTTCCCTTAGAAAGTGAGTACGGGAGACTGAGCTCTAGATCACCGAGATCTCCAGAGACAAGAACTTGAAGTAGTAATGGGCAGGGCTGGCCTGCTGATTAGGGAGAAGGATCAAATGTCAGAAAATAAAAGCATTTTCAAGTAGGTGGCATGAATGGACAGGAAAATCCCGAATATCCATTCCAAGGTGCAGACAGAGCTCACTCAGCCAGAAGGAACAGGCTGAGCCAAGCTGGCGAGTTCGAGGTGTGGACTCTGTCATTAGTTCTGCAGAGGAACACACACAGGAAAAGTGAGTCTCTTATGAAGCCCCTATTGCCCGTCTTGAGGGAGGTTTAGGCTCAGTGTGCTGAGCTGGTTAGGACAAAAACCATCACCACTTGGCAAATGATGAGGCATGCTTACTCTCATTTCTTGACTGGTGCTCAGTGATGTACAAACTTGATTCCACAGGCTCCATTATCAACCAAAATCAAGGCTGTTTAGGAATAAATAAATTCCTTTGAGACAAGATCTTGCTGTGTCACCCAGGCTGGAATGCAGTGACACAATCACAGCTCACCGCAGCCTCAACCTGCTGGGCTTAAGTGATCCTCCCACCTCAGCTTCCCAAATAGCCAGGACTACAGGTGCATGCCACCACGTCGGCTAATTTTTTAAATTTGTTGTAGAGCCAGGGTCTCACTATGTTGCCCAGGCTTGTCTTTTTTAAATTTGTTGTAGAGCCAGGGTCTCACTATGTTGCCCTGGCTGCCCAGGCAGCCCAGGCTGCCCTGAGCTCAAGTGAACCTCCCAGCTCCCAACCCAAGTGATCCTCTCAGCCTCCCAAAGTGCTAGGATTACAGGCATGAGCCACAGTGCTGGCCAGGAAAAAATAATTTGGTAATGATTTATTGAAAGCCAAATGTGAGGAGTGGCTCAATAAAACACACCAACAAAGTTGGGAGTGTTTGGAGTTTTTTACAAATTGAAACACCTTTTTTTTTTTTTTTTTAGATGGAGTCTCGCTCCATTGCCCAGGCTGGAGTCCAGTGGCACAATCTTGGCTCACTGCAACCTCCACCTGCTGGGTTCAGGCAATCCTCCTGCCTCAGCCTCCCAAGTAGCTGGGACTACAGGTGTGAGCCACCATGCCTGGCTAATTTTCTATATTTTTAGTAGAGACAGCATTTCACCATGCTGGCCAGGCTGGTCTTGAACTCCTGACCTCGTGATCTACCTACCTCAGACTCCCAAAGTGCTGGCATTACAGGCATGAGCCACCACACCAGTCACAAGTTGAAATGCTTTTATAGCAGAGGTCCCCAAACTTTTTGGTGCCAGGGACCAATTTCGTGGAAGACAGTTTTTCCACGGACCAGGATGGGGTTGGGGACAAGGTGATTTGAGGATGTTTCAAGCACATTAAATTTATCCTGCCCTTTATTTCTATTATTATCACATTGTAATAGATAATGAAATAATGAAATAATTATACAACTCACCATCAAGTAGAATCAGTGGGAACCCTGAGCTTGTTTTTCTGCAACTAAACGTTCCCATCTAGGGGCGATGGGAGACAGGGACAGATCATCAGGCATTAGATTCTCAAAAGAAGCACACAACCTAGATCCCTTGCATGTGGAGTTTATGATAGGGTTTGTGCTCCTATGAGAATTTAATGCTGCTGCTGATCTGACAGGAGGCGGAGCTCAGGCAGCAATGCGAGCAATGGGGAGCTGCTGTAAATACAGATGAAGCATCACTCACTCACCCACCACTAACCTTCTGCTGCGTGGCCCATTTCCTTAAAGGCCATGGATTGGTACGAGTCCTTACCCCAGGAGCTGGAAACCCCTGTTTTGTAGAAGAGGTTAGGAGAAGGGAGAGGGACTCCTCACACCAGAGCTTTCCTTTCTCATTGAAGGGTACAATACAGAAGTTACAATTATTGGATATAGATCGCAACATACAGGCTTAAATGTCTCCGTGTAAGACCATCAGTAAAACTCTAAGATTCAGAAATAAGTCAGTGTCCTTTTCAGCGTCACTGGGTTATGCATTAATCACTGTGTCAACAGTTTGAGAGACTCATGACAAGATTCAGGGACAAGATTTCACCATGAATCACAAGACCTTCCTAAGGTGGGCTAATTGGAAAGCCTGTTTACTTTTAAACTAAACTGCCAAATGTGACCTGTAGATTATCACATTCCCCTTTTGATTAAAAAAAAAAATCTTCCCATGGAAGCACTGCTGATCAATCTGCTAGGTTAGGGGGATAGATGTTCTTCATTCCTTGTCAATGGGAAGGCTTATTCCAGGGAGTCATGTCCCTCGGTGGGGGAAAAAAACCTTGTTACTGCAGCCAGGCCAGTTTGCTGACAACATGAGGTAGGTCATAACACAAGGCTACATGCTATTCTCCCGAATGATAAATCATCTCACTGGGAAATCAGTATTTTGGCCTTAGCCGTTGATCTAAAGCAAGCAGAAATGCAAATCATGAGTGACTTAATAGCCAAGAAAATAAACTATGTTTATTATTGGGTTGGCACAAAAAAAGAAGTTGCAGTTTTTACCACCAGAAGTAATGGTGAAAACCGCAATTACTTTTTTGCACCAACCTAATATTATAATCACAACAACTTGAAAACCGCAATAGAATAAAGAAATTAGTCCTAAGAGTAACCAAATGAACAAGTCATCAACTTATAGTTGCTGTTGCTTGCTGAATCATCTCTAGTCTTCAGAATTTCATAATTTTACTTTTCTTGGAAGAAGTAAAACAATGAGAGATTCATAGCATCAGTAATTTGAATAGTAGAAATATAATGCACACAAAAATTAAAATAAAAAAGAGAATTTGTATACTAGAGTGGGGGGGAAAAAACCCTATTCCATTAGGGAGCCAACTAAGAAAGAAAATTAAATCCAGGTTCTGCTTTAGAGACTTACTATAGCCAGGAAATAATTAAGTCCAAATTGCAAGTAAATAGTAATTTTTGAAACTCAAAAACAATGGTCCGGACTAGAATCTAGCAACAACTACGCTATAATTTTCTTCTGAAAGATAATTTTTCTCTCTTCAATCTCCCTTTTCTGCCAAAGAAAAATCATAGGTCAATTTTATTTGCAATATAAGTTTTAGCCTTGTTGTGTTTGACCTGATTATTTATGTAAAAGGCAGCAGGAATAGTGATTGTCCATATAGGCTCCTTTTTTTATTAGACATTTTAGATTAGACTTTTTTTTTTTTTTTTGAGATGGAGTCGTGCTCCATCACCCAGGCTAGAGTGCAGTGGCACAATCTTTGCTCACTGCAAGCTCCGTGTCCTGGGTTCACGCCATTCTCCTGCCTCAGCCTCCCGAGTAACTGGGACTACAGGCGCCGCCACCACTCCCAGCTAATTTTTTTTGTAGTTTTAGTAGAGACGGGGTTTCACCGTGTTAGCCAGGATGGTCTCATTCTCCTGACCTCATGATCCACCCGCCTCAGCCTCCCAAAGTGCTAGGATTACAGGTGTGAGTCACCGCGCCCAGCCTAGATTAAACTTTTAAAAGCTTCTTCAGGATAGAAAGCCAAGTCAAGGATTTATCATCAGATCGTGCCTCTACTACTTGTAATAATTGGGTAAATTCCTCCTTTCTTGAAGTCCTCCAAATACCTCAAAGTTTCTGGGCCTGTCAGGAAGGGACATTACTTAACACGAGGTCAAAACACCTACAAGGGATTGCAGTACATTGAGCTCCATAGAGACAGTGCTGGGGCAAGTGAGAGCTGGACAGGCACTGGGCGACTCTGTACCTTGCTGAGGAAAAATAACTAAACATGGGCAAAGGAGATCCTAAGAAGCTGAGAGGCGAAATGTCATCATATGCATTTTTTGTGCAAACTTGTCAGGAGGAGCATGAGAAGAAGAACCCAGATGCTTCCGTCGACTTCTCAGAATTTGTTAAGAAGTGCTCAGAGATGTGGAAGACCATTTTTGCTAAAAAGAGAGGAAAATTTGAAGATATGGCAAAGGCAGACAAGGCCCGTTATGAAAGAGAAATGAAAACCTGTATCCCTCCTAAAGGGGAGAAAAAAAAGTTCAAGGATCCCAGTGCACCCAGGCGTCCTCCTTTGGCCTTTTTCGTGTTCTGCTCTAAGAATCGCCCAAAAATCAAAGGAGAACATCCTGGCCTGTCCATTGATGATGTTGTGAAGAAACTAGCAGAGATGTGGAATAACACTGCTGTAGCTGACAAGCAGTTTTATAAAAAGGTGGCTGCGAAGCTGAAGGAAAAATACAAAAAGGATATTGCTGCATATCGAGCTAAAGGAAAGCCTAATTCAGCAAAAAACGGAGTTGTCAAGGCTGAGAAAAGCAAGAAAAAGAAGGAAGAGGAAGAAGATGAAGATGAAGAAGAAGATGATGATGAATAAGTTGGTTCTAGCGCAATTTTTTTCTTATCTACAAAGCATTTAAGCCACCTGTACACAACTCACTCCCTTTAAAGAAAAAAACTTAAATGCAAGACTGTGTAACATTTGTTTTTAAACTGCACGCTGTCTTTTTTTGTATAGTTAACCACTACCGAATGTGTCTTTAGAGAGCCCTGTCCTGGTGGTATTTTCAATAGCCGCTAACCTTGCCTGATACAGTATGGGGGCTGTAAATTGGCATGGAAATTTAAAGCAGATTCTTGTTAGTGCACAGCACAAATTAGTTTTATATGAGGGTGGTAGTTTTTTCATCTTCAGTTGTCTCTGATGCAGCTTATATAAAATAATTGCTGTTCTGTTAACTGAATACCACGCTGTAATTGCAAAAAAAAAAAAAAAAAAAAAAACAAAAAACCGTTGCAGCTGTTTTGTTGACATTCTGAATGCTTCTAAGTAAATAAAATTTTTTTAAAAACTCTATGAGGGAACTGTGTAGACAAGGTATCAGGTCGGTCTTCTTCCATGTCTATTGGTTCTACAAAGCCAATCTCAATCCCTCAAAACAATGGTGTCATACTTGAAAATACGACACCCTAGTCAAAGCCTTGGTAAAATAATCAGTGTTTCCAATCTGTCCTGTTACAAAAGAAACAGATTATTATTGAATTTGTGCAAATAACCATTGCCATAAGAATGTTTTCTTGAGTACTCAAAAACGTAGTAAAGACAATAAGGAATTATCTTAATAAAAATAAGTTTTGGGCCAGGCGCGGTGGCTAACACCTGTAATCCCAGCACTGTGGGAGGCCAAGGCAGGCGGATCACCTGAAGTCAGAAATTTGAGACTAGTCTGGTCAACATGGTGAAACTCTCTCTACTAAAAATACACAAAAAATTAACCAGGCATGGTGGCATGTGCCCGTAGTCTCAGATACTCGGGAGGATGAAGCAGGAGAATCGCTTGAGCCCAGAAGGCAGAGGTTACAGTGAGCCAGGACTGCACCACTGTACTCTAGCCTGGGCAACAGAGTGAGACTCCATCTCAAAAAAAAAAAAAAAAGTTTTAAAAAGAAAGAGATTTTAGAATTAAAAATCAGTATCTCTTTTAATTTTATTGAAAGCAAAGCAATATTTTAAGCAAATCTTGTTCTAACATAGGGGACCAAATTTTTTGTTTTTTATCAGTGTAGTTTTAATATCAAATCTCAATCTTTAGAAAGACTTATAATTTCCTTTTCATTGTAGCTAACTTGATCATATACAAAATTTATTTCATAGGGTTTCTTTTCACAAACCTTATTATGACTTAGACTGTTTATGAAATGCTTGGACTTTTTGCTTTTGTCTGTACTTTCTTAAATAACTAGACATTTTACTTTAGAACAAAATATTTACCATACAAGACTTTTTTCTCATGTAAAATTATTCTCTTTTAACCTATCTTACCAAAAATATTCATAAATTTTTTCATTTTTCTCTCTCCTTCTTACTGGTTCCTTTCTATATTGCTCATTACTTTAAAACAACCTTAAATAACCCCTGAATTAAACACAATTACTTTTTCTCAGAAAGAACATATTTTTATGCCTTCTTATAATTTTCTGTCATTAAAAACACATCTTACTTTTTTGACACATTTTAAATGTAGAATTATATATATTAATTAGAATGCTTAAACTTTCAGTAACTTTAAATTTTATTGAAAACCTAGGAAACAAGAAATCTTGAATTGTCTGTCACATGACAGTATCTTACAAATGAGAACTCTTTTATAATTTTTAGAAACATTTTCTCTTAACAAAAACATTTTTTATCTTAATTGGAATTGACCTAGATGTTTAATAAGCATCTATTTTTGAGTTTTATTTAGCAAAACTTTAAGATTTTAAATTACATTAAAAGTTTATATATGTTTATCCCATTTACATTTACTTTATTTTTAACAGTTTACCTAGATTACTTATGAAAACTGATATATTAGACAAAGCTAGTCATCATTTCAAGTTATTTTCCTGTCAACCAATTTTATAGCCTGTGAATATCAGATGTTCACTTAAGAAAGAACCTTAAAGTTAAATATATGAGTATTTTGCTGATAACTCAGAAGATAGTCGTTTTTATTAAAGCAAAAATATTTAATCAGTCATACTTATCAAAAGATTTATTCAAGTCATGTGAACTTAGATATTTGGGACTACTAATTCCTGAGCATTAATGTATTTATAAGTCAATCTGGTACTACATAGAGATTTTATACCTCTGCTTTTAAAATTCTGGTCATGAATCAGGTAAATTTCACTAGTTTAAAAGGAGGGTTGAATTAAATTGTGCCTTTCAAAATGGTACAAGTTAAAGTTATCTGTCCTGCATGACCGAAGCCCTTACTGAGTGTAGCAAATTTGTATCTTAAAGCACAGAGAAAGAATTTAATCCTTCCATAAGGCTAATGAAGTTTTACATCTCCAAGGGACTGTGAAGTCCAGCAGGGCATTTAAAGGGTATTATCTGATATCGGATAAAGGGTTTAATTGGGTTTACTTCCACTTTAATGGGGGTGGTTGAATACGTTTTACCAATGTCAGCAGGAGATTGGGAGCATAAATGATCCAGCAAAACTTGCAATAACTCATCAGTGTCATTCGTCAGTCTTGGGTCAGAAAAAAATGTTGGTGATAATTGTGATCATTTTGTTTCATTTTCATTCTTTAGTTGTTCTGTTTGCTCCTTCTGTTCCAAATGTAAATACGTTTTCCCCCTTTTGAGAGAAGGAAATGTGTGTATTGTGA
Source organism: Macaca fascicularis (assembly GCF_037993035.2). NCBI lineage: Eukaryota > Metazoa > Chordata > Mammalia > Primates > Cercopithecidae > Macaca > Macaca fascicularis. Next base: position 126,450,362 of record NC_088386.1, read on the forward strand.
CATTGCAAAAATCTCTACCTAAGAGACAGATGGGAGCCAAGAGGACAAGTAGAAAGGAATAAATTCATTTAAGGAAGAATATGAAGGCACAGGGATAGAAGGAGGAGAAGCAATTGGAATGAAAGGGAGAAAGCTTTTGAAGTCTTTTTCAAATCAGAAATAGTGTGAGATAGCCTTTTGCTTATCTCTTCAATGAAGGCCATTTTTTTCCCCCAGGATTTCTTTTAGGAGCATCTCACTGCTATTGGAAGTCAGTCAATTTGGTTCTAAAACCAGCTTTTTCCAATTGTGCATGGCAATACATCAGCTTAGGCATTTTCAAAAGATCCCCATTTTGGCCAGTGCTGCTTATGACCATCCTGGGTTACATGGGTCCACTTATCTAAGTACTTGCAAGAAGAAGGACCCTAAGTGTTGCATATCAAATCAGCTGGTGCTGTTTCCCATCTTGGTTGTTTTGAATGAAACAAGTAATATAGTGGATCAAGTGTGGTGGTTTTGAATTTTTGTTCCCCAAAATTTCACTCAATAGGCTGAAAAGATTCTCTTACATGTCTCTGATTCCAGAGTCACCTCCAGAGAAATTTCAGGGTATTCATGGGCAAGAGATAATCAGTTTTTATGGAGCCTGCCAGCTGAGCAAAAAGTTAACAGTGTGGGGATTTTCCTATGAGACTGCTCCATGTTGTGGGGGTATGCCCTGACACCTCTGCTGTTTTGGGTTTCCTAAAAACCACTTGGTTGTAGACAGAGAAGGTTTCTTTTTTTTTTTTTTTTTTTTTTTTTTTTTTGAGACGGAGTCTTGCTCTGTGCCCCAGGCTGGAGTGCAGTGGCGCGATCTCGGCTCACTGCAAGCTCCGCCCCCCCGGGTTCACGCCATTCTCCTGCCTCAGCCTCCCGAGTAGCTGGGACTACAGGCGCCTGCCACCTCGCCCGGCTAATTTTCTTGTATTTTTAGTAGAGACGGGGTTTCACCGTGTTAGCCAGGATGGTCTCGATCTCCTGACCTCGTGATCCGCCCGTCTCGGCCTCCCAAAGTGCTAGGATTACAGGCTTGAGCCACCGCGCCCGGCCCAGAGAAGGTTTCTTAACTTCAGAGCAAGAGTGCCCTCCCTCATGCACTCAAAAAGGAGAAAGCTAAGGAAAGGTTGTCCCATTCAAAACCTTGAGAGAAACAATTCACAGAGCTCCTATTTTATGCTACCCTAGGATTCAACAAAAACTCCTGTCTAGTCAAGGAGAAAACCAGCTTCAAAAAACCAGAACTTTCACCATGATGAGAAGTTCATTTATTTTGGGAGGAACTCGTCTGCAACACCCAGCCAGGGCATCCAAGTTCAGGAACACAATGTGTTATGTGTTCATTATCAGTACCTGCACAAAGGTTGGAAGCCACTCTATGTGGTCCAGGGAGGTCACTCCAAAATTCTGCCAACTACACTAGAATGTTGACCAAAATTAAGCCTGTTGAGAAAGGAAGAATTTGAAAATGGTTTATTGAAAGCCAAATGTGAGGATCAATCCAAGAAAACACACCAACAAAGTTGAGAGTGTTCCAGAGTCTGTTACAAGTTGGAATGATTTTATAGGTAGAGTCAGGAGAAGGAAGAGGGACTCCTCACACCAGAATCGTCCTTTCTCATTGAAGGATACAATAGAGAGGTTACAATCGTTGGATACAGATTGTAACATACAGGCTCAAATGTCTTCATGCAAGACAATCAGTAAAATTTTATGATTCCGAAATAAGTCAGCACCCTTTTCAGGGTCAGTGGGGTATGCATTAATCAGTGTGTCAACAACTTGAGGATCTCATCATGAGATTCAGGAACAGGATTTCACCATGAATCACAAGACCTTCCCAAGGTAGGTTCATTTGGAAGCCTGTTTACTTTTAAATTAAACTGTCAAAAGTGGCCTGTAGGTTTTCACTATCCTTTCTCTGCTTGCCATGTGGATGCAGAGAAAAGGGGGTCAGCCATACTTGAAACTTAACCAATTGTCCTATAGAACTGATGTTTATAGTTTCTTTTGAATAAACGTGAAACTTGACCCCCCCGTTTTGAAACCTCAGAAAGTTTCATTTGTCTTATCTGAGGTCCTTTCTCAGGAAACCAACCATCAGGCCTCTCAAACTGTATCAAGGAACTGAAATACACCAGGTCACCACATCTGGACAATGCAACCCAGATAACTCACCCCCAACGGCTGCCTAACTGACTACCTGCTTCTTGTTGACATACTCCTCTTCTTTACCCCTAATTTCTGCTTTGCTGCATGTAGTTATATTTCTTCCCTATAAACCCCTAATTTTAGTCAGTTACAGAGATGGATATGAGACTGATCTCCCATCTCCTCAGCTGCAGCACCTGATTAAAGCCTTCTTCCTTGGCAATACTTGTTGTCTCAGTGATTGGCTTTCTGTGCAGTGAGCAGCTGGACCTGGATCAGGGTGTTTCAACAACAGATTTTGGTTTCCTGACAGTAAACATGTTGTTTGTGGCTTGGCTGCCATGGGCCACAAGTCTCAGAGGCCCTCCTAAGCAGCTGCCCACCCAGTTTTGACTGGAGGTGAGTTTTGGATTCTCTCTGGCCCTGCTGCTATGTGCCCAAACCACATTCCTGATTGCCTAGGAAGAATAGCCTTTGAAATTCTACATCTGCCTCTGGATAGATGAGTGTCCTTTGTGGGCCCAGACAGCAATATCTGCTCTTCTCTACTGGGGAACATTTTAAAGGAATTTCCATTTGCAGGTTGAAAAATCCCAAATGACTGAGAAAGGGAAGCATCCTGACTGTTTTGATATGGACTTTCTTGATGGCTTGTTTGTAATTGTGTGTGTGTTCCAGCAACTGAGTGTTCATTGCAGGTACCAGAGAGTGGGATTGGCTCCTTTGATTTGGGAAATTCCAAAGGAATTTCTGTTTGCAGCTTGAAAAAGCCCAATCAATGCAGAGAGGAAAACACCCTGACTACTTTAGTTGGGACAGTCTTGGGGCTTGTTTGTTGTGGCAGCAGATGGATCATTGTGTTTTGGTGATTGTGTGTGTGTCAATATAGTCATGGTAAATTAGATTTTGATAAACTGATATTCTTTCATAATACTGTTTTCCCCAATATTCTTCGGAATCTGGAGTTTATTCCTAAATGAGAAAGTGGGATGGAGTTCCATGTAACCAGGCTTTTAAGCTGCTATTCTAAGCAGAGTTGGTCCTGCTTAGTGTGTGATGTTCTCCTTTAGTGCTTTTTGGCCCCAGTGTCCTATTTTTTTTTTTTTTTTGAAACAGAGTCTCACATTGTCACCCAGGCTGGAGTGCAGTGGTATGATCTCAGCTAACTGAAACCTCTGCCTCCCAGGATCGAGCTATTCTCCCTCCTCAGCCTCCTGAGTAGCTGGGACTACAGGCACACACCACCACGCCCAGCTAACTTTTGTATTTTTTTTTTGAGGTGGAGTCTCGCTCTGTCACCCAGGCTGGAGTGCAGTGGCACCATCTCGGCTCACTGCAAGCTCCGCCTCCCGGGTTCACGCCATTCTCCTGCTTCAGCCTACTGAGTAGCTGGGACTACAGGCGCCTGCCACCACTCCCGGTTAATTTTTTGTATTTTTTTTTTTTTTAGTAGAGATGGAGTTTCACCATGTTAGCCACGATGGTCTCGATCTCTTGACCTCGTGATCTGCCCACCTCAGCCTCCCAAAGTGCTGGGATTACAAGCATGAGCCACTGGCACCCAGCCCCAGTGTTCTACTTTTTTAAAAAAATTTTTTTTACTTTATTTTTTTGAGACAGTCTCACCCTGTTGCCCAGGTTGGAGAGCAGTGGTGCCATTTCGGCTCACTGCAACCTCCACCTCCTGGGTTCAAGGGAGTCTCCTGCCTCAGCCTCCCAAGTAGCTGGGATTACAGGCACCCGCCACCATGCCCAGCTAATTTTTGTATTTTTAGCAGAGACAGAGTTTCATCATGTTGCCCAAGCTGGTCTCAAACTCCCAACTTCAAATGATCCACCTGCCTCAGCCTCCCAAAATGCTGGCCCCAGTGTTTCTTTGGAGTCTGGGGAGATTTGGACTTTAAAAATCAAACTGCCATGAAAACCGCTTCACCCAAAATTTTGGTTCACAGCTTTCACTGGATAACCTATCAGGGCAAAGTTTAGCTATGTGAACATGCTTGTAGACTGGTGAGTTTGTATTGCTATCTCACGGCTATAATTCTGAAGTAAAAGCAACTAGATCTTTGTTTGTGTGTATACATGTTTAGATGTGTTTATGTATATGTACCTTTGTTATGTTATATGTTATGCCAGCAAATTGGCTTATTGAAAAAAAGTGCTGGCCAGACATGGTGACTCACGCCTATAATCCCAGCACTTCGGAAGGCCAAGGCAGGTGGATCACTTGAGTTTAGACATTCGAGACCAGCCTGGGCAACATGGTGAAACTCAATCTCTATTAAATAAATAAATAAATAAATAAATAAATAAATAAACAAACACAAAAGAATATTCATTAATTAAGTTCAAAGTTTTTTTCAAGTTCATATGACTTAAGAAAATCTTTAATAAACAATCTGGCTTTACAATTATTGGTAAAATAGGCCAGATGTGGTTGCTCACACCTGTTATCCCAGCACTTTGGGAGGCCAAGGCAGGCGGATCACCTGAGGTCAGAAGTTTGAGACCAGCCTGGCCAACATGGAGAAAGCTTGTCTCTATTAAAAATTTAAAAATCAGCTACGCATGGTGGCAGGTGCCTGTAATCCCAGCTACTCGGGAGGCTGAGTCAGGAGAATCACTTGAATCTGGGCGGTGGAGGTTGCAGTGAGCTGAGATCATGCCATTGCAATGTAGCCTGAGTGACATGAGTGAGACTCCACCTCAAAAAATAATTATTAGTAAAATAAAAATAGAAATGTCTTCAGAATTGTCAGCATATATTTCTGTCTGGGTTTATGTTTGTCTCTGCTAGATATTTTGAGGTGACAGAGTTTGGCACAGAAGGTTATAAAACTATAAACCAGTGGGTATGGTCACTCATGCCTGTAATCCCAACACTTTGACAGGCCGAGGCGTGTGGATCACCTGAGGTCAGGATTTTGAGACCAGCCTGACCAACATGGTGAAACCCTGTCTCTACTAAAAATACCAAAAAAGAAAATTAGCTGGGCATGGTGGCAGGTGCCTATAATCCCAGCAACTCAGGAGGCTGGGGCAGGAGAATCACTTGAACCTGGGGGGCAGAGGTTGCAGTTAGCAAAGATCACACCATTACACTTCAGCCTGGGCAACAAGAGTGAGATTCCATCTCAAAAAAAAAAAAGTATAAACCCAGCCAAAACAAAATGATCTTTCTTTTAATAAGCAAGACTAATTTAATGTTGTTGATTTAATGAAAACAGTTGAATCTTCTGAGTTATTGGTGAAAATACCCATGTAGTTAAAGTTCTTACTTAGGTGAACGTTTGATATTCACAGGTTATAAAATGGTTAACAAGGAAATGATGCATAAATAATCTCAGAAACTACTAAAAATAAATAAAATATAAATGGGTAAGTGCTATAGATAAAGTTTTTGTGTAATTTAAAATCTTAAAGTCATTTTGGATGCTCATTGGATGTCTGGTAATTTCCAATTAAAAAAAGGTTATGATATGGGGAAACATGTTTCTAAAAATTATGGAATGTTTCTCATCTATAAAATGCTAGTATCTGATAGACAACTCAGGATTTCTTGCTTCCTAGGTTTTCACTAAAATTTAACATTACTAAAATAGTTAATATGTAATTCTCTATACGAAATGTGCCAAAGAACATGTGTTTTTATTGAGAAAAAGAATAATTTTGTCTAATTCAGAGGTTATCTGAAGGTTACTTCAAATTATGGGCTTGAAAAGATTATTTATGAAACAAGGTAAAAAGGAACCAGTAAGTAGAGGAGAGAGATGTAAAGAGAGTTATGGATATCAAGATGTAATTTGGGTAAGGAAGGTTACAAAGAAAAGATAATAATTTTGTATGAAAAAGGATCTTGTATGTTAAATTTTTGTCCTAAAGTAAAATGACTTGTTATTTTTTTAAAAGAAAGAAAAAGAAAATTTAGGACAAAACAGACAGTTCAAGCACATCATAGATGGTCTGTGTAAGCCATAGGTAGTTTTTTTCCATTTCTCTGTGTGTCTGTCTTCATGATCATACAGAAAAAAACAGTAAGTTGAAAAAGTTTACATAATAAAATATTATTTAAAACCTGATAGAAAATTGGAGAAACTTGACTAATTAACATTGCTCATAGTTAAAGCTCTTAGTCTTGATGAAAGTGAATTAGTAAATTAAGAAGTGTTGTGAAGAAATACATTGGCACTCCAAGATGGCCAAATAGGAACAGCTCTGGTCTGGAGCTCCCAGCAAGATTGAAGCAGAAGATGGGTAATTCCTGCATTTCCAACTGAGGTACCTGGTTCATCTTATTGGGACTGGTTGAACACTGGGTGCAGACCACAGAGGGTGAGCTGAAGCAGGGTGGGGTGTCCCCTCACCCGGGAAGCACAAGGGGTTGGGGGATTTCCCTTTCCTAGCCAAGGGAAGCCGTGACAGACTATCAGTCTGGTTAACGGTATACTGGAGAAACGGCACACTCCTGACCAAATACAGTGTTTTTCCCAAAGTCTTAGCAACTGGCAGACCAGGAGATACACTCCCATGCCTGACTTGGCAGGACCCATGCCCACAGAGCCTTGTTCAGTGCTTGCGCAGCAGTCTGAGATCAACCTGCGATGCTGCAGATTGGAGGGGGGAGGGGCGTCCACCATTGCTGAGGCTTGAGCAGCTCACAATGTAAACAAAGGCATGGAAGCACGAACTTGGCGGAGCCCACCGCAGCTCAGCAAGGCCTACTGCCTCTATACATTCCACCTCTGGGGGCAGGGCATAGTAGAACAAAAGGCAGCAGACAGCTTCTGCAGACTTAAACATCCCTGTCTGTCAACCCTGAAGAGAGCAGTGGTTCCCTCAGCAAGACATTCAAGCTCTGAGAATGGAGCATCCTCAAGCAGGTCCCTGACCCCCGTGTAGCCTGACTGGGAAACACCTCCCAGTAGGGGCTCACAGACACCTCAAACAGGCGGGTGCCCTTCTGGGATGAATCTTCCAGAGGAAGGATCAGGCAGTAATATTTGCTGTTCTGCAGCCTCTGCTGGTGATACCCAGGCAAACAGCATCTGGAGTGGACCTCCAGCAAACTCCAACAGACCTGCATCTGAAGGGTCTGATTGTTAGAAGGAAAACTAACAAACAGAAAAAAAATAGCAACAACAGCAAAAAGGGCATCCACACCAAAACCCCATCTGTAGGTCACCAACATCAAAGACCAAAGGTAGATAAAACCACAAAGATGGGGAGAAACCAGAGCAGAAAAGCTGAAAATTCCAAAAAATAGAGTGCCTCTTCTCCTCCAAAGGATTGCAGCTCCTTGCCAGCAAGGAAACAAAACTGGAAGGAGAATGAGTTTGATGAGTTGACAAAAGTAGGCTTCAGAAGGTCAGTAATAACAAACTTCTCCAAGCTAAAGGAGCATGTTCTAACCCAATGCAAGGAAGCTAAAAACTTTGAAAAAAGGTTAGATGAATGGCTAACTAGAATAAATTGAATAAACAGTGTAGAGAAGACATTAAATGACCTGATGGAGCTGTAAACCATGGCATGAGAACTTCATGACGCATGCACAACCTTCAATAGCTGATTCAATCAAGTGGAAGAAAGGATATCAGTGATTGAAGATCAAATTAATGAAATAAAACAAGAAGACAAGATTAAAGAAAAAATAATGAAAAGAAACGAACAAAGCCTCCAAGAAATATGGGACTATGTGAAAAGACCAAACCTACATTTGATTAGTGTACCTAAAAGTGATGGGGAGAATGGAACCAAGTTAGAAAACACTCTTCGGGATATTATCTAGGAGAACTTCCCTAACCTAGCAAGAAAGGCCAACATTCAAATTCAGGAAATACAGAGAACACCACAAAAATACTCATCGAGAAGAGCAACTACAAGACACATAATTGTCAGATTGACCAAGGTTCAAATGAAGGAAAAAATGTTAAGGGCAGCCAGAGAGAAAAGTCGAGTTACCCACAAAGGGAAGCCCATGAGACAAACAGCAGATCTCGCAGCAGAAACCCTACAAGCCAGAAGACAGTGGGGGCCAATATTCAACATTCTTAAAGAAAAAAATTTTCAACCCAGAATCTCATATCCAGCCAAACTAAGCTTCAAAGGGAAGGAGAAATAAAATCCTTTACAGACAAGCAAATGCTTAGAGATTTTGTCACCACCAGGCCTGCCTTACAGGAGCTCCTGAAGGAAGCACTAAACATGGAAAGGAACAACTGGTACCAGCTACTGCAAAAACATGCCAATGGTAAAGTCCATTGACGCTATGAAGAAACTGCATCAATTAACAGGCAAAATAACTAGCTAACATCATAATGACAGCATCAAATTCAAACATAACAATATTAACCTTAAATGTGAATGGGCTAAATGTCCCAATTAAAAGACACAGACTGGCAAATTGGATAAAGAGTCAAGACCCATCAGTGTGCTGTATGCAGGAGACCCATCTCACATGCAAAGTCATACATAGGCTCAAAATAAAGGGATGGAGGAAGATCTACCAAGCAAGTGGAAAGCAAAAAAAAAAAAAAAAAAAAAAAAAAAAAAAAAAAAAGCAGGGGTTGCAATCTTAGTCTCTGATAAAACAGGCTTTAAACCAACAAAGACCAAGAGAGACAAAGAAGGCCACTATATAATGGTAAAGGGATCAATGCAACAAGAAGAGCTAGCTATCCTAAATATATGCACACAATACAGGAGCACCCAGATTCATAAAGCAAGTCCTTAGAGACATACAAAGAGACTGAGACTCCCACACAATAATAATGGGAGACTTTAATATCACACTGTCAATATTAGACAAATCAACAAGACAGAAGGTTAACAAGGATATCCAGGAATTGAACTCAGCTCTGCGCCAAGTGAACCTAATAGACATCTACAGAACTCTACACCCCAAATCAACAGAATATGCATTCTTCTCAGCACCACATCGCACTTATTCTAAAAATGACCACATAATTTGTAGTAAAACGCTCCTCAGCAAATGTAAAAGAACAGAAATCGCAACAAACTGTCTCTCACACCACAGTGCAATTAAATTAGAACTCAGTATTAATAAACTACTCAAAACTGCACAACTACATGGAAACTGAACCACCTGCTCTTGACTACTGGGTAAATAATGAAATGGAGGCAGAAATAAAGATATTCTTTGAAACTAATGAGAACAAAGATACAACATACCAGAATCATACAACATACCAGAATCTCTGGGACACTTTTTTTTTTTTTTTTTTTTTTGAGACAGAGTGTTGCTCTGTCGCCCAGGCTGGAGTGCAGTGGTGCGATCTTGGCTCACTACAAGCTCCACCTCCCGAGTTCACGCCATTCTCCTGCCTCAGCCTCCCAGGTAGCTGGGACTACAGGTGCTGCCACCACGCCCGGCTAATTTTTTGTATTTTTGGTAGAGACGGGGTTTCACTGTGTTAGCCAGGATGGTCTTGATCTCCTGACCTCGTGATCCACCCGCCTCAGCCTCCCAAAGTGCTGGGATTACAGGCGTGAGCCACCGCGCCCGGCCTAGGACACATTTAAAGCAGTGTGTAGAGGGAAATCTGTAGACCTAAATGCCCACAAGAGAAAGGAGGAAAGATCTAAAATCAACACCCTAACATCACAATTAAAAGAACTAGAGAAGCATGAGCAAAGAAATTCAAAAGCTAGCAGAAAGCAAGAAATAACTAAAATCAGAGCAGAACTGAAGGAGATAGAGACACACACAAAAAAAAATCAAAAAAGCAATGAATCCTGGAGCTTGTTTTTTGAAAAGATCAACAAATTAGATAGACCACTAGCAAGACTAGTAAAGAAGAAAAGAAAGAAGAATCAAACAGATGCAATAAAAAATGATAAAGGGGATATCACCACCAACCCCACAGAAATACAAACTACCATCGGAGAATACTATAAATGCCTCTATGCAAATAAACTAGAAAATCTAGAAGAAACGGATAAATTCCTGTACACATACACCCTCCCAAGACCAAACCAGGAAAAAGTTGAATCTCTGAATAGACCAATAACAGGTTCTGAAATTGAGGCAATAATTAATAGCCTGCCAACCCAAAAAATCCAGAACTAGATGGATTCACAGCTGAATTCTACCAGAAGTACAAAGACAACCTGGTACCATTCTTTCTGAAACTATTTCAATCAATAGAAAAAGAGGGAATCCTCCCTAACTCATTTTATGAGGCTACCATCATTCTTATACCAAAGCCTGGTAGAGACACAACCAAAAAAAAAAAAAAGAATTTTAGGCCAATATCCCTGATGAACATCGATGCGAAATCTTCAGTAAAATACTGGCAAAATGAATCCAGCAACACATCAAAAAGCTTATCCACCAAGATCAAGTCAGCTTCATCCCTGGGATTCAAGGCTGGTTCAACATACACAAATCAATAAATGTAATCCATCACATAAACAGAACCAAAGGCAAAAACCACATGATTATCTCAATAGATGCAGAAAAGGCCTTTGACAATATTCAACAGCCTTTCATGCCAAAAACTCTCAATAAACTAGGTATTGATGGAACATATCTCAAAAATAATAAGAGCTGTTTATGACAAACCCACAGCCAATATCATGCTGAATGGTCAAAAACTGGAAGCATTCCCTTTGAAAACTGGCACAAGACAAGGATGCCCTCTGTCACCACTCCTCTTCAACATAGTGTTGGAAGTTCTGGCCAGGGCAATCATGCAAGGGAAAGAAATAAAAGGCATTCATTTAGGAAAAGAGGAAGTCAAATTGTCTCTGTTTGGAGATGACATGATTGTATATTTAGAAAATCCCATTGTCTCAGCCCAAAATCTCCTTAAGTTGATGAGCAAATTCAGCAAAGTCTCAGGATATAAAATCAATGTGCAAAAATCACAAGCATTCCTATACACCAATAACAGACAAACAGAGAGACAAATCATGAGTGAACTCCCATTCACAATTACTACAAAAAGAATAAAATACCTAGGAATCCAACTTGCAAGGGATGTGAAGGACCTCTTCAAGGAGAACTACAAACCACTGCTCAACAAAGTAAAAGAGGACACAAACAAAAGGAAGAACATTCCATGCTCATGGATAGGAAGAATCAATATCGCGAAAATGCCCATACTGCCCAAGCTAATTTAGAGATTCAATGCTATCCCCATCAAGCTACCAATGACTTTCTTCACAGAATTGGAAAAAACTACTTTAAAGTTCATATGGAACCAGAAAAGAGCCCACATAGCCACGACAATCCTAAGCAAAAAGAACAAAGCTAGAGGCATCATGCTACTTGACTTCAAACTATACTACAAGACTATAGTAACCAAAACAGCATGGTACTGGTACCAAAACAGACATCTAGACCAATGGAACAGAACAGAGGCCTCAGAAATAACATCACACATCTACAACCATCTGATCTTTGACAAACCTGACAAAAACAAGAAAGGGGGGAAAGGATTCCCTATTTAATAAATGTTGCTGGGAAAACTGGCTAACCATATGTAGAAAGCTGAAACTGGATCCCTTCCCTACTCCTTATATAAAAATTAATTCAAGATGGATTAGAGACTTAAATATTAGACCTAACACCATAAAAACCCTAGAAGAAAACCTAGGCAATATCATTCAGTGCATAGGCATGGGCAAAGACTTCATGACTAAAACACCAAAAGCAATTGCAACAAAAGCCGAAATAGACAAATGGGATCTAATTAAACTAAAGAGTTTCTGCAGAGTAAAAGAAACTATCATCAGAGTGAACACGCAACCTACGTAATGAAGAAAATCTTTGCAATCTACCCATCTGACAAAGGGCTAATATCAAGAATCCACAAAGAACTTAAGCAAATTTACAAGAAAAAAACAACCCCATCAAAAAGTGGGCAAAGGATATGAACAGACACTTCTTAAAAGAAGACATTTATGCAGGCAACAAACATGAAAAAATGCTCCTCACCACTAGTCATCAGAAAAATGCAAATGAAAACCACAATGAGATACCATCTCACACCAGTTAGGATGGCAATCATTAAAAAGTCAGGAAACAACAGATGTTGGAGAGGATGGGGAGAAATAGGAACACTTTTACACTGTTGGCAGGAGTGTAAATTAGTTCAACCATTGTGGAAGACAGTGTGGCAATTCCTCAAGGATCTAGGACTAGAAATACCATTTGACCTAGCGATCCCATTACTGGGTATATACCCAACAGATTATAAATCATGCTACTATAAAGACACATGCACACATATGTTTATTGTGGCACTATTCACAATAGCAAAGACTGGAACCAACCCAAATGTCCATCAGTGATAGACTGGATTAAGAAAATGTGGCACATATACACCATGGAATACTATGCAGCCATAAAAAAGGATGAGTTCATGTCCTTTGCAGGGACACAGATGAAGCTGAAAACCATCATTCTAAACAAACTATCACAAGGATAGAAAACCAAACACCACATGTTCTCACTCATAGGTGAGAGTTGAACACATGCACTGCAAGAACACATGGACACAGGGCAGGGAACATCACACACCAGGGGCTGTAGGGGGATGGGAGACTGGGGAAGGGATAGCATTAGGAGAAATACCTAACATAAATGACGAGTTGATGAGTCAGCAAACCAACATGGCACATGTATACCTATGTAACAAACGTGCACATTGTGTACATGTACCCTAAAACTTAAAGTATATTAAAAAAAGAAAAAAGAAAAATAAATAAATTTTTTAAAAAGAAATACATTCGCAGTTTGGCAGTTCTTTTTTCAATATAATTAAGCATGAAGTCAGATGTAGTGTGGAGCCAAATATCACATACATGCTTGCATTGCTTCACATTCTATTGGCTATTCTGCATAGATGGTACTAGCACTAAAGTACTTGCTAGTTACATACCTAAAGTGAGTTTCTCAATTGTACAAAACATATAGTACATGTGGTGGACCTAAGGACATTTAATTGTATATCAGGAACAAAATATTCATCATATGTTTTTAGGCTCTGAGTAATACTATAGCCTCCAAGGTAAACTGAGTAGAAGAAAAATTGGAGGTTGGTTTCCTATTTATTTGTTTTTGCTCCTAATTTTCATGTATTTTCTGTTTGTTCTCCTTTGGATTTTACTTATATATACATATATAAATTTTTGTTTTTTAGTTTCTAATGGAAGGCTTTTATTTGGTTCTATGAATAGTCATTTTGTTTCCTATACATTTCCAACAATTCATTATTTTCTCTATTTATCCAAACTTCCCAATCTACCTTTGTCAAGCCTCCAAAAATTAATAGAGGACACCAACCATTTAAAATTTGATGGTTTTGCTTACTTCTAATGATCTAGAGGGCTATAAGAGCTTTAAGGTTCCTAGCAAAATAAATAAATAAATAAATAAAAGACATATAAGTTCTGAAAAGTAATAGCACATTTTTTATTTTGTTATTTGAAAAGTAGGTGAGAACAGAAATGTTTAAATGGTGTTTATTTCCAAGGTAATTTAATTCAATCAATAATTTGACTTGGTTTCAGATCTTTTCCTTTAATGAGGAAAAACTGTGATACAGATACAAAGTGTTAATGTTCACAAAATATTGGCCTATCCTTAAGGAAATTATACTAATTGGGATTTCTCTCAAATTACTTTAGTTATCTTTACCATTATTAAAATTAAGTGACATTCACTTGGATTAAGTAGTAACAAAAAAAAAAGATGTGAGACTAGTGAGTTTTGATCCCAAGCCTTCTATCACTGTTGAGTCTTTCATGTGTGTACTTGAAAACAAAATATCCACAAGTGTTTCACTGGTTTGAAGAGTGTAGTGGTGAATGTTACCTAATCAGTTGTCAGTACCGTAACTGATAAGAAAGTTACCTAATTAGTTGTCAGTACTATATTACCAGTCATGGAAATGTATGCTAGTGCTCTTTTATTTTTACTTTTACTTATTTTTTTTTTTTTTTTTTTTTGAGATGGAGTCTCGCTCTTTCACTCAGGCTGGAGTGCAGTGGCGCGATCTTGGCTTACTGCAACCTCTGCCTCCTGGGTTCAAGCAATTCTCCTGCCTCACCCACCCGAGTAGCTGGAATTATAGGCACCCACCACCACACCCAGCTCTTTTTTGTATTTTTAGTAGAGAGGAGGTTTCATCATGTTGGCCAGGCTGATATCGAACAACTAACCTCATGTGATCCACCTGCCTCGGCCTCCCAAAGTGCTGGGATTACAGGTGTGAGCCACCGTGTCCGGCCCTGAAGCTCTTTTAAAATAGCTGAAAAGAAATTACTGTGTATGTGCTTAATCTCACTTTGCCCCTGTTTTGTCGCATAGTATCTAAATAAAAGGATATTATTTATCCTCATGCTAAATTTCCAAAACTGATATTTACATTTACCATGTTTTAATGATGGAGAGAAAAGTTAATTGTCTTACTTTGATAAGTTTAAAATAGGACCTATCCCATTTTTTATGCTTTTAGTCACAGTTCTGTCACCAGAATGCTAGCAATTAGATACATGCAAGGAGTAACCTAAATACTTTAATACAATGGTTTGAAGTGCTATAGGCAGTAATAACTACTGGACACTAAATCACAGTGTTTGTGACATGTCACAGAGAACGATAGGACTTCCTGCAGCATAAATGTCCTCTTAACTAATCCTCGTGCTGTTAAGTTACAGCGCTTTGACTTCTGGGTCTAAAACAGGCACCTACTTCTGCTGTATCTTAAACATTACCCTAGTTAAAGCCTCATCTTCAGACCTAGGAGAAAATGACAGTCAAAATGAACTGCTTTCATGAGACACTGGGCCAGAAATTAAAACTATTCAGTCCGTCTAGGCCAAGGGACTGTCGTGGAAGACGTGGACATGTGAGACTTGAGGTTTTTCTATAAATTAAATGTTAATATCAAAAGCGCACTGATACGAGGCCGGTGTCTAGGACCATGTGTCAGAACAATAGCATTTTCTTGGAGCATTAATCTGATCTTTAATAGAAAATTGTAAAATGTTTCTGGAGATCTTATGTTAGGATCAAACTGATTAAAATTAAAATTGTTTATAAGGTTTTAAAAATGACTTTTAATATTAATAATACACGATGCAAAGGTGAAATTTGGTTTTCTCTTTTGAACAAAATTTTCATGTGAGAGATAATGAAAGATTTTTATTTACCTTTTGAATAACTAAAGGGTGAAAACAAGAGGAAAGAGACATTTAGTTGGCCTCATGCTGTCTTTATTAGGTTTCATTGTTTGGGAAACTGAGTCTACTCTCTATAAAAGGGTAAAGGTTTTGTTTCATCTTCTTGGCTAAATCAATGACTACTTTACAGTGACCTGTGGATCCTATTTTGTAATATCAAATGTCTTAAAACTTCGATATTTGACAGACTTTCCAAGAGTAAAAATTTCAAGTTCTAAATTCAGTCTTTTTGACCTCAAACTAACTTTTTTGCATCTTAGTTTCCCTGAAGTTCAAGAGAGACATATTAGACTTATTGGCTTATTTGTTACATTAGGATTATGCAGAAAGCATTGTCACATCTGAGGTGGTGTTTAACTTCTTTGGGTTTATGTTTATATAGATGTGTTGCTAATATATGTTCCAGGATTGTATGAGATTCCTAAAATTCTTTCATGTTTTAATATATGTCATCAGTAATAATTATGCTTATTATGTTGAATTGTTATATGTCACAGAAATAATCAAATTTCCTCGTCAACTGTGTCTTTAACTATGGCTTGCTTAAGACTTTTGACATCTACAATTATTATTTTACACTGATTCTTCTCAAAAAGTAACTTATAATCAGCTACAGTCCATGGTTTGCTTCTTTGGGGGAGTTCATGAAAAGGACTCTTTAATGAAGGTTTCTGATGACTTTGGAGGTTGTTCTATTAGATTAGAGAGAGAAAACGTCCAAGAAACTAATTGAAAAACTGATATGTTCATAAAGTTTACTAACCTAATATGAAGCAGAGCAGGAGTTAGTTGCATACACTGAACAAATGGAGGCCAGAAATAATTTCTTATGGATTTTTTTTGTTTGAAACATTGCTGCCTTTAACAATTGAGAAGAGCATTACTCTTGAAAACTAAATTTGAGGCATATTTCTCTCCGTGCCTAATTTCTCCAGAATTCATAAGCTAATTGTGAATATTATTAATTCATGGCAATGTGTTTGCATATGTTTAATAAGAATCTGTTTTCTGCTGGGCGCGTTGGCTCACGCTTGTAATCCTAGCACTTTGGGAGGCCAAGGCAGGTAGATCACTTGAGGTTAGGAGTTTGAGACCAGCCTGCCAACATGGTGAAACCCCGTCTCTACTAAAAATACAAAAATTAGCCAGGAATGGTGGTGCATGCCTGTAGTCCCAGCTACTCGGGAGGCTGAGGCAGGAGGATCACTTGAACCTGGGAGGTAGAGTTTGCAGTGAGCCGAGATTACGCCACTGCACTCCAGCCTGGGTGACAGAGCAAGACTCTATCTCAAAAAAAAAAAGAATATGTTTTCTTTTATAATAAAACACAGTTAGAAGAACTGGTCATTTTCCCAGGGCTTTGACTGAAACGGCCTTGTGAGAGGTTCCAGCAAAGCCAGTTTAAGATAGCCTATATGGACAATGGTTCTTGCTGCACTTTGTGTGGGTAAACAAGCCAAGTATATGGGACTGAAGCTTATTTGGCAGGTAGGTTGGTCCTGCTGTGATTTGTCTTTAGTGAAAGCGGGAGACTGGAGAGAAAAAGAGTGTATTTCAGAAGAAACCTATAGTATTCAGTTAACTTTTGATTTCTGGGTGGCTATGTGGGTCACCCATGGTATGGAGCTACCCACAACACTCCTCATTAGCATAAAGCGGCCAGAAAGATTGATGACCAGGTTCCCCATGACTGAGGAATTGATAAACAGAAAAGGGGCACTGAAATGAACCCAATTGTCCCGTAAATCTGATTTTTACAGTTTATTTTGAATAAACATAGAAATTGACCCTCTCAGTCTTGAAACTTGAGAGAGTTGCATTTGTCTTATCTGAGTTCTTTCTCAGGAAACCAACCATCAGACCTCCCACGTAATATCAAGGGACTGAAACTCACCAGATCACTGTATTTGGACAATGAGATGCCAGACTCCTCACCCCTTATGACTGCCTAACCAACTATCTGCTTCCTGTTAACCGACTCCTCCTCCTTACCACTCCCTAATTCCTGCTTCCCTGCATGTAGATACATTTCTGCTATATAAACCCCTAACTTTAGTGAGTCAGGGAGACAGATATCAGACTGATCTCTTATCTCCTTGGCTGCAGTACCCAATTAAAGCCTTCTTCCTTGGCAATACTCATTGTCTCAGTGATTGGCTTTCTGTGTGGCAAGCAGCAGGACCTAGACTGAAGCCCTGGTATTTCAGTAACAAAATCATGGGTGACTTCCCTGTCTAAACAAAGTCACATTTTGATTCCTTTCATTGCAATGAGATGAGCATTTTAGGCAGGATCAGCCTTCTGCAAAACTGCAAGGAGCATGTTTCACTATAAGAATGCCATGTAAGCTGGGCACAGTGACTCATGCCTGTAATCCTAGCACTTTGGGAGGCTGAGGCAAAAGGATCACTTGAACCCAGGAGTTTGAGACCAGCCTGGGCAACATGGCAAAACCCCACCTCCACAAAAAAATACCAAAAATTAGCCAGGCATGGTGGCACACACCTGTAGTCCCCGCTACTCCAGGGGCTGAGGTGGGAGGATCACTTGAGTCCAGGAGGTTGAGGCTGCTGTGAGCTGTGATCGCACCACTGCACTCCAACCTAGGTGACAGAGTGAGACCCTGTCTCAAAACAAAAATGCCATGCAGCTAGACTGGTACAAGACGCTAATTGAGAGGGGATAGAAAAGAGGTTGCCATGCCCTCTGTTTTCTTAGCCAATGCACTTCCCTAGCAAGATCTAGATCGATCCACACTGTTTCCACTTCTCTGCTGGAGATGAGAACCTTCAGTAGTCAAACAGCTCTCATCTCTGGGGTCTGCACAACTTGTTTGATGACTAAGGGAGACCCATAAGGCCATTTCTTACAGCCCACAGCCAAGCCCTCTGTGAAAAGGAAAAGGCAACTCTTCCAGCAAGGAAGTCCTCATCCCTTTTCAAAAACTTTCCTAGGCAAACTTGTAGGCTATTAATGACTCTAGTTATGACCTCCCAGCCCTTACTGAGGAGAAACCACTTTGTAATGTGGGTTTTCAACCTTGGCTGCACATTGCAATCACCTGGGGATCCTGCCCCCACCACCCACAAAGATTCCGATGTTATTGGTCTGAGATGCTGCCTGAGAATTGGTGTTTCCAAAGCTCCTCTAGTGTTTTGTGTTTTTCCAGCACAAGCAAAGTTGTGAGTCACTGTAGTGCAATGCAGTTCAGTCACAATTGCCATAATTGCGTAGGCTCCATCAGAACCACCTGAAGGACTTGGTAGACCACAGCTGGCTGGGACCTACCCCTAGGCTTCTGATTCAGTGAGTGAGAGGCAGCGCCCCAGGTTGTACATCTCTAACAAGTTCCAGGCGCTGCTGCTGCTGGTCCAGAGACCACTGCATTAGAGGCCAGAGTTCTCAACTATTGACTGCACATTAGAACCATCTGGACAACATTTAAGACGTACTGATGCCTATACCCCAACCCAGACTAACTGAATCAAAATCTCTGGTAATGGGGCTCCAGAGATGGTTTTTTAATCCTCCCAGGGGATTCTACTGTAGAGCAAGTTAAGAACCACTTCTAAACAAAAGAAAAAAATTCTTACTAAAAAGATTAAAGAGACATACACCAAGTTTGCAGGCTTCCTAGACAATGGAACTTCAAACATAGGATTTGCCTGTGGTATTTATTCTTTCCTGGGGCCCACTTGCAGTGTACTTGATAGGATGATGGATCAGAAACCTTGACCCAGCAGCCTAAAAATAGTGGTCAGCATCGATAAATCTCATCTATTACAACAAAAAGGAAAAACAGTTACAAGGCCCCACTCCAGGGGAAGCTCAGATACCCCCCTGCCCCCACGTGGAGATGTGCCCAAGAAGTGGCTCCTAATAGGCCACTCAAGTTCTGCCATTGAAGGAGAATACGTGGGCAAGATACATCTTGCAGCCTAGAATTTTTTTTCGTATATGTGACTTTAGTCTTTTCTTTGTGTAGTGACTTTGTAGATGAAGAGAAATTACAACACCTTACATGCGAAGTTGACTAAGTCATGGGGGCTCTTCCTCCAGGTTCCCAGAGCAAAAAGCAAAAAGCCCTGTACTCTCTGGTGCCCACCTGATCATCTTGCCCATGGTTTTTCTATCCCAGAGGTACTGCTATAGGCCCAGAGCCCTCCAGACAGAGAACTGCCATCCAGGAACTCCTCCCCAAGCCCTTTCTTCAACTCATTCTTGCTATGGCAAGAGTGTGGGTTGAAGTGATATCTCGGAAGTTTACTCCATTGTATTAAATTCCCAGTAAATCACCCTTTGACAAGTCAGTTTAAAGGATACAATGTAGACAGCTAGAAAAGACTCTATTTCTGGGCCAGGTTTTGCCAGCTGTTTAAAAAATTGCTCAAATCATCTCTAATGCATCCTACTTTTGTCACTAGTCATCATGTCAGAATCTCTGCTTTCTTCTTTTTTTTTTTTTTTTTTTTGAGACGGAGTCTCGCTCTGTCGCCCAGGCTGGAGTGCAGTGGCGCGATCTCGGCTCACTGCAAGCTCCGCCTCCCGGGTTCACGCCATTCTCCTGCCTCAGCCTCCCGAGTAGCTGGGACTACAGGCGCCCACAACCGCGCCCGGCTAATTTTTTGTATTTTTTTTTTAGTAGAGACGGGGTTTCACCGTGGTCTCGATCTCCTGACCTTGTGATCCGCCCACCTCGGCCTCCCAAAGTGCTGGGATTACAGGCGTGAGCCACCGCGCCCGGCAGAATCTCTGCTTTCATAAAGAAAACTTTTCTGGCCTGACACATAGCCACTATCTACTGAACTTTGCTGCAGGCCAAAATGTCTTCTGAGATCTCCACTCAGCGATCCTTAATATTTTGTGGAGAGAAATTTACAAGTGTGCCCTTGATACATAAAAAGGTCACAAATTCTAGGGTCCCACTGATCCCAGTGATGTCTACATCATCTCCCCTTCTAGCCGGAAAACTCAAACATATGTGGAGTGTGCAACAAATGGGGACAGCTGTTCTGCTGCGACACTTGTCCAAGATCCTTTCATGAGCACTGCCACATCCCGCCCGTGGAAGCTAACAAGTGAGTAAGATGTGTCCCCTTCCCTGAGCCCTTCCTTCTTGTGGTACAGCTCCTCCTGCCACTCATGAGTACTCTGCAGTTTCTGTACCTGGTTATGTGTTTCTTAATGCATAAGGGGCAGGCTCCTTAGTATCAGGATCCACAAGTATTATCCAGAGCTGTTGAACAGTGCTGGCAGCAGCAGATTAATGGGAAGCAAAAACTCTTTAAGTGGTTATTGAGTGCAATAGAAAGAGGTGTCAACCTCTGCCTCCCCTACTTGGCTCCGAGACCCATGCTCTCTGATGGGGTGATGCCATCATACACTGCCTGCTGGTTTAAAGCATATACCACCTGCTGTGGGACCATCACACAGCTGGTAAAGCCAGTGCTGCAGCCGTCTATGAAGCCAACTGACTCTGGGTCACAGGTCACATGTCGAGACCTGTGAATTCTGCAACTGTGAGTCCCTGGCTCACTTCCTTTGCTAAAACATGTGCCTTTGGACAGAGGTGATGGTATGCAGGATACCATGGAGACTGATAAGGTGCTCTGTGAGTGGTGTGTGGACAGAATTGTTAAGGCTGAGAGGATGATCTCTACCAGGAATGTGTCTGACTCTATGAGGGCAGAGCATTGCCCTTCCATAATGGAGAAAGCTAATGTGACCCACCTGCTCCCAGAGTGTCATCTCAGGGGATCAGCATAAACCTCTGCTTTTGACCAGTTGGGCAATCTGCAGAGGCAGAAGAAAAATCAGCTTTTCGGTTGAGCCCATGTATAGCCCCCATCCCTGCACCAGAGTTGCAAAGTACTCTTAGAGGAGCACTTTGTAACAGGCTCCTTGAGCAAGCACTACATGGCCAAGGAGATGCTGGCATCACTAGGATGGTTCATTGTGCTTGCCTGATTATCAACAGCCTCCTAGCACAGATGGCCTAGTAGAGAAGGTTGGAGAATGAATCTAGGAGCAAATGGAAGATGTCTGACACTGTGTCCAGAGATTTCCTTTTCAAGAAGTTTCTGCAGCACAGATTCGAGGTGTAAGATATGGCAGGGCCGAGGGAGAGGATGCCTATAGCCTGTGTTCTGTGCTTACTCAGCAAAGTCGAGAAACAAGAGCTTGTTTTCTGATTTTTCTATGACCTGATTGACTCACAGAGGCCCAACACTTTGTGCTTAGGGTACTCATTTCCAATAACCGTGGCAAATAGTGCTCATTATCAAGTTCCCAGTGGCTCAGATGAGAACCCTAAGTTTTGAGGTGAATGAGACTCCGTCACTCACAGGGCACTTCACCCAATAGATGATCACCCCTGCTATTGCTATTGGTGGAAGGGCATGCCTTTGGCTATTGAGTCCTAATGGGGCTCTAGTGCAGAGGCCTCCAAGAGAGAAGTTAGATACAAGGTGGAAACCACCAGGCATTCTTGAGCACAGGACTTGAACAACTGTAAGAATGGCGGCTGATTCACAGAACCTGCCATTGTTCACTTTATGCCCCATCTCTCAGGAACCCGTGGAGTTGCATCTTCTGCAGGATAAAGGCTATTCAGGAAAGATGTCCAGAAAGCCAACCATGGCATCAGGAATCTGAAGTCCTGATGAGGCAGATGCTGCCCGAGGAGAAGTTGGTGAGTAAAAATGTGAACCTGAAGCCTCCTCCTTTCTGTTCACCTAGGCAGGAGAAGCACAGTCTTACAAAAAGCTTAAGAAATGGAGCCCAAAAGCAAACTGCTGGCCCATGGTGTGCTTTTCTCCATGACCTAACACTACAATTCATATTCCAAAGAAAATTCCTAGTCCAAAGAAACTCCCCATGCCATGTTTGCTTCAAAGAGTCCACAGGTTTGGGAGTTGTGTGTTCTCTTTGGGCATGCATATGAGCTCTTTCTCTCTAAACTGCATTTAACTTGAAATGTCCTCCGTCTTTTGCAGAAATGTGAATTCCTCCTCTTGAAGGTCTACTGTGATCCAAAAAGCCCCTTTTTTGCCTCAGAACCATATTATGTAAGTAACAGCCAAAAAAAAAATGCTTATACTGGCATTTGTCAAATCTGTGATCTGAATCCCATGGTACAAGGTGCCATTCTATTTGCCTTGTTGATGAGTTTTTAGTTTAGGCTACTATAAAAATTTATCATAGATTCGGTGGCTTAAACAGCAGAAATGTTTTTCTCACAGTCCTGGAAGCTGCATGTCCAAGATCAAGGTGTCAGCAGGGTCGGGTTCTGGAGAGGGGCTATCTTCTAGGTTGCAGAGACAACACAGGGTTGCTCCCTGTGTTCTTAAGTGGCAGAAAGAGGAGAGAACTCTCCAGAGTCTTTTTTATAAGAGTCCTAATCCTATGTGTGAGGGCTCCACCCTTCTTACCTCATGACCTCCCAAAAGCCCCACCTCCTAGTACCTTCACAGGGGGGTTAGGATTTTGACCTAACAAACCCCACAAACCTTTATTCCACAATAGTGGGAGTCTATGGCACCAGGCTGATAGCCTCACTTTGGTCTTTTTCTCAACAGAACAAAGAGAGGTCTCAGGGCCCACAGAAGCCCATGTGGTTAAACAAAGTCAAGAGAAACCTGAATGAGCAGGCATACTCCCGAGTAGAAGGGTTTGTGCAGGACATGCGTCTCATCTTTCATAACCACAAGGAATTTTACAGGGTGAGTGGCTCTCCCTACTTTCTTTTCTTTTTCAATTACATCACTTTAAAGTCACTTCCCCTCTCATCTTTTCATATCAGGTAAATGTTACAATCACCCTTATCATATGACAAGCCCATACAAGTACAAATCGTGGAAGTATCCTAAAAACCCTGTGGTGCATGTGGGGAAAATAACAACGAACTGGAAGGTGCCCTTGCATACATGGTCCTATAACCTCAGAGTTGACTCATTTCTAGATGGTTTATTTTCACCCATAGAGAACAGTAGGCTGCAGACTCATTTGTTTCTACTAGAAATAGAAGTGCACTTTAAAGGCATTTAAAGTGTTTCTCTTCTCTGGAGGAATATACCAAATCAAAGGTCTCAAATGTCAAAATATTGGATTTCTTTACATCTGAATTTCCTGGCACCATTTCAGAAATTAACAAGGATTATGTCAAGGGGTGAGAGTGAAGGGAAAAGGAAGACATTATTAAATGGCCTTAAACATTTCTGCACTATATTAACATTGCTAAAAAAATGCTGTGCATAAAAATCATACAAGTAGAATTTTTAAAACTTAAATTAAACCATAAGCTTTTGATCAGGAATTAGATTTCAGTGTAGTAATATTTCGACTTCTCTGCCTTCCAGATAAAGATAAATAATTAAATTGTCAGGGAACATAAGCAATTCTTAACTAGATTAATTCTCATTTAACATTTGGGATAACCTAAAACAAAGCCCTGGATTATCTGCAATACTGGGTGTCTCCGCTCATTGAATAATCGTTGCTATTAATGTTTTTTTCTTTGCTTTTTCAGGAAGATAAATTCATTACACTGGGAATTCAAGTAGAGGACAACTTTGAGAAGAATTTCAGAAACATTTTTGCAATTCAGGAAACAAGCAAGAACATTATAATGTTCATTTAGCCCATTCTTATTTCTTCCCTTCAGATCCTCTGGCAGCTAGGTACACAGTGTGCATGTGGTCCCACTAATCTCTGACTGCTCCTGTGGAAACTCCACATCACAATTCTCCAAAATTTTTCATTAACATTTTACAACTGTCACTCCTTCATGTTAAAAATTCTCAATAAGCTAGGTATTGAAGGAACATATCCCAAAATAATAAGAGCCATTTACAACAAATCCACAGCCAACGTTATACTAAATGTGCAAAAGATAGAAGCATTCCCCTTGAAAACAAGCACAAGACAAGGATTCCCTCTCTCACCACTCCTATTCAACAAAGGATTGGAAGTCCTAGTCAGAGCAGTCAAGAAGCAGAAAAAAGTAAAGGGTATCTAAATAGGCATGAGGAAGTCAAACTATTCCTGTTTGCAGACAACATTGATTCCATATCTAGAAAACCCCGTAGTCTCAGCCCAAAAGCTCCTTCCACTGATAAACAACTTCAGAGAAGTTTCAGAATACAAAATCAGTATACAAAAATTAGTAGCATTCCTATACACCAACAATAGCCAAGCCAAGAGCCAAGTCAGGAAGGCAATCCCATTCACAATTGCCACAAAAAGAATAAAATACCTAGGAATACAGCTAACCAGGGAGGTGAAAGATCTCTACAATAAGAATTACAAAACACTGCTCAAAGAAATCAGAGACGACACAAACAAATGGAAAAACATCTCACATTCATGGGTAGAAAGAATCAATATCATTAAAATGACCATACTGCCCAAAGCAGTTTACAGGTTCAGTGTTATTCCTATCAAACCACCAATGACATTCTTCACAGAACTAGAAAAAAACTATTTTAAAATTCATACAGAACGGAAGAAGAGCCCAAATAGCCAAGGCAATCCTAAGGAAAAAGAACAAAGCTGAAGGCATCACGTTACCCAACTTCAAACTATAGTACAGGGCTTCAGTAACCAAAAGAGCATGGTACTGGTACCAAGAGAAAAGGCACATAGACCAATGCAACAGAACGAAGAACACAGAATAAGACTGCATGCCTATGACCATCTGATCTTTGACAAAGTTGACAAAAACAAGCAATGGGAAAAAGACTACCTATTCTATAAATTGTGCTGGGATAACTGGTTAGCCATATGTAGAAGATTGAAGCTAGACCCCTTCCTTACGCCATATACAAAAATCAACTCAAGATCAATTAAAGACTTAAATGTAAAATTGAAAACTATGAAAACCCTGGAAGACAACCTAGGCAATACCATCCTGGACATAGGAACAGGCAAAGATTTCATGACAAAGACAAAAGCAACCGCAACAAAAGCAAAATTTGACAAATGAGATCTAATTAAACTTAAGAGATTCTGCACAGCAAAGGAAACAATCAACAGAGTAAACAGACAACCTACAAAATGGGAGAAAATATTTGTAAACTATGCATCTGACAAAGGTCTAATATCCAGCTTCTATAGGGAACTTAAACAAATTTACAAGAGAAAAAGAAACAACCCCATTAAAAAATGGACAAAGGACGTGAAAGACACTTTTTTTTTTTTAAGATGGAGTTTCACTCTTGTTGCCCAGGCCAGAGTGCGGTGGTATGATCTTGGCTCACTGCAACCTCTGCCTCCCAGGTTCAAGCGATTCTCCTGCCTCAGCCTCCCGAGTGGCTGGGATTACAGGCATGCAAACCCGATTAATTTTGTATTTTAGTAGAAACAGGGTTCCTCCACATTGGTCAGGCTGGTCTCGAACTCCTGAACTGAGGTGATCCACCCGCCTCAGCCTCCCAAAGTGCTGGGATTATAGGCATGAGCCACCATGCCCAGACGAAAAGACACTTTCCAAAAGAAGACATACATGCGGCCAACAAGCATATTTTAAAAGCTCAATATCACTGATCATTAAAGAAATGCAAATTAAAACTACAATGAGACACCATCTCACACCAGTCAAAATGGTTCTTGCTAAAAAGTCAGTAACAGCTAGTAAGGTTGTGGAGAAAAGGGAACATTTATACACTGTTGGTGGGAGTGTAAATTAGTTCAACCATTATGGAAAGCAGTGTGGCAATTCCTCAAAGTACTAAAAGCAGAACTGCCATTCCACCCAGCAATCCCATTACTGGGTACATACCCAAAGGAATATAAATCATCTACCATAAAAACACATGCATGTAAATGTTCATTGCAGCACTATTCACAATAGCAAAGATATGGAATCAACCTAAGTGCCCATCAATATCAGACTGGATAAAGAAAATATGGTATGTATACACCATGGAATAGTATGCAGCCATAAGAAAGAATGAGATCATATCACAGGAACATGGATAGAGCTGGAAGTTATTATCCTTAGCAAACTAATACAGGAACAGAAAATCAAATACCACGTGTTCTCACTTAAAAGTGGGAGCTAAATGATGAGAACTCATGAACGCAATGAAGGGAACAACAGACACTAGGGTCTACTTGAGGGTGGAAGATGAGAAGAGGGAGAGGAGTGGAAAAAATACCTATTGGTGATGAAGTAATCTGTACAACAAACCCCTTTGACAAGAGTTTCCCTATATAACAAACCTTCACATGTATCCTTGAACCTAAAAGTTTTTTTAATTGTAAATAAATGGATCATTAATAAAAAAAATTTAATAATGAACTTTTCTTATCAAGTTCTCTTATTGAATAATTTGGAATGAAACTTATCATTGATAACATAAAGTCTTTCTATAAAGGATCATATTATATATTCCCAATTATTCAGTTTCATACTTTTTGTTGTTACTGTGAAAGTAATCTTTTCCCATTGAATTTTATTACTGATTATTGCCTATTACAGAAAGCTACTGTTATTTATGTATAATTATGTCACTGATTACCATACTGAATATTAGATAGCATCATTTTCACCTTTTACCCAGTGGCATCAGGAAGCCTGTGGTGGCTCCATAGCATCTCCAACTTTCAATTCATGGAATCGTAATTGGTTTAGGGGTTGGAAGCATTCCTCAGTTGAGCACTAAAACCTCTGACAATTCTTGGTTATGTTGGAAAATGATTCTGCCAGGGCACCCTGGTGTATTTGCATGTGTAAAGGAGGAAAAAGTAATTTTTCTGCTACCCTTCTAAGTTTCCCCTACCCCGATCCTCTGGGGCCCCTGTAACAAAAGACAGATCAACAAGAGAAAAACAGAAGTTTATTAGCATATATAGAGAGATATATATGTATATACACATATCTCTCTATATATATATACACATACATATGTATATACATCCAACTCTGGTTATGGGAGACAGAGTACCATATACAGGTAGCTAGTTCCAAGCATATACTACATCCTTTCAGGAAGTGCTCCAACCTCAGAAATGACTGTTTGGGACCATAGTTATCTATATGTGTGTATATATATGTGTGTATATATGAGAGATACTCAGAGAGATGAATAACTCTCCAAGAGGTGGCTGAGACTTCAAACTTAAATACCATCTCCAGCTAAAGACAAAGAAAGAAGAGTATGGGAAAACCAGTTACAGGGATGACCAGGAAGCGCATGGTAAACAAGAGTAAAGTTTGCTATGCAGATCTGAGGTGTCTTCTCCATTGATAAGAGTCCCTTGTGATTTAGAATCATCCTTCTCTTCCTGGGACAGAGAGGGAGATATCCTTATGAATGGAGATTTCCTTTGTAAATGTAAAGTTCCCTAACAAAGGAGTAACTTCTACTGTGTTTTTAGAGCTTCTCCTATGTCTCCTATTTCTCAAAATAATCCTTATGCCAAAGAGGCACATTCTAGGGTGGCATATTCTGGCCTCCCATACAGGTCTCCACATAGACCCCAGAGGCGGGGCTTAACTGCAGCTGATCTGATCTAAGTCTTGACAGAATACTTGTGGTCTTTCCAGAACATTTGCACAAGGAAGGTATGAGAGGAGCTGCTTGAAGGCCATTCCCCACTCTCCTGCTCATCTTTTGGAGGCTACCATGACATTCATCATTTCCTAAGTTCTGATGAGGTCTGAGGCTTTCTGTTTCACCACCACTAAGGTACAACTGCAGGCCGTAAAACTGCTAGCCACAACGTGAATGTGGGCCATCACTCACGTTGTATTAGATGTCATTCAGCCCCTTTTCTTTCAGTGCTATCCTGGGGAACAAAGGACATGGAGAGCTAGCACTTTTGCTCTTTTTGTTTTTGTTGCCTGTGTAAGTGATAGACTATCTGAATCTAAAATGTGTCAACTTGTTTTTACCATCCAGATCTATTAGCCTTGCTAGACAGTTTCCCAGATTCAATAGATTCTGGTTATGGGAGACAGAGTACCATATACGGGTAGCTGGTTCCAAGCCTACACTGCATCCTTTCAGGAAGTGCTCCAACCTCAGAAATTACTGTTTGGGACCACAGTTATCTAGAGTAACTGAATAAATTTCATCATAGACCAAGAAAAATATTTTATCCTTGAAGTTCTCTCTTAGCAGATTCTATTTCCAGTCCTTTGGCTCCTAAGTTAAATTTTTCATTTAGATTTAGGGTTTAAATTTTGGCCTTTTTTTTCTTTCTAATTCCTTTTAATTTACTTTGTTGGATTGGGGAGATTCAGTAGTGTGGCTTCATTCTTTCACCATTACCTAAGATTGGTCCTTTTCCAAACTACCGTTTTTATTTGTGGCGTAGAGAGTATGCACCAAATATCACAAGCACTCCCACATACAGTCAAAAATCCACAGATAACTTTTGACTCTCCAAAAACTTAACTACTAATGGCCTGCTGCTGACCAGAAGCCTTACCAATAACATAAACCATCAATTGACACATATTTTGTAAGATATATATACATATAATACAAATATTGTATATTGTCTTCTTACAATAAAGTAAGCTAGAGAAAAGAAAATGTTACTAAGAAAATATAAGGAAAAGAAAAGTACATTCATAGTACTATACTATATTTATCAATACAGTAAGTATACATCATCTATTGACAAGATGGTCTGTCTGAAACGGCAGGCAATTGCAGCTGCAGACCTCAATCTACGGTACATATCAAGCAATTCAGCTTTTTCTTGTAATGTCATGACTTTTCTCTGCTTTTTGAGACAGTTTCCAGCATCACTAGTGGTATTTTGTATGGATCCCCTGGTATCATTCAAGGAGCTATAGTAAACATGATGAAAAATATGTGAGAACCCTGGAAAATCACTTTTTACTGCAATATGCTATTTACTAGAGAGATGAACTGCAGAGAAGATTAGTGTCACAGCATTTGAAGAGAGTACTCACAATATTTGAGCTCACAGCAATAGCAACAGAAGGTAGCTATAAAATTAACTGTAGTACATACAAATTATTACAGTAGTACAGTATGTACTACAGTTAATTTTATGCAGTTATTTAATACTGTATCTTTACATTTGTTTACATATCTCTTCACTGCAAATGGTGCCATGTATAGTCTGTATGTGTCTGTGTGTGTAAGTTCAGATAAATTTAACTTTTTATAACAGTTTGTATATATTTTGTGGAAGTAAATGATAAAATAGGCTAGGATGTACATGTATTTTACAGATTCAGGACACAGTTAACTTCTTAATTTTGAACTTCTTAATTTTGTTGATATTTGTAGGTTTTGTGGTTTGTCTGTGAGTCTTTTCAAATTGTTACATATCTCAAAAAAAATTTCCAATACATTTACTGAAAAATATTTGCATGTAAGTGAATCTGCACAGTTCAAATCTGTGTTGTTCAAGGATCAACTGTGTGTGTATATTTATTATATATATATATCCTATTGTTTTATTTATTATATATAATATATATTTATTATATATTATATATATTATTATGTATTATATATAGCCTATATTTATTTCATATATATATAGCCTATTGTTTCTAGGCTACAAACCTACATAGCATATCACTGTACTAAATATTATAGGCAATTATAACACAATGATAAGTATTTTGTATCTAAACATAGAAAACATACAGTAAAAGTATGGTATTATAATCCTATGGGGCCACCTTTATATATGTGGTCCATCATTGACTGTATTAGTATGTATTCACGCTGCTATAAATAAATACCCGAGACTGGGTAATTTATAAATATAAGAAGTTTAATTGACTCACAGTTCTGCATGGCTGGGAGGCCTCAGGAAACCTACAATCATGAGAGAAGGTGAAGAAGAAGCAAGTACCTTCTTCACTAGGTGGCAGGAAAAGAGAGAAGTGCAAAGAGGAAACTTTCAAACACTTTTAAAACCATCAGTTCTTATGAGAACTCCCTCACTTTAAACATGAGAACAGCATGAGGGAAACCACCCCATGATTCAATCG
Source organism: Macaca fascicularis (assembly GCF_037993035.2). NCBI lineage: Eukaryota > Metazoa > Chordata > Mammalia > Primates > Cercopithecidae > Macaca > Macaca fascicularis. Next base: position 126,480,729 of record NC_088386.1, read on the forward strand.
TCCCTCACCAGCACCCTCCCTTGACGCCTGGGGATTTCAATTCCAGGTGAGATTTGGGTGGGGACACAGAGTCAAACCATATCATTGACCAAAATATCTTTATACAGTGCATGATTATATAGAGAGAAAGAGACTAGGGACAGTTTTATTATGGAAATTGACTCGTGCATATATTAATGGAGCCAAGAAGAGCCACCATCTGCCAATCATGAGCTGGAGAACCAAGAAAGCTGATGGTCCAAGTCCAAAGGACTGAGAACCAGGTACCCACTGGTGTAAATCAAAATTTGAAGGCCTAAGAACCAGTAGCTCCAAAGTCCAAGGGCAGGCAAAGAAGGATGTCCAAGCTCAAGAAGAGAGAGACAATTCACTCTTCCTCTGCCTTTTTGTTCCATTTGGGCCTTCAGTTGATTGGATGATGCCTGCCTACATTGGTGAGGGCAGATCTTCTTTACTCATTCTACTGATTCAAAAGCTATCTCTTTCAGAAACACCCCCGACAGACACACCCGGAAATAATGTTTACCAGCTATCTGGGCATCCCTTAGCCCAGTCAAGTTGATACATAAAATTAACCATCACAACCACAAAGGAAAATTGAAATTATTCATCCAGTTTTTATATCTAAGCTAGTTCACAAACTCATAGCCCATTCACTGAAAGACTCTGCATGCCACAACAAGTATGTACAACAGATAACACCCAATCCTTTCCCAAAGGGGCCTGCAACCTCTTAGTAGAGTAGCAGTGTACTTGTGAAAAGGTAATACCAGCCAATTTGAGGATGGTTGAACACGGGGTCTGTGCTAACACTAATATAAAGAGATGTAAATCACCTCCATAATCATCACAATAGATTCTTATGGAGGCCAGATGAGAAATAGAGAACTAGCCTAAGTCAGTCTCATGGTGGGTCCCTTGGCTTCATAGACAGACCTTGCAATTTTTTTCTCTAGTCCCTGTGTACATAATTTGAATGACTGCACTTAGGAACTAGCAGAACCCTCATTGGTTCACTAGCCTGTGACATAATATTCATTGTAGTAGGAAAAGCAAAGTGGAGACCCTTGAAATTGCCATCCCCCAAGCAAAAATAATGCAATTGCCGGGATTAGCACTCTCAAAAACCTAAAAAATATTAACTGGCCTCCGTAATATCCCCATTCAATTCACCTGTATGTCCTCTGTTAAAAACAAAACAAAACAAAACAAAACAAAACAAACAGATGGGTCACACAGATGACAGGGAACATTTAACCCTATAATAGCCCAGTTGCAACTGGTGTGCCAAATATGATAGTATTACTAGAACACAACAACATACGTTTTGGCACTTGGTTTCCAGCTACTGATATGCAAAAATATTTCTTTCAATCCCTATTAGTAAAGAGTTTACTTTTACATTGAAAAGACAGGAATACATATTCATATCCCCAGGGCTATGTTAACTGTTGTTTTCTGCTACAATCTATTCCTCAAGGACCTTGTTCTCAGAGACATTCCATAGAACCCATAGAACATCGTACTTTCCACTGTACGGGTCTGGTGTGCAGATAAGGACAAGTGACTTCACCTTGTCTTGTGGGGATCTACGGCAACAGCTAATATGCCATGATGTTCCTAGAAGTGAGATAGGTAGGCAGCCATAAAGAGTATTTCTTCACCAATATAACTAGAAAAAAATCAAGAGCTGGACAACTTGATAAATGAATGAGCTGGCCAAGTACACGTATTCAACAGGTTACAGGAGGCTCTATGAACATTCCTGAAGGGAGATCACACACATGCATGCAGGTTAAATAAATACATATGTTACATATGGCCCATGTTCACTTTGGGGTGGAGACAACATTAAAATGCAGTAAAATTAGGCTCCCTATGTCAAAAGGTGAAACACAACATAAAGGTGCTATGTGCACAGCCTCCACAACCTTGCCAGAACCAGTCTGTGGACAGAGGTCATTTATCAGGAAGGAATGATTTGTAAGTTGGTCAACTGTCATGTTGAAATCTTGTAAAGGGAAAGGAGTCTGGCAACAGTGTCAGGCCATGGGTTGAAACCACCAGAGAGGTCTTCCATTCTTCGTTTTCCCGGGCTAGTTTCTGTTTATCTCTCAGGGAATAAGAATCTGGTGAAAAGCAGGGACAACAACAGTTCTCTTGCCCTACCCCTTCAGGTTTGTGAAAGGAAAATAAATCTTGGGACCCCGAACTCATAAAGCCAAAGGGAAAAGTTAAGCTGAGAACTGGGTCTTGCAACCTGCCTCCTCTTTTGATTCCTAAATAAAATGGCTACAAGATGAAAAGCTACACGCCTCCCCCATATTTTTTCTCACAAGGAAATTCCTAGTGAGCTTCAACAACTTTACCCTAAGGTGTCTCTGTTAAAGTTTCACCATGGCAGGCCAGGCGTGGTGGCTCATGCCTATAGCTTGAGACCAGTCTGGCCAACATGGTGAAACCCTGTCTCTACTAAAAATACAAAAATTAGTCGGGCGTGGTGGTGGGTGCCTGTAATCCCAGCTATTCGAGAGGCTGAGGCAGGAGAATAGCTTGAACCCAGAAGGGAGAGGTTCATTGAGATCGTACCACTGTACTCTAGCCTGGGTGACAGAGCAAGACTCTGTCTAAAAAAAAAAAAAAAAAAAAAAAAAAAAAAAAAAAAATTTCACCATGGCAATGTAAATTGATAGCTTATCCTTACAGGTGCAGTCACCTCGCTGCCCACCAGATACAAATGCATATCTGATTGTTTTCCTGTCCCCTTTTGTCTGTCATCTTATGTAAAAAATGCAGATTCACTGAGCCAGAAAAAGGCATGAATTTTTTCCTACCCTCTCTTACGTGGAAACTGTGTACTTCTCAATATCCCGTCCTTTCCCCTTTAAATTTGGAGCCCTCAAAATCATCTTAGGAGAAAGGCATAGACCTGTCTCCCAGGCACTCATCCTTAACTTTGGCAAGTCAATCTCCTAAAATGATTGAAACTTGTCTCATCATTTTTCTCGATTGGCAGGGTGTTGGAGTGATAGAGTTAGATTTTAGTTACAAAAGTGCTTTGGAAAATCACTTATAATAAGCCAATATCATGCTAGAGGATATCTTTCAACAGCTATACTTTGAATTTTTGAGTGGCTGATTGAAAGATTGTCTTTCTAGCAGTAACTAAATAGTGAACCTTTTTGTCTAGAAAGGCTCCTTCAAGTTTCTGATTAATAAAAAATGTAGCTATCTGTATTCTATAGAACATTGTAGATAGCAGATGGTAGAAATCATTACATACCCAGCTTGGGCAACATGTCAAAACCCCGTCTATACTAAAAATACAAAGAATTATCTGGGCATGGTGGTGCTTGCTTGTAGTCCCCATTAGTTGGCAGTCTGAGGCAGGTGAATCTCTTGAGCCCAGGAGGCAGAGGTTCCAGAGACCTGTGATCACGCCACTGCACTCCAGCCTGGGCAACAGAGTGAGATCTCATCTCAAAAATTTAAAAATTAAAAAAAAATTATTATATACATTCAATTTATAGGCAGAGAGAATATGTTTTGCTTCATCTTTTCTCAAGAAGATAAATACATGACCACATATATTCAGTCCGTAAAGCCCATCTATGAAGTGAAAACTTCACATTTCTTGTCTCCCTGCATTTTAAAAGTGAAGGTAAAGAAAATGTAGCAAATAGAATCCCAAGTTAAAGTGACTCCATTGCAAGAACAGTATCTCTGGGTATAAACTGATAATCCACAGCTGATGGTTTGCAGTCCGAACTTCCTACCTTGTCTAATTATTGGCACTGAGCTTGAGGTTTTCGGGGGCTCTTCCCTTTTTAATGGAATCTGAAGGGAATCCCTTCTTATCACTGCACAAAAGAATGAAGCTTCTTAGTAGTCTCGGCATGTGATAATGGAGTAAGCCAGAAAGAAATCCGTGAAGAACTAACAAATACCTGGGAAGCTTACCAGGTCATCCTGGTCTGCCCTTTGAATTCATCCAGCCTTAATGGTGTTCCAGTTACTATTACCAGAAATTAAAAGCAATTCATCCACATGGAGCATCTTCACTTACTCTGGCTCCCCCTCTTACACCTTACTCTTGTTCCTGTGTTCCCTTCCCACTTGTCCTTACATGTTTATTATACATCTGCCTCTGTTTCACCATGAAGACTTTGGAAGCCACATGTCAGGAAAGCAGGACTCCCATCAGCCAGAATCCCTAAATGGCTTCATGACTCAAAGACCCCTGACAATCAGAAACCACCTTATCCTGATAACGTGAGCAAGAAATAATCCGCTTCTTGTGTTTGAGCCAATAAACGTTTTGGGACCTATTTCTGACAGCAGTTATCCTACTTGACATCCAAAAAAAATGTGTATTGGAAGAGGATGCCATACAAAAACCTGAAATACTGGCCATTGGCCTCATGATTCAGTAACAGACAGTGAAAGTAGAGAAAATGTAGAAAATAGAATCCAAAGTTGAAGCAAATCCATATCAGAGGAAACATATCAGAGGCTGAAAAGATTATGCAGCAGCAAATCAGGAAGGGAAGGGGAAAATGTGGTGAAAATTGCAAGCTGCTCACCAAAACCCAGTTTCCCCTCTTTTCCCAGAACGCATAGCTGAACTTGTTTTAAGGCTTCTTTGCAGTGAGGTAGGACCATTTGCCTCGGTTCTAGCCAAAGAACTATGCACAAAAGTGATGCGCTTCCTATATTTCTTTCACAAATTCAATGCCAAACCCCAGGTGACCTCGGGAGCCAGGAGATGAGAATGCCAAAACCTCTATCAACCTAGGTCCCCACCTAGGTCCCCAACTGACTGTGCGTGAAAAAACCACCCAGTATTCTGCCTCCAAGATTTTTTTTTTTTTTTTTTGAGACAGGGTCTAGCTGTGTTGTCCAGGCTGGGGTACAGTGGTGCGATCACAGCTCACTGCAACTTCCACCTCCTGGGCTCAAGTGATCCTCTCGCCTCAGTTTCCCATGTAGCTGGGACTATAGGCGCACACCACCATGCCCAGCTAATTTTTGTATTTTTTAAAAAGATGGGGTTTCACCATGTTGCCCAGGATGGTCTCAAGTTCCTGAATTCAAGCAACTAGCCTGCCTTGGCCTCCCAAAGTGCTGGGATTTCAGGCATGAGTCATCACACCTGGCCTGTAACCTTCTTAGACTTTTTATATAAGTGAGGCATAAAGTTCTACAAGTTTGAGCCACAGTGGGAAGGAGATTATTTGTTAAAGCAGATAGCTTCCTCTAACTAATTTAAAAATCCTATATATATTATATAGAATTTAAGTAGGAAGATAAAACATGGGTCATGTATAGTTTAAATACTTTTCAATTGGGAAAAATAAAGAAAATAATTAGAATGAACTTGTTGTAAACCACTAGTAACATCATGAGTTTATAATTGCTTACATTTTTTCCAAATATGTCCTCCCATAGAAGATATGTTTCAACTATTCATAGAATCTAGAAATACTAGAGGAAATAAAAAGGCAAAAATATATTAAGTAAAAAAGAGCAATACATTTTATAACAATTTGTACTTTGAAGGGTATTCAGATCCTAATGGCATTTTGATTACCATTTTCGGTCTTATCTAGCCATTTCTCTATTTAAGAATTGAGTTCTGGGTGTCCAGGATTTTAATCCTGGCTCATTGTTTAAATCTCATTGAGACTTCAAAAAAATAGACTTAAACAGTAACATGCCATGATTTCCTCACTTATAAAACAGAGAGATTGCTGGGTACAGTGGTTCACACCTAATCCCAGCATTTTGGAAGGCTGAGGCAGGTTTGCTTGAGCCCAGGAGTTCAAGACTATCCTGGGCAACATAGTGAGACCCACAACTCTATTAAAAAAAAAAAAATTTTTTTTTAATTAGCCAGGCATGGTGGTGTGTACCTACAGTCCCATCTATTCGGGAGGCTGAGGTGGGAGGATAGCTTGAACCTGGGAGGTCAAGACTGCAGTGAGCTGTGATCATGCCACTGGACTCCAGCCTGGGCAACAGAGTAAGATCCTATCTCAAAAAAAAGAAAGGAAAAGAAAGGAAAAGAAAGGAAAGGAAAGGAAAGGAAAGGAAAGGAAAGGAAAGGAAAGGAAAGGAAAGGAAAGGAAAGGAAAGGAATGGAAAGGAATGGAAAGGAAAGGAAAGGAAAAGGAAAGGAAAGGCAGAGACAACAAATTTCCTGCTTAATTCTTCTGAATGTATTTTTAAAATACCTTAATTGTTTGTAAAATTACTCTGTAAAATTATTACATTAGCCAATGACATCCTGGAGGAAATTTTTCAAAGCTACTGTTTGGGTTAGAAATCGTTTAATATGTAGCTTTTGTTTCTGGCACTAATTAGATAATGCAGAAATTGTCTCGTTTCTTTGTTGTTGTTTATTGTTTATTGTTTTGTTTTTGTTTTTGTTTTTTTTTTTGAGACAGAGTCACACTCTGTTGCCCAGGCTGAAGTGCAATGATGCAGTCATGACTCACTGCAGCCTTGACCTCCCAGGCTCAAGCGATTCTCCCACCTCAGCCTCCCTAGTAGCTGCAACTACAGGCATATGCCACCACACCCAGCTAAATTTTTATTTTTGTTGTCGTAGAGACAGAGTCTTTCTTTATTGCCTAGACTGGTCCTGAATTCCTGGGCTGAGCAATACTGTTGCCTCTGCCTCCCAAAGTGTTGGGATTATAGGCATGAGCCACTGTGCCCGGCCCCAGTTGTCTTTTGAGGCTTTTTCCACATTTGCACCCAAAGGACATTATCAACCAGTAGAATTCTTAGCTTTCTGTGCTGTATAAAAGACATGGCACAAACAGATGTAGAAATCACACCATAAAGTCAAAACTTCAGTATTAAGAGGCATGACTATGTGTCATTTATACAACAGCACATCAAAAAGCTTATCTACCACAATCAAGTAGGCTTCATCCCCAAGATGCAAGGCTGGTTCAATATATGCAAATCAATAAGCATAATTCATCACATAAATAAATCTAAAGACAAAAACAACATGATTATCTCAATACACACAGAAAAGGCCCTGAATAAAATTTGACATCCCTTCATGTTTAAAACTCTCAATAAACTAAGCATTGAAGGAACATATCTCAAAATAATAAGAGCTATTTATGACAAATCTACAGCCAATATCAAACTGAATTGGCAAAACTAGAAGTATTCCCCTTGAAGACTGGCACAAGACAAAGATGCCCTCTCTCACTACTCCTATTCAACATAGTGTTGGAAGTTCTAGCCAGGGCGATCAGGCAAGAGAAAGAAAGAAAGGGTATTCAAATGAAGAGAGGAAGTCAAATTGTCTTTGTTTGCAGATGACATAATCCTATGTCTAGAAAACCCCATCGTCTCAGCCCAAAAGCTTCTTAAGCTGATAAGCAACTTCAGCAAATTATCAGGATACAAAATCAATGTGCAAAAGTCACAAGCATTCCTATACACAAACAACAGGCAAGCAGAGAACCAAATCATGAATGAACTCCCATTCACAATTGCTACAAAAAGAATAAAATACCTAGGAATTCAGCTAATAAGGCAAGTGAAGGACCTCTTCAAGGAGAACTGCAAACCACTGCTCAAGGAAATTAGAGAGGACACAAACAAATGGAAAAACATTTCACACTCATGGATAGGAAGAATCAATATTGTGAAAATAGCTACTGCCCAAAGTAATTTATAGATTCAATACTATCCCGATTAAACTACTGTGGACATTCTTCACAAAATTAGAAGAAAGTATTTTACAATTCATATGGAACCAAAAAAAAGAGCTCATAGAGCCAAAACAATCCTAAGCAAAAAGAACAAAGTTGGAGGCCTTACACTACCAAACTTCAAAATATACTACAAGGCTATAGTAACCAAAACAGCAACGTACTGACACAAAAACAGACACATAGACCAATGGATCAGAATAGAGAACTCAGGAAAAAGGCCTCACATCTACAACCATCTGATCTTCAACACACCTGACAAAAACAAGCAATAGGGAAAGGATTTCCTATTTAATACATTGTGCTGGGAGAACTGGCTAGCCATATGCAGATAATTGAAACTGGATCCCTTCCTTATAACTTACAAAAATTAACTCAAGATAGATTAAAGACTTAAATGTAAAACTCAAAACTATAAAAACCCTGGAAGAAAATCTAGGCCTTACCACTCAGGACATAGGCACAGGCAAAGATTTCTTGACAAAATCACCAAAAACAATTGCAACCAAAGCAAAAATTGACATTTTCACAATTAAACTAAAGAGCTTCTGCACAGCAAAAGAAACTATCACCAGAGCCAACAGGCAACCTACAGAGTGGGAGAAAATTTTTGCAATCTATCTATCTGACAAAGGTCTAATGTCCAGAATCTACAAGAAATTTAAACAGATTTACAAAAAAAAAGAAATCAACTCCATTAAAAAGTGGCCAAAGGACATGAACAGACACTTCTCAAAAGACATTCAGGTGGCCAACAAACATGAAAAAAAAGCTCAACATCACTGATCATAAGAGAAATGTAAATCAAAACCACAGAGAGATGCCATCTCATGCCAATCAGAATGGCGATTATTAAAAAGTCAACAAACAACAGATGCTGGCAAGGTTGCAGAGAAATAGGAATGCTTTTACAAGGTTGGTGGAAATGTAAATTAGTTCAACCATTGTGGAAGATGGTGTGGTGATTCCTCAAAGATCTAGAACCAGAAATACCATTTGACCCAGCAATCTCATTACTGGGTATATACCCGAAGGAATATAAATCATTCTATTACAAAGACACATGCACATGTATGTTCATTGCAGCACTATTCACAATAGCAAAGACATGGAATCAACCCAAATGCCCATCAATGATAGACTGGACAAAGAAAATGTGGTATGTATACACCATGGAATACTATGCAGCCATAAAAAGGAATGCGATCATGTCCTCCACAGAAACAGGCATGGAGCTGGAAGCCATTACCCACAGCAAATTAATGGAAGAACAGAAAACCAAACACCACATGTTCTCACTTATAAGTCGGAGCTGAACAGTGAGATCACATGGACACAGGGAGGGGAACACCACACACTGGGACCTGTTGGGAGTGGACTGAGGGGAAGGAGAGCATTAGGAAAAATAGCCAATGCATGCTGGGCTTAAGACCTAGGTTATGGGTTGATAGGTGCAGCAAACCACCATGGCACACGTTTACCTGTGTAACAAACCTGCACATCCTACACATGTACCCGGAACTTAAAATGAAAATGAAAAAGTCTCATAATTTTGCTAGCATATTTAAAATAAAACATAAATATATGAATATACATACTCAATCAAAGCTTCCATTTGTTAAACATGGAGTTTATAATTATGCAGAGAATAGATTCGGTGAGTTGTTTGGATTCCTTTTATGCGGATGCACTGAGAAAGTTCAGACTCCTAATTACAATCTTTTTCTTCTTTACCTGGCCAAATTCTTGGTGAGGAATTTTGTTTCTTGACCCTATTCTTTATTATTATTTCCTAAAGGATAACAGCTGCTGATCATAGGAGAAAGGAATAGAATTCTTTCAGGGTTTTGGTGATAACCAACTCAGAAGAAAATGCCATATTACAAAAAGGAAGAAAAAAAAGAAACCTAGGAAAGACCTGGAAAAGTTCTGGGCTGGAATATACCCACCAACAAGCCAAATTAGTCTGCTTTTTGATTCATCTGAGGGATGACCAGAGAGGCTGGGAAAAACTTAACCCACAATAGGCAACCTTGCATTGTCTTGAAATACTCTTCTTACACTTTGTTCCCTTCTGATGTCCTACCCTTTCAAATTGTTCTACACGTTTCCTCTTCATCTGCTCTTTTCCTCATACATGGAAGCCTTGGAAACCATGTGCTAAAGGCACTAGAGCCTCCACCAACCACGGTCCTCAAACAGGTGGAATAGAGCCTTGCCCATCCACCCCATCCTCTATTAACAGGGAACCCCCTTGTTTACAAAAAATGTAAAACAAGCCTCAATTTTGCTTGAGCTGTTACATAGCTTTTGGTCTATTTAACAGCTATTATCCTATAACATTGAATATAGAAGTTATAATGAAAACTGGTACTGGTGATGAGAATGTCGTAGCCCATGCTTGTAATTCCAGCTGACCCAGGAGGATTGCTTGAGTCCAGGAGTTCAAGGCTGCAGTGAGCTAGGATGGCACCATTGTACTTCAACCTGGGTGACAAAGCAAAACCCTGCCTCTAAATAAATAAATAAATAAATAAATAAATAAATAAATAAATAGAAACTAGTACTGGAAGTGAGGTGTTGCCATAATAAAAACTTAAAATATGTTCCATTGGCTTAGTGATCAGCAATTTGACATCAGAGCATGGAAAATGGTTTCCTTTTTTAGGCAGCGGAAAACATGATAGATTTCTTGCATGATACTTCACAAAAGGTAAATTTTTTTTTTAATGCCTCTAAGTCCTGTAGCTATAGGAAAAAGAATTGGAAAACAGTATCAACAGAGTCTGTTGGTTACTACTCACTGGGTTTGAAGGCTTATTACAGTTAAGAGATCAGTTCCAGCAATAATTGGCTCGTTTGAAAACAAAAGTGAATGGGACTCGAGAGAGTATAGAGAAGTGGGTTCTCGAAGAGTTGGAGAAGCCAAAAGATTCTGAACTCTGAAGAGTAAGAGATGAGACTGAAAGAGGCTTTAAGCAAAAAAAAGCTAGTTAGGGTTTCTTGATTAAACAGAGGAATTGAGCACTGAGGTAAATTTCAAAGTAAGCAAAGTCTTGACACTTAATCCCCTGGCATCAGATAGCCTCAAGGGAGTACCATTCAACTAAGAGAGAAATCTGGTTTGGGAGGGAAAAGTTAAGAAATAAATCAGGCTTACGGATTAAGTTTAGAAAAGAACTCTAGATGTTGTTATAAATATGTGGAATTCATGGATAAGAAATCAGTGAAAAGCCATCCAAGCTTTAATAAAATCACTGAAAGAACCATAAACCTGAACATAAAGTACTTTTCAAGGACTGTTCAAGGCTTAATAAAACGTTTAGGCATCCAAACTGAAACATGCAGAAAAAAAGCTGTGAGTATATACAGTGCTATAGAAGGGTGTGTTCCCCAGTGGATACTTCAGAGGTGGCCAAGAAGGAAATTAAAAGAGAAAATGAAAAAAAAAAAAAAAAAGAGGACAGGGTCAGGAGAATTATTTCAAGAGAGCAGAATCAAAGTCAAGAAATTTCCAATTTCCTCCACTGCTAGAGGAGAGGGACCCCTTTAATCACAGCCCAATAGATTTAGAAAATAGACCATTGGCCACTGTATATCTCTCATTTTTCCATTTCCTAGATAGTAGTTGTATTGGGGTTACTCTGTCACTGATCAAACACTGTATATTGGAAGTGGGGTAAGGGAAGACAACCTTATTAAAAAGTCACCAAAACATAAAGAACATCATCCAGACCTGATAGGAAGAACTGTACTTCACACAAAGTAAGTGGATATTGGCCTGTGTGCAGTAATTATGTGGGAGTTTGTGTTATCACCTGTAAGGGAGGGTCAGGAAGAAAGAGGGAGAGGAGGTTCTATATGTGGGAAGATGGGAAGAAGGGTGACACTTGAGGACAAGATAGAAAGCGTATAGGAGAGACAGTTAGCTGCTTACTCAAACCGTGTTTTCATCTTCTTCCAGGGCACACAGTTAAACTATATTTTCCAGGAATTCTTGCAGGTAGGAGCGGCCTATGACTAAGTTCTAGATAAAGGAACATCTGAGGATGACATGTGCCTAGTTCCAAGGCTGACCCATAAAAACTTCTTACATGTACTGCCCCACAGTCTTTCCTCTGCCATGAACTGGATGGCAGTCTCCAAGTAAAGACACCCTTGGAAGCCATGAGTGTCAAAATCTCCATCAGTCTGAGACCATGTATAATTACATGGAAGAGAGCCCTCAATAACCCAACAACCCTCCCAACTTGTAACTCATTAGACTGTTTTAAAAGAAATAAACTTAAATTTTGTTTGAAAATTTTATATATACTGGGGTCTATTTGTTGGAGTAGATAGCCTAATCTAACTACTACAAAGCAAGTTAAGTATTATTATTATATGAATCTTCCAAAACCAAAAGGAATTATTTTCTATTTGTAACATATGCAGCACAACAATTAGAATAATTCCTTTGTAAAGAAAAATATTTTTATATGAGTATTAAGAGTTTTATTGGCTTTTCTCTTTTCCAAGTGGCTTTTCCCAAAGTAGATTTACTTCTAATATCTGTAAGATTTATAAAATGGCAGGAGAAATCTCAAATAGGAGTGTGTAAAGCCCTTATGTTGTCTAGAAAATTATAAGAGCATTAATGTTTATTAGGCATTGATAAACCAAAAATGACTATAATAATGTAATTTTAATTTAATCCAATAAAGAAGAAGAATAAAACGAACATAAAACAGGTAAGACAAACAGAAAACAAGTAGGAAGATGGTAGATTTAAACCTAAATATATCAGTAGCTACACTGAAAGTAAATGAAACAACTTCTCCAATTAAAAGGCAAACATAGGCCAGGCGCAGTGGCTCACACCTGTAATCCCAACACTTTGGGAGGCTGAGGCAGGTGTATCACAAGGTCAGGAGTTCGAGACCAGCCCAGCCAACATGGTGAGACCCCATCTCTACTAAAAATACAAAAAAAATTAGCTAGGCATGGTGGCATGTGCCTGTAGTCCCAGCTACTCAGGAGGCCGAGGCATGAGAATTGCTTGAACCCAGGAGGTGGAGGTTGCAGTGAGCCGAGATCATGCCATTGCACTCCAGCCTGGATGACAGAGCAAGACTCCGTCTCAAAAACAAACAAACAAACAAACAAAAAGGCAAACATTGTCATACTGGATTAAAGAAAACCTATAGGCTGCTTACAAGAGACATGATTAAATATATGAAGATACATAAACTAAAAATAAAAAGATGGAATAAGATATAACATGCAAACACTAAGTTGTCTCAAAAAAATATAAAGCTGGTGAATGGTATCAGAACATATCACCCCAAAATATGCCACTTTGCCATGTTGATTATTTTGAGCTAAAGGCAACTGAGAAACAGCAGGTGCAGAAAGGGGTATCTTCCTTACACCTTTATGCCTAAGAAAGGTGCCATCCCTTGCCAGGAATAGAACATTCTTATCACCAGACTCAAGGAGTGGAAGTCATGATGAATCTGTACAAACAAACCCCACTGAAATAACCCTTATCTCCCATTAGTTTTCTCCATATATTTCTTAGTCGCTTTCCCATAATTTACCACTCTTAGCCCAAATCCCTTTTTCCTTTGTATTGCTACATCTCCACAAGTTATTGCTCATTGTTAAAATAGTATATAAGCCCCCAGTCAATTCATTTCTTTGGGGTTTTTATTTCCTGCTATGAGGTTTCCTTTGCCATGTAAAAATATTAACATTAAATAAAATGTCTGTGCCTTTTCTCCTGTTAATCTGTCTTTTGTCAGTTTAATGTATAGGTCCCAGGCATTAAACCTAAGAGAGTAAAGAAAAAAAATTTTTTCTACACCGGTGTAGACTTTTAAGCAAAAAAATCATTAGGGATAAAGACGGACATTACATAACGATAGGAGATTCAACACACACAAAAGATAATTCTACATTTATTGATACCTAACAGAAAAATCACAAAATATATGAAGCAATGACTGACAAGATTGAAAGGAGAAATAGACAAATCCACTACCAAAGTAGAAGCTTGTAACTCACCTCAGTCGCTGATGGCACAAGCAAAAAATCAGTAAGGATGTAGAAAATCTGAACCATGTGATTAACAAACTTGACTTAATTGACATAGATAAAGCAATGTACCCAACAACTTCAAATGTGCATTCTTTTTAAGTACACATGGAACATATAAAAATGACAAATGTTGGGACACATAGTAAGTCTCAAATTTCAAAACACTAAAATTGTGCCAAGTACATTCTCTGACAATACGAAACAAAGCTAAAGATCAATAACAAAAAGAAAATTCCCCATGTAAATGGAAATTAACAAATAAACTAATAAACACCTCATAGATCAAAGAAAAAAATATAATTGAATTCAGAAAACAATTCCTGAATAATAAAAATATGACATATCAAAACTTATGAGATTCACCAAAAGCAAAACTTAAGAAAGAAAAATTATAGCCTTAAATGCATTTGTTAGAAAAGAAGATCCATCCCTACAAAGTCTGCGGAAAAAAAAAAAAAAGAAAAGCTAAAAATCAACGATCTGAGCATCCAAAGGTAGAGATATGAAAAAAGTTAAGAAAGAAACTGATTAGAAAACAAGCATTCAAGAAAGGGGCTCAACAAAGTGAAAGTCTAAAGTTAGCTCTTTGAAATAGCTATAAAATTAATAAGCTCCTAATAAGACTAGACTTTTCTTAAGGCAAGGGTCACAAGAACAAATATTGGGGGAAAAAAGAATATGTCAATACATATTCTAAAGACATTAAAATATCTCAGGATAATATGATCAACTGTATGCCAAACAATCGGAAAGTTTAAATTAAAAACACAATTTACAATATCGGCAAATGCAAAAATAGAAACTTTTTCTATTTTTTCTACAATTGTTCTGTAACTATTAAAAAATTGAATGTATCATTTAAAACCTCTCTTCAATAAATTTTTCAGGCCAGATGGCTTAAGTGATGTATTTACCAAGCATTTAAGGAAGATAATACACCAAACTTTATCAACTACTTCCATAGAATAGAAACAGAAGAAATAACTACTGATTGTTTTGTGAGACCAGTATAATCATGATTCCAAACTCTGAGGAGGGCAAAACAAGAACCTAATGATTTCAAATAAGAATCTCTTTCATGAATATGGTTGTAGAACTCCCCAAAATTAAAAATAAAGCCAGTTATATATTAAAAAGTATAATTCTTATAACAAAGCTAGGTTTATTTCAGAAATGCAAGATTGGTTTAGCATTCAAAAATCAATCAGTGGGCCGGGCGCCGTGGCTTACATCTGTAATCCCACCACTTTGGGAGGCTAAGGTGGGCCGATCACTTGAGGTCAGGAGTTCGAGACCAGCCTGGCCAACATGGTGAAACTCCATCTCTACTAAAAATACAAAACTTAGCCAGGTGTGGTGGCGTGCACCTGTAGTCCCAGCTACTCAGGAGGCTGAGGTAAGAGGATCACCCGAGCCCAGGAGACGGAGGTTACAATCAACCTAGATCATGCCACTGCACTTCAGCCTGGGCAACAGAACAAGACCTTGTCAAACAAAGAAACAAACAAATAAATAAATAAATAAATGTAATAAAATGCATTAACAGATTACAGGAGAAGAGCCATTTGATCATGTTCATAGGTCCAGAAAAACATTCAATAAAAATCAAGATGGGCACGATGGCTCACACCTGCACTCCCAGCATTTTGGGAGGCAGAGGCAGGTGGATCACTTGAATCCAGGAGTTTGAGACCAGCCTGGGCAACATGACGAAACCCCATCTCTACAAAAAATACAAAGAAAAAATTAGCTGGGATTGGTGGCACACACCTGTGGTTCCTGCTACTCAGGAGGCTGAGGCAGGAGGATCACCTGGGCCTGGGAGGCAGAGGTTGTAGTGAGCCATGATGGTGTCACTGCACTCCAGCCTGGGTGACAGAGTGAGACCCTGTCTGGAAAAAAAAAAAAAAAAAAAAAGGCAATATCCATTCATGATTCTTTTAAGAAAAACTTAGCAAACTAGGAATTGAAGGACACTTCCCTAATTTAATAGAGGGTATCCATAAAATACTTACAGCATGGCTGGGCATGGTGTCTCACACCTGTAATCCCAGCACTTTGGGAAGCTGAGGCGGGCAGATCACGAGGTCAGGAGTCTGAGACCAGCCTGACCAACATGGTGAAACCCCATCTCTACTAAAAATACAAAAATTAGCCAGGCATGGTGGCACCTGTAATCCCAGCTACTCAGGAGGTTGAGGCAGGAGAATCACTTGAACTCGGGAGGTGGAGTTTGCAGTGAGCTGAGATCGCACCACTGCACGCCAGCCTGGGTGACAGAGCGAAACTCTGTCTCAAAAAGAAAAAAAAAAATACCCACAGCATACTTCACACTCAATGATGGAAAGTTGAAAGCTTTCTGATGATGATGAGACCAAGACACAGTGTCCTATTACCCCTTTTATTCAGCATCGTACTGGAGGTCTTTGCTGGTGCAGAAACTCAAAGAAAAGAAATATATGGTAAAGGACCAAAAACAAACATATGAAACTTATTTTTCACAGATGGTGAAATTGAATACACTGAAAATACAAAAGAACCTATCAGTAAATCACTAAAATTAATAAATAGTTTGGCAGGTTTTCTAGATCTGTGTCAAGTTACCAAAATGAAATGCATTTTACAAACCAAGAACAGTTACTACACAAAGTGTTGAAATATATATTTTCCATACTACTGAAAAGAACATATGAAAACAAATCTAATAAATGATGTGTAAATATATATACAGAAAGTTCTAGAACATTGTTGAGAAAAATTAAAGAAGACCTGAGTAAATGGAAGGATATATTATGTTCAGGGACTGGAAAATGAATATTGTCCATTCTCCTCAAAATGATCTATAGAAACAACACATATTGTTTCCATTTGGAACATCAACAGCATTTTTGTGGAAATTGACCAGTTGATTCTAACATGTAATATGGGAATGCAAAGAACTGGAAGTAACCCAGACAATTTGAAAAAGGTGAACAAAACTAAAGGACTTCACTACAAAATATCAAGATTTAAAAATAAAGCTACTCTAATTAAATGGTATTGTCTCAAAGATAGAAAATAAGTCAGTGGAAAGAAAAGACTCATGCATATTTGGACAGTTGATTTACTACAAAGGTGACAGGGCAAAACTGTGTGGCAAAGACAGTACTCAGTTACTTGGATACCTACATCTAATAAATCTTGAGGAAAAAGAAATCCAGACCCTCTAATCCACACCAAGCAATTACTGATGGATTTTAGATAAATATGTAAAAAATAAACCAATAGCATTTTGAGAAGATAATCTAAAATAATATCTTCATAACCTCTGGGTGGGTAGGAAAAGTGGTTTTTTTTTGTTTTTGTTGTTGTTGTTGTTGATGTTGTTTGTGAGATGAAGTCTCTGCTGTTGCCCAGGATGGATTGCAGTGGTACGATCTCGGCTCACTGCAGCCTCTGCCTCCTGGGTTCAAGCAATTCTCATGCCTCAGCCTCCCGGGTAGCTGGGATTACAGGTGTGCATCTCCACGCCCAGCTAATTTTTTTGTATTTTGAGTAGGGACGGGGTTTTGCCATGTTGGCCGGACTGGTCTTGAACTCCTGACCTCAGGTGATCCGCCCACCTCAGCCTCCCAAAGTGTTGGGATTGCAGGTGTGAGCCACTGCACCTGGCCAGATTTCTTAAACAGAATGCAAAAAGTACTTAACCATAAAGGAAATAATTTATATACGGGACTACACTAAAAGAAAAAAATGTCCTTAAAAAATACCATTAAGACCATGAAAATGCAAATCGAAGAGTAGACAAAGATTTTTTGAAGCCTATTTATCCAAACAAAGGCTCATATTCAGAGTATCTAAAGGACCCTTATACTTCAATATGAGAAACGCAGTCAACCCCAAAAGTAAAGATACTTGAATAGGCACTTCACAAAAGTGGATATTCCCAAGGTCAGTCTAAACACATGAAAGTGCTCTATCTCATTAGCAATTAGGGAAATGCAAATTCAAATCACAATGAAATATCACTACACACCTAAATTGACTAAAAAAAATTGCCAACACCAAATGTTGGCAAGGATATGAAAAAATTGCAACTTCTATAAACTGATAGTGGTAGTGTCAGTAGTTGGTGCAATCACACTGGAAAACTGGCATACTCTTTTAAAGTCAGACATGTATATACTCAATAATTCAGCAGTTTCACTCAGGCATACATAGTCAACAGGAAGGCAGGCATGTTTGCAAATATTCATAACAACACTATTCATAATACCTCAGCACTGAAATTAATCCAAAAGTCTATCAACAGTAGAATGGGTAAAAACACTGTGGTACATTTTAATATATAAGTGGAATTTATAAAAAGTAATCTCTATGTCTGACTTCTTTCACTTGAACTTAACATTTGTGAGATTCATCCACATTGTTGCAGGCTTCTGTTGTTGAGAATCAGGATAGTGTTTTTGTCTTTGGAAAGGAGGGGGAGTCTGGTGGTTGGGAGGGGTCACCAAGTGGTTTCTGGGGTGATCAGTTTCTATCTTGATTTCTATAGTGGTAGCATGGGTATGTTCATTGTGTGATAATTATTCTGTAGGCTTATGGTTTGTACCTTTTCTGTAAGTATGTTATACTTCAATAAAAAATGTGTTTTTTAAAAGGCAAAACAAATTTTTAAATTATTAAAATTATTATATGACATGTATAAAAACTATTATATCTGTCTGAAAGTGATTCATCTAAAACATTTCTTTCTGTAAATTCTAGGTAGTAATTTCAGCTGTCTTTCGAGGTCTTTTCAAGGTTGTGACTAAATGACAATAGAAATCATTCTGTTAACATGAGTTTGAAGTTATTGATTGTTTATCATTATTTCCTCCAAACACCTAGTACTATGGTTTGACTGTGTTCCCCAAAGTTCATGTGTTGGAAACTTAACCCCAATGCAACAGCACTGAGAACTGGGATCTCTAAGAAGTAACTAGGTCGTGAGGCTCTGTTTTTAATGAGTGGATTAATTCTGTTATCCTGGGAGTAGGTTAGTTATTTTGAGAGTGGGTTCCTAATAGCACAGTTTCTGCTTACGTCCCCTTTCTCTTTCACATTCTCTTCCCCTTCCGCCTTCCACCACAGAATGACATAGCAAGAAGACCCTCACCAGATGCCAGCACCTTGATATTGGACTTCCTGGCCTCCAGAATTAAGAAATAAATTTCTTTTCTTTACAAATTACCTAGTCTCAGGTATTCTTTTATAGCAGCAGGAAAAAAAAAAAAAAAAAACTGAGATACCCGGATAAAATGAATTACAATCAGAGTAAATTTAATCAGGAAACAGTAATTCTAATTTCAAGCCCTGTTTGTGGACATTTGGCATCTTCCTTGCCTGGACCACTTCTTGGTGCTGAGCTAGAGGTTTCCTATTACTCTATTAGTCACTTGCAGAGTAACCCCTACTAAACTCTAAACAGAGAAATAAAACCCCTCGGAGGTTTTAAGTGGTGCCCAAGGAGCCAACACAAAAGGAAATCACGTAACAAGACTAGGGACACCTGGGAAGCTCCAGGAGCTCAGGAGTAGGACCAGGCCCACCTGACACCACTCTGGTGTGACTCTCAGACGCATCTCACCAGCAGAGGTTAATGTGGCAGCAGCACTATTGCGAGAGACAGAGAAAACTTTACCTACCACGGGCAGTTCCGCTTTGTCATCCTGCTTGCCATGTTCCTACACCTCACTGCCATTCTGCTACTTACCCTTCCTACTTGTCTCTACACACCTCTTCTGACTCTTATTCTTTTTCTCTCCCTGGATCATCTTGGAAGATAAGTGTTAAAATGTCAAAAATGCCAGAGCCTCCAGCATCCTAGGTGTCTAAATGACTATGGGGGTCACAGACCCCTAACCTCTCTCCCAATGCCCCCCACAACTCCACTTATGACCTGGAACACTGTAGATTGTCCACAAAGCAAGAATTAATTCCTATTTATTTTAGCAATTACAAAAGTTCAGGGTCTATTTAATATAACATAGCATACCCTAACAAAAAAGATTAATCTGGACTGTTTAGAATTTTTTGTTTTACTTGTGAATGATTTCACAATCATATTTAATGTTTCATAGAAATTTTTTTAAGTTCATTTGTATACCAAGAATTCTGATTTGGACATACTTCTTTTCCTAACATGCATTTTCAGAGATTTCTCCCCAATAGCCAGGTAATTACAAAGCAATGAGAGGAAAACAGAAACAAGATCATGTGATGGTCATTTCTCTCTGTGTATCTCTACCTTTCAAAGGAAAATGACAGCTATAAAAATGAATCCTAGCAATCAAAGCTGGTAATTCCAGCTCTTCCTTTAATTTCCTATTTGGCATTGTAAAAAGAGGAGGGAAAAGTCACCTTAAGCATCTGTGGGCTTTGGTTTTGTCATGTATAAAACAGGGCAATCAGTAATTCATTCTGCTTACATTTCATGATTGTTGTAAAGTTACAGAGTTTTTTGCAAAACGCTTTGATAAACCACCATGTGTTCAATGACAAATGAAAAGTAAAATGAGAAAATATAAAGTAAAAATCTGCCCTGCTATTCATGAGACTGGATTAATAGATACAAAGTCAGCTGCAAAGTTAACAGGAAACAATACTTCTCCTAAGAACTTGCTGTAGCTAAGCTGGACACGGTAGCTCTTGCCTGTAATCCCAGCACTTTGGGAGGCCGAGGCAGGCGGAGCATGAGGTCAGGAGTTCAAGACCAACCTGGCCAACATGGTGAAACCCCGTCTTTACTAAAAATACAAAAATTAGCTGGGCATCGTGGCATATGCCTGTAATCCCAGCTACTCAGGAGGCTGAGGCAGGAGAATTGCTTGAACCAGGACTCGGGAGGCAGAGGTTGCAGTGAGCCAAGATGGCACCACTGCACTCCAGCCTGGGCTACAGAGCGAGACTCCATCTAAAAAAAAACAAAAAAAAAAAGAACTTGCTTCAGCTATATAAAGTCACAACCCCCCACTGTGGGGATTTCAGAAAATAAAACACTGTGCGGCAAAGAAAAAAAAATCATAACAATCCTCCTTTTTATTTTTTTTATCAAATATGCTTACCCAGAATCCTCTTTTATGAATGAACACTTTCTTACTCTTTAAGGAAACTTGCTGTCAAAAATCACACACATTTCTTCTGCTTCTATTTCTTGCCTGGGGCAATGTTTGAAGATGGATCCCTGAATGGGTATGGGGATCTCTCCTCCTCCCTCTTTGCCTCCAGTCCCACTCAACCTCCCTTAACCCAGAATAGAACCTGTTTGAATGGTTTTCATATGTAACAAATAGACTTCTAGTGTTTAAGACATTCTACAGCTCTTAAAACTAGATGGTAAAGGCCAGGGGCAGTGGCTCAGGCCTATAATCCCAACACTTTGGGAGGCTAAGGTGGGAGGATACCTCGAGCCCAGAAGTTTGAGACTAGCCTGGGCAGCATAGCAAGACCCCATATCTACAAAAATTTGAAAAATTAGCTGGGTGTTGTGGCGTGCACCTTCGGTCCCAGCTATGTAGGAGGCTGAGATGGGAGGATCACTTGAGCCCAGAAGGTCAAGACTGCAGTGAGCCATGTTCACTCTACAGCACTCCAGACTGGGTGACAGAGAAGACCTTGTCTCAAAACAAAAACAAAAACAAAAATACATGGTGGGAACTCCCATTTAAAAAATGCTTTTTTTACTTATCAAAAATGTAGCAAACAATTAAAATGAGTCTTTTGTAAGAAAAATATGTACATTTTTACATTGACGTACCTTATTTGACATCATACCTAGTATTTATTTCCAAATTAATTTTGTTCATAAAATCCATGGAAGAGAAACAGTTGCTGGTTAATAAAGTCATAAATCAGCTGGCCACGGTGGCTCACACCTGTAATCCCCGCACTTTGGGAGGCCGAGGTGGGTGGATCACCTGAGGTGAGGAGTTCAAAACCAGCCTGGCCAACATGGTGAAACCCCATCTCTACTAAAAATACAAAAATTAGCCAGGTGTGGTGGCAGGCAGCTGTAATCCCAGCTGCTCGGGAGGCTGAGACAGGAGAATCGCTTGAACCCAGGAGGCGGAGGTTGCAAGGAGCCAAGATCGCACCACTACACTCCAGCCTGGGCAACAAGAGTGAAACTCCATCTAAAAAAAATAAAAAATAATAGTAAATAAAAAATAAAGTTATAAATCCTGTAACAATTAACACTGCAAACATGTTTGATTACTATTTTCCTCTGTTCTTTCTAAAGAAAACAGTTATCCGCTGAATTGAGATTCAGGCCTATCTGTTTCTGGTACTAGCTCTGTCCTCAATTCTCCATGTGACTTTGTAAAAGATCTTTAAACACTTATGTGCTTACGTTTCCGCATCTATAAAACAAGGATAATGACAAGTTACTCTGCCTACCCGTTATGAGTGTTGTAAAGATACAAAAAGATGTTATTTCCAAAATTGTTTTGAAAAAAGTTTGTAGATAAGCCAATGGCATGCTGAACACCTATCAGAAAGACTATTATTTGGGTATTTCAGGTCTTTTCAATTTTTTGATGATAATATTATATATCAAGCAATCAAAAATTACTTTTTTGTGATCTTTAGATGATGAGGGTTGTTTGGGGTGGAAATCAATACATAAAAGAAGTGCCTCAATATGAATAGGTATGTGTTTTTTTCTGACACCAAATGTGTGGCATCTTTTCCAACAACAAACGTATTCTTCCAAAACCAATCAGTTCTTTAACTTCTCTGAAACCAACTGAGTATCCAACAATTCAATTTAATTATTTATTTTAGCAATTACAAATGTTCAGGGTCTATTTAATGTAACACAGCCTACCCAAATCTCTGAAAGTTGGGATCAATGCCAACTCTGGCACTAGCCAGAGCTGGCATTGACCCCACAGGCTAAGATGTCAGTCCCACAAGACTGCCCTACTGTAGATAACAGCCATGAATGGGGTGACCAGGCCACCCACATTTCTGTGGAGAAGACTACAACTTTGGGGGTTCACAGGACTTCCCTCAGGTTGGGTAATTCCTTAGAATGATTCACAGAACTCAGAAAGTATTCTACTTATGATTAGTTTTATTATAAAGAACACAACTGAGGGATGACTGGCTTTGTTGAGTGAGCGTGTGGAGGCGTTCTGGTGGCTGGTTGTGATTGGCAATTTGCAGCATCCTCATATCCATTCACAGGTCAAAATGAAAATCTTCATGACGACCTTGATCAGCAAGACAATCACCCTGGAGGTGGAGCCCAGGGACACCATGAAAAATGTGAAGGCCAAGATCCAGGATAAAGAAGGCATCCCCAGCCTCCTGAGTAGCTGGGATTACAGGCGTGCACCACCACAGCTGGCTAATTTTTGTATTTTGTTTTTGGTAGAGATGGGGTTTCACCATGTTGGCTAGGCTGGCCTCAAACTCCTGACTTCAAGTGATCCACATTAATTCTTCACTCGTGCATTCGCAGTGCCCAATGATGGCACTACTCTGCACTATAGCCATTTGCCCCAACTTAAGTTTGGAAATTACCAGTTTCAGTAAACAGTTAAACCTGCTCAAAATGTTAATAAAGGTTTTGTTGCATGGAAAAAAATAAAACCTCAGGAAGAACCAAATATAGGGCAAGGTGGGGAAGGAGGGACAGAGCTTTCATGACCTCTCCAGGTGAGCCTCAACCCTACCTCCCAACACATAAATGCATTCACCAATTCAGAAGCTCCCTGAACCCTGTCGTTCAGGGGTTTTTATCAAGGTTTCATTATGTTGGCAAGATTGATTAAGTCACTTGCCACTGGCAATTGACCTCAATCTTCTGCCCTTCTCTTCTCCCCAGACGTCAAGGTTTGGGGTTGAAAATTCTAATCTTCCAGTCACGTGGTTGGTACTTATAAAACACCCATCATTTTGGAATTTCCAAGAGTTTAGGGACTTTGTGCCAGGAACTGGGGACAAAGATCAACTATGTATTTTTTAAAGTATACCACAGTAGGGCTGATCACGTGTGTATTAGTCTGTTCTCGCATTGCTATAAAGGACTACCTGAGACTGGGTAATTTATGAAGAAAAGAGGTCTAATTGACTCACAGTTCCACAGGCTCTAAAGGAGGCACAGCCAAGAAGCCTCAGGAAACTTACAATCATGGAAGATGGCAAAAGGAAAGCAAGTACATTTTACCATGGTGAAGCAGGAGAGAAAGAGTGAAGGGGGAAGTGCTACACACTTTTGAAAAACCAAATCTCATGAGAACTCACTCATTATCAAGAGAACACCAAGGGGGATGTCCTCCCCCATGATCCAATCACCTTCCTCCAAGCATCTCCTCCAGCGCGGGGGATTACAATTCAATATGAGATTTGGGCAGGGACACAAATCCAAACCACATGATTCCTCCCCTGGCCCCTCCCAAATCTCATGTCCTTCTCACATTGCAAAATAAAATTATCCCTTCTCAACAGTCAACAGACCCCCCGTCTTAACTCATTTCAGCATTAACACAAAAGTCCATAATCAAAAGTCTCATGAGACAAGGTAAGATCCTTCAACCTATGAACCTGTAAAATCAAAAACAAGTTAGTCGTTTTCAAGATACAATGGGGGTACACACATTGGGTAAATGCACCCATTCCACATGGGAGAAATTGGTGAAAACAAGGGACTATGACCCCGTGCAAGTCTGAAACCCAGCAGGAAAGTCATTCAATCTCAAACCTATAATTTCCTTTGACTCTATATCTCACATCCAGGCCACACTGATACAAGGGGTAGGCTCCTAAGGCCTTGGACATCTCCACCCCTGTGGCTCTGCAGAGTACAACACCCTCAGCTGCTTTCATAGGCTGATGTTGGGTGCCTGTGGTTTCTCCATGTGCACGGTGCAAACTGTCAGTGGATCTACCATTCTGGGGTCTGGAGGATGGTGGCCTTCTTCTCACAGCTCCACTAGGCAGTGCTCCAGTGGGAAATCTTTGTGGGGGCTCCAACCCCATATTCCCCTCTGCACTGCCCTAGCAGAGGTTCTACATAATGGCTTTGCCCCCTGAAGCAGACTTCTGCCTGGACATCCAGATTTTCCATACATCCTCTGAGATCTAGGTGAAGGCACCCAAGGCTCAACTTTTGCACTCTGTATACCCGCAGGCTTAATATCACATGGAAGCTGCCAAGGCTTGGGGCTTGTACCCCCTGAAGCAACGCCCTGAACAGTACCTTGGCCCATTTTAGCCACAGCTGGAACTGTGCAGTGGCAATGCAGGATGCCATGTCCCAAGGCTGTAAAGAGCAGTGGGGCCCTGGACTTGGCCCACAGAACCATTCTTCCCTCTTGGGCCTCTAGGCCTGTGATGGGAGGGGCTGCCGCAAAGGTCTCTGAAATGCCTTCAAGGCATTTTCCCTATTATCTCAGCTATCAACATTTGGCTCCTCTTTACTTACGCAAATTTCTGCAGCCAACTTGAAATCCTCTGCAGAAAATGGGTTTTTATTTTCTACCACGTGGTCAGGCTGCAAAATTTCCGAACTTTTATGGTCTGCTTTCCTTTTAAATATAAGTTCCCATTTCAGATCATCTTTTTGCTCACACATATGGCCATATGCTGTTAGAAGCAGCCAGGTCACATGTTGAATGCTTTGCTGCTTAGAAATTTCTTCCGCCAGATGCCTTAAATCACCTCTCTCAAGTTCAAAGTTCCACGGATTCCTAGAATAGGGGCACAATGCCACCAGTCTCTTTGGTAAAGCATAGCAAGAGTGACCTTTACTCCATTTCCTAATAAGTTCCTCATCTCCGTCTGAGACCACTTCAGTCTGGACTTCACTGTCCATATCACAATCAGCATTTTGGTCACAACAATTTAACAAGTCTCTAGCATGTTCCAAACTTTCCCTCATCTTCCTGTCTTCTTTTAAGCTCTCCAAACTGTTCCAACCTCTGCCCATTACCCAGTTCCAAAGCTGCTTCCACATTTTCAGGTATCTTTATAGCAATGCCCCTCTCCCAGTACCAATTTTCTGTATTAGTCTGTTCTCGCATTGCTATAAAGAACTACCTGAGACTAGGTAATTTATGAAGAAAAGAGGTTTGATTAACTCATAGTTCCATAGGCTATACAGGAAGCATGGCCGGGGAGGCCTCTGGGAATTTACAATCATGGCAGAAGGTGAAGGGGAAGCAGGCACATCTTCACATGATGGAGCAGGAGACAGGGTGTGAAGGGGGAAGTGCCACACACTTTTAAACAACCAGATTTCATGAGCACTCACTCACCATCACAAGAACAGCAAGAGGGGAGTCAACCACCATGAGTCAATCACCTCCCACCAGGCCCCTCCTCCAACCCTGGGGATTACAATTCCACATGAGACCTGAGTGGGGACACAAATTCAAACCAGATTAATGTGAAAGGGAAAAACAACAAAATATCCTGGCTTCTTTCTAACCTAATGTCAATACCAGAGCACCCATAGTCAATGAAGATTGCCTCCCCCATTTCCCAAAGTGCCAGGTGAGGTGAGAGCAGAAAAAGAGATAACTGGATCTACAGAGTGTACTCCAGTTGAAACGCATCAGGAAGCAGATGCTCTGAATTCAGACGTCTGAGGTCCTGGAGCCCCGCACAAATGGTCCTTGTCCTTCTCACCAGGCCTGGGCATTGATGCTGAGCTGGAGGCTTCCAGGGTCTCTTCGCCCTCACAGGAATCAGAGTCTTCACTGCTGATCACTGCACGAAGGAACAAAATCCCTTAGGGTCTCAGTGTGGGACCCAGGAGCCAACACAGCAGGAAACACACAATTAGGGACACCAGGAAAGACCCGGGAGCTTGTGTGACTTGCAGGTAGGAATGTCCCTACCCAGCACAGTTACAGTGCTCCTGCGGAATGCTGAGACGCAGGGTCCTGGTGCTCCAGTCACTGAAACTAGACCCTGAGGCTGGGGACAAATGGCCACAGTGGCCAGCTTTGAGTGTCTTGCTCTCCATTTCCTTACCCCCTCTCTCTCCTTCCCCTTCCCATTGTCTCTGTCCATTTCTCCACTCCTGCTTCTTTCTTGCAGCTTCTCCCTCTTTGTTTCTCAATCTGTTTGTCCTCACTCTGGCATTTTCTGTTTCTGCCTCTTTTACTTCCTTGCACCTCTATCACTCTCCCCTGGCTTTCTTGCTCTACATACCTACCCTCCACGTCTCCTCTGAGCCACTTCTCCCACTCCCAGGTCTCTCTGTACTTTTCCATTTCCCCACTGACTTTCCTCTGTCATGCAGAAGCTCCCTGAACTAAGCACCAGAATCCACGTCTCCCAGCATTCATCCGAGCTCCCTGGGCCACCATGTGGGACTCTGACCACACACCCAGCCTGTCACCTCTGCTGTGACTCACACAGTGTCACCACATCAACCTTACTGATTATTATACCCTCCACCAGCCTTACAGATTATTTCAGGGGCTTGGTTACACGCCTTCCTTGCCATCTGGATGTCTTCCAGGAGCACAAAACTAGGTTGCACCCAATTTTGGGATCTAGATAGCTTTGCCCCTAGAACAAATAGTGATCTTTGAAGAATTTCTATCTTTTTCCCTCAAAAAAGCCTTATGGTACCCCTCTTCCTCTCTCTCTCCCCAGTTGACTTCAGAGGATCACTCTAGCACTAAATTTCACCTTCTTCCATACTGCCTCACTGCAGATACATTTCTTACTTTCTGTTTTTCTCTCTGTGTTTATCTTTTTACCTTGAACTCTATTTTGTTTTTCTCTTTTCCCTTTACCTGTCATTCTTATTTACTAACTGATAAATGTCTTGGCTGAATTTTGTGTTCTTCACTTAATTAACTTAATCATTAATAAAGACCTTAAGGGCCAGGCACGGTGGCTCACGCCTGTAATCCCAGCACTTTGGAAGGCCGAGGCAGGTGGATCATGAAGTCAGGAGATCGAGACCATCCTGGCTAACAGGGTGAAACCCCGTCTCTAGTAAAAATACAACAAATTAGCCAGGCATGGTGGTGGGCACCTGTAGTCCCAGCTACTTGGGAGGCTGAGGCAGGAGAATGGCGTGAACCTGGGAGGCGGAGCTTGCAGTGAGCCGAGATCGCGCCACTGCACTCCAGCCTGGGCGACAGGGTGAGACTCCCTCTCAAAAAAATAAAAATAAATATAAATAAATAAATAAATAAATAAAGACCTTAAGTTCTTAACTTAATTCTTATACTTATTTCCACAAAAGTAGCTTATTACATGTACATGTACATATAAATATAATTCTTAGGCTAGGTGCGGTAGTGCACACCTGTTATCCCAGCACTTTGGGAGGCCAAGGCAGGCAGATCACCCACGGTAGGGAGTTTGAGACCAGCCTGGCCAACGTGGCAAAACTCCATCTCTACTAAAAATACAAAAACTTACCAGGTGTGGGGGTGCATGCCTGTAATCTCAGCTACTCAGGAGGCTGAGGCAGTAGAATTGCTTGAGCCCAGGAGGCAGAGGTTGCAGTAAGCTGAGATCGCACCACTGCCTTCGCCCTCCAGCCTGGATGACAGAGCAAGACTCCGTCTCAAAAACAAATAAATATAAATAAATAAATACATACAATTCTTAGAACTATTTTTGTGATGCTTTCCATACAAATACATCAGTGATGTCATAGTTTGCCAAAATATGTGTCTAGTTTTTAGGGCACAAAAATACGAATACTTTCATTTCCTGACAATATGAAGTATGCTCTTTATTATGTGCCAGACACTGTCATGCTAGGTTCGAAGGACACAGTGAGAACAAGCAGCTGTGGTCCAGAGAGAGCACGTGCTAAGCACACGATCACAACAAGGCAGGAGTTTTATCTCACAGCAAGCAAGAAGTGCTCTGGAACAGACAGGCCAGTCCAGGAAACAGGAAGAGGCTTATGGGAATAAATATCATGTGAGCAGGAGGTAGCCAGATTAGGGAGGAGATGAGAAGGATAGAGGCCAAGAAAACAGACCCTGATAGAAGACAGAGCATGGGCAAAGTAATTTGAATAACTATAAGAAGCCAACGTGACTTCTTGGAGTGAGAGAATAGAGGCTGGAGAAATAGGAAGGGTCCTCATTGCCCAGCTTTGAAAGTCTAGTAAAGAGATCAACTTCAACGCAGGTGTCATGCCAGTCATTGAAGGTTAGGTAGGAAGACAGCACAAACACACCCGAACTTTGGTATGATGTGGCAGCTGAAGTTCATGAGAGAGTTATCAGAGATCTCATTAGCATCACAGCATTAGGGATAGAGAAAAATGATCAGGTGGCAAATGTTACCAGGTACAGTGCACGGGGCTGGATGGCTGATAGGGCATGGGGGTTGAGGGAGGGAAGAACTCAGGAGGATTCCTTTCTGGTTTTTTTTGTTGTTATTGTTGTTTTTGAGACAGAGTTTAGCTCTTATTGCCCAGGCTGGAGTTCAATGGCTCTATCTCGCCTTACCGCAACCTCTGCCTCCCATGTTCAAGCAATTCTCCTGCCTCAGCCGCCCAAGTAGCTGGGATTACAGGCATGCACCACCATGCCCAGCTAGTTTTTGTATTTTTAGTAGAGACAGGGTTTCTCCATGTTGGTCAGGCTGGTCTCGAACTCACAACCTCAGGTGATCCGCCCACCTCGGCCTCCCAAAGTGCTGGGATTACAGGCGTGAGCCACTGTACCTGGCAAGATTCCTGAATTTCTTGCTTGAGAAAACTTGACAGTAATGGCCACTTTACCAAAAAGGGAGTTCTGGAAGAGGAGGAGGAAGGGGAAAAGGAGGAGGATGTGGTTTCATGGAAGAATGTGTCTCCTCTCTCACTGCCTCACTGATCTCCACCAATTTCTTATTTGCTCTTTACATTCACTCTCTTCCTGGCTTCTTCGTGCCTCTCCCCCGCTTTCTCTGTTCCTGGTATTTACATTGACCTCATGTTTCTCTCTCCATATGATTTTTCTCACTGTCCCTCATTTGAGTTTTCAGTTTATCTCTCCTCTGCCATGTCTCTCACTTCCTCCCCTCTGTCTCTGTGTTTCCGGGGCTTCCCTTGATCCTCTGTCTGCCTCGACCCCTCCAAGCATTTTCTTCCTATGTCTTGTTCTTGTCTCAAAAAGTCATGTCCCTTCATTCCTTTTTTGGCTTTAACTCTACCCCCAGGGCCTTTTCCCTCACCCTCCCCATTCTGAAGGTTGTCTCCAATGACCTTTCTTCCTTGCAAATCTGATGGTCGCACACCTTGTTTGCCTGATCTTGTGGCAACTTCCAGCAAGCAGGACAAAATTATTTCCTTGTCAATCCTCCACCAACCTAGGAAAGCTTAGACATCATGTCCACTTAGGTAAAACTGGGCTCACTCCTAAAACTTGCTATTCTGTGGCCCAATCGTCCACCTCTTCCATATTCACGCTCCTCAGCTTCTCCACCCAGGACGCCATGCTCCAGGGAGGCGTTCAGCTCTCCTTTCTCTCCTGCCTGGAAGACTTAGGGCGCATACTCTAGGGGTCCTGCCAGTGAGTGCCTCTCACAGTGTTGCAGCCTAGGCACATCACATGCCTCATCCTGCTTGCTTCCCTCACAAATTTGAAAGTGGCTGGAGGTTGGGCTCCTGTCAGAGAGGGAGGTGGGAAGAAAAGCCCTTCCTCCCTCCACACCCTGAGCTAATCAGGTAATTGGTCACTTAAAAGGCAGGATTCAATTGCAGTACCTTGTCTACCATGTGGCCGTCCACTGGGCATCTCTTCTGACCCTCTCTCCTTTTTTATTTGGAGATCCTTGAGTTCCCTGGTTTCTGAAGAGAGAATATAAAATGAGAGACCAGATCCAGTGGCCGGGAAAAGGACTGAGATATGACCACACTGAGCACTGCAGTTGGGAGCGGAAGTGAACTGCTCCTAGGGAGGTGATGCCCCTCTCCGAGGACCCCTGCTGTCCAGCCAAGTCCTGCTCTACCTCTTCCCATCTTGTCAGACCTTGTTCTCTCTCTCCTACTCAGCCTCCCACCAGGATCCAGTCCCCAGGCTTCTGCCCTAGGAAGGCATCTCTGCATCGTGGACTTAGCCAGCTTCTCTCTTGTCTCCCAGTGCATCTGTCTCTCTCCTCCCCAGCAATGCTGCAGGAGGACGCATTCCTCATTCTCCGTTTTCCTTTCCCAACTCTCTTCTTCTACATCTCTTCCAAGCTACATATCAGGCCCCAGTCCTGTTCTCTCTGTCTCTCCGTGTCTTTTTCTGCGTTCCTCACTTCAACTAGAAGACATACCTTTCCGTTACGTCAATGTCTACCTGCAGTGGACACTGGTCTATCCTTCTACTGTCATTCAGGACTCCTTGGGGTCTCCCTGTAGATAATGATCATTTGACACAGCACTGCCTTCCCCCTTCTGTGTGTGCTACAGACATCTACCACTAGTCACCCATGCAAACACCTGGCCGTCATCAGCCTTACCTACTTGGGTGCTTGTGTTTGCTTGCTGTCTTCCAAGAGCATCACCTGGGCCAAGGATAGAATGTTCTGGCTTTATATATGTTGACTTCACATCCCGGACAGGCTCAGAGGTTTCTGTTCTGGTTCCAGAATGGATGACCCCTAGATGACATTATGATTTCATAAATATGGCACTGTGATGTCATAAATCAAAACCTAAAGTTTTTATTTAAATGCATTAATAAATTAATCAAATATCCTTTTTATCATGTATCCCAATTATCAGTGACATCAGAATGACCTTCCACAGCTCTGAGAGTTCTCTAATATTTCTTCTATGTCATTCATATCAGAAAAAGTGATCATGAAATGCTGAACAAAGAAATAAAATTTGTTATGGACATTACGGTCTAAGGATGAGGGATATTAGGAAAAATAGAAAAAAGAAGAAGACCAAGAATCTAGAAACAGAGGCTAGTTATAGCACAAAAGTACTAAAGGGTTTTTGAAAAGGCCCATCTGGTATCTGAAAGGTAGCTCCTAGCTGCATGCCCCAGGGATGATGGATGAGGGTTTGTATGGGAGGCACAGTGGTGCCGTGGTCCTATGTGAAAGACCCAACAGGGAAGATAGTCTGTCCCACAGAAGGAACATGCCCATCATTTCCCTCCAGCCACCACAGCACGGGCCATCACTGGATGTAAGCTCAAAGTACCAAGGCAGCAGCCAGATTCAAGCAGATGCAGGCAGAAAAACAGTGAAGCAGACACATGGGTAAAATGAGCAGGCTCAGCACCAGCAGGAACCAGCAGCGAGTGTGCTTAAGGGGTGTAGGAGGAAGAAGTCCTCCCAGGCAACCTGGAGGATAAGGACTTGTTATTGAAATCCTGAACTTGGAGACAATGTAGATGCAAACACTAAAAATTCGGGACAATCATAAACAGAGGCAACCCTCTCTTCCCTTACCCCCAGCACATTCCAGAATGGGGCAAGAACAGCAGAGGATCACAGCACAATCAAGAGGAACAGACCAACAGGAGATGAGGAATCTAATCGTGACCAGGTCGGGCTTTGAAAAGGGTCTTCACAGCCAGGTGCAGTGGCTCACACCTGTAATCCCAGCACTTTGGGAGGCTGAGGCAGGAGGATCACTTGAGCCCAGGAGTTCAGACCAGCCTGGGCAATATAGTGAGACCCTATCTCTACAAACAATTAAAAATTAGCTGGGCGTGGTGGTACCTGCCTATGGTGTCAGCTACTGGGAGACTGAGATGAGAGGATCGCTTCAGGCCAGGAATTCAAGGCTGCAGTGAGTTATGACTGTGCTGCTGCACTCCAGCCTGGGCAACAGAGGGAGGCTCTGCCTTTAAAAAATAGAGAGAGAGACAGTTTCACCATCTGGAGCTGGCCGCCTGATCCTTTTTTTTTTTTTTTTTTTTTTGAGACAGAATCTCACTCTGTCACCCAGGGTGGAGTGAAGTGGCGCAATCTCAGCTCACTGCAACGTCCACCTCCTGGGTTCAAGCAATTCTCATGCCTCAGCCTCCCAAGTAGCTGGGACTTCAGGCATGTGCCACCATGCCTGGCTAATTTTTTTTTTTTTTTTTTTTTTTTTGTAGAGATGGGTTTTCGCCATGTCAGCCAGGCTAGTCTCGAACTCCTGGCCTCAAGCGATCTGCCCACCTCAGCCTCCCAAAGTGCTAGGATTATAGGCGTAAGCCACTGTGCCCAGCCCCACCTGATTCTCGAAGTCAGACTCCAGCCCTGAGAGTGGGGGACTGGGTCACTGCACCCTTGGCTGAGAGGGTCTTGGCCAGACAACCCCGCTGAGTATCCTCCATGAGACATTCTGGTAACTGGCGATGGCAGAGTGAACCTGCCTTTGTCCCCACAGCTACCCTGCCCAGGGCCCTTAGCTCATTTCCTGCGAAGTCCTGGTTGCCTCATGCCCACCTCCTTTTACACCACACCCTCCCTCTCCACATCTGTTCATGCTTTCTCATTGGCCTTTCCATGAGGACTCAGAGTTTGGGTCACCTCCACTCCCTCCAGCTCTTTGTATTCTTTTTTCCCTGGACCTTTTTTTCTGCATGTGTTTCCCCACTTTTGTTTCATGTTTCTGTCTTTTCCATTAGATTCCCTGGGTAACAGGAAGAACGTAACTTCTGTCACAGTAGCAGAAAGACAGAAACAGCCCATCATTAACTGATGAATGAATAAACAAAATGCAGTAGAGACATGATGGAATATTACTCAGCCATCAAAAGGACTTGAGATAATAATTCATGTTACCACGTGGAAAAAACCTGGAAACATCATATTAAGTGAAGGAAGCCCAGACACAGAAGGCCACATATTGTGTGATTCCATTTACATGAACTGTCTGGAATAGGCAAATTTGTAGAGGCGGAAAGTAGATTACTGATTGCCGGAGATTAGGGGCAGAGGGAAATTAGATGATTGGTTAATGGGCATAGGGTTTCCATTTGGGATGATTAAACCATTTTGAAACTACAGACAGGTGATGGTTGTACAACATTGTGAATATACTAAATGTCACTGAATTCCACACTTTAAAATGGTTAACATCTGAATTTTACCTCCTTCCCTCCCAAAAAATAACAAAGGCTCTGGGTTCATCTTTTCTCACCTGATCTAGGCAACCCCATACATTGTCCCTCTGGGTTTCGGTTTCCTAATCTGCAAAATGGGCACATAAATAATACTACTCTCCAAAGGCATCCATGAACACTAAACCCAGAGCTGCCACAGAGCAGGCATTCAATCACAGTGAGCTGTTCATAACACGGTTATTTTTATTGTTGACCTTCAACGTCTTTCAATTCCCCTCCTTCTTCCTCTCTCTCTCAAAATACCCTCATCCTCTTCTCAGCACATGCATCACTTCCTCTCTGTGTCTTTCTGTGTGACTGCCTTTCTCTTTGAATATTCCTGCTGCTGAACAACATGCCCCCGTTTAAATCGGCCCCTTCTTCTGGCATCACCAAGAGTATCTTCTTTGACGTTGGTGGCCATAGGCACATCCTTCTTAGCCCTTCAGGGTTCTCACTGAAAGTCTCCTATAAACTAGTCATTCACACTCAGATCCTCACTCTACCCTCCAGGTTATTGGGGAGAAAGTCTGTTTTTGCCACCTCTTGAGAGTGCTCTTGGATTCCAACTGGAGTCAGGTCACTTTGGAATCAACACAAAGTGACCCTCAACCAGCTCTGCCACCATCCCCAGCAGTGTAGTCTTCCCTCAGACCTCAGTTTCCTGTCTCCTCTTCTTCTTAGTAGACCAGAAAACAAAGTTTTCATCCAGACATTATTACCTTGTTTACAGCTTGGCTGAAAGCTGGGCATTTTGGGTGTCTTTTTTCCGTCCCTTTTCTGGGAAAAGGGGAGCGCTGAACAAAGAAAAGAATTAATTAGAGTCTGCAAGCAAGTGACCAGGAACCCCAACTCGTGACCACATGAATACAGCACCCGTGTGTTCTTACAATTCAGTGGGAAACTCCTAGGCCTTCAGTCACTCTGAATCTCAGTGACTTGTGACTTGGTGTTGCTTATTTCTTCCTCTAAGGCAGCCACGAAAGAAAATAACACAACACATAACCACTGAAATCCTATAGGTGATGAGCCTCTCAGGTTTTAAGGATGACGGAGCAGTAGAAAAATTGTAAACCATAATTAATCATCCAACAAGATGATCAGAGAGGAGCGAAAGCGTATCTCATACAAATTCCGTAAGTGGAATGTCTCGTGACCTGTGCAAATCTTCCGGAAGAAACAAAGGGGTTTCCTGAGGAGAAGAGCTAAGATCCTAGAGAGATGCCTGTAGGTAAGAGAAGCCCAACAGCCTTAAATGTGGGGCTAGAAAACAGCAGAGTTTTGGCTAAATTGGGTCTGGAAAGATGAGTGGTTCCCAAAGAGAGGACATGGTGGAGGAACTAGACAGAGTTCCTCAGGGGTGACCCAGACCCAAGGAACAAAGGGAGGACTCTGTGAAGGCTACAAGCAGGGAGCAAATATTGCCACACTGGGAAATGTCCTGAAACGCCTGGACCAAGGACCCCGGAGTCTGCCAACAAAGGGAGGCCAGGGCATAGGTTAGTTATATTCACACCGCCTATCACAGGGACATGTAAGCATTTCTTTATTTTTTTTGTTATTTATTTATTTATTTATTTATTTATTTATTTATTTATTAGACAGAGTCTCACTCTTTGTTGCCCAGGCTGGAGTGCAATGGCGTGATCTCAGCTCACTGCAAACTCCACCTTCCAGGTTCAAGCAATTCTCCTGTCTCAGCCTCCTGAGTAACTGGGATTTATACAGGCATGTGCCACCACACCTGGCTAATTTTGTATTTTTAGTAGAGATGGGGTTTCTCCATGTTGGTCAGGCTGGTCTCGAACTCCTGACCTCAGGTGATCCACCTGCCTCGGCCTCCCAAAATGCTGGGATTACAGGCGTGAGCCACCGCCGCGGCCGCATGTGAGCATTTCATGAATACTTGTTCAATGAATGACTGACCAAATGAAAGAAAGAAAAGCAGACCTAGACCCCAAAACACAGGAGAAAGAATTGATTACCCTTTTTGAAGCTTTTATGAATCTCAATTAAATCAGGATACTCCTTCAAGTTAACCCTGCTGAACAGGACTGACAGAACTGAACAATCAAACACCTTCTCCAGGTGGCAGAGAACGTGGTACACAACTCTCTGTACAGGAATCAAGTTTATACAAGCTTCTTGAGAATCCTGTTAAAAAAGTCAATGGAAAAAGTAAACAAAATAATAGCTTTAAAGTTAAACAAAGATCGACAATGTAATTGCATAGAATACTTCCATTGTTCTCAGTGTAGGTTACTATTTTTCATGTAATATTCTAGAACTTCTTAAATATTTGATCCACTGTGTTAGAAAAACAAGTCAACCCTTCCTCTTGACTTTTGAGTTTTCATCCTGCCCAGGATGCCTTGGGAATAAATCTTACGGTGATTTTGTTGACTACACAGTAATCACTGCCCCCACACTCCCCACCTTCCCGCTATGGTATGAGAAGTCCTGAACAGGCTCCGGGAGACAGGGAGATGGTTCTTCCCTTGCCAAGAAGAACACAACAGGAAGAGCAAAATCGCACACTGAAGACATGGCTTCCTTCTCTGTACCTCCAGGGCACTGTTCAAAATACCTGAATTCCAAGGCTCCAGAACTACCCAACAAAATTTAAACACTTTAGACGAGACAACAGCAAGGCAGAAATTTGTTTGATAACAATTATAATGGCACAAAATCTCTGGGGGTTTCATCTGACACACGTAGACATGACAAAGAAATACTGCTTCCATTGTCTTAGTTATCTTAATTTTGTTTTATTCTTGTATGTTGCATAAATCACTACATATTTGCAGAGCATATCAGTTTCACTCCATCCATGTCACCATTACCGTCCACTCCCACCCCAATACTTGCTATAAAAGAACAGGGCAGCCGGGCACAGTGGCTTACGCCTGTAAT
Source organism: Macaca fascicularis (assembly GCF_037993035.2). Taxonomy (NCBI): domain Eukaryota; kingdom Metazoa; phylum Chordata; class Mammalia; order Primates; family Cercopithecidae; genus Macaca; species Macaca fascicularis. The sequence continues at coordinate 126,517,495 of NC_088386.1, forward strand.
CCCAGCACTTTGGGAGGCCAAGGTGGGTGGATCACTTGAGGTCAGGAGTTCGAGACCAGCCTAATCAATATGGTGAAACCCCGTCTCTACTGAAAATACAAAAATTAGCCAGGCATGGTGGTGGGCGCCTGTAGTCCCAGCTACTCGGGAGGCTGAGACAGGAGAATTGCTTAAACCCAGGAGGTGGAGGCTGCAGAGAGCTGAGATTGTGCCACTGCACTCCAGCCTGGGTGACAGAGCAACACGCCATCTCAAAAAAAAAAAGGCGGGGGGGCTTCAGTTAGAAATAGAGTGCCTTGTCCAGGAAAGGTGGCTCACACCTGTAATCTCAACACTTTGGGAGGCTGAGTTAGGAGGTTCACTTGAGGCCAGGAGTTCGAGACCAGCCTGAGTAACACAGCAAGACCCCATCTCTACCAAAAAAAAAAAAAATTAGCCAGGTGTGGTGGCATGCACCTGTAATCTCCCAGCTACCCAGCAGGCTGAAGCAAGAGGTTTGCTTGTGCCCAGGAGATCTAGGCTGCAGTGAGCCATAATTTTGCTACTTTACTCCATCCTGGGCCACAGAGTGAGATGCTGTCTCTAAACAAAACAAAACAAAAAGAAAAGAAAACAAAAGAAAAAGAAATAGAAATGTCTTTAATGACATCTGTTTACCCCATTACCTTCTACCTTATACAATAATTAACCAGCAGAAAAGGGCCTTCCCACAAAAGGCATAAAAGGCCTTTCAGGCAGTTAGCAATATACTAAACTTTGAATCCAGGATGCCAAATATAAATGAATGTGGGGGCCAGACCACAGTGGGTGATGGAATAAACTTCACTTACAGCATACATCTTTTCAGTGATAAAAGAATTGTCTCTGAGGCTTTCAAGAAAAGGAAATAGCTTTGTTATTGCATTTGCTATCTCCACCTTATTTTCCTTGAAGTGATTGACAAAGATCTCACAGGAAATCTCCTTCTTCTGGACTGCTGCAAACATCCTAAGGAAAAAAAGTACAATGAGAAAATAAACATCAAGATTTCAAGATGCCTTTCCCAGCCAAAACATTCCAGACCCAGATGACTTCACTTGCAAGTTCTTCAAAACATACATTTAAGATAGAATATAACCAATCTTACACAAACTCTTCCAGTGAATAAAGAAAAAAGGAACACACTCTAACTCACTAGAGAAGGATAGCATAATTCTGATACACAACCTGACAAAGACATTACAAAAATGAAAAGCACAGGTTACTATCTCCCATGGACAGAGATGGGAAAACAGCAACAAAACATTAGCAAGTCAAATCCAGCAATAGTTAAAAAGAATAATACATCATGACTAAGTGGGACTTATTCCAGGAATGCAAGAATTTTTTAACATTTAAAAATCAGGAAATGGTGCTTCCTTCGGCAGCACATACACTAAAATCAGAATAATACAGAGACTAGCATGGCCCCTGCACTAGGATGACACACAAATTTGTAAAACATACCATTAAAAAAAATCAGGAGGCCGGGCACTGTGGCTCACGCCTATAATCCCAGCACTTTGGGAGGCTGAGGCGGGCAGATGACGAGGTCAGGAGTTCGAGACCAGCCTGGCCAATATGATGAAACCCCATCTCTACTAAAAATACAAAAATTAGCCGGGCATGGCATGGTGGTATATACCTGTAATCCCAGCTACTCAGGAGGCTGAGGCAGGAGAATCACTTGAACCTGCGAGGCAGAGGTTGTGGTGAGCCAAGATTGTGCCATTGCACTCCAGCCTGGGCAACAGAGCAAGACTCTGTCTCAAAAAAAAAAAAAAAAAAAAAAAATCAGGAACTAAATATCACCAGATTGACAAAATAAAGGGAAAAAAATGATAATTTCAATAGATCCAGAAAAAGTGAAAATATAATAAAATATCTGTTCATGATTTTTAACTCACAGAAAACTAAGAATAGAAAGTAACTTTTTTAATATAATGAAGTATATAAACAAACAAAACCCTATGACTAACACTATACTTAAATGTGAAATACTAAATACTTTCCCACTCAATTTGAGAACCAGACAAAAATGTCTACTGTCACCATTTCCATTTAACACTTACTAGAAATCCTAGACAATGCAATAAGGTGAGAAAAAGAAATAAAAAGAATAAACCCAAAAGGGAGGAAATATAACTACCATATTTTGCAGATGACTATATACTTGGAAAATCTAAAGGAATGAATAAACTATTAGAATTAATTAGTAATTTCAGTAAAGTATCTGGATTCAAGGTTAATATGCAAAAATAAATTGTGTTTTTGTATACTAGCAAATTACAAGTTTAAATAACAATAGAAAAACAATATCCTTTTCAGAAGCATCAAAACCACTAACAATAAAGGTAAATCTAACAAAAGATGTTCAAGAACACTACACTGAAAATCATAGAACTTTTGCTGAGAGAAATTAAAGAAAGCCAAAATAAATGGAAAGGTATATCTGTGGATTGAAGACTAAATATTAATATGTAAATTCTCCCCAACTGATTCACAGATTCAATATAATTTTAATAAAATTCAAGTGGAATTGTTTGTGGAAACAGACAAACTGATTTTAAAATATAAATGAAAATGCAAAAGACCAAAAGAGTCTTGAAAAAGAATCACAATGTTTTAACTTCATATAAAGTTACAGTAACTAAGACAACATGATATGGGCATAAAGACAAGCATATAAATCAACAGAGACTACAAGAAAGAGAAACACACACGTAAGGTCACCAAATTTACAACAAAGACACTGCCACATTTCAGCCGGGAAAAGGATGGTCTCTTCATGAAATGGTGTTGAAGCAATTGAACACCCTACCTCATACCATGCACAAAACTTTATTTCAAATGAATCATAGACCTAAACGTGAAAGATAAAATAGTAAAGCTTCTAGAGCAGGTAGTATAATATCTTCTTGGCTCAAGGTAGGCAAAGATTTCTCGCAAAAGATCCCAAAACACTAACTATGAACGAAACCACTGACAAATTAGACTTACTTAAAATTAAGAACTTTTGTTCATCAAAAGACACTATTAAGAGAGTGAAAAAAAGCCACAGAATATGTGAAGATACTCACAACACATATCTAACAGAAGACTTCTATGTAGACCATGTAGAAAGAATGTCTAGTAATTAGAAGAACACAAAAATCCCCAATTTTTTTAAAAAATGGGCAAAATAACAGGCATTTCATAACAAAATACTCGAATGACCAATAAACATATCAAAAAGTGCTCAAAAGCATTGTTTTTCAGGGAAAAGCAAAGTAAAAGCTCAATGAGATACCACTATGCCAAGATATCACTATCTATTCACCAAAATGACTAAGATTAAAAAAAAAAAAAAAAAAAAAACAGAACAAAACAAAAAAAAAACCTAGCATCAAATGTTGAGAGGAATATGCTGTTTGAAACACTCATACATTGCTAGTGGAGTGAAAATTAGTACACCCACGTTGGAAAACTGGCAGTGTCTACTAAAGCCACCCTATGACCAGGCAATTACACTCCCAGGTCTATACCAAGAAAAACAAAGCAAAACCAATAAAAGAAACGTCAGGGTTCAAATGTCTTTGTCTCACCTAGGTAACATTTGCAAAAGGGTAAGTTACGATAGGTAGCATTCCATCACCAGCTATCACTTGCCACTTTTTACCTGATTTCTCAGAGTTTAGTTTCTTCTACTTTACAATATGCAGTTGGTTTTATGACCCAGTTCAAAGAAGTTTTGGAATAAAACTGAGTACAAGTAAATACATATAAAAACCCACATGGAGAAAGATGACAAAGGAAGGGAGAAAAAGACGCATATCTTCTGTTCACCTGCTGCCTTCCTGTTCCTGCTACTTTCTAGGCTGCAGTGCCCCATGGGGGCTGATGCACCATCTGCCAGCATCTATGCACTTTCAGGCCCAATTTGGGCTTTCCAACATGGCTCCCAGGGACCAGAACAAAAAGTCTGAACTGTCTCACCCAGAAAGTAGAAAAGGGAAGTGGAAGTATTAATATTTATGAATGCCTCTGTATTTGTGAAAACCAGGCCACAGATACTTGGAGTTTCTCAACTCTTGTGAAAATACGGTAGCAGGGAATTAAGAAGGACTTACAGAATCATGTCTGGAGGACCAGAAGAGGGTGCAGCCCAAGGAGGAGGAACATGAGGCCAACTCTGAGGAGTCCATGGAAGTCAGGGAACCATGTGTTTATGCAAAGGAAAGAGGGCGGAAAAGTCTATTTGACCAAAGTTGACTGAAGTTATTTCTAGGTGAAGTAACATAGTTATGTTAGAGAGAAATAAACCTCTATGTTTGCCTCCTCCCCTTGCAGACATGGCCATGGGGGGAAAAAAAAAAACAAAACGGAAAGACAGAAAGAAACTTCCAAGCCTCTCTCAGGCCTATGAGTTGGCAGGGCACACTGTGACCTTGACTGGACAAGTTAGACCCCAAGCATTTGGATATAGGTTGGAGGAAGCTGAAATGCTCTACATCATAAAGTTGGGGGAATGCCCTTAGAGTTTCTAAAAAACAGCCTGGGAGGAAAAAGAGAAACCTCTGGACCACTGGGGCCAGAGGCAGGAGTCAAGTTGATAAAATAGCCAACCTTTTAAAGAGAGTACAGATATGAGGCTTTAAAAAAAATACCCCCGGAATTTGACACTCCTCCCATTGAGAGGTGGAGTCTATGTCCCCTTTCCTTTAATCTGGGATCTGTGACTGCTTGACCAACAGAATGTTTGAATATGGCAGAAGCAATGCTATGCTGATTTTAGGACCAGGCCTTAAACCACAGGAGGGCCCCAGCCAGCCGGCCATATAGTGCGCCATATTGGTAGTTGATGCTGCAGCCCTGGTCAAGCTGCCAGGAGATACCCATCTAGAGCAGACACACACCATCTCCACTGAGCTCTGCCCAAACTGCAGGTGTATCACAAAATAAAATAAGACTTATTGTTTTAAATCACTGCTGTAGGGTAGTTTTTTATTTCACAGTAGTATAACTAGAACAGATTTTGAAGTAGGATGCAGTTATAACAAAAACATAAAACATGGGGCATTTGGCTGTGGGACAGAGCAGTGGATGGAAACCTAAAGGTGTTCCAGAAGACGTCAGTGCAGTGTATGGGAAAGCGGAAGAAACACTAGTGCAATCTGGAGGAAGGAGACCCTTGTTATGTAGTGGTAAAAGTTCTGTGAAACTCTCACCGGCAGTCATGGGGAAGTAGAAAATGTACCCAGCAAAATCAATGACCTAGAGAGGTCCAGGCAGTGGAGCTCAGAAAGGTTTCTCATGGGGTGGGCCAAGGGGATGAGAACCAAGATTATCTAGGTCTTAAGGGGTGAGACGAAGATCCAGCTACATTTTTGTGTGTACACAGTGATTTTTTTTACTCATACTCTGATATTATTCAACAAAGATTTGAAGTATTTTTTAAAATACTTTTGAAAATGTATCAGTACAAAGTTAAAGATAAATTGGAGCAAAGAGAGAATGAAAGTGGGACATGAACTAAAACCAGGGACCAGAACTCTGAGCAGAACTGTGGAGCAGAGACAGGGAGGCAGCTGGGAACCCCAGGGATGCTGGAATCCAGGGTTTGAGGTGAGCAGAGCCCAAAAGTGGGGGAGGATTCAGGGGCCCCAGGGGGACCGTGCTCCAGAACGATGCTTTCCAAAGCATGTTCCACTGAATCTGACTTCTGACTGTTTTTTGGTTTGTTTTTTGGTTTTGTTTTGTTTTGTTTTTGAGATGGAGTCTCGCTCTGTTGCCCAGGCTGGAGTGCAGTGGCATGATCTCGGCTCACTGCAACCTCCACCTCCCTGGTTCAAGCAATTCCCCTGCCTAAGTCTCCTAAGTAGCTAGGATTACAGGCACCCGCCACCACGCCCGCTAATTTTTTTATATTTTTAGTAGAGATGGGGTTTCACCATGTTGGCCAGACTGGTTTCGAACTCCTGACCTCAGGCAATCTGCCCACCTCAGCCTCCCAAAGTGCTGGGATTACAGGTGTGAGCCACTGCACCCAGCTGACTGTTTAAGAAGAATCTCAGGACATAAGGGTTCTGTGCCCAAGTAATAAAAAATGTGGGTCAACGAGGCTTCTGTCCTTCTTCTCCTGCACCCCCCACCCTGGTTTGCATTTCTCTCCACACAAATTGGGCATACATCCTAGCACCCCAATGGAGGACATCTTCACCGGTGGACAGGCACACGCAGGTCCTGCACATGCGTGGGTCTCTCCCTCTCTCTCCCTTCTCCCTCCCTCTCCCTCTCCCTCCTTCCCCCACCCTCTCGCTCTGGCTCTGACTTGTCACTTGTGTGTCACACGTTTCACTGAGGCAGGATGTGCTCCCTCTGAGCAGAGCCATCTCTCCAGAGTGCTGCTCTCTTTTGCCCCCAACCATTATGGGGCAAGTTAACCTGAGCAAGAGAGTGGCCCAAATGTGCTGACTTCTCTGACTCCCTTGGCAAGAACAAAGCACTTTGGTGTTCCTCGGATGGTTGTTGGGAGGATTAGAACTATTGTGGTTCAGAAATAACCCTTTGATTCTATACCCCATGCCCTAGTCAATAGAAAGACCTGCATTGCAATGTCGTACCCTAGCTGCTAATAACACACCATAACTGAGTTCCCATCTCCCAGTCTTTTTTTTGTTTTTTTTTTTTGAGACCAAGGTCTCACTCCGTCACCCTGGCTGGAGTACACTGGCATGATCTCAGCTCACTGCAACCTCTGCCTTCTGGGTTTAAACAATTCTTCTGCCTCAGCCCCTGAGTAGCTGGGACTACCGGCGCGTGCCACCAGCCCAGCTAAGTTTTGTATTTTTAGTAGAGATGGGGTTTCGTCATGTTGGCGGCTGGTCTCAAACTCCTAACCTCGGGTGATCCATCCACCTTGGCCTCCCAAAGTGCTGAGATTACAGGCAGGAGCCACCGCACCTGGCCTTCCTGGAGTCTTTAAAAAAAAAATCATTCCAGGCCAGGCACAGCACTTTGGGAGGCTGAGGTGGGTGGATCACTTGAGGTCAGGAATTCAAGACCAGCCTGGCCAACATGGTGAAACCCTGTCTCTACTAAAAATACAAAAATTAGCCAGGTGCAGGGGTGCGCACCTGTAATCCCAGCTACTTGGGAGGCTGAGGGAGGAGAATCGCTTGAACCCAAGAGGCGGAGGTTGCAGTGAGCTGAGTTTGCACCACACTATACTCCAGCCTAAGCGACAGAGTAGGACTCCATCTCAAATAAATAAATAAAATAACTCCTTTAAATTTAATTCAGCTTAAGTTTTTCTTTTAACAGACCAAGTGTCTCAGTGTTTGTGCAACCCAACTGACTCCAACAGTGTGATCAGGAGACCTCACCTTGAGAAACATTCTTCCTTTGACCTTTGGGCTATTAGAACCAGGAACTGTTAGATACTTCAAAGCTAACAGTCTCAACTTCTGTTTGTCTTTCTTTTTTTGTTTGTTTTGTTTTTGTTTTGAGACAGAGTCTCACTCTGTCACCCAGGCTGGAGTGCAGTGGCAGGATCTCGGCTCACTGCAACCTCCGCCTCCCGGGTTCACACCATTCTCCTGCCTCAGCCTTCCAAACAGCTGAGCTACAGGCACCCGCCACCATGCCCGGCTTTTTTTTTTTTTTTTTTTTTTTTTTTTTTTTTTTTTTTGTATTTTTAGTAGAGACGAGGTTTCACTGCGTTAGCCAGGATGGTCTGGATCTCCTGACCTCGTGATCTGCCCGCCTCAGTCTCCCAAAGTGCTGGGATTAAGGCATGAGCCACCACGCCCAGCCTGTTTGTCTTTCTTTTCTTTGGAATTCCATCCAGGTGAACCTTGGCAGGCCTCCTGTAGGTGCAGTTTATCTCAATCCCCATCTTCCCTCCTCTTCCGCTGAAATCATATCTCCCCACTGAAGGAGGCCTCACCGTGGTAGTGAGTTGCAAGGAACTTTTCCTTATTTCAGACCCAACTGTGTAGTGGACTTCTTACTGGGAAGATTGAAAGGAGCGAGGATCTTGGCCAGGCCTGGTGGTGCATGCCTGTAATCCCAGCTACTAGGAAGGGTAAGGCAGGAGAATTGCTTGAATCCAGGAGGTGGAGGGTGCAGTGAGCTGAGATTACGCAACTCCACACCACCCTGGACAGAGTGAGACTTCGTCTCAAAAAAAAAGGAATCAGAGACCGGGTATGGTGGCTCACGCCTGTAAGTCCAGCACTTTGGGAGGCCAAGATGGGCGGATCACCTGAGGTCGAGTTCAAGACCAGCCTGGCCAACATAGCAAAACCCTGTCTCTACTAAAAATATAAAAATTTGGCTGGGTGCGATAGCTCATTCCTATAATCCCAGCACTTTGGGAGGCCAAGGCAGATCACGAGGTCAGGAGTTCGAGACCAGCCTGGCCAGCACGGTGAAACCCCGTCTCTACTAAAAATACAAAAATTAGCCAAGCATGGTGATGCATGCCTGTAATCCCAGCTACTCAGGAGGCTGAGGCAGGAGAATCACTGGAACCCAGGAGGCGGAGGTTGCAGGGAGCCGAGATTGTGCCACTGTATTCCAGCCTGGGAGACAGAGTAAGACTCCATCTCAAAAAAAAAAAAAAAAAAATTAGCCAGGTGTGGTGGCACAGACCTACAGTCCCAGCTACTTGGGAGGCTAAGGCAGGAGAATCGCTTGAACCCGGGAGGTGGAGGTTACAGTCAGCCAAGATCGTGCCATTATACTCCAGCCTGGGCGACAAGAGCAAGACTCCATCTCAAAATAAAAGGAATGAGGATCTCTACACTGGGGAACATATCAGTTTCTTGGTTAAGATTCAGAATAAACACAAACCTAAGTGGTAAGGTGATTAAAGAACCTATGTCAGAGCATTTGGCTTAAAGAGAGAGGACACTCTGGTTGGCTCTGCAAATCCCCTCTGCCTCAGATGACTCCCCCAAACCAGTTGTGTTCATGTCTCTGCCTCTCTGGTCACTGGCTCATGGATGGTCAGGACTAAGCCAGTTTGCACCGATGACATGCAAGGACAGTTTTCCTGGAGCTTCTGTGCAAAACCAGCCAGCCTTCCTCACCCTGTGGCTCTAAACAAGGCCTCGTCTCCCAGCTGCTGCCAGCAGTCATCTTATGGCCATGAGAGGAACCACCAACCTCAGGGTGAACATATTCTCTTTATTGAGGCCAATTTGAGTCAAGATATTTGTTAACTTGTAGATCCTAACTTTAAAAATCTTCAGAATTTATTATGTGAACAGAAGAGGTTTGGGAAGAAATAAAAAGAAACAGGAAAAAATTGGATCCGTTTAAGAACCAGGCTTGGGAAGAAGAAAAATTGTCTGTTTGTAAATGACATGATCTTACATATAGAAAGCCCTAAAGACACCACCAAAAACCTGTTAGAACTAATAAACGAATTTCATAAAATTGCAGGATACAAAATCAACATTAAAAAGTGCATTATCGGGGGCAGGACAAGACAGCCAACTAGGTGCAGCCGGGAAACATTTCTCCCACTGAGAGAAACCAGTCTACCAAGTAAACCATCACACCTTGGATTGATCTTCTGAGAGAAAATACTGAAACTGGATAGAGAGGCAACGCAGACATTGAGGCTGAAGATGGAGGAAGCTGGGAAGCCTGCACGGGATTGTCGAGTGCTAGGACCAGATCCTAGTCCTGAACAGGACCTAAGGGAGGAACTGTGAGGCACCATTCTCCTGTCGCAGGCCCCTGGGATCCCAGCTACAGGAGAACCCAGCGACCCCCACAGACACTTGAAATGGCAGAGGGAATGTCTGAAGAGCAGGCAGAGGCAGAGTTGGAACCTCTGTGGAGTCCAGGTTTTGCTCGTGGGGCAGCTGCAGTGATACACAACCATAGGCACCTATCCCCCGAGGCTCTCGGTCTTGCTCTGAATGACTGTAGCCCCTGAGGACCGCCAGCCTGGGAGAGAGCAGGGCCTTTTCCGCAGGACCGAGGTGCATCTGATCTACATGCCGCTCTGTACACCAGCCCCTCCCAGGGCCCCTGCCTCACTGCTCCCGCCAAGAGTATGGTCTCCACTGCCCTGTCTGAAGGTTTGGCTGGTGGCCTGGGAGCAGTTCAGCCCCCAGCACAGCCAGTGCTCAACCTAGAGGGACTAGAGAACAAAGCCACGGTCCTAGTCCCAATTGCCCAGGGTTTGTGTACACTGCTCAGGGGTATTGAGCTGGGATCTGTAGCCTGAGCTCAAGCAGTAGAGGAGCCCCCACTCTCAGACACTGAGAAGAGGAAGGCACGGGCTCATGCGCTGGTGCAGGAGCTTGGCATGTATCCCTCACAAGACCCATCCAGGTAGGGTGTAGGTCAGCTGCAGCCTCTGCCCAAGGGAGCCCCATGGCCCAGAACACCTAATAGCCCAATGATCCGGGCACAAAAGGCTAAGGGTAAAACTAGCTGGTCAGGCCTACCCCAGGGGCAGACAGTGGTGGGTGATCCAGTTGGGGGAGAATGAGCTACATGGTCCACAACAGTCTGCTGGGTAAAAAACCCCAGGCCACAGGTACCAACCAGCTGCCCACCCACAGCACCACCACCCTGCCCAGGGAATCCTCCACCCTGACCCAGTGCACCAACAGATGACCCACAGACATACCCTACAACCCATCCTGATTCTGCCAAGCACAGAGAACCAACAGGTCCCCAGGAAGTTTCCAGGTCTCCCGGTGACCTAACCTTTAGCTTGGACCGCCCCTAAGGGGGAAGTACAGCCCTCCTGGGCCTTGGAGCCAAGGCCCAGAAATAAACTTGGCCAAGGCCCAGGAATAAACTTGGTGAGAGAACCATTTCTCATCCCCCCAACTCCCCTTCCCCAGAGCACTGCAGCAAACACACTGAAATACAACAAAAAAAAGCACATAGCTGAGTAAGACCTGTCTGCTGGTCCTTACTCTTAAACACCATTGACTGGATCACAGCCTGAATTACACCACCACACAAAAATAAATTCCTTCAACACACATCGCCTGTGAAACACAAGACAGAAAATTAGCCACAACTAAGAAACGAGTACAGAGCTTTGGCCCCATGGAGGCACCCAGAAACAAAGTCCATCAACTGCACACAACATACACCACACTCAAACCCTCATGGGAAAAATAGAATATCTAAACAAAAAGCCCTATCCAGATGACAGCACCTTCAAAAAGATAAAGAAACACCAGCCTTCTCCAATGAGAAAGAATCAGCACAAGAACTCTGGCAATTCATAAAGTCAGAGTATTTCCTTGCCTCCAGAGGTTTGCACTAGCTCCCTAGCAATGGATTGAAATGTCTGAAATAACAGATATAGAGTTCAGAATCTGGATGGCAAAGAAGTTTAACAAGATTCAAGAGAAAGTTGAAACCCAATCCACGTAAGCCAGTAAAACAATCCAAGAATTGAAAAGTAACAGTCATTTTAAGAAAGAACGAAACTGAACTTGTAGAATTGAAAATTTTCCTACAGAAATTTCAAAATACAATTGGAAGCATTAACAATAGACTACACCAAGCTGAGGAAGGAATTTCAGAGTTTGAAGACTGACCCTTTGAATCAACACAGTCAGACAAAATAAAGAAAAAAAATTTTTTTTGAATGAACAAAACTTCTGAGAAATGTGGGATTATATAAAGAGACCAAACCTATAACTCATAGGCATTCCTCAGAGAGAAGAGAGAGTAAGCTACCTGGAAAACATATTTGAGTGTACTGTTCATGAGAAGTTCTCCAGTCTCACTAGAGAGGTCAATATGCAAATTCAAGAAATTCAGAGAACACCTGCAAGATATTATACAAGACAACCATACCCAAGACACATAGTCGTCAGACTTTCCAAGGTCAATGCAAAAATGAACACCTTCAAGGCAGCTAGAGGGAAGGGTCATGAACAAAGGGAACCCCATCAGTCTAACAGCAGGCTTCTCAGCAGAAACCTTCCGAGCACCTATTTTCAGCATTCTTTTTTTTTTTTTTTTTTTTTTTTGAGACGGAGTCTCGCTCTGTCACCCAGGCTGGAGTGCAGTGGCCGGATCTCAGCTCACTGCAAGCTCCGCCTCCCGGGTTTACGCCATTCTCCGGCCTCAGCCTCCCGAGTAGCTGGGACTATAGGCGCCCGCCACCTCGCCTGGCTAGTTTTTTGTATTTCTTAATAGAGACGGGGTTTCACCGTGTTAACCAGGATGGTCTCGATCTCCTGACCTCGTGATCCGCCCATCTCGGCCTCCCAAAGTGCTGGGATTACAGGCTTGAGCCACCGCGCCCGGCCCAGCATTCTTAAAGAAAAGAAATTCCAACCAAGAATGTCATATCCCATCAAACTAAACTTCATAAGCAAAGGAGAAATAAAATCCTTTGCAGACAAGCAAATGCAAAGGGAATTCATTACCAGTAGACTAAGCTTACAAAAGATCCTTAAGGGAGTTTTAACCACGGAAATGAAAGAACAATACCTCCTACTACAAAAACACCCTTGCATACTTAGCCCACAGGCCTTGTAAAGCAACTACACAATCAAGACTATAAAGCAACCAGCTAACAACATCATGACAGGAACAAAATCTCACATATCAATATTAACCTTGGATGTAAACAGTCTAAATGTCCCTCCTTAAAAGTCACAGAGTGGGCCAGGCATGGTGGCTCACACCTGTAATCCCGGTACTTTGGGAGGCCAAGACAGGCAGATCTCCTGAGGTTAGGAGTTCGAGACCAGCCTGGTCAATATGGCAAAACCTTGTCTCTACTAAAAATACAAAAATTAGCCAGGCATGGTGGTGTGTGCCTGTAATCCCAGCTACTTAGGAGGCTGAAGCAGGAGAATCACTTGAACCCGGGAGGCAGAGGTTGCAGTGAGCCAAGATCGCACCACTGCACTCCAGCCTGGGCGACAAGAGTGAAACTCTGTCTCAAAAAAAAAAAAAAAAAAAAGGAAAGAAAGAAGTCACAGAGTGGCAATTTGGATTAAAAAAAAAAAGACCCAACTGTCTGCTGTTTCCATGAGACCCCTATTACGTGCAACAACAGCCATGGGCTCCAAGTAAAGGGATGGAGAAAGATCTATCACGCAAACAGAAAACAAAAAAGCAAGGGTTGCTATCACATATCAGACAAAACAGACTTTAAAGCAACAAAGTAAAAAAGAACAAAGAAGGGCATTACATAATGATAAAGGGTTCAATTCAACAACAAGACTTAATTGTCCTAAATATACATGCACCCAACATTGGAGCACCAGGATTCACAAAACAAGTACTTCTAGCCTACAAAAAGATGTAGACAGTCACACAATAACAGTGAGGTACTTAAACACCCCACTGACAACTTTATACAGATCATCAAGACAGAAAACTAACAAAGAAATTCTAGACTTAAATTTGACACTTTACCAATTGGACCTAACAGACTTCTACAGAATACACTACCCAGCAACCACAGAGTATACATTCTTCTAATCTGCACAGGGAACATACTCTAAGATTAACCATGGCTGGGCGCAGTGGCTCATGCCTGTAATCCCAGCACTTTGGGAGGCCAAGGCAGGTGAATCACAAGGTCAGGAGTTCAAGACCAGCCTGGCCAACATAGTAAAACCCCATCTCTACTAAAAATACAAAAATTAGCCGGGCATGGCCACACACGCCTGTAGTCCCAGCTACTCAGGAGGCTGAGGCAGGAGAATCGCTTGAACCCGGGAGGTAGAGGTTGCAGTGAGCCAAGATTGTGCCACTGCACTCCAGCTTGGACAACAGAGTGAGACTTCGTCTCAAACAAACAAACAAAAAAAAAGATTAACCACGTTTGGCCATAAAGTCAGTCTCAATAAATTCAAAAAAATTAAAATCATACCAAGCAGACTCTCAGATCACAGTGGAACAAAAATATACATCAATACCAAGAAGATATCTCAAAACCACACAATTACATAGCAAGTAAACAACTTGCTTTTGAATGACTTTGAGTAAACAACAAAACTAAGGCAGAAATCAAAAAAGTATTTGAAATTAATCAAAACAGAGACACAACATACCAAAATCTTTGGAATACAGCAAAAGCAGCATTAAGAAGAAGGTTCATTATGCTAAACACCTACATTAAGAATTTAAAAAGAGCTCACATTAACAATTTCACATTGCACCTAGAGGAACTAGAAAAACAAGAACGAAACCCCAAAGCTGGAGGAAGAAAAGAAATAACTAAAATCAGGGCAAAATCAAACAAAATTGAGATCCAAAAATGCATACAAAGGATTGATGAAACAAAAAATTGGTTCTTTGAAAGGATACACAAGATACATAGACTGCTAGCTAGATTAACAAAGAAAAACAGAAGATTCAAATAAGCACAATCAGAAATGACAACAATAACATTACGCGCCTGTGGTCCCAGCTACTAGGAAGCTGAAGCAGGAGGATGGCTGGAGCCCGGGAAGTTGAGGCTGCAGTGAGCTGAGATTGTGCCACTGCACAGCAGCCTGGGTGAAGAGCAAGACACTGTCTCAAATAAATAAATATATTTTTAAAATAATAATAATCCCATTAAAGAGTGGGTAAAGGACATGAACAGACACTTCTCAAAAAAAGACATACAAGCAGCCAACAAACATATGAAAAAATGTTCATCATCCCTAATCATCAGAGAAATGCAAATTAAAACCACAATTAGATACTATCTCACACCAGTCAGAATGGCTATTACACAAAAAAGAAAAATAAGAGATGTCAGCCAGGGCTACAGAGAAAAGAGAAGGCTTACACACTGTTCTTGGGAATGTTAATTACTTCAGCCACTCTGGAAAGTGGTTTGAAGACTTCTCAAAAAGCTAAAAACAGAATTAACATTCAACCCAGAAATCCCATTACTGCGTACATACCCAGAGGAAAATAAATCATTCTACCAAAAAGACACATGCACCCATGTGTTCACTGCAGCACTATTTACAATAGCAAAGCCATGGAATCAACCCAGGTGCCCATCAGTGATGGAGTGGATAAAGAAACTGTAGTATGCATACACCATGGAATACTACACAGCAATAAAAAAATGATTCTCCACATGGCGCAGCTGGAGGTCATTATCCTAAGCAAACTAATGCAGACACAGAAAACCAAATGCTACATATTCTCACTTATAAGTAGGAGCTAAACATTGGATACACATGGACATAAAGATGGGAACAGTAGACACTGGGGACTAAAGAGAGGGGAGGGAGGAGGGCCAGGGTTAAAAAAACCACCTATTGGATACTAAGCTCACTACCTAGATGACAGGTACGATCATACTGCAAACTTCAGCATCACACAACAGACCTTTGAAACAAATGTGCACATCTATACCTCCCCCCCGAATCTAAAATAAAATTTGAAAAAGAAAAAATAAAATAAAAAATTAGTTGCATTTCTATAATATATACTAACAACAAACTGCTTGAAAATGAAATTAAGAAAACATTCCCATTTAAACTGGCATCAAAAAGAATAAACTTAAGAATAAGTTTAACCAAGGAGGTAAAAGATCTGTACAATAAGAACCATAAAACACGGATGAAAGAAATTGTAGAAGATACAAATAGAATAATTAATACCATTAAAATGCTCATACTATACAAAGTGATGTGCAGATTCAGGCAATCCCTATGAAAATTCAATGATGTATTTCACAGAAATTTTTTTTAAATCCTGAAATTTGTGTGGAGCCAAAAAAGACCCCAAATAGCTTGGGCAATCTTGAGAAAGAAGAATAAAGATAGAGGCATCATACATCCTGATCTCAAAGTATATTACAAAGATACAGTAATTAAAACAGTATAGTACTTGTATTAAAAATAGACACATAGGCCAAGCATGGTGGCTCATACAAAGTATATTACAAAGATACAGTAATTAAAACAGTATAGTACTTGTATTAAAAATAGACACATAGGCCAGGCATGGTGGCTTATGCCTATAATCCCAGCACTTTGGAAGGCTGAGGCAGGTGGATCACCTGAGGTCAGAAGTTTGAGACCAGCCTGGCCAACATGATGAAACCCCATCTCTACTAAAAGTACAAAAATTAGCTGAGCATGGTGATGGGCACCTGTAATCCTAGCTACTTGGAAGGCTGAGACATGAGAATCACTTGAACCCGAGAGGCAGAGGTCGCAGTGAGCCAAGATTACACCATTGCACTCCACCCTGGACAACAGAGTGAGACTCTGTCTCAAATAAATAAATAAATAAATAAAAACAGGCACATAGACCAATTGAACCCAATAGAAAGTTCAGAAATACACCCATATATACATGGTCAACTAGCCTTCAGCAAAGGCACCAAGAATACACAATGAGAAAATGATAGTATCTTCAATAAATCATGTTGGAAAAATGAAATATCCAAATGCAAAAGAATGAAACTGGATCTTTACCTTACACAATACACAGAAATTAACTCAAAATAGATTAAAGAGTTAAATGTAAGACCTAAAACTGTAAACTTCTAGAAGAAGAGAGGAGAAAAGCTCCATGTCATTGGTCTTGGCAAAGGTTTTTTTTAGTATGACACCAAAAGCACAGGCAGCAAAAGCAAAAATAGACAAGGGGAATTACCGCAAACTAAAACACTTCTGAGCAGTCAAGGAAAAAACAAAATGAAAAAGCAACCTATGGAATGGAGAAAATATTTGCAAACCATGTATCTGATAAGTGTTTTTTTTTTCTTTAGTTTTAATATCTTTTTTAAAATATATTTATTTTAATTTTTGTGAGTACATAGTAGGGGTATTTATGGCATATGATAAGGATTAAATATCTAAAATATATATGGAATTCATGCAACTCAATAGCAAAAAATATATATAACCCAATTGAAAAATGGGCAAAGGACCTGAATAGACATTTTTCCAAAAAAGATATACAAATGGTTAAAGTGTATATGAAAAGGTACTCAACATCACTAATCAGGGAAATGCTAATCAAAACCACAATGAGACATCATCTCACACCTGTTAGATGGCTACCACCAAAAGGCCAAAAGATAACAAGTGTTGGCAAGGATGTAAAGAAAACACTTAAATGTTGTTGGTGGGAATGTAAATTGGTGCAGCCATTCTGAAAAACAGTGTGAAGGTTCCTCAAAAAATTAAAAATACAGGCCGGGCATGGTGGCTCACTTTGGGAGGCCAAGGCAGGCAGACTAAATGAGAAATTGATAATGATAAATAATTGATATATTAACGATGAAATAACTACTATGTATACTTTGCTACAATAAATAATAATGATAATGGGAGGGGACTCATGTTATTTGAATGTGGAGCTTCGTGTTAATTCGTCCAACTAACCTATCACGTGCTGCTCTCTGGAGCGTGGGGACAGACGATAGCGCTGAGCATAACTGGGAACAGAAAAATAAATTGGCAGGGGTGGGGGGACTCAGCTTAGTTGAGAGTGAGATTTTGTAGAGAATGAACATGACCAATATCAGAAGTTTCTCAGAGCCACAGTTGAGCTGCTTTTTCTGCTGGTTTCAGGTGACTGCAAAACAGCCGCACAGGTGTGGGCCTGAAACCCGCGTAATGGAGCTTTCCCCTCCTCCCTGGATTCAGCCACACCCAGGGTGAATGACATTTGGCTGCAAAACTTAATAGTTTGGGGAGTTTGGGGGTTTTTGTTTTTTGTTTTTTGTTTTGAGATCGAGTCTCGCTCTGTCTCCCAGGCTGGAGTGTCGTGATGTGATCTTGGCTCACTGCAACCTCTACCTCCCGGGTTCAAACGATTCTCCTGCCTCAGCCTTCCCAGTAGCTGGGATTACAGGCCCCGCCAGCAAGTCCAGCTAATTTTTGTATTTTAGGAGAGATGAG
The DNA here is from genome assembly GCF_037993035.2 of Macaca fascicularis. Classification (NCBI taxonomy): domain Eukaryota; kingdom Metazoa; phylum Chordata; class Mammalia; order Primates; family Cercopithecidae; genus Macaca; species Macaca fascicularis. The sequence goes on from NC_088386.1 coordinate 126,535,368, forward strand.
GGTTTCACCATGTTGGCCGTCTCAAACTCCTAACTTCAAGTGAGCCTCCTGACTCAGCCTCTCAAAGTGCTGGGATTACAGGTGTGAGCCACCGCACCTGTCCAATTTAATGGTTTAAGAGAAAATGAGGCCAGGCACAGTGGCTCACACCTGTAATCCCAGCACTTTGGGAGGCCAAGGCTGGTGGATCACTTGAGGTCAGGAGTTCGAGACCAGCCTGACCAACATGGTGAAACCCCATCACTTCTAAAAATACAAAAATTAGCCAGGCGTGGTGGTGCACACCTGTAATCCCAGCTACTCGGGCAGCTGAAGCAGGAAAATCGCTTGAACCCAGGAGGCGGAGGTTGCAGTGAGCCAAGATCATGCCACTGCACTCCAGCCTGGGTGACAAGAGCAAAACTCCATCTCAAAAAAAAAAAAAAAAAAGAGAAAGCAAAACAAAAGTGAGGAAATCAAGGGGAGGGAAATCACTGCCCCAGCTCGGGGTTCTTGCCCGGAGGAAGGAGCTGCGCTGTCACAGTCCGTTTCAGGCACCCTCCAGGAAACCTCCAACCCCCAGCTGCAGTGCCTGCATGACAAAAGGTCAAGTTCAAGGGCCTGGCTTCCCCTCCGTTCTCCCCCACCCCCAACCCCCAGCAACACAGGAAGCAGGGTTCACTCTTCTTGCACCAGTGCACTTACAGGAAGTCAGCTGCTGTCACAAGTGCAGCCTCCTGAGAGCCCGGGCCCTTTCCCAGAACCCCACCCATACCTGGTGGGGCCGATGTCCAGCTAGGGTGCTGCACTAAAGCCCTACACAGAACTGAAGCATTAACGTGCTTTTAACCCAGTTGGGGAAAAGCCACTGCCCTGAGCCCCTTGAAAGAACTGAGGAAATGCCACCCCAAAATATGCCGCTTTGGTGTGCTGATCACTTCGAGCTGAAGACACTTGAGAAACATCAAAGGCAGAGAGATGTTTTCCCTGAACTCCCCCTATCTGCCTAAAGACAGATCCCCAATCCCCTCCCAGGGAGTTTTGGGGAAATGAAAATCAAAACCACAGTGACGTACCATCTCACACCTGTTAGACAGCTAGCATCAAAAGGTGAAAGGTAAGAGGTGTTGGCAAGGATGTAGAGAAAATACGTATGTGTTGTTGGTGGGAATGTAAATTGGTGCTGCCATTCTGTAAAACAGTGTGAAGTTTCCTCAAAAAATTAAAAATAGGGCCTAGGTGGGGGTGGCTGGCAAAATGGCCAAATAGGAACGGTTCCAGTCTGCAGCTCCCAGCAAGATCAACGCAGAAGGCAGGTAATTTCTGCATTTCCAACTGAGGTACCTGGCTCACCTCACTGGGACTGGTTAGACAGTGGGTGCAGCCCACAGAGGGTGAGCCAAAACAGGGTGGGGTGTCGCCTCAACTGGGAAGCCCAAGAGGTCAGGAAACTCCCTCCCCTAGCCAAGGGAAGCCATGAGGGACTGTGCCATGAGAAACAGTGCACTCCAGCCCAGATACTACACTTTTCCCACGGTCTTTGCAACCCACAGACCAGGAGATTCCCTCAGGTGCCTACACCACAAGGACCCTGGGTTTCAAGCACAAAACTGGGCAGCCATTTGGGCAGACACCAAGCTAGCTGCAGGAGTTTTCTTTCCATAACCCAGTGGCGCCTGGAGCAGCAGTGAGACAGAACCATTCACTCCTCCAGAAAGGGGGCTGAAGCCGGGGAGCCACGTGGTCTAGCTCAGCAGATCCCACCCCCACAGAGCCCAGCAAGCTAAGACAGACTGGCTTGAAATTCTTGCTGGCAGCACAGCAGTCTGAAGTTGACCTGGGACACTCAAGCTTGGTGGGGGGAGGGGTGTCCACCATGACTAAGGCTTGAGTAGGTGGATTTTCCCTCACAGTGTAAACAAAGCCACTGGGAAGTTCAGAATAGGTGGAGCCCTCCACAGCTCAGCAAAACCACTGTAGCCAGACTGCCTCTCTAGAGTCCTCCTCTCTGGGCAGGGCATCTCTGAAAGAAAGGCAGCAGCCCCAGTCAGAGGCTTATAGATAAAACTCCCACCTCCCTGGGATAGACACCTGGGGGAAGGGGCGGTTGTGGGTGCAGCTTCAGCAGATTTAAATATTCCTGCCTGCTGGCTCTGAAGAAACCAGCAGATCTCCCAGAACAGCACTCAAGCTCTGCTGAGGGACAGACAGTCTCCTCTAGTGAGTCCCTGACCCCTGTGCCTCCTGACTGGGAGATATCCCCCAGCAGGGGTCGACAGACACCTCATACAGGAGAGCTCTGGCTAGCAATTGGCAGGTGCCTCTCTGGGACGAAGCTTCCAGAGGAAGGAGCAGGCAGCAATCTTTGCTGTTCTGCAGCCTCTGCTGGTGATACCCAGGCAATCAGGGTCTGGAGTGGACCTCTAGCAAATTCCAGCAGACCTGCAGAAGAGGGACCTGACTGTTAGAAGGAAACTAACAAACAGAAACCAATAGCATCAACATCAACACAAAGGACAACCACACAGAAACCCCATGGAAAGGTCACCAACATCAAAGACCAAAGCTAGATAAATCCACAAAGATGAGGAAAAACCAGAGCAAAAAGGCTGAAAATTCCAAAAACCAGAATGCCTCTTCTCCTCCAAAGGATCACAACTCCTTACCAGCAAAGGCACAAAACTAGACAAAGAAGGAGTATGACAGATTGACAGAAGTAGGCTTCAGAAAGTGGGTAATAACAAACTCCTCCAAGCTAAAGGAGCATGTTCTAACCCAATGCAAGGAAGCTAAAAACCTTGAAAAAAGGTTAGAGGAATTGCTAACTAGAATAACCAGTTTAGAGAAGAATAAAAATGACCTGATGGAGCTGAAAAACACAGCACAAGAAGCATACACAAGTATCAATAGCCAAATCGATCAAGTGGAAGAGAGGATATCAGAGATTGAAGATCAAATTAATGAAACAAAGCGTGAAGACAAGATTAGAGAAAAAAGAATGAAAAGAAATATGGGACTATGTGAAAAGACCAAATCTACGTTTGATTAGTGTACCTGAAAGTGACAGGGAAAATGGAACCCAGTTGGAAAACACTCTTCAAGATATTATCCAGGAGAACTTCCCCCAACCTAGCAAAACAGGCTAATATTCAAACTCAGGAAATACAGAGAACACCACAAAAATACTCCTCAAGAAGAGCAACCCCAAGACACATAATCGTCAAATTCACCAAGGTTGAAATAAAGGAAAAAATGTTAAGGTCAGTCAGAAAGAAAGGTCAGGTTACCCACAAAGAGAAGCCCATCAGACTAACAGCAGATCTCTCTGCAGAAACCCAACAAGCCAGAATAGAGTGGGGGGCATTATTCAACATTCTTAAAGAAAAGAATTTTCAACCCAGAATCTCATATCCAGCCAAGCTAAGCTTCATAAGTGAAGGAGAAATAAAATCCTTTACAGACAAGCAAATGCTGAGAGATTTTGTCACCACCAGGCCAGCCTTACAAGAGCTCCTGAAGGAAGCACTAAATATGGAGAGAAAAAACCGGTACCAGCCACTGCAAAAACATATCAAATTGTAAAGACCATCGACACTATGAAGAAACTACATCAACTAATGGGCAAAATAACCAACTAGCATCATAATGAAAGAATCAAATTCACACATAACAATATTAACCTTAAATGTAGATGGACTAAATGCCCCAATTAAAAGACACAGATGGGCAAATTGGATAGAGAGTCAAGACCCATTGGTGTGCTGTGTTCAGGAGACCCATCTCATGTGCAGAGACACACATAGGCTCTAAATAAAGGGATGAAGGAATATTTACTAAGCAAATGGAAAGCAAAAAAAAAAAAAAAAACACAGCAGGGGTTGTAATCCTAGTCTCTGATAAAACAAACTTTAAACCAACAAAGATCAAAAAAGACAAAGAAGGGCATTGCACAATGGTAAAGGCATCAATGCAACAAAAAGAGCTAGCTATCCTAAATATATATGCACCCAAAACAGGAGCACCCAAAATCATAAAGCAAGTTCTCACAGACCTACAAAGAGACTTAGACTCCCACACAATGACAGTGGGAGATTTTAACACCCCACTGTCAATATTAGACAGATCAACAAGACAGAAAATTAACAAGGATATTCAGGACTTGAACACAGCTCTGGACCAAGCAGAACTAATAGACATCTACAGAACTCTCCACCTGTAAATCAACAGAATATACATTCTTCTCAGCACCACATCACACTTATTCTAAAATTGACCACATAATTGGAAGTAAAACACTCCTCAGCAACTGCAAAAAAAATGGAAATAATAACAAACAGTCTCTCAGACCACAGTGGAATCAAATTAGAACTCAGGATTAAGAAACTCACTGAAAACCACACAATGGCATGGAAACTGAACAACCTGCTCCTGAATGACTACTGGGTAAATAACGATATTAAGGCAGAAATAAATGTTATTTCAAACCAATGAGAAAAAAGACAGAAGGCACCAGAATCTCTGGGACACAGCTAAAGCAGTATTTAGAGGGAAATATATAGCATTAAATGCCCATAGGAGAAAGCAGGAAAGATCTAAAATTGACACCCGAACATCACAGTTAAAAGAACTAAAGAAGAAAGAGCAAACAAATTCAAAAGCTGGCAGAAGACGAGATATAACTAAGATCACAGCAGAACTGAAAGAGAGAGAGACACGAAGAATCCTTCAAAAAATCAGTGAATCCAGGAGCTGATTTTTTTAAAAGATCAACAAACAGATAGACCACAAGCCAGATAATAAAGAAGAAAACAGAGAAGAATCAAATAGAAACAATAAAAAACGATAAAGGGAATATAACCACTGATCCCACAGAAATACAAACTACCGTCAGAGAATACTCTAAACACCTCTACACAAATGAAATAGAAAATCGAAAAGAAATGGATAAATTCCTAGACACATACACTCTCCTAGGACTAAACCAGGAGGAAGTCGAATCCCTGAATAGAGCAATAATAAGTTCTGAAATTGAGGCAGTAATTAATAGCCTACCAACCAAGAAAGCCCAGGACCAGATGTATTCATAGCCAAATTCTACCAGAGGTACAAAGAGGAGCTGGTACCATTCTTTCTGAAACTATTCCAAACAATAGAAAAAGAGGGACTCCTCCCCAACTCATTTTATGAGGGCAGCATCATCCTGACACCAAAACCTGGCAGAGACACAACAAAAAAAAAAGGAAATTTCAGGCCAATATCCCTGGTGAACATTGATGCAAAAATCCTCAATAAAATACTGGCAAACCGAATCCAGCAGCACATCAGAAAGCTTATCCACCACACTCAAGTTGGCTTCATCTCTGGGATGCAAGGCTGGTTCAATACACAAATTAATAAACATAATCCATCACATAAACAGAACCAATGACAAAAACCACATGACTATCTCAATAGATTCAGAAAAGGCCTTCGATAAAATTTAACACCGCTTCATGCTAAAAATTGTCAATAAAATAGGTATTGATGGGACATATTTCAAAACAATGAGAGTATTTATGACAAACCCACAGCCAATATCATACTGAATGGGCAAAAGCTGGAAGCATTCCCTTTGAAAACCAACCTAAGACAAGGATGCCCTCTCTCACCACTCCTATTCAACATAGTATTGGAAGTTCTGGCCATGGCAATCAGACAAGAGAAACAAATAGAGGGTACTCAGCTAGGCACGGTGGCTCACACCTGTAATCCCAGCACTTTGGGAGGCCAAGGCAGGCGGATCACCTGAGGTTGGGAGTTTGAGACCAGCCTGACCAACATGAAGAAACCCCGTCTCTACTAAAAAAAAAATACAAAATTAGCCAGGCATGTTGGTGCATGCCTGTAATCCCAGCTACTCAGGAGGCTGAGGCAGGAGAATCACTTGAACCCAGGAGTTGGAGGTTGCAGTGAGCCGAGATCATGCCATTGCACTCCAGCCTGGGCAACAAGAGTGAAACTCCATCTCAAAAAAAAAAAAAAGAAAGAAAGTGTATTCTAATAAAGAGGGGAAGTCAAATTTTCTGTTTGCAGATGACATGACTGTATATTTAGAAAACCCCATTGTCTCAGCCCAAAATCTCCTTAAGCTGATAAGCAACTTCAGCAAAGTTTCAGGATACAAAACCAATGTGCAAAAATCACAAACATTCCTGTACACCAATAATAGACAAACAGCGAGCCAAATCATGAGTGAATTCCCATTTGCAATTGCTACAAAAAGAATAAAATACCTAGGAATCCAATTTACAAGGGATGTGAAGGACCTCTTCAAGGAGAACTACAAACCACTGCTCAACAAAATAAGAGAAGACACAAACAAATGGAAGAACTTCCATGCTCATGGATAGGAAGAATCAGTATCATAAAAATGGCCATACTGCCCAAAGTAATTTATAGATTCAATGCTATCCCCATCCAACTACCATTGACTTTCTTCACAGAATTAGAAAAAGCTACTTTAAATCTTATGTGGAACCATAAAAGAGCCCATATAGCCAAGACAATCCTAAGCAAAAAGAACGAAGCTGGAGGCATCACGCTACCTGACTTCAAACAATACTACAAGGCTATAGTAACCAAAACAGCAAGGTACTGGTACCAAAACAGATATATAGACCAATGCAACAGAACAGAGGCCTCAGAAATAACACCACACACCTACAACCATCTGATCTTTGACAAACCTGACAAAAGCAAGCAATGGGGAAAGGATTCTCTATTTAATAAATGATGTTGGGAAAACTGGCTAGCCATATGCAGAAAATTGAAATTGGACCCCTTCCTTACACCTTAAAAAAAAATTAACTCAACACAGATTAAAGATTTAAATGTAAGACCTAAAACCATAAAAACCCTAGAAGAAAACATAGGCAATACCATTCAGGACATAGGCATGGGCAAAGACTTCATGACTAAAACACCAAAAGCAATGGCAACAAAAGCCAAAATTGATGAATGGGATCTAATTAAACTAAAGAGCTTCTGCACAGCAAAAGAAACTACCACCAGAGTGAACAGGCAACCTACAGAATGGGAGAAGAATTTTGCAATCTACTCATCTGACAAAGGGCTAATATCCAAAATCTACAAAGAATGTAAACAAATTTACAAGAAAAAAACAACCTCATCAAAAAGTGGTCAAAGGATATGAACAGACACTTCTCAAAAGGAGACATTTATGCAGCCAACAGACATATGAAAAAAGGCTCATCATTACTGGTCATCAGAGAAATGCAAATCAAAACCACAATGAGATACTATCTCACGTCAGTTAGAATGGTGATCATTAAAAAGTCAGAAAACAACAGATGCTGGAGAGAATGTAGAGAAATAGGAACGCTTTTACACTGTTGGTGGGACTGTAAATTAGTTTAGCCATTATGGAAGACAGTGTGGCGATTCCTCAAGGATACAGAACCAGAAATACCATTTGACTCAGCCATTACTGGGTCATACCACTACTGGGTATGTACCCAAAGATTATAAATCATTCTACTAAAAAGACGCATGCACCTTTGGGAGGCCAAGGCGGGTGGATCACCTGAGGTCAGGAGTTCAAGGCCAGCCTGGACAACATGGTAAAACCCCATCTCTACTAAAAATATAAAAAATTAGCTGGGCATGGTGGTGGATCCCTGTAATCCTAGCTACTCAGGAGGCTGAGGCAGAATTGCTTGAACCCAGGAGGCAGAGGTTGCAATGAGCTGAGATCGTGCCACTGCACTCCAGCCTGGGCAACAAAAGTGAAACTTTGTCTCAAAAAAAAAAAAGACACATGCACATGTATGTTTATTGCAGCACTATTCACAAGAGCAAAGACTTGGAACCAATCCAAATGCTCATCAATGATAGACCGGATAATGAAAATGTGGCACATATACACCATGGAATACTATGCAGTTATAAAAAAGGATGCGTTCATGTTCTTTGCAGGGACATGAATGAAGCTGGAAACCATCATTCTCAACAAACTAACACAGGAACAGAAAACCAAACACTACATGTTCTCACTCATAAGTGGGAGATGTACAATGAGAACATATGGACACAGGGAGGGGAACATCACACACCAAGGCCTGTTAGGGGCTGGGGGCTGGGGGAGGAATAGCATTAGGAGAAATACCTAATGTCGATGATGGGTTGATGGCTGCAGCAAACCACCATGGCACGTGTATACCTATGTAACAAACCTGCATGTTCTGCACATGTATCCCAGAACTTCCCAGTCAACAACCTGACATCAGGAATCCTTCTGGAACCTGCTTCTGACTTCTACAGGTGTCAGTTCTGATCAGTAGGAGCACACAGAATGAAAGGCAGGGCTCTCCTGCAAAGGTTGTTTTTTTATTCTGATTTTAGCAAGTAAAACTCTACTTGAAATTTGCGTTTGACCACGGGTTCTCTCCCCTAAAATTCCCATACTCATCCCAACCTGATGCCGCTGTTCAGATTCTCCAGAAAGTCTACACTGCCCTCTCGTGGCAGAATGTTGCTATTGCATAGTCTCCTTTCAAAGCATCCTGTAACGTTTCTTCGTGTAAGTCAAGCTGTTGTCCATCCCGGAAAAATAGAACTCTTCTCAACCTTCTAAACGAAGATCACAAAATCAAGGTCACAGTGCTATTATTACTTCTAAATGAAGGTGGAATAACATAAAGAATAGGTGCACGAGATGGTTTTGATATGTGGCAGTTCATGTGCCCACAAATGGGATTATGGCCCACATAGAGAACACTTAATTCAAATTGTGACGTGGATACTGTGCCTTCGATGCTCTTCCATCCCCTTTATGATCTTTCCATCCTCCTAGGTCCCTGGGGACCTAGGAGTCTCCAGGAACAATGTATTTCTGCCCACCCTAGATTTCTCTCTAGGCTAGAATGCTCTGAAGCGCGGCCTCCAGAGCAACTCTAAGGTCACACAGCAGTGATGCAGGGGACACTGAAGTTGCAGAGAAGTAAAGTGGCACCTAGATACCCAACTGTACAGCCTCCACTGGAGCACAGGGTCTGTCAGCTTCCGTGGCCTGCTCTGTAGACTCTCACATTGTGAGGGCTTTCTTTCAGTGGAGTCTCAGAGGCGGCCTGAGCAGAGAAGAAAACACTGGGTTATGGAGTGAGCTTAACTACGGCAGACAGTTGTCTTTTTGAGGGGAGATGAGAAGTGGGTTGTTGTAAGTGGATGCCATCTCGGGGAGGGGATTCATCCCCACGGCGTGAATTAATGCCATCTGATCGTTGCTCTGGAGGTGGTGGATGTGGAAATGGATCTCAGACAGAGCTGGCTTTGACAGGGCCCCTTGTCAGTGGGAGCTCCCTCTGGCAGACACAGAATCAAACACCTCAAACACTTGGGAGGGGTCCCATATACAGAACAAGATGTGTCTTCTCAGACTGACAGCCATGGCTGAGATGGCCTCACAGCTCCGGCCCCAGGAAATATCTAGCCATAGCGTCTGCCAGGGGCAGCTAAGCGTTCGCAGCAAGTACAACAGCACCTGGAGTTGCCCGTTTCCCTGTTTTATGGGAAGAGAAGCAGCCGCCATAAACAAGAGAACTTCATGCCACAAATCCTGAAAGTTAAAAATCACAAGCGACAAAGAAATCTTAACATCTTCCCAGCACCAACACAGAATCGTTCATAAATCCGACATGTTTACTAGATGAAGACTGTGACCTCTTTCAAATGTCTGTGGTCACTACTCTTTTCATTTGGCCTTTTTGAAGAATGTTGACTGTGGACCACATTGCTTCACCGTCCCACCGCTGCTAAGTGTCACACGGCGTCATCTTCCCTCCCTGCCTGCCGTGAGGCCCTTCCTGCCCAGCTGCCTCACAGCAATTCATAGAAGGATTAGTAGGTTATATTTATAATTTTCAAAAACTTTAGAAACATGCAAATGTAAAATGAACATGTCAATGGTTTGATTCAAATCTTTCATTAACAAGGGAAGCCGAAATACGCTAAAACTGGTTCAAAGGAGAACTTGAAGAATTGAGATTTACATTGTCAGTTCAGTGAAAGGAATGCTGAAATGAATTTGCTAATCTATGCAAAACTGGTTAATATACTACTAGGCAATAAACTATATAAATCATCTTTTCTACAAGACAGTAAATAATTATATCTCTCCAATGCAAAATGCATTTTCATTGCTATAGGCTAGAATCATTTACAAAACTTTCAGATAAGAATCTTTATATTATTATTCCTTTTCTGCAAGTTAACCTCTACCTCTTAGAGTTGTAAAATACCCTGGCTAATAAAAAGTTAATCAAGATTACATAGCAACCACTGCATTGAAGGAATACTCAGTCATTTATTTTATTTTATTTTATTTTGAGATGGAGTCTCACTCTGTCACCCAGGCTGGAGTGTAGTGGCACAATCTCGGCTCACTGCAACCTCCGTCTTCTGGGTTCAAGCAATTTTCCTGCCTCAGCCTCCCGAGTAGCTGGAATTACAAGTGCCCACCATCACACCCGGCTGATCTTTGTATTTTTGGTAGAGACAGGGTTTCACCATGTTGGCCAGGCTGGTCTCGAACTCCTAACCTCAGGTGATCCACCCGCCTCGGCCTCCCAAAGTGCTGGGATTACAGGAGTGAGACACCGCGCCCAGCCTCTCAGTCATCGCTTAATTGTTCTTGAAAATGTATAAAGTATGTGGATTTGATGTGTTAAGGAAAACTGGGCCATTGGTCTCCAGCCTTCTCCTTTCTGAAAATGTGGTTTATGTAAATGCCAAAACTCCTTTATAAATTCTGAGCCCATCAGTAAGTTTTCCCCCTGTAACACTGGGTTTTGCCCAGGTGCATTTCTGCCAGCTGGGAGGCAGCCTGAAGTCCTGGCAAGCCAGGCTGGCATTCGAGAGAGTTCAGTGTAATTGCAACGCAGAAGAGTTCCTGAACCTGGCCTTCCTGGAGACACGTCAGGGAGGCCCTGGGAGCAAACTTTTTCTACACTGGACCAGATGGTAACTATTTTAGACTTTGCAGGCCGTAAAGTCTCTGTAGCAACTACTCAACTCTGCCACTGTAGCACAAAAGCAGCCTTAGAGCACAGATGAACAAATGGGCATGGCTGTGTTCCAATAAAACTTTATTTACAAAACAGGCCATGGGCTGGATTTGGCACATGGGTCACAATTTGTCTACCTCTGGTAGGGAGAATACAGGAGCTTTCATTCATTCACACAGTTAATATTAGCTGTGATTCTAAGTGAGCCATCCCTAAACCGATCCCATCCCTGCCCTTACTGAGGTCCTGGTATGGTGGAACACATAGTTTAAATAAGGAATTTTAATAAAATGTAATGGCAGAGATGGCAAGTCGGACAAACCTAGTCCAATGAGAAAACACCACTTAAGTTGAAACATAAATACGTATTAAGACGCTGAATTTGAGGTTCTTGTGACATATCCAAGTAGCAACGTTATTGGACAGGTGTTTGTAATACGTCTACAGCTCAGAAAGCCAGCCTGGGCCGGATGCGGTGGCTCACGCCTATAATTCCAGCACTTTGGGAGGGCAAGGCGGGCAGATCACCTGAGGTAGGGAGTTTGAGACCGGCCTGACCAAAATGGAGAAACTCAGTTTCTATTAAAAATACAAAATTAGCCGGGTGTGGTGGCGCACACCTGTAATCCCAGCGACTCTGGAGGCTGAGGCAGGAGAATTGCTTGAACCTAGGAGGCGGAGGTTGCAGTGAGCCGAGATCATGCCATTGCACTCCAGCCTGGGCAACAGAGAGAGACTCCGTCTCAAAAAAAAAAAGAAAGAAAGCCAGCCTGGGCTGCAGATCAGATCTGGAAGCCACCGAAGCCTCGGGGGTGGCTGACGTTGCCTGGGAGGGTGAGTGGGTAAGAGGAGCTGTGTGAGTGACTAGACCCTGTGCTTCTCAAACTTGAGCGTGCAGCTCACTCACCTGCAGGGCTTCTCAAAACACAGACTGTGGGGCCTCGCCCTCGAAGGCTCAGATTCAGTACATCTGGTTCGAGGCCAAAGAATTTGCATTTCATTCAAGTTCCCAAAGAAGAAGGTACATCTGGAGTTTAGTCAAGTTTTGAGAAAAGGGCTTTTCATTACAAGCAGAGCGTAACCAGGAAAGACGGCTCCTTGCACCCACCAGAGGAATAAAAACATCTTTTAAGAAAAGTCCAAGATTCTGACATTTTGGTTGCAAGGTGAAGAAATAAGCTCCAACTTAAAAAAATCATCATCATCATGAGATACATCCATTTCACTGACATTAGTCATCTTAGACTATCTAATGCAGAGCAATAAATTCTTTCCATGATGTTGGACATCTCTTGGACCTCCCTGTAAATAATTTTTTTTTCTTCTTGAGATGGAGTTTCACTCTGTTGCCTAGGCTGGAGTGCGGTGGCGAGATCTCAACTCACTGCAACCTCCCTCTCCCGGGTTCAAGCAATTCTCTTGCCTCAGCCTCCCGAGTAACTGGGATTGCAAGCGCCAGTCACCACGTCTGGCTAATTGTTTTTGGAATTTTTAGTAGAGATGGGGTTTCACCACGTTGGCCAGGCTGGTCTCGAACTCCTGACCTCAGGTGATCTGCCTGCCTCGGCCTCCCAAAGTGCTGGGATTACAGGAGTGAGGCACCACGCCCCGCCCCTGTAAATAATTTTTAAAGAGGCAACCTCAATGGGCACTGATCAGAGAAACAGAAGTCACTAGAGCACGAGCTATCTGAAGGTGGCAATCCTCCATTCACTGGGCAACGCTAGCCCCTGACTTAATTTCATTACAATGAAGGTGAATGTGGCTCTGGTCACTGTTGCTCCAACCCAGAAAATATTCTGGCTGCAATGAGCCCTGGAAGAGACAGATCTCAAAATTTACTGAGGTTAGAACCAAAGCACCTCGGAGTCAGGCAGCCATCGGTCGGATTTCTAAAAATGTCATTTACTTTGAGTGGCCTAGGGCACATTACTTCATTTGTGTGTGTGTGTGGTTTGTGTGGTTTTTGTTTTTTTTGTTGTTGTTGTTGTTGTTGTTGTTTTGAAATGGAGTCTTGCTCAGTTGCCCAGGCTAGAGTACAACGGTGCTACCTCAGCTCACTGCAACCTCTGCCTCCTGGGTTCAAGTGATTCTGTTGCCTCAGCCTCCCAAGTAACTGGGATTACAGGCCCCTACGACCATGCCTGGCTAATTTTTGTATTTTTAGTAGAGACTGGGTATCTCAAACTCCTGACCTCAGGTGATCCACCCGCCTTGGCCTCCCAAAGTGCTGGGATTACAGATATGAGTCACCACACCTGGCCTAGGGCACGTTACTTTCTACGTGCTTATTTCCTTATATGAGAATATAAATAACTATAACGTGTTTTGAAAGATACATTTTAAAAAGTATGTGAAAAGAACAGAATTCTTGGCCTGTGGTAAGTACTCTATAAACGTTAACTATTTTTGCCAGTATTTCCATTTTCACTGTTGTTTGGAGAAGAAATGAAAAGTTGAAGAGAGTGTTTAATCAGTTCATAAAGTTGCCAAGGGACTTTAACAGCTCATGAGAGGAAAATGCTAAAACAGAAAATCTCCCAGCCTTAGGGAAGAAGCTTAAGGGAGTTACACAGGAAGTTTAATGGGCTTTATATTTGTGTGTAATAAACACACATCATAAGAAAGGAATGCCCGTGGCCAGGCATGGTGGCTCACGCCTGTAATCCCAGCACTTTGGGAGACAGAGGCGGGTAGATCACCTGAGGTCAGGAGTTCAAGACCAGCCTGGTTAATATGGTGAAATCTGTCTCTACTAAAAATACAAAAATTAGCTGGGCATGGTGGCACACGTCTGTAATCCCATGTACTAAGGAGGCTGAGGCAGGAGAATCACTTGAGCCCGATGGCAGAGGTTGCAGTGAGCCAAGATCGTGCCACTGCACTCCAGCCTGGGTGACAGAGGGAGATACTGTCTGGAAAAAAAAGAAAAAGAAAAAAAATCATTTCATTTCCAAGCTTACAAATAACTGGCAACAAATCTTTTTGCAGAAATCACTAGAACAAAGTACTCTCCATCACAGCTGAGAAAGGATTTGATTTCACTTGGAACAGCTGCAGGCGGAGAGACTGAAATGTTCCTGCCATTGATAACTGAGTTATGGAGTTCGCAGCTACACAGGGCAGGGCAGCATCTCTGTAGGACACCTGGAACCCAATGGGCTGAACTGGGACAGAATGAAAGAGAAATCCAGGTGGGACCAGAGAAGTAACTATTCCAAAGCCCTGCTCAGGCGAGTTTTGACTCAAGAAGAATCAGAAATCAGAAATTCATCTTGGAACTTCCTATAGCTACTAATTTTCTGTTGTCCTTTTTGTTTTTTGTTTTTTGTTTTTTGTTTTGTTTGTTTGTTTTTTGAGACAGAGTCTCACTCTGTCACCCAGGCTGAAGTGCGTGATCTCAGCTCACAGCAACCTCTGCCTCCCAGGTTCAAACGATCCTCCCACCTCAGCCTCCTGAGTAGCTGGGACTACAGGCACCTGCCACCATGCCCAGATAATTTTTGTATTTTTAGTAGAGACAAGGTTTCATCGTGTTGGCCAGGATGGTCTTGAACTCCTGACCTCAAGTGATCTACCCACCTCAGCCTCCCAAAGTGCTGGGATTACAGACATGAGCCACTGCACCCGGCCCTGTTACCTTTCTAAACTCTTAAGTTAGAAAACTTTCCAGGTAATGGCTAAGACAGGCATATTGACAGAGACACCATCAAACACTTGCAGGCCAAACTGTGAAGTCATTTCAATATGACACCCAGTGACTGCTTTTGCATCTGTCATTCTCAACCCATTTACACTCTTTCTTCTTATAAGAGGAGATTTTTTGGCTGGGTGCAGTGGCTCACACCTGCCATCCCAGCACTTTAGGAGGCCAAGGCAGTCAGATTGCTTGACACCAGCCCGGGCAACATGGTGAAACCCCATCTCTACAAAAAATACAAAAATTAGCTTGGCATGGTGATTCACATGTGTAGTCCCAGTCACTTGGGAGGTTGAGGTGGGAGGATTGCTTGAGGCTGGGAGGCAAGTTTCAGTGAGCTGTGATCATGCCACTGCACTCCAGTCTGATCAAAAGAGTGAAGCCTGGAAGAAAGAGAAAGAGGGAAGGAACAGAGAGAGGGAGAGAAAGAGAGAGAGAGAGAAAGAGAAGGGAGGGAGGAAGGGAGGGAGAAGGGAAGAAGGGAGGGAGAGAGGGAGGGAGGGAAGGAAGGAAGGAAGGAAGGAAGGAAGGAAGGAAGGAAGGAAGGAAGGAAGGAAGGAAGGAAGGGAAAGGAAGGAAGGAATTCACTGAAGACTTTTTGTCATCTAAGCTGTGTAAAATTACTGAGGAATAGTGAGGAGAGGAAAACCGGGAAAGCAGCCCTGCTGACAATTTTAACCTTACCCAGGAGAAAACGAAAAATTGCAGGGTTTCTCCTACGCACTGCGATGCTAGAAGATACTGAGTAGAGATGCACTTTAGGGTGAAGGGACATATTAAAGGGGTTTTGGTTATGGAAAGATAGGTATCCACACTTAGTCTAGTGGGCCTGAAGAGAGATGAACTGGAGGAAACATTTCATTTCATATGAGGCAGCTGGTGGAGAAGTAAAAGAAGGAACCCAGCCAGCCAGCTGGCACTCTATCCAGAAACAACTGGGAAGATGCTCCCTGGCTCAGGACCCAACAGAACTCCCCTCCACTGCCTCGAACCTTCAGCATAAGTTTAGTATATGCAGCATTGTGGGCAGTTTTCAACAAGGCAGTGTGGGAGACAGGCAGAACTTCCCAGGGGAGGAAAAGATAAAGGACTAAGGAGCAACAGGGAAAATATAAACCTTCCAAGAATATCCAGGGACCTACCGTTAGTGGAATAATGGTTCAAGTTAATGATTATTCATTCACCCTTTAATTCAACCAATATTAACTGAGCACCACCTACATGCTATGGACAGTCCAGCCAGTGTGCACCAGTGCAGGAAAACCAATTGTGCACGTTCCTTTCCAACTCCACGTTTAGTGATGTCATGTTGGCAGTTTGAAATCAACCATGGTAGGAATATTGACACCATAGTAATTGGCAAATGTTACAAATCAGGACATTTTTCCCCTCAGAGAGTTGGTTTGCCACTAACCACAGGCCAGTCACTGTTTTGGACAGTGAGAAAAGAGCAATGAGCAAAACAGACAAGGTGATAACCTTAGGAGAGCATATGTTCTAGAAGGGAAAGATCAAAGAATTGATTGATTGATTCACAAGCTATTTTCAAATGGTGAATAGGGCTAGGAAGACAATAAAAAGGGGTGACTAATAGTCTGCAGAGGTTGGGAAGATCTCTTTAACGAGGTAACACATGGCTGGATGCAGTGCTCACACCTGTAATCCCAGCACTTGGGGAGGCCAGGGTGGGAGGATCACTTCAGTCCAGGAATGTGAGACCAGCCTGGGTAACATAGCGAGACCCCATCTCTATAAAAAAAAATTTTTTCAATTAGCCAGGCATGGTAGTTTGCACCTGTAGTTCCAGTTACTCAGGAGGCTAAGGTAAGAGGATCGCTTAAGCCCAGGAATGCAAGGCTGCAGTGAGCTATGATTGTGCCACTGCACTCCAGCCTGAGTGACAGAGTGAGGATGGATAGATAGATAGATAGATAGATAGATAGATAGATAGATAGATAGATAGATAGATAGATAGATAGTAAGTATAGGTGCAGTGGCTCACACCTGTAATCCCAGCACTTTGGGAGGCCAAGGCGGGCGGATCACCTGAAATCAGAAGTTCAAGACAAGCCTGGCCAACATGGTAAAACCCTGTCTCTACTAAAAATACAAAAAACATTAGCTGGGCATGGTGGCACACACCTGTAATCCCAGCTACTTGGGAGGCTTAGGCAGGAGAATAGTTTGAACCTGGGAGGCAGAGGTTGCAGTGAGCCAGAACTGCGCCACTGCACTCTACCCTGGACAACAGAGCGAGACTCCATCTCAATAAATAGATAAATAAGAGAGGTAAGCAACACTTGAGCAGTGAAATGAATTTTTAAAAGAAAATCATTCCAGCAGTTTGCGGTCATCTGTAGAGCAGGCAGCTCTGTGTGGCAGGCTATTATAGTCTCCCATCCTAAAAACACCTTCTGGCAGGGTGAGGTGGCTCACGCCTATAATCCCAGCACCTTGGGAGGCCGAGGCAGGCAGATCAAGAAGTCAAGAGATCGAGACCATCCTGGCCAACATGGTGAAACTTCGTCTTTACTAAAAATAAAAAAATTAGCTGGGCGTGGTGGCACGTGCCTGTAGTCCCAGCTACTTGGGAGGCTGAAGCAGGAGAATCGCTTGAACCCAGGAGGCTGAGCTTGCAGTGAGCCGAGATGGTGCCACTGCAGTCCAGCTTGGTGACAGAGCAAGACTCCGTCTCAAAAAAAAAAAAACCACACAAAACAAAACAAAACCTTCCCCTGCTCCTTTGCCCTCTCTAGCCCCTCCCCCTTTTCTCTCCTTGCCTTTATAGCCAGCTGCTCCCAAGAGAGCAAGAGAGGTCTCTGTTTATTTCCTCCAATTCTTCTTCTCCTTGCTTGCTCCCACCACTCACCAATACCACTCTTGTCAAGGTCATGAGCAAACTTCATACTGCTGAGTCCCATGGTTGGCTTTCATCCTTTATCTGACTGAAGCTCTTGGCAGCATTTGACAGACCCAGTCACTCCCTCCTCCTCACATATTGTTTGCATTTGGCTTCCAGGATGTCACCCCTCCTGAATTCCTCCCATCTCACCAGCTGGACTTTTTTTTTCTTCAGTCTCTTTTGCTGGTTCTTCTCTAAACCCCAGACCTCTAAATGCGGAGGTGTCCCGGCCTCACTTCTTGGACCTCTTCCCTTTCCTGACTATACTTCTTTTTCAGGGACCTCATCCAGTCTCACAGCTGTAGGTTCCAGCTCCATGCTGATGAGTCTCAAACCCACGCCAGCTAGCCAGACCGCTCACCTGAACACCCACTGCTTACTTCACATCTCCACCTGGAGCTAGAGTGATCCTTTAAACTGTGATTTATACCTCATCACTCCTTTGCTTAAAATCCTCCAATGGCAATACAGTGAGGCAAAGATAGTCTTTTTAACAAATGGTGCTGGAACAACAGTATATCCATGATATAGTTTGGCTCTGTGTCCCCCCCCAAATCTCACCTTGAATTGTAATAATCCCCATGTGTCAAGGGTGGGAGCAGGTGGAGGTAATCAAATGATGGGGAAGGTTTCCTCCATGCTGTTCTCCTGATAGTGAGTGAGTCTCACAAGATCTGATGGTTTTAGAAGCCTCTGGCATTTCCCCTGCTGGCACTCACTCCATCCTGCTGCCCCGTGAAGAAAGTGCCTGCTTCTCCTTTGCCTTCCACCATGATTATAAGTTTCCTGAGGCTTCCCCAGCAATGAGAAACTGTGAGTCAATTAAACCTCTTTCCTTTATAAATTACCCAGTCTCAGGTATTTCCTCATAGCAGTGTGAGAACAGAATAATACAATCCACTTATAAAAAATGAATCCAGACACAGATCTTATAGCCTTCACAAAAATTAGCTCGAAATAGATCACAACCCTAAGTGGAAAAATGGAACACTATAAAACTTCTGCCTATGATTTAGGCGTTTGCCCCTTCCAAAATTCCTGTTGAAACTGAATCCCCAATGTGGCATGATTAGGGCCTTTAAGAGGTGATAGGGTCATGAGGGTTCTGCTCTCATGAATGAATTAACCCATTTATGGATTAATGGATTAAAGGGTTAATGGATGAATGGATTACTATGAGAATGAGACTAGTGGCTTTAAAAGGAGCGGAGAGACTTGATCTAGCACACTCAGGCCCCTCACTTTGTGATGCTCTGCACCACCTTGGGACTGTATGGAGAGTCCCACAGCAAGAAGGCCCTCACCAGATGCAGCCCTTCACCATGGACTTCTCAGCCTCCATAACTATAAGACATTCCTTTCCTTTATAAATTACCCAGTTTTAGTTATCCAGTTAAGAGCAATAGAAAGTGAACTAAGACACTCCTAGAAGATAACATAAGAGAAAATCTAGATAGCCTAGAGTTTGGCAATGATTTTTTTAGATATATCACAAAAGGCACAATTCATAAAAGAAATAATTGATAAGCTGGATTTCACAAAAATTAAAAGTTTCTGCTCTGTGAAAAACACCGTCAACAGAATAAAAACAGAAGCCACAGACTGGGAGAAAATATTTGCAAAAGACAGATCTGATAAAGGACTGTTATCCAAAATTTTTATTTTATTTTATTTCATTTTATTTTATTTTATTTTGAGATGGAGTTTTGCTCTTTTTGCCCAGGCTGGAGTGCAATGGCGCAATCTTGGCTCACTGCAACTTCCGCCTCCTGGGCTTAAATAATTCTTGTGCCTCAGCCTCCCAAGTAGCTGGGACTACAGGTACGTGCCACCAAACCTGGCTAATGTTTTTGTATTTTTAGTAGAGATGAAGTTTCACCATGTTGGCCAGGCTGGTCTCGAACTCATGACCTCAGGCGATCCACCTGCCTCGGCCTATCAAAGTCCCGGGATTACAGGTGTGAGCCACTGCCCCAGGCTCAAAATTTATATAGTTTATATAGAACTTTACATAGAACTCTGAATACTCAGCCAACAATAAGAAAACAATCCAATTGAAAAATGAGCCAAAGGCCTTAGCAGACACCTCACCAAAGAAGAGTTGGCAAATAAGTATACAAAAAGGCGCTCACATCATATATCATCAGGAAAATGCATATTAAAACCATGAGACACCTTTATACAGCTGTTAGAATGACCCAAATCCAGAACACTGACATTGCCCAATGCAGGCTAGAGTGTGGAGCAACAGGAACTCTCATTCATTACTGGTGGAAATGCAAAATAGTACTATCGCCTTGGAAGACAGTTTGCTGGTTTCTAAACATACTAAACATACTCTTTTACACAAAACTAAACTTACTCTTTTTTTTTTTTTTTTTTGAGGCGGAGTCTCGCTCTGTCGCCCGGGCTGGAGTGCAGTGGCGCGATCTCGGCTCACTGCAAGCTCCGCCTCCCGGGTTCCCGCCATTCTCCTGGCTCAGCCTCCCAAGTAGCTGGGACTACAGGCGCCGCCACCACGCCCGGCTAATTTTTTTGTATTTTTAGTGGAGACGGGGTTTCATTGTGTTAGCCAGGATGGTCTCGATCTCCTGACCTCGTGATCCGCCCGTCTCGGCCTCCCAAAGTGCTGGGATTACAGGCTTGAGCCACCGCGTCCGGCCTAAACTTACTCTTAACATAAAATCTAGCAATCATTCTCCCTGGTATTTACCCGAAGGAGTTGAAGACTTACGTCCACACAAAAGTCTGCACGCCAATATTTATAGCAGCTTTATTCATAACTGCCAAAACTTGGAAGCAAACAAGAGGTCCTTCAGTAGGTAAATGGATAAAGAAACTGGTACATCCAGACACTGGAATACTATTCAGAGCTTAAAAACAAACTTCCAAGCCACGAAAAGACATGGAGGAAGCTTAAATGTCTATTACTAAGTGAAGGAAGCCAATCTGAAAAGGCCACATACTGCAAGATTCCAACTATAGGACATTCTGAAAAAGGCAACACTATGGAGACAGTAAAAAGATCAACAGTGGCCGGGCACGGTGGCTCACACCTGTAATCCCAGCACTTTGAGAGGCCGAGGCAGGTGGATCACGTGAGGTCAGGAGTTTAAGACCAGCCTGGCCAACATGGTGAAATCCCGTCTCTACTAAAAATACAAAAATTAGCTGGGGTGGTGCGGGATGCCTGTAATCCCAGTTACTCAGGAGGCTGAGGGAGGAGAGTTGCTTGAACTCAGGAGGCGGAGGTTGCAGCGAGCCGAGATCGTGCCACTCTGCTCTGGCCTGGGCAATAAAGCGCGACTCAGTCTCAAAAAACAAACAAACAAACAAAAAGATCAATGGTTACCAAAGTTTAGAGGGGAGAGAGAGATAAATAGGTGGGGCCCAGAGGATTTGTAGGGCAGTGAAACTAGTCTATATGATACTATAGTAGTGGATACATGTCATTGTACATTTGTCTAAGCCCATAAAATGTACACCAAGAGTAAACTCTAATGTTAAACTATGGACTCTAGGTGATTATGAATGTCATTGTAGGTTCGTCACTTCTCACAAATATACCCTCCAGCGGAGGATATTGACAGTGGGGGAGGTCGTACATGTGTGAGGTCATGGGGTATATGAAATATCTGTGTACCTTCTGCTTAATTTTTCTGTGAACCTAAGACTGCTCTAAAGTTTATTTGGCCCAGTGTGGCTCATGACTGTAATCCCAGCACCTGGGGAGGCTGAGTCAGGTGGATCACTTGAGGTCAGGAGTTCAAGACCAGGCTGGCGAACATCATGAAACCCTGTCTCTATTAGAAATACAAAAGTTAGCTGGTTGTGGTGGCATGTGCCTGTAATCCCAGCTACTAGGGAGTCTGAAGCATGAGAATCATTTGAACCAAGGAGGCGGAGGTTACAGCTAGCAGAGATCGCACCACTGCACTCCAGTCTGGGAGTCGGAGTGAGACTCTGTCTTAAATAAATTAATTAATAAAATTTTAAAATAAAAAGTAAAGTCTATTAAGGCATTTAAAAAAAAATCCTCGAACAGCTCCCATCTTGCTTAAAGTAAACACCAAAGTCATTAAAATTATCTACAAGGCCCCCTCCCTGTACTTCTGTGACCCACCCTGGATTCATTAGAAGACCTGCTTCATTGTAAGAGCTTTAGGAGGAGTGGGAGACTGAGGCTGACCTAGTTCAGTTTCCTTGCTCCCCAGACAGGCCCGAGCAAGGGCTTGGGAGCCAGGCACTTATGTGAGAGACAAATTCAGGACCCACATATGATGGGAGTAGGAGGAGAAAAGCCATCAGACAGCCCATTTGTGAAGGGTGGACATGTGGGTTTCTTCCCACCAGGAACCCTCTGGGTAAGCATCTAGAACCCACCCGTGGTGGGGGGTGCAGGGGGTGCAGGCTGCTGGGCCTCTTTGTGCTCTCTCCCATCCTCCCCTGTTTCGGGTTGTTCTGGGGGCCATAACTGTGGGGAGCTTCTCTTTCTCCAGCTTGCAGTCCTGCAAGCCCCCATGGCATCTGAGAAATCTCCCAGGCTCAGAAGGCTTGAGCCCAGGCACTTGGAGAGGATGTTGCCGGATGCTGGAGGCCTCCACAGACTCTGGTGGGGAACTGCCCAGGGTCCAGGCCAGGGGGAGGGCCTATCCAAGTCCCACCCACCTCTGATGGCTGGAGGCTCCAGGTATCACCAAAGATTTGAAAACTTGACTGTGTCTACAGCCATTTTACCCTGACAGAGTGAACAGTACTGCATATATTTAATAGTCTTAAGGATAAATATAGAGAGAGGTTAAAAGCATAAAAAAATCCATGAGAATGCTAAACATTAGATTCAGAAATACTGTTGCCACTGAAAGAAGCGGCAGATGTGGTCTAGGAAGCCTCAGCTGTATTAGTAATTATTTTTTGTTTTTTTGAGATGGAGTTTTGCTCTGTCGCCCAGGCTGAAGTACAAGGGCGCGATCTCTGCTCACTGTAATCTCCGCCTCCTGGGCTCGAGCAATTCTCCTGTCTCAGTTTCCCAAGTAGCTGGGACCACAGGCACACACCATGATGCCTGGCTAATTTTTGTACTTTAAGTAGAGATGGGATTTCACCATATTGGTCAGGCTGGTCTCGAACTCCTGACCTCAGGTGATCCACCCGCCTCAGCCTCCCAAAGTGCTGGGATTACAGGCATGAGCCATAGCGCTCAGCCATTAATGTTTATTTTTTAAGTGGATGTTCATTATATTTTTCTCTGTACATTTTTATATATTTGATTTATTACTTTTTTTATTATTATTATTTGAGACAGAGTCTCACTCTGCCACCCACGTTGAGTGCAATAGCACAATCATTGCTCACTGCAGCCGTGACCTCCTGAGCTCAAGCAATCCTCCCACCTCAGCCTTTCAAGTAGCTGGGACTACAGGCACATGACACCACACTCAGCAAATTTTTTTTTTTTTTTTGAGATGAAGTCTTGCTCTGTTGCCCAGCCTGAAGTGTAGTGGCACGATCTCGGTTCACTGCAACCTCCACCTCCCAGGTTCAAGTGATTCTCCTGCCTCAGGCTCCTGAGTAGCAGGGACTACAGTTATGTGCCACCATGCCCAGCTGTTTTTTTTGTATTTTTAGTAGGGATGGGGTTTCACCATGTTGGCCAGGCTGGTCTTGAACTCCTGACCTCAGGTGATCCACCCGCCTCAGTCTCCTAAAGTGCTAGGATTACAGACATGAGCCACCAGGCATGGCCAGTTAATTTTTTAATTTTGGGTAGAGATGGGGTCTTGCTATGTTGCCCAGGCTGGTCTTGAACCCCTGGCCTCAAGCAATCTTCCTACCTCGGTCTCCCAAAGTGCTGGGATTACAAGTGTGAGCTATTGCACCCAGCCTATATAATTATTTTTAAACAAATATTTAAATTATTCAGAAAATTTTTGAAAAGGAAGAAAAATGGGAGGATTAGACTTGCTATATATAAAAAAGCACATTATAAAGCACAAGTAATTAAAAGTTTGTCATCACAGCAAAAATAGACCAATCTATGAAGTAAAACAGAAAGTCCAGAAATAGCCCCCAAGTGCCTATGGGATAAAGAATAAAAGGAAGGTATCATTTTAAATTAGTAGGGTGGGATACATGACTCAATAAATGGTCTCAGGGATACTAGCTTTCATTCTTACCCCCAGGATAAATTTAAGATAGATTTTTTTAATGTAATGCAAAAATTAAGTCATAAAAGAGGAAAACATATGAATTTAGTTACACTCTTGGCAGAGAAGGCCTTTGTAGCATGATATATTCAGACACCATAAAAGGAAAATTTTGTTTAATTTTTGTCTGAATAAAAACTTTAGACTTCTTCAAGAAAAGACAAACCCGGAGAAAGTATTTACAGATGTATGGCTACTTTACTTAAATCCAATAAAGTCTTAATAATCGACAATATAAGAGATAACCCAAATGGAAAAAAAATGGGTAATGGAATGAATAGTTGATAGGAAACAATAAAAACAGCCATTAAGCATGAAAAAAAATACATAACTTTAGTAATTAAAGAAATACAGGCGACTATAGTTAATAATTTATCATATATTTCAAGATAACAGGCTGGGTGTAGTGACTCATGCCTATAATCCCAGCACTTTGGGAGGCTGAGGCAGGTGGATCACTGAGGTGGATCACCTGGGTTGGGAGTTCGAGACCAGTCTGGCAAACATGGTGAAACCCTGTCTCTACAAAATATACAAAAATTAGCTGGGGGGTGGTGGCAGGTCCCTGTAATCCCAGCTACTTGGGAGGCTGAAGCGGGAGAATTGCTTGAACCTTGGAGGCAGAGGTTGGAGTAAGCCGAGATGATGCCACTGCCCTCCAGCCTGGGTGACAGAGCAAGACTGTGTCTCAAAAAAAAAAACAGCTTAGAAGAGATTTGGAACGTTCCCAACACTAAGAAATGGTAAGTGTTTGAGGGGGTTGGTATGCTATGTACCGTCATTAGATCATTACACATTGTATGCATGTGTGATGCATGTAAACATGGTGGGCCAGGCACAGTGGTGCACCTGTATTCCCAGCTGCTCTGAGGGCTGAAAAGTCACCTGAGACTAGGAGTTTGAATCCAGCCTGAGCACCATGGCAAGTTTTAAAACTTTTTTTTTTTTTTCTGAAATGGAGTTTTGCTCTTGTTGCCCAGGCTGGAGTGCAATGGCACAACCTAGGCTCACTGCAATGTCCACCTCCAGGTTCAAGGGATTCTCCTGCCTCAGTCTCCCAAGTAGCTGGGATTACATGTGCCCGCCACCACGCCTGGCTAATTTTTTGTATTTTTATTAGTGACGGGGTTTCACCATTTTGATCAGGCTGATCTTGAACTCCTGACTTCAGGTGATCCACCTACATCGGACTCCCAAAGTGCTGAGATTACAGCATGAGTGAGCCACCGCACTCAGCCATTTTAAAACTTTTAAAACCAAAACAGGCCAGGTGCAGTGGCTCACTCCTATAATCCCAGCACTTTGGGAGGCCGAGGCGGGTGGATCACCTGAGGTCAGGAGTTCGAGACCAGCCTGGCTAACATGTTGAAGCCCCATCTCTACTGAAAACACAAAAATTAGCCAGGTATGGCGGCGGGTGCCTGTAATTCCAGCTACTCAGGAGGCTGAGGCAGGAGAATCACTTGAACCCAGGAGGCAGAGGTTGCAGTGAGCCAAGATCGCGCCGTTGCACTCCAACCTGGGCGACAAGAGTGAAACTCCTTCTCAAAAATAAAAAATAATAAAAATAAGACAAAATATCACATGTACTCCATAAACATGTACAATGTTTATGTGTCAGTTTTTTAAAAGAAATGCAAATGAAAACAACTAGATACCGTTTTTATTAAATCAGGTTAGCAACATTTAAATACTTGATTGGTGAGGCTATGGGAAAGGAGGCTGTGGGGAAGGAGGCTGTGGGGAAGGAGGCAGTGGGAGGCATAAACAAGGCAAACTCTTTAGAGAGTACCTTTGCAATAGCCATGAAAATGTAAGAACGTATCCTTCGATTCACCAATTCCAGTTCTTCAGGGTGTGCTCACAAGAGCCTGCAGAGAGGTTGTATACAAATGACCACACATCAATGATTGTGATAGCAAAAATAGAAAGAGCCAACTGCCTGTCAATAAGATAATAGGTGATGCTATGCAGCATTATAAAAAATAGGGTGGGACAGGCACAGTGGCTCACACCTATAATCCCAGCACTTTGGGAGGCCGAGGCAGGTGGGTCACCTGAGGTCAGGAGTTCAAGACCAGCCTGACCAACATGGTGAAACCCCATTTCCACCAAAAATATAAAATTAGCCAGGCATGGTAGCTAATGCCTGTAATCCCAGCTACTCAGGAGACTGAGGCAGGAGAATTGCTTGAACCCGGGAGGCAGAGATTGAGGTGAGCTGAGATCATACCGTTGCACTCCAGCCTGGGCAACAAGAGCGAAACTCCATCTCAAAAAAAAAAAAAAAAAAAGAATGGGTGGGTCTCTATGTGTGGGTATGGAAATTGTCCTAATGTAATTTATTACTTAATATATTAGTCTGGTGCAAAAGTAAGCATAATTAAATATGAGTACTTTATTTAATATATTTAATATATTATTAAATAATGAAAGCAAAATACACAGCAGTGCCATTGCATAGTCTAATTTGTGGTTTAAGAGTTCACATGTTCTAAAATACACATAACCACTGTGAAAACGCATTTGCTCTTTTGAACTTTTGCAATTCTTATTTTTTAACCACACAAGTGTTACATTTTTATTTTTAAAAAGCTAGTTTTTTAATGAGAAAAAATGATGTAACAGATATAAAATGACTGACTTGGAACAATATTATTATGTGAAAAAAGTTGGGTTTCAAAACAGCATGTATATGATAATCACATTTCTTTCTTTATACATCTGTAATTATTTCCATATATATTTTTGTGCATTGCAAATTGAAAGAATTTAGCCAAAATGTTCATTGTGGAAATCCCCAGCTGTCATTATTTTTCCATCTGCTTCTTTGAACTTTGTGTTGTTCTGTAACAGTTTCTCAGCCTCAGCACTATTGGCATTTAGGACCAAATACTTTTTTTGTCCCGGGGACTGTCCTGTATCTTGTAGGATGTTTTGCAACATCTCTGGCCTCTACCTACTAGATGCCAGTAGCACCCCAACCTGTGACAAATAACATGTTTCCAGACTGTGACATGTTGCTTCTGGGATACAAAATCACACCCCCCACAACCACTTGATCTACAAGAAACATGATTTGTTTATATAATTTAAAAATTTGTTTATGTAATAAAAAAATAATACATTGGATAGAAATACAGATCAGCCCACCTCGGCCTCTCAAAGTGCTGGGATTACAGATGTCAGCCACTGCGCCCAGTGGTATTTTGTATATCAAAACATAGAAAATTACAGTAAAAATAGGCTATAAAAATAAAAATTGGGCTGGGCATGGTGGCTCACCCCTGTAATCCCAGCACTTTGGGAGGCTGAGGCGGGCAGATCACGAGGTCAAGAGATCACGACCATCCTGGTCAACATGGTGAAACCCTGTCTCTACTAAAAATACAAAAATTAGCCAGGCGTGGTGGTGCACACCTGTAGTCCCAGCTACTTGGGAGGCTGAAGCAGGAGAATCGCTTGAACCCGGGAGGCAGAGGTTGCAGTGAGCCGAGATAGCACCACTGCCCTACAGGTTAGGAGACAGAGTGAGACTCCATCTCAAAAAAAAAAAAAAAAAGAAAAGAAAACAGGTATACAAAATACCATTGTGCTACAATTGCCTGCAGTATTCAATACAGTAACATGCTGTCCAGGTTCGTAGCCTGGGAGCGGTAGGCTATACCATGTAGCCTAGGTGCGCTAGGTACACCATCTAGATTGTGTAAGTACAACCTATGATGTTCACACATTGATGAAATCTCCTGATGCGTTTCTCAGAATATATCCGTTGTTAGGTGATGCATGACCGTACTTTGTTATGGCAGCCCCAGGAAACTAATGCGGTTGTCTACTCAGCATCCATTACCCTCTTCCTAACGACACCCAAATTTTCGTTTGTATATTTGTCCCTTCTGCATACAGGAAACCATAGAGATGGCTTAGCCAATCAGCATGTTTTATTTTCTCCTCCATAAGTCATTGGTTTGGAGGTGGACACATCTTTAACTGGGGCAATCAGAGTGACTCTCAACACTCTCCCTTAGAATAGAGGCACAGAGGGCTCCTCGAGAAGGATGTGAACCACTAGGCATGAACCAGAAAGCATAAGGCTTGGATTACATCTGGTAACAGCCATCTTCAGATGCAGCCAACAGGGTGGGCAACAGAGCAGAGAGACTTAAAGGCCCTGGGTCATGGGAGATGTCTTAAAACCACGAGATCAGTCTGCCCTGGAACAATGAACGTCTTACAGTTAATTAAAGGCTTTACAGTTTAAACCAGTTTAACTGAGATTTGGCGTTCCTGCAACCCAAAGCTTCCCAGCTGACAAGCTGGCAACACAGGGCAGATTGTACCACCTCAAGCCAAGTGAGGGGCTTTAAAAGAATCTGTTGGAGGCTGGCTGCAGTGGCTGGTGCCTGTAATCCCAGCACTTTGGGAGGCCGAGGCGGGTGGATCACCTGAGGTCAGGAGTTTGAGACCAGCCTAACCAACATGATGAAACACCATCTCTACTAAAAATACAAAATCAGTCGCGTATGGTGGCACACATCTGTAATCCCAGCTACTTAGGAGGCTGAGACAGGAGAATCGCTTGAACCCAAGAGGTGGAGGTTGCAGTGGGCCAAGATCACACCATTGCACTCCAGCCTGGGCTACAGAGTGAGACTCCATCTCAAAAGACAAAAATAAATAAATAAATTACAAACTAAGGAGTCCCTTGGAGAGATAGACATGAAGGACTCGGGGCTGAAGCCACACCCAAAGAGTCTAAAGCCTGGAGGCCATGGCTGGAACTCACCCTGCTTGGCAAATACAGGAAGAGACATGACGGTGGTGGGAAGGGCCTGCACCAGAGCCTGGTGGGACAAGGATGGATGTGCATCTCCCGGAGGCCAGAGATGGGCTCGCTGAAGGGAGCTGGGCCGGGTCTCCTTGAGAGAGACTCTGCCCAGGAGAACCTGCTGCAAGTAAAGCAGGCGAATGAATCAGAAAGCAGGAGCCTTGCATTGGTGACCAATTGGGCAGCAGGAGTCATCCAGTTCCCTGGATTTCCCGCTTAAAATTATAACACAGCAGGTCAACCAAAGCCCTTCCTGCTCCTCACCTCTCTTCCCCTGCCCACTCTAGTTCTGCAGAGACCAAAAGGACAGGTGGTGAAGGAGGCCAGAGGTTGAGAGTCAGAAAAGCGATCAGACCACTCCCCACGGTTCCCGGACTAAGACAGGCCCCAGCTGAAGCAGGATAGAGGGCGTTAGTAGGATAAAATATTGAATATTAGAAGAGATAAGACTTTTTTATTATTAAAAGGAGTCTTTTCTTATAACTAAAAGGTCCTGGAAAAACTATGGGCCATCCCCAGATTTTAACCAGGTCTAGTGAGCACTGTTGTGCCCACATCCCGGGCATTCAACCTATGCAGGAAGGCCTTGTATTGCCAATACCCGAGCGTCTGCCTGAGGGCTTTTATCCGGCCAGGGAGGGTGCTCAACCCTCGAGCAAGGCAAACAGGAAGTGCTGGAGGGGTCAAGTGCCTGGAAGTAGTCTTCAACCAAGGAGGGACAGGAAGTCATGGGCTAAGTACCACAGCTTCCTGCCCCCCAGTCGGGATAATGCTGTGACCTCTGGCCTGAAGACTCACTCTTTAATGGCCCATTCCCTTTCCTATCTCACTTCCTCACTATTTATACCCAGTTCATGCCTCAGGGTCTGTTTCCAGGGACACCCAAACCAAGACAGCAGAAATAGACAAGATGATGTCAAACAGCAAGTTTGAGTGGGCAGGAGGGCGGGGGTGGGCGTGGGATGTTTCCTGTCACTTGTCTATCCAATAAACCCATCACTTAATTATTTTACTGATAATCAAGTTTCCTGCCTAAAACTTGGGGACAAGAGGTAGTGGGAGATTTTCATTCTCTTCCGCATGTTCACCACATCTTGAAACTGAAGCTGAAGAGAGTTAGATACTCATCACATGGCTCTTCTGACTTCTTCCTGCCTCTTGAACTTTCCGTTTCCTCCCGTGGTGCCCTTAAGAGTGGGGCGAAGTGCATACAGGGCTCGAGCTCACATGATGTGAGCTTATAGAGCTGGGGTACTTTGGCTGATCTACGTCAGGGTAGCTAGTTTCCAACAGCCCAAGGGCCTTACCTTGTTTTTTCCTTTTTTAAAAACTAAAGTGTAATTTACCTACAGTAAAAATCAGTCCTTTTTTTTTTTTTTTTTTTTTTTTTTTGAGACAGGGTCTCACTCTGTCGCCCAGGCCAAAGTGCAGTGACACCATACTGGCTCACTGCAGCTTTGACCTCCCTGGGCTCAGATGATCCTCCCACCTCAGGCTCCCGAGTAGCTGGGACCACAGGAGCTCACCACCACACTCAGCTAATTTTTCTATTTTTAGCAAAGACAGGGTTTCACCATGATTGCAAGACTCAAAAAAAAAAAAAAATTGTTTCTGGCTGGCACAGTGGTGCACACCTGTTATCTCAGCTATTCAAGAGGCTGAGGCAGGAAGATTGCTTGAGGCCAAGAGTTCAAGACTGCAGTGTTCTATGATTGTGCCTGTAAATAGCTATTATACTCCAGCCTGGGCAATATAGCAAGACCCTGTCTCTAAAATTTAAAAGAAAAATTGGCCAGGTGCAGTGGCTCACTCCTATAATCCCAGCACTTTTGGAGGCCGAGGCAGGCAGATCACTTGAGATCAGGAATTCGAGACCAGCCTGGCTAACATGGTGAAACCCCATCTCTACTAAAGATATGAAAATTAGCCAGGTGTGGTGGCAGGTGTCTATAATCCCAGCTACTCAGGAGGCTGAGGCACAGGTATGAGAATCGCTTGAACCCGGGAGGAAAGGGTTGCAGTGAGATGAGATCGTGCCACTGCACTCCAGCCTGGGTGACAGGGCGAGACTCTCTCAAAAAAAAAAAAAGGGGGGGGAAATTTTTTTTTTTTTGAGATGGAGTCTTGCTCTGTTGTCCAGGCTGGAGTACAGTGGCACGATCTCAGCTCACTGCAACCTCCAACTTCCGGGTTCAAGCGATTCTCTTTTCTCAGCATCCCAAGTAGCTGGGATTACAGGCATGCGCCACCACACCTGGCTTATTTTTGTACTTTTAGTAGATACGAGGTTTCCCCATGTTGGCCAGGCTGGTCTCAAACTTCCTACCTCAGGCGATCCACCCACCTCGCCTCCCAAAGTGCTGGGATTATAGGCGTGAGCCATTGCACCCAGCTGAGAAAAATTATTTCTACTGGTTTGTTTCCAGTTTGTAAAAATCCCATTGATTCTTGCATATAGACTTTGTATCCAGCAACTTTTGCAGCTGAGTCTTAACTCCCAGAATAAAGGGTGGGACATTCCTGATTCGGTTCATGCCTAAGAAAGCTCAGTGACAGGCAGATTCTGAAAGTGATGTTTCAGACTAGAAAACAATGGAGTGTCTGTGTTTTCAAGGATCTGTGGGCTTTCCCCCAAAGCTTTCTATTGCCTCTCTCCACTCCTGAGTCACTTACCAGGCTCCCAGTGCATCATGGGCAACTGGGAATCCAGGAAATGGAACTTTAAGTTAGAGCCAGACTAGCTGGGGGAAGGGCAGGCATGAGGAGAAGGAGCGGTGGTTCAGCTTCTGTGAGTCCACGGAGGCCAGAAGTCCATCCTCCAGCTTCCTATCTTCCCCCCTACATTTTCTCATGCTTATTCTCATTTCTCATTACAAAACGGATGTGAGGTGATGCACAAAACTGCCTACAATTTGGAAAGACAAAATTAGTATAGAAGCCTGAAAAACACAGGAAGATCCCTTCTCTACAAAAATATTTTTTTAAAAAATTAGCCAGACATGGTAGCACACGACGACTGGAACCCCAGCTATCTGGAGGCTGAGGTGAGAGGATCGCTTGAGCTCAGGAGTTCGGGGCTGCAATGAGCCATGATCATGCCACTGCACTCCAGCTTGGGGAACAGAATGAGACCCTGTAAAAAAATTAATATATAAGGAAATTGAAGGGAAAATGGGGACACAGACATAAACTGAAATCAGGCTTGGGTGAGCAAAACTATGGACGGAAAACACACCAGAGTCTAGAGGTTTGGAGAAGCCAGGGTCAAAGGCAATGCCAGGGCCAGAAGCAGACCCAAGGCTGTGCCTCACACCTTAGGGAGTCGAAATTTATTCTGACCACTGTCATCTCTTCTCTAGATGACTGCATTCACTCCTCTCTGTTCACCCGGCTTGTAGCTCCGCTTCCTCCGCACAATCTACTGTCAAACTAGCAGGCAGAGAAATCTTTCAAAAACACAAATCAACTCCAGAATGGGAGAAAATATCTGCCATCCACGTGTGATTAAGGGTCTAGCCTAGGCTGGGTACGGTGGGTCATGCCTGTAATCCCTGTCACACGCATCCTTGTAAAGAGACCACCAAACAGGCTTTGTGTGAGCAATAAAGCTTTTTAATCACCTGGGTGCAGGTGGGCTGAGTCCAAAGAGTCAGCGAAGGGAGATAGGGGTGGGGCAGTTTTATAGGATTTGGGTGGGTAGTGGAAAATTACAGTCAAAGGGATTTTTCTCTTGCAGGCAGGGGCGGGGGTCACAAGGTGCTCAGTGGGGGAGCTTCTGTGCCAGAAGGAATTTCACAAGGTTAATCCATCAGTTAAGGTAGGGCAGGAACAAATCACAATGGTGCAATGTCATCAGTTAAGGCAGGAACCGGCCATTTTCACTTCTTTTGAGATTCTTCAGTTGCTTCAGGCCATCTGGATGTATACATGCAGGTCACAGGAGATATGATGGCTTAGCTTGGGCTCAGAGGCCTGACATTCCTGTCTTCTTATATTAATAAGAAAAACAAAACAAGATAGTGTTGAAGTGTTGGGGCAGTGACAATCCCAGCACTTTGGGAGGCCAAGGTGAGTGGATCACCTTGTTGGAGGCATCTGAATCAGAGCGACTCCATCTTGATTAGAAGCTGTGTAAAATAAGGCTGAAACCTACGGGGCTGAATCCCCAGATGGTTAGGACTTCTAAGTCACTGG
The DNA here is from genome assembly GCF_037993035.2 of Macaca fascicularis. Classification (NCBI taxonomy): domain Eukaryota; kingdom Metazoa; phylum Chordata; class Mammalia; order Primates; family Cercopithecidae; genus Macaca; species Macaca fascicularis. Next base: position 126,568,237 of record NC_088386.1, read on the forward strand.
ATGAGATAGGACGTCAGCACAAAATACAGGTCATAAAGACCTTGCTGATAAAACAGGTTGCAGTAAAGAAGCCGGCTAAAACCCACCAAAACCAAGAGGACCAAGAGAGTGACCTCTGGTGGTCCTCACTGCTACACTCCCACCAGCGCCATGACAGTTTACAGACGCCATGGCAATGTCAGGAAGTTACCCTATATGGTCTAAAAGGGGAGGCATGAATAACCCACCCTTTGTTTAGCATATAATCAAGAAATAACCATAAAAATAAGCAACCAGCAGCCCTTGGGGCTGCTCTGCCTATGGAGTAGCCATACTTTTATTTCTTTACTTTCCTGATAAACTTGCTTTCACTTTACTTTATGGATTCGCTCTGAATTCTTTCTTACACAGGATCCAAGAACTCTCTCTTGGGGTCTGAATCCTGACCCCTTTCCAGTAACATCCTGAGGTTGGGAGTTCGAGACCAGCCTGGCCAACACAGTGAAACCTCATCGCTACTAAAATACAAAAAATTAGCCAGGCATGGTGGCGTGTGCCTGTAGTCCCAGCTACTCAGCAGGCTGAGGCACAAGAATCGCTTGAACCCAGGAAGTGGAGGTTGCAGTGAGCTGAGATCGGGAAACTGCACTCCAGCCTGGGTGACATACTGAGACTGTCTCAAAAAAAAAAGAAGAGGGAGGGGGTCTAGCATCCAGAATATTTAAAGAACTACTACAACTCAATAAAAGAAACAAGTAACCCAATTTTAAAATGCGCAAAAGACTTGAATAGACATTTCTCCAAAGAAGTCATAAAAATGGCCAACAAGCACGTGGGAAGACGCTCAACATCATTAGTCATTAGGGAAATGCAAATAAAAACCACACCTGCTAGGATAACTATACTCAAAGACACAATAATGCGTATTGGTGTGATTGTGGAGAAATTGGAACCTTCATATTTTGATGGTAGGAGCTTAAATTGGTGCAGCTACTTTGGAAAACAGTTTGGCAATTCTTCAAAAGGTTCACAGAGTTACCATGTGACCCCCAAAATTCTATCCAAGGTAACTGGAATACTATGAAGCAATTAAAATGAAAGACTTGGCCGGGTGGGGTGGCTCACGTCTGTAATCCCAGCACTTTGGGAGGCCAAGGCAAGTGGATCACGAGGTCAGGAATTCAAGATCAGCCTGGCCAAGATGGTGAAACCTCGTCTCTACTAAAAATACAAAAAGAAAAAAAAATAGCTGGTCATGGTGGTGGGTGCCTGTAATCCCAGCTGCTCAGGAGGCTGAGTCAGGAGAATCTCTTGAACCCAGGAGGCAGAAGTTGCAGTGAGCTAAGATCGCACCACTGCACTCTAGCCTGGTTGACAGAGCAAGACTCCATCTCAAAAAACAAAATGAAAGATTCCTACAATGTGTGACAACTTGGATAAAATCTCATTCACCTACTGTTGAGTGAAAGAAGCGAGGAGAAATGAGTAGGAATTGTATGATTCCATGATATGAAAGTCAAAAATAGACAAAGCTAATTTTTTGACCTATGACAAGAGTATAGAAAGGAACCAGAAATCCTTGGCCTTGGAGATGGCAAGAATTAGGGCCCCAGTCACCACCTGGGCTCTGGAATTTTCTTAGCTTTTTGTCTCAGCTTCTGTTTAGAAGTTAGCTTCAGTCTCTCCAAATGTCTTTTTCTTGCTTGCTTGCTTGCTTGCTTGCTTGCTTTTTTTTTTTGAGACAGAGTCTTCCTCTGTTCCCCAGGCTGGAGTGCAGTGGTACAATCTTGGCTCACTGCAGCTTCCCCCTTCCAGGTTCAAGCAATTCTTCTGCTTCAGCCACCTGAGTAGCTGGGATTACAGGTGTGTGCCACCATGCCCAGCTAATTCCAAATGTCTTTTTCTACAATCCATGGCCCGTAGCAGACTCTGGACACACATATTTCCAGTCCCCTCATTTGGAACAAGACCTCTTTTCATTTACTTCCCATTCAAAAATTGCTAAGGAAGGCTTCTAACTAGCCAGAGATTATACTGACCCCTGGCTTATCTGGCCAACAATAGAATAGGCCGCTCCCATGAGGCCCCTGTGGTTGGAGTTGGAGGTGGGCAGAGGTCTCCTAAAGAAGGCCTCTCCAATGGCATATGCTGTTTCCAAAAGATGGATAGGTGCTAGGCAGACAAGCTCATAGATATCCACACCATTCAGATCCAGCTTTCTTGGAATTCACTCAACTGATGCCTTCTTCCTTCCCAGACCGAGGATTCATGCCCCTGTCCTCTCCTAGGTTGGTCCACTCACACAAAATCTTACAAGCAGCTGGAGAAACACCATCAGGAAGCCAGGCTTGGTGGCTCACCCCTGTAATCCCAGCACTTTGGGAGGCCGAGGCAGGTGGATAACCCGAGGTCAGGAGTTTGAGACCGGCCTGGCCAACGTGATGAAACCCCATCTCTACTAAAAATACAAAAAATTAGCTGGGTGTGGTGGCGCGTGCCTGTACATCCAGCTACTCAGGAGGCTGAGGCAGAAGAATCACTTGAAAGCGGGAAGCAGAGGTTGCAGTGAGCTGAGATCGCACCACTGCACTCCAGCCTGGGCAACAAGCAAATCTCTGTCTCAACAAAAAAGGAAACACCATCAAGTGTATCCAGGGTACACCGTGGTTTCTTCTCATTGCTGGTACTACTTCCTCCTCCAGGTGCCCAGTGGCATTTTCAAGCTTCAACTAATCCACAAGCTGATCCATAACTATACTTGCCTTGTTAATTCCGCAATGCCTACTCAATTTTTTGTTTTGTTTTATTTTGTTTTGCTTTGCTTTGTTTTGTTTGAGAAGGGGTCTTACTCTGTCACCCAGGCTGGAGTGCAGTGGTGCAATCTTGACCAACTGCAACCCCACCTCCTAGGCTCGAGTGATTCTCCCATCTCAGCCTCCTGAGTTGCTGGGACCACAAGCGTGCACCACCATGCTTGGCTAATTTTTTTATTTTTTTGTAGAGACGGGGTCTCACCATGTGGCCCAGGCTGGTCCTCTGAGCTCTGGCGATCTACCCACCTTGGCCTCCCAAAGTGCTGGGATTGTAGGCATGAGCCACAGTGCCTGTCCCCTACTAAATTTTAAATATGTACCTTTGACCCAGTATTTCTGTTTCTAGAAATATATCCTATACCCACAAACATTATCGCAAGTATACAAATGTATATTCAAGGATATCCATTGCAGTATTGTTTATATAAAGGATTATAGAAATTGGGAGGGGATAAGTAGAATTTCAAATACCGATTAATAAGGAACTCATTAAATAAATATGTCTTAACAGACACAATGGAACATTTTATAACTGTTAAAAGAATGAGAGCCAAGGCTGGGTGAGGTGACTCAAGCCTGCAATACCAGCACTTTAGGAGGCCGAGGTGGGCAGATCACCAGGTCAGGAGATCGAGACGATCCTTGCTAACATGGTGAAACCCCGTCTCTACTAAAAATATAAAAAATTAGCCGGGCGTGGTGGCACACTCCTGTAATCCCAGCTGCTCAGGAGGCTGAGGCAGGAGAATCACTTGAACTCGGGAGATAGAGGTTGCAGTAAGCCGAGATCGTGCCGTTGCACTCCAGCCTGGGCAACAGTGTGAGACTGTCTAAAAAAAAAAAGAAAAAAAAAAAAGAATGAGATCCTAATACTAAAAAAAGTTCAAGATATGTTAAGTCAAAAAGCAAGTTGCAAAACAATATCTATGGTAACATGATAATAAGGATGATGATAATAATAATATCTATGTTAGCAGATGCATATAAAAAAATCCGAGCAATAGACACAAATTATTAACAATAGTTAATAGGTGCTGGAAAAAGAGGTCGAGTGGGGAGATTTAGGAGAGACTTTCATATTTCTTTAGGATTTAAAGCATAAAATAATGGTCTGTTTTTTAAGAAAGGAATTTGAACGTTGGGGACAGTGTGACAGATGTTGTTTGATTGCCTTCCAGACAGATGTCTTGTGTCCACAAGGTTGTTTAAGAATTCAGACTTATCTCCTTGTTCACTGACCCATAACACAACAGACTAAATGTTTGACATGGGAAAATTCTCAGGGACAAAAGAGCTTATTCAAGCAGACCTAACAGCTATGCGCTATCTCATAATCAGCAGAGAGACAGACGTGGTGCCTGTGCTGGGGGTGGGGACAGGCGGAGGAGAGGCTGCAGAGGGCTTACGGGGAACAGCAGCTCTTGTGGCCCAGGCTTTGCTGCAATTGATGCAGCAGTGGCCTGAACGGTGGAGATTCTGGGTGCGAGGGCACAAGGAGGAGAGTCAGGAAGACGGGGAAGCCTATGTGATTCAGAGTACTTCAAATCACGAGCAGACACAATTAACAGAGAAAATGCAGAGGGCAAGATGCACGCATCTTGAAGCAGGTGACAGGGGAATCATGCTCTTGAAATGAGGGCCTGTTTTAGGGAGATCAGCCTAAAACATGCATCCTGAGTTTTTCTTTCTTTGCTTTTTAAAAAGTTTATTTTTTTTCTTGTGGCAAAATACACAGAACATAAAATGTACCGTCTTAACAATTTTTGAGTGTAATGTTCAGTGGGTGTGAATTACGTTCATCTTGTTGTGCAACTGTGACCAGCGGAGGGTGTCCAAGTTCTTGGTGTCTTGAACAAAGAATTGGACAAAACGCTCAAACAAAGCAAGGAAAGAATAAAGCAACAAAAGCAGAGATTTATTGAAAATGAAAGCACACTCCACAGGGTGGGAGCGCCCCCAGCATAGAGGCTCAAGAGCCCCGTTACAGAATTTTCTGGGGCTTAAGTACTCTCTAGAGGTTTCCACTGGTTACTTGGTGTACGCCCTATTTCCTTTCATAGCTGAAGTGTTTCCATTTGATTTCGTTCTAGGAAATCAGCAAGAATCGGCCTTATGTTCCCTGCCTCCAGACCCTCTTCTCCTGCCTCACACCCATCACCACCATCCATCTCCAGAACTCTTTTCATCCTGTAAAACTGAAACTCTGCATCCATTAAATAGTAACTCTTCATTCTCCCCCTCCCCTAGCCCCGGCACCACCACTGTACTTCCTGTCTCTATGATTTTGACTACTCTATGTACCCCCATAAGTGGAATCATAAGGTATTTGTCTTTTTGTGACTGGCTTGTTTCACTTAGCATAATGTCCTCAAGGCTCATCCTTGTTGCAGCATCTGTCAAAAGTTTTTTCCTTTTTAAGGCTGAATAATATTCTATTGTATGGAGAGACTACATTTTGCTTCTCCATTCATCCATCGGGGACACTTGGATAGCTTCCATGCTTTAGCTATTGAGAATAGTGCTGCTGTGAACATGGGTGTACAGGTATCTCTTTGAATCCTTGCTTCAGTTCTTTTGGGTGTATACCCAGAAGCCATCCTGGGCTTTTTTGATACGGGGCAGGTTATTTCTGAATAAGATGGCAGTAGTAATAATCCCTGACTTGCAAGCTGCCTTCTACTTTTCCAAGGATGTTCCCATCAAATCCTTCCCTCATTTGATTTTCACAACCTGCAAGGGAGGCAAGGCAACTGGCATCCATATGGACATGGAAACCAAGGGCCGGGTTCCTGGTGTTGGGCTCCCCCACCCCTCAGGATGTGGCATTCCCTTCCAGGTCCCACCTGAGCACACAGGTCGCCGCATGCCCATTTCTGTCTATCTCAGTATCAACTCTGGCTAGCCTTCTACCATTTATTTTATTGTTATTGCAGCGAACATTTTTTGTATTGTTAGATATGAGTTGTAAATTTCTTTTCAAAGAATTAATATGTCAGTATGTTCAATTCTTTGCCTTCTACTTTTAAAATTCCTCACAAAACAACCTTTTTCGATTACTTACTCCACCCTAACTCATTCTGATCACCTGCTCCACCCCAACTCTTTCCAATTACCTGCTACCTGTTCTGCCCTGACTCCTGCCAAAGCACTCACCCCGTCGTTCTCTTTAAGTTAGCCAATCAGAATTAGTTGAGCCCATGCGGTCTAACCCTAGCCAATACGGGAAGGACACAGCAGCAGGGGCCACGTGCCTCAGGGATAAGAACCCCTTCCCCTCCCTTGTCCAAATGTGCGCTCACCATTGTTCCATCTGTAAGGGTGCACCCTTTTACATAGAAGTAACTTGCCTCGCTGAGAATTGAAAAGAAAATTTTATATTCGAATGCTATTCCTTTTGCAGCACCGAAACTTTATACATAACAGTATCATAGACTCTTTCTGGAGGGAGGTGAGAAAGAGCTCTTTCCAGGTCCTTATATGTATAAATAGGCATGTCCACCAGCCCTGCTTTCTTCAAGGCGACTAGATGGGAGGGGCACTGGTTTCCCAGAATCAATTTTAATTCCATTAAAGTAGATCAGAAAATCGCTTATGCATTTCATCAGGAATGTTGATTATTTTTTCCCAGAAGGAAGTTGTTAATTGCATCACACACAGAAAGTTTTGTCCCAGACCAGTCTGGGGACAATTTTTCTTTTTCTTTTTTTTCGAGACAATCTCACTCTCTGTCGCCCAGGCAGGAGTGCAGTGGCACAACCTCAGCCCACTGCAACCTCTGCCTCCCAGGTTCAAGCTATTCTCCTGCCTCAGCCTCCCGAGTAGCTGGGATTACAGGCGCCTGCCACCATGCCTGGCTAATTTTTGTATTCTTAGTAGAGACAGGGTTTCACCATGTTGATCAGACTGGTCTCGAACTCCTGAACTCAAGTGATCCGCCTGCCTCAGCCTCCCAAAGTGCTGGGATTACAGGCGTGAGCCACAGCGCCCAGCCCAATTTTTCTTTTACAGATTGTTAGTGTACATAAAAGCCACCCTAGGTGCTTATTGAAAATGCCGATGTGTTCATAAAGGAGGGCGAAGTGGTTGCCTCCTCCATATCTCAGGTTTCACAGGTGACTCCGCTCCTCAAAGGTGACCCCTTCCCAGAACCACCTGCTCCGCGGAGGTCACTGGTCACTTGGCTGCTGGTCACACCAGGACCAAAGTCTTAGGGTATATGCAGCTGCCTTCCCCAGAGCCTCCGCAAAGGCAAGGGGGTGGGAAATAGTTCAAACCTGGGATAGAATGACCCTGCCTTCCTTCCCCAGACGAGCACTCCAACTTGGGTGTAGCCAACATCATTGAAATCTTGGGAAGACAGACAGGTCACAACCCATCCACGGTGGCAAAATAGATGTTCCTTTTCTTACTGAGCCTTACAGCCATTCTGCCAGCCTCCCACACAGTTGCTCCACTCCTTGGTGGGTGCCACGAGCCCTGCCCCCAACCACCTAAACATCCTCCCCACTTTATCATGATGAGCAGACACCTACAAAAGCCACCTGCCTTGCTTCCCACCCCAGCCTGAACCTCGGAGGCCTTTCTGCGTATTCAAAGCTAGGAGAAGGTGCCCTTCCTGCCCTCCCCACCTATGAGGCAGGAGGTGGAGCTGGGGACTTGACTGCCTGTCACTGTTACCAGGTTCTTGGCGTTTTGAACAATGAATTGGACAAAACGCACCAAAAAAGCAAGGAAAAAATAAAACAACAAAAGCAGAGATTTATTGAAAATGAAAGCACACTCCACAGGGTGGGAGCGGCCAGAGCCAGTGGCCTTAAGGCCCAGTCACAGAATTTTCTGGGGTTTAAATACCCTCTAGAGATTTCCATTGGTTACGGTGTAAATGAAGAGGATGAAGTAAAGTTACAAAGTCATTTGTACACCCTTTGTGAATGAAGAAGATACTTCCTGTCATCACCGAAGTGTTTCCAGGTTCCCTGCCTCCAGGCCCTATTCTCCTGCCTCATCACCACCTCCTACTCACGGCTCTTTTTTTTCAGGTAGGATGTTGAGGTTCAGGATTGGCAAAGAAAATGGGCTCTTTGATATGAATGAAGCTGTCAAAGGCGTTTGAACCATAGCAACTCCATCTTGATTAGGAGCTGGCTAAAATGAGGCTGAGACCTACTGGCCTGCATTCCAAGATGGTAAGGCATTCTAGGTCACAGGATGAGATAGGAGGTCAGCTCGAAATACAGGTCATCATAAAAACCTTGCTGATAAAACAGGTTGCAGTAAAGAAACCGGCTAAAGCTCACCAAAACCAAGATGGCCATGAGAATGACCTCTGGTCGTCCTCACTGCTACACTCCCACCAGCTCCATGACAGTTTACAAATGCCATGCCAACGTCAGGAAGTTATCCTATATGGTCTAAAAGGGGAGGCATAAATAATCCACTCCTTGTTTAGTATATCTTCAAGAAATAACCATAAAAATGGGCAACCAGCCGTCCTCAGAGCTGCTCTGTCTATGGAGTAGCCATTTTTTTAATCCTTTACTTTTTTTTCTTTTTTTTTTCTCAGAGGGAGTCTCATTCTGTTGCCCAAACTGGAGTGCAATGATGCAATCTCAGCTCACTACAACCTCCGTCTCCTGAGTTCAAGCAATTCTCCCGCCTCAGCCTCCCAAGTAGCTAGGATTACAGGCGCCTGCCACCTCGCCCGGCTAATTTTTGTATTTTTAGTAGAGAGGGGATTTCACCGTGTTGACCAGGCTGGTCTCGAACTCCTGATCTTAGGTGATCCGCCCTCCATGGCCTCCCAAAGTGATGGGATTACAACCATGAGCCACCGAACTTGGCCCTTTACTTTCTTAATAAACTGGCTTTCATTTTATGGACTCACGCTGAATTCTTTCTTGCATGAGATTCAAGAACCCTCTCTTAGGGTCTGGATCGGGGCCCCTTTCCTGGAATAAAGCCACCCGACCCTGCTCCCAGAGCTTGTCCCCTTTTTCCTGCGGCAAATGCGGCTCAGCAAAGGCCGCGGGACGACGCCAACTGCGACACAAAGAAGGAGCCCAGGCCAGCAAGACTTGAACATGCCTGGACTCCTCGCAGGGATCCCCCAATGTGGACTCTGCTACAAAAGTGAGGAAAAGGAAAACGGAATAAATTGAGTGTAAAGTGGACTGTGGGGCCAGGGGTGTCGGAAGTGGTGGATTCACTGGAACTGACTGTGGGATTCCACCATGACAGAAATGGGGCCTTAGATAGAGACTGAGGTGTGGAATAATTAAGATCTTTTTTGATTCAAACTCGAATCTGTAGCTCAGAAATAGAACTTGCTGCTACCCGTGCATTCAGCACCCAATATAATTCAGGAACTGTGCTGGGCACTGAGGATTAAATGTTTGAAAATGTGTTCTAAGGAGTGTAGGGTCCTGTGTGGGAGGCAGCCATGGGCAACCCCATACATGCCGCCTGGTGTTCACCCTTGAGGGCCACCCAGAATGGGAGAGTTGAGGAGGCATCCAGAGCCGGCGACCTTTGAGCTGCAGAATCCTGTGTTATTCCTGTAAGCCAGCAAACACTTTTTCTTTTTTTTTTAACATTTTTATTTAACATTTAAAAACCTAGATATAAGAAAGTGGGCCAGGCGTGATGGCTCATGCCTGTGATCCCAACATTTTGGGAGGCTGAGGCGGGTGGATCACCTGAGGTCAGGAGTTCGAGACCAGCCTGGCCGAAATGGTGAAACCCCATCTCTACTAAAAATGCAAAAAATTAGCTGGGCATGATGGTGGGCTCCCATAATCCCAGCTACTCTGGAGGCTGAGGCAGGAGAATCACTTGAACCTGGGAGGCGGAGGTTGCAGTGAGCAGAGGGAGTGAAAAAAAAAAAACCTAGATATAAGGCAGTGACATCAACATTGAAAATAAAATTCAGGATGAGTAGGCATCCGGGGTATAAAAAGTTTGGGGTAGGAAGGAGTTCCAGGCAGGGGGCGCGGGCTCACAGGTGTGGGGTTTCAAGGACTGAGTAGGAGGCAACAACCTGTCCGCAGGAGGAGGGGGCCTTGCTGGCCCGGCCCAGGAAGTTGGGTTTTATCTTGAAGGTAATTGATAGCCATTAAGAGAAACAAGCCTGTGAGACCTGCATTTCTAAAAGGCTCTTGTGTAGCTCAGTGGGAGTGGCCTGGAGGGGATTCCTAGAAGGAGCCAGCCAGTAACCGGGGCTAAGGCAGTAACTGGTGGGAGCGGGTGAGGGCCCGGGCAGGAGGGAAGATGTGGGAGCATCGGAGTGGACCTGTGGCTGGGGGGACGCGCACATGGGTGGGTGGGGGCAGGAGGGGCGACATGGGAGCATCAGAGTGGACCAGTGGTCAGGGGGATGCACACCTGGGTCACGAAGGTGGTGAGGAGATGAATAACCAATACGGTTATTAATAACTGGTTACCTCCAGGTAAGGAACAGGTTTTGAGGCATGGACATCATTTGAATCAGGTTCCTCCTTCCCTGGATTGGGGCTGGGGTGGAGTTTCCTCACCTGGGATCTGGAGCATTCTCCAAAGTGCCTCAGGGCTGCCCAAAAATAACCGAAAGGACACCCAGGACCCCCTCCTGGACAGCGAAGGCATCTCTCCAGAGGCCTCAGCAGAGCCCCCTTGTTTTGGGGAGCCCGTCGTCCCCGGCCCTCTCCTGGTACCACAGAACAGCACTCACTTCTCTAATTGTCCCCTGGTAGAAACGGCCCGGAGAACGTGAAGGAACAAGGCATCCTAATCCACTGTGTGGCGTGGCAGAATCCATGACAAGCCACACAGGTGTAGGGCTGTCGCGCTGTCATGCAGGGTCCCAGCGCTGAAGGACTAGGCAGTGAGGGGGCAGGGAAAGTCAGAAAGGGCACCCAGGGTACAGGGCACAGTGCTCAGTTTGCTGTGGCTGCCTGAGTAGTGATAATCACAGCTACAACTGCAGGTGCGCTCAGTACCAGGCCCCGCGCACCGTCTCAGAGCATCTCATTTTATGCTTATAGCAAAGGAGGTACAAATTTCAACCCCTAATTACCATTAGCTGTCATCATTTTTATTGTGGCTCTGCCTGCCGAGCCCTTGCTCTCCCCACCCCCAAGTCAGTGGCCCACTGAGCCCTCAGAGCCTGGCTCCACAGCCCTAGACCACCAGGATGGCCTCTCCTCCTGATGCTCCCATGAGTCTTTGCTGCTCTGAGAAATGCGGGTTTTTCTTCTGTGTTGAGTTGAACACGGGGCTCTGCCTTTCTCTCCCAAGGTACCCCGCACATGTCAGGGTCCCTATGGGTGGCTGGAAGGAACTGCTTCATGAAGGGAAGAAACCAGCCCTTCAGTGATATGGGGCTCCCCTGGTCCCTGGAGGAACAGTAGCCTCTGTCTGCGTCCTAAATTGGGGCAGCAGGCCTGGCACGGTGGCTCAAGCTTGTAATCCTAGCACTTTGAAACACCTACGCAGGCGGATTGCCTGAGCTCAGGAGTTCGAGACCAGCCTTGGCAACATGGTAAAACCCCGTCTTTACTAAAATACAAAAAATTCGCCAGGTGTGGTGGTGTGCACCTGTAGTACCAGTTACTCGGGAGGCTGAGGCAGGAGAATTGCTTGAACCCAGGAGGCGGAGGTTGCAGTAAGCTGAGATCACACCACTGCACTCCAGCCTGGGCGACAGAGCAAGACTCTGTCTCCAAAAAAATAAAAATAACAATTAAAAGATAAAATAAACAAAGTAGATAAACTGGGGCAGCAGTCCCCTTAGTGGTCATGTGTCCTCACGTCTCCACCACAGCCTTGTAGTGACAGGATGGTTAGATGTCCTGCAGAGATCCTGTCCTGGACATGCTCCCTCCTCCAGCCACCAGCCCCCACAGGGTACAGTGCTCATCACAGCCTGGGGTGGAGGCATCAGCAATGCCCTCTTCAAGCTCTTCCCAAAGAAAGTGCCCCATTCGCCTGCCTCTGGCCCTGCCTGGCCTGCACCTGAGCCACCAGCTTCCTCCCAGGCCTCCGGTGATCCCGGAGCAGGAGTAGGAGCAGGCAGGGCCTATACCTTCATTCTGCCTGAGTCCAGGCAGGCTCGGCTATGCCTTCAGGCCCCTCGACCACAATCATGGTGACCACATCCCAGGACAGTCCCTGCTTTGATAACCTGCCTCACTATCTAGTGCCCTCTTAGCTCCACTCTGCCCAGCCTGGTGTGTCCTCCACATCTTCAACCTCAGCAGCCTTCCCGGGGCTGCCCATGCCCACCTGCTCCCTGGTTTCCAGTCTCTCTTCTACCACTCTCCTCCATCCCTCCAGTCAGGAATGCACCAGTGCTCCCCTTCCAGACCCCACTGTTGCCCCCATGCCACCTGCCTGTCCAGCTTTTCTCCAAGCACCCGAGATGGTCTCAGTGCCTCCTACCCCCCACCTAGTGAGTCAATTTCAGTACCTGGACCCTCTAATTCTGCCCTGTGGAGTCTAAGTATGTGCTGCCCACTCGCCAGAAGAAACAGAAAGTACCTTCTCAGAATATGCCAGGCTTTAATTTCTAGAACTGTGGAGTCATTCAGAAAATGAGAAGCAGAGTGTTGGGCATCTGATAAGTGAAGATAAGGGGTCAGAGGGATTACAGGTCATGGGGCAGGGAGGGGTGGAAGGGAAGACAGTTAGACTGATTTTTCTAAAGAATAGCCTAGATACCAGCCCTTACGTAGGATCAGCTGTGGTTAGGAGGCGAGAGCCTTACCGGAACCTGCAGGAACAGCCCCTCCCTGGCGGCCCTCCTCCGTCACTCTGTGCCAAGCCCAGCCCCTGTGGCTGCAGCTTGAGAAGCCTCTGATGTGCGCCCAGAGGCGTTTTCCCTGGCACAGTGGCTGGCGGACACCTGGAACAGGGGCCCTGCAGCTTCCCCAGACTCAAGCAGACAGTCGTGGCCTTGTGCAGCGTCGACATGCCCTCTGGCTTCTCACCAAGGCCCCCAGTCCACCTGCCTCTGTGTCTGGTCCACTGACATACCACTGCCCTCGTTCTATGCCAAGCACCTTCCAGTGTGCCACCCAGGGACCAGTGGCAGGAGGCAGGCTCCTAACAGACATGGATTGGGCTCCCGGGCACACTTACTCTACTTCTACACCCCCCACCCTGCACATAAGGAGGGCACGTCAGACCCAGAGGATGGCACCCCCGAGACTCAGAGGCCACAGGGAAGGGCCTGCGCTGGCTCACCTCCACCTCGATGCTGACTCACAGAGCTCCAGGAATGTGGACCAGTAGGGAAGGAAGAGGTTCTCAGATAGACTCTGCAAACAGAGCTCACATGACCCCCCTGGAACTCTCTCGTCCCTGCACTGTCCCTGACAAGGAAAGGACAAGGCCTTGGGCCAGTCTTCTGCAGGAGGTGTCCTGGACAGGCAGTTCCCAACTGGTGTGCACAGGCTGTGGCTTCAGATTTGTCTCTGGGCTGTGCTTGTTCCTCTAGGAAGGGCCCCAGCAATTCCAGCCCCAGGGAAATTTTCTCTCCCTCCTCTGGTGTGGATCAGCCAGGGCATTTCACAACCAGCTACCAATGACAAAGAACTGGTAACAGGACCACCTCCCGTGCCCTGGTCTGGGTGTCCCTGTGAAACTGGATGAAACGAACACCAGGTGGCCGGGGTCAAACCCCAAGTTAAACAGAAGGGGAGAATCTCAGCTCCCAGGCAGAGACAATGGGTGGGGGAGGGAGAGCGGGCAGGCGGTTACAGACCACGTGGGACAAGAGTTCAGATCTTTGTGGTACTTGTTGGCAGTTTCCGTCTTCTTACCCCCAAGCTTCCTTCCTGATTCTCTGCCCAGCACAAGGGGATTGGGGAACATGTCCAGCCAACTACAGTCAAAGGCAGCACAGGGCAGGGTATACGGTCAGTGCCAGTTAATGGTTAAGACAGCCAGCATATCGGGCATTGCAGTGAGCCGAGATTGCGCCACTGTACTCCAGCCTGGGCAACAGAATAAGACTCCGTCTCAAAAACAAAACAGCCAGCATAGGAGTCAGACAGGATCCCAGCTCCACAGTTGAACTCTCTAAGCCTCGGTTTCCTCATCTATAAAATGGTGATAACATTCATGACCATCTCACAGGGATGCTAAGATAATTAAATGAGAAACCCCACAGAATGCACTTAGGACAGGGCCTGGCACATAGTAGGACCTCTAAAAATACTAGCCATACTATCAACTTGACTGGGAATGGTAGTTGAAGAACCAGTGGGCTCCACACAATCTCATATCAGAGAATCTGACTCTCCAGGCAGGCCTGAGAGTCAGTGCATGATGACTAAATCCTTCAAGGCACACAGGGGAAATATGTCCTGTCCAGGGCTGTCTTACTTCTCTTCCCCACCCCTGTTGGCCTCAGTATCTGAAATTGCACCATCGAGATGAGTTCCTTTGGGTAGTGCCAGGCAGCGACTCAGATCCTAGGGTTCTGAATAGAGACATAGGGGCACTGCTGTACTGGGGCATGGAGGGCTATAGCATAGGCTGGCTTAGGGGTATGGTTTGGGCACCCCAGTTCCCCACAGGCCTGAGTGCCCACAGAGCTCAGATGTAGAAGGGGCCTGGCAGATCAGGCAACCAAAGCTCCTTTCCCTAACCCCACAAGGTCCAGAACCCCAAGATCTAGCCTTTCTTCCTTTCCCCAGCCCCCTCATCATCACTTCCTGGCACTCAGCTCCTGCATCTGAGAAATGAGTATCATACCAGCGTTGTGGTTAGGCTCAAATGAGCAACCCATGCAAAACGCTCTGAACTGAGCTAGACATAGGTGTGGTATTAGTTTGACAGGGCTGCCATTACCTAGGACCACAGACTGGGTGCCTTAAACAACAGAAGTATACTTCCTCACGATTCTGGAGGCTGGAAGTCTGAAATCCAAGTGTTGACAGGGTTGACTTCTTCTAAGAGCTCTCTCATTGGCTTGTAGACAGCCATCTTCTCCCTCGGTCTTCACATGGTCGGCCCTGTGTTTGTGTCCTAATTTCTTCTTCTTCTTCTTCTTCTTTTTTTTTTTTTTTTTTTTTTTTGAGATGGAGTCTCACTCTGTTGCCCAGGCTGGAGTGCAGTGGCACAATCTCAGCTCACTGCAACCTCTGCCTCCCGGGTTCAAGCAATTCTTCCGCCTCAGCCTCCCAAGTAGCTGGGCCTACAGGCACGCACCACCACGCCCAGCTAATTTTTGTATTTTTAGTAGAGACAGGGTTTCACCATGTTGGCCAGGATGGTCTCAATCTTCTGACCTTGTGATCTGTTCACCTCAGCCTCTCAAAGTGCCGAGATGACAGGCATGAGCCACCACACCCGGCCAATCTCTTCTTATAAAGACATCAGTCATATTGAATCAGAGTCCATCCTAACGACCTCATTTTAACTTAATTATCTCTTTAAGACCTATCTCCAAATACAGTCACATTGTGAGGTACTGGGGCTAGGACTTCAACATAAGACTTTTAGGGGATACCCTAATGTCCCTAATGTCACCAAATAGTGGTGGCAGAAAGAAGGTATTTGTTGCACTGAACTAAATAGCAGTGTTTCCTGAGCCCCTAATAGTTGGTGCTCAGGAAACATCACTATTTAATTCAGTGAGGCAATTACCTTCTTTCTGCCAGTATTATTCTAGGCCCTTGGAATACATTATGAGCAAAGCAGCCCAATTCTTTGTCCCTGTGGCGTTTACATTTTGGGGGTAGAGGGAGGGGCAACAGACATCATATGTGAGACGTAACTAAAACCTAAGTTATGTAGTGTGCTAAAAGGTGGTATGTTCTATAAAAATAAATAGATAAATACATAAATAATAAATAACAGAGTAGAGTAAGGGGAATCTGGAGCCAGAGCCAGCATTTGAATAGGGTAGTCAGAGCAGGCCTCATCGAGGCAACATTTGGCAAAGCCTTCAAGGAGATGCTCTATGGCCTTTTATGGTTCTTCCTAGGGAATTGCATCAGAATTATTGGGCTTTGACCTCCCATTTCCCTGCCCACCTCCACCCACGCTGATGTTAGAGAAGAGACAGTGCCTCTGAGACACAAGATCTGACACTGACATTTGACTCTGCTCTTTATTAGCGGTGCCATGCTGCGCAAGTTGCTCAACCTCTCTGAGCCTGTGCCCCACATACTGCACTCCTCTGGGCCATCACCTCTGTGCAGTGGGGTCAGGGTAGAGGCATGGCCTGAGGTCAGCCACCCCTAGGCTGGGCTGCCCTAGGCTAGCTGGGGTGGGTGCTGGGCTTTCAGAAGTAGCTACCAGATTTTGCATGAGATGACCTGGGTATCAATTAGGACAGTGTTCAGCTGCACGTAACTGAAAACTAGAGTAACAGGGATTTTTGTTTGTTTGTTTGCTTGTTTTTTGTCTCATACAGAAAAGGAAGTTTAGAGTTGGCAGTCAAGGGCTGGTGCCATTGCTTAGGGGTCAGCGAACATCAGGACTCCTCCTGTTCTCCTCCACCACACTTAGCAGCTGGCTTTTCCCTCATGTTTGAATATGGCTGCTGCGCCTCCAGGCGTCCAAACTGTCTTTCAAAAAGTTAGGAGAAACCGATGAAGTCAAAGATCAAAGGGAAAGCCTAAAGAGCATGCCAGGTGAATCAGTTTCTTTTTAAATATCCACCCACCAGTTGGGCGTGGTGGCTTATGCCTGTAATCCCAGGACTTTGGGAGACCAAGGCGGGTGGATCATCTGATGTCAGGAGTTCGAGACCAACCTGACCAATGTGGTCAAACCCCATCTCTACTAAAAAGAGAAAAAATTAGCCGAGTGTTGTGGCGGGGGCCTGTAATCCCAGCTTCTCAGGAGGCAGAGGCAGGAGAATCGCTTGAACTCAGGAGGCAGAGATTGCAGTAAGCTGAGATCATGCCATTGCACTCCAGTCTGAGCAATAAGAGCAAAACTCCATCTCAAAAAATAAAAAATAAAAATAAAAAATAAATATCCACCCGCTGAGTCCCTCTCTTATTCCACTGGGCAGAACTGGATCACCATGGCCACCACTACATACAAAGGATCTGAGGAAGTAGTTGAGCTGGACACCTTGCCGCCCCTCAAAGGCAGGATACTGTTAGTAAGGAAGAAGGGGAAGCTAGATACTGGGTAGGTGCCCAGGATATGCTCTCAGCTGAGCTCAAGTGCAGTGAGGGTGGGCGGTGTATCACAGCCCTGGCTCAGAGCCACCCCCAGGATGGAGGAGAGCCCCGAGTTGAGAGGGGCAGAGCCTGGGCTGCAGGTCTCGGAGTCTGCATAGTATGGGCAGTCTAGTGGCGGGAAGATTTCTCCCTCCCCCTCCACTCATGCACCAGCATCCACGCAGCCTCCACTTTCACAGGCTGAGGTGCTGTCTTATTTCTCTCACCCTCTGCCATACTGCCCCTTGGATCTCCCTGACATTGTGCTGCTTTCTCAGGGCTTGGCTTGAGCACAGTGCAGATGGGGTGAGGATGGGGTCCACTCCTCATCACTGCTTCTCAGGGGTTCCCCCTCCACTCTTCAAAAGAGGGGATGGGAAGCGGGGTGTGGGGCTGTGTGCTAAGGAAGCCTCTCCTTCCAGCTTCCACTGTCCGCCCCCCACCTCAGGATCATAAGTGGGGGGCTCTGAGGGCCCCTCATTCCAGAGCCCATGGGCTAAAGCAAGTAAAAGTGAGTGAGGATTAAAGCAAAAGGCAAACGTGAGGACACAGAGCCTGGCCTCCCTGTCGCAGCAACCTGGTGAGGATGAACTCAGAGACCAGCTCTAGTGGTGGAAAGTCAAGGAAAGACTGCCAGAAGATGAATGCCAAAAACCTAGGGCTCCTCCTCTTCCTCCCCATATCCAAGCCCTCGTCCTCCTTAGACGTACATCTAGAGTCTGACCGCTCCTCCCACCCCCACAGCCACCGCCCTGGTCCATCCTACGTTCCGACTCACATAGATCATGGCATCTCTGTCCTTCCTGCACGTCCAGCCGCCCCATCCACCCTCATCACACAGCCAGACCAGCCCTCTGGTGTTTCCCAAATCTCCACGATGGCTCACAGGGTCCCATGGATTCCTGTGGACTCCCAGGATCACTTCAGCCACAGGGAAGCGTGCTCCTGACTCGGGGCCTTTTCATTTCCGGTACCTTCTGCCTCGGAGGCCCTTCCCCCTGGAGCCCTGGGCTCTGACTCCCTCACCTTTCAGACTTTCACTAGCACCTTCCAGAGCCTTCCTCTGGCCTGCCTGTGTTCACGACAGCAGCTCCCCACCCTGCTGCATAGCCTAACATGCTGGTCAGCTTTCTTTCCTCCACACCACGTGTTGCCACCAGACACAAGCGCCACAAGCTCCCGGAGGGAGGGACCAGGTCTATAGTCTTCCATATCCACAGTCCCTCACGTATTCCCTCAGTGCTTGCTGAGTAAGTGAGTGAATGAATGAATGAATGAGTGAACCACAAGAATATTATTTGACCTCAAGAAGACCGCAGGAACTGGCAGGGGGACCATGATCTTCCCGAATGCTCTGCATGAGATGACTTGGCAGATCCCGCCGACTTGCCTTTTTAAAACCACCCTGGAGGCCGGGCGCGGTGGCTCACGCCTATAATCCCAGCACTTTGGGAGGCCGAGGTGGGCTGATCACTTGAGGTCAGGAGTTCAAAACCAGCCTGGCCAACATGGTGAAACCCCATCTCTACTAAAAATAGAGAGGAAAAAAAAATTAGCCTGCATGGTGGCAGGTGCCTATAATCCCAGCTACTTGGGAGGCTGAGGAAGGAGAATTGCTTGAACCCTGAAGGCAGAGGTTGCAGTGAGCCAAGATTGTACCACTGCACTCCAGCCTGGGTGACAGAATGAGACTCCATCTCAAAAAACAAAACAGAACAAAACAACCCACCCTAGAAACAGAGAGAGAATCAGAGCGAAAGCTTCCAGTTCAAACGTAGGTTAAGAATGAGGTTTGCGGAGCCAGCGGGCATCGAGTACTGACCAAGAAGACCCAGGAGGGCCCACAGGGAGCTGCAGTGTGGGGGCGGCAGTGTGACCTTGTTGAAACTAGCCCCTCCAGTGGCCCAAGGCTGGGGGAGATTTGGCTCTGCTACTTTCCAGCACTGTGAGCTTGAGAGCCTTACCTGCTCCAAGCTTCAGTTTCCTTACTTGTATAATGGGGATAAATTACACACTTTTTTTTTTTTGGAGATGGAGACTCACTCTGTTGCCCAGGCTGGAGTGCAGTGGCACTATCTTGGCACTATCTGCAACCTCCGGCTCCCGGGTTCAAGCAATTCCCCCGCCTCAGCCTCGCCAGTAGCTAGGATTACAGACACGCGCCACCACGCACAGCTCATTTTTGTACTTTTGGTAGAGACAGGGTTTCACCATGTTGGCCAGGCTGGTTTCGAACTCCTGACCTCAAGTGATCCGCCCACCCTCGGCCTCCCAAAGTTCTGGAATCACAGGTGTGAGCCACCGCGCCCAGCCCTAACACACTTTCTTTATTGCTCTTGAATCAACCGAATTCCAAGGCCAACATCATTTGGAAACGTTGACCTAGATTTCCTTTTCCATCTCCACTGGGACCTCCCCTTTCACCCACCAGAACCCAGGAGGCTTTGATGCCTTGAACACACAGAAGGGCTCCTAATCTTTTGTACATCAAGGTCGCCCCGGCTTCTTTGCTGCCCAAGCTCACTGGTGTGGTTTCCTAATGTCCCTGACAGTTTGGGAGATCTCTGCCAAGGCTGGACACCTGGTACCAGCCCAGGTGCCCCACCTGTCTCCCACCCCCAGGTCTCTGGTCACCGCCTGGATACTGTGAGTACTGGAGAACTTGCTACTTGAGGACACCAACACTCTTTCCCCTGAGGGCTGGGGCATATGCTCTCCAGACCCACCTTTCTCCTTCCCTCTCAGGACCCCTGGAGTGATCTCATCAACATCTGGCTTAACTCATCAGGAGATTTTCTGCAGGCAAGAAGGCAAACGCCTCTGGAGCCAGGCAGGCCAGGTGAATGTATGACCAAACTGCAGGGCATGGTAGGGGCGTGTACTGGTTTCCTAGGGTGCCGTAACGAAGTACACACAAACTGGATGGCTTAGAACCATGGAACTGTGTTGACTGACAGGTCTGGAAGCCAGAAGCCTGAAATCAAGGTGTTGGCAGCACCATGCTCCCTCCAAAGGCACCAGGAAGGATCCATTCCAGGGCTCTCCCTGAGTTTCTGGGGGTTGTTGGCCGTTTTTGGCGTTCCTTGGCTTGGAGACACGTCACCCAGTCTCTGCCTTCAGCACGTGGTGTCCTCCCTGTGAATGTCTGTGTTCCCATTTCCCCTTTTTCGAGGACAGAAGTCAGATTAGGGGCCCACCCTACTCCAGTATGACCTCATCTTAACTAATTACATCTGCCATGACCCTCTTTCCAAATAAGGTCACGTTCTGAGATACTGGCAGTTAGAACTTCAACATGCATATTTGAAGAGGGTACAATTTAGCCCCTAAGAGGGCTGATGAGCCCTGGAGGGTGAGCAAGTCCACTCCAGTTCACTGTTGTCCTGCAGGGCCCTGGGAGCCCGTCCAGGGTTTGCTGGGACAAGGTACTTTCTGTGCCCAAACTGGGTGAGTCCCAGGAAACCAGCATGGTTAGTCACCTCAAATGGGGCCCTGTCTTCTTGTGTTTCAAGAGAAGTCAGAAATTCTGACTTCATGTGAAATCTCCCAAATTTTGAATGGGCATCTAATTCAACAAATTCTAAAATCCTATGCGGCCCCATCTGAGGGTGTCTAGCCTGTGAGTGGCCAGTGGTCACCCATTGCCTAGCATGGCAGGGCAAATGGTAAGACTCCGAAAACCGCAAATAACAGCAACTGTGGCCGTGAGCTCAGGCCGGGCAAGTTGTTCTGGGGCCCTGCATCAGCCCCGTCTCTTAGGAAGCCTTCCTGGGCCCTACTACCTATGCTCAGCAATGCTTCTGGCTCCAGAAGCTTCCAGCACTGTTTCAGATAGGGGGGCTTCTTGCCCAGAGGTGACATTTGCAAACTGTCTTGGAGTTGGTGACCCAGAAGGAGGGACCCCAGACTAGAGGAAGATGAAAAGGCAGTGAGTACCAGACAGTGCCTTCCGGGGAGAAGAAACAAGTCATGAACATCTGATGTAGGGACGGGACAGACACCACGTAGGAAAGGCCGCCCTGCTGCCCAGCTCCCACCACTGCCAGCACCACCAGGCTGGCCATCTCTTTCCCACCTCCCCCACCACCATGCACACGGCGCCATGCACCGCTGCTCCTCACCCACTCAGACCAGCTCCAGCACCTTCAGAGGTGAGATTAGCTTCTCAAGCAACGTCTAAGTCTTGATCATAGCACCCGCTCTGCGGTTTTGCTGATGGTGACTAATGGAGGGAATTTCAGGCTAGGTCAGAAAGGAAGGTGGAACAGGGTAAAGTGGGTGAGGATGAGGCTTTCTGGTTGCTCCTCCCAAGTGCCCAGGAAGTTGCCCATCCAAGCCTCTCTCCCCTGGTGGAGCTTGCCCTGCTGCGTCTCTGGTTTGCTGGCCTGGGCAGTGCCACACTGCCAGGCTTTGTAGATCTGGAAGGAGAAAGAGCAAGCCAAAGAGGAAGTGGCATCAAGAAGAAGATGGGAAGGAAGAGCAGTCTCCCCCTTCCCTCTTGCCAGGCCTGCAGAATTGGGGAACCCATACAGGAGACCACATCCCTGCTGGGAGCTGCACCCCCTGCCCGGCCTGGCCCCAGGTGCCCTGATCTGCCTGCCATGACCTGGGCAAAGCACGCTGTTCCTGCACATACTCGGACTTTCTGAAACCCGAGGAGGCGAGGGGGGTAAGGGGGAGTCCCACACAGCCCAGGCCCAGCTGGTCAGACTAATTTTAAGTTTTTCTCAGCCTGACTGAGGCCTGCTAATCTCCACCATGCCAGAGAATGCACTCATGATGCCCCCTCGTCCCCCAAAAAAAGCTCCTTTTTCTGTCCAATTTCAATTTCTGTTTTACCTGCCCCAGGCCCACCCATCCTGGGAAATCTGCCCTGACCAGCACCTCACAAAAAGAGCTCTCCCTTTCTCAGCATGTGGGGTAACTGTGGTTGGAAACCACAGTACAGCCCTGTGTCCCCAACCCTGGCACAGTGCTTAGCTCTAAATAAGTTCTTGGTAAGTGTGGGTGGAATAAATGAATGAGCATTTTATTACACAGTGACAGCATGCTGCACGGAGGTTATGTCTAAAGTTAGCAAATAAGGTTAAAAGAGTTCAGAGTTTAAATCACCCTTGAAACTCCATCAGGAAAACAGCTTATTGGGATTGACATTAGGTCTCCTCAATAAGTCCAGTACTAATATATTTCCTGTTGTTGAGGAGAGGGACCTGGACCTCTGGCCCAGCTCCCCAGCCCTTGGTCCAACACACGCCCTTGCTCAGGAATTCCCGAGGTTTATGGGACATGCCTGCAAAACAACATACATCTAGGAATCTTAGAAGTAAGAGCCTTCCCATCCCCCACCAGCCCTCTCCAGGGACTCTGCCTCTGTTGTCATGACAACCAGGACAGAGTCTAGTGGAGCCTCGGAAAGTCCGACAGGCTGAGAATGAAGTCAACCAGAAGCAGAGAGGGGACCCTAGGCAGAGAGTGGAAATCAGAGGCCTTTGGTGAACAGCCAGAATGACCAAGCTTTTGAAGAACCCTGAAGGATGCCAATAACAAGAAAAAGGGGAAACTCATCAGCTCCAGGCATAAAATGGGACGTGCCCCAGGCTAGAGCCTGAAAAGGCCAGCAGTGAAGGGGGTCTTTCTCCTCTTACCTCATTTTCCTCCCTATGTTTCAATGAGTTTTTCCTATTGCTTTATTTGAGAATTTCCAAACATATAGAAAATATGGAACCAATAGTACAACAAACACACACGAGCCCTTCATCTATTTCAGCGACTGTTTAGATTTTGCCTTGTTGTCTGTCTACCTGTATTTGAAACATTTGAAAGTGAGTTACATGAATCATGACACATCAGCCCCAAATATTTCAGCTGCATCTGGTAAGAATTGTCCATTCTCCTACATAACCACAAAACCAAGTTTAAGGGTACTTGAATTAAGAAAATAAATAAATATAAGGGCTTTTTTGTTTTTGTTTTTTAAATAAACTAGCTTGGCGTAACTAGAAAAATAAAGGAGGATCAGGGATTCCAGAGAAAAATTATACCAGACCAAGCTTAGATTTGTTCTGATAAACTTCTAAATTGGGTTCTCAGGTCGGGCGTGGTGGCTCATGCCTGTAATTCCAACACTTTGGGAGGCTGAGGTGGGTGGATCACCTGAGGTCACGAGTTTGAAACCAGCCTGACCAACATGGTGAAGCCCTGTCTCTATTAAAAATACAAAATTGGCTGGGCGTGGTGGTGCATGACTGTAATCCCCGCTACTCGGGAGGCTGACGCAGGAGAATCGCTTGAACCCAGGAGGCAGAGGTTGCAGCGAGCTGAGATGGCACCATTGCACACCAGCCTGGGCAACAAGATCAAAACTCCATCTCAAAAGAAAAGAAAGAGAAAGAAAGAAAGAGAGAGAGAAAGGAAGGAAGGAAGGAAGGAGGAAAGAAAGAAAGAAAGAAAGAAAAAGAAAGAAAGAAAGAAAGAAAGAAAGAAAGAAAGAAAGAAAGAAAGAAAGAAAGAAAGAGAAAGAAAGAAAGAAAGAAAGAAAGAAAGAAAGAAAGAAAGAAAGAAAGAAAGAAAGAAAGAAAGAAAGAAAGAAAGAAAGAAAGAAAGAAAGGGAGAGAGAGAGAGAGAGGGAGAAAGAAAGAAAGAAGAAAGAAAGAAAATCTAAATTGGGTTCTCATTACAGAAAAACAAGTGAGCGTTCAGCTCTGCCAAACATCTATGCAGGAAGTCTCTAGATGCATATTTAACAGCAAGTCTCCAAATCATATATTTATACTTCCTAAATGATGTTTTGAGAAATTGGAGCTGTTCTATATTTATGCTTATCACATAATAAGTGCTTAATAAGTTCAAATGCAAACTTTGCCTTTGGGGCAGTAGAAAGTCTTCAAATCCCACCATCTGAGCCTACATGGGTGATATGGTTTGGTTTTGTGTCCCCACACAAATCTCATCTTGAATTGTAATTCCCATGTATTGAGGGAGGGATCTGTGATTGGATCAAGGGAGCAGTTTCCCCCATACTGTTCTCATGATAGTGAGCTCTTACGAGATCTGATAGTTTTATACACGTTTGGAAGTTCCTCCTTCCTTCATTCTTTTCTCTCCTGCAGCCTTGTGAAGGTGCCTGTTTCCGCTTCTGCCATGATTGTAAGTTTCCTGAGGCCTCCCCAGCTATGCAGAACTGTAAGTCATAAATTAAACTTCCTTTATTTATAAATTGCCCAGTCTCCAGTCTCAGGTAGTATATTTGTGGCAGCGTGAACACTAATACAATGGGGCTGGCTCAAACTGAATCTGCCCTGACTCTGCCTCACAGAAATGACCTTTAGCTAACCACAAGATGATCTCTCTGATCCCATCAAACACCTGCCCTAGCTGTTCTGAGAAGACCTCCTTAGCCACCCAAGTCCTCCCAGCTTTCCTTATGTAACTCTCTAGTTCATTTATGACCACAATCACAAGTTAGCTCTTAATTTGTCCTCTATTTTTCCCTGTGGATTAGTCTTATTTCCCTAATACTAGCCTAAGACTGTCTTCCTCTCCACTGTGGCTCAGAACTTGCAGCCAGAGTTTCTTGGTTGACTCCAGCCCACTAAAGATTGGGCAGAAATGCCAGTCCCTGGTGTGCCACGAACTGAGCTAAGCACCTTCCAAACAAGGTCTCATTTAATCTTCACAAAACTCTATTGTATGAGTACTAGTATAGCCCCTAATTTAGAGATGAGGAAATTAAGGCTCTCAGACATTAACAGAAGTCATACAACCACTAAGTAGCAGAGGTGATTAGTAGTGACCTGAGCTGGTCTCTCAGTAGACAAGTCCCAGATTTTTAACCTGGGTTAAAAATGGCAAGGCACTAAGATGCCAGACTGTAGGGCGAGGGCCCTTTGTGGTTTTCCATACAACTGGGCGGGTAGGGGCCAGGGAGAAGATGCTTCAGTCTCCCATGCATGGAGCAGGTTACATTGCATGCCTAGGGTTCTATTTCAGGCACGAACTTTGTATCCTCCTATGGACCCCCGCAGGTTTTTTTGAGACAGGGTCTCCCCCTGGTGCCCAGGCAAGACTTAAGACTTCAGTGGCATCATCATGGCTCTCTGCAGCCCCAACCTTACTGGTACAATCAATCCTCCTACCTCAGCCTCCCAAGTAGCTGGGATTACTGGCACACGCCACCAAGCCTGGATGATTTTTGTATTTTTTGTAGAGATGGGGTTTCGCCATGTTGCCCAGGCTGATCTCTAACTCCTGAGTTCAAGCTATCCTCCCAACCCCACCTCCCAAAGTGTTGGGATTACAGGCGTGAGCCACAGTGCTTGGCCGAGAGTCTATTTTCTGTTCTAGCCTTCTCCTTGGATTTCACACAACAGGTGCTCCATAAATACTCAATGAATCCAGGCAGGTATGAAGAAATGTAATTTATTTCTCCTTTATCCATCCCCCTGAGCAAATGTCCAGATGGCGGAGTCCAAGGGAATGCTGACCCATCCATTTGTATCCCATTGACCTTCCTGCTGCTGACCCGGGAGCAACTGCGTGGAGTGGGTGCGTGCTCTCGGTTGCTCAGGTTGTATCCTGAGATCCTGGCATGGTCTTCCGGGGGAATATTTTTTCCACTGCAGATGACCAGAGGAAGATACCCCACATTCTTCCATAATACAGAGGACAGCTGTGTGGGTTACAGGGGAGGCCAGAAATGAAGCAGGGATGGTGGAACTCGAGACAAAGAAGAAACAAAGGGCTGCCCTTAACAGATGCCTTCACTGTTTGACCGGTTCATTATCCAGAACATATGAAGGAAGGAATAAAGAGCGGATCTCAGTTCTTTTCCTCAAACAGCCAAAGAAAACCTTTTGTTGTTGATGTTGTTTTGAGCGAGAACTTTGTACTCATACATGAAGAATAGATGAGTAGAAAAGTGTGCAGTGAGTTTGAAAAACATTATTGAGATCTTCAACTTCCACCTTAGCCTGGGTTCCATAGGCTTGGGGAAATTTTAGGATTTGTTACAGACGTTAAATTAAGAAAAAGAAATCTAGGTACAATTCAGCTTCTATAGGAAAGAAAAAATAAACAACAACAAAAAACAAAAATAAAAACAAACAAACAAAAAAGCCTTGCAGGCCAGGCTATTGCCTTGAAAACAAAAGATAATTAAAGATTACTTGGGGCTAGGTACAGTGGCTCACACCTGTAATCACAGCACTTTGGGAGGCCGAGGAGGGGTGGATCACCTGAGGTTGTAAGCTCGAGACCAGCCTGACCAACATGGAGAAACCCCATCTCTACTCAAAATACAAAATTAGCTGGGTGGTGGCACATGCCTGTAATCCAGAGGCAGGAGAAACGCTTGAACCCAGGAAGCAAAGGTTGCAGTGAGCCGAGATCGTGCCATTGCACTCCAGCCTGGACAACAAGAGTGAAACTCCATCACAAAAAATAAAATATAATAAGGTTTACTTTATCCAAACCCCCCTCCCAAGTAAGTTTTTCAACAAAATGTGTTCTCCTTGTCCTGCGGGGAAGTTGGAGAAGAGCTGGCCCCTCCAGCCCTGAAAATAGTGAGTAGCCAAGACAGAGAGAGGAGGCAGGGGAAGGAAAGCAATGCCAGGTATGTCAGAGTCAGAGAGACAGAATATAAACAAGGTGGAGTGTAGTGGGAACCCCTTCTCCTCCTCACCCCAGCCCACCCTACTCTCTGCTCAGGCCTCTGGGAGAAGGTTGCTGAGAGGCTGCCTGCACCTGCCTGGGATGCAGCCTCATCAGCGTGTCTTGGTTAGGCAGGACGCTGCCCACAACTGAGCTCTGCTAAGTCACGCTTAGACCTTTGGCAGCATGAGTGAGACTTTGGAGGAGCTGCAAGTCCAAATGGGAAGCATCCAGAGGGGTCCATCGTAGCAGGACAGTTAGGGTGTAAGCAAACTGCTAAGGTTGGAACCAAGCACAAGCTCTAGGCAGACCTCAGAGGGGTCTTCAGCCCCAGTGGGAGCTGGGGTGGAGTGAGCCGTGGGGCAACCCTGCCAAAGCATCACCAGGGACACAGAATGGACCCCGAGGGTACAACAGCCACAGAGTTCAACGTCACCTTGCTGTACCCTTGCTCTGCAGAGCTGGCTCTGGGGAAGAGTGGCACTTTAGCATAGGGACCAAGAAGCGTCCCAGAACAAAGCAAGCCAGATCATGGCCCCAGGCCTTTTAACCTTCGGCATCATAAGAATATCTCGATTCACTGAAACTGTTGCAGATGAGGACTGACGGCAGGAAGGGCCTCAGAGGAAAACTCCTTGTGAGGACTCCTTCTTGTGACAGGACTCAGAGCCGAGGCCCAATACCAGGGCTTAGAAGGTGGGGCTTAGCCTGTGGATGGGCCCAGCTTCCCCAGGCAGTGGCCTTCAGACACCACAGCTGAACACGAAAATGTAAACTAAGCATTCATGCCTCAGGAAACCAAGGGAGGGGCTCCTCTGCCATCTACACTAAAAGTAGAGCAGCCAGGGCCTCATCCCAACAGAGGACAAGAAACTTCTTCCACACAGGGCACTTCCCAACACCAACTCCGTGTGGCAGGGGAGGAGCAGAGGCAGCCAAAACCAGGAGCTGGATTGAGGCTTCCATCCGTTTCCTGTCCCCCTGGCGTCTGGAATGCTGTGCCATCCAAGATACTTGTCACCAAGTCCTGGGCCCAGTTGTCCCTCTGTTAACCAAGATCCTAGGCCAAGTGCCACCTGAGTTCTGTGGTCCAGGGTGACTGGCTGCAGAGAGGCTTGGCTGTTCAACTACAGGAAGAGGCTCCCATATACACGCCCTCCTCCTGATCCTATGCTAAGCCCCAACACAGGGTTGGGAACCTGTGTGTCACCCAGCCTTAACCACCCAAAGAGGGGATGCCTGTATCTCGGGATCTCCTTTCACTCCGTTAGTGTCTATCCACCTGGGTCCCTTTCCCCCAGTTAATCATGGCTGCGTTCATATCATGAAGCCTTCTGCTCTGAGGACAGCCAGCCAGGACCAGACATACACGCAGCAGGCTGTTCCCTCCTTCTATGCCTTTGTTTGTGTGGCCTTCTTTCCTCTGCCCACCTGGATTCAGCTGGTTGAGGCTCAGAGATGCAGTTTAGGCACATTGGCTGCAGAAAGCTGTTTCTGAATCCTCAGCGTGGGATAAGCTTCTCTATCACCCTGCGAAGACCTTGCTCCTAGTATTGCATTCATTCATTCAACAAATACTTAAGTGCCTACTCTGTACCTGTCCTAGGCACTAGGGATGCCACCATGAATAAAAGAGATGAAAGAAAAAAAAAAAACCTGCCCTTATGCGACATAGATCCTACAGTATGTGGGACGGGACTGGATAATACATGAAATAAACAAGTAGGCTACATGGCATGTCAGATTCAAAATTTTGTGACAACAAAGAAAGCAGCAAAGGGGGTGAGGCACGTGGGATGGTGGGGAGGTCACGTATATGTGTGCCTCTCTCACAGGTCTGCATGTTCCTTCAGAACAAGCATGGAATTGTGTTTCTCTCTGGGCCCCCATGCCTAGCCAGGCACCCTGCTGAGTAGTCTTCTTCACTATTGCTGCCACATACTTGACCACTTGCCCTTTACAGCCCAGCGATCCCTTGGCTGTCTGCACCTATTTCTCCCCAGAGCACCCAACAGGTCACCAAGGAGGGAGGGTCCAAGAAGGGCAAGGCAGGGCTTGGATAGGCTCCCAGGACTAAGCAAGCAACACCTACCAGCTCAGGCCTTCTTGAAATTAATTCTGGGGGTCAAGCCAATATCATTTGTAGAGCCATGAGCCCTAAGGAAGAACACTTCAGACAACAAATCAACGAATGCAGCATTCTAATTTTCAACAAACGTGTGAATTGCAACATAGCATGAATGACAGAGGCACTGGAAGACAGTGCTGCCCTGATGGTTTCATAGGAACTACCGTTTACTCAGGGAGGCTGGCTCTGGGCATGAGGAATAGGGCTCAGCTTTAGTGCTGCTTTATAGAAGCGTACTGGGTTTATTTTTATTTTATTTTATTTTCTCGCTCTGTCACCTGGGCTGAAGTACAGTGGCATGATCTCACCTCGCTGCAACCTCTGTCTCCCAGGTTCAAGCAATTCTCCTGCCTGACTCAGCCTCCCAAGTAGCTGGGATTACAGGCACGTACCACCACACCTGGCTAATTCTTGTATTTTTAGTAGAGACGGGTTTTACCATGTTGGCCAGGCTGGTCTCGAACTCCTGACTTCAGGTGATCCACCTGCCTCAGCCTCCCAGAGTGCTGGGATTACAGACATGAGCCACCACACCCAGCCTATTTTTAAATCAGTTATACTGGAGGTGGGTATGCTCTCCTCCTTCTTGGCTCAGCTTAGATAGGCAACCCTATGTCCCAGAAGATCCCTCTACTGTGCCCACACCCCATCTGCCTGTGGATTAGCCCTGATTCAAAGTGGGCCAGTCACTTTCTTCTTGGGATGTGGAAGTGAGTGTAGTTTGAGAGGCGAAGCTGCTGATGCTTGAAATCCAGCTTGTGGGTGGTGCAGTTAAGAGGTGATGTGGAGTGGAGTCAGCACCACATGCAGGGCCAAGCTCCCCAGCTGCCAAGAGGAGACTGGGGCAAATGCAGGGAGGGAGAGGCTATGATGCTGCAGGCCAAGAGGCAGAAAGAGAGAGAGAGAGAGGGAAGCGAGAGAGAGAGAGTTGGAAGAGAGAAAGAGAGGCTGGGACTGGCCAGAATGTGTCCTGCTTGTGACTGTCTTAGAGGTGCCTTGTCCTTATAACAACGCTTCCTTCTTGTAACTTGAGCTAATTTTATGGATTTCTTTTTTTTCTTTCTTTTTCTTTCTTTTTTTTTTTTTTTTTTTCAGATGGAGTTTTTTTCTGTTGCTCAGGCTGGAATGCTGTGGTGCAATCTTGGCTCACTGCAACCTCTGCCTCCCGGGTTCAGGTGATTCTCCTACCTCAGCCTCCAAGTAGCTGGGATTACAGGCACCCACCACCGCCCCAGGCTAATTTTTGTATTTTTACAAAATACAAAATGGTTTTACCATGTTGCCCAGGCTGGTCTCGAATTCCCGACCTCAGATGATCCACAAGCCTTGGCCTCCCGGAGTGCTGGGATTACAAGTGTGAGCCACCACGCCTGGCCACATTTTTAATCTCACAGATTCTGTGGGTCAGAAAACCACACATGGCCTAGGTGGTCCTCAGTTTCAGGGCCTCTCACCAGACTGGAATCAAAGTGTTGGCCAGGTGCAGTGGCTCATGCCTATAATCCCAGCACTTTGAGAGGCTGAGTGGCATGTGGACAACAGAGTGAGACTCTGTTTCAAAAACAACAACAACAAAAACAACAACAACAAAAAACACAAGGTGTCGTTGGGGTTGTGGTCTCATCAGAAGTTTCAGCTGGGGAAGCAGCTACTTCTAGCCTCACTCACAACGTTGTTGGCAGGGCTGTTAGGCTGAGGCTGCCCTCAACTTCTTATTACATGGGCCGCTACAGCTCTCTTCATCAGAGCAAGTGTGTGAGCAGAGCCAGAGAGAGCGCAACAAGATAGAAGTCACAATCTTTTATAACCTGCTCTTAGAATTGTTATCTCATCACCATTGCTGTATTCTATTAATTAAAGCGATTAGCTAGGTTTAGTCCACAAACAAAGGGAAGGAATTTCACAAGGACATGAATACCAGGAGAGGAGAACTACTGGGGGCCATGTCAGAAGCTGCTGGCCACACCCCTGAACTAGAAAAACCACAAGATTACATGAAAAAGACATTTAAGGAAGGCCCTACCACAGATGGAAACTAGCCTTGTCCACAATTCCAAGAAGATCCTTTAAGTTCTAAAGTAATCTGGTTTTGTTTTTCTTTCTGTTTTTGTTTTCAGAGAGAGTCTTGCTCTGCTACCCAGGCTGCAGTGCAGTGGTGCAATTGCAGCTCACTGCAGTCTCAATCTCCTGGGCTCAAAGGACCCTCCCTCCTCAGCCTCCTGAGTAGCTGGGACTACAGGCGTGCACCACCATGCCTGTGACCCATAAAGTCCTTAAGTCAGTGCAACTTACTCAATTATGTTGGTGTGTCACTAATTCTTTCCCTGCAATTCCAGCAATAAAATTCCCAGGAGAGGCTGGGGAGTGAGAAACACACACCAAAGAGTAGGTAGAGACAATGACAGAGACAAATGGTGCTTATGATTGAAGAAGAAGGGAGGGAAGGTGGTAGGGAGGGGGAAAGGGGGAAAAAACAAGAAGGTCTAAGGAAACATATTACTTCTTGACAGCAAATACACCAAAAGCTACTATTTCTTTTTTTTTTTTTTTTTTAGATGGAGTTTTGCTCTGTCACCCCAGGCTGGAGTGCAATCACACGATCTTGGCTCACTGCAACCTCCACCTCCTGGGTTCAAGCTATTCTCCTGCCTTGGCCTCCCAAGTAGCTGGGATTACAGGTGCCTGCTACCACACTTGGCTATTTTTTGTAGTTTTTAGTAGAGACGGGGTTTCACCATGTTGGCCAGGCTGGTCTCTAAGTCCTGACCTCAGATGATCTGCCCACCTCAGCCTCCCAAAGTGCTGGGATTACAGGCATGAGCCACCGCGCCCGGCCAAAAGCTACCATTTCCAATACAGATATAACCCTAATTGACCTGGGACTTAAACTGCAAGAGAAACAGTTCAGCACGTGATGTGTTAGGCAAAGTATCAACCCTCAGCCCAAAGTGTTAAGGGGATTATAAGCAGGTATGTTGGCCTGAGGAAGATCCATTCAACAGGTATTTTAAAGCATCTACCATGTGCCTGACATGATGCTGGGAATATACAGTGAAAAATTACTTCATTCACAAATATTTATTGAGCATCTGCTATGTCATATAAATTGTTCTGGGCTCTTGGGGAGTACATCTAAGAAAAACACAGACCTAAGTAAGCAGAACTTACCTTAGAGCAATACCAACAGATGGCATACAAAGATTAGTTGTTACTTTGTAAAGTGTCCTTATGCTGTCCCACTGGAACCTCAATAGGCAGAAGGTTCCAGTATTGTCATCATTTGGGATATGAATAAACCTAGAACACAGAGATCAGCACAGGCCCCAGAGCTCAGAGAGAGTCAGAGGCTCATGGACCTCTTCTTTATTTTCTTCTACAAGTGGTTCTCAAATTCAAGTGTTTGCTATAATATCCTAGGGTTCTTGTAAAAATGCAGAGTGCTGGGCCTGGCTCCCAGAGATTCTGACCCAGTATTTCAGGGATAGGCCTGGGAATCTATACTTTTAATATCACCCGACAGCAGAAGGTCCTCAGAGCTTCCTTTGAGAACACGCTGTGAGCCCATCTCCCAACC
Source organism: Macaca fascicularis (assembly GCF_037993035.2). Lineage (NCBI taxonomy): Eukaryota > Metazoa > Chordata > Mammalia > Primates > Cercopithecidae > Macaca > Macaca fascicularis. The sequence goes on from NC_088386.1 coordinate 126,600,538, forward strand.
AAGAGATTTTTGTCAAAGCTCCCAAGAAGGAGTAGGTTCGACTGCACAGTGAGTGCTCAGTTCCTCATGTGAAATGTACAAATTCAGTTCGACTTGATCAATATTCATTTGTTCAGTTGAACAAAAATAAAGAGCTTGGGAGGTGGCGGGTGGGGTGTCGACAGAGATGTCTACATGGAGGAATATAAACTCAGAATGCCGGGAAGTTGTCTTCAAATATCTTAAGATGGTGAGTAGCTCAGTTTAACTCAAACACCTTTATTAAACGCATCAACTAGGATGCTTTTGGTTGTGAGCAATAGAAAACCCTACGTCACTGGCTGAACAACCAGAAGCTGCATCATGTCACCACAAGGAGGAGTCCAGAGGGGTATAGACCCTGTGCCCCAGGCACTGTGCTGGGTAGGGGCTTGGGGTACCCAGACATGGTCCCTATGCCCAAGGACAGTCTTAGAGGGAAACATGAACAGATGCCTTGGAGTCAATGTGCTGTGATACGTGCTGTGATGCAGGTGTTGCCCAGAAGAGGGGCACCCGGCTCTGCCTGAGGACAACAGGCAGGTGAAGCTTCCTGGCAGAGGTGATACCTGTGCTGGGCACTGAGGATGAGTAAGAATGAGGCAGAGAAGAAAGGAGTGGAAGGGGGTTTCAGGCTGTATGCCTCACAATTCAGAGGGATGAGGCATCGTGGCGTGGCGTGGGAAGTCCCGTGCCTCTGGAGTGAGTAGACTGGATATCAGACTGAAGAATGAGCAGAAGCCAGGACCCAAGGGCACATAAGTCATCCTGAGGAACTTGAACTTGGTAGTCCACCACATGGCGGTGTTCATGGGGCAGCTAGAGATGCAAGTCACAGTTTGCAGAGCAATTTTTTGAACCTTAGAAGCCAGATAAGGGCTTAGAGTGTTGGCAGCATAGAGGTGATAGAAATTCTAACACAGATGAGAAATGACAGGCACAGTGTGAGACAGAGGAGAGCACTAAGCTGAGCGTGGGAGCCTAGGAGCAAGACTCAGGTCTCAAGACCCTGCGTCCCCACCAAGCAGTCTCAGAAGAATTGCTCGACACGTGGGAAGAGCTCCAGGCGAGAGGCTGTCTTGGAAATCAAGGAAGTGGAAAGTTTCCAGGAGGAGAATGTGGTTGCCATTTCAAATGCAACAAAGAGGCCCAGAAAGATAAGGACTGAAATGTATCCAGTGGGTTTGATAATCTGGAAGTCACTGGAGACTTTGGTAAACAGTTAGTGGCATGGTAGGGACAGAACCAGGGTACTGTCGTAGGGAATGATAGAGCAACAAGGGCTGGGATTACCCAATGAAGATGGTTCTTATAATAAGCTCAGGGCAAAAGGAAAGGAAAGAGCGAGTGGCAAGAGGAGAGTATAGGATCAAACAAAAGTGTTTTCTGGGTGGGGAGAATTTGAGCATGTTTGTACATTGAGGGTCAGAAGGAGATAGGAGTGAATGGAGCAAGTTGTGAGCAAATTGGAGCAAGAGGGACAAAAGTGAGGCACTGTGAGGGACTGGACCTGACCATGAGGAGGAATACCTCGTCCTCAGAGACAATGGAGGGTGGGTGGGTGGGTGCGACACACTGGAAAGGCAGGATGGTGGGAGCCATACAGTGTTCAGTCAGGATGAACACCGGAAAGAAGTATTAGTGAGAGCTTTCTGCAGATCCTGACCCTTTGCAAAGGGAGTGCACATTAACTTTACAATTCGCAAAGAATAGCACCCTCTTATAATCACCCCAGGGATAAGGAAAGATCACAGTGTGAGTCACAAAATGAGCTGCCTGGGTGGGCACAGTGGCTCTCACCTGTAATCCCAGCACTTTGGGAGGCTGAGGCGGGTGTATCACCTGAGGTCAGGAGTTCGAAACCAGCCTGGCCAACATGGTGAAACCCTGTCTCTACTAAAAATACAAAAATTAGCTGGGCATGGTGGTGGGTGCCTGTAATTCCAGCTACTTGGGAGGCTGAGACAGGAGAATCGCTTGAATGCAGGAGGTGGAGGTTGGAGTGAGCCGAGATCACACCATTGCACTCCAACAATGTGAAACTCTGTCAAAAGAAAAAAAAAGAAAAGAAGAGAAAAGAAGGAAGGAAGGAAGGAAGGAAGGAAGGAAGGAAGGAAGGAAGGAAGGAAGGAAGGAAGGGAGGGAAATGAGCTGCTTGTATCAGATATTTCAGGTGTGGAGTAGCTCTAGGTGATGACAAGGTCCAGGATTTGAACGTGGTATGGGGCTGAAATGGAGCAGAGGTGAGGGTCACTGGGATTAAGGAGATCAGAGAAATCATGCAAGTCTAGGTTCTTCGATAGGTGTGTCAGACAGGAATGCAATTTTTTTGCAAGCAACAGCAACATCGCTGCAGTGGCTTAAATGAGTAGGGCATATACAGGATAAGAAGTCTAGAGGCAGGCAGATGTTGGTGATGGTTCAATAGCCTTTTGAGGACAAGGTGGCCTCTGATAGCCATTTCCTCATGGTTGAAAGATGGCTGTCCCTGCTCCAGCCATCGCATCTACAGTCAAGGAAGGAAGAAGGAGAAAAGGATGTACCAGCTGTGTATCTCCCCTATTAACAGGAAAGCAAATTCTTTTCTGGAAAGCATTCCCCCTCTCCAGCAGATTCCCACTGGGCCTTCTTGAGAGAACCGCGTCCCTTGGCCTTCTCTTGGCTGCAAGAGAGCCGAGAGAACTGGGAACAGGACTGCCATGGTAGATGGAGTCAGCACCTTCTGCTGGGCACACCGCTGCATGGAACTAAATCAGGGTCCTCGTGTGAAGGCAGAAATGGGGCTGGATATTGATTAGGCCAACGTGAGATCTGCTGCGATGCATCCTCTATGTGTGTGTGGTGAACACTCTTGTCCTGCTCTAGAGGGTTGATATTCGGGCCAATGAAGGATGGAAATAGTTGTTAGGTCCAGCTGAGGGCGGGACTGGGAAGAGGAGTGATGGGAAGGTGGTCAGAGGCCAGAGCTGAGTCCCTGGACACCAGTCTGTGTTTGTGCTAAGAGGCGAGCTCTCCACAGGGTCTTGAGCAGCTGTGAAACAGGCAGAGCTATCCGCGGGGAGATGGAAGAGGCAGGCTTGGCCAAACTAAGGGGCAGGTGCAGACCACAGTCACAGTTTGGGAGGCAGCAAGTGCCTGCCCAGCCTCCAGCACCCCCTTCGGGCCTCTGTGCACCTCGGAAATGTGAACTGGGCAACCCGGGCTGCCGCATTCACAGGCGTAAAGTGTGGGACCCTTTGAGAAGGGGACTCAGGTCAGACTGGCCCTCCAGAACCCTCAAAGGTACTGCCCCCAAGTCTCTTCCTTATACCCTGTGGTCCTCACCACGGTCCTCTCGTTTGATCCCAGTCCTCTTGCCCAGCTATCCCCTGGCTCCTCCCACAGCATTCGGGTTCCATCCCCAGCAATGCTGGGTAAGAGCTTCCCAGGACTCCCGTCCCCTCCCCAGGGCCCTCTATTATGAGCAGAACCAGACAGGGCAACACAGGGGCAGATCATGAGCTACACAGAGCTCAGGTGGCTGCTGGCTGGTTGTGAGGGGGTAAGAAAGGAGGAGGGCAAAGCTGACTCCCCACGCTAAGCCTAGGTGGCCCATCTAGCAGCCTATAGCTGTGCAGCAGGACTTAGGCTGCAGTGATGGTTCAATAGCATTTTGAGGACAAGGTGGCCTCTGTTAGCCTTTTCCTCATGGTTGAAAGATGGCATCCCAGTGTGTGGCCTGGACACCAGGTTTTGTCTCAGATGAGCCAGAAGGTAGAGAAGCCCCTCAGGCTGCACTCTCCCATCTCTTTGCCCTTCGTCCACTCCATCAAGCATGTCCGGCACCCTCAGGGCCTTTGCTCATGCCATCAGTCTGCCTGGAACGCTGCTCCCCACCCTGCTCTCCAAGTTGACTCCCACTCTTCCTTTGCACCACAGCTTAGACATAATTTCTCTGAAGACGCCTTTCTTGACCTTTTGCCTGGTTCTTTCTTTCCCTGTTTTCCTTCCTAGGAATATGTGATTCTGTATTAGTTCAGATCGTTACCACCAGTCACTGAGTCAAACCTGCAATCCCAGTGAGCAAGCACAACAGAGCTCATTTCTCCTGACTTCCACATGGCTCCGGGAGGCCTCCTTCACTTGTTATGCTGGCCACCTGGCAATACACCACACCCAATGTCACCAATGCAGAGCATCAGAAGGAAGCATACCAGCACTTAAATTGCATCCTTGGAGGTGACACAAATCACACCCACTCAAGGTCCTTGCCAGAATTGATCACATGCCCCAAACTAAACTGTAAAAGGGACTGGGAAATAGTGGGGTGTACGTGGAATAATTAGGTATTTTTAAGAGATGGGGTCTCGGTGCATTTCCCTGGTTGGTCTCAAACTCCTGGGTTCAAGCAATCCTCCCGCCTGAGCCTCCTGAGTAGCTGGAATGACAGGTGTTTGCCACCATGCCCAGCTCATGGAATATTTAGGAAGCTCTACTTGTCTCTGCCACAGCTTTTTGTAAAAGCCTCTTATCACAGTTGTCACTTTACATTTATTTATGAGCTTCTTGGATGGTGTCTGTCTCTCTCCCGAGGGTTGTGAGCTCCAGTGAGGACAGGAATTACGTGTGTTGGCTCACGGTTCCCCCTCAGGGCCTAGCTGACTACCTGTGTGTCACCGGTGTCCCGGAAATATCGAGTGAATCACTAAATAAATCAACTGCATAAGTGGGCAGTGGGCTTAGCAATTGGGAGTTCACTTCAGGCCACAAAGAGCATCATTTCAGAGGGAAACAAAGCTTCAAAGTCTAAGGAGTGAAATCGAGTTAGGGATCAGAGGGGCAGCTAATTTTGACAGAGAAAAGCAAGAAGATCTGATGAGGAGAGGCATGGAGGGACTTTCCCATAGACCCAGTTCCCTAAATCAGCTTTTATTAAGCCACTCATTGCTACCGTGGCTGTCCCTGGGTGCCTCAGACACAAAGAGCTGTGGGGGAAAAGGGGAAGGTTTCGCAGCCATCACCAGCTCCCACTGCTTCCCCTGTGACCCTACCACTGAAAAATAATGCAGCAACAGCAGAATGGACAGTTTCTATAATTAGGCTCCGTGAAGAGGGGAAGCCGTCTCAAAAAGCCTGTTGTTTTAGCTCTGGTAGAAGTCTGGGTAGTTTAAAGGGCAGAACGTGTTTTCCAGACAGATGGCTTAACATAGGTTCCTGACAAAAGGCAGGCAGGAAAGAAGAAACCACTCGGGAAAAGAAAAGCCTTCGAACCTCTGGAGAGGCAGTGAGCGGTCTAAGATCTCAGGTTCTTAGCTCTGTGGTTCTGGCCACATTACCCAGCTTCTCTAAGCTCCAGCTTCCTCACCTGTAAAATTCCTCTTCATCAGTTCTAAGACACACCTCTTTTCTTAACATTTTAACATCGCCGAAATTAGGATGCAATTAGCGATCAATGGCAGGTTACAATATAGTTGGTAGGGGTTTTCTCTTAATATGGCATAAAATAATGGCAAGTATTACAATCAAGGTATCTTAGATTTGATGAAATACAGCATTTCCCTTTTGTTTTAGGATCAGAAATAAGATAGGTGAACTGGTGCCAGATAATACATAGAATTTGTACATAGCAGATTCACAGAAAAATCACAATTTTAACCTTATTACTTCAAGATATAAAAAACAATCTTCAGGCTGGGCGCCGTGGCTCACGCCTGTAATCCCAGTACTTTGGGAGGCTGAAGCGGGCAGATCACCTGAGGTTGGGGGTTCAAGACCAGCCTAGCCAACATGGCGAAAACCCATCTCTACTAAAAATACAAAAATTAGCTGGGCATGGTAGCGCATGCCTATAATCCCAGGTATTCAGGAGGCTGAGGCAGGAGAACCTCTTGAACCTGGGAGGCAGAGGTTGCAGTGAGCCGAGATTGTGCCACTGCACTCCAGCCTGGGTGACAGAGCGAGACTGTCTCAAAAAAAAAAACAAACTTCAGTCTTTGTGGGATATGTAGCATGAACAAGGTTAGAAATGTAATGTGCTGCATCAGGACTAAAGTTAATACAACTATATTGTATTAGAGATTTCTGTTAAGTTAGTAGATTTCAGCTGCTCTTGTCACCAAAAAAGAAAGTGACTGTGTGAGATGATGGCTATGTTAGTCTGCTTTGCTATGGTAACCACTTTACTATCTATATGTATCCCATAACATTTGTTATAAACCTCAAATACACATGATAAAATTTTTTTTAAAGAAAAGTCTTTGCGACATTATCCTTAGCTGACTAACACAGGAACGGAAAACCAAATACTGCACGTCCTCACTTGTAAGTGGGAGCTAAATGATAAGAACACATGAACACATAGAGGACAGCAACACACACTGGGGCCTTTTGGAGGGTGGAGGATAGGAGGAGGGAGAGGATCAAGAAAAACAACTAATGGGTACTAGGCTTCATACCTGGGTGATGAAATAATGTATACAACAAACCCCCACGACACAAGTGTACCTATGTAACAAACCTGCCCGTGCAACCCTGAACTTCAAATAAAAGTTTAAAAAATAAAAATAGGCTGGCTGTGGCGGCTCATGCCTGTGAACGTAGCACTTTGGGAGACTGAGGCAGGTGGATCATTTGAAGTCAGGAGTTTGAGACCAGCTCCACTAAAATAACAAAAATTAGCTGAGTTTGGTGGTGTGTGCCTATAATCCCAGCTACTCAAGAGGCTGAGGCAGAAGAATTGCTTAAACTAGAGGGGTGGAGGTTGCAGTGAGCTGAGATCGTGCCACTGCACTCCAGCCTGGGTGAAAGAGTGAAACTCCGTCTCAAAAACAAATAAAAATAAATAAATAAAAGTATCTGTGAGATGTTTGGTTTCTGCCCTCAGATTCTACACAACTGTCATTACAGGATTAGGATGTGCCCTTGTAAGACTTGGACAAAGTACACTGACTTTGCAGGTGGGACTGGGGTAAAGGCTAGATGATGGAAAAGAGAGAGAGAAGACATAGAAAGAGAGAGAGAGAGAACACAGAGAGCGAGAGAGAGGAAAGAGAGACGGAGAGAACACAGACGTTAGCAGGAGAATAAATTAACAGGTGAAATATGAATCCACCACCTCGTTGGAACTTTACAGTGGTGACTGAAATCTAAGAGACACTGGTTCCAAGCCTGAGAAAAGGGTAAAGTGATCCAGCCTCACAGATGACTCAGCCAGGAGCAAAGAGGACATTCAGAAGACATAAATATTCCTTAGCCTCAGAGAAGCAGAGACCTGAAAGAATTGATAAATCAGGAATCTTGACTATTGTAAACTTGGAAGTTGTACATGTAAAATGTTTTCTTTTTCCATTGGAAAGATAGAGACTGTCGCTTGGTGCAAACCTCTCTCCTGATTTTTAAAGAAAGAAAGGAATACTGTTAGGTAGGTGGGGGATCTGGAAAGAATGCCTAGATTTATCTTGGGGCTTAGAATCCAGCCTCTTCCCCTCTTACATTCCTCTTCCCCACCTCCACCACAGGTGATTGGTTCCATTTTAATTGCACCCATTTGAATTTCACAAAACGTGTTAAAATTTTGTTAGGGCATGAATATCTGGGTATGTGTACTTGAGTTTAATATTTGAAGGCTTAATTTGCTTTTTGAAATGCTTGTTATAAAAGTATTTTGTTACTTAATGAAGTGAAGTAATTTTTAAAAGTAAAATCAAGGTCCAATCTGTATTGATCTGCAGAAGTTCTGCTGTATATCAAATGTTTATGGTTTTGCAGGTCCCAATTACAAGAATCAGAAGGGCATCAAAAACAAAAAGATAAAAAATGTTATGCAGAGATAGTGTAAGTAGTGACTCAGGGTATTCATTATTTTATGGGAAAGGAATTATTAATAAATTAATTCAGGGGTAGAATGGCCAATTTTATGTCACTTTTATGACAAACTAAATCAAATGTGCAAATGCTCAGTTTTGTATGTATTCAGCATATGCTTGTTTATGTGTGGCCAATTCTGCTAAGTATAAAGTCCCAAGAGAGTTTTATTCAGCAAATACAAATAATACAAAAATGCACAACTAATTTTTTGGTCCCAAGATAGTCTGGCAAATAGCCACATGTTTATAAATATTTTTTGTGACATAATTTGGCCTACGATGTAATCAAGATGTCTTTAGAGATAATATTTGTTAAAGTAGTCAGTGATAGAACTTAGCCCATTTATGCCTAGTGTTCCATTATTGGAAAGCTAAGTATGTGGGAGTTATTTGTATCCTACTGCTCAAGGTCATTGCCAAGGTCTGATTGCAAAAATTTAAAAAAATTGCAACCTCAGGCAAAAATGGGTGAATCTGAAATGCCAGTTACAAACTGGGCTGTTTCCACCCCGGCCTCCACCCTCCAAACTTTGCATGTTCCACTGACCTGGGCGGGTGGCAGGTGAGGTGTCAGGCTGCTGGCACCTCTTCGAGGGCGGAACACTGCCCTGACCATGGGCATCCACCCCAATAAAAGCAATTCTGACATTAAAATAATAAAAAATAAATAAAAAGAAAATTAAGGAAATTGGGCTGTGGGGGTTTTTGTTCGTTTGTTTGTTTTGACGGAGTCCCCCTCTGTTGCCCAGGCTGGAGTGCCATGGTGGGATCTTGGCTCACTGCAGCCTATGCCTCCCAGGTAGCTGGTTCAACCACTTGAACCTGGGAGGTTCAAGTGATTGTCCTGCCTCAGCCTCCCATGTAGCTGGGATTACAGGTGCCCGCCATCATGCCTCGCTAATTTTTTTAGATTTAGTAGAGACAGGTTTCTCCATGTTGGCCAGGCTGGTCTCGAACTCCTGACTTCAAGTGATCCGCCCACTTCAGCCTCCCAAAGTGCTGGGATTATAGGTGTGAGCCACTGCACCCAGCCTGGGCTGTTTTAATGTAATTTTAATTTCTTTTCTTTGTTTTTGTTTTTTTGTTTTTTGAAACAGAGTCTTGCTCTGTCACCCAGGCTGGAGTGCAGTGGCACGATCTTGGTTCACTGCAATCCCCGCCTCCCAGGTTCCAGCAATTCTCCTGCCTCGGCCTCCCAAGAAGATGGGATTAGAGGCATGTGCCACTGTGCCCGATTAATTTTTGAATTTTTAGTAGAGACGAGGTTTCACCATGTTGGCCAGGTTGGTCTCAAACTCCTGGCCTCAAGTGATCCGCCTGCCTTGGCCTCCCAAAGCACTAGAATCACAGGCATGAGCCACCACACCTGGCCTGTTTCAGTATAAATTTAATTAGAAACATTCCATGGTGATAGGGTTAATTTGCTTGGTAATTTTAACCAGGGGCATGCAAATGATTATTGAATTCATTAGGATTTTATGTCATTAGAGGTATCTCATCCACCAATAATGTAGCCTTGTGCTTTGGGGTGTGGGGTGGTTTGTGGTATAACCACTGTAAAACAGGCCTGGGCCACTGAACGCAAATAGTCAACTCAGATATGCAGACTACAGACACATTTAATACATGTTACATTGTTGGTACTTTACACATTGTGAAAGTAATGTTTGTCTCTTTTAATCTGTCATTTGTTTGTTCCATAGTCAGTCTCTATCCTTGGACTGAGTCCAGAAATGGCCAGAAATGTATTTTAATGATCCTGGAGGAGGCTAGTAGCACGTGCTGTGGGTGTGGAATTGGTATGACCCGATGCACCAGGGTCTGCAGAAGCTGCACCAAGATTGTGACTGTCCACAGAGATCTTCAGCCTGAAAGAAATCAAGTTTCAGTTTGATGAATCTGATCTGGGCCATCTCCAACACACTTTATGTACCTTATGTACTGTGACGTACTGTTCCTCAGACACTGTGGCAATCTTCTGCATCGGTCCTAAAATAGCTGGAGATATCGCAGCTCCTTCTGGGGGCCCTGCTGGCAAATGGAGGCCAGTTGCCACACCCATCAGCTGCATTGTAGCTGCACCGGTCCAGGCATGGTCTGGGTGACACCGGTCCAGGCATGGTCTGGGTGACACCGGTCCAGGCATGGTCTGGGTGACCATGCCTGGACCAGAAAGAGCCCATCTTCTGCATCACTCCAGGAGCAGCTGAACAATTCCCTCTGGAAGCAGTGGGACTAAACCAAGTCGTTGGCAGCTTCCCCGCGCTCTCTTCCACCACTGCAGAATCTTGAGAAGGCTGGCTTCCAGCCACGGCTGCTGCTTGAGGGTATGGGTCTGGTGCCTCCATCCCATTTCCTGCATGGCCCTGACCCCTGGATCCTTCTTATTCGAGAAGGTGAGCCAGTGGACACGCTGGCAGAGGTCACTGGTCGTCCTTCACTGGGGGGTCAGGCGTGTCTGTATTGATGTTGGTCCCACCTGGCAGACTCAGCCCCCTTTTCTTTTTTTTTTTTTTAATCAGTAGATGAACAGGGCAGAAGACGCCAGGTTAATAGGGCTCTGCCTCTTCTTGACTTCCTGACCAGCCCAGCCAGCAGGCACTGCCTGGGGCTCCCCCACATCTACACATCATACCCACTCACACACACCCACACATTCACCTATGTGCACCTCCCCCCAACACACATACTCACCAGTCAAATGGGCAAATCACACAAGGGAACCACAGCACATTCCTCTGCTTAATAGATGCTCCTTTCCTATTCCCCTCCCAACCATCAAGAATGACATCATCCACCAGGAATCCAAACTCAACCCTCTGCCCTAAGACCTAGGGCAGAAAGAGTCTGGTTACCTGTGGAACTGCGAGTTACTGTAATGCTTGTCACATCAGATTACAGGATGTCAGGGAGTCTTCTGAACTCAGGGACACACCAGTATGGACAGACAGCACAGATGAGTCCCTGCTTCTAGGGTGCCCCTTTGGTGCCAAGAGCATACCCACAGAGGTCCTCGACTGCTCCTTGTAACCCTTGCTGGACACCCCACTGCTCCTGGCCCCTCTAACTGGAAGCCTTTGGTTTCATCCTCCCTTAGGTAGTTGGACACGGAGCTTCATCCAGCTTCTTGCAACCAACACTATCCTAGGTAGGTGTCCTTCATCCAGATTATACCAGAAGCACAGCTAAATGGTTATGTTCCTCTCTCGAAGTGCAGGTCTTCCATCCAGAACAATCTGGAAGATACTCACTATGGGAGTTAGCTGGTATTTGATCACACTCACCAGGGACGGGTGTCTTCGTAAAGAAGGAGAACAGGGAACTCACGTTAAAACAGGACTGCCCAGAATCAGGCAGGGGCCAGCAAGACAAGAGAAGTCCGGAAGAGGAACTAGGATCCGCCTGTGTTTCATATCCATGCAAATCCCATGTGAATACTTTTAGTCATCCAACATGCACCCCTACTTTTTCTTGCCAAGGCCCAGATCTTGTCTTGGTGGCCCTAATCACAGTCATCACTAGCGACCTTCACTCACTTCTGATCATTTTCAACTCACAGAGCCAACTCAGAGGAGCTGGTGTCCTGACTCATGGTTTTTTCCTGGACCCTGTCTTTAGCATACAGGGGGACTAGTGCCTCACCCATCCTTTGCCCAATATACATATTCAAAATACATGAGGTTGGGGCTGGGTGCAGTGGCTCATGCCTATAATCCCAGCACTTTGGGAAGTCGAGGTGGGCAGATCATTTAAGGCCAGGAGTTCGAGACCAGCCTGGCCAACAGGGTGAAACCCCATCTCTACTAAAAATACAAAAGAGTAGCCAGATGTGGTGGCACACACTTATAGTCCCAGCTAGCTACTCAGGAGGCTGAGGCACAAGAATCACTTGAACCCGGGAGGCGGAGGTTGTAGTGAGCTGAGATCATACCACTGCACTCCAGCCTGGACGACGGAGAGAAACTGTCTTGAAAACAAACAAACAAACAAACAAACAAACAAACAAAAAACAACAAAATATGTGAGGTTGACTTGGCGAGGTATCTGCAGTCAAGTAGCAAACCTTTATAATGCCAGGAAGAATCACACTTCTGTAGTCACCATAAATACTCAACAATGTACTTTTCCATCATGGCCTTGTCAACGGGCCTCCTCAAAATAGAAGGAATATACTTTGGACCCCAAAGTGAGCAAAAAATTCCCAGGAAACCAAGGACCTGCTCTCTTTTGCCCTCTTCCAAGCCTACCCTAACCCAGCTCACCCATGCCTGCTGACTTGGGAACCTCTCAGCCATGCATATGGGGCCATGATATTGCTAGAGGACTTTTATTCTTCTGCTTATTTTTCAAAGACCAGTCCTGTTCAAAGTCAACCCCCAGAACATGAATTACATAAAAATAGGCTTTAAGGCTTAGAAAGATGAAACTTGGCATCAGAGGTCCCTGAGGGATGGCCACTGCAGCTTGACACCACTTTGAGCCAGGAAAACTTAGTCTTGGCCACTTAGAGTAGGCACTTAACTTTGAACGACTGGAGTTTTCAAACAACCAGGTTCTAGGCAACCACTTGGTTAAAACCTTGTTACACAAGCCCAAATAACAGGAGTCAGCCACGCAACCTTACTTGAAAAAGATCCTCCATCCTGAAACAGTTATCGCTGGGCTCTCTTAAAACCCACCAGCATAACAAGATACCAGCTGCAAGTCAATGCCTACCACAGCAGTTCCTAGACAAGGTCCCACATCCATTCTGTAGGGATTCCAAAAGTGCAGAGAAGGGGGCGGGGGGCTAGCTCTGCCATTTTGACCCCTCCAGCATGTTCCTTGGGGAAAAAGTCAGAACATGGGTGTGTATTCTTGACATCAATGTAGAGGGACCCAGATGTCATGACATCAATGTAGAGGGACCCAGATGTCAGGTCTTCTGGCAAGACATGCTCAGGTCAAGGTCAGGCCTAGGAAGACAATGAAGGCTCATTTACTCATTTCTGATGCCAGAGCCTCTGAAAAACTGGACTCTGTAATACTCTTGGTCCCTTGAAATGCTGGTGTTACGGATGACATAAACAAGAAAATTCACTCTGTTTCTTGTACCAGCGCCCCACTTCCAGCCATTATAGCCCTGTTCATCAAGGTTGAGTCCTAACTCCACGGATTACCCACTGGCCACAGTTTGCATCCCAATTCTGGAGACACAGTATGAAGCCTAATGTATGTCAATCCATCTCTCTATCCCCCATCTTTGTTAAAAGTGTGGCCGGACGCAGTGGTTCACACATGTAATCCCAGCACTTTGGTATGCCGAGGTGGGCAGATCACTTGAGGTCAGAAGTTTGAGACCAGTCTGGCCAACACGGTAAAGCCCTGCCTCTACAAAAATGCAAAAATTAACCCTATGTGGTGGCAGGCACCTGCAGTCCCAGCTACTTGGGAGACTGAGGCAGGAAAACAGGAGAATCACGTGAACCCGGGGGGCAGAGGTTGCAGTGAACTGAGATTGAACGACTGCACTCCAGCCTGGGCAACAGAGTGAGACTTCACCTCAAAAAAAAAAAAAAAAAAAACAATAAAAACAGTAGGTGGGCCAGTCCTCAGAGGCATCCTACCATTGCTATACACAAGACTGATTTTCAGCTGGAATCCATTGTATTTAGTTGGTGCCTGTATAGTTATACTTACTGAATAATTTTAACATCACCCCTGGCTACATGCCATACAGCCAGCATAACTCATTCTCCTATCTTGCTTCTAATGAGTTTTTCTACTTTGTTATTCTTTTTTTTTTTGAGACAGAGTCTCACTCTGTCACCCAGGCTGGAGTGCAGTAGCATGGTCTTGGCTCACTGCAACCTCCACTTCCCAAGTTCAAGCAATTTCCATGCCTCAGCCTCCAAGTAACTGGGATTACAGGCATGCACCACCACGCCTGGCTAATTTTTGTATTTTCAGTAGAGATGGGGTTTCACCATGTTGCCCAGACTGGTCTTGAACTCCTGGCCTCAAGTGCTCCACCTGCCTCGGCCTCCCACAGTGCTGGGATTACAGGTGTGAGCTACTGTGCCCGGCTTACTTTGTTATTCTTTACATGGCCCAGAACACGCTTTGTGCAGTAAGTACAGATTCTCAAGCACCATGAATTGCCTCCTCAGTACAGGCACTAGGCAAGGCCTGGGAACACCACAGAGAATACTCAAAGTCCCTAGGAATTCTCAGGGGCTCCCTGGTTATCACTAGCCCTGGGGACCTCACCACCACCATGCTTGCTTTATCAAGCTGAAGCAGGTATCCGGCACATCAGAAGAAAATCAACTATGGACCGTGGAGCCTCAGGCAGCAAAAGAGATGATTACAGAATGGAGACATCATCTGGGTCTCCTCATCCTTCTTGTCACATGCCCTTGCTGAAATCAGGAAGTCCACCTTTCAATTCCTGTGAAGTTGCAGAAATGGCAAGTCCTGTCGCTTGCTGCCTTCAAACACCCCAACTACACACTCAACCCGGTGGAGCCATCCCTGCCTGCCCTGCTCCCCCACCAAAAGGGGGAATGAGATGAGGGCAGATTGGTTAAAAATGTGCACACCTTTTATTTTTTTGGCCTCCCTTCTCCCCAGATTGTAGGACTTCCCCTTGGAAGTTTTTTTTTTTTCAGACAGAGTTTCGCTCTTGTTGCCCAGGCTGGAGTGCAAGGGCATGATCTCGGCTCACTGCAACCTCCGCCTCCCAGATTCAAGTGATTCTCCTGCCTCAGCCTCGCAAGTAGCTGAGATTACAGGTGTGCGCCACCACGCTGGGCTAATTTTGTATTTTTAGTAGCGACCGGGTTTCACCATGTTGGTGAGGCTGGTCTCAAATTTCTGACCTCAGGTGATCCACCTGTCTCGATCTCCCAAAAGTGCTGGGATTACAGGCATGAGCCACCACGCCCAGCCTCCCCTTGGCACTTTTAACTTCCAGGCTTACCCTTGGCCTTCATACTGGTCACTGAGCCAGTTCCAAGACCTGAGTGGCACCTGCTCCAGTCCAGCTCTGCCTTGGCCTGGCTTCTGCCCAGTGCCTGTCCAGGGTGGGACCTAAGCTTCCTGGATATTATTTCCTCCTTCTGATAAAGGCATACCTGGGTGTGTTTACCACTGTGGCAGTTCAGAAGCATCTCAGACCAATTCCTTTCTCTTTCACTCAAGACAGAATGTGGGAGTTCCCCTCCACAACTGCACCACTGCCTAAGGTGTCTAGGGCCACACTTCCTTCTCTGAACTTGCTCATAACTGAGATGTTGAAAGGGTGGCTGTCCACAGGGGTAAGCCACAGGAGGACTGCAAAGAGGCTCAGTACAGATGCTTGTCACTCCAGCAGGACAGTTAGGGGCAATGTGCTGGCTGCCCTTATGGGAGTTCGTCGCTGGCACTGTGACAAACGAAATTCACTTGATGATTAAGGAGATGGTTTTATTCAAGCTAGTGCCACAAGAAGAATGCTCATTAATGAGGAACCTCTCAAAGAAAAGGAAGGGGGCCTGGGGTTTTACAGAGGAAGGTAAAAGAGGGAGGCATCGGCCAGGCGCGGTGGCTCACATCTGTAATCCCAACACTTTGGGAGGCTGAGGCGGGTGAATCGCCTAAGGTCAGGAGTTCGCCTAAGGTCAGTTTCACCTGGCCAACATGGTGAAATCTCGTCTCTACTAAAATAGAAAAAAATTTAGCTGGGCATGGTGGTGCATGCCTATAATCCCAGCTACTGGGGAGGCTGAGGCAGGAGAATCACTTGAACCCAGGAGGCAGAGTTTGCAGTGAGCTGCGATCATGCCACTGCACTCCAGCCTGCATGACAGAGCAAGACTCCATCTCAAAAAAAAAAAAAAAAAAAGAGAGAGAGGGAGGCATCCTGGAGTCTATGGGAGTCACAAGGCAGGATGAAGACCGGTCTTTTGGAAGAAATTGTAAGGGCAGTGTGGCCTTTTGTGGTCATCTGGTTTGCCATTTCTGAAACACGAAAAGGTAGAGACATTTCTTAATCACCACTGCTGAGTTAGCACACGGCTCAGATAAAGTTCAATACTGGCCGGGCATGGTGCCTCACGCCTGTAATCCCAGCACTTTGGGAGGCCAAGGCGGGCACATCACTTGAGGTCAAGAGTTCAAAGACCAGCCTGGCCAACATGGTGAAATCCCATCTCTACTAAAAAAAATACGAAAATTAGCCAGGTGTGGTGGCATGTGCCTGTAATCCCAGCTACTCAGGAGGCTGAAGCAGGAGAATCACTTGAACCCGTGAGGCAGAGGCTGCAGTGAGCTACGATCGTAAGATTGTGCCAGTGTACTCCAGCCTGGGCAGCAGGGTGAGATTCTGTCTCAAAAAAAAAAAAAGTTCAGTGTTGTCAGTCCCAGCTCTTGTTCAAGATGAATATTCCTCATCACTGAAGAATTCAGACTGAAGAATGCAGGCACCGCCTGAGTGGGGTGAAGCGGGGCCCTCTTGCATTCTTGTTGGTGCTGTTCCTGTGAAACCAGTTCAACCATCTGTTAAGAGGTGAGTTGTTTTAGGGTCCAGGAGAACAGGCATCTTTTTTTTTTTTCGTTATTATGCTTTAAGTTCTATGGTACATGTGCACAATGTGCAGGTTTGTTACATAGGTATACATGTGCCATGTTGGTTTGCTGCACTCATCAACTCGTCATTTATATTAGGTATTTCTCCTAATGCTATCCCTCCCCCAGCTCCCCTCCCCACAGACATCTTAAAAGAGGGATGTCTAAGCATGGTGAAATCCTGTCTCCACTAAAACTACAAAAATTAGCCAGGTGTGGTGGTGGGCGGCTGTAGTCCCAGCTACTCAGGAGGCTGAGGCAGGAGAATTGTTTGAACCCAGGAGGCAGAGGCTACAGTGGGCTGAGATCATGCCACTGTACTCCAGCCTGGGTGACAGAGCAAGACTCCATCTCAAAAAATAATAATAAAAATTAAAAATACATGTATATATATATATATGGATTTCTAAAATAATGAAAAAATAATATAAAAGTTATATTAAAGTAAAAGCCAGTAGTTGAATCTGAGAATTAGTTGGGTCAGTGAACTCCAAGAGGTCAGCAGAAGAAAATCTTCCAGCACCAGTTTTTGAATTTCTTAAAGCTGTCAATGTTCTTGTGATATTGTCCACAATCTTGGCACCTGTCATACCAGGGCATACAGGCAGCAGCTTGTCCAGGGAGAATTCTTGCCTGTGCATGGCATGCTGAGGGGCTGAGTCTTTCAAGGTTTATACCAAATTACTAAGCCTCAGCTTGTAGAACTCCTTCAGATTCTGGGAGAAAAGGCCAGCTGCAAGGCAACCCACAGTCCTGAAAGGGATTTGGGCAGTCAGGTATAAATTCTTGGTGATGCCAATTCAGGCTTGAGGAAGAAAAAATGGTGAAAGTTAGTTTGGTGGACTGTAGTCAGATATTGAAGAAAACTGGAGAAATTGAAAACTTGGTAAGGACTGACAATTTGGGCAAGGCAACAGGATCTAATCAAATTTAAAGGTAGGTTCCCAAACTGGTTTTTCTATGAGGAGTAGGGGAAGGCAGCCAATTAAATCTCATCAGACAAGACAGAGTTTGCATAGTCATCAGCTACCTGCAGTGTGTAAAGAGGTCCAAGAAGACTCAAAGGCAATGCACAGGGCCGGAGTCTGATAACCGGAAGGGTGTGCTATATATTGAAACATAAAATTTCTCATTTTAGACACCTGTCTTTTGACAAAGATAATCTCAAAGAAATATTTTTCCTCATCACAAAATAAGGCTGGCCTTATTAGATTTCGTCTCACTATTTACACAGGAGCAGCAAGAATGGTAATTTAACAGATAGGCCTCCTTAAACTTGCTTTGCTGGAAGCTTTAATAAGTTATCTCAGATTGGACGTTTGAAAGCCTCTTGAAACTAGGAAGCCACACCAAGAACTTGACATCCAAATTACTTCTGGTACCTATAAATCTGAGCAACTTCCTCTCTTCTCAAGGACCCCTCAATATCCTACTGTTCACAGGCTTGCAAGGAAGTGACCGTCCTAACTTACCTGTAAGGCTGACAACTCCATAAGCCAGAGGGCTAGCAAGCATTGGCTCCATAAAGTCAACCCTAGTTACTTTAACATGCCAGGCAATTTCTGATTAAATGAACATTGTTCGCAAACACGATATTTCAGGCAAAGTTTTGGGGGCATAATCAATGTTTCCAATTATGTCCTGTTAATAAGGAAGGCAGATTCTCATTGAACCTACGCAAATAATCATATTGCCATAAAATTAGGGGGAGCGGGGAGGGATAGCATTAGGAGATATACCTAATGTAAATGACGAACAGCACACCAACATGGCACATTTATACATATGTAACAAATCTGCATGTTGAGCTCATGTACCCTAGAACTTAAAGTATAATAATAATAATAATAATAAAGAATACTCAATGCGAGTTTCTGAATTTTGGAGAGGTCAGGGAGGGAGAATAAGATATTTAAAAATGGTTTGTTTGGCCGGGCGCGGTGGCTCACGCCTGTAATCCCAGCACTTTGGGAGGCCGAGGCGGGCGGATCACAAGGTCAGGAGATCGAGACCACGGTGAAACCCCGTCTCTACTAAACATACAAAAAATTAGCCGGGCGCGGTGGTGGGCGCCTGTAGTCCCAGCTACTCAGGAGGCTGAGGCAGGAGAATGGCGTAAATCCAGGAGGCGGAGCTTGCAGTGAGCCGAGATCGCGCCACTGCACTCCAGCCTGGGCGACAGAGCGAGACTCCGTCTCAAAAAAAAAAAAAAAAAAATGGTTTGTTTCTGGTTACCAAAGTCTACCAAACTGTTATGAGTCATGGAGAGCTTAAGAGAAAAGAGAATGGGGTTCCTTACATATGCAGAACATAGAACATTAAAACCACATCGAGCCGGGCGCGGTGGCTCACGCCTGTAATCCCAGCACTTTGGGAGGCCGAGGCGGGCGGATCACAAGGTCAGGAGATCGAGACCACGGTGAAACCCCGTCTCTACTAAAAACTACAAAAAACTAGCCGGGCGTGGTAACGGGCGCCTGTAGTCCCAGCTACTCGGGAGGCTGAGGCAGGAGAATGGCGTGAACCCGGGAGGCGGAGCTTGCAGTGAGCCGAGATCGCGCCACTGCACTCCAGCCTGGGCTACAGAGCGAGACTCCCTCTCAAAAAAAAAAAAAAAAAACCACGTCGAAAACATTGCAAACAAAACCCACCATCATTCCTTATCAGTTCATTTAGTCTTAGGTAATACATTCTTGTTCCACTGGATTTTGAGTTAGTCATCTCATGAACTAACCAGCGTCTCAACTAGAATTCTAGAAATCCTGACTCAGTCTGCTCGTGTGGTCTCAAAGCTGTTTGAATGATGCCGCCAGAAGCTTGCACTTAAAGTCCCTTGCATAGCCCTTTACTACATGTCTCTGACAGTCCTTGTTTGTTGAAGATGAAGCACTGTGGTCTGTAGCTGATTACAAGAGCTTTCAGGGAAGCTTCAGAGTAAAATAAAAAACCCTATCCGTAGATGACAAAATAAAATGGCTGTGCTTAGGCTGGGCGCGGTGGCTCACGCCTGGAATCCCAACACTTTGGGAGGCTGAGGAGGGCGGATCACAAGATCAGGAGTTCGAGACCAGTCTGGCCAACATGGTGAAACCCCATCTCTACTGAAAATACAAAAAGTAGCCGGGCGTGATGGCGCAGACCTATAATCCCAGCTACTAAGAAAGCTGAGGCAGAATTGCTTGCACTGAGGAGGCAGAGGTTGCAGTGAGCGGAGATAACGCCACTGCACTCCAGCCTAGGCGACAGAGTGAGACTCCGTCTCAAAATTAATTAATTAATTAATTAATTTAATTAAATAATAAAATAAAATAAAATAAAATGGCTGTGCTTAACTTTTGACAATTTTCAGAAGCGAAAGATCTGCTGGGAGTTTATAACAAGAATAGTAAAACTGACAGGGATGTTGTTTGTTTCTGTGGCATGCAAACCAAAATAATAAAGTCAATCTAAAAACTGTTTTGGATGAAATATTTACGAACATAGGCTGGGCACGGTGGCTCACACCTGTAATCCCAGCACTTTGGGAGGCCGAGGTGGACAGATCACAAGGTCAGGAGATGGAGACCATCCTGGCTAACACGGTCAAACCCCATCTCTACTAAAAATACAAAAATTAGCCGGCGTGGTGGCTTGTGCCTGTAGTCCCCGCTGCTGGGGAGGCTGAGACAGCAGAATGGTGTGAACCTGGGAGGCAGAGCTTGCAGTGAGCCGAGATTGCACCACTGCATTCCAGCCTGGGCGACAGAGTGAGATTCCATCAAAAAAAAAAAAAAAAAAAATGGAAAAACAAAAGAAAAATGTTTATGAACATAATGAGTAACCCTATTTCCAAAGAAAAGTGAATGCTATCTCCAATTTGTAAAAACAGAGGAACATAATCTTTACCAAGAAAAAAATCTTTAGTTGTAACATATAATAATACCAACATACTATACCACTAATATACTAAACATACTGTTAGAATATACTAAGAATATATAAAGAACATGAAATGAAGAGATTCTGTAAATATGGAATAGGTCCTAAACATCTGCATACTAATAAAACTTCACAGGTAGGTGATGTGAGTCCCCAGTTGAAAACCCCTGGCAGGGCCGGGCACAGTGGTTCATGCTTCTAATCCCAACACTTTGGGAGGCCAAGGTGGGCAGATCACTTGAGGCCAGGAGTTCGAGACCAGCCTGGCCAACATGGTGAAACCCCATCTCTACTAAAAATGTGAAAATTAGCCAGGCACAGTGGTGCACGCCTGTAATCCCAGCTACTCAGGAGGCTGAGGCACAAGAATCGCTTGAACCCAGGAGGTGGAGGTTGCAGTGCGCTGAGGTTGCACCACTGTACTCCAGTCTGGGTGACAGAGTGAGACTCTGTCTGGAAGGAAGGAAGGAAGGAAGGAAAGGAAAGGAAAGGAAAGAAAGGAAGGGAAGGAAGGAAGGAAGGAAGGAAGGAAGGAAGGAAGGAAGGAAGGAAGGAAGGAAGGAAGGGAAAAAAAGAAAACTGCTGGTATAGGAGATGCTATATTCAAATTAAACAAGTTATGGCGCTGGGTGCAGTGTCTCACGCCTGTAATCCCAGCACTTTGGGAGTCTGAGGTGGGAGGACTGCTTGAGTCCAGGAGTTCAGGATCAGACTGGGCAACATAGTAAATCCCTGTCTCTACAAAAAATACAAAAATTAGCTGGGCGTGGTGGTGCTCACCTATAGTTCCAGCTACTTGGGAGGCTGAGGTAGGAGGATTGCTCGAACCCGGGAAGCAGAGGTTGCAGTGAGCTGAGATCAAGCCACTACACTCCAGGCTGGGTGACAGAGCAAGACCCTGTCTCAAAAATGTAAAAATAAATAAAAATTTTAAAAAACAACAAATTACAGAAGTTATGATTGAGTTATCACCTTAAGAGCTAGCTGAAATTATGACTGATAACGATATTCTGTGGTTGTCTAACAGCAGATAAAGCAGCACCGAGAAACATATCATGGACAATAAAGGCATTGATGGATCTCTAGGAATTTTCCACATAGCATACAATTCCTGAAATATCTGTATTTAATAACAGTTTGCAATACAAATTTAACCTGGACAAGACTAAGTATTTCTTCTGATTTGAGGACTCTTTCCATGCAACTCATCAATAATATATCAAATAAACCTAATTATTTCTAGCACTTCTCTTTTTACAAGGAGAAAAAAAAATCATTTGTGGTCTTTTTCTCTGGGAAATCTCAAAGATAGTTTTGGGTGTAGAAGATACTATTTAGGATTAATTTAGGGAAGGGAAAATATTAAAAGTTATCAGGAGACTTGAACACCTCATTGAGGTAGGATCATGAGCTACTGTGAAACAATTCTTGACTACTTAAAGTGACAACAAAAATTTTTAAAAATAAACATGGGAGGTAGCATGATTATAAAGAATCTTACTTTTTCCTAAGTGAGAAAACTTGCTCTCTTAAATAATCAAGGACACCAGACTGACTAACATGGTGCAACCCCGTCTCTATTAAAAATACAGTATTAGCCAGGTGTGGTGGTGCATGCCTGTAACCCCAGCTACTTGGGAGGCCGAGGCAGAATTGCTTGAACCCGGGAGGTGGAGGTTGCAGTGAGCTGAGACCATGCCACTGCACTCCAGCCTGGGTGACAGAGCAAGACTCTGTCTCAAAAAAATAATAATAATAAAAAAACAAGGACATCCTAAAGTCAACATAAACCAGAGAAGGTTCTTCTGGTAAAACACAGAATCTTTGTTCCCTAGGCAAACTACACAGAAAGTGAAGAATACTCTTTCACAGTCTTGTATTCATTTCCTTTTGCTGTGCCAATACGTTACCACACACTTAAGGGGTTAAAATAACACACATTATTGTCTTATAGTTCTGGAGATCAGAAGTCCCAAATCAGTCTCACTGGACTAAAAGTTAAGGTGTCAGCAAAACTGGTTCCTTCTGGAGTCCTTAGGAAGAGAACTCATTTCCTTGCCTTTTTCAGCTTCTAGGGCTCCTTTCATTCCGGGCTCAGGGCCCCTCCTCTATCTCAAAGCCAGCAGCAGAGGGTCTTCCGATCTCTTTCCCACCACGTCCCTTTCCACATCACCTGTTCCTCATTCTGACTCTCCTGCCTCCTCCTTATAAGCACTGTTCTGATTACACTGAGCCCACCAGAGGACCCTGGATACTTTCCCCACCTCAAAGATCTTAATCACATCTGCAAAGGTCCCTTTACCACCTGAGGTCACATATTCACAGGTTCCAGGGGTTAGGATGTGGACATCTTGGGGGTGGAGGAGGGGCATTGTTCAGTCTACCACATACTCTTAATAAGGACAGACCAATACTTTTCTCATTTTAACAGAGAAAAATTCTAGTTTTGTATCAGTATATTTGATAGTAAAGCTCTTTTAAAAAATCTTATAAATAAGTCCATCAAATCTTAGTAAGCTTTGACCATGACAAAACTCTTTTCTAGAACCTTCTGTAGCTTTCCGATGTAGGTGTTTATAGCTATAAACTTTCCTCTTAGTACTGCTGTATCCCTTAAGTTTTTATGTTGTGTTTCCATTTTCATTCGTTTCAATAAATTTTTCACTTTCCTTCTGAATTGCTTCATTGACCCACTGGTCACTCAGTAGCATATTGTTTAATTTTCATGTATTTGTATAGTTTCCAAAATTCCTATTATTAATGATTTCTAGTTTTATTTCATTATGGTCAGAGAAGGTAACTTGATATTATTTCCATTTTTTTCTTTTTTTTTTTTTTTTGAGATAGAGTCTTGCTCTGTCACCCAGGCTGGAGTGCAGTGGCACAATCTCAGCCCACTGCAACCTCCACCTCCCAGGTTCAAGTGATTCTCCTGCCTCAGCTTCCCTTGTAGTTGGGACTACAGGCATGCATCACCACGCCCAGCTAATTTTTGTATTTTTAGTAGAGGCAGGTTTTCACCATGTTGACCAGGCTGGTCTTGAACTCCTGATCTCAAGTGATCTGCCTGCCTCAGCCTCCCAAAGTGCTGGAATTACAGGCATGAGTCACCACGCCCGGCCTCCTTCAGCACTTTAAATATGTCATTCCACTCTCTCCTGGCCTGTAAAGAAGACTTGAAAGTCGGCTGCCAGGCATATTGGAGCTCCATTGTATATTATTTGTCTTCTTTCTGTTGGTGCTTTTGGGATCGTTTCTTTATCCTTGACCTTTGGGAGTTTTATTATTAAATGTTTTGAGGTAGTCTTATTCGGGTTAAATCTGCTTGGTGTTCCATAACCATCTTGTACTGGAATATTGATATCTTTCTCTACATTTGAGAAGTTCTCTGTTATTATCCTTTTCAATAAACCTTCCATTTTTAACTGTCTCTCTACCTCCTCTTTAAGGCCAATAACTCTTAAATTTGTCCTTTGTCGTTATTTTCTAGATCCTGTAGGCATCCTTCATTTTTTTTTTTTTTTTTTTGAGATGGAGTTTTTGCTCTTGTTGCCCAGGCTGGAGTGCAGTGGTGTGATCTCGGTTCATTGCAACTTCTGTCTCCCGGGTTCAAGCGATTCTCCAGCCTCAGCCTCCCAAGTAGCTGGGATTACAGGCATGCGCCACCACGCCTAATTTTTTTTTTTTTTTTTTTTTTTTTTGGTATTTTTAGTAGAAACGGGGTTTGTCCATGTTGGTCAGGCTGATCTCGAATTCCTGACCTCAGGTGATCCGCCCACCTCAGCCTCCCAAAGTGCTGGGTTTACAGGCGTGACCCACTGCATCCAGCCAGCATGCTTCATTCTTTTTAATTCTTTCTCTTTTGTCTCCTCTGACTATTTTCAATTCACCTATCTTCAAGCTCACTAATTGTTTCTTCTGCTTGATCAATTCTGCTAGTAGGAGACTCTGATGTATTCTTCAGCATGTCAATTGTGTTTTTCAATTCCAGAATTTCTGCTTGATTCTTTTTGATGATTGCAATCTCTTTGTTAAATTTATCTGATAGTACTCTGAATTCCTTCTCTGTGTTATCTTGAATTTTATTGAGTTTCCTCAAAATAACTATTTTGAATTGTCTGTCTGAAAGTTCCCATATCTCTGTCTCTCCAAGACTGGTCCCTGGTGTCTTATTTAGTTCGTTTGATGAGATGTTTTCCTGGATGGTCTTGATGTTTATTGATATTTTCTGGTTTCTGGGCATTGAAGAGTTAGATATTTATTGTAGTCTTTGCAGTCTGGGTTTGTTTGTACCCATCCTTTTTGGGAAAATTTCCAGGTATTTGAAGGGACTTGGGTGTTGCAATCTAAGTTTTTGGTCACTGTTACCGTGTCTGTATCAGGGGCACCCCAAACCCAGCAATGCTGCAACTCATGTAGGCTCATAGAGGTACCACCTTGGTGGTCTTGGATAGATCTGGAAGAATTATCTGAATTACTAGGCAGAGAATCTTGTTCTCTTCCTTTTCTTTTCTTTTCTTTTTTTTTTTTTTTTGAGACGGAGTCTCGCTGTGTCTCCCAGGCTGGAGTGCAGTGGCGTGATCTCGGCTCACTGCAAGCTCCGCCTCCCGGGTTCACGCCATTCTCCCGCCTCAGCCTCCCAAGTAGCTGAGACTACAGGCGCCTGCCACCACGCCCGGCTAGTTTTTTGTATTTTTAGTAGAGACGGGGTTTCACCATGTTAGCCAGGATAGTCTCGATCTCCTGACCTCGTGATCCACCCGCCTCGGCCTCCCAAAGTGCTGGGATTACAGGCTTGAGCCACCGCGCCCGGCCATTCTCTTCCTTTTCTTTCTCCCTTTCTTTCTTTCTCCTTTTTTTTTTTTCCAGATGGAGTCTTACTCTGTTGCCCAGGCTGGAGTGCAGTGGGGTGATCTTGGCTCACCACAACCTCCACCTCCTGGGTTCAAGCGATTCTCAGGCCTCAGCCTCCCAAGTAGCTGGGATTACAAGCATGAGCCACCAGGCCAGGCTAATTTTTGTATGTTTTGTAGAGACGGGGTTTTGCTATGTTGCCCAGGCTGGTCTTGAACTCCTGGGCTCAAGTGATCCTCTCTCCTCAGACTCCCAAAGTGCTGGGATCACAGGTGTGAGCCACTGTGCTGGGCCCCTTTACTTTCTTTCAAACAGAGCCTCTTTCTCTCTCTGCTTGGAACTGGGAGAGGGATGACACAAAGCACCACTGTGGCCACCACCTCTGGCACTGTGCTGGGTCAGACCTGAAGCCTGCACAGCACTGGGTCATGCCCAAGACTCACAGTAACCATTGCCTGGCTACCACCTATGTTCCCTCAAGGCCCTAGGGTTCTACAATCATCAGGTGGTAAAACAGCCAGGCACATGTCCTTCCCTTGAGGACAGCGAGATCCCCCTGGTCCCAAAGAGGTCCAGAGAGGCCATCCAGGAGGCAGGGCCTGAAGTAGGAAACCTTAGGAGTCTATCTGATGCTCTATTCCACCGTGGCCCACGGTAAGTACTGCCTGGCCACTGCCAATGTTCATTCAAGGCCCAAGGGCTCTTCAATAAGCTTAGTGTGAATGCTGCCAGGCTTAGGACTCATATTTCAGGGCAGTGGACTCCCCTCCAGTCGAGGGTAGGTCCAGAAATGCCATCCAAGAACCATGGCCTGGAATCAGGGACCCTAAGAGCCTGTTTGATGCTCTACTACCCTGAGGCTGAGCTAACACCTAAGTTGCCAAAGTCCCCTTTACTCTTCCCTCTCCTTTCCTCAAGCAGATGGTTCTCTCCCCATAGCCACCACAGCTGGAAATGCAAAATCTCACAATCACTGTTCTCTCCCTCATCCAAGAGCACAGATTCTCTCTGTGCCCCATGGTTGCTGCCAGGGGATGGGAGATAGGGGATATCAGCAATTCAAAACTGTCTTTCCTACCCTCTTCAGTGTCTCTTTCAGTGATATGACGTTAAAACCAGGTGCTATGACCGATCTCTCGCTTGATTTTTGGTTCTCAGGAAGGTGCTTTTTTGTGGGGATAGTTGCTCAATTTGGTGTTTCTGCAGGGAGGACGATCACTGGAAGCTTCCTTTTTTTTTTTTTTTTTTTTTTTTTTTGAGATGAAGTCTTGCTTTGTCTTCAGGCTGGAGTGCAGTGATGCGATCTCAGCTCACTGCAACATCTGTCTCCGGAGTTCAAGTGATTCTCCTGCCTCAGCTTCCTGAGTAGCTGGGACCACAGGTGCCCACCACGCCCAACTAGTTTTTGCATTTTTCATAGAGACAGGGCTTCACTATGTTGGCCTGGATGGTCTCTATCTTCTGACCTCATGATCCGCCCATCTCGGTCTCCCAAAGTGCTGGGATTACAGGCATGAGCCACCGCGCCTGGCCTGGTTTTCTTTTTTTTCTTTCTTTATTTTTTTTAGACGGAGTTTCCCTCTTGTTGCCCAGGCTGGAGTGCAATGGCGTGATCTCAGCTCACTGCAATCTCTGGCTCCTGGATTCAAGTGAATCTCCTGCCTCAGCATCCCAAGTAGCTGGGATTACAGGCACATGCCACCACACACGGCTAATTTTGTATTTTTAGTAGAGACGGGGTTTCACCATGTTGATCAGGCTGGTCTCAAACTCCTGACCTCAGGTGATCCACCTGCCTCAGCCTCCCAAAGTGCTGGGATTGCAGGCGTGAGCCACTGTGCCTGGCAAAGCCTGGTTTTCATCCTTGACTTCTTTTTTTTTTCTTTGAGAAGGAGTCTCACTCTGTTGTCCAGGCTGGAGTGCAATGGTGCGATCTTGGCTCACTGCAACCTCTGCCTCCCGGGTTCAACCGATTCTCCTGCCTCAGCCTCCCAAGTAGCTGGGATGACAGGCGCACGCCACCACACCCAGCAAATTTTTGTATTTTTAGTAGAGACGGGGTTTCACCATGTTGATTGGCCATGTTGGTCTCGAACTCCTGACCTCACATCCTAGACTTCTACATCTATCAGAACACCAAGTACTTACCTCCTAAATATTTTTTTTTTTTTTTTTTTTTTTTTTGAGACGGAGTCTCGCTCTGCCACCCAGGCTGGAGTGCAGTGGCCGGATCTCAGCTCACTGCAAGCTCCGCCTCCCGGGTTCACGCCATTCTCCTGCCTCAGCCTCCCAAGTAGCTGGGACTACAGGCGCCCGCCACCTCGCCCGGCTAGTTTTTTGTATTTTTTAGTAGAGACGGGGTTTCACCGTGTCAGCCAGGATGGTCTCGATCTCCTGACCTCGTGATCTGCCCGTCTCGGCCTCCCAAAGTGCTGGGATTACAGGCTTGAGCCACCGCGCCCAGCCCTAAATATTTTTTTTTCTAATGGATTCCCTTTTACCTATGCCCATTGTTGCAATCCTAGCTCAAGCCCTCATTACTCCTTCCCAGAATGAGAACAGCTCCCTGCTGGTCTCACAGCCTTCAATCTGGCCTTCCTCTCAGTCACAGCATACACCAGGATCAGAGTGGTGTTTCCAAATCTATAGTACACATTTGAGTGTGTCACTCAATGGCTTAAAGTTTCAATGCCCACCTACCTAACCCGCTCCCACTATCTTCATGTTGAAACCCAATCTCCTTAATATGGATGATATGGCTCTTCAAGACTGGCCCTTTGCTTATTGCTCCAACTTTATCGGTGCCAATTCCCTTCCTCAAACTCTAAGCTCTATATAATTAACTACTCATATGAAGTTCCCTAAGTTCACCATGCTTTTGGTGTTATTTGCATGATTTTCCTTGAACATTTACCCCCATCTTCACTTGTCTAAATCTTATTCATGTTTCCTATCTCACTCTTTTGTAGTTGCTTATTTTCTTGTGCGTCTTTCCTGGATTATAAGCTCACTGAGAGCAAGGACCACATATTGTTCAATGTCTCATTCTCACTGTTTGTGCTCAGTAATTATTTACTCTCAATAAGTATTTGTTGAATAAACAACGTTTCATTGAGATTTACAGCAGGTTTGGTGAGTCTGAGGGTGTGGGTAGGGCAGGACAATGGGAAGAGGAAGAGATAACTACAGTTCATGCTTCGAAGGTAGAGTCCTTCTGGCGCAGTATCCAGGGTGGGGCTAAACAAGTGGTTTTTGAAGTGGAGTGGAAGTGAAGGTCACTGGGCCAGAGAATACAAGGGAACTATGACCCCATAGATGGCATGAGTGGCACTTGTGTTGCCCAGGAGAAGTCAGGTCAGGCACCAGGTGGGGTGGGGAGGGAAGCTGTGAGTCAGCCTCCAAAGTCCTTTCATAGATGATCTGATCAAGGCAGGGAGGTGCCTTCATCCTACCTCCAAGCTGCAGGGGGAGAGGAAGGGAAATGAAAGTGATGGAAGGTTCACAGAGAGCCAGCACTGACTCAAGGAGAATCATGGCACTGCCTTATAACCCTGAGATCTGTGGGCCCTCATTAGAGAACGAAGGGCCTCTGTTCAAAAGGGTTTCATGATGAACACGTGGGAGAATTCTCTAGAAAGTGGTTGTGCCTACAGAGAAGTATTTTAATAGAAAGGTCTTCCCAATAGAAGGGTTTAGAAGATGTCTCCCAGTGTACATTCAAGTGGCCAAATGACATGATTCCTTCCAGTTTGGTTTCGGAGTTTGTTACAAACCCGTGTATCAGAAATGTCTACTGTGTTGCTGCTACAATTCTCAGCTGTTTCTCCCAGTTAAGGCATTAATGTGGAATCTGACTGTGACCCTTAAAGCAAAGCAATTAAAAGCCTGTATATGGGATTATCCATCCCCGTGCACTTTTTTTCCTGTGGGAAATTGGGTCCACACTTGTTTTTGTGGAGTGTCAGGACAGTAAAAGCCTCTCTTGGGGCCTACAATTACAAAGAATTCTCATCTTAAAAATTAAAAAAATGTCCTAATTAACAAAGTTTCAAAATTCGACATCACTTACAGTCTCATGTGTGAGGGCTGGTCACCTTCCTTCCACCCTTTCTCAGTTAGCAAAGAGAAACCGAGGGACATCAGCAAACTTGCACCTCCTCACTTCCAGGGCGGTAAGATGTTTCCTCAGCTGATTTCTCTCTGAGTCCAGCCCCACAGCCCCTGTGGGCCTCCTTCTCAGTGAGAACGGCTGGTTTTTCTAACAGCGTCCAATATGCTTGAGATAAACTGTGCTTGGTTGGGATGGACTTTAAACATGCTGACAATTTCCTTATATTTCATAATTTGTAGTTAGGTTTTCCATCTATCTGCCTATCTAGGTTCATGAGCAAGGTTAGTCTAGTTTTCTATTTTTGTGTGTGTTGCATTTATTGAGGTTTTGGTATCATGCCAATAATCAGAATAACGTCAGTATCTGGCAGGGTGCAGTGGCTCACTCCCGTAATCCCAGCACTTTGGGAGGCCGAGGCTGGTGGATCACCTGAGGTCAGGTGTTCGAGATCAGCCTGGCCAACATGGTGAAACCCCATCGCTACTAAAGATACAAAAATTAGCCTGGCGTGGTGGCAGGTGCCTGTAATTCCAGCTACCTGGGAGGCTGAAGGAGGAGAATCGCTTGAACCCGAGAGGCGGAGGTTGCAGTGAGCTGAGATCGCACCACTGTACTCCAGCTTGGGTGACAGAGAGAGACTCCATTTCAAACAAACAAACAAAAAAATCAGTATCTTCCTCCACTCCTCCCCATCTCAGCTTGTTAAAAATGCAGAATTAGGCCGGGCGTGGTGGCTCACGCCTGTAATCCCAGCACTTTGGGAGGCCGAGGTGGGCGGATCACAAGGTCAGGAGATCGAGACCATGGTGAAACCCCGTCTCTACTAAAAATAGAAAAAATTAGCCGGGCGCAGGGGCGGGCGCCTGTAGTCCCAGCTACTCGGGAGGCTGAGGCAGGAGAATGGCGTGAACCCGGGAGGCGGAGCTTGCAGTGAGCCGAGATTGCGCCACTGCACTCCAGCCTGGGCGACAGAGCGAGACTCTGTCTCAAAAAAAAAAAAAAAAAAAAAAAAAAAAAATGCAGAATCAGGGGTCCACTCCAGACCACTAAAACCACTATCTACATTTCTGCAAGATCCCCTGGAGATGCACATTATAAATTCACATAGTTCGAGAAGTTGCCCCAGGCCTTATCATTCCTGAAAACCACTCCTTCCATAATCTCAGGAGCAAGCGACCTGGCTCTCCAACCAGCACGTTCTTCTTTCCAGCTCACTCCCTTACTGTGCTGATTCCAACCATCCACTGATCCTGCCACTTCTCCATGGGCATCTCTCCTCCCACCGCCCACAACCCCTCCTCACTACCTCCTGGACAGGCGTGGATTCAACAGTCCACCATAATTATTACTTCCTTATGGTACCTTCACCTTCCTTTCCCCTGTCTCCCTCCATGGAATTATCTAGCAAAAACAACTCTGGTGGAATCGAATTCCCCACCTTCCCAGCAAAATGTGGCTGCTGGAAAACATGGAAGAACCCTGCCAACTGGTCCTTTACACCTGCTCCTTTCCCCTGGAACTTCCAACACCTCCTCCCTCTCTGCACTGAGAGAATGAATGACTTCTTCCTGTTTCCCTGAGGAAATCGAAGCCCTCGGAAGGGACTATCCACAAGTTCCAGGAACCTCGTCTACCTGGCTCCCTGCCTCTGCCCACATTCTGCCTGCCCTCCTGGTACCGTGACCTCACCTGCCTTGCTCCTATTCAAGGCCAGACCTTCCAGTGCACTCTGCATCTTTCCCTTCTCACTCACTCAGGGACAGCTCTCCAGAAAACACCCCCCAACCCTCATCATCCCATTTTCCCTCACAACTGAATCATTCCCACCAGCATTTAAGAAACAAAACTTCATGAAAATGTTCTCTACACCAATGGTCTCTCTTTCTAGAGCCCCCATTCTTTCTAGGGACTCCCCTCCCCTCCCCTCCCCTCCTGCTTTTGAGATGGAGTTTCACTCTTGTTGCCCAGGCTGGAGTGCAATGGCGCAATCTTGACTCACTGCAACCTCCATCTCCCGGATTCAAGTGATTCTCCTGCCTCAGCTTCCCAAGTAGCTGGGATGACAGGCATGCGCCACCACGCATGGCTAATTTTGTATTTTTAGTGGAGACAGGGTTTCTCCATGTTGGTCAGACTGGTCTCAAACTCCTGACCTCAGGTGATCTGCCCACCTCAGCCTCCCAAAGTGCTGGGATTACAGGCATTAGCCACTGTGCCTGGCGATTTTTTTTTTTAACTTTTTTTAAAGAGTTCAAGCAATTCTCCTGCCTCAGCCTCCCGAGTAGCTGGGATTACAGGTGCACACCACCATGCCTGGCTAATTTTGTATTTTTTAGTAGAGACGGGGTTTCTCCATTGGTCAGACTGGCCTTGAACTCCCGACCTCAGGTGATCTGCCCGCCTCAGCTTCTCAAAGTGCTGGGATTACAGGCATAAACCACCGTGCCTGGGTTTTTTTTTTTTTTTTTTTTCAGACAGAGTTTCGCTCTTGTTGCCCAGGCTGGAGTGCAATGGCACAATCTCGGCTCACTGCAACCTCCACCTCCCAGGTTCAAGTGATTCTCCTGCCTCAGCCTCCCAAGTAGCTGGGATTACAGGCATGCACTACCACACCTGGCTAATTTTTTTATTTAGCAGAGACGGGGTTTCTCTATGTTGGTCAGGCTGGTCTCAAACTCCTGACCTCAGGTGATCCACCCATCTCGGCCTCCCAAAGTGTTGGGAATACAGGCGTGAGCCACCGTGCCTGACTAGTCTCATTCTTTCTAAAGACTACTCCAATCAGGCCTTGCCGCTTACCTCGCCACCAAAACAGCTCTTAACCAAGGAGTGGCCTCTGAGTGGCCTTGGTGGAGCTGAGATCAATGACCAATAGTAACCTTACTTAACTATAAGCCACATTTGGCAGCAGAGATCCAGCCTCCCCACTGAAAGGTGTCCCTTATCTCCCAGAAGATGATTTTTTTTTTTACTCATTTCCTTTCTCTTTCTCTTCTCTTCTCTTTTCTTTCTTTCTCCCCCTCCTTTTCTCTTTCTTTTTTTCTTTTTCTTTTCCTTCCTTCCTTCTCTTTCTCTCTTTCCGTTTTTTTTTTTTTTAAACATAGTCTTGCTGTGTCACCCAGGCTGGAGTGCAGTGGTATGAACTCAGCTCACTGAAACCTCCACCTCCCAGGTTCAAGCGGTTCTCCTGCCTCACCTTCCTGAATAACTGGGATTACAGCCGTGCAACACCATGCCCCACTAATTTTTGTATTTTTAGTAGAGATGGGGTTTCACGTTGGCCAGACTAGTCTTGACCTCCTGGCCTCAAGTGATCCGCCTGCCTCCGCTTCTCAAGGTGCCGGGATTATAGGCCTGAGCCACCATGCCTGGCCATATTTTCCTGGATCTCTTCCTACCACACTGGCTCCTCCCCCTCAGGAACTGGTTCCTTATCATTCCATGACCTGTCATTGTTGGGGGACTGGGCTTAGTACTAACACTCACATCCTAAAGGATCTCACTGAGTCCAGAGGTTTTGCCTACTCTGAGAACTACCTAAATTCTGTCTCTGGTAGAGACTTCTCCCCTGAACTTTTTTTTTTAAGCCGAGTCTCGCTCTGTCACCCAGGCTGGAGTGCAGTGGCGCGATCTCAGCTCACTGCAACCTCTGCCTCCCAGGTTCAAGCAATTCTCCTGCCTCAGTCTCTGGAGTAGCTCGGACCACAGACGCAAGCCGCAGCACCCGGCTAATTTTTGTATTTTTATTAGAGATGGTACAGACGAGGTTTCACCATGTTGGTCAGGCTGGTCTCCAACTCCCAACCTCGTGATCCGCCCGCCTTGGCCTCCCAAAGTGCTAGGATTACAGGTGTGAGCCACCGCGCCCGGCCTTCTCCTCTGAACTCTTAAGTCCAACTTCCAACTTGGATGTCCAACAGGCAGCTCAAACTTTATATGTCCCTAAATAAATTCCCAAGTTCCTCCCTTCACATCTGTTTCTGCTTAAATTTTCACCATATCACCAAATTGTATTTTCCAGTTGCTTGAGAAAAAAAAAATTAGAAGTCAGGAAAATCCTTTTAGCTTTACCCTTTATTTATTTATTTATTTACTTGAGTCAGGGTCTCACTCTGTGGCCCAGGCTGGAGTGACAGGGGCACAGTCACAGCTCACTGTAGCCTCGCCTCTCCAGGCTTAAGTGATCCTCCCTCCTCAACCTCTGGAGTAGCTGGGACCACAGGCATATGCCACCACGCCTGGCTAATTTTTTTTTTTCTAGAAACAGGAGTCTATGTTGCCCAGACTGGTCTTCAACTCCTTGCCTCAAGTAATCCTTCCGCCTCTGTCTCCCAAAGTGTTGGCATTACAGGTATGAGCCACCTTTTATTATTATTCTTATTATTGAGGCTGAGTACCACTCTATTGCCCAGTCTGGAGTGCAGTGGCACGATCTTGGCTCACTGCAATTGCCCCTCACTGCAACCTTTGCCTCCCTTCGCCCCTGGGGTTCAAGCGATTCTCCTGTCTCAGCCTCCCACGTAGCTGGGATTACAGGTGCCAGCCACCACGTCTGGCTAATTTTTGTGTTTTTTAATAGAGACAGGGTTTCACCATGTTGAGCATGCTGATCTCTAACTCCTGACCTCAAATGATCCTCCCACCTCGGCCTCCCAAAGTGTTGGGATTACGGGCGTGAGCCACCTTTTAAATGTGTCTAGAGGTGACCATTTTACTCTTCTACTGCCACCACCCTGGACCGAGCTTTTTTTTTTTTTTTTTTGAGAGGTAGTCTCGCTCTGTCACCCAGGCTGGAGTGCAGTGGCGCAATCTCGGCTCACTGCAAGCTCCGCCTCCTGGGTTCACGCTATTCTCCTGCCTCAGCCTCCTGAGTATCTGGGACTACAGACACCCGCCACCACGCCCAGCTAATGTTTTTTTTTTTATTTTAGTAGAGACAGGGTTTCACCGTGTTAGCCAGGATGGTCTCGATCTCCTGACCTCATGATCCGCCCGTCTCGGCCTCCCAAAGTGCTGGGATTACAGGCGTGAACCACCGCGCCCAGCCGGGAGTCTCCTTCTATCACTCAAGCTGGAGTGCAGTGGCACGATCTTGGCTCACTGCAACCTCCGCTTCCCGGGTTCAAGCACTTCTCCAGCCTCACCCTCCCAAGTAGCTAGGGTTATTTTTGTATTTTTAGTGGAGACGAGTTTCACCATACTGGCCAGGCTGGTCTCGAACTCCTGACCTCAGGTGATCCACCCACCTTGGCCTTCCAAAGCGCTGGGATTGCTGAACCGAGCCTTATCTTTTGGCTGGCTGATTTCAGCAGCCTTCTCACCGGTCCCCCTGCTAAAAGGGTTTTCAGTCTGGTCCTCATACCACAACCACAGGGATCCTTCTGAAATGTCAGTCCATGTCCTTTCTTTGCTCAAAACCCTTCAAATTGCTTCCCATCTCCTTGAGAGTAAAAACAGGAAGTCCTAACTTTGGTTGGTAGGACCGCACTCCTTCCTTATCTCCTGTCCTCTCTGGGGCCTGGAGCCAGCACATTCTGGCCTCAGGCCTTGGTCCTGCTATTCCCTCTGCCTTTCCATGCAGAAAGCTCGCAGGCGCTCTCTCTCCAGGAAGCTGCTCCCTGAAGGAGCGCTGTAAATAACAATACCCTGCTTTCTCTCCCCTCCTCACCCAGTGGTGTTTTTTAACTGTCCAGTATTTTTTTGCTTCCTTTTTGGAGACAGTCTCGCTGCAATGGCGCGGTCTCGACTCACTGCAACCTTCGCCTCTCGGGTTCAAGCGATTCTCCTGCCTCAGCCTCCCAAGTACCTGGGATTACAGACACCCGCCACCACGTCCGGCTAATTTTTTTTTTTTTTGTACTTTTAGTAGAGACAGAGTTTCACCGTGTTGCCCAGGCTGGTCTTGAACTCCTGACCTCGTGATCCGCCCACCTCGGCCTCTCAAAGTGCTGGGATTACAGGCGTGAACCACCGCGCCTGGCCTAACTGTCCAGTATTATACATACCTGTAGGTTTATTAGTCAATTATTTGTCAACTGTTTGCGCTAGGAGCAGGGACTGTTTCGCTCACTGCCCCACCCCCTGGCGTACAGGAGGCGCTAAAAAAAATAGTTCATTAAACATTAAAAACTAGTTCATTACACATTAAAAATAAACGAAAATACACACATATGGCATTTGTATGTGCCGGGCTCCATTGTCAGAGCTTTGCAATGCACTGTCCCGTTCATCCTCAGAAGCCCGTGGCTGGTACCACTATATTATTATATACTTCTTTTTTTTCTAACGTGTGAGGAAATCCAGGCACAAGGATGTGAAACAGCCCATAGATAGCAAATGGTGGAGCAGGATGTAAATCCAGGTTGCTGATTTAAATAGGAATGTTCCCATTAATCTGGAACGTTCCGGCACTTTCTATGCTGTGTGCCCCTGGAAGCTAAAATGAAGTGATCTGCTCCTCGCAAGCAAGAAAGAATCGGTCTGCACAAAGTGGGATCCAGGCCTTTCGCAGAATTAAGCCTGAAGAGTTGAGGAAGTGGTCGTTCAAAGTGGGCGTGCGATTCCCGCTGGAAGAGCGCTCAGGCGGAACAGAAGGGGATGAGCCCCGCCTTGGAAGCTGCGGCGGAGGAAGAGGAACTGCGGGGGTTGACTTGTGCTTTTCTCTGCGGCCCCTCCCGTTCGGGCCTCGCGCCAACTCGCGGCGCCCTGAGTCCGCCAGCCGCTCGGGGGCGCCCAAGGCGGAAGGGGGCGTTGCGGCGCCGCCCGTCGTCGCGTCCTCGGCGGCTGCGCAGTGCGCACGTCAAAGCCGGGCTCGGGCCGCGAGCTGGGCGAGGGGATCGTGGAGCGGCGCGGCCTGGGAGACACAGAACCTTCAGGCGCCGGGGCGGGGGCACAGACGAAGACTAAGGCGGCGCCGGGCCCCACAGCAGCAGCGGCAACCCAAGTGAACGCAGCAGCGCGGCGGCAGCCGCGGGAGCCCCTGGGCCGCCGTCCGCCCGCGCAGCCGCCGCCGCCGCCGCGGGAGCCCGTCGCCGGGAGCAGGAACGGGCGGAAGACAACGGAGGGGCCGAGCGTCCGAGCCACGCCGCGGGGACCGAACGAGCAGCCCGAGGCGGCGGCGGCCGAGGACGGCGACGGCGACGACGCGGAGGCAGAGAAGGGAACGCCTGGCCCAGCCCCGTGAGTGACCCCCGGCCCGGCCCTGCTCGTGGTGCGGCGGCTGCCCGGCTTCCGCCTGTCCCGCCGGGCCCTCACCGGCCCCGGGGTTGCCTCCATTTTCTTGGGTGGCGGCGGCCCCGGCCCAGCTGGGCCCCGGAGCCAGCGGGAGCAGCCGGGCCCGGCCTGCCCTCTCCTCCCGGCTCGGCCCCAGCCCTCGCTGAGACGCTCCCTTTGCCTTCGCCGGCGTGGGGCTCCCGGGGGCCTGCGGTCCAGGCGCTCCTGCCGCCCCCTCCGTGGTTCTCAGGCGGGGCTGGCGGCTCGGGGTGGTCCGGGCCGGAGTCGGGAGGGCGGGGAAGTGCGGACCGGGTCAACTGTCACCGGCTGCACCCGGACTCCGGCGCCTCGCTCCCGCCCCTGGTAAACTTCCTGTTGTCGGGAGGCAGATACCAGCGTTGTGATCAATTCAGGAAAATGCCTAACTGATTTCTGGTTAGGAATTGTGCGGTCGGAGCGTTCTCGAGTTCAGTGGAATCACCCGGAGCGCAGACTGCGTGCAGGCGCCGTAGTCGACCCGCGCCGGAGGGATTCAAAGGTGAAGCGGGCCCCGGTCCCCTCCCCCGAGGAGCTTAGGCTCTGGTGTGGGAGATAAGACGAGTACACAAATAACTGCGATACCGGGAAGGAGGTGATAAGTCCTGTGAAAGAACGACAGAGTGCTGGAAGGGCACCCGGAAAAACCGAACCGATCACTTCTGCCTAGCAGAAACCTGGAAGGCGTCCTGGGCGGGGGGTGCTGAGCAGAGTCTTGAAGGCCTGATGGGATTTAGGAGAGGAGGGTTGCAGAAGAGATGTGTGGAAGGGGCAGCAAAAACGAGAAGACAAAGCCTGGAAATCATGGATAATTCCGTTTGTTGGCGTGGTGCAGGGGGCGGGGGGTATGGGGCTAAAGAGGTATTTTGGGGCCAGATCCTTGAATGCTGTAGAGGAGCTATTTGAGCAGCGTTCTGAGAGAAACTTAGAGCTCATTTCTCAGTGACTCATGAGCCCGGAAATGTAGGCTAGGGGATATTAAAGGCGCTCTTGTGAAAGAAGAGAGAAGGAGGCCCAGTCAGGAGTTGACATTCTGTGCCTTGAATATAATGCAGTTTCAGATCGATTTTGACAGCTTCCCAGATATTCAAGTAAATCCATGCCCAAGCTAAGCAAAGTACCTTTGCAGAAAGCTTCATTAGATGTCAGGCTCTTAAGAGGTAATGAAAAGGTGTATATAAAATAAGCTCATCTGCACACAGAAGGTGTTTCTGTTTGTGCGTTCGCTAAAATGCATAAAAACTTATTGCACTTTGTATTAGGCGTCTGTACTTTGGAATTACTAAGTTAAACCTACATTCTTTGAGGTGGCATTTGTGTAAAATAACAAATTGACGATTTTTTAAAAATAGTTACTAATATTCTGTAGAAAACCGGACGTAGACCTTTTTGTAGAAAGGTAAAACTTTGTTTTTATTTTTATTTTATTGCGAGATCTTTATAGTAGAGCCAGAAGTGAAAGTGTTTAGCTTTATTTTGTAGTTTCTTCAAATTGCTAGGAAGTAATTAGCAGCTGTATTTGAAATCTAGAATATACAATCTGTGAAAGCAGCTTAGGGCCTAAGTTTTGTAAGCATTCAAATGCCACCTTTTTGCAGTTTAAAAATTTTCTACATTTCAAAATAATACATGATCTTTGTCAAAGCTTGCAAAATTCAGGGATTACTAGAAAATCTTTATAACATTTTCTATAATCTTACCACTTAGATTTGGTTACTGTTAACATTTTCGCGTATTTTCTTTCCAGTCTTTTTCTGTGTATTTTTTCTCTGCATAATGAAATATATTGTATGCATATGTATACACACACATATCCCTAAGCTTTTCTTATCATTAAATATCTTTAGATAAAAAATTTTTACTCAGGAATGGAAATCTTTTAAGCGTGTTATGTTTTCCTGACAAGGTTGTATTATTTACGTCAGATGAAATGCAGTAGTTACGCTTAATAACTACTAGTGTGGACAGAACTTTTTCTAAAAGCTTCTTGTTTCAAGTACATTTATTTCTCTGTAAGACTTGGATCCTCTTGCTTGTTGAATAAAGTTTTTATTGGCAGGATGTGTGTTGTCATGAGGTATGGAAGAGGAAGAAAGCACACAGATCTCTGCTATAGGAGTGAATGGACTTCTAAAAGGATGCTGTCAAAAGATTATGATCATGGCTGGTATACCATCCCCCACAGACGGCGATGCAGTGTCCCTTCCTACCTCCCACTTCGCTTCTGAAAAATAGTCTCTACACTAGGGCCATCCATATAGGGTAACTATTTTTTGACCATGATAACACGAAGATTCAGGCTGGATATCAGCATAGAATATTTCATGAAATGGTTTGATACTATAACAAATGGGTGGTATTTGCTTTCTTGGTTTTGGTTTTTGAGACAGGTTCTCTGTTGCTCAGGCTGAAGTGCAGTGGTGCGAACACGGCTCACTGCAACCTCAACCTCCTAGGCTCAAGCCATCCTCCAACTTCAGCCTCCCGTAGATGGGACCACAAGCTTGTACCATCACATCCAGCTAATTTTTGTATTTTTATAGAGACCGGATCTTGCCATGTTGCCCAGACTGGTCTTGAACTGCTGGGCTCAAGTGATCCTCTCCCAAAGTGCACGGATTACGGGTGTGAGCGTCCAAGCCCGCCTGAATATTTGTATTTTAATTTCAAGGCAGCTTACTTCCCTTCATTAACATTTTCTACTTCAGGTTCTTGTACTAAGTCAGTTTTTTCCCATGTATTTTGCATTCTAAGGTGTATTAATAAGATCTCTGTTTCTGTTTCATCACGTATAAAGTGAGATGCTGAGTAAGGCTGTGTACGTTTCCTAAAGTTAATATAGAAAAACTGCTAATAAAGTCCAGTGTAAGTATGGGGTTTGGTAACTTGATTTTTTTTGAATATTTGTATATTGCAAATGTGTATGCCACACAGGGTCTTTATTATCTTGGAATATTTACTAAAGTTTTCTGTTTTGATCAACTTTTGTGGGATTATAGATTTCTTTAGTTACTGCCATATTTCCCAAGAGCCTTTTTTCCAGATTGATGACTAATCACTCACAGTTTTGCCATCTGCCATGAGAAAATACACAAATCCAACTTCCCCAACCCCACCCCCCCAAAATAAAATTGAATAGTGGGACGGAATTTCGTTTTAGGTATTGTCTTTTGGTTACATTTCTGGCATTGTTTCTATTCCAGGTCTATTTTATTTTTTAATTTAAAAAATGTTTTAATTAAAAGAGATGGGGTCTTGTTGTGTTGCCCAGGCTGGTCTTGAACTCCTGGTCTTATGCCATCCTCCTGCCCCAGCCTCCCAAAGCACTGGGATTATAGGCGTGAGCCACCACACCGACCTCCAGCCCTATTTTTAAAGTTCAGGGCGAGGGGTGTAGCTTACTCCTATAATCTCAATGCTTTGGGAGGCCAAGGTGGGAGGATTGCTTGAGCCCAAGAGGTGGAGGCTGACTTGAGCAACATAGCAAGACCCCACATCTACAAAAATGAAAAAATTAGCTGGGCATGGTGGTGTGTGTGCCTGTTGTCTTAGCTACTCAAGAGGCTGAGGCAGGAGGGATTGCCTGAGTCCGGGAATTTGCAGCCTCAGTGAACTGTGATCATGGCATTCCAGCTTGGGTGACGGAGTGATACCCCATCTTGAAAGACATATACATAAAATAAAAATAATAAAAATAAAAATTCATTTTCCTCTTTTTCATTGCTCCTTTTAATTGGGCATTTGGTTTTATGAATGTCTTTACATGTTACAGAAATGGGACTGTGGAAGGTGGAT
Source organism: Macaca fascicularis (assembly GCF_037993035.2). Classification (NCBI taxonomy): domain Eukaryota; kingdom Metazoa; phylum Chordata; class Mammalia; order Primates; family Cercopithecidae; genus Macaca; species Macaca fascicularis. Next base: position 126,640,912 of record NC_088386.1, read on the forward strand.
TAATATGGATAACAGAAAAACTTTGGTAGACATTTTTTTTACACACTTTGTTGTGTGATAAAATTGTGTGAAAAAAGATCAAATCTCCGAATCTCTGGGTTAAATTACTTGTGACTTGTTATTACTGAGGTGTAAAGATCTGGCATTATGAAGTCAAGTAATCTAAAATTGCGTAGCGATTTAGTCATCAGTATCTTTTGGCTATTGTGAGAAGACTTGTATTAGAGCCTTCTTTAATTACAGAAGGAATTGAACTGTGTGAGTTCTTACATTATGTGCTCTTACTGACTCTCCGACCAGATCCCAACCACTTTTTAAAAAATTCTCCTGCAAGGGAGTCTTGCAGTGGGAAAGAGAGACTGTCCTCAACTCCCCTAATCTCTATAGTCCAGAATATGGGGGCAGAGTAAAGTGAAGCAAATATTTCTGCCATCACCATTTGGAGAGTAGACCGGTCTGTGAATAAAATGATCAGTGTTCTGCCTGTTTCTCAGGCCCTCCAAGGATTATGAGAAGAGTTACTGTGGGCCTAGGTGGCAGATCATAGACTGGTGGTGATGAAATCAGGTTAACAGCTTGTTGCCATCTGCATTTTTGGCGGGTGGGGTGCGTTTTAGTCCTTCATTGTGCCATTTCTGTTTCACAGAGCTTCCCAGTCCCACAGTGCTTTTAACTTTTAAAACAGAAGGGGTGAGGGGACAGCAGAATTGTGGTTTATAGCAGCTGTGATGTCAAGCCTGCAGAGGAAGGGAGAATGGCATGCAGAGAATTGCAAGAGGTCATTCGGGTGTGAAGTGGCTCCAAAGGAGGGAGGTAAATCCCGCCTTGGCCATTTATGTTGACCATATCCAGTGCATACCTATTTGTATGATCTTTAATAGCTTTTGTCTTGGTACTCAGAATATAGTGTTTTAAGTTATAGATTGTGTTTGCTTGTTCGTTTGTGTGTGTGTTCATATGCATATTTTCAAAGATGGAGAAAATCTAGCCATTATTTAGTGGCAGTTTGGTTTTATATGGTAATTATTCTCTGGGAGCATTATCTAGCAAAAATTGTTGAGGACCAAGAAAGTACGATACTGTTAAAAAAATCACACACTTTATTTTGGTAATATGTTTGAGAAACAGAACATACATTGTGTAGCTTTATCTTAATTAAGTTCCTACTTTGACCTTGTCTAATGAACTGTAACTTGCTCTTTACAGGGTACGGACTGTTAACATGTTAGTCACTGTTGCCTCCCTTCACAGTAGATTATATGTCAGCTGTATTGAGGCACTAGGAAGAAATACTTGAACAGGTTTCTGTTGACATGTCTGTAGTTAAGGCCCACTCTTAGATTTATAGAATTTGGAGAGGCAGTGTTAGCTAGTGGTTAAAAGCACAGGTGCAGCCAGACTGCCTAGATTTTGAACCCTCATTCCTCTGCTGTGGGCTCTATAACCTTAAGTTCCTTCTGTCTAGCTTGAATTCCTTGGATGGTAATAATAGACAATATCTGAGAGGGTTGGAGGACGATTAAATGAGTTGCTACATCTGATGTGCTGCCATATATCAGATGCCTAGACATAAGTTGTGTGATGCCGAGGATAGGCTTTTCCAGGTGGGAGAAACTTTAGAACTTCAGAGACAACCTGGGCAGAATGGTTCTTTCTGCAGGTGGGAACACTGAGGCCCACCATAACTAGAGCAGAGTTTGGTTCACTGTGAGCGGTAACAGGTGTAGCTTTCTGCAAAGTGAAGTCTCTTTCCTAGGCTTGTATGGCCTATTAGCCACAGGACTGAATCTGGAGCCCGGTTTTCTTCATTCTTTGTCCAGTTTACTTGAATTAAGTATCATACTTTATGCAATAATGTCTCCTTTTGAATCTTTTCACTAACATTTACAAAGGTTGTATTCAAAATATATTAAATGCTCTTTGTCATATAATTCTTTTTTAAGGTTTAATATACTAATATTCATAATATTTGTGATGTAGCTGGCAAGTCATTTGGGAGGGGTGTATGAAGTTAAAAGTTGAAATAGGAAAGAATCAAGGGAAATTAACAAAAATTAGTTAGCTTGGGGGAACAAATTACCATTTAGGTACACTAAATGTTGGGCAAACCTCTTAGGTAGTATTGTTCCCAACATCATTATTGATGGGAAACCAAAGTGAGGGGTTTGTCCAGGATAACACAGACATTGCACAGTTGAGCCAGAATTTGAACTTAGGTCTGCCTCACTTCAAAATATGTGCTCCCTGAAATAGGGTATGACTCCCTCATATGAAATCATTTTGTTTTCCTTGCTGAGCAGTTTTGAATTAGTATTTTAGAATGAAGGTTTATAAATAGATCCTAATTTGGATTTTAATAGATTTCCAAGCAGTAACCACATGTTATAATCTAAAAGAGATGGTTTATTACAAATGCTTTAGTTGTATAGTCATAATTTGATTAGTGGCTTATAGTTTAGTTAGGCCAGTAGATAGTATTTAATTTCCACATTATTCTTGTAGAGAAGATGGGAGGCCTGTGTTACAGTGGGAAACACAGAAGCCTGGGAATCAGAAGCTCTGGGCTGGGTCCTGACTCTGACTAATTATGTTGTCACTCTGGACAAGTAACTCCATCTCTCTGGGCTTCAGTCATCCCATTATTACACCAAGGGTCCCAGATTGAAAACCCCTCAAGTTCTCTTGCCCTTATTTTCAGTGATTTGTATGTAGGCTTCTGACTTGCCTTTTTCTCCTGCACTGGTTCCCTCCCCTTTTGCTGGTGGTCTTACAGTCTGTGTGAGTACTTCATGGCATGTGACTGTGCTTTAACCTTTTTTCTCCCAGTTGGTCAGATGCCTAGTGTTATTTCATAGTACTGAAGTTCTCTGCTTAGGGTAAAGAGAGTAACATCAAAATGTGTATTTTCAAATTTTCTACCTTTGTGCTTATGAATAAGTAGTTGTAGAACTAAATGTTTTATGTTTGTAAAGTACAAGCTTAATAAGTCAGGCTATTTATTAACAAATCCTCAAGCCTCACATCAGTTTTGTTGTCACAACTGTGTTGTAAAGTTCTGCGAGCTCGGCCGGGCGCGGTGGCTCAAGCCTGTAATCCCAGCACTTTGGGAGGCCGAGGCGGGTGGATCACGAGGTCAGGAGATCGAGACCATCCTGGCTAACATGGTGAAACCCCGTCTCTACTAAAAATACAAAAAAAAAAAACTAGCCGGGCGTGGTGGCGGGCGCCTGTAGTCCCAGCTACTCGGAGGCTGAGGCAGGAGAATGGCGTGAACCTGGGAGGCGGAGCTTGCAGTGAGCCAAGATCGCGCCACTGCACTCCAGCCTGGGTGACACAGTGCGAGACTCCGTCTCAAAAAAAAAAAAAAAAAAAAAAAAAAAAAAAAAAATTCTGCGAGCTGTTTGTTTTAGGGGAAGGAAAGATGTTAACCAAAGGCAGTGAGAGTGGGAAAGAAAGGACCAAAAATGTAGAATCAAATTTGGGGATGTAAAGAACATGCTTTCGCTGTAGTTGGTGTTAATTCCCTACCTATGTAAAGGTGGCATCCTGGCTTAGATCACAGGGTTCTTTGCAGCTCAGGATTCTGTCACTGGTAAGACATAAAGGTGATATGCACCACCCATTAGCATTCATAATTCCTCAAATGTCTGTTATTTATTTGGTCCACAAGTAGTTTGTTTTTTTGCTCAGGACGAAGTCTCACTCTGTTGCCCAGGCTGGAGTACAATGACACGATCTTGGCTCACTGCAGCCTCCGCCTCCCAGGTTCAAGTGATTCTCCCACCTCAACTTCCCGAGTAGCTGGGATTGCAGGTGTGCACCACCATGCACAGCTAATTTTAGACAGGGTGTCATCATCTTGGCCAGGCTGGTCTCAAACTCCTGACCTTGTGATCCGCCCACCTCCGCCTCCCAAAGTGCTGGGATGCCACCGCACCAGGCTTAAGCAGTTTTTAATGCCCCTTGTGCTAGGTAGTGTTCTAAAGACCGGGCCTCAAGGAGCTCTCGGTAAACAAGTTTTTTCCTGCTTTGATGGCATGTGATCAGCCAGCCAGTTCATTTACTTTTGAATTCTATAGCAGGGAGACAGAAACTCAGGCTGTTAACATGACCCATGTAGATACTCTTTTGGCTTCCATCTCTCTAGTTACAGTATGGTTTCATCGCTGTTCAGCATTGGTGAGTTACAGGTTTTTCATATGTATATAAGTTTCATGTCTCTAGATTGTCATTTATTTGAATAGAGGTTTTTTGTTTTTTACCTCTTAAAATTGATATCCTCTCCCCTTTTCCCCACCTCATGTTTTCAGAGTATAGTAATACGTTCTTTCTATAAATACTAAATGATACAGCTATGTGATAGTATGATAAAACTTTTTTTTTTTTTTTTGAGAAGGATTCTTGCTCTGTCGCCCAGGCTCAAATGCAGTGGCGCGATCTCCGCTCACTGCAACCTCCACCTTCCGGGTTTACGCCATTCTCCTGCCTCAGTCTGCCGAGTAGCTGGGACTACAGGCACCCACCACCACACCCAGCTAATTTTTTTGTATTTTTAGTAGAGTCAGGGTTTCACCATGTTAGCCAGGATAGAGTATGAGAAAACTTTGGCAGTTAGCATGGTGGCTCATGCCTGTAATCCCAGCACTTTGGGAGGCCAAGATGGGCAGATCACTTAAGGTCAGGAGCTCAAGACCTGCCTGGCCAACATGGCGAAACTGTCTCTACTAAAAATACAAAAATTAGCCTGGCATGGTGTCAGGTGCCTGTAATCCCAGCTACTTAGAAGGCTGAGGCGGGAGAATTGCTTGAGCCCTGGGGGTGGAGGTTGCAGTGAGCCGGGATCCAGCCTGGGCAACAAGGAAACTCCATCTCAAGAAAAAAGAAAAAAAATTTGCTTAGCAGAGATGAAATACTTAACCAAAATACAGTTTTTTTCTGTTTATCTTTTTATTTCAGCTATATTTGTGCTTATTTGAAAGTGATTTACATACTATGATAATTGAAGGTTATGAGGATCCCCTTTTCCCAGATAAGTTCCACATAAAGCCGTGTTTCCCAGATTGTGTTTTGTAGAATGCCAGTCTTATGAGAGATTGTTTATAGGAGAGCTTCCAGGGTGAGATTTTAACTTGGGAGAACACTGGGTTAAACGTAGTTAAACAGATGTTTATTTTTGATGGTGATTGTGTTACTGTTTTTCTGCAGAGCTTGTCAGAGTTTTTAGTAGTGTGTATTGGCAAGTTGAGAAATACTGCACCTTATATTTCCTTCCTTCAAGTGTATTTGGTCGAAAGAACACCCCCTCCCCCCAGGAAATACCCACAAACATCTTGAAGAAAGGTTCTACTGGAACACAGTTTGAGAAACCCTCTGATTTGCATACTTATTAGTATGGCATTCAAAGCATTTACTTGCTAATTGGGATGATAATTTTTTATCAGTTGAAATTCAACTAAGATTGTAGTGGCTTTCCAAGCCTTTTTTTTTTTTTTTTCAGCCTGCAGTGAGAAATTATATTTTTGATCAGTGACCCAAGACATATACACACACTCTCAAAACTGAAAAAGAAATTTCATGAAACAGTACTTAGGTCTTACTACATATAATGCATTCTGATATTTTCTGTTTTATTTCTTAATGCTTTTTATGGACTGCGAAAATAATTCAGCGTGCAATTTGAGAGACACTACAAGGTTACATGAATTTATAAACTTACGTTAGAGTGAAAATATACGATACAAACTTTCATTTTTCTATTTAAAAAATATGTTTTGTAGAGATGGGATCTCACTATATTGCCCAGGCTGGCCTTAAACTCCTGGGCTGAAGCGATCCTCCTGCACCAGCATCCCAGAATGCTGGGATTACAGGCATGAGCCACCTTGCCCAGCCCCAAACTGTTGTATAAGTGAGAAAACGAAAGCTCAGTGTAGAAATGAGATGGGAGGGGCTCTGGCCATTCAGGATTTAAATCCTGGTTGTGTGTTGTTGGGCAGGGTGTTTAATGCCTGTTCTTCCTCAGCTTTCTCATTTGTAACAGAGCAATAATAGAACCTATGCATAAAGTAGCTGTAAGGATTCAGTAAGAATGCCATGCATAGTGTGTCTGCTAGTGTGCTCTAAGTGCCCAATACATTTTAGCTTTTATGATGGTTGAAGTCTCAAATTCTTTCTGCTGTACTGTACGTACTTTGAAAAGTATTTTAAGACTGTGGAAGTGTTTAAGTAACCTCCAAGTAAAGCTAGACTCTTGATCTCTAGTTGGATGTATCATTTGTTGTGATCTCAGCCCTCTGAAATAGTAAGTTTTAAAAATAGCGAAAAGGAGCCACTTAAAGTTGTTTTGTATCAGTTGCAAGTGGACACTCGGTTGCCGAGCTTTATAGTATATTATTGTATAGTTTTAAAACTATTCTTTTTTAACTTTCTTAATTTTTAGTTTTGTTAAAGAAAAGAACGAATACTTTAGCGGCTATTCAAGCCTTTTTTTTAATTCTTTATAAGCTTGTAATTAAATACAAATATATCGATACCTGTAACCTATTAATTTAGCTTTCTTGTAGTTTTAATTCATTAAAATTAAAAAGTTACTGTTTCCTGTTTTATCCACGTTTCTGCAGGTATAGTGAGTTTGCCCATTCTCAATGTATTATATTGCCTTTGGGGTTTAGTTTTGTGTCCTGACCTAAGAAAAGGGACATTTACAGGGGATTTACAATAGTTGGAGCCTGATTTCCCATTATCTTTTTTTTTTTTTTTTTTTTTTTTTCCTTTCTGGTTTAGACACTTTATTTTCATTTTTCTGCTTTGGGCTTCCTGAACCCACCCCACTTAAATTTAAGGTTGAACCTCCCCCAGAAACAGGAAGACAAGCAAGTCTCTGATTCAACATTCTTGGGGGAGTAAGTTTTACTCTCCAAAGCCACATCACTGAAATCCTGCTGCCCCTTCTGCAGCAGGTGTGTCCTCATCTGTACGTTCCTGCAGTGTGTTGTCTTTGAGTTGATCCTCCAGTTGTCTCACCTCCCAGACCCTTCGCCTCCTTTTAGTGCCCCACCCCACACTGTCCTTGGAGAGCCGCACTATCACTGGGGCACCCAGAACCCCCTGCCTGCTGATTGGGCTTTGGTTGGGTCTGGCCAGTAGAAGCCCTGGGCAGGAGATTAGAGGGTAGGAGGAAAAAGAACTCAGCGTATGTCTTGCCCTGCCCTGTTCGTGCCCTCGAGGCATTGTTTGGCCAGGGGTTCCCATTGTCTTAAACATAGCTCGCTACTTCGTATATTAATGGCACTACTGAGGCATTTGAGTTTTCTAGCCATGGATTGTTTCTCAGTTTGTTTCTTTTATACTCCAGTTTGTCTTCAGTGTGACCTGAAGTTGCTGAAATAAGAGGTTCCAATCAGCATCACCACCACGTACCAATTCAGTATGAAAATAGCATAGAGGGCCTGGTGGTGTGGCTCACACCTGTAATTCCAGCACTTTGGGAGGCTGACGTGGGTGGATCCCTTGGGGCTTTTAGGAGTTTGAGACCAGCCTGGGCAAAACGGTGAAACCCTGTCTCTACTAAAAATACAAAAATTAGCTGAGTGTGGTGACACACACCTGTAATCCCAGCTACTTGGGAGGCTGAGGCATGAGAATTGCTTGAACCTGGGAGGTGGAGGTTGCAGTGAGCCAAGATTGCACCACTGCACTCCAGCCTGGGTGACAGACGGAGACTGTCTCCAAAAAAAAAAAAAAAAAAGAAAAAGAAAAGAACATAAAGGCATACAGATTCTCTACTTGTGTGAACAGGAGGAATGTAATAAAAAGAATAAATAATTGCTAACATAGCACATGTATGTTAGCTGCTGATAAATTGTTTAAGACCTCTGTGAATAGTTTACCTCGTTTAATCTTTTAATAGCCCTTTTTAATATCAAATTTTGTCCTCATACTTTTAGGTGAGTAATGGAGAAAAACAAGCAAATTATGTAATTGGCCTGAAGTTATACATGTAGAAAGTGGTCCTAGATTTGAAACCCAGGTCACAGAGCTTGAACTTGCAACCTACCATGCTGCCTCTACCACAGGATACTGGAATGTAGCATCATCCTGGAACGTAGGACATTTCTGATACAGAAACAGATGAGATCAAGTCTCCTGGTCAGGATGTTTGATGTCTCAGGACACAGAGAACTTTCATTTCTCATGACTGAGTTGCTGTCAATGATCTTTGAGGAGTTGTGATGAAATGGAGCCATGCAAGAAAATTAGGAAAGTTAAAAGTACGATTTTTCCATAAAAGGAAAAGATGGAATCTACAAATCATGAGACTGCACTTGATGTTGATTGCCAGAGTCCGAGCTATGTGTTGATTTCTAGAAGCTACCATCCATTTATTAACTATTTCCTTTTTTAGTAGGATTCTATTAAATGTCTTAGATAAGGATGGGGCAGGATAGGATTCCTGAAAGAATGCATGGTTCTTCCATATTTGAGATTATCTGAAAATATTAAATTGTACAGTTTAAATTGGAATATTTTTCTAGGACTTAAAATCATTTTGATGTTTTTGCTTTTTAATTTAATTAATTTTTTTTTTGACAGAGTCTCTCTCTGTTACTTGGGCTGGAATGCAGCGGCACGATCTTGGCTCACTGCAGCCTCTGCCTCCTGGATTTAAGTGATTCTCGTGCCTCAGCCTCCTGAGTAGCTGGGATTACAGGTGGCCAGGCTGGTCTTGAACTCCTGGCCTCAAGTGAGCTGCCCACCTTGGACTCCCAAAGTGCTGGGATTACAGGCATGAGCCACTGCGCCTGGCCTCATTTTGATGTCTTTATAGGATCCTTTTACTTGTGTTCATTATAGCTATCTAATATGCTTTGGGGGAGTCTCATATGGCACATTAGTCACAGGTATGGTGGCCTGCATCCCTATGCCTTAACCTTCCCATGTAGGCAGGAAGGAACTAGGAACTGTTAGTATCTTCCTGTATGTAAACACAGCAAAGTAAATACTTTCTGTTTTTATATTGTTAAAATAATCCATTTCTGTTCTTGAAGATCGTTGCTAACCTATTCGTTTACTCAGAAGCTAGTCTTGGTCTTGTTCACATAGTGATTGGAAACTGAGTTGATGGAAAGAGGGCAACCCTTCCCCACAGAAGCTGAAAGGGAGGGGCAGGGAATGTTTTTTCTTTTTTAGTCTTACAGAAGGTCCCCAACTTTTTAAACATAGTGAAAGGAAGACAGAAGGAATCAATGTGCTTAGCATACGAGATTGTATGCTGATGCCCTTCAGATGTTTGAAAAGGTCAAAAGACTGTCTTTTATGGAGGCTTTTGTTATTGAGAAGAGGAAGGAATAATACGAAATACAGAGAGGGAAGAGGAACAAGACAGGAGTATATCCAGAAGAAAGTGACCAAGTAACCATAGACACTGGGTCTAAATTTGTGTGTCATACACAACTTTGAAAGAGCTAATAATGAAGGTGGAACTGATTGCTTTTCAGAATTGTCTTAAGAAGTAGAGCACTTGAATAGATTGTTAACCATATTTAATAATATATGTAAATATTTAAATATATATAAATTGGAAGAGGGCAAGCCTTCCTCATGGAAGCTAAAAGGGAGGGGTGGGGGATATTTTAAATGTATGTAAATATTTAAATATGTATGTATTTAAGAAGTAGAGCACTTGAATAGATTGTTAACTATATGTGTGTGTGTGCATGTGTGTGTGTATATATATATATTTTTTTTCTTTTTCCTTTTCTTTTTTTTTTTTTTTTTGCGACAATGTCTCACTCTATCACCCAGGCTGGAGTGCAGTGGCGCAGTCTTGGCTCACTGTAGCCTCAACCTGGGCTTGAGTGATCCTCCTACCTCAGCCTCCTGAGTGACTGGGACTACAGGTGTGCACCACCATGCCCAGATAACTTTTTTGTATTTTTTGTAGAGATGGGGTTTCACTATGTTGCCCAGGCTGGTCTAGAACTGGGCTGCAGTGATCCATTCGCCTTGGCCTCCCTAAGTGGCCAAGTGCTGGGATTACAGGTGTAAGCCACTGTGCCTGGCCTTAACTTATGGAATATATTAAATATATATTAAAGGTTGTAGCCTCCCAACCAGATAGGGGAAGGAGTACTCCAGACCCAGTTAGCATAGAAATTATATACTCTTATATAAATGATATACCTAACATATATACCCGTGTAGAAATTATATGTTCTCTTTAAAAGTTTCAAAAAATATAAACTAGATTTATTCTAGATGCTAGAATACCAAAAGATACCAAATTCATGTTACAAAACTAGCCTAGGCCAGGTGCGGTGGCTCATGCCTGGAATCCCAGCACTTTGGGAGGCCGAGGCAGGAAGATCACCTGGGGTCAGGAGTTCAAGACCAGCCTAGCCAACATGGTGAAACCCAGTCTCTACTAAAAATGCAAAAGTTAGCTGGGTGTGGTGGCACACGCCTATGGTCCCAGCTACTTGGGGGCTGAGACAGGAGAATTGCTTGAACCTGGCGGGGGAGGTTGCAGTGAGCTGAGACCACACCATTGCACTCCAGCCTGGGCGACAGAACAAGACATCGTCTCAAAAAGTAAAAATAAATAAAAACTAGCCTAAACTCTTAAAAACCTAATCAAATATAAAATATAAGAACAACTGATAAGACATTACAAAGGACGAAAATTGTATTCCAATTTATCTTTTTTTTTTTTTCTGCTCACTGCAGCTCTTCCACCCAAGCTCAAGTGATTCTCCAGCCTCAGTCTCCCGAGTAGCCGGGGTTACAGGGGTGAGCCACCACTCCCAGCTAATTTTTGTAGAAATGGTGTTTTGCCATGTTGAAAGTGCTGGGATTACAGGCGTGAGCCACCACACCCTGCCCCAATTTATCTTTTATATGTGTTTTTGAGACAGGGTTTTGCTTTATCACCCATTCTGGAGTACAGTGGCGCAGTCCTAGTTTACTGTAGCCCGGAACCCCTAGGCCTAAGCAATCCTCCTGCCTTGGCCTCCTGAGTAGCTAGGACTACAGGCATGTGCCACCACACCCAGCTATAATTTTTTAAACTTTTTGTGGAGACGGGGTCTCATTTTGTCTCCTAGATTGGTCTCCAACTCCTGGGCTCAAGCAATCCTCTTGCCTTGGCCTCCCAAAGTGCTAGAATGACAAGCATGAACCATTGCACCTGGCCCCAGTTTCACTTACAGAAACAATGAACATTCTAAGTAAAACACCAGCAAAACTAATTAAATATGAAATTGTTAAAGAAGATAAAACCTGGTATTTACTATGTGCCAAGTAAGTGTTTTAAGCACTAACATGATCTCAGTTAATCCCTGCAGCTTTGAGATTACTATGCTTATTTTACACATTATGAAATATAGGCCAAAAGGTTAAATAGTCTGCTCAAAGATAAGTTGCAAATAAGCCACAGAGCCTGATTTTGAACCTTGGGAGGTTTGCACCAGCTAGTATTTAACCTCTGGCTGTATTGTCCCAGTATGTGCCAGGATAGCAATGTTAAACAGGTATTCTTGTTTTATGAACTCTTGAAATCAGAAAACAAAACAAGGATGCCCAGTAACACTGATGTTTGATAATATCTTGGCCAGTGCAAGAATACATCAAATAAAAGATTTAACTATTGGAAAAAATGGTGGAATATAGCAGTATTTGCAGATGGTCACAATTTTAAACCTGGGAAAACCAAGAGAATCAAATCAAGAGTTAAAAATAAGAGTTTAGTGCCTGGTGTGGTGGCTCATGCCTGTAATCCCAGCACTTTGGGAGGCCGAGGCGGGTGTATCACCTGAGGTCAGGAGTTCGAGACCAGCCTGGCTAACGTGGTGAAACCCCGTTTCCACTAAAATACAAAAAAATTAGCCGGGCATGGTGGCGTGTGCCTGTAATCCAAGCTATTCAGAAGGCTGAGGCAGGAGAATGGCTTGAACCCGGGAGGTGGAGGTTGCAGTGAGCCGAGATCTCCAACTTGGGCAACAAGAGCAAAACTGTCAGACAGCACACGTTTATGCCTATTGTCCTGATGTATGTATTCATTGTGCCCCGCTTCATTCTCCAATTTGCCCTGGTTTGGATGATAAATTGTCATTTTACAATTCAGCAGTTGCAAGACTAGCTGTTTCTTGACCGCCTCCTCTCATTTTTTTTGCTGTTAAGGATGCAAGACTATTGTATCAGGTCCTAGGGTGTCCCCCTGATGTACCCCCAAGGTAGTTTGATTCTCAGGTGTTGCTTCTGGAGCTGTAGTATTCCTTCTTTGAAACGAAAAGGGGTTTCAGTAGATTGCCTTGACTTTTCTTCCTTCTCAATGAGAGCTGTATGCTGTTAGCACTTCTGGCTCTAAAGTATTTGACTTTGCTTGAAAGGAGACTCTGAATGTAAACACTGTTTTTGCCCAAATTCTCTCTTCCTTCACTCTCCCATAAGTAGCTTCTCAGGAACTACTGAAAGAGCAATTAGGGAGTTGCAGATTTTAAATGGTCGTTACTGGATGCCTTATAACTCTAAAAAAGGACTGTTTAAGGAGACAGTGTGGCAGTATTCCTATACTTACATATTTATATAATGTTTAATTCTTTATTTTCCATATCCCTTCCAAGTTTTAGAGCAAATGTTTCCAAGGGAAATACCAGGAGTTTCACAAGATCGTTTTGGGAGTTGAGTTTAGGATGGCCAGGGGAAAAAATTACATTTAATTTGCATTTGCTTGTATAATCTTGAACTTTATTCTCAATTTGTAAAAATAAGACATACTATTTTTACACTTTAATTTTTTCTTTGTTTCTTCCCCTGTTAATGACACATTTCGGATCTCCATCCCCAAAAGTAGGTATGCAGAGTATATGGAAGAATAAAAGACAGTGCCACTCTCAGCCTGCACTAAGCCAGTTTGGCCCTCTAAAAGGTGAAGAGAAGAAAGATCTGACCCCTGCCCTCAGAGGTAGCCCTTTGTATTAATTGGAACTCTCATGTTTCTTCCAACAAAACAGGGATTTAGTAAAATTTTATTTTGGGGAAAAGGAAGGAGGTGCATCTGGGTCTCAAAAGCTGGAACCAAGAATACAGGCACCTTTAAGACTGTCCATTTCCTACTGCACTTCCTTGCTTATTCGCCCCATGATCTCTGTGCAGACTAGATTTTTCCACCTGATAGAAAATCTGGCCACCTGCATTTCTTAAGTATGTATCATGGAACTTCAGCCCTTGGATAGACTGACTTCCTGTTTGGTGTCTAGCTTGCCCCTCCCTAACCTCTCGGTTAGGTTGAGGCCAGCAGGGGTGTGGTCATGTAAGGCCTTAGTACCACCCACTGGAGCTATGTGAGTGGTATGTGTGAGTGGGCGAGTTGCCAGAAATAAATGGTGCTGGGGGTGATATAGAATGACCCTGTGACCTTTCCGAGGATTGGTGGAGTCTGTCGTCTTCCCCTCCCATTTGTTTAGGCGTCCAGAATCAAATTCCGTAGACTTCTTGGTTATTTGACCCAGACCACATCTTCGTTCTGTTATTTTGCCCTTTATCTCTCGTTAGTCTTAAAGGTAGGCCCTGTTTTAGGGCTTTTGGCCGCAGGTATCATGAAGGCCTGAGGGAGTCTAAAAGGGCTGGCCCACAGGATCCCAGAGGCATTCCACCCTGACTGAGGAGCCACTGCACTTATATTCACTCAACTGCGGAGGGAGGAAATGGAATATGTGCCCCACCCAGGTGGAACACTCTTCTGCATTATTAGTCTTCTGGTCTAAACCACCAATATTTGGCAACGGTGGTGGGGTTGTGTTTTCTGTTGAGTCATAGGAAAGCATCAAGTGACCAATACTTGTTGATTGGGTAGCATTTGGTTTATCTCATCGGCCTGTTTTCCATTTACATTGTGCTCTTTGCTGGTCACCTCCCCTGATACCCTTCGAATCCTTGTTGTTTTCCTTAATTTCCTTAGAGAGTTTGGAGTAGAATGTGGAATCGCAGTTTACAGGTAGAGCTCAGCCATTATTTTATTTATTTTTTTATTTTTGAGAGAGAGTTGTTGCTGTGTCACCCAGGCTGGAGTGCAGTGGTGCAATCTCGGCTCACTGCAACCTCTGCCTCCCGGGTTCAAGCAGTTCCCCTGCCTCAGCTTCCTGAGCAGCTGGGATTACAGGCATGCGCCACCACACCTGGCTAATTTTTGTATTTTTAGTAGAGATGGGGTTTCACCATGTTAGCCAGGCTGGTCTTCAACTCCTGGCCTCAAGTGATCCACCCGCCTCGGCCTCCCCAAGTGCTGGGATTATAGGCATGAGCCACCGCTCCCAGCTCAGCCATTATTTTAATTTATGAATGGTTTGTATACCTGGTTAAAAATTAATTTTTTGGGGGGGGTTGTGGGGGGAACAGAGTCTCCTTCTGTCACCCAGGCTGGAGTGCAGTGGTGCAGTCACAGCTCACTGCAGCCTTGACCTTGCCAGCTGAAGCAGTCCCCCTACCCCAAGCTCCCAAGTAATTGGAACCCTAGGTGCGCACCACCACACTCAGCTAATTTTTAAACTTTTTTGTAGAGACCAGGCCTCACTGTGGTGCCCAGGCTGGTCTTGAACTCCTGTGCTCAACCAGTCCACCTGCCTCAGCCTCCCAAAGTGCTGAGATTATAGGCATGAGCTACCATGCCCAACAACAAAAAAAATATTTTTCTATAAAGACCATTTAGACTTTAATATCTATAATGGCTTGCATGTAATAGGGGCTTGAAAAGTATGTTGAAGAAACTTGGAAGTATTTTTATTCATCTTTACTTACCAGAAAGGAGAACAACAGGAACTAAGCAGTTACTACAGACTGCATAGGGGCTCTTCCAGAGATGGAAGAGTTATGCCGACCATCTCTCACGTTCGAGTGGGCTGGTTTGCTGTTACTCATGGATAGAACGTATTTGACTCTCAAGAAAAATGTTGTAAGTTTCCTTTTTTGCTGCACATTGTACATGTTGATGGCTTTAACACATTTTCTCTGTTTGACTTAATGTAGTAATCTCTTCCCAGACAGGATGTCCCTGTCACGTTGTTACCTATTTCTGCCACAGTGAGAATATTGACATGCTAGATCTTAACAGTATTTAACAAATTTATTGTGGTGGTAAGGTTAAAAGCTACACCCTTATGCTAAAATTAGACTTTTTCATGTTCTTTGCCTGCCATTTTAGGGAAATGGAGAAAATTAGGGATATGTTTCCTTCTCTCGTTTTTTCTTTTTTTTTCTCCCCTTCTGTCTCATCTTCCACTTCACCCCAAGGAATTAGATAAAAAGCAATGGAAAAGTAAAGAGAGACGAAATTACTCTCAGG
The DNA here is from genome assembly GCF_037993035.2 of Macaca fascicularis. Taxonomy (NCBI): domain Eukaryota; kingdom Metazoa; phylum Chordata; class Mammalia; order Primates; family Cercopithecidae; genus Macaca; species Macaca fascicularis. The sequence continues at coordinate 126,656,249 of NC_088386.1, forward strand.
GCAAGGTTAGTATCAAATGCCTGTCTTTTACACTAGCTGGATGAAGCCTACACATTTGGCTTTGAGTTTGAGTAGCCAGAACAAAGAAAGAGCGAGCAAATCCAAGACAGTTTATGAGGTAAAAAGAAAGCCAACCACTTAGGAGAAGCGTAATTTTCTGTAATTGAGACCCTGTGGATCCTTTATTAATGCGAGCTCTGGGTCCTTAATATACTTCTCAAATCTCAGTCAGGAGGAGGGAAGGAGGGGAGTCAAAAAAACCTCAATAATTTGACGTTGCTCAAATCTCAACAGTGTCTGTAAAAATGAAGTACCTGAGTTCAAGTTTAAGGTATATTAGTACAAGACATAAAAGACATAGTATTAGGCCAGAGTGCAGTTTAATTAAATCATTTTTCTGATGCTCTGGAGCTGTGGAAGTGGCCCTCTATAATTATTCATGCTGCCTACCTTTTAATTAAAATTGAGTACCAGAGAGGTCCAAGGTTAGTGTCTGGTAGCTGCTCTGGCTTTAACAGTTGGCTCTAATAACAACCAACACTAGTATCTGCCTTTCAAAACTTAACCAGGACTTGATTTCAAATCTAGTTATGTAAGTTGACTTGGAGGCCAGGTTAGTGTTTTCCTTAGAAACTGGTTATGCACCCAACATGCAGACATTTTTAATAGACACTGTTTTAAAGTAATTTTTAGAAAAAAAATTTTAAATTGATGACACTGAAACCCAATATATAAAACTGATAAGAGTGAGATGTTTGGGCTGAAGAGGAGATAGACCCTCACCTGCTCCAGATCTTAGAATAAGGCTTAAAAGCCACTGTCAGAATCATGGCTACTGTCATTTTAGTTTGACAAGACTTCAGTGCCTGGATCGCTGTTTTCCCACTGTTATGGAACAAGTTCACCCTGTCTCCCCACTACCCTCTTAGGACACCTGCAGAACATCTAATTTTAAACAATATAACTTCCTTTTCAAGCCACTATGAGTCTGAGAGATTGGCAATATGGTTAACAATGACCCCAGCATTTAGGGGGAGAGAAAAATCCAGAGGATAAGATTTTTGAGGCCTGCACGGAAATGATCATCTCTGTCTGTTAGAGGTTACAGAGCGCTGTCACAAATATTTTGTTTAGTCCTCACGTTGACTTATGTTAGTAATATTCTTCTGAAATAGTAAAGGAAAACTGAAATCCCATTTTTGTAGAGGAAAATAAGTTTTTAATGTAAGTAAATGTATCCATTGTAGCTCTTCCTGAGTGGTTTTAGGCCTCTCACTAAAACTTAAATGTTTATGTTCCTTTGGATGTAAGATACTTTTGTTGTGCATTTTAGATACTGCTTTGAGATTAAAAAGCAAGTTTTCCAGTTTGACTATATTATGATGTCAACACTTACCTGGAAAGCACCACTCCATAAAGTGTGGAATGTTCTTTGAGCAATAAAAAAAGGTATGTGGTTATTCTGTAAACAGCACTTGGGTTTTTCACCTTCTGCCTGCCTTTTCACTTCATTACCCATCAGAGATTGACGAAATTACAAAGTCATTTTTCTTGCCTTATCATACTTCAGACTGTTGCATAAAGTCTTCCAGTCAAACATTTTCTGACCCTTATCCAAATTTTTCATTCTACGCAATGCAGTTCAAGAAACGTCTCTGCTGAAGTCTGGGACCTTCAGCACAGAGTGCCCTGTCTCTGCATATTAATCTTCCATGAATTTCAGTCTTCTGTATTTGTGCCTTTCTCCCCAGCTGTATTCTAAGTCCTGGAACACCTAACGAGTATGTACCACTTATCATTCCTGCCATTTAGTTCTCATCTTTTGGTTTATGAGCTGAGTTTAGACTGTGTGATTGGGAACTTTTTTCCTCCAAAAACACAAGCAAGAACTTTTATATTTGATCATGCCAGTCAGTTGGCAAATGAGGTTTGGGTTACTTGCTCTGAAGTTCAGTGTTGTTTAGCCTCATCATCTCATCGGGATCAAGACTTCATATGCCAGTTAGTGTGTTGATGTGGAGGAGTGAAGTGGAAAGAATATGTTGATTGGTTAGGAAGATTCTCAACAGAAATTATCCTTGGGTAGAATGTTCTATGTGATCCTCTACAGGGCTGTGTACTTGTGCATTCTGTGATTCTAAATGCTGCTGCTGGAAAAAGTCTGTTTACACTAAATACCACCATACGGCAGCCTTTGAGCAGTTTAAAAAGAAACCTTCCAATCTCCTACTATGGTGGTTCAGCTCAGGCTGGTTTTGTGGCATGTTTGTGTTTTTTGTGGGCATTTGGCCAGAACAGAAATAGCAATGCTTAGACCTTGAAGGAGAGTGATTTTTCCAGGTTTATATCTGATGCTGTAGAAATAAGTTTAAGGTTATAAATTTTGCAAATAAAACTTTTTTTCAAAATAGTTATTCATTGGAATGACTAAAAGGAAACACTAAAAACCATTTCACCACTCTCAGGTACGGCTTTTTAGAACCATAGCATTTCTAATCTTCCTTGGTTCTTTGACACAAAAGTCATTCTGTGGAAGGCCTTTTCCCCATACTTGAACTTCCAAGTTTTCTCATTTGTTTAGGTATTCTTTTAAAGGAGTTATCTTTATAAAAGAGCAGGATTCGCTATTTACTTTTCTTATTTACCGAAACGTGGGTGAGGCTGTGATGTTTGCCTGTGATCATATGGACTGTGTTTATACAGCCAAGTGAGAGTAAATTTAACCAGAAGGAAAATAGATATTTTAAAAATGTAGACATTGATTAACCTTTTGTATTTTAAAATACAGTACTTATTTGTCTAGAAATAGCTAAAGTTCCCATTTTCTGAAACTAGTTCTAAAAATATGATAATGTAACTCTTAATTTCTTAGGGTATCTGTGACTAAATCATTGTAAGTAAAACTAAAGATGGCAGATTTATATTGATAAAAGACTAACATATTCATAGAAATCAGTCATGTATTACAGATGTTTCTAAATAATGCTTTGTAATATGAAACTATAATTTGAAGTCTTTTTTTTTTTGAGATGGAGTTTAGCTCTGTTGCCCAGGCTGGAATGGAACAGCGCGATCTCTGCTCACCACAACCTCTACCTCCCAGGTTCAAGCAATTCTCCTGCCTCAGCCTCCCGAGTAGCTGGGATTACAAGCATGCGCCACTACACCCGGTTCACTTTGTATTTTTAGTAGAGACGGGTTTCTGCATGTTGGTCAGGCTGGTCTTGAACTCCCGACCTCAGGTGATCTGCCCAACTTGGCCTCCCAAAATGCTGGGATTACAGGTATGAGCCCCCACATCCAGCCTCTAATTTGATGTCTTAAATCATGATAAAGTCTTTGTGCTTTGCCATAATTTGAGAAGTTGAGCATTGTGAATATGATTGCTATCATTAGTACAAAAGAGCTATTCAAATTGATTTTAAATCTTCTACTAACTGCAGGTTCAATCTCATCAGTGAGTTATAAAGTCACCTTAGTGGGTTATGACTAGCATTTACAAGGAAGGGAAGGAGTAGGGAGCTAGGATAGAACAAAATAGAATAAAGAATGTCAGTATAATTTTACATAGTAAGTATAAGTGCTATTTGGTGGCTCTTGTTTTCTTTGTATGAATGTATGTACATCATGGGTCATGAGGTCAAAGAAGTCTATATGCCACCAGTGATACTATAATGCAGTTAGGTGGCCTGGTGGCCTTGTGGTTATTTAATGACTGTACACAACATACAGATTGATGAGAGGCCTTATTGGAAAACTCCAGTACTGTCTTCCCTGACCTATTCATACTTTTAATAGGAAGTAAAGGAAAACTTGTGCGACTTGCTAATCAGATTTGTAGTTGACAGGAATCTGGTAGGGGAAGCTAATGTATACTGGATAACAGCATTAAGATCCAGGAAAAAAAATTTAAATGCCATACTACATACTGAGTTTAAATCAGAAGGAATTAAATAGGAATAATTGTTCAATCCTGCTGGCATGTCCCAAAATGCAGTAATACAGCGGACCCCAACCTTTTTGGCACGAGGGACAGTTTCGTGGAAGACAGTTTTTCCATGGACTAGGGCTGGTGGGGTGTGCAGGGTGGGGGATGGTTTCGGGATAAAACTGTGCCACCTCAGATCATCAGGCATTAGGTTCTCATAAGGTGCGGACAACCTAGATCCCTCAAATGCGCAGTTCACAATAGGGTTCACACTCCTATGAGATCCAATGCTGCTGCTAATCTGACAGTAGGCAGAGCTCAGGCAGTAATGCTGTCTTGCCCACTGCTCACCTTCTGTTGTTACTAGCAGTCCACTGGACCCGTACCAGTCCGCAGTCCAGGGGTTGGGGACCTCTGCAGTAGTATACAATGGATGAAGGTGGGGCTTCCTGTGCAACATGTACAAAAGACTTGGGTCAATTAAATTGCTCAGTAGAAAGCGTTTTAGCTGTGTGGCGTGACTGTTAAAACTTAAAACGTAATTTAAGATCACATTTATGAAATACATGGAAAGGTAGTCTTGCCTGGTTAGCTAACATATGGGGAGTATGGGATCCAGTTTGGAGCACCACACTCTGAGAGGAGCAGTGACAAATAGGAATGTCTGGAGAATAATTCACATGGTCCCCTGATTGAGTTAATTCCCCCAAGGTTTATCTCCCTCTGTAACAAAACCACAGCTGGACAAATTTTACGGGAATTTGGTTTGCTGACTATGCTAATGGTGGTGCAGATTCAATGTGAATATGTGGTTCTCGTTCCCAGACAGCTCACAGGATAGTTTTGAGATGGTTAATTACATATTAACATGTCTTATTAGACTGTTGAAAATGCTTTCAGCTCTTTCTTCATGACATCTCTTTCATTTTATCCCAATTCTGGATGCCACCATGCTTAAGACACAAGGATACAGGTCTACTTCAGAATATTCCTACCTGATACCCATGGAAATGGTTGCTCAGATTTGATATTTTGTCAGTTTACTTCTATATTTGCCTCTGGCTTGACTTGGACTGGGATAAGGTCTAGGAATGGGAATTTATCTTTTTCCTTAAAAGATGGAGTCTCATTTTTTGCCCAGGCTGGTCTCTAATTCCTAGCCTCAAGCAGTCCTCCTGCCTCAGTCTCCCAAGTAGCTGGGATTACAGGCGTCCATGCCCAGCTCTAGGAATGGGAATTTGATCACATCATGAGTTGGAATCTAATTCTAAAAGGTATGTGTATACATTCAGTTCTTAAAATATCTTCAAATCATAAGGCTATAATTTTGAACAATATATCAAATTTAAATAAGTTTATGTAATGTTATACTTATTCAACATGTATTTAGATATACTTACCATATGAAGAATATGTTTTGCCTCCCCCAGATTAACTTAATTAGTTGCTGGCTAAGTGGAGAAAAGTCACAAATTCTTACAGTGATTTCTTGATTTACTTTTTTGTCTATAACTAAGCAGTACCATAATGAAAGCAGCCATCCTTTCTCAAACTGGATAGTATAGTGAGATTCATTAAATGAGACTCTACTAGAATGGCTTATTTCAGAAAGATACCATTGCTTGACCATAAATGTTTGATATCTATAAATATGAAATTTTGGATTCATATTCAGGATGCAGTTCCAAACCTAGTAGGAAATCCAAAATTTCTTTTTTTTTTTTTTTTTTTTGAGACAGAGTCTCGCTCTGTCGCCCAGGCTGGATGGAGTGCAGTGGCCAGATCTCAGCTCACTACAAGCTCCGCCTCCCGGGTTCACGCCATTCTCCTGCCTCAGCCTCCCGAGTAGCTGGGATTACAGGCGCCCGCCACCTCGCCCGGCTAGTTTTTTTGTATTTTTTAGTAGAGACGGGGTTTCACCATGTTAGCCAGGATGGTCTCGATCTCCTGACCTCGTGATCCGCCCGTCTCGGCCTCCCAAAGTGCTGGGATTACTTGAGCCACTGCGCCCGGCCCAAAATTTCTAAATAAAAAGATTTACAGGTAAATCTTATAAGAAAATAAAACTTCTTATATTAAGTGACAAAGTTGAAATGCAAATGGCAAACTAGGAGAACATATTTGAAAAAAAAAAAAAAAATGTAAACAGCCAAAGGGATAATGTTCATAATTATTCAATATCCTACAAGTCAATAAGAAAAGAATTCCAAATTGGGCAATAGAGATGTACAATTTCAGTAAGAAAATAGAAATGGAAGTATGTTCATTGTCATTAATGATTGGCAATTCAAATTAAAGAATTGATCAGAGGAGTGGAAAGAAGAGGAAGTCAAGAAGATAGCATTTTTAATCTGGCAGCTTGAAAAGGTTAATAGGTCCTAGTGTTGATTAGCTGGCAAAGAAATGGCTGCCATCATGGACTTTTGATGACTGTGTAAACTGGCCTAAGTTTTTGGTATGAGTTAAGAATCTTTGTGTTTTGACTCTCAGACTGCTGCTGCCTTATCTGAGTCACTCAGAATCTTCCTTGGCTGCATTTTACTCTCATATCTGGTGTACATAACTGCACAGAATATTGTGTGGTCTTTTTGTGGCCGGGTTAGCCCTTTGTTTAGCTAGTCCTTATGAATAGCTTTCTAAGGTGGGCAGGCCAGGTCTAATTACCTCAAGCTTTATAACGATGAGGAAACTGGCATTTGAGCTCAGTGACTGTCCTGGGTCTGGTTAGTAGAGAGGAAGACAAGGAGTTGCGGTTTCTTTCCCTTCTCTCACTCTATAGGACTTCCACAGACAACTAGGCTGGCACTAAGACACAGTAAGGCTGGCTACATCTGCACAGAAAGGAAGGAACAGATAGAGTAACTCATTAAAAATAAGACCCCCAAAGACGAATGTTTTTGCTGAAATAGTTACAAAGCAAGCTGTCGTTTGGAAAAATGCTGTGATGACCCCCTACTGACTCTAGAAAGAGTTGTGTTCGTCTGACAGTTTCAAGTGTGAAGAAAATATGTATTTACTTTTATAATTAATCTAAAGGACATTATTAAAGATAGTTTTGTGTGGAGTTATTGATAAAAATATTGGAAGTTTTGTCAAGCTACATTAATATAGAAAATTTAAACATAGGGCTGTAGACCTTAATTTTTAAACTTGTTTTTCTTTGTGATGTTATTAAGCTACTTTAGAACTTGATAATCATTTAGTCACAACTAGAAGAAACTCATTTAGAAGAGTACTCACTTTGATGGCAGCTTGTTTCAGTACTGAGCAAACTGCCTTTCTTGTAAACAATAAAAGACATTTGAAAACTGCTAATTGGGGCCAGTATTAAGTTAGGGCAAAAAATAAATATTAATATAAAAAAGAAACCTTTTGTCTGCAAAAATCAGGTGTGTGTGTGTGTGTGTGTATATATATATGGTTATTAGAACTTAGAAGAATAAAGTCACAGAGCTCTGCTACATGATACTTTTTTTTTTTGAGGCGGAGTCTCGCTCTATCACCTAGGCTGGAGTGCAATGGCACGATCTCAGCTCACTGCAAACTTCGCCTCCTGGGTTCAAGTGATTCTCCTGCCTCAGTCTCCCTAGTAGCTGGGATTACAGGCATCTGCCACCATGCCCGGCTAATTTTTTAATTTTTAGTGGAAACGGGGTTCACCATTTTGACCAGGCTGATCTGGAACTCCTGACCTCAAGTGATCCACCTGCCTTAGCCTCCCAAAGTGCTGGGATTACAGGCATGAGCCGCAGTGCCTAGCCCCATGATACATTCTTAACTTCAAAGAGCTACTTAGTTGTAGTCAGTTTGGTTAAACTTCCAGCCGTATTATATATACTTTTTGTTTTTTGGGGACAGAGTCTTACTGTGTCGCCCAGGCTGGAGTGCAGTGGCATGATCTCGGCTCACTGCAGCCTCCACCTCCCAGGTTCAAGCAAACCTCCTGCAGCCTCCTGAGTAACTGGGACTACAAGCACGCACCACCATGCCTCGCTAATTTTTGTATCTTTAGTAGAGATGGGGTTTCACCATGTTGGCCAGGTTGGTCTTGATCTTTGACCTCGTGATCCACTCGCCTCAGCCTTCCACAGTGCTAGGATTACAGGCGTGAGCCACCACACCTGGCCTCCAACCATATTTTGAAGTGTATTCTATAACTGTGTTTAGATGTTACAGTGGATGTTTATACATGTCCTACCTTGTTCCAGAAAGAATGTAAGGGAGCTTGTAACAGTCTGTTGTATTTATCATAACTTTGGTTTTTGAAATCTGTAACAACTGCATGGTACACTGAAATCACCACAGTAAAATTTGATAATAGTAGTATGAGTCTCTTAGTAAGTATTTGAGGTTTAACATGAAGTTCCTGTTTGTAAAATTAATACATAGCTTTCTGCAAGAGGTGTTGCTACTTTGTAAAATGATTTTTCTCTAAAAAATGAGCTACTAAAACAAAGCCCTCTGTTTTCTCTAAGCAAATATATTTTGTTGCTCCAATGAAGAATGAACCTTACCGTTACAGCATATTTCATAAACATTCATAATTTGACATTTCTCGTTTACTATAAAGGAAATTTTTAAGGATTAACAGAAAGCCTTTTTTAAGAGGAACGTAAGTATTTTTAAACAATACATTCACTAAGCCCATTTCATTAAGTACTCATTCTATAATTCATTCATTCATTAAAGATAGGTTAGCACAAGAATTATTTAATACTTTAGATTACCAAAATGGAATTAATGGTCTACTTGACATATGTAATAGGTATATCTAGCTTTAGGATCATAGAGAATGTTTTGCTAACAATGGTCTACCTTTACCCTTGCTTCTCTATTCTAGAAAAGTTAAAAAAATTTGAACTCTTTGAAAAATCTTTTTAAGCGTTCTGAGAAAAATGTAGACATGTGCCTAAAGGAACCTTGTTTTAGTTAAGATGCTATTTTCCCAAAGGACGATGAGTATGTAGAGAAGCTCATGGTCCTCAGAGCTATGCTTGCACTCCGGAGACTTGGTTGGGACTGGAAGGTACTCTCTATGCAGCATATATCTGAGATTTAATAGAAAAGGAACTTTATCAATGATTATTTTATAGAATAGGAACTTTAATAGAAAAGGAACTTTATCAGTGATGAGCAATAATCCTCTTAAAAGCAGATGAAGCTGGGGTATGGGCCAAGCTTTTTAAAATTTTTTTCTTTTTTCTTTTTCTGTTTTCTTTTGGCGGGGAGTGGTGGTGGTGGGACAGAGTTTCACTCTTGTTGCCCAGGCTGGAGTGCAGTGGTGCCATCTGGGCTCACTGCAACCTGCTGGGTTCAAGCGATTCTCCTGCCTCAGCCTCCAGAGTAGCTGGTACTACAGGTGCATGCCAGCACACCTGGCTAATTTTTGTATTTTTAGTAGAGACAGGGTTTCACTATGTTGGCCAAGATATTCTCGATCTCCTGACCTTGTGATCCGCCTACTTCGGCCTCCCCCAAAGTGCTGGGATTACAGGCATGAGCCACCGTGCCAGACCAAAATCTTTAAAAAAAAAAAAAAAAAAAAAACTTTTTTTCTTAAGGATAGGGGCATTCATATTTATATTTCATATTTATTGACTCATAATCTTAGAAATTGCCCTATGCCTATTTGGTCAGGATTTAACAAAATCATTCAGCAAACATTTATTTGTGATTACTGTTTAAAATTATATTTTTATGTTTTACTTTTTTTTTGTAATACTTGATTTATGTGTAAGATGACGGAACAAGTAAGTACAAAAAGTAGAATCTGGAATCAGAAGACTTGCCTTGAATCCTGACACCTACATTCAGTGTGTAATGTCACGGCCAGCCTTTTATGTGGCTTTAAAGGTATACAGCAATTAGTTACCATGGGAGCTAGAGAAAGGGTGCAGGGTGGTTTCACGGATGGAAAGTGTTCACAGACATTGGGTTAGGGAGTGCACATCACAGTATATAACATGCCTTAGACAGTTACTCATTCCAGTTTAACACTGATAAAAGCAGTCAATCCAAAAAAGCTGTGACGCTCCATAGCAGGATGGCTCTATAAATAGTGTTGCACTCTTAGGAACCCAGATCAAGCCTTTAAATATTCCATCTTGGGTATTACATGAAGCCATCACACTTTAGTCACAATATTACCAGGTTTATATTCATGGCATAAACAATATTCAGGCAGACAAATTAGAGTTGCTCAGCAAAGGTTGTGAGTCCAGCTTTGGAGTAGCAATAGAGAAATTATAGGCACTTTGCTAGATTTCCTGCTCACTTACCCTCCAAGAGCATCTTGGTTCTGGCCTCTAACTCCTTTCTGCATGGGTTTCAGGTGAAATTTTTCTAGTTAACTCTTGGTTATTTATGTATCATTTCTGTGGGTTTTTTTTTTTTTTTTGGGTTGGTGTGATTTTTGTTTTGAGAAATGTTATTCAGTCCCACTCTGCAAATGTATCTGGGGTCTTATGCAAAGCAGCATGCCAAATGTTATAAGAATATAAAATGACTGTTAATATACAACTTTGCTATCAAGAGGCTTCCAGATTAATTGGGAGTGATACATACATAACATAATAACACATAATCAAGGTTTTAAAAATCTTACAGGTATAAGGAGGGTCTTACACTTTTACTGTGGAGATCTTTATGGAGAAGCTGGTGTTTGAAAGTGGTCTAGAGGCCTGGCGTGGTAGCTCATGCCTGTAATCCCAGCACTTTGGGGAGGCCAAGGCAGATGCAGGAGAATCGCTTAAATCTGGGAGATAGAAGTTGCAGTGAGCCGAGATCACGTCACTGCACTCCAGCGTGGGCAACAGTGAGACTCTGTCTCAAAAAGAAAAAGAAAAAGTGGTCTAGATATGGGCAGCATTTTGACAAGTAGAGGAGTGAGGGCATTTCTGAGGAGGGATTACCCACATTGGCATTGCTGTAGTTTCCAAAAATTACTTCAGGGAGCGAAGGGGAGAGGAGCACTATGAACCACTTGTTGATGGCATTGCCCATGGAACTGTGTCCTCTATAGATATTCTTCCTCTTACCTGCCATCAACAAGGTGAGTTTAATTGAATTGCAGTGGACAAAATGAAAACACATGTAGATTGGAACAGTTAAGTAAGAAAGCTTTGAGACCCTGTAGAAGGAAAAGGTAGTGTTTATGTCTGAAGCATGGATTACAGTGGTCATTTTGTAGTTAGGCATAAATCTAACTTTGAACTTCTTGGCAAATAAGGGGGAAAATTTGCGCATAATACAATGGATGATACAGTTTACCTTCCAGTGATTTGATACCTACCAGTTCTTCAAATAGAAACTTTTGCCTAATTACTATTTTTTAAATTATGAAATATGTAAGTATATACATATAGGCTGCAGTATAATGAATTTCCAGCTTCAACAGTTAATACTTTGCTTGCTGTTTCATCTCTCCCCTGCTTTGTTCTCTCAGAGAGGTGGAACTAAAGTATTTTAAAGGAAATCGCAAATCACTCATACTCCCACATGTATGTCTAATTGATAAGGATATTTTTTACATACATTACTATGTTTCATCATAATACCTAACAAAATTAACAGTAATTCCTTAATTGTCATACCCAGTGTATAATTTCTCTGATTGCCAACGTATCGTTTTTTCAGTTGGTTTATTTGAATCAGGATCCAGGGAGGGCCCATGCATTGTATTTGACTATATGAGGCTCTTATTATTTAAGTCTCTCCTGTCTTTTTTTTTTTTTTTTTTTTCCTTTTTCTCACGTTGTTTGCTTTTTTGGAGAAACTGAACGTCTGTCTTGTGAAGTGTCCCATTTTCTGGGTTTAATTTACTGCTTCCCTGTGGTGATGTTAAACTTGTTCCTTCCTCTTGTTGCCTGTAGACTGACCACTAGATCTAGAAGCTTGATTTGATTCAGAATTGTAGTTGGGCTGGGGTGGGAGGGGAGAATCAGATTTTAATAGATGATGCTTTGTACTTCCTATTGTGTCGTATCATGAGTCACACTGGTGTGTGGTTGTCCTAATAGATTAGTGTTGTCCATGTACTTAGCCTGTGTATCCTCTATGAAATTCCCCATCATCCTTTCACCTAATGGTTAAGGCCATTGGTGATTGTTGCCTAGTTCCATTATTTCATCAAGAATTACAAAATGGGCTTGGTGCCGTGGCTCACACCTGTAATCCCAGCACTTTGGGAGGCCAAGGCAGGTCGATCACTTGAGGCCAGGAGTTCGAGACCAGCCTGGCCAGCATGGCGAAACCCCGTCTCTACTAAAAATACAAAAATTAGCTGGGCATGGTGACACACACTTGTAGTCCCAGCTACATAGGGAGGCTGAGGCACAAGAATCGTTTGAACCTGAGAGACAGAGTTTGCAGTGAGCTGAGATCATGCTACTGTGCTCCAGCCTGGGCAGTAGAGTGAGACTGTTTCCAAAAAGAAAGAAAGAAAATTATATATATATAACAAAATGGTAATTTTTTTCTTTCCACACTTACTAGTTATGAATCTCCTATGAAGAACTTTCCCTTGTCATCTATTTGGTTATCCTGAAATATAGTCTGTACAGAAAAAGGCAGGATAAATGTGCATCCCTCCCTCTTTTTTTTGAGTATTGCATTGTTGCCTTCACAACCTCCAAGGTAACCAATGAAAATTATTTCTAGTATTATTATAATTGTAATGGGCTCTAATGTTTTACATATATTCTTATATATACATGTTACTATTAAATATACAATATTTTAATGTATGCAAATTCTTGATTTCCACGTTAATGCATTGTAATAATTATTTTTTTATGCTCAAATTCTACCATCTTAGGCCTTTGCAGCACTTTTCAACTTAGCTCCTGTGCCTTTTTTAGCATGACCTCATAAGTACAGTATTTGCTCTCTGGAGTAACATATCCCTGGCTCATCTTGAGTATTTCCTACTCTTTCATGAAATCTTGGTTTCTTTTAGTAGGAAATGATCATGTGCTGATTTTTAAAAAATACACTTTTATATTAGAAAAAAAAATGCACATTGTAAATGCTTAACCTTAAGAAAAATATAAATATCAAGTCATGTTCTCACTACCCGTTATTAACCTTTGATATTTTTTCTCTTAGCATATCCCTCTGCATATATAAAGATGGAATTATATGTATGCAAACTTATATTCAAAGTGTTTTCACTTAAGAGGAGTTGTAGACATTTTTTCATGTCAATAGAAATCCTCAGAAGCATTGATTTTAAATTACTTCTGAATGTTCAGTTCTATTCGCTGAGAATTCTGGTTGGTTTTCCTTTTCCTACTGTATTAAATAACTATTCAGTGGCCATCTTTGTATATAAATCTTAAAGAAGTAATAGATTATGAGGATACACTCGTAGAAGTGTAATTGCGGGCTTAGAAACATTTTTAAGGTTACTGATACATATGAATATATTGATTATAGTATGAAAGATACTGGACAACCTGACAGACACTGCATAAGAGTTGGTAAAAACCTGCTTTGAAGTCCCAGCTTTTTCGCTTTACTAGCTAGCTTCATGATACTTGAACAAACTAGCCAATAATTTTAAGACTTAGTTTACTTATCTGTAGAACAGAAATAATAGAACTTCTTGTAGGAATGAACGAATGGAAAATCCCACGGTTACTTTCAGGATCAAAATAAATAATAGTTCATGCTACAGATATTCTACAAATATGTGCCTTCTGTGGTTTCAGTGTTGTTTGTTTCCATCAAAACTTATGCTGAGGCTTGGTCCCTAATGTGGCAGTGTTGGGAGGAGATATCTTTAAGAGGTGATTCGGTCATTAAGAGGAATTAATGCCTTTCTCCCGTGATTGAGTTCTCAGTGTTTTGGGACTGGATTAGTTAATGCCAAAGCAGGTTTTAATAAAGTGAGGCCACCTCTGCTGTTTGGTCGCTTCACATATGTCCACCTCTTCTTCTCCACCATGTTAAGATGTAGCACAAAACCCTCACCAGAAGCTGACCAGACGCTGCCACCTGATCTTGTACCTCTCAGCCTCTAGAATTGTGAGCTAAATAAATCTCTTTCCTTTATAAATTACCCCAAATTTCAACTGCTTCTTAAAGCTACTCTCGATTTATTTTAATGGAACCTAAGTTACCACCTTTTTTTTTTTTTTACTTCTCCGTATGTAGTTCTCAATTTTATTTTTATTTAAAAAATTTTTAGTTATCACAACTTAGTTGCAGCTAAGAAAGGCTTGCTTCCCATTCATCCAAAAGCTAAATCAAGACTTTTAGATGTAGGCTTAAATAGAACAGTAAGGTCATTCATTTTATTCCATTTTATATTGCTATCCAGTTTATATAATAGATATGCAGATACAGTTGCTAAGCACTTTTTAATTCTTATACCATATTGTGAAGTAGCTATTGCTTTTCCCATTTTAGAGATAAGGAAAAAGGGGCTTAGAAATGTCTAAGTCAACTAGTTGAGGCATAACAAAGTCAGGATTTGAACCCAGGCTGTCTTTAAAGCCCGTGTAATTAACTACTGTGCTTTAAATAATTGTTCTGTACTACCAGATAGGTAAGTCTAGCATCTAACACAGTATCTGTAAATAGTTACTGTTTTAACTAAGTAACATTAACACTGGAAGCAGGGGTTTAAGTCTTAGAGCCAGCTGTCTAAAAAGAATGTGTTCATGCATGTACTGCATTTCACTCTCCATGACTGCGTAAGAACCTTAATAATCCTTGTAGGCAACTATCTTATGGTGTGTGGGGTTTTTTCTTTGTGCTTTTTGTATTTGACCACGAAGTTCGTGAGTCAGATCTAACACATATGTTAGTGTAGAGTCTTGTGAGCTCAGCTGTCTAGGAATGTGTTGTCATTCAGCAGCTTTTCATTATTGTCTCTAAACACATACGCCCACATCCATACACACCAGAATGTTGTCTTGAGAGCAGGCACTCTTGATGCCTTAAGTTTGTGGCATATAGTAATTACACAGTATTGGAGTGAATGAATGTTCTACTGACTGGCTTATGGACCTTTTGAGTTCTTTTCAGTATTTGTCAATACATAGGTGAATAGGAGTGTGTCACATAACCCAAAAGCAGTCAGATCTCCAAAGATGTGCAGTACCTAACAGGCCTAACTTTAATGGTGTGGGCTTTTGTTTTCCTAATGGGTATCCTGTATATTCTCTAGCACTTTCTTGGGATGTTGCTTTGTACTCTTGAAAATATTCTTGAGAATATTAATGTAATAGAGCAGTGATTTGGTGTCTTTGTTCTTCGTAAGATAGAAGTGGCCATTTCTAGTGTCATCTGGTCTCCATCTGTTTTGGAAAAGAGAGTAGACTTCGGTACCAAAAACCTCCACAAATACAAAGCAAATAATAAAAAGGAGAATATATATCAAACTACTAATAATGACTGTCTCTTACAGGCTTTTCAGGTGACTTTCACTTTCTACCTTATGTAATCCTGTAATGTTTGAATTTTGCATAATGAGCAGTATAACCGTTTTCTAAAAGCTAGAATTTTAACTCTCTGTGATGGACTGAGATGCAGGAGTAGATGGAAAGACTTTCATATTCTGACCCCCCCACACACACCCCCAACCTCAAAGGATATGGAAACTAGCAGAAGGATTTGCTTATGTGCTTTTAAAAAGCAATGCCTTTTTAAAAGTGATTTCAGTGCTCGCTTTGGTGGCACATACCCTAAAATTGGAACGATACAGAGAAGATTAGCATGGCCCCTGCACAAGGATGACACACAAACTTGTGAAACGTTACATATTTACAAAAAAAAAAAAAATTTCAATGGTCAGTAAATGTCCCAAGCACGGACAACCAGATCTCCTGCAACATCTCTGTCTTAGTCCATTTGTGCTGCTGTAACAAAATACACGAGTCTGGGTAATTTGTAAAGAACAGAAATTTATTTCTCACAGTTCTGAAGGCTAAGTCCAAGATCAAGGTGCTGGCATTTGGAGTCTGAGGAGGGCTGCATCTTACATGACGAAAGGCAAAAGGTCAAAATAGGGACAAGTGCCATGTCTTCACAATGACAGAAGAGAGCAATCCACTCCTGTAAGCCTTTGTTATAGTGACAGGAGGGCAGAGTCCTCATGACCTAAACACCTCCCATTAGTTTCCACTTGCCAACACTTGCATTGGGAATTAAATTTCCAACCCATGAATTTTGAGGTATATTCAGACCACAGTATCCCCTAGAGGTGATAGTGACCCTATTGACAACTCCTGGCCTTTGTGGAGAATGGCGAGAGTCTACCCTTGGTGTCTGTAAAGATAGATTTAGAAAACAGAATTGACTGAAATCATGAACTGAATATACATGGAAGAGTTGAGTAGAGTTTGCTATGACAACCAAGTTTAGTGATGGGGTGAACAGTGGATCCATTCACTCTGAAGGGGAACATTGAAAAAGAAGAAGGACTTAGATGAGATTTGGAGGACATCTATAAGGAGCAGCAGTTGGAAAGGTAGGCCATTGGTCTGGTCGGAAATGGATTTCAGATTGTTGAAACCATAGATGAGATCACCCAGAGAGAATATAGGGTAAGGTGACAGCCAAGAGTGGAACCTTAAAGGACAACAACATTGGAGTAGAGATGAGTCATTGAATTAAATGCAGAAAGGAAAATAAATAAATGGATGGATGGATGGATGGATGCAGGAAAGGAAAGGGCATCGGGAGAGAGAAGAAAACAATTAGCGGAGAGCAGTGCATGAATGCGAAAGGGGGAAGCTAAATGTCCATGCGGATTCAGCTTGCAGTGTCGTAAGTGTTCATTTTATATGAAAGTAATATGTTAACAGTCCCCGACACCACCACTTTGGGATTCAAGCATATACCAATAGTTACCATCAGAAGGAAGCCTATCCCCATAGTAGGTATGGATTGCCACAGCCCACTTTAGAATCCTGTCAGTGTCCGGCTTTGTCCCAGTCACATTAATAATTTTGGCTTAGCCCACAGAATCCTGCTGAGGTTTATTATAAACCATTTTTTGGCCGGGCGCGGTGGCTCACGCCTGTAATCCCAGCACTTTGGGAGGCCGAGGTGGGTGTATCACGACATCAGGAGTTCTAGACCAGCCCGGCCAACATGGTGAAAACCCGTCTCTACTAAATACAAAAATTAGCCAGGCGTGGTGGCACGAGCCTCTTGTCCCAGCTACTGGGGAGACTGAGGCAGAATTGTTTGAACCCAGTAGGTGAAAGTTATAGTGAGCCGAGATTGCGCCACTGCACTCCATCCTGGGCAACAGAGCAAGACTCCATCTCAAAAAAAAATTTAATGGACAAGAGAATTGTATTTGAAAGCCAAATGAATTTTTTAATTAAAAATCTGTTTCTGTTCATTTTCTTCGTGAACTTCAGTTATGTCCAAAACATAGTTAAGGCTGTTTTAAAGCAATGTTAAGAAAAACATAGAACATACAGAAAAGTTAACTAACAATGAAAACCCACACACCCACCAACCATCTAAATTTTAAAATTGCAATTTTACTATATTTGCAAATTTGGTACTCTGGCTTAGAAGTAGTTTGGGGAGCAGAAAGGACTTCAGTGTGTCTGGACCTCTAGGATCAAGGCTAGAGGCTGTGCTGTGAGTTGCAGATAGGTAAAACCTAGAGGGCCATGGTAAGGAATTTGGATTTTATTTATTTTTAAATTTTTTTCCCATAGGTTATTGGGATACAGGTAGTATTTGGTTACATAAGTGGTTTGTGAGGTTTTGGTGCAGCCATCATCCAAGCAGTATAGACTGTACCATATTTGTAGTCGTCGTCTTCTTCCTCTTCTTCTTCCTCTTCCTTTTCCCTTTCCTCTTCTTCCCCTTTCCCTCCTTCTTCCCCTTTCCCTCCTTCTTCCCCTTTCCCTCTTCCTTCCCTTTCCCCTCCCCCTCCTCCTCCCCCTCCTCCTTCCCCTCCCCCTCGTCCTCCTTCCCCTCCCCCTCGTCCTCCTTCCCCTCCCCCTCGTCCTCCTTCCCCTCCCCCTCGTCCTCCTTCCCCTCCTCCTCCTTCGCTTTCCCCTCCTTCTCCTTCCCCTCCTTCTCCTTCCCCTCCTCCTCCTTCTCACTCTGTTGCTCAGGCTGGAGTGCAGTGGCATGATTTCAGCTCACTGCAACCTATGCCTCCCAGGTTCAAGCAATCCTCCTGCCTCAGTCCCCCTAGTAGCTGGGATTACAGGCACGCGCCACCATGCCCGGCTAAGTTTTGTATTTTTAGTAGAGACGGGGTTTTGCCATGTTGGCCAGGCTGGTCTCAAACTCCTGACCTCAGGTGATCCACCTGCCTTGGCCTCCAAAATGGTGGGATTACAGGCGTGAGCCGCCGCATCCGGCCTGTTCATAGTCTTCTATCCCTCACCCCCTTCCCCACAAGTCCCCAAAGTCCATTGTATCATTCTTAATGCCTTTGCGTTGTCAAAGCTTAGCTCCCACATATTAGTGAGAACATGTTTGGTTTTCCATTCTTGAGTTACTTCACTTAGAATAATAGTCTCCAGTCTCATCTAGATTGCTGCAAATGCTGTTAATTCATTCCTGTTTATGGCTTAGTAGTCCATCATATATATATACGCATACACATACACACACACACCCCACAGTTTCTTTATCCACTCGTTGATTGATGGGCATTTGGATTGGTTCCATGATTTTCCTCTGGGTAGATGCTCAATAGTGGGATTGCCGGATTAAGTGGTAGTTCTACTTTTAGTTCTTTAAGGAGTCTCCACATTGTTTTCCATAGTGGCTGTACTAGTTTACATTCCCACCAGGAGTGTAGAGGTGTTCTCTGATTACCACATCCATGCCAACATGTATTTGTTTATTGATTTTTTGATTATGGCCATTCTTGCAGGAGTGAGGTGGTATTGTATTGTGGTTTTGGTTTGCATTTCCTTATCATTAGTGATGCTGAGCATTTTTTTGTGTGTTCATTGGCCATTTGTATATCTTCTTTTGAGAATTGTCTATTTATGTCCTTAGCCCACTTTTTGATGGGATTGTTTATTTTTTTCTTACTGATTTGTTTGAGTTTGTTGTAGATTCTGGGTATTAGTCCTTTGTCAGATGTATATTGTGAAGATTTTCTCCCACTCTGGGTTGTCTATTTACTCTGCTAACTGTTCTTTTGCCATGCAAAAGCACTTTAAGCTCCAGCTATTTATCTTTGCTTTTATTACATTTGCTTTTGGGTTTTTTGTCATGGAATTTGGATTTTATTCTAAGGGCAGTGAAAAATTATTGAAGATCTTAACCAGTGGATTCGTGTTATTCCCTTAAATTCCTCCAAATATGTATTAAAGGAAATATTACTGATGATAAAGGGGAGATGGGTAGGTGGATTGTTATGGTGAAATGTATCTTTAAACTGCTGGGACCCTTCTCGAACCATTGCTACTTCCAACTTGGGCATCTCCATACTCTAGGGATTGTCAGTTTCAAAACTCAGACATGTGCCCATGTGCTTCACATCCTTCAAGGTCACAGAACGCTCCAAATGGCTTGATGGTGGACCAGGCCCTTTGGAAGGCAGCGTCCCCCCCGGGATAAAGCAGTACCAACTGGAGTCCACTCTTAAAGGTGCCTTTGCTATCACTTGAGCATTGTCTGAAGGTCACACACGAGCCTGTGAAGGAATTAACTCCTGTGTTACTTAACAACTGGGATGGATTCTGAGAAATGCATCAGGCAGTTTCGTCGTTGTGCAAATGTCATAGAGTGTACAGTACTTACATAAACCTAGATGGTATAGTCAACTACCTAGTAATCTATGTGATATAGCCTGTTGCTCCTAGGCTGTAAACCTGTACAGCATGTTACTGTGTTGAATACAGTAGGTATTTGTAGCACAAAGCACTAAGTGATAGGAACTTTTCAGCTCCATTGTAATCTTATGGGACCACTGTCATGTAATGCAGTCAGTCATTGACTGAAACCTTATCAGGCAGCTACATGACTGTGTAAGATAATTAAGCTTGATACTTAGCAAACCTGAACATAAGAAACAAATTCTGTAATGCAGAAGTTTTGGGGAGTGTTATTTCCTGGTTTTTGCCTACCAAAATCTTGGGTAATTATATTAAGAGTTGATGAGCCTAAGGACATACATGATTTTTGAGAATTATTACACTCATACTTTAAAGAGGATAGTTTTTAACTGTATTATTTATTTATTTATTATTTATTTTTGAGATAGAGTTTTGCTCTGTCACCCAGGCTGGAGTGCAGTGGCGTGATCTCAACTCACTGCAACCTCCCCCTCCCGGTTCAAGCGATTCTCCTGCCTCAGCCTCGTGAGTAGCTGGGATTACAGGCGCACGCCACCACGCCCAGCTGATTTTTATATTTTTAGTAGAGATGGGGTTTCACTATGTTGGTCAGGGTGGTCTTGAACTCCTGACCTCGTGATCTGCTGGCCTCGTCCTCCCAAAGTGCTAGGATTACAGGTGTGAACCACCACGCCCGGCCTTTAACTGTATTTTTAAAACTAAATCATGAAAAATGATTTATTTACCAATGTATTTGGATCCTACTGAGGAATGTCACTTCTTCTTTTGGGTAGTTGTTACTGTGTTTCTTTTCCTTCTTATTTAAATTTAAGTTAGGGTCTTACTCTGTCACTCAGGCTGGAGTGCAGTGGTACGGTCACCACCTCTTAGGCTCAAGTGATGCTCCAACCTCAGCCTTCTAGTTAGCTGGCTGGGCTCACACGTATGTACCACCATGCCCAGCTAATTTTTAAATTTTTTGTAGAGACAGAGTCTCGCTATGTTGCCTAGGCTGGTCTCGAACTCCTGACCTCAAGCAGTCCCTCCACCTCAGACTCCCAAAGTGCTGAGATTACAGGTGCGAGCCACCTCACCTGGCCTGTATTTCTATAGAATACAGTCTTACTTGTTCATATGTTCTGTAAAATCTTAGCTGCCTGGTATATTAATTAACAGAAATAATTGTGTCATGCCTCCCCTTGCCCCCACAGAAATATTTTATATATGTGTTCTTTTTGGTGGCTGTACTCTTTCTGCTATAACCAACTTTTGATGTGTGGTAGG
Organism: Macaca fascicularis; assembly: GCF_037993035.2. Classification (NCBI taxonomy): domain Eukaryota; kingdom Metazoa; phylum Chordata; class Mammalia; order Primates; family Cercopithecidae; genus Macaca; species Macaca fascicularis. The sequence goes on from NC_088386.1 coordinate 126,677,237, forward strand.
ACTTGTAAACCTCTGTTACCCTGGAAAGTCACATCTTTCACTATTGAGCCAGAGCTGAAAATACCTCTGTTGCATAGCACCGTAACACTTCCTGCAAATACCGTTTAAACATTCCCACCCTCCACATCACTGCTATTATTTGCAGAGTTACAGATAGGAAAGATAATATTTTCAGAGGACATATTGTGAGTGTGATACACTGTTTATGGAGAAGCAACCTGCATTCCCCCCCCCCACGCCCACTCCCCTGCCCAAAGGAAAAAGTAATGATCCAGGAAAAGGAAAAGAATGACCCAGGCTTTTTGTCCCATCTAGCTTGTAGAGCAATCATATGACAGCTAGTTGAGAGTGACTCCCCTAACATCAGTTCAAACTTTTAGGCATGGAAAAGTTATTTAGAAGTGGACTTAAACATCTTTGGATTTTATGGCTGGGCATGGTGGCTCACACCTGTAATCCCAGCACTTTGGGAGGCCAAGGTGGGTGGATACCTTGAGGCCAGGAGTTGAGACCAGTGTAGCCAACATGGTGAAAACCCATCTCTACTAAAAATACAAAAATTAGCTGGGTTGGTGGCTCACACCTATAGTCCCAGCTACTTGGGAGGCTAACGCTGAAGCCCAAAAATCGCTTGAACCTGGGAGATGGAGGTTACAGTGAGCCAAGATTGTGCTACTGTACTCCAACCTGGATGACACAGCGAGACTCTCAAAAAAAAAAAAAAAATTCTTGGATATTTAAGAACCTATGACAAAGGACATGCATTAAACTGTTTCTCTTTGGTTAATGAAAATGTGGTTTTAATTTTATCAAAAAAGTATTTACAAGGTGACAGAAGGTGAGATAGGCAATATTTGGGGTTAGAGATGGGTCGGAACAGTTCACATCAGAACATGTTGAGAAATAACATACTCGTTTATGATTTAGTTGTAGGCTTGACATTAGCATTCATTTGCATGTTTTAAACATTCTTTATAAACATATGTAAGTCACTCTATTTCAAACTTAAGGGAAAAGCACGCAAGTTTGTTCATCAAATGAAATATTAGGCAAAGCTCAAAAGAAGTGTTACACTATGCAATGGACGTATTTTTGTGTTTATATAGAAGGAAAACCGTAGGGTTGGGGTGTCTGAGAGCCACCTTTTCTTACTTGGGTGTGTGTGGGGAGCACCTTGGGCAGTTAAATATAGGATTTTGAAACTTAGAAAACCACTGATCTAAATGATCCATAAGGTTTTTCTAAAAAGTGTCATCTTTTGGTGTCTGATACGAACCTGTTTAGTGCCTATGAGTTTAACTTCTAGTTTTTTTTTTTTTAACTGAAAAATGGTTAACTTCCAACACGTTCCCCAGTCACTTCCATTGTTTGTCTTGTTAACTTTGTTTCTTCATAGTGCCTTCTTGGAATAGTTTCATGTCCTCCTTTTGGATGATGTAATACTGTGGTTTATGTGGTTGAAATGTTGTTTTCTACTACACCCCCCAAATTAAGAACTTCTAGAAGTTCATCATCCCCAGGGTTTTATCCAGCGAGTTCTTTCATAGGAGATGGTCAAATCCAGGCAAATACGTGTTGACAACTGTCACATAGGGGATTAGAAGATTTAATGGGAGATTTTTTTCCCCCATCCAGCCTTCTCTCTAGCTCTGAGACCCTGTGACTGCCTGAATAAGAGGATGGGTATGCCAAGGAAGTGTGTGTCTCATTCGGGGCAACCCACTGGGTGCTTAGGAGGAGCAGCATGAACACCGGGAAAAGAGCGTCTGGAGAGACCTAGATAGTAGGCTGTTGGTAGTGCTGTTTGGCTAAACACACTACCTAAGTTTTTGCCTCAGTTGCCTCAGCTATAAAATAGATAGCTGTCATTTTGATGTACAGTGTAGTGATTAAGGATACTTTGGATCAAGACAGATCTGAGCTTGTTCGACCACTTAGTACCTTGAGCCTGACTCTCAACCTTGCTAAATTTCACCAGTAAGCAGGAGCAGGAGATTGTTAGAAAGGGTTTCATGAAATGATGAATTCTAGTGCTCAGCATCAGGCCTGGCAGTAACAGTTGCCCTGTGAGTGGGAGCTGCTGCTCTCTACCTCAGTAGCATCAGGCAGTGTATTCATCCCCATTTGGGTGGTTAGGAGAGAGTTGATTTGAAGGAAAGAAAAACAAAGTGTTTTGAAAAATACAGTGTTCTGTAATTCTAAGACATCTGTGTATTATCATTTCTTGCATATATTTGTGGATTTCCCTGTTCCTACTGATTTTGAAAGTTATGTAAAATGACTTTCCTAAACACGGGTTTTCTTCCCAGATTAGGATTTAGAAAGTCTGTCTTCCATTGATCCCAGTGTTTGCTCACATGAACCTTGTGCTGTGTTCTAGGTAGCACAGGTGGAGTGCAGCGGAGGCCCCTCCCGCTGCCGTCATGCCGTTCCCGTTTGGAAAGTCTCACAAATCTCCAGCAGACATTGTGAAGAATCTGAAGGAGAGCATGGCTGTTCTGGAAAAGCAAGACATTTCTGATAAAAAAGCAGAAAAGGTATGGATTTGGCTTTATTTATATTTGAAATCTCTTAATTAACAAATGCAAGACACCTTATGTGAGAAATCAGTAAGTCCTAATTTGGGTTTATTTTGGATTTTAAAAATAACATCGAAAAGCAGCATATCCTGCTGTTGCAACATACTAAAATTCTGTACTTTCATCTAACAAATAGATTTCTAACTGTTCTCTCAGGTTTTCAAGTTTATTTAAATTGTGTTTATTTCATTCTTGAAGTGTTTGATTCTTATTTATTTATTATTACTAATTACTTTTGTAGAGACAGGGTTGAGCTATGTTGCCCAGGCTAGTCTCAAACACCTAGCCTCAAGCGGTCTTTCCACCTCTGCCTCCCAAAGTGCTAGAATTACAGTTATCAGTTATCTGCTTGGTTTGTTTGTTTTAAAACTTTGTAAAAGTTTTAGAGCAAGAACAGAAGGAAGTAAAGTACACTTGAAAGAAGGCCAAGCAGGCAACTTGAGAGATATAAGTGCCACAGTTACCTGATTCTTGAAATCAGTGGTTCCCCCACAATCTTCCTGGGAGGACACCCCTCCTGGTTTTCTTCCTATATTTACTGTATCCGTGCCAAGTGCCTCCAGCTACCCAGTCACCCCAGTCCAAAACCCAGCTTTCATCCCACTTGTGTCTTGCCCTCTCTTCCCTAAAACATAATTGTTCACTAAATCTTGTTCAACTCCCTAAATTGTTTATGAATCAGTTCTGACTTCCATTCCTTCTAGAAGAAGATGTTCATACTCTTTGTGATTTTAGCAGTAGCCTTCTTACTGCACCTTCTAAAAATCATCTCTACTTTACATCTTCAGTGTAGATTCTTCTTGTAACACACAGGACCTTCGTGATCTGGTCTTTGTTTCTCTGAGTAAATTGTAGAGGTTTAGTGTCACTTACCCAAAATGCTTGGGATCAGAAGTGTTTCAGAGTTTGGATTTTTTTTTTTTTAAGGAATATTTGCATGTACATAATGAGATCTTGGGGATGGGACCCATGTCTAAGTATGAAATTCATTTATGTTTTATATACACCTTATATACATAGACTGAAGGTGATTTTGTACAGTATTTAAAATTTGCATTAAATGAAGTTTGTGTACATTGAAGTATCAAAAGGCACAGATGTTGCTCTCTCAGCCACCAATGTCACAATCTCTGGTTCTGTGGCATCATCATCATTCCTGACTCTGAATTTATATGCTACCAATAAGCAGCCATTTTCTTACACTTATTCACATGTAAGTACTTAACAGTAAAAAATATGACATACCATTAATAATACCAGGCTGGAGTGCAATGGTACTGGAACTAAGGTGGTACCTTAGTTCAGGGTAACTAAGCAGCATAGTAGTTGTATCACTTGTATCTGTTCTAACCTCTTAGATAGAATGTCATAATCATTATTTGATTTGGGATTTCTGTTATAAGGATTATACTTGCAGTGTAGAATGGATGCTTTCAGGTGAGTTGGAGGAGTATACAACTAATTATTCCTGCTCTAAATGGTCCTAGCTTCGGTACCTATGAGTTATCATTTCTGTTCTGTCTGTATTTTCCTTTATTGCTTATTATTACCTTTTGGTATGTGCTGCTGGCTGATCTTAAGCTTACCCAGCTTCCTTTCATTTTCTCATTCTGTTCAATGTTTCTAATGCCCTTTGGACTAGGAAACTAGATTAATTGAAACAATTTATAATAAGAGAATATAGATTCTAAGATAACTTCCTTGAGTAAAGTAAGTGATACTGTTTTTTGTTTTTTCTTTTTTGTTTTTGTTGTTGTTGTTGTTGTTTTCTGAGATGGAGTCTCACTCTGTCGGCCAGGCTGGAGTGTATTGGCACGATCTCAACTCACTGCAACCTCTACCTCCAGGTTCAAGCAATTCTCTTGTCTCAGCCTCCAGAGTAGCTGGGGACTACAGGTACCTGCCACCATGTCTGGCTAATTTTTGTAGTTTTAGTAGAGATGGGGTTTCACGATATTGGTCAGGCTGGTCTCGAACTCCTCATCTCAGGTGTTCCACCCAACTCAGCCTCCCAAAGTGCTGGGTTTACAGGTGTGAACCACCGTGCCCTGCTGGCAAGTGGTATTGTAAGCACAGGATTCAAGTACATTTCTCATTTTATCAGTCAATGGGATATAAAAATACGAAAAGTTTAGCTCTAGAAACTAGAAACAAAGTGACCTCAAGAAGTTAGAGGGGACTTTTGACTGAACCACATTAACATCTACTCACTCAGAGGGTAATAGCACATAACTTGGCCTCCCCCTCATGGCTGGACATCTTCAACTTCAGGAAGCACTCAGCAGTCCTGATAGCTTACGGGCTTTGCACAAGTTGGAGGCAGCTACAGCCAGCAGAGAGCAGAGGTGTTACCCATGACTAGGCTCTAGAGGCAGTCGGGAGAGAGCAGACCCCACAGAGTAGACATGATACATGTCTGCTGGAACTGCCCTCAGTGCCTATTCCTTAATCCTTATCCTAAAACTGCAAATTGATGAAAGGGTAATGTGTATGTCCTATAAATTTAAAATGGTTCATCTTTTGTCTGTGACTAAATATGTTGTCTACTCATTACATTCGTTCTATTCATCAGAATCATACTGAACACTTACTAAATGCTGGGTCAGATTTTAGTCACTGGGGATATAATACTCGATAAGATGGACAAGGTCTCTGCTCTTTCGTAGCTTCCGTTCTAATTAAGGAAAGCTGAACAGTAAATAAGTAAACATAACTGAGTAAGAATTTCAGTTGGCAGCAAGTGCCACAAAAGCAATCGAATGTACTGATGTGATGATAGAGACATTCCTTAAACTTTTGGGTCTCAGGACCCCCTTTATACTCTTAAATTATTGAAGACCGAAAAGTGATTTGTATAAGTATAGGTGTGTTATCTATTGATGCTACGCTATTATAAATTAAAACTGAAAAACTTAAAAATATTTATTAATACATTTAAAAGTAATAAGCTCATTATAAGTTATAATAATGTATTTTTATGAAAAATAACCATACTGTCCAAAACAAAAAATTTAGTGAGAAGTATTAGCATTGTTTTAAGTTTTTAAAATCTCAGTGTCTGGCTTAATAGAAAACAGCTGGATTATCTTAGCTACGTTTGTAGTCAAACTGCTCAAACATTATCTTGCTTTAAGCATATAAAGAAAATGTATACCTAAAGTTGGACTTGGTGGCTCACACCTGTAACTTTAACACCTGGGAGGCCGAGATGGGTGGATCACTTGAGGCCAGGAGTTCAAGACCAGCCTGGCCAACATGGCAAAACCTTGTCTCTACTAGAAATACAAAAATTAGCCGGGCACGGTGGCACACGCCTGTAGTCCCAGCTACTCAAGAGCCTGAGGCACAGGAACTTCTTAAACCTGGGAGGCAGAGGTTGCAGTGAGCTGAGATGGTGCCGCTGCACTCCAGCATGGATGACAGGTGAGATTCTGTCTCAAAAAAAGAAAAGAAAAAGAAAACCTGGTCTCATAGCTGTGTAGTTAGAAAAAAGAGCAGTATTTTAATAGCCTTTCAGATACTGTAACATATTTAATACCACACAATAGGTGGTTTCTTGATTGGTTACAGAACATTAAACTATATGAATGAACTTTTTATACTCGGTACTTTGAAAGAAACTTTTACCAGTACATGATTTTATAACATGTTTTGGTCATTTAGAAGGTACAAATGGTGGCTGGGCATGATGGCTCATGCCTGTAATCCCAGCACTTTGGGAGGCCGAGTCGAGTGGATCCCTGGAGTTCAGGAGTTCGAGACTAGCATAATCAACATAGTGAAACCCCTTCTCTACTAAAAATACAAAAATTAGCCGGGCGTGGTGGCGTGCTTCTATAGTCCCAGATGCTCAGGAGGCTGAGGCATAAGAATTGCTTGAACGGGGGAAGCAGAGGTTGCAGGGAGCCAAGATCGTGTCACTGTACTCCAGCCTGGGTGACAGAGTAAGACTCTGTCTCAAAAAAAAAAGAAAGTACAAATGGTCCCCCACTTAAGATTTTTCAACTTTACAATGTTGCAAAATAGGTGTACATTCAGTAGAAACCATACTTTGAGTACCCATACAACCATTCTCTTTTTCACTTTCATAACAATATTCAATAAATTACATGAGCTATTCCACACTTTATTATAAAATAGGCTTTGTGTAAGAGGACTTTGCCCAATGATAGGCTATTGTATTCCAAGCACATTTCAGGTAAGCCATGCTAAGCTGTGATGTTCTGTGAATTGGGTGTGTAGTACATGCACTTTTGACTTAACAGTATTTTCAACTTTTGATGGGTATATCTGCGTGTAGCTCCATCATCAGTTAATGAAGAGCATCTGTGTTGGATCACTGACATAATACAGATCTCCCAGATGTTGACACATTATACAGATTATTAAGATTATTATTAAGATTAACATTTTTAAATAACACTACTGATCTAGCCGGGCGCAGTGGCTCACGCCTGTAATCCCAGCACTTTGGGAGGCTGAGGCGGGCGGATCACGACGTCAGGAGATTGAGACCATCTTGGCTCACACAGTGAAACCCTGTCTCTACTAAAAATACAAAAAATCAGCCGGGCGTGGTGGCGGGCGCCTGTAGTCCCAGCTACTTGGGAGGCTGAGGCAGGAGAATGGCATGAACCCAGGAGGCGGAGCTTGTAATGAGCCAAAATCGTGCCACTGTACTCCAGCCTGGGCGACAAAGCGAGACTCTGTCTCCAAAAAAAAAAAAAAAAAAAAAAAAACACACCACTGATCTCATTAGAAGAGTCTTGAATATTGGGATGTGGTCAAGCTTATTCATGATCTATTCAGAATTCAGATTTGGCAACAAATAACAGTTCGTCGTTTTCCTTGAAATGACGGGTTCATTTTATTCATTTTAGAGAAAATATCTGCCAAATAATTCAAGTCTGAATAATTTGTCTTTCTTCCAATAACAAAAGCAGTTAGTTGAACTTACAGTTGAAATAATCACACAAGGACTTTTCTTTAAGATAACCAGTCATTCTATAAGGAGCCAAAAGTACTTTATATGTACATCCCATTTGTTAACTCAAGTGTTAAAAATACTGTGTGTATATTCAAAGGTCAAGATTTAATAAAATTAATTTTTTACTGCTTCATGAGCATTCTTAACTTGGACTTTTTTTTTGTTTCTTTGTTGAGACGGAGTCTCGCTCTGTTGCCAGGCTGGTGTGTCGTGGCACAATCTTGGCTCACTGCAACCGCCACCTCCTGGGTTCAAGAGATTCTCCTGCCTCAGCCTCCGAAGTAGGTGGGATTACAGGCGTGCACCACCATATTCAGCTAGTTTTTTTTTTTTTATTTTTAGTAGAGACAGGGTTTCACCATGTTGGCCAGGATGGTCTCAATCTCCTGACCTGGTGATCCACCCACCTCAGCCTCCCACTGGACTGACATTTTTTTAACTGAGTGCACGGTGATGAAGACTGCAATAACTGCCATTATAGTTTGGTGTCACTGCCTTGGTTCATGCCAAGGTGTCAGCACCATCAGTATAAATAGCAATACAGAGGGAGGAAGCTCATGTCTTATATGAAAACAGCCTTGACCTTACAGACCCTTTGAAAGGGTCTTGAGGACGTCAGGCGTCCGCACTTTGAAAGGTACTATGATAGTTAAAAGACTGTGTTTGAGAGTGGCTGCAGGTAGAGAGAATGTCCTAATTTAGGTCGGTTATGTAGGGAAAGTCTTGTTGAGAAGGTGACATTGAAAATGAGTCTTCAATGATAGAAGGCAAGTTTAGTGGCTGATGGAATCCATATCATCTGCTTGACTAAATGAGTGATTTTCAACCAGGGGCAATTTTGCCCTGAAGGGGACTCTTGTAATGTCAGGAGACATTACAAGTTGTAACACTAGGGGAATACTGCTACTGGCATCTACTTAGTACAGGCTAGAGATGCTGCTAAACATGGAATGAATAGCCCCCCACAACAAAGGGTTATCCAGCCAAAAATGTTAACAGTGCCGAGATTGAGAACTCCTGCCCTAAACCAGCATTGAACAAGAATCGACTTTGCACTATTAGGATAAACAAAACAAAGACAAACATTTGAATTTATTAAAAATAAATTTTAGTTCAAAGGAAGGAGGCATTTCTGAAGAGCAATCCATGCAAATTACTTATGCTGAAATAGCTTAGGAGGGAAAAACCCTGGAATTTCCAGTTCACTTTCTTATCAGGATTCAAAAGGAAGTAGCAACTAATGCAAATGATGAAGAGGGTACTAAGGCAAATGACGAAGAGGGTACCAAGACCTGAAAACAATGGAAAGGTGAAAATTGAATCACTAAATTGAAAACAGTGAAAAACAACTGATGTCATACTGAAAATCTGATGACTTTAAACCCAGGTGCTTGCGACTTGTTCAGCGTTGTTGTGGAAATTCTAATCAATGCATAAAGACGTGGTTTAGAAATAAAGAATACACCTATTGCAAATAAAGAGGGAAAATTAGTGTAGAGATATTTATAAACATTTACAAAATACAAGATAATTAATGGGAAGATGAGAGTTTATCAGGAGAGAGAGAAAGAGGCTAGGAAGTGCTACAGTCTTTAAAACAACCAGATCTTGCATGAACTCACAGCGAGAACTCTGTCATTACCATGGGGAGGGCACCAAGCCATTCATGAGGGATCCACCTCCATGATCCAAACACCTCCCACCAGGCCCTACCTCCAGCACTAGGGTTATGTGTTTTCTTGGGACAGGGTCTCACTCTGTCACTTAGACTGGAGTGTGGTGGCACAATCATAGCTTACTGCAGCCTCCACCTCCCGGGCTCAGTCAGTCCTCAGCCTGCCAAGTAGCTGGGACTACAAGCATGTGCCACCATGTTTGGCAGATTTTTCTATTTTTTGTAGAGACTGAGTCTCAATGTTGCCCAGGCTAGCCTTGAACTCCTGGGTTTAAGCTTCACCCAAATTGGCCTCCCAAATTGCTGGGATTGCAGGTATGAGCTGCCATGCCTGGCCTGGGAGTTACATTTCATTCAGCATGAGATTTGGAGGGGACAGATAACCCAATCATATCACCAACCATATCTAGAAAATGTAATTTTACAAAAAAGTAGCTCTTTCACTATAGCAGCAAAAAAAAAAAAAAAAAAAGGTATAAGATGTCCAGGAACATTTTCATCAGGAAATACTCTGAACTTGTATGAAGAAAGCTCAAGGACCTTGTTCACAGGTACAAGAATTACCTGGTCTGTTATCAGATGTAAATATGGAATATAGCTAAAATGCCATTTCTTCCCAAATCATGCTTAAAGCAATTCTATTCAGATCACAGCAGAATCATTTTGAAACTTTACAAATACAAGTTCTACTCTGTTTTGAAGCAAAATGCATACTTCAAAACCTATTCCACTCACATTCTTCACGCTCATCATTAGCAGAACTGTCCTTTCAGTTTTTCAGGTCAAAATCTTAAGGGGTCACCCACGACTACTTTCTCACTCCCTAGATCTATCCATTTTATCTGGGGGGAAAAAAAAAAAGGTCCAGAATCTAATCCCATCTCCCCATTTTCCTTGTTTCCCCTGAGCTGTCCTTTTCTCTGCCCTGGATTACTGTAGTGTCCTGCTCACTGTCTCACTGGTCTCCCTTGGTTTCCCTACGACCATAGTGATTCTTTCAAAACATTAGTCAAATAATATATTCCTTAGAGTAAAAGTCAAAGTCCTTACAGGGGCCTAAAATTAGTTCTGCAGGCAAATCTTGTAAGACCTATTTTTATCAATCTCGTGAGCTAAGAATGGTTTTTACATTTACAGAGTTGGTTAAAAAAGCAAAGTATATGAGGCAGAGACCTTATATGGCCTGCAAAGCCTAAAATATTTACTGTCTGTTCCTTTGCAGAAGAATAAATGCCAACTCCTGCCCTGAACAGTGAGGCCCATGACCTTTAGTGATCTTGTCTCCTAATATTCTTCACCACATTGGTCTCCTTTCCTCATGCACTCCAGTCATACTCCCACCTGTTGTAGACCTTTGCATTTGGCTTTTTCCTTTGCCTGGAAGGTTCTTTGCCTAGTGCTTTATTTGGCTTACCTCCTATCTTTTTCAAGTCTTGGCTCAAGTGCCATTTTTCACCCAGCCCTCTATTTAAAATGCAGCTCTACCCTATGGCATTCCTCTTCCCCCTTATCTTGCTCTGTTTTCCTGTGCGCTATACTTAATGATACATGCTATTTTCCCCATGTTAGACCGTCAGCCTTTCAAAGATAGAGCTCAACAAATAGTTGTATTTGTTGAAAATGGAATAAAAAACAGTGTTACTAATAACACAAAACACAGTCATCTTGTTCTCTTCTGAATTCTTAATCTTATCTGAATTAGTTAAATATTGCTAAGACTGTTATAACAGTTTATATATTGAAATTGTGACTGAGGAGAGAGTACCATAGCTAGATATGTTCTCTCTGGATTCTGTGATGTTGGCCGACTACTGTATTATATTTCTTTTCAGTGCTACTGCCCACAGAAGTAGTAAGATAAATGTCCTTTCTCAAGAGATCTTTACTGGTGGTCCTGGTATTGTCTGTGTAGGTTTATATTCATCATGTTCCCTGTAGTTAAGGATGATCCGGGGACATTTTTCCCAATTAGATAAATAAACATACCTAATGGATGTAATGATTGAATCACTGTGAGCTTGTTGGCAGGGTTTTGGTGATCTATAAGATAACAGTTCTCAAGTGTAAGCTGACATTCATTGTGATTAACTTACATGAAGAGAATTAAAGGGTTTAATTAGCCAAGTTTGTGAAAGACAAAAATTGGAGGAGAATAGCACATTCTATGGGTGACTGAATTAAGCACCAAAAAAGCGTTAATGGTTAGAGGGAATGGTTGATACCAATTGACAAAACACAGTATAAATACAAGTATGACTCTATACTCTTTGTAAAAAAAAAAAAAAAAAAAAAAAAGACCATGCATCAAAAAGAAAATAGAATCATTAAAAACGCTTGATTAATTTAGAAGAAGGCAGAAAAAAGATGAAGGGAATTAAATAACAGTTGGGGTATAGAAAACAACTAGTAAGATGATAGACTCAGATATACTGTATCAGTAATCACATTACATATAAATGGTCTGAATAACCCATTTAAAAAACAGCAATTGTCAGATTGGGTGAAAGAATCCCTACTATATGGTGCCTATTAAAAAATGTACAGCTAGCAACTTAAATAGGTTAAAAGAAGAATGGAAAAACATGAACTTTGTTAATACTCATCAAAAGAAAGCTGGAGTGGCTCTACTAATAGCAGACAAAATGGACTTCAGAGTAAAGAATATTACCGGGGTAAAGAAAGTCATTTTATGATAAAGTAGGGGTGAAATGTTCCAACAGATATAATAACTCTAAACATTTATGCACTTAATAACAGAGTTTCAAATTAAAGCAAAATAAAACCTGTTAGAACTGTAAGAAATAGTCAAATACACAATTAATAGTTGGAGATTTCAGTACCCCGCTATCAATAATTGATAAAACAAGCAAGCAGAAAATCAGCAAGGATTTTCTAGGTAGACTAGAATGATACTGTCAACCAACTTGACCTGATTGACATTTATAGAACACTCAACAACTGTGGAACACACCTACACATTCTTTTGAAGTTCACATGGAAGATCTACCAAGGTAGACCATATTCTGGGTCAAATAAAAAGGTCTTAGTATATTTTAAAGGATAAAGTTATACAATGGATGTTCCAAGACTGCAATAGAATTAAATTAGAAATGAATAACAGAAAAATCCTTGGAAAATCCCAAAATATTTAGGAGCTAAATATCATTCTTCTAGATAACTCATGGATCAAAGAAGATATTAGAAAGTAGTTTGAGGCTGGACATGGTGGCTCATGCCTGTAATCCTAGCAATTTGGGAGACTGAGGCGGGCAAATCACTTGAGCTCAGGAGTTAGAGACCAGCCTGGCCAACATGGCAAAACCCTGTCTCTACTAAAAAATAAAATAAAATAAAAGCTGGGCATGGTAGTGTGCGCCTGTAGTCCCAGCTACTCGGGAGGCTGAGGTGGCAGGATCACTTGAGCCCTGGGGGTGGAAGCTGCAGTGAACTGAGATCACACCACTGCACTCCAGCCTGGCTGACAGAGTGAGACCCTGTCTCAAAAAAAAGAAGGTAGTTGGAGTGGAATAAAAGCAAAAACACATCTCAGAATTAGTGGGATGCTGCTGAGCTTTACTCAGGGAAATTTCTAGCACTAAATATCTGTGTTAAAATATATTTAAAAAGAAGAAATGTCTGAGTTTCTACCCTAAAAATTAGAAAAAGAAGAGCAAATTAAATACAAAGTAAGCAGGAAAAAGGAAACAGCTATCAAAACAAATCAGTTAAATAGAAAAATAAATTAAAAGATCAATAACATTGTTTAAACTCTAGCTAAGACTGACGAGGCAGAAGAAAACACAACTTCCCATTATATCGAGGGAGAAATTCTTGTAGTGACATTACCACAGATTGTACAAGTTAATAGGGAATAAACTTCATGCCATTAAACTCAACAGCTTAGATGAAATGGACAAACTCCAAAGATACAAATTGCCAAAGCTAACTCAAGAAAAAATAGATAACCTGATAGCCCTATATAGTTAATAACCTTCCTTACCACAGTGAAAACTCTAGGCCCAGATGGCATCGTTAGAGATTTCTACCAAATGTTTAAGGAAGAAATAATACAATTTCTATGTAAACCTTTCCAGAAAAGTTAAGAGAAATCATTCTTAACTCATTCTATGAGGTCAGAATTATAATATCGCCAAATCAGACAAAGGTATTACAATAAAATAAAACCCACAGACTAATTAATATGTCTCACGAACATATATGCAGAATTTCTCTGTTTTAGCAAATTGAATAATAGACCAAGTGGGGTTTATTCCTAGAATGCAGAGCTGGTATAACATTACAAAGTTAATCAATATAATTCACTATATTGAAAAAGTACATGTCGGATGATGAAAAGGGGAAAAAACCCAGCATCTATTCCTGATAAAAAAAAAAAAATCTCAGCAAACTAGAAATAGGGGAAGGGAACTTTCTCAGCTGATAAAGGGCATCTGCAAAAATCCTACAGCTAGCATTATACGTATGGTGAAAGGCTAAATCATGTTATCTCTGAGATCAAGAAGACAACAGGGATATCTACTTTCACCACAACTATTCAACTTTGTACTTGGAGGTTCTAGAGCCTATGCAATCAGACAACAAAACTAAATTAAAGGCATTCAGATTGGAAAGAAAGCAGTAAAACTTGTAATTTGTAAATGACATGATCATCTACATAGAAAAACTGAAGGAATCTACAAAACTAGTAGACTAGTAAGTGAGTTTAGCAGGTCACAGGTTATAAGGTCAATATACAAAAATCAGTTTTATTTCTGTATAGTAGCAATAAACAGTCCAAAATTGAAATTTAAAAATACTTTGTATTCGAGAGTATTAGGTGTAATTGGGAAAAAAGAATGGAAAAAAAGAAAAACTAGCATTTAGAATAGCATCAAAAAATATGAAATGCTAAATACCTTTTAGAATAGCATTAAAAACATGAAATAGGGATAAATCTGACAAAGTGAAAGAGTTGTACACTGAAACCTGCAAGATACTAAGAGAAATTGACCCAAATAAGCGGGAGATTCATGTTGTTCATGGGTTGGAAAACCCAGTATTGTTAAAATGTCACTTCTCTCCAGATGTATCTAGAGATTCTGTGCAATTCCAGCAGGATTTTTAAATCAAAGAGTTTGTTCTAAAATTTGAATTGAAGTGCAAAAGACCTGGAGTAATCAAAGTAACTAATTAAAACAATGTTGGAGGGCTCACACTGTCTGATTTCAAGACTTAAAAAGCTACAGTTGTTAAAACAGTGTGGTGTCAGTGCATAGATAGACAGATATTAATGGAACAGATTGCAGAGTGCAGAAATAGACCTACACATATGTGGAGCATTAATTTTTGACAAAGGCATAAATGCAGTTGTGCAGAAAGAAGGTTGTTTCAGCAATTGTTGCTGAAACTATTTAGTAGGGCAGAGAGATAGGACTCAGACCTCATACCATATTTAAAAATTAAGTCAAAATGGATCACATAGGCAAATGTAAGACCTAAAATTATAAAGTTGCCAGAAGAAAATCTTTGTGACCTTGGATTAGGCAAATAATTTTTGGATGTTATGCCAAAGCACAATTCATTTAAAAAGTTGATAAATTGGAGTTCATAAAAATTAAAACCTGCTCTTCAGAAGACACTGTTAGAAGAATGAAAAAGGCAAACCACAAACTGGAAGAAAGTCTGCAAAGCATTTATCTGATAAAAGACTGCATCTAGAATATATGAAGAATTTTCAGCATTTAACAGTAAGAAACAATCCAGTTAAGAGTGGGCAAGATATTCATATATGCATTTCACCAAAGGAGATAGGCAGATGTCAAATAAGCCCTTGAACAGATGTTAATCATTAGGAAATTGCGTAGTAAAACCATAAGGAGATTCCACTACACAGCTGTTAGAGTGGCTAAAATGGAAAGTATTGACTATACCAAATGTTGGCGAGGATACAGAGCAGCTGGAACTGCTGGTGGGAATATAAGATGGTACAACCACTTTGGAAAATAGTTTGGCTGTGTGTATTGGGGGGTGGGAGGCAAAGTCTCACTCTGTTGCCCAGGCTGGAGTGCAGTGGTGCAATCTCAGCTCACTGTAAGCTCCACCTCCCTGGTTCACACCATTCTCCTGCCTCAGCCTCCCAAGTAGCTGGGACTGCAGGTTCCCGCCAGCACACCTGGCTAATTTTTTGCATTTTTTAGTAGAGATGGGGTTTCACCGTGTTAGCCAGGATGGTCTCGATCTCCTGACCTCGTGATCTGCCCGCCTCGGCCTCCCAAAGTGCTGGGATTACAGGCATGAGACCCCGCACCTGGCCTAGTTTGGCAGCTTTTTAAACCAAACTCGAACCAACTGTATGATCTAGCCATTTAAATATTTACCCAAGAGAACAAGAAATGTATGTTTGTGAAAATACTTTTGCCTAAATGTTTATAGCGGCCTTATCTGTAAATAGCTCAGATGTGTGGATAAACAAATTGTAGTACATCCATGTAACAGCATACTACTCAGCAATTAAAAAAAAAAAAAAAACTATTGCTGTACACAACAGCATGGTTGAATCTCAAAGTGATTATGTTGAGCAAAAGAAGCCAGACTATAAAGAGCATGCAGTATATGATTCTATTTGCACAAAACTCTAGAAAACAAAGCTAATCCATAATTACAGAAAGCAGATCAGTGGTTGCTTTAGAGTTGTTAAAGATACGAAGGGGAATGGTGGCGGGGTAGAGGGAGGGGACCACAAAGGGGCGTAAAGAAGCTTTTGGTGGTTTCGGTTTTGATGGTGAAGGATATGTTCACTATTTTGATGGTTTTGTGGGTGTGTATATATATATGTGTGTGTTACATTAGGTACTTTAAATATGTGGCGTTCATTGTATGTCATTTATAACTCAGTGGTGAATAAGAGAAGACTGTTCATGTACCAACTGGGGCAGATGTGGCTTAGAAACCATAAAGCACCCAGAAAGGCCATTGGAAGGCTAGATTGCAATACTTAAAATACACTATTGAAATTCAGTGATTATCTTCTACTCTGTGTGGGCAAGTCCACACTTGAGGATGTTAGAGAAGCTGCAGCGTGCTGAGAGAGGGGTGACCAGGCCGACAAAGAAATTCAAAACTCTACCGTGAGGAACAGTTGAATGACCTGAAGATGTGAGGTGCAGCCTAGGGAGAAGATTTGAGCAGAGTAATGTTGTAGGGCGGAGTAGCTCTTAGTAAAATGTATTTGGGAGACCATATAACGTAACGAAAGGATTAGAACTGATTTTGGCAGGAGGTAGAATTCAGACCCATGAGTGGAAATAAAACAGGAAGTCCAACTTTGTCTTGATATTAGGAAAAACAGCAAGTGGAAGTTGACTTTTTCAGAAGATAGCAAGTTTTTTGTTTCTGGAGAGGTATTGGCATGGGCTAGGTGACCACTTAGTTAAGTGTTCTAGAAGCAATTCAAGCTTTGTACCTTTGACACATCCTTACATCGATATACCGCCATACTTTGCAAAGCGTCTTTGTGTAGAGTCCCCCATCTTATTTTGAGATAAAATTGGTTCCGGTTTCTCGTGATCCAGATGAAGAAAGCTGTTGTTTACTAGGCTCATTACTTTGACTCATTATATTCGAGTCACATACAGAATTCACACCTAGCTCTGCCAAATCCGTGGTAAAATTATGCCTTTTTCCACTTTATTCATTATATCCCTGGGCTTTTTCCATTCATTTCTTGTGATCACATAGACAAAATGATAAATATAACATTCGAGTGTTTATTCCTTTATTTGTTGTATGTTGGTATTTGTATTTGTTTTATATGGTACACAGTTACCACATTAAGAATTACGTGTGATGCAAACAGATTAGTCTCTTAGGAGACTAATTCTTTTTAAAGAATTCATACAAAACTAATTTTCTTACATTTTAAAAAAGCGGTTAATCTTACCGTCTTTATTTTTAGGTAACTAGGGGACAGGGGTGGGGTGGGACTTAGTCTTTCACTGCCAACAACCAAACAGATGTGGTGTGTGTGATGACTGTTTACACACTCTTTGCCCACCACATGCTGTATAAAGGAGGTATGGCTGCCTCACTTAGCTTATAGGTGGGTTCCCTTCCTCACGATGAATGCTTGTGTTCACAGGGTTGAATAGCTATATTCACTTATTTCATGAGAGGAGTAAGTTTGCTGACATATTTTAAGAGGGGGAAAGGGAGTAGCCTCTTCATAGCATGGCCATTTAACAGTGACTCATGGTTACTAAACTTGTTTACAGTAATCTTGGACACCAGAAGGTTATTAATAGACTTTTCTTAGTCCGTGATCATTCAGCTTAAGAATACACAGACATTTTCTTTAGTAAAGAGGTGGGGGTGGGGGGAGGTAGAAAGCATTTATCACTGGAATTAATGTGATAATAGAATTGTTCTTATTATCAAATACTTGGCACCAACAGGTATCTGTCAGTTCACCTTTAGATTCCATTTCACATCTTGGTCTTTATTTACTTTGATACAGAACTTTCTTTTTTCAACAAGGTCATTTAATCTCTTCTTTTAGAATGAATGATATTTCAGGCAGTAAATATAAATGGGTAAATAGAGGACTCTTGTTTAAAATGATTCTTTTGCTAAAGATTGGGTTTAAAGAAACTCAAAAAAACAAAAAAATAATTTAAGCCTCACCATTCCCCCCAAATCTGAGCTCTTTGAGGCTTTTCTTTTTTTTTTTTTTTTTTTTTTTTTTTTGGAGACAGACTCTAGCTCTGTTGCAAGGCTGGAGTGCAGTGGTGCGATCTCGGCTCATTGCAACCACCACTCCTGGGTTCAAGTGATTCTCCTGCCTCAGCCTCCTGAGTAGCTGGGATTGCAGGCATGCGTTGCCATGTCCAGCTAATTTTTGTGTTTTTAGTAGAGACGGAGTTTCACCGTGTTGGCCAGGATGGTATTGATCTCCTGACCTGGTGATCCCCCCACCTTGGCCTCCCAAAGTACTGGGGTTACAGGCATGAGCCGCCACACCTGGCCTCTTTGAGGCATTTCTTAATAATAACTAGTTTTATGTAAGTTAGAATCAATTCAGTTATGTAAACTAATGAACACAGGCATGGAAAATTTTGCTAAACAGATCCCTTCAAAATTCTTTCTAAAAAGATGACTTAACAGTAGTGTGCATCGGAATTAACGTTTCCCTCATGCATGGAGGCCTTTGTTGTCGTCTGCTGTCTTTACTTGCATCAGTATCTGTTGCAAGAGATCCCCAGTTTGATTGAATCCACAGACATTTTAGTGCCTCTCTGTGTGGGCAGATAGGCATAGGAGTCAAACCTTGTCCCCGTTCTTAAAGAGTATACAATCTAGTAGAGGAAATACACATGTAAGTAATATAGAAGGACTTGGGGGTGCAGATAAAATTCTGTGGGAACCAAGAGGATAAAGCAGTTCCTACATCTGTCAGAGACAGATACAGAGATGACAGGTTTGAAGTGACATTTAAGCTGATTTTTAAGGTTTTTGGCAGGCAAAGTGTAAAAGGGAACAGAATTTGAAACAACCTAAACTATGGCATGTTCAGAAAACAGCGACAAGTTCAGTGTGACTTTAAGAGGTGGAGATAAAGAGGAATGGTAGGAAGTAAGACTAGAGAAACAAGCTTTGGTGGAATGAAAAGGGCCTTATAGACAACCTAAGGGTATACTGAGGGGGGAGTGCAAGAGGTCTTACGCTATGGAAGTCTTATGTTGCCTTGCTTTGTTTTATTTTGGAATTAATCAATTCGCAGGAAGTTGCAGAAATGAGTACAGGAGAACCCGTGTACCTCTCACCATATCCCCAGTGGTAACCCCTCACGTAACTATATATAGTATCAAAACCAGAACATTGACATTGGTATAATCCACAGGGCTTGTTCAGATTTCACCGGTTTTACAATTTGTGTGGATGTGCATATAGCTGTATGCAATTGCATCACACTTTTGTAGCCAACATTAACACATATGATAGAGAACTGTTTCATCAGCATCTCTATTGCTACCCCTTTATAGCCAGACCCATCCCCCCTATTCCTAACCCCTGCTGTCAACCACTAATCTGCTCTCCAAGTCTATACATTTTATTACTTCAGGAATGTTAAATAAATAGAATCATATAGTGTGTAAACTTTTGAGATGGGCTTTCTTCCACTCAGCATCATTCCCATGAGATCCACACAAGTGGTTATGAGTGTCACTAGTTCATTGCTCTGGAGAAACAAGTAGGTCATGGTTCCAGGTGCTCTTTCTCTCCCTTCACACACACACCCTTTTTTTTTTTTTTTTTTTTTGAGATGGAGTCTCGCTCTGTCACCCGGGCTGGAGTGCAGTGACACAATCTCAGCTCGCTGCAAGCTCTGCCTCCCGAGTAGCTGGGACTACAGGCGCCCGCCACCGTGCCCACCTAATTTCTTGTATTTTTAGTTGAGACGGGGTTTCACCGTATTAGCCAGGATGGTCTTGATCACCTGACCTTGTGATCCACCTGCCTTGGCCTCTGAAAGTGCTGGGATTACAGGCGTGAGTCACCGCGCCCGGCTCCTCATCCACTTTTTTAGTTTTACTTTATTCTAACTAGTATATTGGAATTCTGCATTGGGTAGTGGGGAAGTGTATATGAGTGTGTGCAAGAAAGATCTTTGTTTCCTTCATAGATTCTAATTTATTTCTATATCTATAGAAAGTCATGTTCTAATGATATATGTTCATTCCCCAAAAAAGCAGAAAATACAAGACTATAAAGAAAAAATAAAATTTATCCTTAATTCAATGCCAGGTGAAATGACTACTGTTAACTTGGTGGGAATTCTCATTCATATTCTAGGTTGCTGTCTCCCTCTCTTTGGGGCAGATAAGTAAATGAGTATGGGGTCATGCTACTCTGTAACCTATTGGTTGTTTTTTGTTTTGTTTTGTTTTTTGTTTTTTAAATTTTAACATCCTTTCATGTTAATGTAGATCTCCATTTTTTTTTTTTTTTTTAAATACAGAGCCTTACTATGTCACCCAGCCTGGAGTGCAGTGGCATAATCTCAGCTCACTGCAACTTCTGCCTTCCAGGTTCAAGCAATTCTTGTGCCTCAGCCTCCCAAGTAACTGGGATTACAGGTACCTGGCTGATTTTCATATTTTTAGTAGAGATGGAGTTTCACCATGTAGGCCAGGCTGGTCTTGAACTCCTGACCTCAAGTGATCCACCACCTTGACCTCCCAAAGTGCTGGGATTACAGGTGTGAGCCACCACACCTGGCCCTGAATTATTTTTAAAGCCTTCCATTTCATGGGTACATCATGATTAAACTAGTTCAGTGGGATAACTTCTGATTCTTTGCTGTTGTAAGTAACACTGCATGTACTTACCTTTGTGTACTTGTCTGTTTCCATAGGGTAAATTCCTGAAAGTGTAATCACAGGAAGTTGCAGAAATGAGTCAGAGACCTTGCACCTTTTAAAGCTCTTCAGTAACATTTTGCCAAATTGCCGTCCAGTAAAGTTGTACCAATTTATTTTCCTACCAGCAGTGTATGTAAAAGCCTTTGCCTCTGATAAGAAGGAAGAATATTTTATCCTTTTAAGATTATTACTATTACTATGAAATAGAATCTTTTGTGAGGTTTTTAATGTCTGACTTAGCCATTTCTATACTTCAGCATGTTACTGTGTTTGTCTTTAAGTGTGCTTTCTATATTGAGGTTAGTCTTGCTACTAACTACTAAAAATTGGGGACAGTGAAGAGGGTAGCCTAGTCTTGTATCTCATCAGGTACAGTCCTGTCCCTTCATCTGGGAGTAGCCTTCTTGTCACCTTGTTTCCTAATGTAAAGCCAGTTTGGATCTACTGAGTGCTTGGGTCCAGAGGAGGAGTGTTCGTAAGGGCTGTTGAGTACTTCAGGGACATGGCATAGAAGCACTAATGGGTATGTGAGCTCTCTTGTCAAGTCTTCTGAAGTTGTACTTCGGTATCACTACTTTTTATCAGCAGTTGCCTCTAGTGACAGTAAAATAGTGCACTGATAGGTACCGTGGGAATGTTGAATTTAAGTCAAGAGAGTTCATACGAAACCTCCTGAGCTTTTGGTGATCTCTAAAAAGGCCATTTGTACTAATGTTTCGATTACTAATTGCTTATTTTCCCATCCTGTTCTGTTTTTCAGTGGGAAAGCAGGCAGTGAAAAATCTCACAGCGTTAGTGCTACTTGAAGAGGTTATTATGGACTCTATCCTTAAAAATTTAAAGTCCTGTTACATGTTATTTAACTGGGATACATTCCAAAACATTGCATCATTAGGCGATTTCTTCCAGCCTCTTGCTCCTGGGTTACAAATATGTATAGCATGTTACTATACTGAATACTGTAGGCAGTTGGAGCACAATGGCAAATATTTGTTTGTCTAAACATAGAAAAGGTACAGCAAAAATATGGTATTATATCTATGGGACCACAGTTGTCTGTGTGGTCTGCTGTTGACCAAGACGTTATGCGGCACGTGACTATAGTTAACTATGTCCTCACCCTGGGAGGGAAAGGAGTTTAGTTTCTGATACTGTTACTAGCGAGGTGAGCATTAGGTGTGAACTTTGGGATGTTGGTTACTACTGAAGTTGATCCTAACACTTAAATATTTTAATTTTAAAGATGTATTAAATGTAATTAAAGATGAAGTTGTTATCATTTGGTCATATGTGGAAGTCAGGCTCCATAGTTTAGAATTAATATGCCTGGCCCCGTCGGACATAGGGACTTCACCTCTCAACTCATAGCCTTGATCTGAGAAGCTCTGCCAAGCCCCAGACTCTTTCCTCTGTGCTGTGCTCTTTTGGAGCCTCCACACTGCCACCACTTACGGCAGCTCTGTACAGCCACACAGGATGAAGCACTTCTCAGAAGCCACAAGAAACAACTAAGAATTGAAACAAAACTCTGTACCTCCCTCCCAGAGGAGTCAGCAGTAAGGGATGATCCACATCTCTTTCTAGGCAAGTGAATGGGCTTATTGTAAAGGGGGGCTTTTCTCTCACGTCTTTCTTCTTGACCATGATCTATAAAACAGTTGGCTGCTTTTAATAAAGCAGTCTGCCCATGAAAAGTAATATAATGCTAAGGGGTCTATAGAAATGTAGCATCCGTGTTTTGTTCAACTGAGGAAACTTCCCAGACAATTCAGTCAGTTAACAAAATCATCAAGTCATTCCATGTGTAAATTGCCATCATAAGTGCTTTCCAAAGCCCTTGAATGTGTTAGGGAGATGAGAGGTACATGTGAGAGATTATAGCACTACAAGGTCAGCAACCAAAATAAGGTCACAGCTGCTGTAGGCATCAGAGGAGGAGAGAGCCATGCGAGGGAGGAAAGTCTTCCTGGATGCAGGAGCTCTTAGAGTGGAGAGAAGGAATGTGAGCATTCAGGCTTTTATGTTAGCTTGAGTAGAGACAGAGATGTCCAGGGTGAGAGAAGGAATGTAGATGACAGGGCAAGAGAGAATTGAAGAGACCTTTATTTGGAATTTGAGATCTTAAAGAAATGGAATGGGTCTCAGGGGTCTTCTGGTCCAGTTCCTTTAATTATTGGATGGTCCAGTAAGACCCAACAGGTTTCCATGAGGCCACACACTGGCACAATTGCACAGGGGTACATGAGTCAAAGCTAACCTCCTTTTTGTTTGGAAGCCCTTTCTGTGGTGCACAGAGAGAGAGCCATCAGCCTTGGAACGAAGTAGGATGCCCCTTACCTGTGAAGAAAAGGCATAAAGATTATTGATGAACTTACCAGACTTACAAATGGTTTGGAAGGGTACCTTTCACCCAGCCTCCCTAAATGTTAACATCTCTTATAACCACAGGGCAGTGATCAAAATCCAAAAAATAACATTGGTATAATAATATTAACTAATGCACAGGCCTCTTTCAAGTTTCATCAGTTGTCCTACTCATGTCCTTTTTCTGAACCAAAATCTTAATTCAGGATCACACATTACATTTAAGGAGTGGTAACATCTCCCTAGGTCTCCTTTAATCTGAAACAGTTCCTCAGTCTTTCTTATGACTTTTATGACTTTGGTACTTCTGAGAAATACTAGCCAGCTATTTTGTAGAATGTCCCTTAATTTAGGTTTGACTGATGTTTCTTCATGATTCAGTGTCGATTATGCCTTTGGAAGAATACCACAGAAGTGAAGTACCCTTTTCATTGTATCGTTTCCGGAGGCAGTGATGTCAGTAGTCTCATTACTGATGATGTTCAGTAACATCATTTGGTTAAGGTGGTGTCTACTGGAAAATTACTGTTTTTCCTTTTGTCATTAATAAGTATCTTGGAGCCAGGCGTAGTGGCTCATGCCTGTAATCCCAACACTTTCAGAGGCTGAGGTGGGCTGATAACTCGAGCTCAGGAGTTTGAGACCAGCCTGACCAACATGGTGAGAGCCCATTGCTGCAGAAAATTTAAAACTTGGCCAGACATGGTGGTGCGTACCTATAGTCCCAGTAACTCAGGAGGCTGAGGTGGGAGGATCACTTGAGCCTGGGAGGTTAAGGCTGCAGTGAGACATAATTGCACCACTGCATTCCGCCTGGGCAACAGAGCTGGGCCTGATCGCAAAAAAAAAAAAAAAAAAAAAAGTATCTTGGGGGAACTGAGCATCTCTTCTGAGTTTCTCAAGTGATTCTGAGTGTGTTGACAAGTTCGAGATAAGATGCAGAAATACATCAAGATGGAGTGAAGAAGTTGAGAATGTTTTAATTAGAAAGTCTTATGGTAATATAGGAGGAGTGAAGCTAGATGTTCAGATAAAGGAGTAAAGAGAGACTAATAGCTCTTGAGGGAAGTGGAGCCGTCTTGAAATACGTGCTGCTGGGAGTTACTGGTTGGAAATCAGCCCGGTTTAAAGGATTGTTTCTGAGCTGCTTTGAAGTCAAATGGCGTGGTGTATTGGTTAACCGAATGTGCACAAGTTCCATCACTTTTTCTACAGTGCTCAGAAATTTGGGAGCTCAAGTAGAGAAAGTTTTGAATAAAGCACATTTAAGAGTGTGTAGGAGAGCCAAGAGACCTTGAACTGCTAGCATGAGTGGCACTGAAATGTGCAGGCTTGGCAGGACCGGGAATGTGGTCATTAAGGGGTCAGTGGATTAGGTGACATGATGATTCAGCAGCTTGAAAAGGATACAGTGTTTGGAGGAGCTGTAAGTGTGAATACGTTACTCAGTTGGTGTGAGGGGACAGACGGGGAGGTGGGAGATGCTAGAAGGATGTGGTTAGAAGGGCAGAGAACATATTGACATAATGCCTGCAGGCCAGAGATGGGGCCCTAGGCATAGTCCCTAATGCGAGCTCCTATGAAGGGAACCAAGTCAAAACTAAACAAGAACAACCAAGGTTTTGTGTTTTTTTGTTTTGTTTTGTTTTGTTTTCTTGAAACACAGTCTCGCTCTGTCACCCAGGCTGGAGTGCAATGGCCCAATCTCGGCTCACTGCAACCTCTGCCTCTGAGGTTCAAGATATTCAGCCTCCCAAGTAGCCAGGGCTACAGGCTACAGGCGCACAACGCTGCACCCACCTAATTTTTGTATATTTTAGTAGAGACGGGGTTTTGCCAAGTTGGCCAGGTTGGTCGCGAACTCCTGACCTCAGGTGATCTGCCCGCCTCGGCCTCTCAAAGTGCTGGGATTACAGACCTGAACCACCACGCCTGGCCACAACCAAGTTTTATTTGTTCTGTGTGTGGCATCTTCAGTTAGTAAATACTTGCTGAATTGCCTTCTCTTGTGAAACACTTATTAAAATTTTCTGATCATCTTTTGGTAGTATTTGGATATATTTTTCAAGCTTTTTGTTTAATCAGCTTATAATTGTCCATGGTTATTTGGTTATTTGTTAGAAATAAATCTTTAAAATGTTGGAAGGGGGATGTCTCATGGGGAGGGCTGAAAAAAGAGAAATGGAAGAAGAAATCAATCAATGAGTACCAACATAATGATCATTTTGATCTGTGTAATTTGTCTCATCTTTTTTTTTTAAATAAAAGTAGAATGTGAATTATAAGAAAAAATATTCAGACAAATCTGAAATGGAGCAAGTGAAAATACTCTTCTTACTCCACCCCACAGGTAGATGACAATACTGTTTGGTGTGTCTTCTCCCAAAGTATTTTCTCTGTGAGACCATAGGGAGTTACGTTGTAAATTGAGCACAAGGCAAATGACAACCAAATTTACCTTTGAAAACGCCTTAATTGGGCCGGGCGTGGTGGCTCACGCCTGTAATCCTAGCACTTTGGGAGGCCGAGGCGGGCGGATCGCAAGGTCAGGAGATCGAGACCACGGTGAAACCCCGTCTCTACTAAAAATACAAAAAATTAGCCGGGCGTGGTGGCAGGCGCCTGTAGTCCCAGCTACTCGGGAGGCTGAGGCAGGAGAATGGCGTGAACCCGGGAGGCGGAGCTTGCAGTGAGCCGAGATCGCGCCACTGCATTCCAGCCTGGGGGACAGAGCGAGACTCTGTCTCAAAAAAGAAAACCCCTTAATTGTCCATATAGAGCAGTAAACAGTGTGGGCGTAGTGTAACTCAAGATTCCCAACACTGTGTTTCCTCCAACATTGAAACAGATTGCTTTTTTTTTTTTTTTTTTTTTTTTTTGAGATGGAGTCTCACTCTGTCGCCCAGGCTGGAGTGCAGTGGCGTGATCTCAGCTCACTGCAAGCTCTGCCTCCCAGGTTCACACCATTCTCCTGTCTTAGCCTTCTGAGTTGCTGGGACTACAGGCACCCACCTCCATGCCCGGCTAATTTTTTTTTTTTAGTAGAGACAGGGTTTCACCGTGTTAGCCAGGATGGTCTACATCTCTTGACCTCGTGATCCCCCCACCTCGGCCTCCCAAAGTGTTGGGATTACAGGCGTGAGCCACCGTGCCTGGCCCAGACTGCTCTTTCTTTAGTGGAGCACCAGATGCAGTAGTTGGCTTTCACTGGGCTCAGCTTGGGAACATGTCCACACTCTGAGCTGTGCGTGCACACTGAGACCCAAGCTCGGGGCATATGCTCATTAAGTGAAATGGCCAGCATTGAGTCACTCAGCTAGTCTCTTTCCTTGCTCACTGCTGTAACTCTTTGTTAGGAAGACATCTGCTTGTAATTATTTAGCTGGCTTCCTTCCTTTGAACTGCTGTTATTTTTTCACAACTCAGGTGATTTATTTCTTTGCCCGTTCTTAGAGGGAAGTCTGTTCTTGTCCAATTTTTGTTGTTGTTGTTTTGTTTGTTTGTTTTGCGACAGGGTCTTGCTCTCGCTCTGCCATCCAGGCAGTGGATGGAGTGCAATAGCACCATCTCGGCTCAGTGCAACCTCTGCACCACTCCCCACCCCCACCCCCCAGGCTCAATCTATCCTCCCACCTCAGCCTCCCAAGTAGCTGGGACCATAGGCACGCACCACCATGCCCGGCGAATTTTTTGTATTTTTAGTAGAGATAGGGTCTCACCATGTTTTCCAGGCTGGTCTCGCACTCCTAAGCTCAAGCCATCCACCTGCCTTGGCCCCCCAAAGTGCTGGGATTACAGGCATGAGCCACTGTGGTCTGCCTCAATTCAGCATTTTTAAGGAATCCCTTGACTTTATGGTATGATAACATCACATTTCTCTACATCCAGTTGTAATCTGGATTTTATAACCCTGTTATCAGGAATGCTGATGTTCAGCCATTCATCAATAATGTCTGAAGCATTTTAAGCAACAGCAAAGTCTTAATCATATTTATGTTATGAAAAGATAATTCTAGGTGTGATGTGGAGAATGCATCCCCATTAGGCCCCCTACAATCCACAGAAACCAGTCAGTACATGATGTATTAATGTAGGCAAGCGTTATGGGGAACTTTGATTTGTGTGGTGATGGTAGACAGGGGGATAAGTGGATGGATTTGGGAGTCGGTGATGAGTTAGATATTGGGGCAAGGTGAAGAAGAGGGGAGAGTCGAAGATGACTCCTGAGTTTCTGAAATGTAATAACCTCATCAGTGGTGTCGTTACATGAAACAGGGAACAAGGGGGGATATCAGGCACTAGGGCAAGATCTTGAGTTCTATTTTAGATGTATTCAATTTGAGCTACCTTGAGACATTACAAGTGGAGGCATTTTGAGAAGACTGCCCAGTGGTACTGATAAGGCCTGGGAGAAAAGAACTGGATTAGAGATAGGAATCTATGAGGCATCTGCATTTAACTGTTAATTAAAGCAGTGGGTGTGGATGAGATCACTTAAGAGTCTAGGGGATAAGAAGAGGAAGCCCTAGTACCCTGCCTTGAGGGATTCCGTGTTTAAATGGCCTAGCCAAAGTGAATGAGGCAAAAAGGAGACAGAGGAGGAGCAACCAGAGAGTTAGGAGGGAAAATACGGATGTTGGTGAGTCACAGAGGACCCGAAGAATGGTTTTCAGAGGAGAGTGTAATCAGCAGTTCCGAATCCTGTGGAAAGTTCAGGTGTAATTGTTGGGAATGAAGTTTTTGGTGTCGAGGAAAAAAAAAAAAAAAAGAACACAGGAACACATGATCTCTCAACAAGGAGAGCTTTACTTTCTGCAGAAAGGGTGCTACTCAATAGTTGTCTGGCCACGAGAGCACACCAAACAAAGTAGACAGAGTTACTTAGAACCTGACGTGTTTACCCTACTGCTGTGTCCAGTTTCCTTTGGCTGGGATAGGACCTCACATTTTACACTTTATCCTATTGGCTATTAGTTTAAAACTTTCTTAATTAGGTAAGGGGAACAGAACAAAGAAAAGGAAGTTGCCCAGGGCTAGTTAAGGAAGCATCTCCAAATAAGGAATGGCATGCACTGTGGGCTCCGGTGTGCCTAGTTCTGTCCAGGCATGCTGGAGCAAGCTAGGAAAGCTGATTTGGAATACATATATATACACACACACACACTAATAGTGGATAGCAATCTTATAGTAAGAAATTGTGACTTCATAATCTTTGAAGAAGAACTTTCCCATTTCTTACAGTAATAAAGACACAAAATTGTATTTAATGACATGCAGGTCAGTAACTAGCCAAAAGAATTGGGCTCAAGAGTGAGTAAGAAAAAAAGACTTGGACTATAGTAAATACAGGCAAATGTTTTGAGAGGTTTCATTATGAGGTGCTGGGCAGGGGCAGGGGGGCGGGGGGTGATTGTGGAATCTAAGGAGGACCTATTTGATTTTGTCAAGTGGAGTCTTAATCAGGTTTAAAACGGATAGGAAGAAATTAGGTGAGGGGAGATTGACTCTGTGAGGAGGAGATGAGGTAACAGGCAGGGTGAGTTCCTAAGAAGGCATGGGGGTGGGGAGATCCAAAAGCAGGTGAGGATTAATGTAGGTGGCGGGTGCAGTATCAGCTGGTGAGGGAATTCCTTCTGAAAGGGAATGGGGCTTTATACACAGTCCACAATGCCATTCAACTCAGAAGTATAATATATAGCTTTCTCCTCTTTTTTTTTTTTTTTTTTTTTTTTGAGACAGGATCTCGCTCTGTCACCCAGACTGGAGTGCAGTGGTGCAATGATAGCTCACTGCAGCCTCAACCTCCTGACCTCAGCCTCAGCCTCCTGAGTAGCTGAGACTATAGGTGCATGCCACCATACACTCAGCTAACTAACTTTTGTTTTTTTTTTTTAAGAGATGGAGTCTCACCATGTTGCCCAGGCTGGTCTCAAACTCCTGGGCTCAAGTGATCCACCTGTTGCAGCCTCCCAGAGTGCTAGGATCACAGGCGTGAGCCCCCACACCCAGCCGTAAATAGCTTTCTAATTGTGTTCCTGCCTCTCTCCTTCCTTCCTTATTTTTTTTGGGGGGGTGGGGCATAGGGGGGAACAGCTTTATTGAGATATAACTTACATGCCATATAGTTCACCCATTTGAAGGGTACAATTCACTGGTTTTTAGTTTATTCACAGGTATGTGTAACCATAACCACAAGTCAATCTTAGGTCATTTTGTCACCTCACAAACCTGTACCCTTTAGTTATTCACCTCCCTTCTTTCTTATTCATCTTTTGCTGTCAGAATAGAATATGGTCTGAATTCAGATTTAAAAATCATACAGTGATTTCAAAGAAAAGTATAAACTGAGGTACATGAAGAATTGTTAAGCGCTTTAAAACTTTGATCTAACCAGAGAAGCAAAGGAGGCTGAGGCCTCCTACTTAGGGTCACTGATGTAGAATCAATAGATAATGCATTCACAAAACCTATTAGGTATCAGATTCTTCCTGTCAAAGAGAATTATCTGAAGAATAGAGATAGTAAAATGGAGTGGAAAACGCAATGCATGCAGATAGATTGTAAGAGAACACCTACTATTGCTAAATGATTTTTCTCTTGGCCCGGAAAAATTACATTCTGGGTTACTGAATTTGAGATTTCCAAGGCATTCCCGAGAATGAAGTAGTAACAGCAGGCTGGAAAAGGTAGACTCGGCTTAGCATTGATACTGAGTATGGTTTCATAATGGGATTATTAGGAGGATGGCTTACAAACATTTAGAAAAGTTAGTTAGTAGATATTAGTGTAGGCATAGTAAAAAGGTCAGACCAAATAACTTCATTTTCTTATGGTCAGGAAATAGGGAAGAAATAGTATAATTTAATTTTATCAAGGTATTTGACAGAAAAAACCTTTTGAATGTGACTTGGAAATAGTTGCATATATACATGACTGAGCAACCCTGCCCCAAGATTTGTAGTAGATCATTACTGAAAGGAGCATGATGATTCAGACATGAGGGGCTCTATTCATGCATCATTCCTTTCCAGCATTTTGGTCAATGATTGAGGCAGGTCATGGGAGACATGCATATGAGATTTTCATACGATACAAGTGGGAAAGTGGGTAGCTAATACATTGGATGTCCATCAGAATCCAGAGTTACTGCCATAATCTTGAATGATGGGCTGATGAGATTAAATTAAATAGAAAAGTTAAAGTCTTCATCGCAGTGTAATTCACCCCAGTTTAAGACTAACATTTGGAAAGACCTGTCTTTATCAAGCAGTACCTGTGAAAACCAAAGCCGTTTTGTTCACTGTAAGCTCTCTCTGAGTCAGTTATACAACATAATTGCAAAAATTCTTAAAAAGTAGCCTTGGGCTGCACTAACGTTTGTAATGGAGGAGTGGTGGTCTGGTGTCTTCCACATTGTACCGTTCTGGATAGGGCTGAATGTTAGCTCTGCCTTTCTTAGGCTAATCAAAGAACCTGAGGGGAGGTTTTCTGGAGAAGATGACAATTTAGGGAACATAGGCAGGCTGCCCTCAAGAGATTTATGTGGAAGAGAAGTTAAAATATTGCCTGATCTGCAGTATAAACCCAGGGCCAGCAGACAGTGTAATGAAGCAATGTTTGTCTCATAAATTTGTCTAACAGATATCTGATTCTGAATTCTGCTAATCCTGCATTACTGGACACTGGAAATATTTAAGGTAAAGTCATGTGATTTGGTAGGAAGGTTAGAAGGTTACATAACTGAGTACCATGAGACTATATGATCCTCTAAGTACTGTTGAACGTTGAGGTTTTGTGAATCTGTGCAAAGTAATCTCCTTGAAGTGTATTTCTGATCATAAATGCTTCAGTTTATATAAGTTTTTATAGCCTTTATGTTATGTCTCTTTAATACTCTACTTGGATCTCCTTTGTTGGTTTATTAACTATAAATCTTTTATTTTGTTTTTGGGTTTTTTTTTTTTTTTTAAACTGGTTGCTTTAGGGCTTATAGTATACACCTTTAACTTACTATAGTCTATCTTCAGGAAATATACTGCTTCAGTTGTTATAAGAACCTCATCCCAGCACTTTGGGAGGCCGAGGCAGGCGAATCACAAGGTCAGGAGATCGAGACCACGGTGAAACCCTGTCTCTACTAAAAATACAAAAAATGAGCCGGGCGAGGTGGCGGGCGCCTGTAGTCCCAGCTACTTGGGAGGCTGGGACAGGAGAATGGCGTGAACCCGGGAGGCGGAGCTTGCAGTGAGCCAGGATCGCGCCACTGCACTCCAGCTTGGGCGACAGAGCAAGACTCCGTCTCAAAAAAAAAAAAAAAAAAAAAAAAGAACCTGACAACAGTATACCTATGTACCTCCATTACACCTCTTTGAGCTGTTGTTGCCATTTTTATTCTACATATACATAACCCCAGAATACATTGTTATTTTTGCTTTAAAGAGCCAGTTCTCACTGGACGCAGTGGCTCTCGCCTGTAATCCCAGCACTTTGGGAGGCTGAGTCAGGTGGATCACAAGGTCATGAGATTGAGACCATCCTGGCCAACATGGTGATACCCCGTCTTTACTAAAAATACAAAAATTAGCTGGGCATGGTGGCATGCGCCTGTAGTCCCAGCTACTCAGGAGGCTGAGGCAGGAGAATCGCTTGAACCTGAGAGGCGGAGGTTGCAATGAGGTGAGATTGCGCCACTGCACTCCAGCCTGGGTGACAGAACAAGACTCCGATTCAAAAAGAAAAAAAGTTAATTCTCTTTTAAATAAAAGGGAAATTTTTGTTTAATATTTACTCACGTTACTATCTTCATTGCTTTTCGTTCCTTTGTGAAGAATCATTTTTCTTCAGCCAGTAGAACTTCCTTAAATATTTCACAAAGTACAAGTCTCTGGTGATGAAATAGTTCTAGTTTTCTATGTCTCAAAAACTCTTTATTCTGCCTTTGTTTTTGAAAAATATTTTTGCTGGGGTATAAAATTTTAGGATGACAATTTGGTTGTGTTTTTCAGTATTTTAACAGTGTTCCTCCACTATCTTTTGACTTGCATCATTCCTGTCAGGAA
The DNA here is from genome assembly GCF_037993035.2 of Macaca fascicularis. Classification (NCBI taxonomy): domain Eukaryota; kingdom Metazoa; phylum Chordata; class Mammalia; order Primates; family Cercopithecidae; genus Macaca; species Macaca fascicularis. The sequence goes on from NC_088386.1 coordinate 126,709,318, forward strand.
GTCTGTTGTCATTCTTTGATTCTTTGTCCATAATATTTTTTCCCTCTGGCTACTTTTAAGATTCTTTCTTTAGCACTGAATTTAAGCAGTTTGATTATTCTATGCCTTGGTATTGTCTTCCTGTTTCTCATGCTTGGGATTTTTTAATGTTTTGGCTCTATGGAATTCAGTTTTCATTAAATTTGGAAAACATTCGTCCATTATGTTTTCAAATATTTTATCTGCCCTTCCACCTCCTTTGAGGGCTGCAGTTACACATCTGTGAGATTGCTTAAAGTTATCCCCTGGCTCACTAATGAGATGTCCCTTCTTTCCCCTAAGTTTCATTTTAGATAGATTTTAGGCTCTATGTTTGTGTTTACTAACCTATTATCTACTGTCTAATCTGCCGTTAATCCCATCTGGTATAATTTTTGTCTTAGACCTTGTAGTTTTATTTCTAAGTGTTTCAGGTGTTTTTTATGCCTTTCATTCCTCTACTTATCATGGTACATTTTTCTTAAATATATTGAATACGGTTGTAGTAACTATTTTAATGTCCTTGTTGAGTAATTCTGCCATCTGTGCCATTTCCACAGCTGTTTCTGTTGATTAGTTATTATTAGTCGTGTTTTCCAATTTTGGTCCTTTCCAGGATTTCTGTTAAGCTTTGTTGGGCAGGACCAGATCAGAGTTTGGCCTAGGATTAATTTTGTATGCCTACTGAGGCAAAATCTCCTGAGTACTTTGCTTGATGACTAGTGAATATGAGGTTTTCCATTAGGCTGGTAGGAAACAAAAGCTATTTCCAGCCCCATGTGAGCTCCAAGGTTCTGGTTCCTAGCCTTGGCTACTTTCCTTACCCACATGTGGTTATCAGGACTCAGTTGAAGACAGGAGTGGGCTCTGCAGGGCTCTGCCATGCTCTGTCTGGGCAGCTGTCTCCTCTCTGCCCTGTAAACTCTAGTCTTCTTGGCCTCCCTGGGTTGCCAGTTCTGCCCATGGAGACTACCACCTCTTCTGACTGGCTTCCCCCTCCCTGTGCTGTGGCCTAGCAAAAAAGTAGGGTAGTTATGAAGGTACCCCTCATTTGTTTTCCTCCTTTCAGGGATCACTGTCCTGTACTGCCTGAAGTCCAGTGTTTGAAAGTCATTGTTTTGGCCAGGCACGGTGGCTCACACCTGTAATCCCAGCACAAGTTGGGCAGATCACTTGAGCCCAGGAGTTTGAGACCAGCCTGAGCAAGATGGCAAAACCTCATCTCTACTAAAAATACAAAAATTGGCCTGGCATGGTGGCACATACCTGTGGTCCCAGTTACTCAGGAGGCTAAGGCAGGAGGATTGCGTAAATCCAGGAAGTTGAGACTGCAGTGAGCTGTGATCACACCACTGCACTCCAGGCCTGGGTGACAGCACGAGACCCTGTCTCAAAAAAACAAAAAAAGTCATTTTTATTAGTCTTTTTCATGGGAAAAGGTAAATCTCGCCCTCCTGTCTCTTGAGCGGAAGTAGAAGGTCTTTAGTGACTTTTTAATCTATCACTAACACCTGAGCTTTGCACTCAGCCATTTTCTGCTCTCTCCCTTATTTCCTCCACACCTTTTCTGTGATAGGACTTGTACTTTCCCTTCTCCCTCATCCCTAGCTCATGCCATTCCTTATTCTCCATACTTGCTTGACAGAATCTCTTCATTCTTGGGAATCAGCCCAGTTGCCTCTTTGGTGATGTTTCCCTCCCACTTGAGGAAGCGAACCTTTTCCCTGTTTTGTTTCTGCCATACATAAACATGGTTTTCAGTGTGTGGGTGTCTGTTGTGCACATGCTGGCTCCTGTGGAGTGTGCATGTTGGTTCCCATGTGCATGCATACATAGCGCCCAGCTCCTGAGGGCGAGGATGGAGCTTGCCCACTTTGCTTCTTGTTCATAGGTCCGTGGGTCTGTAATATAGAGAGGTGATTTGACAAATTTTGATGTGTTATATGTTTGTTAAAATGAATTTTTTTTTCTCCTCTTCCCCAACTCCTCTCTCTAAAATTAGGCTACAGAAGAAGTTTCCAAAAATCTGGTTGCCATGAAAGAAATTCTGTATGGCACAAACGAAAAAGAGCCTCAGACAGAAGCAGTAGCTCAACTTGCTCAAGAACTCTATAATAGTGGGCTCCTTAGCACCCTGGTAGCTGATTTACAGCTCATTGACTTTGAGGTAAGAAATTAGTTTCTTATTTTTAAAAAACAGTACCCTACACATAATTCATCTCCATACGTTCTCTCTTTTGGAACATTGTAAGATTATTCTTGGGCTCCTGACTCAGGGTTACTGACCTCTGTCAGCATGCCTGGGCTGCCTACCTGATTAGCAGAGCAGAGGCAGGAACCTAGGGGTGTTTCAGGCTTGGGACAGGATTCTTCCCTGTTTCATCACATTGGACGTGTAGTTTCTTAGATGCTCATTATGCCCTTTCATTTAGGTTGTTTTAAAAAACAACTGCTCATTAGAGCACTGTAGTACGCTAATAATTCACTGGCCCTTGACTTTCAAAGAATAAACATCTAAAGACAACTATAGAATGTTAGAATTTCAGAGGAAAATATAATCATAGAGAACTATCCAGTTATGTCTCTTTGTTACCTGTTAATTCATTACAGCCAGAGACCATATGTGTTTTGTTTGCTTAGCACTGCTTTTAAATTTTAAATTAGTATAACATTTAAGTGACAGGACATTTATACACAGTCTGAATTTCTGGCTTCTCTTGAAAAATTTGATTCTAGCAATATTGGGTATATAGTCCTACTTGACCCTTCAGCTAGGGCAGAGTAGCATCACAGGGCATCCACGCCTGGGTTTGCTTCTCCTGTCTCAGGCCCATTTGCATCTCCTGCCCAGCCCTGGTAGGCATTTGACATTGTTGCCCAAGTTAATACAGTTGGATCATGCTATGTTAAATATTTAGTGAATTTAACAGTGAGAATAATGATCCTGGAGACCATCTGAATAGTCGCGATGCATATATGGTAATGAAGCTAATGAAGCGCCGTGGCTCTTTGTCATCAGTGTGCTTTGTTTTAAGCCCCAGTGTTTGTCAGCCTGAATGAGTGGATGTCTGTACAGGTGCTTGAAAGACAGGTACATGTTTCAGAGGAGAAAATGACAGACATATAGTCAGATTAAATTTTGGAAAAGGATGAGAAGGTATGGTTCATAAGTTGAGTATAATACTGATAATAAAGTAAAATTTTATTTCTGTCCTACTGTAGAGCGGATAGAACTGCAGTGTTTCCATTTTATAGCTGATTTCATCTGTTTTTAATAATATATCAAATTCCAACAGCAACAATTTTTATTTCTTCTGCAAAGTTGGGGATGTAGTAGAACATCTAGGTTCCTTCTCCTTTGTCTGCCTCCACCTGACCTGGACACTGAATTTAATATTTATGTGGAACTTTAAAGACATCAGCTTAAAAGAAAATTGTGCCCTTAAGGCTGGTTCTTAAAGAAAGGCTGGTTCTTAGAGGTTGCCTTTACTGCTCCTGAGCTAGTGCAGGGCCCAGGATTATCTCTCTGTTTGGCTTTAGATATATCCTGGAAAGCTAGCATTTCACTCACTCTCCTGTGGGCTTGTTAGCCTTGTAACAAGTGACTGTTCAGAAATGCTGCTTGGAGTCCAGTTCTCCATTTGTTGATTTCTTGTGCAGCTTTCTGATTGTAAGATTCACTGGAAGGATCCATCTGTTTTGTACAGTAGTGTAATGAAGTTCTGATCTCTGAACTACTGTATCATGTGATTCTTAGTACCTTCATTGTTAATCTATATAAAGTCTTCCCTAAATAGGCCTCATTTAATTAGAAGATAGGTCTACTTTCCATTAAAGCCCAGTTTCATACAGAATTCTTCCATTTTTAATATAGTGGCAGAGTATATTTTCCTCTCCTTCCATCACTATAAAAGGAAAGCACATATAGTGTTCCCAATGTAAGCATCTTATTTGTAGCTGCTTGTTCCATTTGGGTGGAATTCAGATCCCTTAGATTGTTAACATATTGCAGGGTTTTGTTTCTCATATCAGAGTCAGCATGATCCTGAGACTTAGAAATCGTTGAAATTATATGTGGAATATAGTCAACCCATTGTTGTTTTTGTCAACACATTGTTCATGTTAAAAATAGTACACTAGTAAACTTAGAATATAGAATTACAAATGAAGAGATAATTTAATGTCTATGAATGTGTTAAAGTCAGATACTCAGTCGTAACAATAAGTACAATGGCCTTATTCGAGTTCATTTGGGAGGGTGAATGGGCATTTTGATGTTTAGTCAGGACAATATGTTAATGATTGTATTCCTAATAGGGCAAAAAAGACGTGGCTCAAATTTTCAACAATATTCTCAGAAGACAAATTGGTACAAGAACTCCTACTGTTGAATACATCTGCACCCAACAGAATATTTTGTTCATGTTATTGAAAGGGTATGTACAATGTAATAAAATTTGTATTCTCAGTTGAACATAAAGGAAAGGTTGCCTTGGGAAAAAAACAGGATGCTGAATGTGGGAGGCATTTTCTCTGTAGTTAAGATTATTTTTTCATAGATTTTGAACACCTCTCCCTCCTTGAAATCCAGCCTGTGAGCAAAATTGAATTTGAAAATGCCCTACAGGTGGGAGTTTAAAATTAGGTGAATTCTGAGCTTTTAAATTCACAAATCCAGCATGACTGAAGGAAAAAATAGTAATTCTCTGTGGTCTTATTTCTGTTCTCTAGGACTTAAAAAAGTTGGATTTCATTGAAGTATCAGTTAAGTTATATATTGAAAGACATCTCCTTTGGACATAATATGCACGCCATAAGGCAGTAAAAGCTGCCTCTTAAATGGAGCATGGATTATCTACAGCTTTACTTTGTTGAGTCAGCAAAGTACATGTTTATGAAGTAGTGCCCTTTGATCTTTACCTCTCTGTGTCCACTTACTAATCCATATAATTTGGTATTTCACAGTGCATCTTCCTGAAATTACTGCTGGTCTAAGCAGGCATTAATGTTTGGGGGTAGTCTTGTCAGTTTAAAAGCAAAAAAAAAAAGAACCTAAAAACCGAACCATAGAACCAAATGCCCTTCTCCCTCATCCCTGAGCCTCATTGACTGGCAAGGTAATGTCCTGCTGTTTCACACCAGAATTGTGTGCCAGCCCCGGGTATGGTGTGCATCTGTTTGTCCCAGCTTTGGTGGTGGTCTGTTCTATTAAGTTGGTGGGCAGGCATGTTCCTGGCATGGCTGTTGGTGTGAATCAGCTTGCTCTACTCCTCCTGGCTTTATAGCTTGCCTCAGTCTGATTCACATCTCTGCGGTTTAACACTTCCCCCAAGTTCAAACTTGTTTAGACAAAGTGTGAGTCAGTGCCTGTGTTGCACGCCAGCATTCTGTTTCCCTCTTTCTATTTCTAACCATCTGTGTTACTTCTTCAGATTTTGGGATACAGAACTTTTGGCATCTGATTTTTTGTTGTATCAATTCAGAGTTGTATGTATAAACATGCAGTGAGTAGTGTGAAATTTTGGTGATCTTAGAGCAGCCTTCAGGTGCCTTTGTGTGTTTTTAAAGCCCATATTTCCTTTTCCATAGAAACCAAGGATTATTAAAAATCAATACATTAGTTAACTCTGCCGACATTTTTCACTTCAGAGTAATCAGAGGCATGATATGAATATTGTTAAATGGCCTGTAAAGAAAGACTTTTGAGATACAATTTATAGTTTAGAGCTCTCACCTCTGCTGGCCAGAGCGGACACTTCCAGCCAGGAAGTACCATGGAGAATGCAACTGGTGGATCCACCAGAAGCCCCTGCGCGCCTCCTTTGTTGTGAAGAATGTACATACAACACTTACCAGTTCCGCCGGGCGCGGTGGCTCAAGCCTGTAATCCCAGCACTTTGGGAGGCCGAGACGGGCGGATCATGAGGTCAGGAGATCGAGACCATCCTGGCTAACACGTTGAAACCCCATCTCTACTAAAAAATACAAAAAACTAGCCGGGCGAGGTGGCGGGCGCCTGTAGTCCCAGCTACTCGGGAGGCTGAGGCAGGAGAATGGCCTAAAACCTGGGAGGCGGAGCTTGCAGTGAGCTGAGATCCGGCCACTGCACCCCAGCCTGGGTGACAGAGCAAGACTCTGTCTCAAAAAAAAAAAAAAAAAAACCACTTACCAGTTCCTACCCTAAACCCAGCTTCAACAGTTAAAGTTCTGTCATTCTTGTTCCTCTAGTCCTTGCCCCCTTTTTCCTCTGACACATGACATCACCTCAGTATGCATCCCTAGTACACAGTACAAAACACAGTATAACACAGTTACGATACCATTTGCCAACCTAATGTCGAATGCCTGATTTGCAGATTTCCTCAATTTTCACAAAAATGGCATTTTACAGTTAGTTTATTTCATATTACTTCGAGGCCGGACATGGTGGCTCACGCCTGTAATACCAGCATTTGGGAGGCCAAGGCAGGTGGATCACTTGAGTCCAGGAATTTGAGACCAGCCTGGGCAACATGGTGAAAACCCCACCTCTACTAAAAATACAAAAATTAGCCTGGTGTGGTGGCGCACACCTGTAATCCCAGCTACTCGGGAGGCTGAGGCACAAGAATAGCTTGAACCCAGGAGGTGGAGGTTGCGGTGAGCCGAGATTGCAACACTGTGCTTTAGCCTGGGTGACAGAGCAAGACTTGGTCTCCAAAAAAAAAAAAAAAAAGTTACAAACAAGGTCCACAAACTGAATTTGGTTAATGTAACTCTGAGCTCTCTTTTAATCTGTAATAGTTAATATTATGCCATTTCTTTGTTGAAGCCTGGATTGGTGGTTTTGTAGAAAAATCATGTATTTTAGACTTGGCATTCCTGTTGCTTCTGTAACATGTTCCACTATCCACTATTGATTTAAGTGGTGGATAGTTAGATCTGGCTTTTTTAAAATTAGATTCAGATTCACTTTGAGGGGGACAGAAGTTCATGGATGGTGCTATGTGCTTCATATTGGGTGGCACTGGTTATCCCACTGCTGGTGATGTTGGGATTGACCAGTGGATGCAGGTGTTCTCAGTCTGTAATCCGTCCATTACAGAATTCTCATTGACCTTTCGCCACCTGGTTTTAGTTTCCATTGAGAATCATTGCCTAGATTCAGAATGGCAGTTTCCTGATTCTGTTATTTCTTCTTCATATAATTAAATTGTTTTTATAAAGAAGAACCTTTCCTCCTTGATGACTTAGTTATCCCAAAATAGTCTCATTTTTTAGTATAATCAGGTATTATTTTTTAGTATAATCAGTTGGTGACCTGGCCACTTCCTTAGATAAGTATTGAGTTGTTTTAAGGATCATTATACACTCAAGTTTTTGTCTTTTTAAAAATTACATTTGATATGTCTCAGTCGATTCCAGTCATTACTTTCTTGTGTCCAAATTGCCCCATCTTTGGCCCTTGGGAGCTCCTTCAAGTTGGCTTCTGCGTTCTTTTGGCAAGACCCCATCAGTCTGTGATAGCTTCCTTGCTTTCTGGCGTAGGATGACCATCTTGCTCATTTTGTATGAGTCCTGCCAGACCTGGAAACAGCCATTTCTTCAAGGAGCACTGTGAACTGCATTTTAAGATTTTTGTACCTTTGTTGATTAATTTAAACTGCTTCCATACAGTGTGATTATCTTCTTAGGCTGTAAGTACTTCTATGGTAGATGTTTATTTGGGGGGCCATGTTGCTAATATTAGCATGCATTTGAAGTCTTATTGCTGGTGTTAGACTGCATTTGGAGGCGATTTTTTTTACTGGCAGTTTACATGTTAATATGCTGTTCACTTTAGTGCTCACAGGTTATACAGCATAACTGTTTGCCTTGTACTTGTTTATGGTTTAATCATTTAGACAAGCTTGACAAGCCTCCATCAAAACCTGCTCAACTTGTTGTACCAAACTGTCTTACCCTTGTCCTTCCTGCCTACTAAAGTTCAGCAAAGATGAATTGTATGATCAGCCATTTTGTGAGCAGATATTTCCATCAAGTAAGAGCCAGTCAGCATTCTAGCTGCATGCCTCCACTGATGCCAAGGAGTGTGGTTTTATCTTGTTGAGGATCTATGATGTGTAAGAGGACACCACTACTAGATAACAAATGAGTACTACAGGATTTCAGAGGATAAAATGTGGTTTGAGTTAATAAGGCAAGGATTGATAAAAGGATAGGACTTAAGATGGGAGTTCCTACTAGTTTAGAATTTACATAGGCAGAAAAGAGAGAGAAGGCATCCTAATGGCATATGACTGGGAACAAAGGTATAGGGGCAGGAATGAACATAACATGATTGGCAGCAGTAAGGAGAAAATTTGAAAGTTGTATGGCAGGGTGGGAGGTGACATTGTGCTATAACAGGAGATCTAATGAGGGGAAGACTGGACAGTTAAGTCCAGAAGTTTGTGTTTATTTGATTAGCTAGAAGAAATCATTTTAAGCTCCCAAGCTGGAAATGCTGTTGATACACTTGTGTGTTGGGTAGATTTATTATGACAGAGCTTGAACAAAGATGCTGGCTAGGAAGCATTTGCAATTGTCCGGGTATGAATAAATGTAGCAGTGGGAATGGATAAAAGCAAATGAAACTAAGATAATCAGAGAAACATTTTTTAAAGCCTTTGAAGGCTTTCAAAGCCTAACATTGAAGGTGGGAAGATTTGGAGTAAAGAAGGAAAGGTTTAGAACTGGGCTGTCCAATATAGTAGCTTCTAACCACATGTAATTAATTGAAATTAAATAATATTTACGATTCAACCCCACAGTCACACTAGACAAATTTCAGGTGGTCAGTAGCTGTATATGGCCAATCTCTCCATAATGAACAGCACAGATACAGAACATGGAAATTTCTGTTAAACCTGGTTTAGAACTGGATGACTGAAACAAAATAATGATGCCAAATTATAGAAATGAGGAAGCAAGCGGGATGGGGGTGATTTTATGGAGGGGGATGAGATTTGATTTGAGACACATTGAGTTTATGGTAGCGCTTTAACGGAAGTTGTCCACAGGCAACAGAAAGTGCCTAATTCAGGAGTAGACATGGAGGTGGGGTTAGTAGTCGTGGTGGGAGCCATGAGATTGTATGGGCTTTCATTAGCAGGTTGTGGGATACAGGTAAAGACCTCAGCCAGGCAAGAAATAGGAACAGTCAGAGAGATAGAAAGGAGAGAACCGTGAAATGTTTTATTTTCGTTTGGTTTTTTACAGCCTGTCAGGACACTTGAGTAGAAGACTCTATTTAGCCAAGAGGGAATCTTTGCTGGCCCGTTATTTATTTCGCTAGTGTGTTGGGAAATGGAATATGACTACAAGAAACTAGAGGAGAATGTGAGGTGGAAAGAAAGCCAGTGCATGCAGCTTGAGAGGAAGTAGAAGAGAGCGATGTGTTTGAGGGGGCGGAAGAGGCCAGTCAGAGGGCTTGTGCACATCTGAAGGGGAAATGCCTCTTGCTTGGCTGAGAGGTGTCTCTCTAATGGCAGGGGAGGAGAAGCCAGAGACATGGGGATGAGCATAGGGAAGGCTATGTGTGGAGAGCTGACGAGGGGGGGCCGCCTGCTTCGTCGCCCCTGGGCTCTCTGATGGGAACCCTTAGTGAAGTCCTCAGGAGGAGGCTTATCAGCTTGGTGGTGTTTACATGTGGCTGAGAGACTCGAAGTACTATCTTGAGTATTGAATTAAAACAACAAGGTATAAATTCTATATATTCATAGACCTATTTAGAGACTCTGAATTTGGGGAAATAGTTTGTCTTGTGTGTTTTGATTTAGCTTTTGGTTTTTCTGAGTGTCAAGAGCACCATCTGTAAAAGCTAACCCCTGTATAGAGTTATGGTATGACCCGAAATACCTCTCTTGAAATCTTTCAGCTTAAATAATGTACCTTTAGTCACACAGTCACTCGTATGGCTATTTTTCTTTGGTTTAAGGTGGTCATCACCAACTAGTGTGTGTTTGCACTCTGGAATCAGTTTACCTGAGCACATGCTCTACAGAAATACCTTCTGTAATCTGCGATGGTCATTTAGTTAGGATACATGTCCGAAAACTTTCTGCCCTAAAAGTTTGAACTGTTCATTGTTGGAGTTTTGAAAGAGCAATCATATTTGTTTGTTTGTTTTGTTTGTTTGGTTTTTTGTTTTTGCAGGTATGAATCTCCAGAAATAGCTCTAAATTGTGGAATAATGTTAAGAGAATGCATCAGACATGAACCACTTGCAAAAATCATTTTGTGGTCGGAACAGTTTTATGATTTCTTCAGATATGTCGAAATGTCAACATTTGACATAGCTTCAGATGCATTTGCCACATTCAAGGTAACATAAAAACTGTAGAATTCTAAATATGCTTGAAAGTCAGATTAACAGGTGTGCTGTTTTTCTAAACCTTCGTTGCCCTCCTAAATCTACACGTGGCTGCCCTCTAGTGGGAAGAGAAAGATACATTTTATATGTGTCTGTGTGAAAGAGGTATATGCAGTAAAGTCACAGCTTTAAAAGGGTGGAAAAGTTAGATTCTAAAATATATCTAAAAGACAAAAGTCCTGTGTGGTCAACATTTTACTTTGCTGTTAAATTATAATTAAGTATGATGTACTGTACAGCATGTGTAACAACCAGGTTTTCTCCTGTGTTGAAACATTGTGTAGCAGTTTCTTTGGTTAAGCACCAGATGAAGTAGTTGGCTTCTGTTCAGGTTTATGTTAATTTGGAATATACACTTCATGAAATATTAGGACCACATTCAGGACAGAGATACATTGTAAATAGGCCTGAGGAAACAGTGGATTCACCTCTCCCATCTCCTGCTCACACTGGATCATGTCTATTAAATGTAGTGCGTGGACAGAATCACCTACACTATTCAAATCATAATGTATCTTCCCTGCTCCCCCATCTGCCTTTCCTCCCTTGGTGTATATTTGTATAAATTAAATACATACATGATGTGATATCACTGTACAACGTGTAGATTCTTGTTTTGAGTTACAAGGTTCTGTGCTGTTTACAATCTATGAATAAAGCAGGAGTCTTTTACAATGAGAGCAAGCCTTTGTAGATTACATTCCCTTATATAAGTTGCCTAACCTTATGAGTAAATATTTAGAGCTATTTTAATATAAACCAGTACTTGCCAGGCGCAGTGGGTCATGCCTGTAATCCCAGCACTTCAAGAGGCTGAGGCAGGGGGATCACCTGAGGTCGGGAGTTCGAGACCAGTCTGACCAACATGGAGAAACCCCGTCTATACTAAAAATACAAAATTAGCCGGGCGTGGTATCGCATGTCTATAATCCCAGCTACTCGGGAGGCTGAGGCAGGAGAATCACTTGAAACCGGGAGGCGGAGGTTGTGGTGAGCCAAGAATCATGCCATTACACTCCTGCCTGAGCAACAACAGTGAAACTCCATCTCGAAAACAACAACAACAAAAATACATATATATATATGCGTGCGTATATATATATACACACATACACCAAAGAATACACACACACACACACGCACACACCAGTATTTAGCATACTGATATGCAGACAACCATGCTCAGAAACCATGAACACTATCACAGTGAGAAGTGGCCACCTTTCTTGGAGGGTTCAGTTTCATGATTTTGAAGAGCCCCTGAAATAATGAGAACACACTTTGGTCTCTGGGTGAAATATGTCCCACCTCAGTGAATGAATGCCCTAAAGATAGGATGAAACCTGGGGACCTGATCATTGATCATTAGGGTTTTACCTTGAATGAGAATCAGGTCATAGTATGAGAGGCCCCCAGGGACTTATTGAATGAGAATCAGGTGATAGTGTGAGAGGCCCCCAGGAATTTATTTCCCAAAACTCTTAAAAGAGGGAATCAAAAGCCTCAGGTGAGGCCCCAGATACTTGTATGTAAGTGTACAAAGCAAAACAAAATGAATTTGAGATTATAACATAGAGTGGTCAATATGATGTCTTAGGTGTCACCACAGTTGGTGGGCTAGGACTCATGCTTATAATACATCAGTGGAAGGTTATGCCTCATTCAGAAGCAGCAGACCCACCGTGAAGGGCAGTGTAGCAGCACCAGGTGTCAAGCAGAGAGACCCCTGTGTGGAAGGACAGCCAGGAGCCTGAGGGCGGCAGCACTCTGGGCACATGAAAGTGAGGGAAGAGGATTGAGCAGCAGTGGTGTGGGAGAATGCAGCAAGACACCTGACCCTGTCAGGATGTGAATGACATGCTTCTGGCACAGATGGCAAAGGTGGCTCAGAGGTGAGAGAGATGTGCTGACTACGTGCTGGAAATGGGATTTGCAGTGAGTCTTTTCTGGCCTGGCTGATAATTTCATTTCAGTTAGGGCTACTTCTTTTGATAATTCTCACCAAGGAGAAAATGACAGTGAGGGATCACTATGGGTAAAGCAGCCCTCTCAGGTCATGGTAGCCAGAGAGGGAGACTGGGCAGCCAGGCAGGTCACCCCTACTTGATAAAGAGGAAGCTTCATAAAACAAGGTAGTGTCCTAAGGGTGAGCTCTGGAAGAGAAAGCACTGGGGAGCCGGCCTGGACTGTGCATCTCAGGTGCTCTTGATGGCATGGAAAGGAAGGAGCTGAGAGGAGAGGCCCCCAAGAAGAGGGTTCTCCAAGAAACAAGATTAAGCAGAGTCTACAGCCAACACAACACATGAGAGAGAGGACAGACCTCCTATTGTAATCTCAGGGTGGCTAAACTAGCAGACAGGTGAAAGTCACCTTCCTACTCCTCCCTGAAAGAAATTCCAGTCAGGGAAGAAAGGAAGACCAGCAGGAACAGCCTCGCAGCTGTACACCGGAGGCACTGACAAGGAGGGACGCGGAGCTGCTCCTCTCCTGCCTTGCTGCTCGTCTCCTCTTTGCAGAGAATATTTTTATAATGGAAAAGGAGAATAGATCTATGGTTCATGCTTTCCTTTGAGAATGTGGCAAGAGCGCACTCCCGGAAAATGTGCTCTACACACAAAAATTTCCAAATACATGTGGCTCATCCATAGCTCTGGAACAGGTGCTGAGTCTTAAAAGGAAATTAAAACTGCTCTAGGCCAGGCACGGTGGCTAACACCTGTAATGCCAGCACTTTGGGAGGCTGAGGTGGGTGGATCACCTGAGGTCAGGAGTTCAAGACCAGCCTGGCCAACATGATGAAACCCCATCTCTACTAACAATACAAAAATTAGTTGTGGTGGCATGTGCCTATAGTCTCAGCTAGTCAGGAGGCTGAGGTGTAAGAATCCCTTGAGCCCAGGAGGCAGAGGTTGCAGTGAGCCGAGATCACGCCACTGCATTCCCCCCTGAGCGACAGAGTGAGACTCTGTTAAAAAAAAAATGCTCTAAATATGTCCAAAATGCATAGCTTGAATAAATGGATACTCAGTAAACCAGATGGCCAAATATTTGTTAATTTTTTTTCTTTTTTGAGGAATTAAGGAGATGGGGAGGGGCATTAGAAAGCCAAAAATATGTTTCCAATGTTCTAGAATAAATGAAGGTAGCTTCCCCAAACTGCGCCTGTATAACGTTCTAGAAAGTATTTCTAAAGAGATGGTTTCTGCCACTCAAAACCGCACAACTACATGGAAACTGAACAACCTGATCCTGAGTGACTGCTGGGTAAATAATGAAATGAAGGCAGAAATAAAGATGTTCTTTGAAACCAATGAGAACAAAGACACAACGGTACCAGAATCGCTGGGACACATTTAAAGCAGTGTGTAGAGGGAAATTTATAGCACTAAATGCCCACAAGAGAAAGCAGGAAAGATCTAAAATTGACACTGTAACATCACAATTAAAAGAACTAAAGAAGCAAGAGTAAACACATTCAAAAGCTAGCAGAAGGCAAGACATAACTAAGATCAGAGCAGAACTGAAGGAGATAGAGACACAGAAAACCCTTCAAAAAACCAGTGAATCCAGGGAGCTGGTTTTTTGAAAATTTCAACAAAATGGATAGACCGCTAGCAAGACTAATAAAGAAGAAAAGAGAGAAGAATCAAATAAACACAATAAAAAATGATAAAGGGGAGATCACCCACTGATCCCACAGAAATACAAACTACCATCAGAGAATACTATAAACACCTCTACACAAATAAACTAGAAAATCTAGAAGAAATGGATAAATTCCTGGACACATACACCCTCCCAAGACTAAACCAGGAAGAAGTTGAATCACTGAATAGACCAATAACAGGCTTTGAAAGTGAGGCAATAATTAATAGCCTATCAACCAAAAAAGTTCAGGACCAGACGGATTCACAGCCAAATTTTACCAGAGGTACAAAGAGAAGCTGATACTGTTCCTTCTGAAACTGTCCTATCAATAGAAAAAGAGGGAATCTTCCCTAACTCATTTTATGAGGCCACCTGATAACAAAGCCTGGTAGAGAGACAACAAAAAGAGAATTTAAACCAATATCCCTCATGAACATTGATGCGAAAATTCTCAATGAAATACTGGCAAACTGAATCCAGCAGCACATCAAAAAGCTTATCCACCAAGATTGAGTTGGCTTCATCCCTGGGATGCAAGGCTGGTTCAACATACACAAATCAATAAATGTAATCCATCACATAAACAGAACCAAAGACAAAAAACACATGATTATCTCAATAGATGCAGAAAAGACCTTTGACAAAATTCAACAGCTTTTCATGCTAAAAACTCTCAATAAACTAGGTATTGATGGAATGTATCTCAAAATAATAAGAGCTATTTATGACAAACCCACAGCCAGTATCATACTGAATGGGCAAAAACTGGAAGCATTTCCTTTGAAAAGTGGCACAAGACAGGGATGCTCTGTCTCACCACTCGTGTTCGACATAGTGTTGGAAGTTCTGGCCAGGGCAGTCAGGCAAGAGAAAGAAATAAAGGATATTCAGTTAGGAAAAGAGGAAGTCAAATTGTCCCTGTTTGCAGATGACATATTTAGAAAACCCCATCATCGCAGCCCAAAATCTCCTTAAGCTGATAAGCAACTTCAGCAGAGTCTCAGGATACAAAATCAATGTGCAGAAATCACAAGCATTCTTATACATCAGTGACAGACAAACAGCCAATGGAACTCCCATTTACAATTGATACAAAGAGAATAAAATACCTAAGAATCCAACTTAAAGGGATGTGAAGGACCTCTTTAAGGAGAACTACAAACCACTGCTCAGTCAAATAAAAGAGGACACAAAGGGAAGAACATTCCATGCTCATGGATAGGAAAAATCAATATCATGAAAATGGCCATACTGCCCAAGGTAATTTATCGATTCAGTGCCATCCCCATGAAGCTGCCAATGACTTTCTTCACAGAATTGGAAAAAACTACTTTAAAGTTCATATGGAACCAAAAAAGAGCCTGCATTGCCAAGACAATCCTAAGCACAAAGAACAAAGTTGGGGGCATCATGCTACCTGACTTCAAACTATACTACAAGGCTGCAGTAACCAAAACAGCATGGCACTGATACCAAAACAGAGATATAGACCAATGGAACAGAGCAGAGGCCTCAAATAATACCACACACCTACAACCATCTGATCTTTGACAAACCTGACAAAAACAAGAAATGGGGGAAAGGATTCCCTATTTAATAAATGGTGCTGGGAAAACTGGCTAGCCATGTGTAGAAAGCGGAAACTGGATCGCTTCCTTACACCTCATACAAAAATTAATTCAAGATGGATTAAGACTTAAATGTTAGACCTAAAACCATAAAAACCCTAGAAGACAACCTAGGCAATACCATTCAGGACATAGGCATGGGCAAGGACTTCATGACTAAAACACCAAAAGCAATGGCAACAAAAGCCAAAATAGACAAATGGGATCTAAACTAAAGAGCTTCTGCACAGGAAAAGAAACTACCATCAGAGTGAACAGGCAACCTACAGAATGGGAGAAAATGTTTGCAATCTATCCATTTGACAAAAGGCTAATATCCAGAATCTACAAAGAACTTAAACACATTTACAAGAAAAAAATCAAACAACCCCATCAAAAAGTGGGCAAATGATATGAATTGCCCACTTTCAAAAAGTGGGCAAATGATAAATGTGTCCCAGCGATTCTGGGACCCAACAGACACATGAAAAAATGCTTATCTCTGGTCATCAGAGAAATGCAAACCAAAACCACAATGAGATACCATCTCACACCAGTTAGAAAGGCAGTCATTAAAAAGTCAGGAAACCACAGGTGCTGGAGAGGATGTGGCGAAATAGGAACACTTTTACACTGTTGGTGGGAGTGTAAACTAGTTCAGCCATTGTGGAAGACAGTGTGGCGATTCCTCAAGGCTCTAGAAATAGAAGTACCATTTGACCCAGTGATCCCATTACTGGGTATATACCCAAGGGATTATAAATCATGCTACTATAAAGACACATGCACACGTATGTTTCCTGTGGCACTATTCACAATAGCAAAGACTTGGAACCAACCCAAATGTCCATCAATGATAGACTGGATTAAGAAAATATGGCACATATACACCGTGGAATACTATGCAGCCATAAAAAAGGATGCGTTCGTGTCCTTTGTAGTGACATGCATGAAGCTTGAAACCATCATTCTGAGCAAATTATTGCAAGGACAGAAAACCAAACACCACATGTTCTCACTCACAGGTGCAAATTGAACAATGAGAACCCTTGGACACAGGGCGGGGAACATCACACACCAGGGCCTGTCGTGGGGTGGGGCATTAGGAGAAATACCTAACGTAAATGATGAGTTAATGGGTGCAGCAAACCAACACGACACATGTATACATATGTAACAAACCTGCGAGTTGTGCACATGTACCCTAGAACTTAAAGTATAATCAAAAAAAAAAAAAGAAAAAAAGATGGCTTCTGAGCATTTTGAAAACTGTACCCACAGCCATCGTGGATTCACTAAGAGGAAGTTCAGTCATATTGATCTCATAGGTACTGGTGGATTGGGGGAGTAAAAGAGCATGGCTGCCTGCGTTCACACCAGCTCTGCTGCTGATTTAACCTCCAGTCTCTTCATCTGTTGAGATGCAGGTAATAACATGACCATATCAGTTGTTACCTTCACACAGTGTCTGTGCAATAAACATTAGCTGTTAGAATTACTCCTTCATCACAATAAAGGATATGCTAGATGTTGTATAATTCTACAAATCTGTTTTCATAGAAACAGTAAAAAGGCTGAGCTAGATGGAGTTTCGGTATAGTGATTCACAACCAGTTGTATGTTATATCCATACACTACTTGCAAGTAAATTGCCGTCACCCTGCAGAGAAACTTCTAGTGAATTTCCACGGGGCTTTCCCCACCCAGCTGAACGTTTTTATTAGTGACTGAAATAAAGGGTGACACGGCATACTTATCAAATGTGTAGATGTTAGCCATGAAGGTAAGGAGAGCAGATAACAGAGGACCCCAAAACTTAGAAAGGTTAGAGAGACCAGAATATAGCAGGATGAAGTTAAATGCAGTAACTGAGGTCTTCCACTGGAGGACTCAACTGTATAAAATATGGGATGGAGGAATAACAATAATTAATAGGAAATGAGATACTCAGTATAATAATTACTAGAATGTAGATAATTTCATATCATACTTAACCCTAGGAAGGAAGTGTTGTTATTACTGACTTTACAGATGAGGAAAGTGAAGCCTAGAGATTTTGACTGAAATCAGACAATAAATGGGGAAGTCAGACTTTGGACCCAGGCAGGCAGGCTACCAGAGCCCACTTTGAGTAAACAATTTTGAATACCTCCAATACAATTAAGCAGTATGGTAATGCATCCCCCAGAGCTCCATGTGACCAGGTAGTATGTAACCTAAGGAGCTAACTGATAGTCTCACTTTGCTATGAGCTTATCAGGTAACAACACATAAATGTGTTCCATTCCAGGCGCTACACTTTAAGAGGCACATAGACAAATAGATGACTTTCAGAAGACAGTAGTTGGTGAGGGAGACTCAGAACCCTGTCATTCGAGGAGTGGTTAAAGGAACTGGACGTATTTAGCCTGGAGAAGAGAAGACTCGGTAGGGACCTGCCATGAGAGCGCTACTTGTATTTGAAGTGGGGTCCCATAGAAAATGGACAAAACATGCATCTGTCGGCTCTGATGGTTCCTGGAAAGTACTTGGGGATAGGTCTGACCCTAGCACAGGAAGAACTTTCTCACTGTAAGAGCTCCAGAGGTGAACCACACAACTGGGAGAATTGAGTTCCTTGTCCTTAGACATAATCAAACATCAAGTAGGAAATGGGGCCAAATGGTTTGCCAAGATGAATGTGAAAATAAGCCCCCTGGGTTAGCAGGATTTCTTCAGGGATCCCAGGGCTGTCTTAGTCACATGATGTTTCGGCCCAAACTCAAGCTTTTAGGAAGCTTTTAAATTCAGCCCACCCTAAAAGTTGGCTGCTCAGTCTGCTGGACTTGGGAAATGATCCCTAGTCTTTCTTCCATTATACAAGGGCCTGCCATAGACTGGAATTCAGATAGATGGAAGATCAGGAATCCTTTTATTCTCACCTCTGCTGACTGACCTTGCAACTCTGCTGTTCTGGGGTCACATGCACCTTAAACTTTGCAGGTCTGCATGCCCTTTGCCCATTATGTTCTATTCTGTTGATCTACACGCAGCCCCTCCCACCCACACTCACACCAGTTTGAGCCGTCCAAAGTTTTTGGCTGCAGTCACTAGGCTAAGGTTCCTTATCTGTCGGTAGATAGAGGCACTGCTGATTGTCCTCATCTCCTCCTTTTCCCAGCTTAGTATTCACCTTTTTCTCTGTGCTGGCTGTTAACAGTTGCTCTTTTCCTACTAGTGTTTTACCCCCCCAACCCCCTCCCCAGGCCTTTGAATGACCCTTTTTAACAAAGGGTTTTCATCCTGTTATGTACTGGGTCCAACTGCTCCTTGGGCAGACTCTGAGTGCCCCCTTTCAATCTCTCCTACCCCAAAGCCATTGAGATTTGATTTCTGGTTGGCAGCAGTTTCCTGAGTTTCCAGATGATAACACATAGAATCTCCCCTATATGGGAAGATGTTAGAGGTCCCCCTTTGCATGGCCCATCTGTGAGCCTCTGGCTCCTTTTGAAATACCTTGCAGAGTGAATACTCGCTTCACTCAAACTTTCAGTAAAAATCTGTTGTGCAACATGTTAACACCTAGAGGGCCTTTGCTTTATAAAGTAGATACTGTCTTCCTACCTGTTTCTAAGAATCCAACCCCAGTTGAGAGCCAGTGTCTCTCAGGACCCTCCTGCTTGGCATTCCCTTCATTATGTTATGACAGAACAGTGAGCAGCAGGTTCCTTCTGCTATGCTTCCTCACACTGGCCTCCAGAATGATTTAGTCGCAAAAAGGTAGAAGCAACACTGTCTGACAGGGATCCTGACACATGAATTCCTAAGTTAACATACTCATTTGTTATTCACCAAGATTGTCAGTGCCTGCTCTGTGCCAGGCACTTATGTTACGTTATATGTTATGTTATGTTATGTTATGTTATTTGAGATGCAAGTTTCACTCTTGTTGCCCAGGCTGGAGTGCAGTGGTGCGATCTCGGCTCACTGCAGCTTCTGCCTCCTGGGTTTGAGCGATTTTCCTGCCTCAGCCTCCTGAGTAGCTGGGATTGCAGGCATGCGCCACCACACCCAACTATGTTTTTGTATTTAGTAGAGATGGGGTTTCACCATGTTAGGCTGGTGTCGAACTCCTGACCTCAGGTGATCCACCCACCTCAGCCAGGTGCACTATTCTTTAGGTGTGGGAGATTCAGCAGTGAACCCTACAGACAGGCATTGCCTTGTGGCACCTCCACAAGCAGGACACCAGCCATAAACACACCACAATAGTATGTTAAATGGTGCTGTCCGTACTTGATACATTCTCCTCATGTTCCTCTCTCCTTTGCATCTGTGACCCCATGGACCACAGTAGGAAGATAACAGAAATTCTCTTACCACTTTCCTCTTCTCCTTCACCTGGAGGGGAAACGTTGTAGCACTTCTTGCCAAACTCAAGGGTACTCAGAATAAACTCCACGTTTTCTAATATGTCCTGTTGAATCCTCAAGGAGAATTTGGGGAAAATTGGGTAGGTCCTTCCTGGGCATCCCTGTTATAATCAGGAAATATAACACATACCCTATCCAGCAGTTTGAGCAACTGTAAATATTTGGGGTGGGGTTAGAAACCTTCTCAAAAGCATACTTTGAAGATTGCTGAATGTGATGTTTTTCCAGACATGTTCCCTGATTTCATTGGTTCATTCGTTGATTTATTAAATATTAAGCTCTTACTATGCGCTGGGCACTGCATAGGTGCTGGAGATTCAAAGATTAATAAAAATAGACATGATCCTGATATTTACGGAACTTACAGTGTAGTATAAGAGAGACTTGAATCAAATAATCCCACAACCAGTGTAAAGTCACAGCTATGTCTGGTGCTTTTGTGCTGGTGACCAATCAAGAGGAATCGAGGGCCGAAGAATGAACATTAGGTTTTAGGCAGTGGGGAAAGCCTGTACAGAGGCCCTTTCGGGAAGGACTTTCACAGAAAGTAGGTGACAAAAGAGCTCCCTGTGGAGTCTGGGACCTGACATCTGGAGTGAGCTATGGCACTTCCCTCGTTTGCTTGACCATGGGGCATTCTTAAAAGCATTTCTCAGAACCAATGTTTCATTTCAGCATACTTCAGGAAACACTAGTTCTTTGTAGTAACTTGGGCAACCTTCAAACATAAACAGGAACGAAAACTAGGAAAGTTGGTTGGGAGAAAGGCGATGATTGACACTATCTGTAGCAGTGGTATGAAGGACCTTGATCCATTAGTTTACCAGCTACTAGCCAGGCCTTCCTGCTGTCACTCGTTCCCATTCTCTTTCCTACCCAGTGAGACCAAGGCTAGTCCTTTGTTAACGTCTAGGTCCTGGAAGGCAGGGATCATATCTTTTTGTCTTTGAAGCCCTAGCACCTAGAATTTTACCTGGCACATAGTAAATATTTCTGAATGATTGTTCCTTGGGAAAGCTGTAGAGTGAGGCATAGGTTCTATTTCATGGTAATACAAAATCAGACTGGAGGTTCACAGTCATTGTTAATTCTACATTATCATGCCAACATTCTGCTTACCTAAAACACATTCTGCCTCTGAAAAATTTGCATTAGCTATGAACCTGAATGTGATTGAACTTAGGAGGAAGAAAATAGAGCCTCTAATCCTTTTTCTAATAAAAGAAATTTCCTCTTTCTCCACTAGGAGCACTAGGTGGGCGTGGAATTGTTTGATACTTGACCACTACTGTTAGCTTTGTTTTTGTGTGTTTGTTTTTAAATAACCAGCCCACTTGGGGAGTGTTAACTTTAATTTAACTACAATTCCTTATTCTTTTTCTTTAGCGTATATTTCCATTGCCTTTATCATTTTTTCCTTCTAAGAGCTATAGATCCATGATGACTCATCATAATCACTAAAATTGCAGTTCCAAATAATTAATGATTTTATTTTGCTTTTATAGAATCAACGTTTTTAATACAATTCATGCTGAAATGTTAAGTATGGTGATTTTTAACAATAGTTTTTATTAGATAAAATGGTGTGGAATGTTTTAGGATTCTCTTTCTTGAAAACTTGGAAAACAACTGTAAACTTTCTTTTTTTAGGATTTACTTACAAGACATAAATTGCTCAGTGCAGAATTTTTGGAACAGCATTATGATAGAGTAAGTATATGAAATATTATTTTTAAATAATAAATTGTAACTTGTTACCAGAAAGACTTAAATTAGGTTTTTGTACTAGAATATTTATTTTGCATATGTAATGTTTATAAATGGTGCTGTAGTTATTTCTCTTCTTAAACAGCTTATAGAATATTACTTGGTCAGAAGTAGATATTTTTGATTGACATACTGCCCTTTGAAGCTTTTATTGCTTTAAAAGAAGAAAAGAAAGCATTTTGCTGCTAAAATGATAGTAAAGATAGTGGGAACATTATCTGACTTTTTAACTTTTCCTTCCTTTTCCATCAGTTGCCCCACATTTCTGCTGCATACAAATAGAGAGAAAGGGAGGCAGCAGCTGATAGGATGAGAGCAGCACTGGCCAGAGGGGACGGGAGCCCGGCTCTGCTCCTGCTCTACTGCTCACTCCTTTGTGGCCATGGCCAAGGCAGTTAACCGCTTGGGGACTTAGAAGTCCGTCCTTATTGTAAAATGAGGACATTGGACTAGCTTGTCGGTAAGGTCCCTTCCAGCACTGAGTCAATGTCAGATGTTCCTGGTAATAGTGTCCTCCAGAGATTTGTCAATGATTTCCAGAGTGCTTGATAGCTTGATTTCCCTAGACCCCCACAACTGCCTCTAGGGCTGCCGTGTGAAATGATGTCTTCCGCTACTGCCAGTTCTGTCAGCCTCAGGAGGATCTTCCGCAATACCCACAAGCACTGTTGTGAAGTACTGGTTTAACTACACATCGCCGAAGATTCTGATAGGTGCCCTTAGAGAGGTTGGAAGAATGACAGTCCACTTAAAATTCCTGTCTATCCTGCAAGATTTGGTTTAGATTTTAATTTTTCTACTAGTTTAAATTTTTGAAATCCTAAGTATTATTAATACTTCATTATTCACTTTGCTGTTCAAATACATTATGAGATTCTTAGAGGCAAAAATCTATGCTTTCTCATTCTTTTTTTTTTTTTCCTGTCTTTTTCCCCTGCCCTCCACTCCCAGTAAGAACATAACACAACACTGATCACACAAGTCCTTCATAAGTAGCCTCATAAATGGCTTAAAAATTGCTGGTCCTTTATTTTTATTTCAGCTCATGTATATTTCGATATGGGTGTGTTTCTTCTTGTATGTTCATTGCTTTAAAATGGCAGCCCTGTCATCATCAGGGTGTTTTTACAGTAGACAGAAGCATGGACTTGAGCCTTGGACTGCCTGGATTCTGGCTGCAAGTCTCAGCCCTACCATGGGCTAATAAGACTTCAGCAGCTGCCTTCATGCACCCTCTGTGCCTTCAGGGTCTTCCATCCTGAAGAAGGTTCTTCATAGTACCTGTCTACTGGGATCATCATGAGGATTAGATAAGAATGCATATGTGACATGCATGGCATAGTGTCTGGAACACAGGAAGCATTTAGTAAACGTTAGCTCATTTATCATCACCACAAAGATTTTTCAACATACTAGTAATTTAAGGCCTACCAGAGACACAGACCAGCTAATTTCCAAGACATTTGCTGCAGTGAAATCTATTTAATCTTGCAGTAAAATAGCTTCCTACATGTTGTTAATAGATGACATCAGTTAGCAGGATTTTAGAAAAATGTATGTGAGGCAATTAATAAATACATAGAAAGCAATCAGATCTTACAGAGGGAGAAACCGTGGGGGATGTGGGTAATTCAAAGCCACAGGTGAGGTTATTACACCAAAATGCATGCTCTAAATTCTGGTGCAATTTGGCTCTGAGCTTTCTAATAACCAAAGCGTAGAAAGAAAGAAAAGCAATTAAAAGATGACAGTATTTGTAGAGTAAAATATATACTGGCTGCTCAAAAGAAACATAGCTTTCCTAGCACTGGGACCTGAAACAGATTTCTCTCCTTGGCATTCTTAAAGGAGAGTCAAGTTACAGTGTCATGTAGTGGACTGTCATTGCCATGGCATTGCAGTAAAGAAAATGCTCAACTCCGATGCAGTTCCCTGAAAGCAAGTCTTTGAGGAGCCCAGAAGTGGGTGGGAGGACAGGTATCTAGATTTGTTACTTATCCTTTGTCTGTCCTAATTCAGAGAAAAAAAAAACTAACATAATCTGAAGGAAACAGGGGCCACATACATACTCTTCAGGCAGTTCTCCATGAAAAATTTTTTGCAACCAAACTTATCCAAAGATGCAGCAGAAAATCAACTTGCATTTTCTATCAAGAACTTGAGATGTGTCTATTTTGTTACTGATTAAAAGCAGGTCCAGTTGTTTTGGTCATCAGTTTGATTATCATTTGAGAAGGTAGAGTTAACAGCTGTTTCTGAAAAGAGAGAAATCTAACTCAAATACTTACTAAATAGATGGCCAGCTCACCTCTGCCAAGAGGTAGGCAAAAGAAATAATGTATAATTCTGTGTTAGCTCTAAACCAAGAAGGCCAGAAAGCAAATTTTTGAGGCTTTGTAAGCCATGTGGTCTCTGTTGATCTCCTGTCTATTGTTCTGTGAAAGCAGCTGCAAATAATACATAAACTTTTCAATGAATTCATGTTCAGTAAACAAATGAGCATGGATGTGTTCCAGAAAAACTTTCCACAAACAGGCAGCAGGCCATAGTTTGCTATCTCCTGCTCTAGACCACAGGTATATGGCTAATAAGGACCCATCATAAAGCATGGACACCAGTAGTTCTCTCTTGGACAGATGACAAAGCAGGCATCCCCTGGCACTCGCCATGACCAAAGGAAAGTCTCAGGAAAGCACCAAGATCCAACAGTCATACTAGTGCTGCAGACTTTTAGAATGTTTTAAACCTATATGTGGTTTAAACAGACAGGCAAAAAATACAATCTTAAGGCTAGCTGGCCTTGTCTACTATGTTTTTTGAAGGATAGCCTTGGCCCCTGAGTTCCCGTCATTTTGGTTTTCTAACTCTCTGCTTTAATGGGCTTCTAGCCCTTACCATGCCAGCAGTGCCACTCTTGCCAGTGACCGCTGTTTTGAAGATCTAGTGGACCTGCCAGTTAAATTTGCGGCATTTTGTTCTCCCCAGGGCTTCATTCATGCTATGCCCTTCCTTTTTTATCTGCCCAGAATCTGTTCTCCCCTCCATTTCTGAGTGAAATCCCTCCCATCCACCGGGTCTGAGCCTAAGCCCCACCTTCAGTGTCGCCCTGGTTAACACAATGCTGAATTTCTCCTCCCTTAATTTCTGTTCTGAATTATTTTCTCTCTCTGCCTGATACATTGAAAGAGCAGGTAACTTTTCTGTTTATGGTTGTGCTTTAAACAAATTGAGTTCTTGTTTATATAAAATACAACTTTTTCAATCTGACATCAAGATATGAGAGCAGACTCAACAAGCAGAAGTGTGAGGGGTAAGGAAGTTAGGTTTTGTGCATAGGGAGCTTGGGGTGACAGAGAGGCCTGGATTTCAGCTCTCTCTGCGGGCCTGGCTGGAACTGGGAAGGGGCTCAGTACCAGGAGCCCTCTTCATGGAGGGGATTGGTGGGATCACCTGAGGGTCTTAGAGCAAACGTGTCAGAGGAAGACATGAAAGAGAATGGCAGGGGAGCCAGGGCAGCTGTTGGCCTTCATGGTGTGAGAAGTGTGTCCTTAAGCTAATTTACAATGTTACCTACCAGTCTTTTTTTTTCTTGCAATAACCCTGATACATGTTTTCTTATCTTAGTTTTTCAGTGAATATGAGAAGTTACTTCATTCAGAAAATTACGTGACAAAAAGACAGTCACTGAAGGTATGACATACCATTTTATATGGCTTATTTCTCTGCACCTCGTGTTTGAAATGTGGCTGTGGGGAAAGGGAGATATGCAGGATGGGTCACAGGCCTTTGGGGGAAATAAATACCTTTGCCGAGGAAAGGGATGGAGTTGGACAGCGATCCATGTGGAGTACCTTCCAGCTTCCGAGTAAGGTGGAGACATGGAAAGGGGATAAACAGGAGTTTGAGGAAGGCTTCATCTCCTAGCAGTGCCTTCTTTGAGATTTTGGGCCGTAGTCATACCAGCTAGATGAAGGCACCCAGGTGCTGTGCTCGTGGGCCGTGGCCTGGGTGCACAGGCAGGTGTGTGAGGGTGGAGGGAGGCGATGTGTGTGTGAGGCTGTGGACCACAGACAGGCTTGGCTGCTTTGTATCAAAGTAGTATATCCTTTGCGAGTTTAGAATGTTAAATTTAAGATTTAAATTCTAGACCAAGGGTTGGCGAACTACAATCCATGGGCTAAATCCAGCCTGGAATAAAGACATGCTTATTTATTTACATATTGTCTGTGGCTATTTTGAGCTTCAGCAACAGAATTAAATAGATGCCCCAGAGACCCTATGGCCTGCAAAGTCTAAAATATTCACTGTTTGGCCCTTGATAGTTTGCCGACCCCTGCTGAAGAAAATTCTTACAGCAGTTAATAAGTGCATACCCTCCATTCTGTCAGTAAGCAGTCCCGACAGGAACTGGAGATGAAATCACAAAGGATTTGAGGGGAAAAATCATAATTCCATTCAGTTTTTTGCCAGGTCCATTTAAAATTTGACTCTGCCCAGAGTTCTTCCCCTCATACGTGTCTGGACCAATAATGACCAAGACTCTATCCAGTCATCCCCTTCCTACCGTGGGGAAATCTCCCTTGAAGACCTTATCTTTCTGTGGAAAGACTAAAGGACACCAGGAGCATCTGGAATACTTTGTGTCCTTTGATAGGAACACTCCAGCATCCGCATTTTCAATCAGCACTTTCTTTCAGACCAGCATATTCCTTCTTTCCGTGTAAGGCTGTAATTCCTACAGCAGGGCATCTGTGACAGCCACAGCTGGGGAATGGGCACCGTCCAGCCAGGCCCCTTGCTTTCCATTCATTGCTGTTGCTTGGGCCCAGCCATCCTCTTCATCTAGTGTTAGGGATCCCTAATGATTCTTTTCCCCGCCTCCCCTGGCTAGAGGATCATTTGCTATCTTTAGGGGGTTGGACAGAACTTCTTGGCAGCTGTGGGAGGAGTTTCTCTTCCCTGGACATCAGTGTGAGAGAGTGGAGGTTTCTGGGGCCTCTCCTGCTCTGTGATTCTCAAAAGGGCTGAGGTGTACTACTCTTGCCAGCGGTTACACAGATGCGCACAGTTCACTGGAGTCAGTATCTTCTAAGGCCACAAAGGCCAGACAGGATAGCCTTGGTTAGTAGCTTCTAAGGCCGTTGTGGGAGGAAGCGGGGGTATTGGGGAGGTTATTGGCAAATCCATAAACTTTGACCAAATGTTGGATTCTTGGGCTGTTTGGATAAGTAAGGAGAACGGCCTTCAAGACCCTTCTGCCATTCAGAATTACCAACATAAAAGGCTGAGACTGCCATTTCCAAGCCCCTAGGAATGAATGTAAAAGCAAGTCGCTGGTTCCTGCAGTTGATGTTAGCGGTGGGCCAGTGAGTGCCCCATGAACACATGGAGCAGCTTCAGCACCAGCCATACTTTAAAGATGGATTTTAATTAATACTCTCTTTTTTGTAGCCACATTGGCATTTATTTATTCCCATATTTATGTTGCCAGCAAATTTATATTCCCTATGCAAGACTCCAAGTTTTTTAGTAAAGAATTACATCTTTGGGCAGAGTACGGTAGCTCACGCCTGTAATCCCAGCACTTTGGGAGGCTGAGGCAGGTGGATGGATGGAGGTCAGGAGTTCGAGACCAGCCTGGCCAACATGGTGAAACCCTGTCTCTACTAAAAATACCCCCAAAAATTAATTAGCCAGTTGTGGTGGCACAAGCCTGTATTCCCAGCTACTTGGGAGACTGAGGCACGAGAATCACTAGAGCTTGGGAGGTGGAGGTTGCAGTGAGCCAAGATTGTGCCACTGCACTCCAGCCTGCGTGACAGAGTGAGACTATCTCAAAAAATAAAAGAATTACGTGTTTGAAGTCATCTTCCTTCAGATTTTCTTTGGTTTCTGTGATAGAAAAAGAACACGAAAACTATAAATCACGTAATCCTGACTTTTCAGTCTTTGTAAGAGTAGATGCTGGTTGCTTCTCACCGTAAGAATAGATTTTGTGATTCACATGGATATGAAACCTAATCTTTTGAGTTCTTCCTATGAGTTCCTTATAAAGCCTAAGTAAAATAGATTTGTTTTCTTGCACATCAGCTTATTTTTTATTTAATATAATGACAAGTTACTTATCCAGAGATCAGTTATCTGGAAACTTCAAGTATATAGAACATAGCCAGAAACCCAGAAAGGAAGCAACAAAAGCAATTAAAGCAAAAACACAGCGGCGCTGTTCCCACCTTTTTCTTCCCTTAGTCCTCACTCAGTCACATCTCTGCAGATGCAGGCCTGATGGGTGCTTTGCCCATACTGACGCTCGTTTCTCACTGCACTCTCCTGAGATAGAGGCACTGTTGCCCACCCTCATTGTACAGA
Organism: Macaca fascicularis; assembly: GCF_037993035.2. Classification (NCBI taxonomy): domain Eukaryota; kingdom Metazoa; phylum Chordata; class Mammalia; order Primates; family Cercopithecidae; genus Macaca; species Macaca fascicularis. Next base: position 126,737,532 of record NC_088386.1, read on the forward strand.
TGATGGAACCAAGGCACAGAGGAGTTCAGTAAAATGTGCTCAAGATTACAGACCTCACAAGAAGTAGGGAGCCAGGATTGGAACCCAGGCAGGCTGGCACCAGGGACCAAGCTCTTCACTGCTCTGCCTCTGCCCACAAGGTCCGCAGCTTGGGCAGCCCCACTGCTGGCTCTGCACACTCAGCTTTGGCCAGGTTGTTGGCATGTTGACAACCTGAAGAAGTGACTGCTGGTTTTAGGAAAGAGTAAGCAATGACAGTTTAAAAGTTGTGAGTTTACATGATACAACCAACTTTCCAGAAATTAGTAAACCCTGAAGTAAACAGATGTTTTTCAGCGTAATTGGTATAACTAGTGATAATGAGGGTCGGTAAGAAAACCCTGGATCATCTTCAGGAGACTTAAGAAGGAGCAGAAAAATACTCACTTGTGTAAACCTTTCTGAATTAGCTGTGATAAAATGGTACCTGTGGCAAGTGCAGGGTTCATGTATGGAAAACTTGGGACACAAAACCCTTCATCCTGGAAAGTCCCGCTAAATAAAATTTTAAAATAGTTATTTTAAATTAAGCTAAGGTTTGTGGTTAGTTAACAGGAATAATCAATAGCTTTTGACCATTTTCTGAATAGTTTCTAACACAAATGCACGCTTAAAGGGGAGGCTCTGAGAGTCTCCAGCTCAGGGCGGAGGGGACATCTTGAACATCCTCTGCAGAGAGCAGCGTCAGGCCTCCTGTAGATTTCATCTCCTCAGGGAAAGGTAGGAAGGCATTCAGGTGGCAGAGAGAAGGCCCTTGGTAGCTTTTAGTTTGTAATTCAGTTCAGTTCTTCAGTCTTTTGAGTGCCTACTAATATGCTATGCTTAATGATGATTATGAAATAAATTATTTTTTTAAACTTTGATTTTTCCTTAAATTTTAATAACAATGTAAGAGTAATTATTTAAATGTCTTCTCAGCTTCTCGGTGAACTACTACTAGATAGACACAACTTCACAATTATGACAAAATACATCAGTAAACCTGAGAACCTCAAATTAATGATGAACCTGCTGCGAGACAAAAGTCGCAACATCCAGTTTGAGGCCTTTCACGTTTTTAAGGTAGAGTATAGAACCACCAGTGACACTGTCCACTAGAATTGATCGTCGTCTTTCGTTTGCAAATGACGGAAATTATTAGCCTCACTTTGGTAATCCAGGTGACTTAATTAAATTCAGTCACTTTTCATATTTGTGTGCTATGACTTTTAAACAGAAAGGTAGACCTGGAAACAGGGGTTACTATTTGGATTTGGGAACAAGAAAGTTTATTTATAGAGGAGTGTCATTTATCTTTGGCCTAGAAGATTATTAACTGCAAAACAAAAGCATTTCTTAATGCTTGCTGTGGAGGTGTCATTCTTAAAATCCAGTCTGACCTCTTGTGCGGAGAAATAATTTCTGCCCGTTTTATTCTAAAATCAGAGTCTGTATTTAATACTGCACACTGTGTTGCAGGGCTGGCAGAATGAGTTTATCAGTCGTATTAGTGTTAAAACATGTAATTATTTCTCTCAGTTGTAAAATAAGGTCTTCTACAGCAAAACCTAACGACCCTGACTTCAGCGCCACCCCAGGAGAGCGTAGCTCTGTGCTTTCCTGCGCTGTGGCTGCAGCTCAGGGTGGCTGCGTTTTCTTCTTTCTCTGTGCCTCATGTGCATTTCTCCCCATGCAGGTGTTTGTAGCCAATCCTAACAAGACACAGCCCATCCTAGACATCCTCCTCAAGAACCAGACCAAACTCATAGAGTTCCTCAGCAAGTTTCAGAATGACAGGACGGAGGATGAGCAGTTTAACGACGAGAAGACCTATTTAGTTAAACAGATCAGGGATTTGAAGAGACCAGCTCAGCAAGAAGCTTAATCTCCAATAAACATCTATGTTAAATCCAAATTCAGCGTTTGCTGTTAGCTATTCAGCATCAGGCACTCTTACTGATTCATGAGGAACATTACTGCTAATCTGCTGTTAAGTGAACGGTTTTTCATTTTACCCTTTTGTTTTTCAGTCCAGGTTGGAAATCGTAGCTGCTGCTGCTTGCACACTAGGGCACATGTGGGCTTTCTCTTGATCTTTGTGTCATTTCAGAATTCGAAGTACTACGGGAGTTCTGAACATGGCTGGGTTCATGAAGGCAAATGTATGGATGAGAGTGTGGTTTAGGAAAGAGGGCATTGATACCAGATTAGACCTATGTGTTTGCACCCATCTTTGTTGGCGATCTGAGTGCAGTGTGGCAAGTGCACACCTGGCATCCCTGCGTCAGATCGTACCCCTTCGCTGAAGGAAAATGACGCAGAGCTTTATCTGAAATCAGAGGGGAACTGTATCCAAAATGGGAGTTTGGGGGCAGATAAAGTTGACATGCGAATAAATTGATACTGAAACTTAGCAACTTCTCAAAAGTGTAAAGAAGCCTCATAAGATCATAAGGAAAATGTATATATGCTTTTCACAGCTTTCTAGAATTTTTTGACATTTGATTTTCTTGAGACTTGTAAACCTGGATATGTTGAAGGGTATTTGTTAATTTTACTTTTCGAAGATATTTTAAAAAGTAGAGCTAGCAATGACACCTTGCATTTCATTTCAACACTGCTTACAGGTTTCTTTTGTATATAATTCTTAGAATGCTCATTTCTTTTAAATGGTTTAATTTGTACAGCAGAGGAATGTCATTGTAGTAGTATGTAACTATTACCTAATACTGAGTTTTTGCAAAAAAACAATGAATGCTCATATGTAATTGAAATACTTCAGATCACATGAAAATGCTGATTTAACATTTAAGTATCACAGCATTAAAAGAAAAAAAAAGTAAACCAATCCTTTGTATTCAGTTACCTAATGGGGTGCCATCAGTAAGCTGCGATACAGCCCTGGAGCTCAGTCAGCCACACCTTCCTGCATCCTATTGGCCTTATTCATTTAAAATGAGTTAATGAATCCGCCAGATCTGTGAATGATAGAGATTATGCTAAATTAATGCTGATTCTTTGTGTGTGTGGGAAACCTCTGTAGAGCACCTTTTCTTTCTTAGACTAAGTAATCCAGTACAATAGTTGTGAACTGAATAATTAAAACTTTGGCTTCTCTTAGGAAAAGAAGACTTCCTAGTCATAGGTGTCCTATGGGGAAATTTATTTTTTTTATGTCCTGTTCCTTAATGCTGCAAATTATCAGTATTTATAAAGTAACTGATTTTGCACCACTTTTTTGTTACTGTGACCACGGCAGAACAATGTCTTCTAGACTATATCTATGTAAAGTTATTAGAATGGTATCTGTTCATTTTAGTGATATGAAGATCACAACTAACAACTTACAAATCAGAGTTTGCCAGTTCAAATTCAGCATGGCTGCAGCTGAAGAAATTGATATGATTATTCTTTGCTAGCCTCTCTTACTAATGGAATTATATATTGGCCAGTAAAATGGGCCTCCCAATTGCTGTTTCAGCAGGTTTTAAAACCTTCAAGAACATCAGTTAGGAAAATAGCTCCAGAAAATACAGATATATTTTATTTTTATTAAAATGGCAGTCTGCATCATAATTGGCGTTTCCTGAGACTGTCTTTACCAGAATCTGTGAAATAAGGCAATCTAGTCTCCTCGGAAAGAAAATCTCTTAGATGTTTAGGAGGGCAGACGTGGCCGTGATGCGGTGTCCTGGCTTTTGTGGTGTGGTGCTGTGTGTGGAGCTAGTGTAAAAACATGGGCGACACCAAGTGGAAGAAATGCCTTCTTGCCAAGCTCATTCGTAGAACTTACACAGTAAAACAGCTTCCACTTTGGCAATGATGTTGTAGCCTTTTAGGTGGAAGACAGTGAGGGGTGCAGTGTGTCAGATACAACATTAATGTGTTACTCTTGCATTGGAATCTGAAGGTAGTTCAGACTTCTTGGGTTTTGTTTTTAAGCAAAACAATGTGAAAACATTTAAGGTTGAAATGTTGCATTTGAAGTTATGATCGTTTAATATATTCATATTACCAAGACTATTATACTGGAAGTGGTTTCTTTTTGTGTTATAAAGGTTTAATTTTACATAAGGCAGTTACTTAATGTGATTTTTAACCCTTAAAAAAGTGGAGATGTATACATTTGTTAACAATGCCATGAAAGCATTTTCTTTCTCCTAAGGAAAAGTGAATTTCTTATCAGAATATCTGGCTGGCCCTGTAATTTAAATTAAAATAAAATTTTGAAGAAACAGCATTGTCTGTCTTTATGATGTATTGTAGACAGTTGCATTTGTGTTACTGTGAACAGCTTCATCAGGAGACACACAAGCCCGAATTTTGTCACCAACTGAAAGCGGAGGGACAGTTAACACCCATTCCTGTCTGCCTTTTTCCCTGTTCAGGGGCTTCACTCCGCCGCCGCCCCCGCCCCCCAACCACCTTCATGCTCATGTTTTCCTTACCCTTCCTGAGTAAAATTATACCCTTTAATGGCACCGTTTCTTAGACCCTAACGTTTTGAGGAGTGGATCCTCTCTTTGATTCTGTGTCCCGCTGTTATCAACACTGCAAGGCTAAACTAGAACACTCGACCTGGAGTATTCACAGGTTACTGATGTGAAATGATCATGAAGGCGAGGGGACAATGGAAGCAGGAACAAGAACTCTGGCACTGTAAAGAATGTCCCTCGTCTGTCTGCCAGGGTGGCTCGTAATCCGTAGTGCACAACCCTGCCCTCAACTTTAACCCCTGTCCGTAAATGAAATCTTTATTCTCTGGAGTGAAGGCAAGGGACGTGCTCTTGCCAAAAACACTTCATCTAAGTAACAGTGTCCTATTTGTTATTTCTGCCAAGTAGTTTGGTCTACTTGTATGTTGTAGTTCCCCAAAGGTGACAAGGGCCCATTAAGTCATAACTTGTGACTTGGCCACTTCCAAGGATCACCAGGCTGAGGACTGGATTCATGCTTCAGCTCAAATTCCACTTCCTACCACAATCACCAATCAAATGCCCTCCTCCCCTTGCCAAGGAAGCCCCAGAACATTGCGCTTCAGGCAGTTCAGGAGTAGTGCAGTTCTCACGCAGCCTTCCTGGTTAGGCTCCAGCAAGGTCCTGATCGGGGAGTGCTCTGAGGCTGCAGTCAGTATCCAATACCTTGTTCATGCTGGAGGCTAGAGCCGCTCGAGGTCACGAAGAAAGCCCACCTGCCGATGAGCCAAAGTTGTCCTTTACGGGAAGAGCGGGCGGCCCAGGACACACCGCCCTTCAGGTGCTCTGGGATGTGTCAGGAGTCTTCTCCCTGGCCATGGCTGTGTCCTCACTGACCAGCTGGTTTCCAGAAGACATGAAGGACGGTAAGATTCTCCCCACTCAGCAATCTCAGTCCTGCAGAAAGACCCACTGGAGCTTTTCACTACTAATACCGTACGCTTTCACCCGCTGACAGTCCGCTTGCGGTCAACCAACACACCTTTGCCACCAAGCACTGAAGACCCAAGAAGTGCCTAATAAGGACCTTAAGCTTTCGAACCTCCAGGAATCCTGCCGCCAGCATTCACACTGAAGAGGATGGTGGTGGTTGCACAAGGCTGTGTCACTGCACAGCTGTATTAGGGCTTCATGCTGTGTGTGCCCTTACAGTGTACCTTGCTCATGTCTGAGAACTGGCAGCCAAGTGCCCGTCCCCACTGTGGCTGGCAGGTGGGGCAGGTTCCACCTGATGGCCCATTCACCTGGAGCTAAATCTCCAAGGACGGTGACCCCCTGGTTGCTATGCAGAGGACTTCATCCTTTGCAATTTGTTAAAACTTTTTTTATTTTTTCTAGGTAGCACTTCAGTAGTAAGACCCCAGAGATTTCTGGGAAAGATTGACATTTTTTCAACATTCTGCACAAGATTTGACAGGTTTTACAGATGAGCTTTAGCTCATAAGAACCCCTTTCCCTTGGTAATAATTGATTATCACCTAAATCTTGGTGTTCCGTGGAAACCGCGTGGTCTAGCTCTAAGTTTTGGTAGCTGCGTCTTGTTTCTTTGAAATGCAACGGGCGTGCAAAGGCAGGAAGAGCCGCAGGCCAGCTGGAGAGGTTTCTGCCCGGAGGAAGTTTCCAGGCAAGATTGCACCGCTGGTGACTACCTCCTTCTTCCCCATGGGCTGCAGCTTGAAGACCTCAAGTACCCCTCTAGCCTAAACCAGTCCCAGGGAACAAATACCCCTCCCCGGAAACACTGCTTACACACATTCATGGGGACCTTTGCATATATCCCCATCATCTTAACTAAGTCCTCACCTCTGTGGAGAAAAAGGAAGTGAGGGTCCCTCTGCACCAAGTCCCCTCCTAATCCAAGGAGCACCTTTTCACGATTAGCTGAATCTCTGTGTGGTCCTGGGCTCAATCTAAGACATTGAGGACCTGCTGGTTTCTGGGATCTCGCTCCTTTGAAGATCCGGGGCATGAGGTAGGGTTGGGTGCCAACCTGTGTCATCTAAACACTAAGAGGGCCCTGTCAGGGCCCCACACCCTGTCCTTGACACTCGCTTCTGCTTATTATGAATACCTGTGACCCTGCCTCAGCGCTCTCCTCTGGCCCCAAATAAAGGAGTGACTGTCCCCAGAAGCAGCCCTTAGCTGATGAAGATGACAATGGCTGGTGGATAAATACCCCAGTGTCCTTGGCCCCCAGCTGGGACAGCTGCACTCCTGCCTTCCAGCGCCCGCAGCAGGGCTGAGCTCTGACACCCACTGCATTAACCAACTTGTTAGAAACCTTTCGTCAGATTATTTCCATCCCCAGCTCACATCCCACTCTGTAGTGTCTCCTGGGATCGTGTCCAAAATAATAACCAACATTGGAACCCTTATCTGAGGGTGTGCTTCTGGGGTAACCCAAACGAAGACATGCTCGTTTTGTTTCTTCTAACTCACAGCCATTCCCGTGGTCAGCCAGGTGAGAGGCCTGCCTCCTGAAAGAGGAGGCCAGGGGGACAGCACACAGGGCTGCCTGCCCTTCTGGAAGCATCCTTCTTGTCTCTCGCCTCAATATTTAAGAGAGGCTGGTCCCCAAGTATGCATCAAAGCCTGACACCAGGTAGGGAGAAGCCCAGCTCAGCAGAGCCACTCTTGACCACAGCTCCTGCTGCCTGAAGAAGCTGTTCTGAGACCCTCGACATAGGCTTGCTGTTCCCCAGTCAGCCAATGCCCCCTGACTCGTATCCTTTCAAAAGCAGCCGGATAGGACACACCATCTGCTCCCAGATAGTTCTTCATGGTCATAAACGTGCTAGCAAAACTGGAAAACTCCAGATTTTCTCACGTTTTGCCCCCTTAAAAAAAAAAAAAAGACTTGAAAGGTATAGTCTAGCCCAACAAAATGATTGCACAATTGGGAATTGGTGCCAGAATTTTATGAAACGTCCTGGTTGAGATAAGAATTTGGATGGGGACAGTGGAGAGAGGGCGAGGGTCTGTGTGGAGGCAGAGCCCACCTAATGGTGCTGAAGCAGCTCAAAGACACCTGAAGCGGCCCCTCTGCCTTGCCGGGTCCCCTTCAGCTTTTCCTGCAGTCAACTTGCTTTCATTTTTTTAAAAGTCCACTGGGTGGCAGTAGAGCTCCTTGTTTTTAGCAGGCACTGAGCTAGCTGGAGGGAATGGAGCATTCCTAGGGCAAATCTGGGCAACAACAGAGACCCTGGGATGTCGTGAACCCAACTGCCCTGAGCTTCCTGGATGCCGTTTTGAGCAAAAAGGCAGGGGTAGTCTAAGGGGGTTATGAAAAGAATGACAGAGGCCGGGCGCAGTGGTTCAAGCCTGTAATGCCAGCACTTTGGGCGGGCGAGGCGGGCATATCACCTGAGATTGGGAGTTCAATACCAGCCTGACCAACATGGAGAAACCCCGTCTCTACTAAAAATACAAAAAATTAGCCGAGCGTGGTGGCGCATGCCTGTAATCCCAGCTACTTGGGGGGCTGAGGCAGGAGATACGCTTAAACCTGGGAGGCAGAGGTTGCAGTGAGCCGGGATTGCACCTTTGCACTCCGGCCTGGGAAACATCTCAAAAAACATCTCAAAAAAAAGAAAAAAGAAAAAAAAGAAAAGAAGAAAAGAGTGACACAGGGCAGGACAGATGTGTGAGAGTAACATGTGAAAGGTAGAGTTTAGGTGGTAGGTATATGGTTGTTTTGGTTGCTAATAAACTTCAGTTTTTGGAAGAGTTTTAGATTTACAGAAAACGTTGCAAAGATGATACAGAAAGATCCCATATACTCTGCACCCCATCTTCCCTGTTATTAACATCTCACATGACTGTGGTATATTTGTTAAAATTAAGGAACCAATATGGATACACTATTATTAGGTAAAGTCCATACTTTATTCTGAGCTCCTTATGTTTTCCCTGATGTCCTTTTCCTGTTCCCAGATCCCATCCAGGTCCTATGTTCTATTTAGTTGAGAGTTTCTCAGACTTTGGTTTTTGCTGACAGTTTTCAAAAGTACTGGTCAGGTATTTGTGGAATCTCCCTCGACTGGGATTTGTCTGCTGTTTTTCTCATGATTAGGATGAGATTATGGGGTTTGGGAGGAAGACCATACAGATAAAGTGCTTTTTTTTTTTTTGTTTTTGTTTTTGTTTTTGAGATGGGGCCTCACTCTGTCACCAAGGCTGCAGTGCAGTGGTGTGATCTCAGCGCACTGCAACCTCCGCCTCCCAGGCTCAAGCAATCCTCCCACCTCAGCCTCTTGAATAGCTGGGACCACAGACACGTGCTACCACTCCAGGCTTATTTGTACTTTTGGTAGAGACAGGATTTCCCCATGTTGCCCAGGCTGGTCTCAAACTCTTGAGCTCAAGCAATCCACCCGCCTCAGTTTCCCAAAGTGCTGGGATTATAGGCGTGATACACCGCACCCGGCCTAAAGTGCTGTTTTTATCACGTCATATCAAGGGTACACGCTATGGACATGACTTCTCCCTGTTGATGTTGACCTTGATCGCCCGGCTGAGGTTATGTTGGTCAGGTTTCTCCACAATTACTTTTTATTTTCCCTCTTTCAGTTCTGTAAGGAAGGAAGTCACTCTACGCAGCCCACACCTACCAAGTAGGGAGGTGTCCTCCACCTTCCTGAGAATGGAGTACCTACATAAATTATTTACAATTTTTCTTCATGAAGATTTGCTCTTTTCCATTATATTTTTTTTTTCCTGTAAAATTCTTTCAATTCTCTGTATGCTTGAAATGTTTCATAATGAAAAGGTGGGAAAAAATGGCTGGGGTGGGGGCGATGATATACACCCTGCTCATGCTACCAAGTACAAGGGCACGGGGGTTTCAGGGCCATCTGGGGATGCAGCAGCACACGCGGCACCTTCTCCAGAATTCACTTCCCAACTGTTATGGTTTGACTATGTCCTCACCCAAATCTCATCTTGAATTGTAGCTCCCATAATTCCCACATGTTGTGAGAGAGACCCAGTGGGGGGTAATTGAATCATGAGGGTGGGTCTTTCCCATGCTATTCTCCTATAGTGAGTAAGTCTCACAAGATCTGATGGTTCTATAAAAGGGAGTTCCCTTACACAAGTTCTCTCTTGTCTGCCACCATGTAAGACGTGCCTTTCGCCTTTGGCCATGATTGTGAGGCCTCCCCAGCCATGTGGATCTGTGAGTCCACTAAATCTCTTTTCCTTTATAAATTACCCAGTCTCAGGTATGTCTTTATTAGCAGCATGAGAACAGACTAATACACCAACTGCCCAGTGGCCACAGCACACAGATGTCAACAACAATCTCACCTGCACTGTGTCCAAAACAGAACTAGATGGAGGCCCAGCCATCAGGACCCCAAAGCTCAGGGTGCCACTGCCTCCTGGTTTTTTAAGCCAGCAATGTGGGAATCACCCTTATCTGGGCTCCTCCCCCATCCAATCGAAAGCAAATCATGTTCTGCCTTAAAACACTCTAGTTTCAAGGTTGCAAGTCAAACATCCTTGAAACTATTAGAGCAAGCCTTCTAAAATTACAAGAAAGCTCGTTTCCCTTCTTAGGAAACAGAAATGCAATTTTCTGAGGAAACCATGCAGAATACGTACAGATTTCATTTAAGTGTTCTGGTAACTGATAGGTAAATCTTTGCTAACCTTGTCCTTATTCATCTGAGAAATCCAACTACATCTTCCTAAAGCACCCATGACAGCACATTCCCCATTCATTCAAGTTCTTCATTAACAGTCAAAAATCTTCATTAATGCTTGGTGAGTGATTACCAAGGCTTCGCGAGGGATAATTCACTCAGTCCTCAGGACACTCAGAAGCACAAGTACTCTATTCTGATTTTGCAGAGGAGGAAACAGAGGCACAGAGAGATTAAGCCAAGACCACACAGCAGTAGGTAGCAGAGAGATGGCTGCAACATCTCTTTTCCTTCCTTTTTGTTTTCTTTCTTCCTTCTTTTCTTTTCTTTTCTTTTCTTTTCTTTTCTGTTCTGTTCTTTCTTTTCTTTTTGAGACTGAGTTTTGCTCTTGTTGCCCAGGCTGGAGTGCAATGGCGGGATCTCAGCTCACCGCAACATCCGCCTCCTGGGTTCACTCCTGCCTCAGCCTCCCGAGTAGCTGGGATTTCAGGCGTACATCACCACGCCCGGCTAAATTTTGTATTTTTAGTAGAGATGGGGTTTCTCCATGTTGGCCAGGCTGGTCTCGAACTCCCTGCCTCAGGTGATCCGCCCCTCCTCGGCCTCCCAAAGTGCTGGGAGTACAGGCGTGAGCCACCTCGCCCAGCCGACATCTCTTTTCATTAGTGCAGCCCTCTGCGCCCTCTTCCAAATGCATGGCTTCCTCCAGAACCTCCAGAGCACGTTGTTGGGGCCCGAGGAGCAGCGCCAAGGGTCCCGGAATCCCATCTGCTCTGATCAGCAGTCACAGGACCGCCGATTGGCGATTTGCCACTGTCCCCTGACAGGTTAGAACCGGAACGTTCCTCCCTGCTGGGCCCAGGGCCAGGCTCGGAGCAGGCTTCTCAAACTGCAGGGTCCACGCCACCCATCGGGGGTCCGGCGGTCTAGGGTGGGGCCCGAGACTCCAGATGGGGCTGCCGTAGGGACCACACCGGGAGGCGCCCTGCGGGGCGGGCGACCCCAGCCGCTGGGGTGGAGAAGGGCCAAGCGCGCGCTCCTGGAGGGTAGCGGGGCCGGGGCGCGCAGCCCCGAGGTGTGCCCGGGCCGAAGTGGGCCTCTCCCGGGCGCGCCCGGACGGACGGCGGCGTCGCTGGGTTGCCAGGTCCCGCGGAGCTCACCGAGGCCACGCCGATGGCCACCCGCGTGGAGCCTGGGCTGTGGGCTTCGCCTGCATCCCCGCGGCCTGTCCACTTGTCCCCGCACCCCGAGGTAGGGCGTGGCCAGGTTGGAAGACGGCGTAGGGCGCCTTTCACCCACGGCCCCACCCAGGGCTCAGCCCAGCGCAGCGGCGGGCCCGGGCTCCCAGGTCTGCGGCTTTCACTGGGCCGCGTCCCTGCGGAGGGCCCCGGCGGCTGGGGAGGAGGCCGCCCTTTCCTTACGGCCCGCGACCGCCCCAGGCTGTCCCTACCCAAAGGAGACCCCCAGCGGCCCAGAGCCTCGGACTCTCCGGGAGCCAGGCGGGGGCGCCCCAGGGCTGCGGTCTTGGAGCCTGGGAAAGCAACCAGGGGTCCCTGGGGAGTCCTGAGAGCAGGCGCCTGCCCACGGCCAAGACTGTGGCCCAGCCCTCCTCAGACCTCCCAAGGGGGCCTGTCCTTGGGGCCTCAGAGCCTGTCCCTGCTGCCCTGAGGTCCTGTCCCTGCGGCCCGGCCGTGAGAGCCTGTCCCTTGCTGCCCCAGAGCCTGTCCCTGCTGTGTCCAAGGCCTGTGCAGGACTTGAGGCCCTGTCTGCCAGTCAGAGGGCCTGTCCTTGCTGCCCCTAGGGCCTGTCCCCGCCGCAGGGCCTCAGCCTGGAAAGTGGACACTCAAGAGTCCCTAGGTGATGTTTGGGGGTCCCTCTGCCTGAAAGCTGTTCTGTTCCTATGGCGGTGGCAGCCTCTGTCTCCCTCACTGAGTGCAGGACTCAGGTCTTCCTGCCTTGGGGTGCATCGCAAAGGGAGGCACTCCTTGAGCCCTGGAAAGAATGGGAGGTGCTTCTGCAAGAGGCAGCTACTGGCTGAGCCTGGTGCCCAGAGAGGTGGTGATGAGAACGCACTCCTCCCACTTCACTGGGCGACTCTAAGGGACACCAGTACAGGGACTGGTGGCGCCGGCCCCCCTGAGAGAGTGAAGGGAAGAAGCAATATACATGGTGTCACCCTGCTCAGTCCGCCCCAGACCACCACCAGCCCGGCATGGAGACAGGACCAGGAGGACAACTGCTGGGCTCTGGGGTTGCTGAGTGCAGGTGAAAGCGTCCTAGAGGCTTGGTACCAACCTGGACACAGCCCAGCCCAGGCTTGGACTCACCACTTGGGAGCGTTTGTGAAGTGAGGAGAACCCCATGCCACTGCCACATGGCTTCTGTCACCTGCATCCAGTCACAGTTCCTGAGGAAAGGGTCCCTGAGACCACCCTAGGTGCGAGGGAGGAAGCCTGGGCGAGTGGCTATCCCTATGGACACCACGGATGGTTTCTCCCTGACATACATGGGAATGTCACTGAGGCCAGGAAGACAGCAAATCCTTTATTCCTCATGTAAGAGTTGGGTCTTTGACCCAGACCTGCAGTTGTGAAGGACAAAGCTTTAAGACTGTCTCAGTGAAAGAACCTGTCAATTTAAATATTACTACATTTTGAAAATGTGAGAGATGAAATGTCAAGTTCATGCAGGCATTGAAGCCAAGTGCAATGGCAGGACATGTGCTTCCCCCTCTCCCCAGCCTGCTTTCCTTGTCTCTGTGCAGGCGGGAGAGAGTAAGAGCTACCTCCTAGGCCTTCTGTGAGCACTAAATAAGCCAGGGTTTGTGAGAACCTTGGAGAGTGCCTGGCTTAACACATGCTTGCTTGGAAAAACCACTGGGTGTCACATGTGTAACATGACCTTCAGGACACTGCTTGCCTTGACTCATCACCCTGTTTGATGGATGAAAGCACAGCCACTCACTGGCATTTACAGTGCTAGAAACATCCTGGTACCTTCCCTGCTTGTGCCACCGTGCTTTGTAGCCACTGTTACAGCTAGTGCCTGCTGAACCCTGCTACCAGCCCAGGCGGTGCTGAGTGTGGCTGTGTCTCGGTCCTTCCACCCTCACATAGTGAGGTCAGGACTGCCAGGACAGTGAAGCACAGTGGGTAAGAGCCCAATGGGTTCACCCTATCCACTGCCTAGAGAGAGCCGATTTACCAAGACAGGGGAATTGCAACAGAGAAAGAGTAAATTCACCCAAAGCCAGAGTTTTATTATTACTCAAATCAGTATCCCCGAGCATTCTGGGATCAGAGTTTCTAAGGATAATGTGGTGGGTGGGGAGTTAGTGAGTCGAGAGTGTTGATTGGTTGGGTAGGAGATGAAATCATGGGGAGTCGAAGCCATCCTCTTGCCCTGAGTCAGTTCCTGGATGGTGGCCACAAGATCAGATGAGCCAGCTTATCCTGTGTGGTGCCAGCTGATCCATCAGGTGCAGGGTCTGCAAGATAGCTCTAGCACTGATCTTAGGTTTCACAATAGTGATGTTATCCCCAGGAGCGATTTGGGGAGGGTCAGAATCTTGTAGCCTCCAGCTACATAACTCCTAAACCATAATTTCTATTCTTTTGGCAGTCTAGTCCCCAGGCAAGAAAGGCGTTTGTTGGGAAAGGGCTGTTACCATCTTGGTTTTAAACTATAAACTATAAACTAAGTTCCTCCCAAAGTTAGTTCCACCTACACCCAGGAATGAACAAGGACAGCTTGGAGGTTAGAAGCAAGATGGAGTTGGTCAGGTCGGATCTCTTTCCGTGTCTCAGTGATAATTTTGTAATGGTGATTTCAAGAGCAGTCACCCTGAAGTTCAGGGCACCCAAGAAAGCACTCCCGATTTGGCCTCTGCTTCCAGCTAGGATTTAGGTCACAAGAGACTTCAGTCTTGTGGTGACAAGAAGAAAACAAGCAAAATAAGAAACAACTTGCTTCTTATGAAGCTAGCAAAAAGTGGTAGCAACAAGGAATCTGGAAGAAGTAAATTCCGGAGCATTCTGAGTCTGTTGTCGGTGAATGGGAAGCTGAGGCAGCTTCCATACCTGGAGGTGATGCCTCCTCTGGGTGAGAGCAGTCCTGCTGAGGATGGAGTGACTTTTAGGGGAAATCAGTCAGATCTTGGAAAACAGGGTTGTGGGACAGACTGGAGTCTGGATGAGCCTCAAACACAAGAACAGGTCACTTGGCCAGAAATATCCTCCTCTGAGTTTTGCTAAGAAAACAGCAATAGGACAGAGGATGATAACTAGATAGAAACTGTGTAATCTGAAACATTCTTGCAGTGATTGGATCCTGGGGCTCTGCCAGCCTTGAATCCAAAGGTGAACCAAAAATAACTGAAATTGAAGACAATCAGCTCCCTGTCTATAAGATCAAAAGGCAGTGGCTCAGGAGACTGGGGACTACGCTCCCCATAGATAATGCATCTGATTAAAGCTGCAGCCCAGTCAAACTCATCTTGTCCTAGAAGGAATCTGAAAGATCCATCCCTGCACCAGATGGAGGGAAAGACTTACCATCAACAATATGATTGTACGTGAAATAACATTATCCCACACATCCAAGAAACTCAACGAACCCCAAGTACAATCAATGCAAAGAGATCCACATGGTAGGTCCTCAAATATGTTGAACCTACCAAGAGTTGTTGTTGTTGTTGTTTTGGAGACGGAGTTTTGCTCTTGTTGCCCAGGCTGGAATGCAACGGCACGATCTTGGCTCGTTGCAACCTCCGCCTCCCAGGTTTAAGCGATTCTTCTGCCTTGGCTTCACAAGTAGCTGGGATTACAGGCGCGTGCCACCACACCCAACTAATTTTTGTATTTTTAGTAGAGACGGGGTTTCACCACGTTGGCCAGGCTGGTCTTGAACTCTTGACCTCGTGTTCTGCCCGCCTCAGCCTCCCAAAGTGCTGGGATTACAGGCGTGAGCAACCGCGCTGGCCATACCAAGAATTGTTAAAGCAAACTAACTATGGCCTGAGAAGGACTCCGTGCTTCCATGTTTGAGTCCTTGTGGATGAACTGCAACCTAACTTAACAGGTAGACAAGATTGAAAACCTAACTTAGGAGTATGCACCTGTAACAATAGCTGAGTCTTGGCCAATCCCAGTGGCCCTACTTCAACCACTCATACAGGGTTGCGTGTTCGGATTGTGTTGAAATAAGGCAAATGCTGAGCTGCAGTTGTTTCTGTACCTCACTTCCGATTTCTGTATGTCACTTTACTTTTTTTTGGGTCTATAAATTTGTTCTGACCACGAGATACCCCTGGAGTCTCTGAATCTGCTGTGACTCTGGGGGCTGCTCAATTCATGAATCATTCATTATTCAATTCAATTCCTTTCAATTGAATTCGGCCAAAGTTTTTCTTTTAACAGAGGAAATCTTGAAAGCAGCAAGAGAAAAACGACCCATCCGTCAGAGGAACAATAATACAATTACTGGCTGGCTTCTCTCATCTGCAACTATAGAAGCCAGAAGGCAGTGGAATGGCATATTTTGAGTGCTAAGGAAAAAACTGTCAATCAACTATTCTATATCCAGCAAAACCGCACTTTAGAAATGAAGGCTGAATAAAGATATTTTCAGATAAATGAAGACCGAGAGACTTGATTGCTAGTTGGTCTGACTCAAAAGAAATACTAGAGAAAGTCCTTTAGGGTGAAAGGAGAGGACACCAGAGGTTAAGCTGAATCCACAGGGTAAATCCAAGTAAATAGTACTAGAAATCATACATATATACATTCATATAACAGATAAGCATGTTTTGCTTTTATTTCTTCTTTTAACTTCCAAAAGACATAAGTTTGTATAAAGCAATAAGTATAGCTGTAGTGTTATGTCTATAATATATAGATTTACTATCAATGATAATAATAGCACTGAGTGTGGTGGCTCACGCCTGTAATCCCAGCACTTTGGGAGGCCGAGGCAGGCGGCTCACAGGTCAGGAGTTTAAGACTAGCCTGGCCAACATGGTGAAACCCCATCTCTACTAAAAATACAAAAAAAAAAATCAGCTGGGCATGGTGGTGCACACCTGTAGTCCCAGCTACTCAGGAGGCTGAGGCAGGAGAATCGCTTGAACCTGGGAGGTGGAGGCTGCAGTGAGCCGAGATCTTACCACTGCACTCCAGCCTGGTGACAGAGTAAGACTCTGTCTCAAAAAAAAAAAAAAGCCAAAACAAAAAACCCAAAAAAACCTTACCGTGTGACTTAGCAATTCCATTCTAAGGAATCTTCCCAAGAAAAGTGAAAACTTATGCCACACAGAGCCAGTATCTGAATGTTCAGAGCAGTGTTATTCATAATAACTATAACCTTAAAACTATCCAATGTCTAACAGGCTAATGTAAAACAAAGCCTGATAGATTCATATGGTGGAATACCATTCAACAATTGAAAAGAAGAGACTACTGGTCCACACTACAACGTGGGTGAACCGGAAAAGCATTATGCCAGCCGAAAGAATGCAGGCACAAAAGACTTCCTATTATATGATCCCATTTACATGAACTGTGCCAAGTTTATGAGAACAGAAAGCAGATCTGTGGTTGTTTAGGGCTGAGGATGGGGCAGAAACTAATTCCAAATGGACATGAGGGAACACTTTGGGGTGACTAAAATGTTCTAACAAACACCAGATTATAAAGATAGTTGCTGAATTCCATAAATTTACTAAAAATTATTGAATTGAAAAAATTAGCAATTAACCAAAATAATGAAAAAGTAGCAGTTAACCAAAATGATGAAAAAAGTATAATTTAACCAAAAAAAAATTGACAATGTTTTATTTCTATCCAGTTATCTTTTTTTTTTTTTTTTTTTTTTTTTTTTTGAGACAGAGTCTCACTCTGTCACCCAGGCTGGAGCACAGTGGCGCCATCTCGGCTCGCTGCAACCTTTGCCTCCCAGGTTCAAGTGATTATCCTGCCTCAGTCTCCCAGGTAGCTGGGACTACAGGTGTGCGCCACTATGCCCGGCTAATTTTTATATTTTTAGTAGAGACAGGGTTTCATTATATGTTGGCCAGGCTGGTCTCAAACTCCTGATCTCAAGTGATCTGTCCGCCTCGGCCTCCCGAAGTGCTGGGATTACAGGCATGAGCCACCGTGCCTGGCCCCAGCTATCTTAAAGTTTAGAAACACTTTATTGTTAAAAAAAAAAAAAAAGTTTGTATCTTTTTATTGAATAAATATAATCTATTGATAAATAAAGTAATAATTGCTAATGCATTTTTCTTAGCACAAAGTAGTGGTAAAATATCATTATAATATGGAAATAAAGAATAATTTCCAGGCTAGACACGGTGGCCCATTCCTGTAATCCCAGCATGTTGGGAGGCCGAAGCAGATGGATCGTTTGAGCCTAGGAGTTTGAGACCAGCCTGGGCAACATGGCGAAACCCTGTCTCTGCTAAAAATACAAAACATTAGCAAGGCATGGTAGTGCATGTCTATAGTCCCAGGTATTTGGGAGGCTGAGGTGGTAGAATCACCACCTGAATGTTCAGAGCAGTGTTATTCATAATAACTATAACCTCATAGCCTGTAGACTCACCAGACAAGAGATGTTGCAGGGAGCTCATTAGCTGAAGAGAAAAGATCCAGATGAAAACAGGAAGGCATAAAGAGAGCCAGAAATTCAAATCTATGGGTAAATATAAAAGACGATTTTATCTCTTTTCTTCATTGCTTTAAAAGGCAAAAATATATTACGGAGTTTATAACAAATGTGAAACAAAGTCTATGACACAGATAGATCAAAGACAACAGAGGACTAATTATACTAATGTAAGGTTCTTGTATTATACAGAAGTGGTTTAATTGTGATAAATTAAGGATACATGCTTTATTGACTGCCTGAAGCAACCACTTTTAAAAAATCAAATAAAAGGAAACAAAAATATGTATCTGAAAAACCAACAGAGGAGATAAGATAAAATATCGCAACGTACCTGGTCAATCCTCAACAAGACAGAAAATCAGAAGCCACAAACAAATAACAGATAGGATAAATTGAAAACAAATAGCAAAATGATGGACTTAAAACTCAACCATATCAATACTTACGTTAAATGTAAACAGGGTAACCACTCCATTTAAAAGACAAAAACTGTTAAGATGACAGCAAAAACAAGAGGAAAAAACAAAAAACACTTGTTGAACTGAATAAAAAACAAGCCCCGACTACATACTGTTTACAAAAGATGTACTTTAAATATAAAGATACAGATACAAAGATAAAAAGTACAAGGATTAAGAAAAACATGCAAACACTAATCACAAGAAAGCTGGCCTAACCATATTAATATCAATAGACTTTGAGGCAAGAGGCATTACCAAAGATAAAGAGAGATAGTTCTTAATGATAATCAAGTCAATTTATCAAGAAGATAACAACCCTAAATGTGTCTGTATCTAATGACAGTTTGAAAATACATGAAACAAAAATTGACAGAACTCAACAGAGAAATAGATGACTCTGTAATCATTGTCACGTTGTCTCCAAAGATGGCCACCAGCAATGCCACCATCATCCCATCACGCACTACACCTCCCAACAAGAGTTATTTTCCTACTCTGTCGCCCAGACTGGAGTGCAGTGGTGTGATCTTGGTTCACTGCAACCTCTGCCTCCTGGGTTCAAGCGACTCTCCTGCCTCAGCCTCCTGAGTAGCTGGGACTACAGGCATGTGCCACCACACTTGGCTAATTTCTGTATTTTCAGTAGAGATGGGGTTTCACTACATTGGCCAGGGTGGTCTCGAGCTCCTGACCTCAAGTGATCCACCCGTCTTGGCCTCCCAAAGTGTTGGGATTACAGGTATGAGCCACCACACCCAGCTGTATTTTCCTGCTCTTTAAATCAGCATGGTCCTTATGACTTGCTTTGACTAACAGAATGTAGCAGAAATGATTCTGGGCCAGTTCCAGCCTGGCCCTTAAGAGGCTGGAAGATTCTCTTTCACTCTTTTGGAAGCCAGTTTCCATGGAGAATACCTTGGACTAGACTATTGAGAATTGGGAGATCACATGGAGACAGAGAATCCACAGGGACTAGAACTGATGCATCCAAGCCAAGGCCCCAACATGTAAGTGAAGCTAGCAGTAGCTGAGCTTCTGGATGGTTGCAGCCGTTTAAATGATACCAGCTGAGACCTCAGCAAGCCGAATGACCCAGTGGACTCACAGACTCATGGGGAATAATCAATTGTTTTAAGCCATGAAGTTTTGGGGTGGTTTGCTATGCAGCAATCTATCAATGAAACATGGCTTTCTCTATCATTGATGGAATAAGCAGACAAAATCCAGTGAAGACAGCAGCTTCCTCTGGATACCCCCCTACATTTTGCTGCCACTGCCCAGCCCAAGGAAGTCGGTCATGGAAGTCCCCAAGGAGCAGGAGGGCCAGTGGCTCTCAGAGGTGGAAAGGAGAGATGAAGACCAAAATGCCAGGTTGACTGAGATTCTGGAGCTCTTGGTTGCAGCTGTTCTTCCAGACCAAGAATTAAAAGCTCATGGCCTTTGAACAAGGCCATAGGAGAAATAACTTGGTGCATCCATACAACATGGATTCTGGCTTATTCTTTCATGAAAACCCTACAGAGGTCGAAAGCTAGCTCCATCAGCTCTGCCAAGCATGCACCGTCCACACTAAATGGGGCCCTACCAGACTTGAGATTTTTTCCATACATTTTCTATTATTCAGTGGCTGGTGAGGTGAAGCGAGCCGTAGAAACAAAATAAGCAATGGATGACTACACCTGCTCCTATTCTAGATCCTGGTTGTGGAAACCTACAGCCTTCCTGACAAGGATGACTTCAGGAAGAGAAAGGAAACGGTCATCAAAACAATCGCTGGCGTCTCCAAGGAAAGACACACGTGGGGCAGAGCTGAGCACCCCACTAAGCCCAGCCTACGTCAACAGACAGACAGCCAACCCTGAGACACATGAGTGTGCCCAGCCAAGATCACCAGTGTCCCCCACAGTTCAATCTCAGAATTGGTCAACCCCCAGCAGCCCCTGAGACATATGAGCAAGTCAGGCAGAGGACTGTCAAGCTCAGCCAACCTTCAGCTGACCCTGAGACACTGGAGTGAGCTCAACTGAGGTCAGCAAACTTCCCAGCCATGCCCAGGCCAAATCAGCCAACCTCCAGCTGACCTGCAGCCTCATCATCAACACCCAGCTGCTCATTAAGCTAGATAAGGCTGGGCTCCCCCATAGCCCAGGGACCAGATTCTACATTGCAGAAGTGTTCAGGTGGCCCAAACCTCTTGCCACACATTCCATCCAGCATCTAATACCTTCTAAGGGCTTCTGACTCATCAAACACTTCACTCCTATAAGAAGAGCTGAATGTCATGCCTTCTTTGCTTATGTTGGCCGGCTCATTTCTTGAACGATTGAAACCACCTTTGCAAAATTATAACTGAGACAGTGAAAGAGATCTAACTTCATAGACTTCATCTTACTTCTAACCTCCAAGCTATCCTTGTTCATTCCTGGGCGTAGGCTGAACTAACTTTGAGAGAAACTTCACTTATAGTTTATAGCTTAAAACAAGGATGATAACAGCCTTTTCCCAAAGCAGACCTCCTTCTTCCCTGGGGACGAAATTGCCTTGTAGGACTAACATTAGCCACGAGATTAGAAATTATGGTTTAGGAGTTATGCAGCTGGAGGCCACAAGATTCTGTCCCTCCCAAAACTGCTCCAAAGATCAGTGCTTGAGATATTTTGCAGACCCTGCACTTGATGGATCAGCTGCTCCCACCCAGAATGATAAACTGACTCATCTGATCTTGCAGCCCCCACCTAGGAACAGACTCCATGCAAGAAGACAGCTCCGACTCCCTATGATTTCATCTCTGACCAATCAGCACTCCTGGCTCACTGGCTTCCCCCCACCCACCAAGTTGTCCTTAAAATCTCTGCTCCCCAGTGCTGGGGGAGACTGATTTGAGATGATAAAACTCTGGTCTCCTGCACAGCCAGCTCTATGTGAATTACCCTTTCTCTACTGCAATTCCCTGTCTTGATAAATTGGCTCTGTCTAGGCAGCAAGCAAGGTGAACCCCTTGGGCAGTTATACTATTAGGACAAAAAATCCCACTTACTTTCATAGTTTAAAGATGAAGTTAGTGAAGTAAGCCAAACCTCATTGTAGGACCCCCGGTAACCTCTCCTGAACCCCTCCCTACACACATTCAAGGGTGGCCAGACCCAGACCAAGGAGGGACTGAGCATCAGGAGTTTTGTGTAACTTTTTATGGACAAGATGACGCCTTCAGGGCCTCAGAATGAAAAGTTTATTCACGAGAAGAAAGAACTTTAACCAGATCCACTAACTTGTCCCCTGCCCCATCTCCACTGGAGTCTGCCCTGGTTGCCAAGGCTGGTTTGGTTCAGTCTTTGTGATTTCCTCAGTTTGTTGTAGCTGGCAGGGTCCTGACAACCTGAGGGATTTCACAGTGGCATCAGGGCCATGTAGGGTCTGTTATGGCCATGATGCTCTATGTCATACTGGTCCTAGAGATCCCATGCCAGGTGGTGGGAGCAATGCTCGGGACCAGGCCCAGCTCCCCAAGGACTGTTGGGCAAGAGGGCAGTTTTGGTCATAGTCAGAGTTTAGTTGAGAGCCTACTTTATGCAAGTAGAGACAGATTGGCCACTGACATTTCTATCCTTCAGGGGGAAAACATCACATTTTTGGAAACTCAACCACATGGAAATATAAAAACTGGAGGCTATTAATCAAGAGTTGGAAACTGCCAACTCTTTATTTGGGCTTAAAATAGAGGCTTTTAAAAGAGGACATAAAGAGAAATCTAAACATTCAGAACAAGTTGAGTTGACGGCTGGCATTGCAAGAAACGTTCGGTCTTTAGAAGATGCACCAAATATATCCGGTATCAAGTATCTGCAACCAAAACAGCCTTCAAAATACATCAAAGGAAACAGAGTACCTTTAGACAGCATGAAGCATGGCCTGGATGACCATGGTGGTCTTCAGGGGTGCATGAGGCTGCTTTCGCAAGAAACCAGAGAAGAGAAGGAGGAGTGAGTGAGCATATTAAGCAGAATGAAATATAGAAAACTCTAAAGGAGATCAGATCAAGCCTCTAAGTGGCCACTTGCTTAAAGAGGAGTGATTGGATGGCCTTCTTGGGAGAAGGCAGCATGGATGGTGGGCACTCAGAACTGGGTAGAACAACTGCATTCGAAAACCAACGGCTCCTAGATTATTCAAAAGGAGTTTTGAAGAAGTGAATACAACTCAAAGAATTCTTATAAAATACTTTATTTTTTAAATTAATTAATTTTTTTTTTTTTGAGACAGGGTCGCCCTGGCTGCAGTGCAGTGCTACAAACATGGCTCACTGCAGCTTGGACCTCTTGGGCTCAAGCAATCCTCCCACCTCAGCCTCCCAAGTAGCTGGAACTACAGGTGCACACCACGACACCCAGCTAATTTTGTATTTTTTGTATAGACAGGGTCTTTTTAGCTTGCCCATGCTGGTCTCCAACTCCTGGGCTCAAGTAATCCACTTGCCTCAGCCTCCCGAAGTGTTGGGATTATGGCAATAAGCCACTGAGCCCAGCTAAAACACCTTAAAAGAAATCAAATGTACGCTAAATTAGCTGAAGGAGATGAAATGATCGATGCCCTCATATTTAAAGTCTACAAACTGAGACAGCCTCACTGAAGTCAGGCAAACACAGAAAGGGGAGGCAACAGCTCCAGCAGGAACTCCAAGTCCTTCCTGAATTGCATCAAGAAAAAGAAATCAATGTGCATCAAATAGCCAATTTAGAGAGAATTTGCCCTTTAATGATAGAGGATACTATTTCCGAAGCAGATGGCAAGATCAAGCATGCTGGAGACTTATAAAGTACAAGCCCAAATTCTGTCAGAAAAATGCAGAAGAATCATAAGCTATTACTCAAGCTAGCCTATTTCCTGTGAGAGAAAAAACCCACGATAATGGGCTGAGAGCTCTGTTGGATGAAAAAAAAAAAAAAAGCCTTAGAAACTTAAGAAAAATTATACTTTAGTAAAAATTATTGGAGAAGAATGTTAATGCGTTCAAGAGTATGCCTACAACCCTGATGTTCCAAATGGGCATTTGGCCAAGGCCAAGAGAACCACCAGGCAGGGCTGCCATGTTAAACACAGGACACCCAGCTAAATTTGACAGACTCATACTACACAAATTATCATTATTATTTTATTCTTTGAGACAGGGTCTCGTTCTGTCACCCAGGCCAGAGTGCTGTAGTGCAATCATAGCTCACTGCAGCCTCAACTTCTTGGGCTCAAGCCGTCCTCCTGCCTCAGCCTCCTGAGTAGCTGGGACTACAGGCGGGCATCACCATGCCCAGCTAATTTTTAAAATTATATTTAGAGATGGGGTCTTGCTCTGTGGTACAGGCTGGTGTCGAACTCCTGGGCTCAAGCGATTCTCCTGCCTCAGCCTCCCAAAGTGCTGGGGTTACAGGTGTGAGCCACTGCACTGGGCTATTTCTGATCTTTATTGAAAAAAATCTAACTATCTTTTAAAGCTGTCTTTAAAGATTTATCCATATTTGGATTTTAGTTATCTCTGCCCAACTTTCTTTCTTTCTTTCTCTTTCTTTCTTTCTTTCTTTCTTTCTTTCTTTCTTTCTTTCTTTCTTTCTTTCTTTCTTTCTTTCTCTTCTTTCTTTCTTTCCTTTTTTTTTTTTAGAGGGAGTTTTCTTGTTGCCCAGGCTAGAGTGCAATGGCGGGATCTCAGCTCACCACAACCTCCACCTCCCAGGTTCAAGCGATTCTTCTGCCTCAGCCTCCCGAGTAGCTGGGATTACAGGCATGTGCCACCACGCTCAGCTAAATATATATAATTAAAAAAAAAAATTTTAGTAGAGATGGGGTTTCTCCATTTTGGTCAGGCTGGTCTTGAACTCCCTACCTCAGGTGATCTGCCCACCTCGGCCTCCCAAAGTGCTGGGATTACAGGCATGAGCCACCATGCCCAGTCATCTCTGCCCAACTTTCTACCTCCCTTCATTCTAATTGTCCTCCACAGCTCCTTTCCCACAGCCCTCACCTACACAGTAAGAGCTCCAGGCTATGCATTCAGACAGCCTGATATACTAAATGTGTAATCTCGAGCAAGTACCTTAACCATGTGTGTGTGTGTGTGTGTGTGTGTGTGTATGTGTTTGAGACACAGTATCACTCTGTCACCCAAGCTAGAGTGCAGTGGCATGATCTCAGCTCAACACAACCTCCACCTCCTGGGTTCAAGCGATTCTCATGCCTCAGCCTCCCGAGTAGCTGGGATTACAGGTGTGTGCCACCATGCCCCGCTAGTTTTTGTATTTTTAGTAGAGATGGGGTTTCGCCATGTTGGCTCAAACTCCTGACCTCGGGTGATCCACCTGCCTCAGCCTCCCAAAGTACTGGGATTACAGGTGTGAGCCACTTTGCCCAGCCACCTTAACCTTTTGTACATCAGTTTCCTTGTCTGTAAAACCGTGATTAAAGTGGTACCTTTACATAAGGGATATGTTCAAATTAAGAGAAATAGTATGTCAAACACTTGGAAGTATTTTTATACTTGCCGTATAAATCTTGCTGTATCTACCTGTTTTATTCAACTGAATTTAGTAAGCACTAAAGATGATAAAGCACGATAACCTCCTATTAGTTACTGAACAACTGTTTCTTGAGTTAGGCATTGTAACAACCACTGGGTGTATGAAGATAACGAAGACAAGGTTGCTGTCACTGGGATCTCTACATGCAGAAAGGAAGAAAGATGAGAAAACAATAAGCAATGTGATGGAATGGAACATCATATCATAAAGTAAGAGTTCAGCAGCAGCTGCTCCCCCCAGGGTCCAGTAAGAGACCCCTGACCCAGTCATTCATGAAGAGAAGGAGGCCATTATGGCAGAAGTAACAGAGGAAAGACAGGCTCAATTTTCCAACAAGCCAGATGCCCGTAGAACAAAGCTTGAGAAACTTCCATTTGTACAGTGAGTCACACCTGCTGCCTGTTGACCAGCTCCTCTTCCTCGCCCCTTCCTAACTCCTGTTCTCCTGCACGTGGTTATGAGACAGGCACTAGACCCCTCATCTAACCACCTGCTGCTGCCTGCTGAGCAACTCTTCTTCCTTGCCCCACCTGTTTTCCTTCCCCTGCTATAATATAAACCCCTAACTTTAGTTGGCGAGGGAAAGACATATTTGAGGCTTCCCTCCCATCCCTCCAGCTGATGTCACCTGTAATAAAGCCATTTTCCCTGGCCATACTCATTGTCTCAGTGACTGGCTTTCTGTGTGGCAAGCAGCAGGACCTAGGCTGAACCCCTAGCAATCAGTAACAGGCATTGCTGTTTTAAAGGCTCCAAGTCGCTAAAGGAGATGAGGTTGAGAATATAGACAGCAGAACAGACAAATCAGTAAAGATGCTGATGGTAGGCAGAACAGATTCTGGAGGTGGCCTGCTTGGGTTCAAATCCTGGTTCTACCGCTTAGCAGCTTCGTGACTTTGCAAAAATTAAATACCTTCAATGCCTCAGTTTCCAGGTCTATAAAATGGGGACAATAGTAATGATAGTAATAACTACCTCATAGAGATGGGAGAAATTAAGTAATGGACAAAAAGGGCTTAGCACTATGCCTGTATTGAAAGTAGTAAATACTCAATACATGTTAGTGGCTGTTGCTTTTAATATAGTTCTAGATCTCTATCTTCCAAGATGACATAGATTTAGATATATGAATAACTATAGATACCTCAGGGGAACCACCTTCCTCACCATGTCCGCCCTGTTTTATGCTGGGAAACCAAATCATCTTAAGTCCATTTCCTGGTAGACCTCGTTCACAACAGTTCTGTCCTAGCTGCTGAGAGGAAAGCATGAGTAGATTTTCTGTGCCTACGCTGTTCCCACCCACTAATTATTCTGGACTCCTCAACCCTCCTTTCCAGATACCTGTCCCTGTCCAATCTCCTTTCTAAGTAACCAAGTCAATTAATATGTAAAGGTTTAGCACTGAAGAACTGCCAAGAGCAGAGGGTCCCCAGTGGCTAAGCAGACTGTATTGGTAGAATACAGAAATCCAAGGTTTCCTCCTCCTTCCCTTGGAGGATCTCTAGTTTCTATTGCCCTTGTCATCCTCATCCATCTATCCATCCATCCATCCATCCATCCATCCATCCATCCATCCATCTATCCATCCATCCATCTATCCATCCATCCATCCATCCATCCATTCAGCCATCCATGTGGCCATTCAAACATCTATCAACCAGGGGCAATTTTGCAAGGAACTTCCAGCAATGCCTAGAGATAGATATTCTTAGTTATCACAATTGGTGGTGGGGGGCAGGGTGCTTCTGGCATCCAGTAGTTAGAGACCAGGGATGTTACTAATGCAGAGGACAGCCCATACAACAAGAGTTCTTCGGCCTAAAATACCAATGGTCCCAAGGTTGTGAAACTCTGTATCCAGCCAGCCATCTGACCATCCAGGCATACCTTTATCTACTTATTCCTTCTGTATTTACCTTCATCCTGGAAAGACTATAGGTAAGGTTTGCTCATAGGCCCCCATCCCAATCTTTAATTGTGTTTTATACCTTCCCATTCATGTCTAAGAAGATAATTTAGCTATTCAAAGACAGAAAATAGGCCGGGCGTGGTGGCTCACGCCTGTAATCCCAGCACTTTGGGAGGCCGAGGTGGGCGGATCACAAGGTCAGGAGATCGAGACCATGGTGAAACCCCGTCTCTACTAAAAATAGAAAAAATTAGCCGGGCGCAGGGGCGGGCGCCTGTAGTCCCAGCTACTCGGGAGGCTGAGGCAGGAGAATGGCGTGAACCCCGGAGGCGGAGCTTGCAGTGAGCCGAGATTGCGCCACTGCACTCCAGCCTGGGCGACAGAGTGAGACTCCGTCTCAAAAAAAAAAAAAAAAAAAAAAAAAAAAAAAAAAAAAAAAGACAGAAAATAACTTAACAATGTACTTTGGTCTCTGGATACGTCTACTGGCATTGACAGTTGGGGGGCTGTCTAGACAGACACCCAGAAACATTCCCCATTTCTTGAGCGGGAATCCCGATGACCAGGGACTGACTGATACTAGGGAATCTTACAAGGTGATCAGTTTGCAGTGGAGAGTGGCACCGTCCCTGCAGACCTCTCCCCGTGGCTGCCAGGCGGTCACCCAAGACTCCCAGTCTCTGTCCTCATCTCACCCTGCTTCTCTGCAGCATGTGACACAGTTGACAACACCTCCCCTGTTACAGCATCATCCTCTCTTGGCTTCTGTGCACCACACACTCCTGATAGAAGAAGGCCTCCTCATCTCCATGCTGGTTTCTTCCCGTCTTCTGCTCAACCTCTAAATGTGTGCAAGCCCCAAGGCTTCATGCTGGCCTTTGACTGCTCCTTCTATGGGTTATTCCCAAGTGGCCTCGTTCAGCCTCATGACTTTCAATTCCCTGTAAGCTGAATCCCAAATCTGTATCTCCAGCCCAGCCTCCAGAGGTGGGCTGCAGGGTTGGTTTCTCCAGAGGCCTCTCTCCCTGGCTTGTAGATGCCATCTTCTCCCAAAGGGTCCCATGGTCCCCCTTTTGTGTGTGTCTGTGTCCGAATCTCCTCTTCTTATAAGGACAGTGATGTAAAAGGAATGAAGGGAGGGAGGTGGCCAGCACTGGATTAGGACCCACTCTAATGACCTCATTTTAATTTAATTACCTCTTTAAAGACCCTATCTCCAAATACAGTCCCATTCTAAGGTATTGGAGATTAAGACTTCAACATATGAATTGAGGATAGGGTACAATTTAGCCCATTAAACTGTCACCAATTCCTAGACTTACACTTTTTTATTGACAACAATAATTACAGAGGAAAAAATGTCCTTAAGTGTCCTTAAGCATAGCCCAAAAGACAGCTCAAGTTCTAAAAAGAAATGCCTCCCATACCCAGGCCAAAGAGGTCCACACTCCCTAAACAAGTACAAACTGCTAGGAGAAACCAAATACCCTTATCCCTGTGGACGAACCTGAACTTTAATCTTGTGGGTGAAACACAACTGCGTTGTGAAACATGAATGTGAAAGAACAGACAAGGCAACCTGGCACATGCTAGGATTTTTCCTGATTGAATTTCCACTTCTACAACAAATAGACTCTGAATTTGACAAGAGTGGGTGATCTCTAGTTGACCCATCTTGCCCCGGCTGACTCCTGTTCATCAGCTCATCACTTCAGCGATGCCTCCCCAGAAAAGCCCACCCTGAATACCCTAGCCAATGCTGGCCACCCCCCACCCTTCATTCCGCTTACATCACTGTTTTATTTTCTTCAAAGCACTTACTCTTGGAAATAATCACACTTACTTACTTGCTTATTGCCTGTCTCCTTTCACTAGAGCATAGATGAAAGGGAATAGTAGGGCCCTTGTCTGTCTTGGTTCAGGTCTGAAACCCCAAGGCCTGGTGCATGAGACACCTCGCTCAATCAATAGGCGTTGAATGAATGAATAAGACGCTGCTGCACTTTTAAGAGTAGGTTTGACTTTCAGGTGACTTTTTTTTCCTTTTTCTTTTTTCTTTCTTTCTTTCTTTTTTTTTTTTTTTTTTTTTTTTTTTTTTTTTTTTTTTTTGAGACAGGGTCTTACTTTGCCACCCAGGCTGGAGTGCAGTGGTGAGATCTCAGCTCATTGCAACCTCCGCCTCCCAGGTTCAAGTGATCCTCTCACCACAGCCTCCTGAGTAGCGGGGATTACAGGCATGCGCCACCACACCCGGCTACTTTTTGTATTTTTCGTGGAGACGGGGTTTCACCATGTTGGCCAGGCTGGTCTCGAACTGCTGACCTCAAGTGATCCGCCCGCCTCAGCCTCCCAAAGTGCTGGGATTACCTCCCAGAGTGCTGAGCCACCGCGCCTGGCCTCAGGTGACTTTTTCATATTCATCTTCCAAACTGTATTTGTCTTTTTCTGAGTCTAAAGTGGTTAAAAATCATTTGCCTTCCTTCTGGGCGGTGACTCAAACTTACAGCCGGGAAGGAAAGCGGAGGAGGGGAGGTCGGGGTGGAACGGAACAGTAGCAGAAGCGCGGCCCTGCAGACTGCCACAAGGGGGCGCCGCCGGAATCCAGTTTCTCTAGGGGTTTTCGCCCCTAGCGAGGCCCGGCAGGGACTCCCAGAGGCCTCAAAGGCCCTGAGCTGGGCGCCACCACCTCCAGGCCTGAGGTCCCCGAACATGCCTCTTGCCCTCTGCAGGTTCCCCCAACCGCGGGAAGAGAGGCCCGGCCCGCGAGGCGTCCCCAGGAAGAAGGCTGGCTACAAAAACGTTCCCTTCGCAGCAACTACAAATACAGAATTCCTAGGAAGAAATTAATAATCTACCTAAAGAAAGGCACAAAGCTTTACTACGGACCATAAAGCTTAAAGTAAATGGAGAGACAAACCATATTCTTGGATGGGAAGATTATGAAGATACTGATTCTCCCCCAAATTAAAGCAAATCCAATGTAAATCCCAATAGGTTTTTACAAACGAGTAGCAAAACCATTTTAAAATTTGTCTTGAAAAACCAACACACAACAATAGTCAAGATCATTAAAAAAAAAAAAGTTATAATGATCAATAATTTTGATGTTTGTGTGTGTGTATCAGTGCTGGAAGGAAATATTGGTCAGTATATAAGGAGGAGAGGAACTTTCTGTGTGTACAAGCAAGGAATAAACCTAATAGAAAAGTTTGATAGATTTATGTATCAAAAGAGCCCATGAATGCAATAAAGAGGCAGATGTCCAAATGGAAAAATACCAATGACTTCTGATGGACACAGGTAATATTCTTAATATACAGAGGAGTCTTGTCTTTTTTATGAAGATCAACAGACAAATAGAAAACTGGGAAAGGACACCAGCAGGCTATTCAGAAAGAACTATTTAATAAACACATAGGAAAATATTCCAGACCTCCCAGTAATCAGAGAAGTGCAAGTTGAAACAACATGATGGCCGGGCGCAGGGGCTCACGCCTGTAATCCCAGCACTCCGGGAGGCTGAAGTGGAAGGATCACTTGGGGCCAGGAGTTCGAGCCCAGCCTGGGCAACATGCAGAAACCCCGTCTCTACAAAAAATATAAAAAACGCCAGGCATGGTGGCTCATGCCTGTAATCTAGCACTTTGGGAGGCCGAGGTGGGCAGATCACCCGAGGTCAGGAAATCGAGACCAGCCTGGCCAACATGGTGAAACCCTGCCTCTAGTGAAAATACAAAAATTAGCTGGGCGTGGTGGAGGCGGGCGCCTGTAATCTCAGCTACCCTGGAGGCTGAGGTAGGGGAATCGCTTGAACTCGGGAGGTGGAGGTTGCAGTGAGCCGAGATCGTGCCACTGCACTCCAGCCTGGGCGACAGAAGGAGATTTCGTCTCAAAAAACAAAAACAAACCAACAAAAATTAGCCAGGTGTGGTGGCATGCTCCTGTAGTCCCAGCTATTCAGGAGGCTGGAGTGGGAGGATTGGTTGAGCCCAGGAGGTCAAGGATGCAGTGAGCCAAGGTTGCACCACTGCGCTCCAGCCTGGGCCATAGAGCGACACCCTGTCTCAAAACAAAACAACACAACACCCCCACCCCCACCCCCGCCAAAAACCCATGACGCTCTCTTCTGCCTACCAAACAGGCAAATATTGACTAAAAAGATGGCCCCAGAACCTGGGAGATACCTTCCTCCAGCCAGTTTCTACCTCGCATCTCCCACGGTCGGGCTCGCTCCCAGACGCGGGCGACGCGCAGCGAAAACGCTGAGCAAAGCTCCTGCTGTCCTGGGGCCCACACTCCCGGGACAAAGGTGGGAACGCGGAGATGTGCGACAAAACAGATAGTGCGTCACAAACACACACTAGCGGGCAATGCGTGCTATAAAGAAAAATCACGCGGTAGGGGCAGAGGGTTGAGGCGGTTACCATTCGATGGGGAGGCGGGGGAAGGCAGGGGTGCGGGGGGATCCCAGACCTGGATGACGTCAGTCAACCACGCACAGGTGCGGGAAAGGATGTTCCCGGCTGCAGGGGCCAAAGCCTGTATGCAGGAGCGGGGCCAGTGTGTTCAAGAGATGGGAGGAGAGGTGGCAGAGGGGGAGGCCAGGGCGCCGGCCCCCTGGTAGAACAGGGTGTGGAGCCCCCTGGCCAGGCTTGGGGTTATTTCTGAATGACAGAGCAGGCCGGGGAGGGTGTTTGGCAGGGGCCTGGCAGGATTGATTTATGTTCTCAAGTGCGCCCACTGGCGGCTGCAGGAAGAACAGCCTTGGCGGGGGCGGTGGAGGCGCCAGGTGAGAGACCAGGTGAGATGGTCCCAACGAAAGGATGGCGTGGACCACGGTGGGAGACACGGGCCCATCTGGATAGACTTTGGAGGAAGAGCCTGGGGACTTACTGATAGATTCGGTGTAGGCTGTGAAACAAGGAGGGGAGACGAGGATGGTTTCAAGTTTGGGCCTGGGCTGCTGAGACACAGTTGTCCTGGCTGGAATGGAGAAGGCTGGAAGAGGGGCAGGTTTGGAAGAGAACGTCCTGTGATGGCAGGAATGTAAAGAGTCACAGCTTTTTAGAAGAGCAGATTGTCAATATTTGTCAAATATTTTGCGAGGTGCAGGCCATTTAAACCAGCTAACCCACTTGTAGCAATTTATCTTAGAAAAATAGCAGGCTAGGAAGCAAGGAAGCACATTGCGCATATAAATATCTTCAAGGCTGCTTTGCTTGCAAAAGCAAACATTTGGAAAAACAAATATTTTCCATCAAATAAAATACAGTGCATCAAAAGATAGAACCCTATACGTCCATTAAAATATAATCTGCCCTGGATGACATGGGGAGGTGATCAGAAAATTGGAGGTGAAAAACAGCAGATCAGAAAATTATACAATCTCACTTTTTATAAAATCAGCTTTGTAGGTGTGCGTATGTAGGTAGAGAAAACCTGGGAGAATACACTCTGATTGCACATTGAGCTGGATGACAGCATTTATCCTAGGAGAGTCTAATTATGGTCAAGGCAGATGTTATGGGCTGAATTGTGTTCCCCTCCACATTCATATGTTGATGCTGGGCATGATGGCTCACACCTATAATCCCAGCACTTTGGGAGGCCAAGGTAGGCAGATCACTTGAGGTCAGGAGTTTGAAACTAGCTTGGCCAACATGGTGAAACCCCGTCTCTACTAAAAATACAAAAATTAGTCAGGTGTGGTGGTGCACACCTGTAATCCCAGCTACTCGGGAGGCTGAGGCATGAGAATAGCTTGAACCCAAGAGGTAGAGGTTGCAGTGAGCCGAGATCACGCCACAGAACTTTGGGAGACAAAGCGAGACTCCATCACAAAGAAAACAAAGGAAAAAAAATGTATATGTTAAAGTCCTTACCCCAGTACCTCAGAATGTGTTGCAAATAGAGTGGTTACAGATGTCATTAGTTAAGGCGAGGTCATTAGGGTGGGCCCTATTCCAAGAGCCTGATGTCCTCATTAAAAGGGGAAATTTGGGTACAGACACACAGGGAGAACATGGTGAGAAAACAGAGGTGGAAATCAGGGCAATACCAAATACACACCAAAGAATGCCAAAGAGTACCAGTAAGCCAACAGGAGCTGGGAGAGAGGCAGGCAGCAGTTCTTCCTCACAGCCCCCAGAGGAAACCAACCCTGCTGGCACTTTGATCTTGCACTTCAGACCCTCCAGTGCTGAGAGACCATAAATGTTGTTGTTTGAGCCACTCCATTGGGGTACTTGATTATGGCAGCCTTAGCAAACCAATACAGCTGACTTGCTCTCTCATCTGAAATTTCCACACTACGTAATAAAACCTAAGTATTTTCCTTTTAAATAGAAAATTTAATTAGCGATTAAGTTATTTGGCATAATAACTTAATTGGGTAAAAACAACATTCAAATTTGTATTCCTGTTGATGGCATTTTCATTTCCTGAGCGGTATCCTGAAAAATTCAGGTAAAACAACGTCATTGTTTTAAAAAAATGTTTTAAATTGAAAAAAAAATATTCAACACCCTGCTGGCGAGGCTGTCAGAAGGAGGTAGCAGTAGTGGCAGTGCTGGTTGGTTTGACCGAGGAGACCTTTGTGAAGAGCAATGAAGATATCCATTGCAGTGTTGTTTATAACAGTGAAAAACTGGACGTAATCCAAACAACCAGCAGTTGAAAGTTCTCTGGGTTATAGCACCTCCCAGCTCTATGCCGTTTACCTCATTTAATCCTAATATTATTATTTAGCCATTATTACCTATGAAATAGATAATGTTTCCCCCAATTTGTAGACAGAAACATAATGAAGATGAGAAAAGGAGTTCATCTTCACTAGCAATGTTTTAAAGTTAGGAAAAGAACAGAACAACATGAATAGAAGAGAAAGAAATTACTGTCATTGTTTTAAATACAGAAATAATCAGAAAACAAAAAATATATATAATTGATACATCCAAAAGCTGGTTGTTTAAAAAAAAAAACATAATCAGCAAATGTCTGTCACTTCCACTTTTTTTGAATTAAAACAACAACAACAAAACTTTACAATATTGAGGTATATGTTCTTATGAAATTAAAGGACATGTTTCAAATGACTTCACTAACTCTTGATAAGAGTATGGTGTCACCAGTTCTTGCAAGCATGGCTGATGATAAATTGAAAAAAAATTCTGGAGAGGAATTTAGCAACTTTTATTAAAAAGCCTATTATATGGGGATGAAGATTTGTGCACAAAGATGTTTACGCAAGCTGGAACCCTTGAGCTCAAGTGGCCCTCCTACCTCAACCTCTAGATTAGCTGGGACTACAGACACGTGCCACCATGGCCAGCTAATTTTTTTATTTTTTATTTTTGTAAAGATGGGCTTCTCGCTATGTTGCCCAGGCTGGTCTCAAACTTCTGGTCTCAAGCAATCCTCCTACCACAGCCTCCCATAGGCTGGGATTAGAAAAGAAGCCACCTAAACTGGCCCTCTCTCAGCTCTTCAAGGGCACCTGCTTTCCTTGTCACAGAGCCCTCCTCCCGCATCTTGAAACTAGCAACACTGCGTCGGGTCTTTCATGTTTTTATTTTATTTTATTTTATTTTATTTTATTTTATTGAGATGGAGCCTGGCTCTGTCACACAGGTTGGAGTGCAGTGGCACGATCCTGGCTCACTGCAACCTCTCCCTCCCTGGTTCAAGCGATTCTCCTGCCTCAGCCTCCCAGGTAGCTGGGATTACTGGCACCCGCCACCATGCCAGGCTAATTTTTGTATTTTTGTAGAGGCGGGGTCATAAACTTAATTACATCTGCAAAGTTCTTTCATCATGTAAGGTAACAGGTTCCAGAAATTAGGATATGGATATCTTTGAGAGAAGGGGGAGGCATTCTGCCTTCCACAGAAGAAAATGTTGAAATTAAAGAGAAAAAAAAAAGCAGGATATTAATCAGGGTTTCTCAACCTTGGAGCTATTGACATTTTAGACTGGATAGTTCTTTGTCATGGGGCCCGTCCTGTGCATTACAGGGTGTTCAGCAGCAGCTCTGGCTT
Source organism: Macaca fascicularis (assembly GCF_037993035.2). Taxonomy (NCBI): domain Eukaryota; kingdom Metazoa; phylum Chordata; class Mammalia; order Primates; family Cercopithecidae; genus Macaca; species Macaca fascicularis. Next base: position 126,772,304 of record NC_088386.1, read on the forward strand.
CTACCCACTAAAGCCCAGCAACACACAACCCTCCAGTTGTGACAACTGAAAATATCTCTAAATGTCCTTGTTGAGGAAGGTAAAAATCGCCCCCAACTGGGAACACACACACACACACACACACACACACACACACACAGAGTGTGGTCCTGATTCTGTAAAAAACACAGCACACACACACACATACACACGCACATGCATGCATGCTCGTATATATGTAGAGTACAAACTATTGAAGAAAAATAAAGTGTTAATAGTGGTTATCATGGGTTTTGTCATAATAGTTGTTTTTTGTTCTTTATGCTTTTCTCTGCCTTTCAAGTTGGAATAGCTCTTACTTTTAAGCATTATTTTACAAAGCAATTTCGCCCCAAATAGATTTTCAAACATGAAATTTATGTTTTTATTCCTAGGAGAAATGCTGCTTGATAGCACTTTGCTGTTCTAATGTACTTTTGGATTTTTAAAATCTCTATTCATAACTAAGTGATTTTTTTCTTTTATTTGTCAGATTTTTGTGTCAGAATATATAATCTATGCTAAAATTAATTGAAGCATCAATAGAATTGGCAGTGCCTTTTGTTTGAAAGAACCATCCAGTTAAATGGTTGGGCTGTTCAGAGTTGTTTTTTGGAGATAATTGCTTGAGAACTTTTTTCAGTAGTTTCCTTGATTATAGGGTATTATCATTTTCACTTCTTCTTGAGTCCATTTTGGCCATTTATACTTTTTCATAAAACCACCCACATCAGGGCATTTATATTCATTAGCTAGGACTGTATAGAAAAATACCTCATAATTTGTCATATCCACTATATCTATAGTTTTATCTCTTATTTATTCATTATATTTTCCCAAGATTTGTCTCTTTCTATTGATTTTTTTCAGAAGAACTGCCTCTTCAACATGCTAATCAGTTCTTCGGATTTTCTATTTTCTCATTCATTTGTTTTCTTTCTTCTGTTTTTTGTTTGTTTGTTTTGTTTTGTTTGTTTTTTCTTTTTGATACAGAGTCTCACTCTGTCACCCAGGCTGGAGTGCAGTGGCATAGTCTTAGCTCACTGCAATCTCCGCCTCCCGGATACAAGCAATTCTCCTACCTCAGCCTCCCGTATAGCTAGGATTACAGGTGCCCACCACCATGCCTGGCTGGCTAATTTTTGTATTGGTTTTTTTTTTTTTTTTTTTGAGACGAAGTTTCATTCCTGTTGCCCAGGCTGAAGCACAATGGTGCGATCTCGGCTCACGACAACCTCCACCTCCCAGGTTCAAGCGATTCTCCTGCCTCAGCCTCCCAAGTAGCTGGGATTACAGGTGATGGCCACCACGCCCGGCTAATTTTTGTATATTTTGTAGAGACGGGGTTTCACTATGTTGACCAGGCTGGTCTCAAATCTTCTGTTTTCTTTAGGTTTCTTTTGTTGTTCCCCTGCTGGGTTTTTGGCTGTCAATACTTAAGTCATTTGCTTTATTTTTATTATTTTAATTATAAATTCTTATTTTTTAAACTATGGATTTTCTTTTCTTTTTTTCTTTTTTTTTTTTTTTTTTGAGACGGAGTTTTGCTCTTGTTGCCCAAGCTGGGGTGCAATGGTGCGATCTCAGCTGACTGCAGCCTTCACCTCCTGGGTCCAAGCAATTCTGCCTCAGCCTCCCAAGTAGCTGGGATTACAGGTGTGTGCCACCATGTCCAGCTATTTTTTTTTTGTATTTTTAGTAGAAATGGGGTTTCTCCATGTTAGCCATCTGGTCTTGAACTCCTGACCTCAGGTAATCTGTCCACCTTGGCCTCCCAAAGTGTTGGGATTACAGGCGTGAGCCACCGCACCCGGCTAAATTATGGATTTTAACAAGGATTGCTGAGTCCCATTACCCATTTCCCTTTCTTCTTTAGTAACAGAAACTGATTTAACTGAGCTCATTGCTACCTAGTTTAAAAGACTGCATTTCTCAATCTTTAGCTCTATAATTTTTCTAGTTTGCCATCTGCCCCTTTCTTTCTTTTTGCTTTTTTTTTTTTTTTTTTGGCAGAGTCTCATGCTGTCACCTAGGCTGGAGTGCAGTGGCACAGTCATGACTCACTGCAGCCTCTTTCTCCCAGGCTCAAGTGATGCTCCCACCTCAGCCTCCCAAGTAGCTGGGACTACAGGTGCACACTGCCATGCTCAGCTAATTTGTGTACTTTTTGTAGAGATGGGGGTTTGCCACATTGCCCAGGCTGGTCTTGAACTTCTGGGCTCCCGTTCTTCTGGCTCAGCCTCCCAAAGTGCTGGGATTACAGGTGTGAGCCACCGCATTTGACCCCTCTCTGTATTTCATTCATGACATTTTCAGATATGTAAATATATCAAATTTTCCATCATGATTTCTTTCCTGTAGAAAGTGCCTACTGTATATTCACCAATGTTTTCTTCTAGCACTGCTATTTCCATTACCGTGAAATCTTCAGTCATCACTACTTTTATTTTAAAATTCTTGGCAACTGCAAAGTATTGGCTTTTCAAAATAAATTTTAGCATGATTTTTCTACTTGTCCACAAAAGTATGTTAGGACTTCGATTGGATTTACTTTAGTTTGAGCAAGAATTGACATTTTCATAATCTTCCTATCCAGAAGCGTGGTTTGTCTTTTCACTTACGTAGCTTCTTCCCCACAGCAGAATTGTGCCTTCCTTTATATGGTTTATAAACTTGTTCCTAGGAATGCTACATTTGTAGTTGCTATTGTGATAGGGGTAATTTACCATCATCGTGCTTCCAGCTGCGCGTCGTAATGGTGTGTGTCCCCGCAGCTGGGTGGCTGGGGCTGTTTACAGACAGCCATTTTCGTAGAGTCCTTGCGGGTCAGCCTCCCCTTCCTGCAGTCCGGGTATCTGGAGAGAGAATCTCGTGTGAAGAGGCCGCTGGGAGTAGGAACTGGCAGGGAGAGAGATTCAGTCATGAAGGTTATCTCTCCAGAACCAATCACTAAACTACCTCTCTCCAAAGAAGCTCTTTCCACCAAAGAATTTCAGCACCACATCTAGCTCTGTGGCTCACCCTGAGACCCATGTGCAGCAGGATAATCAATGAAAGGTCTAACAGAAGCTTCTAAGCTGATAATGAAGGACTCTGTTCCTCCTTCTGCAAGCCACACCTATTACCCATGGTGGCTCCTGTGTGAAACCCGACCTACCATTATGAAAATCTCACCTCCTTGTCTGTGAAGAAAACATTAAAAATGAGTCTGGGGACTAGGCACAGTGGTTCACCCCTGTAATCCCAGCACTTTGGAAGGCCGAGGCAGGCGGATTGCTTGAGGCCAGGAGTTCGAGACCAGCCTAGCCAACATGGTGACACCCCGTCTCTACTAAAAATACAAAAATATTAGCCAGGGATGGTGGCGCACACCTGTATTCCCAGCTACTCCGGAGACTGAGGGCAAGAATAGCTTGAACCTGGGAGATGGAAGTTGCAATGAGCTAAGATTGTACCACTGCACTCCAGCCTGGGCAACGGAGTGAGACTTGATCCAAAAAAAAAAAAAAGAAAAGAAAAAGAAAATAAGATTCTGAAGGCCAGGTGCGGTGGTTCATGTCTGTAGTCCCAGTACTTTGGAGGCTGAGGCAGGTGGATCATTTAAGCCCAGGGGTTAGAGACCAGCCTGGGCAACATGGCAAAACCCTATCTCTAAAAAAAGAAAACAGTAAGACTAAGTTCCCAGATAGGTATGTAACAGCAGTGAGGTGCACATACATTCACTGAGGACACGTGCCAGGATGTTTGTAAGCAGCACTGTTTGTTACAGCCCCAAACTGGAAACAATCCAAATATCTATCCACAGTGGAATGGATAAACAAATTGTAGTACACGAAAGAATACCTACAATCATGAGAATGAACCAACTGCCAATATATTTTCAACACAGACTCTCGCAACCATAGTGTTAAGGATGCCAGACAGAGAAGACAGCACATAGCGTGAGATTCATGAATGTGAAGTTTTAGAAAATAGAGAAAGCTCCTAAATGAACAGGAAATTAGGATAGTGGTTACTCATGGGTAAGAAGTGGTGATGGGAAGAGGAATGAGGGGCCATCAGTGGATCTGTTAATGTTCTGGCTCTCAACCTGGGTACCTTGTTACATCAGCCCTAGGAAACTATTAGAAAAGGCATCTATGAAAAACTTGCCACTAAATTACATTCCTAGTGAAACAGCAAACACTTTCTCTCTAGGATCAGAAACAAGGTGAGGCTGTTCACCATCATCACATCTATACCACATTGTACTGGAGCCCTTACTTGTAAGCCAAGAGAAAGAAAAGGCATAAAGTTTGAGGAAAAGAGGTAAAACTGTCTTTATTCTCAGATGATGCGATTATGTATATGGAAAACCCAAGGAACCTATTTAAAATACCATGACTAGAAAATGAATATATACAGTTTGTAAAGAATACAAGGTCGGCTGGGTGTGGTGGCTCATGCCTGTAATACCAGCACTTTGGGAGGCTGAGGCGGGTGGATCAGGAGGTCAGGAGATCGAGACCATCCTGGCTAACACAGTGAAACCCTGTCTCTACTAAAACTACAAAAAATTAGCCAGGCGTGGTGGTGGGCACCTGTAGTCCCAGCTACTTGGGAGGCTGAGGCAGGAGAATGGCATGAACCTGGGAGGTGGAGCTTGCAGTGAGCCGAGAACGTGCCGCTGCACTCTAGCCTGGGCTACAGAGCGAGACTCTGTCTAAAAAAAAAAAAAAAAAAAAAAAAGAGAGAGAATACAAGGTCAATTTTCCAAATTCCATTGTATGTCTATACATTACTAATAAAGAATTATAAAATGAAACAAATAAATGCAATAGCATCAAAAACATAAAATGCTTGGACATAAATTGAACAAAAGATGTTCAAGACCTCTATACTCTCTATACTAAAAAGAACACATTAGTAAGAGGAATTAAACAAATGGAGAAATACACCATGTTCATGGATTTGAAATCAGAATAGTTGAGATATCATTTTCCCCAAAAGTGGTTTATAGATTTAACATAAGCCCAATTAATACCAACAGGTTTTCTTTTGTAGAAATTGATAAACCAATTCAAATGGTTATTTGTGTATTCAAAGGATCTAGAAAAGCTAAACAGCCTTGAAAAAGCCAGAGTACTCATACTGTCTGATTGTAATACTTATTAGAAATCTAAAGCAATCAAGATAGTGTGAAATTGGCACAAGGATAGAAAAAAATAAACTAATGTAACAGAACAAAGAGTCTAGAAATAAATCCATTAAACGTTGTCAATTGGTTTTTGACAAAGATGCCAAAACAATTAAATGAGAAAAGCAAAGTTTTTTAAACAAATAGTGCTGGGACACCTGTATAACCATATGGAAAAGAAATAAACCTCAACCCCTACCTCACACCTTACATTAAAAAATCAGTTAAAAGTGGATCACAGACCTATATATGAAACCTAAAACTAAAAGACTTTTGAAAGAAAGAATATGAGAATATATTCAAAATTTGAACATGGGTGTTTAAAGAAATTTTAGACAGGACATTAAAAGCACTAACAATAAAATTAAAATTTATACATTGAGCTTGATCAAAATTATAAATTTCTACTCATGAACAGACAAAATTTTTAAGTGAAATACCACAGTCTGAAAGGAAATATTCACAATGAATATACATGACAAAAGACTTGTATCCACAATATAAAATGAATTCTTAATAACCAATAATTAAAAGACAATCTAAATGACCAAAAGACCTGAGCAGACACTTCACAAAAGAAGATATACAAATGGCCAATACCACATAAAAAGATGTTCAGCATCATTAGTCATCAGAAATATACAAATTAAAACCACAATAAAATAAAATTTTACTAAATAGAATTGCTAAAATTAAAATGACTGACAGCACCAAATATTGGTAAGGTTGTGGAGCAACTGAAACTCTCATACATTGCTGGTGGGAGTGTAAAAGCACAGATACGTTGGCAGGGCTGTACCGAGATGGGGAGAGAGTCATGTGAATGGTCTGTCCAGATCAGGCAATAAGGGAGTGCAATTTCTGCACAGAATTTAAAAATGATAATAAAACTAACTAAAAATTGACCTACTTTACATTATCACAATGCATTCACATTTCTAAACAATGTCAGTGATAAAATATGTCTATCTTGTAGGGTGGGCCATTTCTACCTCATCCTCACTGATGCTATTTACTCAAGAGAAATTAAAACAAAAATACATGTGAACAAAAGTCCATAGCAATTTTATAGTGGAAGACTGAAGGCAACCCAAATGTCCATGCCAGGAGAATGGATAAACAAGTTGTAATGTATTTTTAAAATGGAATATTACTCAGCAAGTAAAAAGAACAAACTATTGTGGATGACCTCATAAATATATTCAGTGAAACTAGACACAAAAGAATACATGTTGCACAGTATATGAAATTCACGAACATGGCCAGGCATGGTGGCTCACACCTGTAATCCCAGCACTTTGGGAGGCCAAGGTGGGTGGATCACCTGAGGTCAGGAGTTCAAGACCAGCCTGACCAACATGGTGAAACCCCGTCCCTACTAAAAACCTCCTTTAAAAAAATTAGCCAGGTATGGTGGCGCACACCTGTAGTCTCAGCTACTCAGGAGACTGAGGCAGGAGAATTGCTTGAACCCAGGAGGAGGAGGTTGCAGTGAGCCAAGATGGTGCCACTGCACTCCAGCCTGGGTGACAGAACAAGACTCCGTCTCAAAAAAAAAAAAAAAAAAAAAAAAAAGAAAAGAAAAGAAATTAAAGAACAGATAAAACTTAATCTATAGTGATGGAAACCAGAACAGTGGTTGCCAGTGGTGGTGGGGATTTACTGGAAAAGAATGGGAAGAAACTTTCTTGAATTATGGAAATATTCTATATCTTGACTGGTTTGTTGGATACATGAATATATATCTTTGTAAAATAGTTTTAAATTTTACCTAATTTTTTAAAAAATTATCTTCAACACTTAGTTCTCAGCTAGCTCCTCAGTGGAAAAGAGGGGCCTCTGAGGGGAGCAGGTGGAGGCAGGGGAGGTGGAGCTAAAGATAGACACTGCTCTTGTCAGAAGAACAGGATCTCAAACTCATCCAGTCCCTTACTCAGAGCACGTGATTGATGGAGCACACTTCTCCTTGAGAAGAACTCTGAGGGCAATGGGCAACCCTTGTCTGAGCCCCTTACGTTTCCAGAAAGCTAATCTACTGACCCTCTATGGAGTCATTACAACCATAAGTCTTAAATAACCAGTGCTTTAAATTGTGATAAACTAGATATCTTTGCAAACAACATTCAACTTCTAAATTTTGAGAAAGAGGCAAATACATGTAAAAGTTCACATTTCTGATTTTATTTTAACTAGAGATGGGGATCTCGCTATGTTGCCCAGGATGATCTTGAACTCCTGGGCTCAAGCAATCTGCCCACCTTGGCCTCCCAAAGTGCTAGGATTACAGGCAGGAGCCACCATGCACAGCCTGGGATTTTCTTTTCTTTTCTTTTCTTTTCTTTTTAATTTTATTTATTTATTTATTTATTTTTTGAGATGGAGTCTCGCTCTGTCGCCCAGGCTGGGGCGCAGTGGCCAGATCTCAGCTCACTGCAAGCTCTGCCTTCCGGGTTTACGCCATTCTCCTGCCTCAGCCTCCCGAGTAGCTGGGACTACAGGCGCCTGCCACCTTGCCTGGCTAGTTTTTTGTATTTTTTAGTAGAGACAGGGTTTCACCGTGTTAGCCAGGATGGTCTCGATCTCCTGACCTCGTGATCCGCCCGTCTCGGCCTCCCAAAGTGCTGGGATTACAGCCTTGAGCCACTGCACCCGGCCTGGGATTTTATTTTCAAAATGAACTGTTGCAGGATTGATTCCAACAGCCCTTCCCGCTAAGGCCAATCACACCGAAGTTGATGAGGGAAGGGAAGAGTTAGTGGAGAGGGCTCAGCCAAGAGGCTCAAAATCAGCACAAGGAAGATGAGGACTGAAAAGCAGGTTGGAGATTTCAGCCAGGTGGAGGTGGAGGAATAGAAGCCAGATTGAGCTAGGATGAGTGTGGGGAGTGATAAGGAACTGGAGACCAAATTTTCAAGAAGTTTGGCTAAGAAGAAAATAAGATAAACAGGGTATCCAGTGGAGGAGGATGTGGGGTCAAAGAAGCGGTTTGTTTTTGTTTTAAGGCTAATATAAGCATGTTTCAGAGCTGACAGGAAGAGCTGGAAAGTTAGGAGGCGGGGACTGATTGACGTCTCAGGTGTCTGATATGAGGGGAGGGGTGGAATCCTCACCTAGAGAGTGGCTGGAGAGAAAAGACAGACGCCTCTTCCACGGAGAGTGGCAGGAGGAGCACGTGGGCAGAAGGGCAGCTGCGGATGGGGGCAGATGTGCTGGCAGGCAGGAGGACGTTCTTATGTTGATAGACATAAGCCATCTAAAGCCACGGCTTCCAGATTCTCAGTGAAGAAAGTCAAGCTCAGCTGCTGAGAGGAGCGCGGCAGTCTGGAAAGGGCAGGAGGTGGCTGACTAGAGAAGTCCGACTAGAGAAGTCAGAGGTGTCCCACCCCGAAGCTCCAAGGGGACCGCTTTACATGGCTGCCCCAAGAGGAGGCAGCACGGTGGTCCCAAGGGGCATGATGGCACCACTTTCACCAACAGAACTTAGCAGTCCCTGAGCAGAACCTGGAACCAGAGAGGGGAGCAGGAGAAGCTTTGCCACTTGGGTAAGATGCAAGAACAGAACAAAGAGGATTCAGGTGCTGGCAAGAATGACTGTCAGACTGAGCCGAGGGCTCCTAGCCCAGAGTCACTCTCCTCACTCCCAGGGCAGACTCTCATTTCCCTGTCACTTGTCCACACCCTGTGTCTTTCCAGTTCCCACCCAAATCTCCTGTCTTGCATGGAGCCTGGGCTGCACCACGACCCCACTCACTCTGCTGTCCTTCCCTGAGTCCACAAAACTCAGTATGCGACATGGACCTCCCACTGCCTCCTGGCGCCCCTTGGATTATTGACTGGCTATACTGTACTCCATCAAATCTAAGATGCTATCACTTGTGAGAGACGTTACTTAATCACTGCCAATTATAATTGTAAAAGATATCTTGATTCCCAAGATGTTAAAATGTGAAGAAACGTGTTTCTTAGAATCCATGGAATATGGATTCTTGAGCATCTACCAGAGCAGTGGCTCTGAGCAGGTGATCTGCAGAGCATGGTGGTCCCCAAGACCCGTTCAGGGGGGTCTCCAAGGTCAAAACTGTTTTTTGCAACAATGTAAGATGTTATTTGCCCTTTTCACCTTCATTCTCTCATGCATGCAGTGGACATTTCCAGAGACTACATGTGTAATGACATAGCTTTGATGCCCAATGGAATATATGTATTCTTGTGTCTTAAAACTTCCCGAGTTTTAGTTTCTAATATGGTAAATGTTGATAGATATAAGCCACCTAAACAAAAGCTCTTGGGGTCCTGAAACCAAAAAATTTAGGAATCACCGCACTAGGTTGTACGCCTGGCACTTGGCCAGCACTGAGCCCATGGTCAAGGGTAAGGAGAGGCCTGAAGAGTGCTGAAGGTGCAAAGGAAAGAGACTTATCCCAGCCAATCCAGGAAGGCCTTCCAGGGGAAGGGGAGTACTCGTCTGCCAGTCTCAGGCATGCAGATGCTTCACCCAGGTGGCCCTGTCTTGCTGACCAGAGATTTGTGCCAAACCAGCTTGGCGACTCTGGGTTTAGTCATGCTACTTTCTATCACTATTAACATGAGGCTAATGTGTAGGTCACAGAGGCTGTGACGAAAATTAAACAATAGAATGCACGTGAAAGAATGCCACACATACAAGATTTCACGTGACCACATCTTTGGTGGCTGGGTTGTGTCTGGGGCATCTCTGTTTTCTGCCACAGAGCTTAACACAATGCATGGCACACAGAAGTGCTTGGAAAGCACTGAGTGAAGGAATGCTTGTTGGGGATGTGGCCTAAGCAAGGCGTGGAGCTTGCCTTCTCCAAACACCAGGGTTCACATCGGATCTGGAGCAGGTGATGAGCAGTAGCCCATACCACCTTCCTCTCTGGCTCTGGGCCAAACCAGATTCCTCCTGTCTCCTCCAAACCATCTGTCTTCTTCCACCTCCCCATTCCCTCCCCTAGTTCCCCAGGCTGGTGGCCTTAGCATCAGTTAGACTTTCTTCTTTCTCCACCTGTCTGTCCTCAAGGCTGCTAGGTTCATCCAAGATCTGAGCCAAGATGTCCGGGTCTGGGACATGGGCGCTAAGGGCCCAAGGCAGCTGCAAAAGACCTGAAAGGTAAGAAGAGAGATCAGTGGAGGACCCTGGACTGTCCTCAAGAAGCTGGCGGACTCCCCTGCCCTCCACTGGCAGCCCAACAGCAGAACCAAAGCGGACAATTCAGCATAACTTGTGTGTGTTGCTGGGCGCTGTCCCTGGCCCAGTCTGTACCAGGAACAAAGAGGAAAGATTCAGGGCGTTAGTGCCAAGAGCAGCCATCCCAGCAACAGAAGCCCCTGCCTCCCCAGTACCCGTGATACTTTGCAGAAGCAGAGTCTTGAGTGGAATCCGAGCCTCTGATACCCGCCCTGGGGGTCTTCCCACCACTCTCGCCAGGGTCCTCCTGGATGAATGAGACAAGGGCAGTTCAGGAGGTCACCCAATAACTGAGGTCGCAGCAACACAAAGGAGTCAGGGAGCAGGAGCGGCCTTCCCTTCTCCACTCCTGGCGGCTCCAGCGTGCACCCCAGGGCGCCCCAGGAAGGTTTTGCAGGAATAAAGAATGAAGGCAGAAGCAAGATGGAGAATGAAGGAGGCGTGGATGGCTTCAGAAGGCAAGACGGAGGCAGCAGGCGCCTGCCTCAAAGTCTCCTCCCTGAGCCAAGGACAGGTCGGAGGAGGGGGGCGTGCGGGTAGGTACAGCGGAGGCTCCAGCGTTTCTAAAGGGGAAGATCTGAAGTGGGGCAGGAGAGACGCGGGAGTTGTCTGGAAGCTGCATTTGCCTGGCAAACACTGGGTTAACAAAGACTTGAGTTGCGGGCGATGCTGGCCCTGGAGAGGGAACGCGAAGGGATTATGCTACAGAGAACGGATTCGAGCGTGACGCCTGAATGAATGAGTGAGCGAGTGAGTGAGTGAGTGACTGTGCGAGCGAGCGGCAGAGGGAACTCCGACCCGTCCCAGGTGCGGAGCCGCGCGCCCGGCAGGGGTCACTGCGGGCCCCGCGGGTGGGAAGGGGGCGCAGGCGCGGCGGGCGCCGGGGCCCTCCCGCCGGGACGGGGCGGGGAGGGCTGGGGGTGGGGTTAGAGAGAGGGACGCGAGCGGGATCCAAACTTCCGGTGCCTGCAGAGCTCGGAGCGGCGGAGGCACAGACCGAGGCTGCACCGGCAGAGGCTGCAGGGCGGACGCGCGGGCCGGCGCAGCCATGGTGAAGATTAGCTTCCAGCCCGCCGTGGCTGGCGTCAAGGGCGACAAGGCTGACAAGGCGTCGGCGTCGGCCCCGGCGCCGGCCTCGGCCACCGAGATCCTGCTGACGCCGGCTAGGGTGAGAGGGTCTGGGGCTCAGGCGGGGGGGCGGGGGGGCGGGGGACCCAGGCGCGCCCCGTCGGCTCTGGGGACTGCCCGAGGCGCATCAGGGCCCCAGTGCCCGGGGTGGAGCAGGGTTGGGTAGTCTCGAATGATTGCTTATCCTAGAGTGAGGAGGGGGCTTGAGTCCCGTACTAAGGCGGCAGCCAAAAGCCGAAGTCCCAAGAGTAGGAGGAGTCTGGTTCTGGTCCTCAGGTGGAGAAGCGCTCGAGGTCTCTTCCAAAAGTGGGGGCCCCTCGCCGCCTGATAGAGGGAGGGGGCTGGTCCGACGAAGTTCAAGGAATGTTGGTGGGGGGTACGCGTCTGGTTCCAATCAACTGGGAAAGCCGCGAGTCGAGTCCCCAGGTGGGGGATGGGAGGAGGGTTAGACGTAGTTTTTCCAAAGTAGGGAGGTGGGACCTGATTGGCTGGGGAATTGGGGGTAGGGGGGTCTGGTACCAACAAAGAGGGTGGGGCCGTTGATTTCCTCCCAAATTGGGGGCTGCGGGGGACAGAGGATGTGCTGCTTGGCCTGCACCGGAATTGACAAACCAGAAAGTGATGGAATGGAAATCAGCCAGAACCGACGGGGCCGAGCTTCTGGACGTCGGGGGTCTGAGGCCGGGCGCCCCCTTCCCACCCCACGCCCTGCCGTCTGGGCCTCCCTGCTCCTCTCTCGTTTCTCCATTCCCAGCCTCTCGCTGGGCTGTCCCCCGACCCCACGGGGAGGGTTCCCAACTGCCCCAGTGCCCTCGAATCCTGGGACCCCGGGCTCTGTGTGCGCCCCCGCCGCCCCCCATCCCCACCCCACCCCCACCCCAGCTTCCTCCGCCTTCCCTCTGGCCTGGGGGAGAGAAGGCATTTCCGCTGTGGAAAACTGTCTGAGCTGCGTGCCTTGTGTCCGGGAAGGGCCCCCAGGGGGCAGAACGCGTGGCGGGCAGGGACAGGGAGGGAGGGAGAGCTGGCCCAGCCAGGTTTTATTGTGCCCGGCAAAGGTATCTACGTGGGCGCCGCCCCCAGCGGTCTTGTGGCGCACCAAGCCCATGTCCTGCCCGCCTCCCCACCCCACACTGAGGCAGGACTGAGAAAGTCTTTGTCCACTGCTTCCCCCTTCCTGCTGCAGGCTTCCGAAGAGTCTCCCTGAACGCCTAGCCCCCTCCCCAGGTTTTGTGGCTCAGATTCAGTCTTGCCTGGGGCATTAAGGGGCCTGCAGAGGATGACCTGGACCCTGGAGGAGGGGGCACTGGAGAGGGCCATCAGAGTTGGGTGTCAGCCTGGGCAGAGACCCTGAGTGAGGAATGCCAGAAGACTGAGAAACCCCTGCCCTTTTATGGTGGTGGCTGCAGCAACCAGTGGCTCAGAGCCACAAGATTCAACAACCACCTAGGCCAGGTTGGGAGTTGCTGTGCACCCCATCAGAGCAGCTCCCCCCTTCATCTGAAGCTTAGGTGGAGGGGAGGCTCCATATTTGAAGAAGATGGTTCTGCAGCTTTAAAAGTTTGCAAGGGGTTCTTCAAGCTTTGTTTTCTTTGGAAAGGAAGCTGCCCTCCACTCAGCCTGGGAAGGGACAGTGATGGGGGCAGGAGGCAGCACGCTTGCCCATCTCTTTTCCTAGCCATCTCTTCCTGGAGATATTTGAGGAGGGAGGACCAGGTCAGACAGTGGGAGGGTGTCATTCCAACTCCATCAGAAGGTCCCCCAGATTTTGCAGGAGCGGCACATTCTCCAGCCGCAGCCTGCTGATGGCATGGGGTTGGGCGGTCTGACAGAGACCTGCGTCTCCGGGCATAACTGACATCCTAGCTTCTGGCTTCTCATCAGGCTCTGAAATTGAGCGTCGTTTCTTCCCCCTCACCCAGCATGAAATGGAAATATCAACATCTTCCTGCGTGCTCTTTGTAATGGCCTTGAGCCTGCTGAGTACCTCCTCCCCAAAACTTTGTTAGTCGGACAGGGTCCCCTCCCTCTCTAATTGGCAAGGGGGAGCTTGGAGTATGCGATCTGGGGAAAGAATTTGAATCCTAGCACCTTTAGGACAGAACTGCATGTTAGTAAACTTTCACAGCTTCCCGAGGCCCTGGCAGGGTGCAAAGGGACTTGAGGTGTTGCACGTTGGCTCTGCCCATCACCTGCTAGATTTGGAGCCTTGGAAACAGTTCACTTCTGCGGGCCTCCTGTTGCCCCACTTGGCCAGTGGGCACATTTCCTCCTCACCCAGTTTCTGGCAAGGAGCCAGGCCTCCTCTCCTGCCCCCAGCAATGAGCAGGCAGGAGGCCCATTTCTCAGCTGTGGCTCAGCGAGCTGAAAGCGATGGCAGCCAGGAGGCTGCTTTCTCAGGGCAGGGCCTGTAGATTTTGTCCCATGCTGTTGGGGATGCCCGGGAGATTATTAAAACATTTCTTCTGGCTGGCAGTGACCCCAGAACCCTCCTTGGTGTCTGAACTGGACTCCAAAACAAGATTTATTTTATTTTGTCTATTTTTTTGTTATTATTTATTATTATTATTATTATTTTGAGACAGAGTCTCACTCTGTCACCCAGGCTGGGGTTCAGTGGCATGATCTTAGCTCATTGCAACCTTCACTTCCAGGTTAAGTGATTCTCCTGCCTCAGCCTCCCAAGTAGCTGGGATTACAGGCACCTGCCACCATGCCCGACTAATTTTTGTATTTTAGTAGAGACGGGGTTTCACCATGTTGGCCAGACTGGTCTCAAACTCCTGACCTCAGGTGATCTTCCCACCTCAGCCTCCCCAAAGTGTTGGAATTACAGGCATCAGCCCCCGCGCCCTGCCCAAAACAAGATTTAAAAAGTGATCCCTGGGAGGAGCACTCAGTGATTGTGTGTTGGGGCAGTTCTTGACCTGTGTCCAGGCCCGGAGTGAGGGCGGGGTGGGGGCAGGGTGAGGCGGCAGGAGCACCCTCTCGGTGGGCACTGCCCTTGCTTCTGAGCAAAAACTGCAACACAAGGAGGATTTTGTCTGTGGACCTGAGGCTGGAAGGAAGTGCCTCGGTGGGCCAGGGAGGGATGGGGGTGGGGGCCAGCTGGGCTTCCAGCTGCCCAGCCTCCCCACGTGGTGTTTTGACTCTGAGATAATGAGGAGCCTGCGCTGATGGGCCGCTGGAATACTGCCAGCTTGGGAAGTGGGCTGGACCGGAAGCACCCCGTGGGGCAGCAAAGCACCCCCTCACAGCACCAACTGGATCTCTCTTCCCCTTTGGGGGCCCACTAGCTGGCCGTGCCCCTCTTAGCCCACCCCTTCTCCCCACACCCTGCCTGTGCCTGCATTCACACACACACACACACACACACACATGCATGCACAAATATGGGCATGTAGAGGCTCAGGAGCTGGGGGCTGCAAGGGGAGAAAAACAAGTTAAATACAATCATCTTCTTTCCTCTGTAATTTTCTCCTTGGCATTTGCCTTTGATTAATGGTCCTGTGTCACCCCCTCCCCAGCCTGCATACCTGGGGATCAGATTTCACTTTCCTTGTGTGTCCTGGCCTCAAGCCCTTGGCAGAAGGAGCTGGGTCTCCTGGAGTGGTTGGGGGAGGGTCCCGTGCCAGCCAGGAGGGCAAATCTGGCCAGCTTGGAGCCCTATTCCAGTGTCCTGATGCCCACTGGCCAAGAGGGCCTGGCCCGAAAGGACCTTGTGAAGCGGTGGCCCTGCTCCGTCAGGTCCTTCCCTGTGGCAGCGTGGGGACTTTCAGGGCTGTCGTCCATTCCTGGGATTTGGCACCCCGGCAGGCCCCACGGTGGCTTTTCTGCTTTCCTGCTGCTTCTCTCTCCATTCCCTCATTTCTGCCCGCTTCTCTCAGCAGTCCTTGCATGTTTCAAGACCGTCAGCAGATTGCCAGTGAGGATGACTTTCTCTTAGTGTGGAGAAAAAATGTTTATGGTGAAAACACAGAGGCATAACCTGGCCAGCCCCTCTATCCCCTACCCCACTCTCTCCCAGGTTCCCCTCCCCAGGAGGGCTCTTCCGGCAGTGCGCTTTTGTTCTCTGGAGGTGCCTTGACTATCAGGGATGGAAGAGAAGAGGGACTTCACCTGGCCCAGCCAAGCTGAGAGCGCATCTGCGCAGATGCTGCCCATGGGGCCTGCGGTCTTGAATGGAGGACAGGAGAGTGACTGGGGACCCCCGACCCTGTTGGCAGATGGCATCTGTGCCTCTGGACCACTGGGCTCTGTGTGCTCAGGTGGACAATGTTTGGCCACTCTCCTCTCCCCCAGCTAGGCTCTGTCCTGAACCATACAAAACACACACGCTTGATGGGTGCCCTGGCCTCTGTGGTCTGGAGCCTGCGAGAGAAAGCTGCTGAGGACCAGGAGAGATGTGGTGCGATGAGACCGCCCCCCTAACCCCCATCTTCCCTGTTCTCAGCCTGGGCCTCAGGAGCGTTTCTGGCTGCCGAACCCCTCCAGGCAGGCTGCAATCTGCAATCATAGTTGCAGTTAATTTGGACATTGTTACTAGGGGCCAGGCCGGGAAGCGCTCCCCTCCAGCCTTGGGGGTCTACCGAGTGAATGCTACAGTTGACTGATTTCCCCCTGACCATTTTGGCCCTGGTTTTGGTAAATCATTTAATGAGTGCCCCCGTGGTCTCAGTTCAAACTATCAGGGAGAGGCCCAGGCCTCTCTCAGGTCCCTGGACTTCTGGCTCATGCGCCCTTCACTCCGAGAGCTCTGTTGCCTTGGAAACAATACGCAATATTTTTCTACTTTCTAAATGGGAGCCCCCGTCCCCAGATGCCTCGCTGTAACTGCTTCCTGTGGGGAGCAACATGTTTCTGAGTCGACAGCATGATAGGTGGAGCACCTGGGGTCTCAGGAAGGCGGGCCATTCGGCCATCTTTCTAGTGACCTGGGCATCAGGGATCCCGAGGGGCCAGGGCTCTGGGTTGAGCCCAGGCTCCCTGATGCCCCACTGTCCCCAGACAGGTGTAAATACCCTGAGATCACAGGCTGCTTTGAGGGCCAAAGGGACAGTGAGGGTTCCAGGGCTTTGGAGTTTGAGCCTCGGTGTTGATTGGGCACAGTAGGCAGAGGCAGCACTGGGGCGGGATTTAGGGGTTCTCCCTCTGTGTGGGGCTTTATGGAGGAAATGCCTTTGCCTCCAAGCAGGGACATCTGTGCTTTCCCGTCTGCTTCCTGGTAGCCTGGAATGCTCCCTTCTGCACTTCTGCTCACGATGGTGCCTCTGGGGGCTTGGCTCTGCAGGTTGGAGGGGAGCTGGGAGGGTGGCAGGGTGGCTGAGCCCTGCTGTGTGCTGGGAGGTATCAGCAGGGCCGTGAAAGAGGAGTACCCACCGCCAGTCTAGGTAAGGTGGGGGATCCCCAGCCTTCACAGTGAGGGGTCTTGGCAGGAGCCCCTGCCCTTCTCAGCCACACCTGCCACTGCTGCTCTTCAGCTGGGGCCATGGAAGCCTCACCTCCTCCCTGCTCTGCCTTCTCCAACCTCCCTCTCTGGGGCCTCTGAGCCCGGCCCCTCCCCCAGCACAGGGAGACATGGGAGCCAGTTCTGCAGCCCAGCGGAAAGGCGGAAAGGTGGACAGGCAGGCGAAAGGCGGAAAGGCGAGGCTGCCCTTTGCTATGAAGCTAGCAGGCCTCACCTTGTCGGTGAATTTGACTTGTGGAACAGGCCCTCGGGCTCTCACATGTAGCACTTTGACTTTTTTTTTTTTTTTTTTTTCCTTTTCTGCCTTTCCGGTTGTTAGCAATCTCACAAGCTAGCTTCTTTGGTTTTCCAGAATGCAGAAGCAAAAGTCTGGCCACAGTGCAACCTCAACAGCTGTCCACGGAGGCAGCCCTAAAAAGGAAAGGCTCGGCTGATAAAGATCTGCTATTTTTATCTAGTACTTTATCCTTTACAAAGGGCTTTTAGGTTCTTTGTCTGGTTTAATCCCAGCAAAACCCCTGTCACGCAGAGTCTGCTCACATTTTGCATGGGAGACCCGAGGAGGGGGAGGTTGCAGCGCCCCCCTGGGCCTGTAGCCCCACTTGACCCCTAAATACAATCTGCGCCTGGTGTATGTTGTGTCCTAAGGGCAGGATTCGCAGCTGCTGTAGGCAGCCTGGCCTGTGTCAAGGTCAGCCACCTTTCCTTAAGACCTGCTCAGGAGCGCCAGAAGGGCAGGAGGGCATCCCGGGCGCCTGGTTTGCAAGAGCTCCTGGGTGGCTTGATCCCTGGGAGATGCCAGCAGAATGTGGCACCCCCGTCTCTTGCAGCTCCCAGGAGTCCATTGGAAAATCGGAGCCCTTTAGTCCCCACCCCCTCTGGCCAGCAGCTGTCCCTGAGGGCCCTGTGTACTGTGGCCATGCCCGCCACTTGCTGGTGACCTTAGTTAGTGACCCTGGCTGCTGAGGACATGACAGTGGGTGGGTGGTCCATATGATCACGGGGCCGCTAAAGCGGGGCAAGGTGGGGACAGGCCCCAGGCCTCCTCATGGGCCAGGCAGTGAGGGCAGTGGTTTGACCTCCCACACCCTCCAGGCAGGCTCCCTTGCGGGCAGACTTGAGGGTCAGGGTGCAGGACAGGCAGGGGCACCCCATGGTGAGGATGCTGGGGGCCGGCTGACCTGCTCATGCATGTCCCCAGTGAAGGGAGGGTCCTCCAGACGTTTTCTGTTCTTTTCCAAAG
This sequence comes from Macaca fascicularis, assembly GCF_037993035.2. Lineage (NCBI taxonomy): Eukaryota > Metazoa > Chordata > Mammalia > Primates > Cercopithecidae > Macaca > Macaca fascicularis. Next base: position 126,790,542 of record NC_088386.1, read on the forward strand.
CAGGGCAGGTCAGACCCTCAGCTCCCCAGGGCCCAGGCCCCACACTCCCCTGTGCTCTAAAAGGGTGGGAGGTGAAACCTGAGGAGCACAGCAGGAGCCCCCAGGGCAGGACCCGTGTGCTGTGCTAAGAGATAGGGCCTGTCCTGAGTCACTTAGGCCTGAACCACACCCCCTCCAGGGGGAAGGGAGAAAGGAAATCTGTTCCCATCCCAGAACGTCTGGCTGGAAAGGGCCTGAGAGGTCACTTGGTCTGACCTGCTCATTTTGCAGATGGGGAAGCTGAGGCCCAGAAAGTGCTAAGCAGGCAGGTAGTGGCAGAGCCAGAATGGGAAGCTTCAGGCTCTGGGGCTAGATCCCCTCCCCTCCCCTATACTGCGGCAGTCTGCAGGAACTGACCTCTAACCTCGCTCTTGGCCGTATCTGGACACCATGGAGGAGGGATTAAATGGTGAACATTGGAGGCAGAGACTGGCCCTGGGGCTTTTGCAATATCTCCAAGGGTGAGCAAGGGGCCAGGGGAAGGCATGGGAGGTGGAGAGGAGAACAAACAGCAAATTGACCAAGCTCACCTGGCTGGCCCTTGGTCAGTGCTCTGGGTAAAGCAGTTTTATTGAATTTTATACTCACATACCTACATCCACCACCCCACAACGTGTGGCCTGGAGATGGGTTAGGTTGGCTTCTTGGCAGCCCTGCAGCTATGATCTTGAGCCCAGTCCTGGCTCCCAGAGCACATTTTTCCAGAAGCCTTCTAGCCCGGCCTTCCGGACATTTCTCTTCTGGCAGGAGCTCCCTGGTGTATGGAAGCTTCCGGGCTTCATCCTGTAGCTGTTACACCACTTGTAACAGCCTGCTTGACTGTGCTGGTCGGTGCCTGTGGGGGGCTAGTGTGGATCGCAGGCCTAGAGCTCTCTGGCTGGGAACAAGCACCCATGCCTAGACCCCATGGGGCTCCTGGAGCCCCTGCCCCCATCAGTCACGGCCTCCTTGGTGGAGTTAAGCAGCCTTTATGCAGCCTGCCCACCTCCCGTTGCCCTCATTTTAGTCTACCCTCTGCCCCTTGGTTTTAGAGTGAATCTTGTCACTCCCCAGCTCAAAAGCCTTCCCCAGGCTCCCCATTACCCAGAGCAGCGGCTCCCAGCCTGCCTGGTGTGTCTCGATTCCTATAGACATTTCTAAGTCCCTGAAGTCACCGAGGCCAGGTCGGTGCATCCCCCATCTTCCGTTTGAAATAATATAGCATGGTCACGGCTGGTATAAGCAAGAGGCCTAAGAGCTCAGATAACTCAAAACGTACCTGCTGAACCCGGTGCATCCCTTTCAGTGACTTCCAGGTGTGTCTCGGTTTCTCTTTTGAGTGTGTCTTGGTTTCTCTTTCAAGGTTTGTCTCAGTTTCACTTTAGCCAGGACGAGTCCAGGTGACCCTGGTGGGCCTTCCCTTCCCTTCCAGGTGTCATCCCTTTCCCCCAGGACTCCCTCCGGGCCCAGCCAGAGGGTGAAGCCTGACTCAGGGAAGGGGGTATTTCCAGGGGAGGGGCCCTGGCCCCCACTGACCCAGCTTTGCTGTCCACAGGAGGAGCAGCCCCCACAACATCGATCCAAGAGGGGGGGTTCGGTGGGCGGTGTGTGCTACCTGTCAATGGGCATGGTCGTGCTGCTCATGGGCCTGGTGTTCGCCTCCGTCTACATCTACAGATACTTCTTCCTTGCGCAGGTGAGGGGCCGGGCCGGGAGGGGGCCTCGAGAAAGGGTCACATCTAGAGAGGCGTGCAGGGAAGGGAAGTGCCTGCAAGGGGGCAGCAGGAAGCCCCGGACATGCCCTCAGGTGGGAGTGAGTGCCCAGCCAGCCCACAAGACTGGGGTACCCCCTCCTCCTTGGGGCGTCCTTGGATGCAGGCCAGTCCCACCTTTAGCCCCTTGTCCTGGAGAGCCAAGCATGAATGCAGGTGACAGCACTGGGCCCGCCCCACAGGGCCACCCTGGGGAATTCTCACCAGAAACTCAGGTCCAGCGGAAACGAACTGCAGTCCCCCTCCAGAGATCAGACTCTGCACCTGCGGGTCACGCTTTAAGGCTGACCTGATTCTGCCTGTGCATGGACATCTGGGTTACCAAACAAGAGGGGGAGAGGGGTGGGTACAGGCGGTCTCCACCACCGCCTTCCAGAAGCGGGAGGGCGTCCTTACTGGCACCTGTCACCCCCCTCCCCAGGGGACCTGAGCACAAAGCTAGGCCAACCAGGACCTGGGGGGGAGGGAGTCGCTGTGTGGTTGGAAATGAAGGTAGGTAAATTGAAAGGATAAACCTACGTACAACTCACGGGGAACCTGAGGGTGGCACAAAGGTTGGGACTTGCCAGTCTTTTATGACCCAAGTGACCTCCCACTCCTAAGCATTTACCTTTGTTGTCCCCCAGTTTTTCCACGATGGAAATTGCTTAAGAGTTTGCATTCCTGGGGCTTTCCCCTTGAAAGCTCAGCTCACACACACCTGTCAACTGCCCTTTTTGTGCAGCATCCCCCTGCCCCGCCCCACCCCCTCCATGACCTGCGTCCCCCTTGTTCCAGGGTCCTGTGCAGGACCCTCCCCCAGGCCTCTTCCTGTTGTGGCCCTACCCTAGGACCTGGTCCAGCATTTCCTGGTCTCCTCTGTCCCACCCTCAACTCACACCCTTCTCCCCACACCCCAATTCGGTGTGTGGACACCTCCCATCAGCCCCTGGGTCTGTGCCCTGGGACAGTATTCGGGGTGTCCAGCCACAGTGGGACACAGCCCCAGAGCCTCATCTTCCCTGGGCTCTCATCCCTGCACAGCTTGCAGGAGCCCCCATGCTGCCATGACTCATCCTCCCTGGAGAACTTGCACTGAATCAAACAGAGACAGTGCAATCCTGCCCATCCCAGGCCAGGCAGTCCCAAGCATGCATCTACAGGCTCCTCCAGGAGCCCCCTCCAGAAGTAAGAGTGGGCAGACTGGCCCGCCCGGCCATTCAGTTGATGGGATCGCGCCAGGCTGCCTGGCCTCCGTTACTGATGGAGTGACTGGACTGGCCCGCCAGACACAGTGTCTGTCAAGGTTTCTCCAAGACAGGGGTCAGGGATGTCCAGGAAGGGTGATGGCACTTGTCCGAGGCTGGACGTGGAGATAACCGTGGTGGGGGCACGAGACCCTAACAGTGTTGCCTCCAGCTCCACCTCCCCACCTGCCATGTTAGGCCCCTCCAGGTCTGCAGGCCAGGACAGCAGGTGACGGGAAAGGCAGGCGTGCACAGGCCTAGGTGCCCAACTCTTAGGTTCGTCCCTGTGGACCCCCTGCCAACCCCAGGCTCTTTCTCTGGTGTCTGCACCTCTGTGGAGGGCACAGAGGTGGCCAGGTCCTACTCCTGCTGGTCCACTCCATTTCCCAGTCACAGACTCAGGGAATTGGAGGCCAGAAGGGCCTTAGGGATCATCATGCTTTACAGATGGGGAAACTGAGGCCCACAGAGGTCTGCTACCTAGGACCTGGCAGACCCAGCTCATCCTCCCTCCCATTTGTGAAGCTGGGAAGCGCCTTGCCCAAGACTCAGCTCATCTCCTCACTGGCAGTCCCAGACCCTGACCTGATGCCCCACCGTCTCAGTGTCTCCATCTGCAAAATGGGTCTCACAGTCCCTGCTCTTCTTGCTTCCCCAGGCTTTTGGGGCATGCAGTGGACAGGTAGGCAGAGGGGACCTTGCGGAGTGCACTGTATGACCAGCCTCTCTGACTGTCTGTCTGTCTCCGTCTCCACCTTGCTCAGCTGGCCCGAGATAACTTCTTCCGCTGTGGTGTGCTGTATGAGGACTCCCTGTCCTCCCAGGTCCGGACTCAGATGGAGCTGGAAGAGGACGTGAAAATCTACCTCGACGAGAACTACGAGCGCATCAATGTGCCTGTGCCCCAGTTTGGTGGCGGTGATCCTGCAGACATCATCCATGACTTCCAGCGGGTGAGGCTGGCCAGGGCCTGGGGGGTGGGCAGGTGTCCCGGGGACCCAGGGCAAGGGGAGCAGGAGTGAAAGGAGACTCCTAGAGTACAGCAGGTGTCTATGGTTAGGCTTACCAGGCTCTTCAAGACGCTGCATTTCTCTTGCTGGCAACAGTGGTTCTCGCCGAGTGTGAACTAGCTGAGGCTGATTTGCTCCTTGGCCTCCTGCCAGCTGCACGCTGGCTGTCATGGCGGGGCCAGTGTATTGTATCGAGGGGTGGTACATACACCATCGAGTGCACTGCGTGTACAGCTCAGTGGGTTTCTGCAGAGTGGGTCTCGTGCATATTCATGTCACCCCCATGGGGCCTGGGACGGGGCATCTCGCGCTGAGGTCCAGGCTGGCCCAGGAATGGCTGGCCCTCACAGGTTTCATAAATGCACAGCTGGGATGTTACCATGTTTCCCAAACCTCAGCTCTGTAAACATGAGAAACTTGGTAACAACAGAGGCGTTTAGCAAATAGCTGCTATTTTCCTCTATCATGTGGCATCTTCTACAACAGGCTAAGAGAAGAGCAGGAAAAGGGAGTGCGCACCCAGGTGTTCAGGAGTCTGGGGTGTCCTGCTGCTGAAGGCCCAGGGCCCCAGGAAGGCATGGTGGGATTCCTGCCCCTGCTGGCCAAAGCTTCTCTTGCAGCCCTGCCCAGGTTAGCTGTCACCTCCTGCAGAGACTGACCCGGCCCCTTCTCCTCCCAGGGTCTGACCGCATACCATGACATCTCCCTGGACAAGTGCTACGTCATCGAGCTCAACACCACCATCGTGCTGCCCCCTCGCAACTTCTGGGAGCTCCTCATGAACGTGAAGGTGCGCAGGGGGTTGGGGGGGTGTCTGCAGCGTCCTGTCCCTCCCTTGCCCCCTGTCTCATGGAGGCTAGGTCTGAGGTGCAGGAAGTTCCTGTGTCAGGGGTTGGGGAAGCAAGAGACGTTGCTGTCACCTGGGCCCTGTACCCAGATTGGTCTCGCCTCTGCTATCCCCCTGCTTCCACATCTCCAGAGTCAACGCCCTGAGACCGGCTTCCTTAGTGTTCAAGGTTGTACCCTGGGTACAGACTCGTGCACACGCCATGGCTCCTGGCAGCACAGGCGCAGGCACCAGGCACAAGGCGGGAAGTGCCTGGGGACATCAGAAGGGCCAGCCCAGGGGCCTCTGGAGGAGGAAGGTGGGCTGGCATTTTGGGTGAGGGGTTGGAGGAAAGCCTGAGGGACTGACTCACTGCGGCGGCCACCTCGTTTTGCAGAGAGGGACCTACCTCCCACAGACGTACATCATCCAGGAGGAGATGGTGGTCACAGAGCACGTCAGTGACAAGGAGGCCCTGGGGTCCTTCATCTACCACCTGTGCAACGGGAAAGACACCTACCGGCTCCGGCGCCGGGCAACGCGGAGGCGTGAGTGGCTGGCTTCACCCACTGTAGCCCCTGTCCCGCGCCCCAGACCGTAGTTATCTTCAGACAGTGCCTAGCCCAGCTGTCAGACAGCTGAGATAGCAGCAGCAATAACAGCTAGCGTTAGCAGAGAACTTCCGTGCGCCGGGCAATGCTGTGTGCCCTTTATGACCTCTTTTTTTTTTTTTTTTTTTTTTTTTTGAGGTGGAATTTCACTCTTGTTGCCCAGGCTGGAGTGCAATGGCACGATCTCGGCTCACCGCAACCTCCGCCTCCCAGGTTCAAGCAATTCTCCTGCCTCAGCCTCCCTAGTAGCTGGGATTATAGGCATGTGCCACCAGGCCCAGCTAATTGTGTATTTTTAGCAGAGACGGGGTTTCTCCATGTTGGTCAGGCTGGTCTCGAACTCCCGACCTCAGGTGATCCACCTGCCTCGGCCTCCCAAAGTGCTGGGATTACAGGCGTGAGCCACTGCGCCCGGCCTTCTTTATGACCTCTTAAGAGTGTAAGTCATTCTCATCCGCATTATTATTTTTGCTGCCCATTTTAAAGATGAGGAAACAGGTACAGAGAGGTTAACACCCCGGAGGTCACACAGCAGGGAGGTGGCAGACGTGGGCAGGCTGACTCCAGCTCTCGAGCTCTCCCCATTTGTCACTGTGCTCTCTGGGTGAATCTGGGCCGGGTGTCACTTCCTGGCCCTCCTGTGGCTCAGGCTGAGGCTGGTGGTCTTTCTGACTCAGCCAGGATGTAGGCCTCACTGGGGTTTTCTGTTTCCTCCCAGGGATCAACAAGCGAGGGGCCAAGAACTGCAATGCCATCCGCCACTTCGAGAACACCTTCGTGGTGGAGACGCTCATCTGTGGGGTGGTGTGAGGCCCCCCTCACCCAGAACCCCCTGCCGTCTTCCTCTTTTCTTATTTCCGGCCATTCTCTGGCCCTCCTCCTTCCCCCTGCTTAGCTTGTACTTTGGACGCGTTTCTATAGAGGTGACATGTCTCTCCATTCCTCTGCAACCCTGCCTGCCTCCCTGTACCAGAGCCGTGATCTCTCTGGGGGGCCCCCATCTCTGCTGACCTCCTGGGTGTGGCGGAGGGAGAGGGGATGCCACAAAATGTTTCTGTGTCCCACTGTCTTGAAGCTGGGCCTGCCAAAGCCTGGGCCCACAGTTGCACTGACAGCCCAAGGGGAAGGACCAGTTGGGGGAGCTGCGCATGTGAGGCCCTGGGCAAGGGGATAGGGCTAGGGGGTGCGGCATGGGCTTCAGAAATATCTGCACAATTAGAAAGGTCCCCAAAAGCTTTTTCCTTGGAGGGTACACTTTCTTCACTGTCCCTATTCCTAGACCTGGGGCTTGAGCTGAGGATGGGACCACGTGCCCAGGGATGGACCCACCAGAGCACAAGGGAAGGTGACTGCCTGGGGGTGTCCCGGGGACTCCTGTCAGTGCCTTCAGCCCACCAGCAGGAGCCTGGAGTTTGGGGAGTGGGGATGAGTCTGTCAAGCACAATTGTTCTCTGAGTGGAACCAAAGAAGCAAGGAGCTAGGACCCCCAGTCCTGCGCCCCAGGAGCACAAGCAGGGTCCCCGCAGCCAAGGCAGTGGGATGGGCTGCTGAGGAACGGGGCAGGCAAGGTCACTGCTCAGTCATGTCCACGGGCAACGAGCCGTGGGTTCTGCTGAGTAGGTGGAGCTCGTTGCTTTCTCCAAGCTTGGAACTGTTTTGAAAGATAACACGAGGGAAAGGGAGAGCCACCTGGTACTTGTCCACCCTGCCTCCTCTGTTCTGAAATTCCATCCCCCTCAGCTTAGGGGAATGCACCCTTTTCCCTTTCCTTCTCACTTTTGCATGTTTTTACTGATCATTCGATATGCTAACCGTTCTCAGCCCTGAGCCTTGGAGAGGAGGGCTGTAATACCTCCAGTCAGTCTCTGGGGATGAAACTCTTAAATGCTTTGTATATTTTCTCAATTAGATCTCTTTTCAGAAGTGTCTGTAGAACAATAAAAATCTTTTACTTCTGACCTTGACTTGAGTGTGGCTGGAGGGGAGATGGGTGTAGGAGGGATGCTCCGGGCAGAGTCGAGGAGCTGGACCTCGGGGGCAGCAGGCAGGGAGAACGCTGCAGACCTTGACATCTGGCCCCTAAAGAGCTGGACATCCTGGAGTCAGCCAAGGAGTGTGGGATATCTCCCTTCGTAGCACCCTGGATCCCCACGACCGCTCTCTGAGCCAGGTAGAGTTCACACTTTCTGGGTGAGGAGGGGAACAGGGCTGGGAGAGCTTACTGACTCGCCCAAGGTCATGCTGCTTTATGTGCCTGTAAACCACCCTGTAATGTTCTACCTGGCAGATGACATCATTATTGCATGTCCTTAAGCACAAGGGCGGTGTCCTATTCTCCACCATGTCTGGACAATTTGTAACCATCGGGGGATCTGAAGTGAGATTTTGTGTGATAATCACAGGGTCACATTCTCCAGAGAATTCTGGAAGCAGCAGCAGAGCTGGCCAGAGCCATGGCTAAGCGGACCCCAGAGGTGGGAACTGTACCCTGCCCTGGGGACCAGTATGGGTACCCACCCGCTTGGTGCTGTTAAGCCTCAGTATCCAGTGAGGGCCATAAAATACTCAAATTAGTGCAGACACACCTTGTTCCCAGATCCCAAGGCAATCATGCAAAGACATCAGGTTTTTTTTTATATTTGCTGATTGAAATGCAATGCAATCACAATTAAAATGCCAACTGGATTTATTTGTTAACTTGACACAATAAATTCTTTTGAGGAAAGTAAACAGAGAATCGTCAGGTAGGTCCTGTAAAGGGTAAAGAACAGCCCTCCAGATATAAAGCATTATACACCACAATAATTAAGGAGTTTGGTGTAGCAAAGGCAGAGCCCAGTGCAACCCAATAGAGGGCCCAGACATTGACTTAAATTACATGAAAATTTAATATACGATTATGGCAGCATTTCCAGTTAGTGGAAGATGTGGGTTTGCTTTGTTATTTTGAGATGGAGTCTTGCTCCTGTCACCCAGGCTGGAGTACAGTAAGGCAATCTGGGCTCACTGCAACCTCCCCTCCCAGATTCAAGCAATTCTCCTGCCTCAGCCTCCCAAGCAGCTGGGATTACAGGCGTGCATCACCACACCTGGCTAATTTTTATATTTTTAGTAGAGACGAAGTTTCCCCATGTTGGCCAGGCTGGTCTCAAACTCCTGACCTCAGATGACCCGCCCGCCTCAGCCTCCCAGAGTGCTGGGATTACAGGTGTGAGCCATTGTGCCTGGCCCACGTGGGTTATTTTTAATGGAATAGCAGGATAGCCATTTTGACAAAAAATCTGGATTCTACTTCCGTAGAACAAGATTAATGCTGGATGGATCAGAGATTTTAATTGTGAAATGAAACTATGAAAGTACTTGAAGAGATTATTTAAAAGATAATCTTGGAGGAGGAACGGCCTTTCTAAGCATGATATCTACCAGGTAAAAACTGGTCTATGAAAAGTTAGAATTGATATACAGCAGAGTATACCACAAAGCCAAGAGGTTTATAAGCAGTGAACATGGAAATGTCTTTCCAAACACAGGGCACAAAAGGGCTATTTTTTTTAATATGCGAAGTTCTCATAAACTGTTATGAAAAATGAACAACCCAATAGATAAATGAACAAATAATATAAACAGTTCTGCAAATCAAAACTAGGGAGATACTTTTTTTTTTTTTTTTTTTTTTTTGAGATGGAATCTCGCTTTGTCACCCAGGCTGGAGTGCAGTGGTGCCATCTCGGCTCACTGCATCCTCCACCTCCTGGGTTCAAGTGATTCTTGTGCCTCAGCCTCCCGAGTAGCTGGGACGACAGGCGCATGCCACCACACCAGCTAATTTTTGTATTTTCGGTAGAGACGGGGTTTTGCCATGTTGCCCAGGCCATTCTCAAACTCCTGACCTCAGGTGATCCAGCTGCCTCAGCCTCCCAAAGTGCTGGGATTACAGGCGTGAGCCACCACGCGCCCGCCCAAGAGATACGTTTTTACAAGTCAAGTTAGGGTTGGATGTTTGTGAAGCACTTTTTTTTTTTTTTGGAGACGGAGTTTCGCTCTTGTCACCCAGGCTGGAGTGCAGTGGTGCAATCTTGGCTCACTGCAACCTCTGCCTCCCAGGTTCAAGTGATTCTCCCACCTCAGCCTCCCAAGCAACTGGGACTGCAGACATGCGCCACCATGCCCAGCTAATTTTTGCATTTTTAGTAGAGACGGTGTTTCTCCATGTTGATCAGGCTGGTCTCGAACTCCCAACCTCAGGTAATTCTCTCACCTTGGCCTCCCAAAGTGCTGGGATTATAGGTGTAAGCCACTATGCCCGGCACAGTGTTTTTTTTTCATTTGTATTTATTATATACAAAACACTACATGTAAGTCAGTGTGTAAGTTATAACATGTATTAATCAATGTATCTCTGGAAACCCACCAGCCAACTTATGAAACAAAAGACTACCAAATACCACCGAGAGTCTCTCTGCATGCTCTTCTCCTCTTCCTGTTGCATAACAAACCACCCCAAAACTTAGTGGCCTGACACAGTGGTTTCTTAGTTTTCCCGAGTCTGTGAGTTGCCTGAGTTCAGCTGGATGACGGAGGGGTCCCCATGGGATAACCGTGCCTGCTGCTTTATGTTCATCTGGGCGCTCAGCTGCGGCCCGAGCAACCAAGATGGCCTCTCACCCTCCGAGGGCCTCTCTCCACGTGGCCTCTAATCATTAATGGTCTAGCCTAGCCCTCCTTACAGCTTGTCAGTTGAGCTCCAAAAGAGGGGAAGCAGAGGCTGACCGTCCTTTAAGACCTGGCACCACAAATCCCAGAATGTTACTTCATTGCATTCTCTTGGTCAAAGCAAGTCACAAAACCAGTTCAGATTCAAGGGGAGGGAAAGACCGCCTGTAGATGGGGACAGGCTTGCATGCTCAGGGATGCTAGGAACTGCTGGAAACTCAGGCATCATCCCAGCACTCCCTTCCATCCCTCTCCCCTCTGTATTTTGTGGGGGACATTAAATGCCTGAATTAGTGCAAAGACACCCCTATTCTTAGAACCAAAGACAATCTTGAAAATATGTCAATTTTCCATAAATTAGCCAATCTTAAGCTCTACTAATTAGCCAATCCAGGTAATTCCTAGCTTGGATTTCTTTGTTCTGCTTTCTAATTGTACCACATATCAAAGAACCCCTAAGGAAGTTTTGCTTGCATCTGAACCCTATGAAAGTGGTAACAAAATACAAATACTATTCTCTGACTTGCTTCCCCACCCTCCAAACCTTTTAAGGCTTGTCCATGTTGAAACCTATAGTAATATTTAATTCATTTTTACTGCTGTATATTTGTTCATTATGTGAATATACAGCTTAATTACCTATGAAACAATGACTAACCATGGCTCTTGGGATTTTTTTCTGATTTTTTTTTTTTTTACAATCACAGTGCTTTCATGAACATTTCTTCCTGGGGCACCTGAGCACTGGGTCACACAGTATGCAAATATTCAACTCACAAAATTCTAGCAGATTGTTTTTTGTAAGAAGTTGAACCAATTTACACTCCCAGCAGCACTGCATAGACATTCTGCTCATTCCACATCCTTGTCAACACTTAATGTTAGCAATACGTTTTTTGCCAATGGATTGGAAATAAAATGGTATTTCATTATGGTTTTAGTTTTGTCTCCTTGATTGCTAGAAAAGTGGGCCTGGTTTCACATGTTTATTGAACCCTCAAATTTCCTTTGCTATACAATGCCTATTTGCTTTCTTTGGCCTATTTTTCTATTGGTTGCTTTGTTTTCTTACAAATTTGTAGGAGTTATTTATATATTTATACATTTTATATTTTACATATTTTCATGGATGGGTGGTAAGTATCTTACCCAAGTTCGTGACTTGCTTTCTCATGTTTTTTTTTTGTTTGTTTCATTTTGTTTTTTTGTTTTTTCACAAACAGCATCACATGTACATAGCTTTCTCACTTTCTTTGTGGTCACTTTGATGAACAGAAATTATTGATTTTAATGTAGTCAAATTTATTCATCTTTTTCCTTATGCTTAGGGCCTTTTGCATATCATTTCAGAAATCTTTCCTATCCCAAGGTTGAAGAGGCATTATTCTACAATTTCTTCTATTCATTTTAGAGTTTTGTATTTTACATTTATGAATCCCCAGGAGTTTAATCCCTGGTATGGTGTGAGGTAGGAATAACCATTTTTTCTGTCTTTGTTTTTCTTTCCCCACTGAGCTACAGTATATGTCTGCAAGGATCAAGTTTCTCTATGCGTAAGGTCTACTTCTGGGCTTTCTACTTTGTTCATCAGGTCTATCCTTTGGACCATAACCACACTTAAAGTAAGTCTTGCTACCTGGTACTAAAAGTTTCCTACCTTGATTCTCTCCAGCAGTACCATGCCTATTCTTGGTACTTCATATGCATTTTAGAAACAACTGCCAAGTTTCATGGAAAATTCTGTTGAGGTTCTTAATTGAACTTATATGAAATCTATAGATCCACTTGGGGAGAACTGAAATCAGGATATTGAGTGCTCTCACCCATGAACATGGTGTTTTTAAAATCTGCATCGTTAATGTCTTCCAACATAGTTTTATACTTTCCTCAGTAGAGGTCTTACAAATCTTTCATTACATTGCTTCCCATGTCCCTTATATGTGTTGTTATAATATTTAATAATTATACCTTTTTTGCCAATGTGTAGAAGTATAGTTTATTTTTGAGTATTGATCCAGCAAATTTGCCAGACTGTCTTTCTTATTCCACAGAGTTCTCTGAGGAATTTTTTTTTTTTTTTTTTTTGAGACTGAGTCTCGCTCTATCACCCAGGCTGGAGTACAATGGTATAATCTAGGCTCACTGCAACCTCCGCCTCTCGGGTTCAAGTGATTCTCCTGCCTCAGCCTCCTGAGTAACTGGAATTACAGGCCCGCACCACTACACCCTGGCTAATTTTTGTATTTTCAGTACAGACAGGGTTTCACCATGTTGGCCAGGCTGGTCTCGAACTCCTGACCTCAAGTGATCTGCCTGCCTTGGCCTCCCAAAATGCTGGGACTACAAGCGGGAGTTATGGTGCCCAGCCTTGTGCTTTCTATACAAGCAATTCTGGTAATTGATTATGAGTAAATTTTGTTTCTTCCATTCAAGTAATTAAAACTTTTATTTATTTTTCTTGTCCTATCTTACTGGGTAGGAGCTCTGGCACCATGGTAATAGCCACAAATCTTGTTTTGTTCTTGATTTAAAAGGAAATTCACCTTGAATATAGTTTAGCTGTAAATATTAGAAGAATACTCTTTGAGATTTAAGAAGTTCTCTATTCTTAGTTTTCAAAGTGTTTTTATTGTTAATCAAGGATTGATGTTAAGTTGTTTTATCAGATGTTTTTTCTGCATCTATTCATATGTTTGCATATCTGTTAATGTGGCGAATATTACTAACTGATTTAGTCACGAGGTATTTTCTTATGTCTATACTACTGGATTCCATTTGCTAACATTTTGTTTAGGAATTTTAGATAAATGTTTTCTGTAACATCAGCCTATAATGGGAGTAAATTAGTTTCACAGTATCAAGTTTTAAAATGCAATGTCTTTGACCCAGAAGTTTCACTGCTATGAATGCATCCTATGGATGCACTCCATAGGATATGCAAAAGTATATGTACAGGCATATTTATTGTTATAATAGCAAGAAACTAAAGACAAATGCCCTTTAGTTGGAGACTTGGTTTTTTTAAAAAGTACAGTATTTTGTTGCCATTACAAAGAATGAGGTAGATCTGTTTGTGCTGATGTGTAAAGTTCTCTGAAATCTATAATTAGGGTAAAGCAGGTGGCAAGAGCAAGAGTATATATTTATCTCTATCCCGTTTGTGAATTTTTTAAGTGATAGCGCTATGGATGTGCATATCCTATTTCTGGAAGCGCACTCAAAGCCTTGTAACACCAGTTCCCTCTGGAGAGCAGGGATGGCAGGAAGCTGTAGGACTATGTCTCTTTCCACACCTTTTTATAATTCATGAGCATGAGCATGTCTTGGTCCCTGTACACCTGCCCCTGGGCTGGAGGAGGCCCTGCTGGCTGCCATGTCTCACTTTCACCTAACTGCACAGTCTCAACTGCTTCCCTCCAGCCCTTGAGGACTGTCACCCATCCTAGAAAGGAGGCCTTGCATTAGGCCCAGGTTTGGCCAGAAGAATAGAGCAGTTGGAAATGTTAAGTTGACATAAATAGGAAGCTCTGTAACCTCGTGCAAGTGTTGTCTTGGAAACCAGAGCCTGGGCGGTCTCCATGGAAACCATGCTCAGCCTTCTGCCTGAAGGAGTTACCACCCACTGGTGCTGGAGTCTTACTTATCAGGGACCTCAGAGCTCCGATAACTGCTTCGGGAATGATGATGGACTGGCTACTGCCCTTCCTGGCCATGTCGGGTGTGGGGCCCTGGGTACCTCCAGCGCTCTGCCTGGGAAAGAAAAGAGCCCATTTCCATGGGACGTGCCCTCATGGGGAGGCACAGCAGACCACCCAAGGCAGTACATGCAGTGTCCCCGAAGTAAGGAGGGGGTCCTGTGTCCAGAGGCCCAGGGGATCTGGACTCTGCCATTGTCCCCTCGTGCAGCTGTACAGCTGTGGTGGGCTACCACCGTCTCTGGGCTCCAATTTGCCCTTCTGTAAAATGGGGAGTTCGGACAAAGTCATTCTGAAGGTCTTTTCCAGCTTTAATGACACGTGTTTTGCATGTGACCTGGCAGCACAGGGTTCAGAGGAGGGAGAGATCAGAGTGACTAGTGTGGGCTTCCTGGGAAATCATTCGAGCTTTGAAAGTGGGGAGGAGGAATGTCAGAGAGTGGGCAAAATACAACAGGAAAGGGAAATTCGCCCTCTGAGGGCCAGCAGGCACAGGGGAGCAGCCTGCGATCCTCCTGGGGCCTGTTCCCTGCGGGGACTGGAAGGGAGACTTTGAGTCTAGGGCCTGGGGCAGCAAGGATTGACGGGGGTGCAGTCCTAGAAGGGTCGCCAGTCATAGTGGCCCACCGTGGCATCTCTGTATCCTTGTTGCATGCTGCGCCCACTCCAGCTGCCAGAACACGGAGGCAGAGATGTGGGAGCCAATGAAGGTCACTCGTCAGCCTCCCACCTGTGAGACAAAGGGCTCTGTCACTGGAAGCCACGTCTGGCCTGGCCCTGCAGGAGCCAGGGCTCTGCGCCTAAGCCTAACGCCTAACGGAGGACTGATGGGAAGGGGAAGGCTGGCAGCAGTGAGGTAATGGGGTGGGAGGTCCGGGGTAGGAGGCAGGGGGAGGTGGGGAGGTCAGGGAGGGGAGGGAGGGGACGGAGGGGAGGGGAGGGATTTTAGTCAGCACCCTTGTCCCAGCTTACTGAGCGAGTGCCCACAGTGTTCAAGCAGGATGCCAGCAGCTTTTCATTGATTACTTCTGTTCATTTCTTGCGTTATCTCTGGGGTGAGTATGAATTTCATAGCCACAAACTCAGGTGTCCAAAGTATCTTTATTGGTATCTTTATTTTTGTATAATAGTGTGTTTTGTGTAATAATCTAGTTTTCAAATCTTCCTTTGGTCTGGTGGGCAGAATGTGTAATCTGGATAATTTCTGGGTAAACTTGGTCATTACTTCAGTTTGCCCTTTTCAAAGATATTAATTTTTGCCCTCCATTTCCCCCCCGGGGGCCATCATCTGAATCATGTTCCTGTATTTGGGATTTGCCCCTCCAAAACAGTTTTGATGGGAGACACCAGCCACCTACTACTATGCGGCCATGCATCACATAACAACGTTTCAGGCAACAATGATGGCACATACCACAGTGGTCCCATAAAATTACAATGGAGCTGAAAACTTCCTATTGCCTAGTGACGTCGCAGCCATTGTAAGGTTGGAGTACATCACTCATGTGTTTGTAGCAATGCTGCTGTAAACAAACCTACCGCACCGCCAGTCATATAAAAGTACAGCCCATACAATTATGTGTAGTACTTCATACTTGA
Organism: Macaca fascicularis; assembly: GCF_037993035.2. NCBI lineage: Eukaryota > Metazoa > Chordata > Mammalia > Primates > Cercopithecidae > Macaca > Macaca fascicularis. The sequence goes on from NC_088386.1 coordinate 126,806,012, forward strand.
TAATAATAATAAACAACTATGTTGCTGGTTTACATATTTACTACACATGTGTTTTTAATTGTTAATAAGAGTATACTCTTTTTAGTTATTAAAAAAAAAAGTTAACTGTAAATAGACTCAGCAGGTCCTTCAGGAGGTTTCCAGAAGAAGGCATTGTCATCATAGGAGGTGACAGCTCCATGCATGCGTTGCCTCTGAAGACCTTGCAGTGGGACAGATGTGGAAGTGGAGATGGTGACACTGATGGCCCTGACCCTGTGTAGGCCTAGGCTCATGTGTGTGTTAGTGTCTAGTTTTTAACTCAAAAGTTCAAAAGTTAAAAAAAAAAATTTAAATAGAAAAAAAGGGGGGCTGGGCGTGGTGTAATCCCAGCACTTTGGGAGGCCGAGGCGGGCGGATGGCCTGAGGTCAGAAGTTCGAGCCCAGCCTGGCCAACATGGTGAAACCCTGTCTCTACTAAAAACACAAAAAGTAAATGGGCGTGGTGGCGCGTGCCTGTAGTCCCAGCTACTTGGGAGGCTGAGGTAGGAGAATGACTTGAACCCAGCAGGCGGAGGTTGAAGTGAGCCAAGATCACACCTTTGCACTCCAGCTTGGGTGACAAGAAGGAGACTCTGCCTTAAAAAAAAAAAAAAAAGAATAAAAGCTTATAGAATAAAGGTACAAAGAAAATGCTTTGTGCAGCTCTGTGTGTTGGTGTTTTATGCTAAGTATTATTATAAAAAAGTCCAAAGGTTTTTAAAAATTGAAAAGTTTATAAAGTAAAAAAAAAAAGTACAGTAAGCTAAGGTTACGTTATTATTGAGGAAAGAACAAATTTTTCATAAATGTGGTGTAGCCTAAATGTACAGTGTTTATAAAGTCTATAGAAGTGGTCGCTAATGTCCCAGGCCTTCCTGTTCACTCACTATCTATTCACTGACTCACCCAGAGCAACCTCCAGTCCTGCAAGCTCCATTCATGGTAAGCGCCTTATACAGGTGGACCGTACTTTTATTTTTCCTACCGTATTTTGAACTGTATTTTTCTATGTTTACATACACAATTACTCATCATTGTGTTGTGATTGCCTACAGTATTCAGTACAGAAACATGCTGCACAGGCTTGCGGCCTAGAAGCAACAGGCTAACCCGTATAGCCCAGGTGTGCAGTAGGCTACGCCATGCAGGTTTGTGTAAGTGCACACTACAATGTTCACACAATGAAACTGCCTGACAATGCGTTTCTCAGGATGTATCCCTATTGTTACGCTGAATCCGGCTTTCCCAGTGGCCCCTGGGGCTGGAGTCAAGCATGTGACCAGGCTCAGTCAATCAGATGTTTCCTCTCTGTATTAGTCCATTTTCAAACTGCAATAAAGATTCTAGCTGAGACTGGGTAATTTATAAAGGAAAGAGGTTTAATTGACTCGTGGTTCCATGTGGCTGGGGAGGCCTCCGGAAACTTACCATCATGGCCAAAGGCGAAGGGGAAGCAAGGCACGCGTTAGTCTTACATGGTGGCAAGAGACAGAACATGGCGGGGAAGTGCCAGACACTTATCAAACAACCAGATCTTGTGAGAACTGAGAACTCATGAGTGAGAATTCATAGGGGAAACTGCTCCTCTGATCCAATCACCTCCCACCAGGTTCCTCCCTTGATGTGGGGATTACAATTCGAGATGAGATTTGGGTGGTGACAGAGAGCCAAACCATATCACACCCAGACCATGCCATAGGGACAAGTGACTCAGGAAGAAGGGCAGTGAAAAATGCATCCTGGTAGAGGGGACAACAGCAACACAGGGTCCTGTGGGCATCAGGGAGGTGGTGGTATCCTCTCCACATTCTGGAGCCTGCAGTTCCCTTTGTGGTCTCCCAATTGCTGAAGTGCTTTCTCCAGTCCACCCAGTGACTCCAAGCCACCCAGTGTCCCGTCAATCAATTCCTTTCTTCCTAAATTCACCAGAATTGTTCCTAGTATTTGTGTCACAGTTTTATTGAACAAGGGAGCCTCGTAGGGTGTGATCAGGAAACAATTTCTCCCCAATACCTCTTCAAACTTGTTTGGCAGGTGGGTTTTCCTCTGACCTTGGATGAAATTGAAGGTAGGTTTCTTGGTTTTTCTTGGTCCATCCAAGATAATAAAAATCCCTTGGGTAACTTTTAGTCACACAAATCCAATTTCAGTAATTACAACATCTAACTATCAAAACAGTTGAGACTCCAGATGGCATTTGAAGTTAAAACTGCTCCCATGCCCCATCCCAGACCTGCCCACATGAGAAGCCTACAAGGCGCATGGAGAACTTGGCGGGTTTTTCCTCCATGCCCCTGCCTTTCCTCCCCTTCACTAGGCTCCTCGGTGCCTCCAAGTTTGGGACAGTAGGGTGAGAGCTTGGCGTTGGGCATCGGAGCTGGAGAGGTCACTAGTTGTCTTAGTCAGTGTGTGTTGCTGTAAAGGAACACCTGAGGCTGGGGAATTTATAAAGAAAAGGCTCACAATTCTGCTGGCTGGAAGACTGGGCATCTGGTGAAAGCCTCGGGCTGCTTCCACTCGTGGCAGAAAGGCGAACAGAGCTGGCGTGAGATCACATGCTGAGATCGCATGCAGAGATCACGTGGAGAGAGAGGAAGCAAGAGTGACACGGGAGGCACGGGCTCTTTTTAACAACCAGCTCTCGTGGGAACCAATGGAGTGAAACTCACTTGCCTCTGTAGGAGGGCATTAATCTATTCATGAGGGATCCAACCTCTGACCAGAACACCTCCCATTAGGCTCCACCTCCAACATTGATCCAAACTGTAGCACTAGCATCACTTGGCACCAGTTCACCCTCCCTCAGGTGGATGCTCCATGACAGTCTCTGGTCCCCGTCCTCACTGCTAGCTGCATCTCAATGCAGGCGAACTCTCCCTCAGCTTCATTTTCTTGGACTGGATCTAAGTAACTCAGACCAGCTTCTGAAACATTCACACACCCTTTGATGCTACAGTATCCAGCAGAACGGGCCATTTGCTGGCACGCACCTCTTCTTGTCTTGTGCTCCAAGCAACAAGCAGGCAGCTCCGGCCACAACCTCTCACTACTTGCTTCCCCAGGCACTTGGCCCTCACCCAGTCCACAGGGCCCCCTTCCAAATTATTCCCAGGCCCCATGTCCTGGTCTCCCAGCAGTCTCAGTGAAGCCCCTCTCACTAGGCATAAGGCAGAGGGGTGGTGTGCCGGACTCTGTGATCATTCTCTCCTTAGAAATGTTCTCTCGGGCTGGGCACAGGGGTGAGCCAGGAGTTCAAGAACAGCCTGGGAAACAAGGGCTGTTTAAATTTTTTGTCTCTACAAAAAAATTTAAAAATCAGCTGGGCATAGTGATATGTACCTGTAGTCCCAGCTATTTGGCATTACTGGTTGAGCCTGGGAGTCGAGGCTGCAGTGAGCCATGGTCTCACCACTGCACTCCAGCCTGGGTGACAGAGTGAAACTCTGTCTCTAAAAAAGAAAAAAAAGATATGTTCTCTCTATTCGGCCTTCAGTTAGCAGCCAGGAGTGGAGGATGGGCAAGAGTCGCACAGTTGGTTTGAGGTCGCCTCCTTTGCACGTCCTTTATTTTGGAATGTCTGACTCATGGGCGCAATCCCCCTCTTTTCTCAGATCCCTGAGGGGCTGACAAGTCTCTTCCTTGGAGCTAACCCCCAGTAACGGGGGTATAGAGGACAAAGGGACCCCTCGCCCCATTCCCGCTACCTCACCAGCGTCTGATTTCTTTTTCCCTGGACTTGTGGAGTCTTTATCTAGACTTGGAGGAGGAGATGTGGGGAAAGGGAAAAGGATAGGAAAGCCTCATTAGGTCGACAGATGGTTTAGGTGCGCCGGACTCTGTGATCATTCTCTCCTTAGAAATGTCCTCTCCCCCAGCGGGCATCTGGGGCAGCTGGTTCTAAGCGGAGGAGGGGCTGCCATGGGGAGCCTGACCCTGAGGCTACCTGCACCCCCCTAACCCTCAGCTGAGCTAGGAGTTCAGGGAGCAGGACGTGAAAGGAAGTGGAGCAGCCTCAACTTGGGGTGAAGACTCAGAGCTTTGGATGATACCCTGCGTGTCAGTGGTAGGAGAGCAGCCCTGGGGCTTGGTGGCAAGACAGTGGGCTCTGGACTACCAGACCTGGGTAGAATCCCATTTCTGCCATTGACTGGCTGGATGATTGTTTTGGTTATCTATTTCTGTATAACAAATACTCCAAACCTTGTTGCTTAAAAGAGTAATTGGCCAGGCACGGTGGCTCATGTATGTAATCCCAGCACTTTGGGAGGCCGAGGTGGGCGAATCACAAGGTCAGGAGTTCAAGACCAGTCTAGCCAACATAGTGAAACCCCATCTCTACTAAAAATACAAAAAATTAGCCGGGCGTGGTGGTGGGTGCCTGTAATCCCAGCTGCTTGGGAGGCTGAGGAAGGAGAATCGCTTGAACCCAGGAGGCAGAGGTTGCAGTGAGCCAAGATCGTGCCACTACACTCCAGCCTGGGCAACAGTGTGAGACTCTGTCTCAAAAAAAAAAGAGTCATTATGTGCTCAAGATTTTACAGTTTGGAAGGGCTGAGCAGGGATGATGTGTCTGTGCCGTGTGTGTCATTATCTGAGCTGTCTTTAGGGAGGCAAGAAGATCTACTTCAACGATCGCTTCCTATCAGTTCTGAGCTCAGCTGGACTGTCAGCTGAGAGCCTCAACCCTCCTCCAAATAGTCCTCTTCTCTTTCCGGCTTGGGCTTCCCCACAACGTGGAGGCTGGGTCCCAAAAGGGAGGAGGCAGAAGCTGTCAAGCCTACTTAATGCCTGGGCTGTGAGGTCCCAGAACATCACTTTCCCTACATTCTATTGGCCAAAGAAGTTGTGAGCCCATCCTAGATTCAAGATGAGGGGACATAAGCACTACCTCTTGAAGGGAGAAGTGGCATGTGTGTATAGGGAGGGCAAGGTTGTCTGCAGCCATCTTTGGATACTAGCCGCCACAGCAAGCATGAGCAAGTTATTCAATCTCTCCAAGTCTCAGTTTCCAACTCTATAAACTGGAAATAATAATATCTATCTCACATGGTTGTTGATAGCATTAAAGAAGTTCTCAGTGGAGCCCACAACAGTTGGAAGCATGTCTCTGTACAGCCCACGGCTCAAAAGAATTCACTCTCACTTAGACAATCCTGAGCACACACAGCATCCAGACGATGGTGGAAAACTTCTCCCACCACAAGTCCTTTAAGCACCTGCCGCTGCCACCTCCTCTGTCTCTGCTCCCTCTCTTCGTCTAGTATCCTCACCCCCCCAATCCCCTCAGCCTTTCTCCTCTTCTTCCTGTGAGTCACACTGGAGATGCAGCAAGTACAGAGGAATCTGGTCTTGGCTCTGGGTAGGGTGTTTGGGCGGTGGGTCTCCCAGGTTGGGACCCATTGTCCCCTCCTAGAGAACAATGCTCGCATTGCCCTCTGCTCCTGACCGGAAGTCCCCGACACCAGCTCCCACTAACTGGAAGCCAGTGCTGTAAACCTACAGCTTCCATGTGCTCCCTGAGAGTCTCTGGTCCCCGTCCTCACCACTAGCTGCACCCCAATGCAGGTGAACTCCCCCAGCTTCATTTTCTTGGATGCTTCAGGAGGGCTCCGCTTTGTGGTAGAGGTAGGGAAAAGGAGAAGGCTTCTAAGAGGAGGCCACTCCCAGCCCCAGTCCCAGCCTGGGCAGCCCCATCCGCTGTGGTTTCAGCGCACAGCAGCCACTGCGAGCCTGGGCGCCCATCTGCAGGCTCCCAGCCCAGGCCCTGACCATGCAGTTTCGGTGGGAAGTGGGGGGTAGGGCTTACCCATCCTGGGGAGTCTCCAGGCCTCTCTGGATTCAGGCAGATAGAAGCAGTAGCTGCGGCAATCAGATGGAGCACTATGTAATTTGGGGAATGGGGCAGCTTTAGCTGGTCTGGGAAGTAAAACCCTTTCTTTCTATTTTAAAATAGAAAACTTGATTTTTCTAAGCGCTCAGAAATGCCTGGTTAATGGGGGCCGGGTCAGGCCTGGGCTGCCCAGAGAGCTGTGGTGATGGGGAGCCTTACAGCAGCAGGGAGGGAGGGGATGAAATGCATCCTGTCTCAGAAGTGCCCCTTTCTCCAGGCGTCACGGAGGGCATCCTAGCCCCTGACCACCCAGGGGGCAGCCACCTCCAAGGCCTGCAATCCCAGGTTGAGACCCAGGCCCACCCAGGTTGTTTCTCCCTTAGGTGACCCCTCCCAAGCAGAGCTGTCCCTGAGCTCCTGATTCTGGTCCAGGGAGACTGTTACCAGGGAGACTGCTATCCCCAGGCCTCCCCAGGCCAGGCTGTGCTGAGCAGAGGCTGTGCCTCCAAACCCAGGAAGGTTTCCAGTTGGATCGCTTCTGACTTTGTCTTCTTGTTGTTGCTGCTGGTAATAAAACTCACATTTACCAGAATTGGGGCAAACAGAGTGGAAAGAACAGCATTTCGGTGACTGGTGCCAAGTCCCAGGGTTTTAGTGGCCCCACTTGGGCAGCCAAGAGCCTGGGAAATTAGATGCCCTGCCTCAGGAGGGCTGCATTCTACCAGTTTCGCACAAGGTCACCCCTCCTTGGGGTCCCAGGTGCACGGCAGGTTTCCACTTCCGTTTCTGCACAGAGAAGGTGTTGTCACCGTTTTCCAAACTGTTCAGAGAATTTCTTTTGTGCATGACATTGTTCAGCTCACCCAGGCTGCAGACTGGGATGGAACCAAAACAGAAGTGAGTAAGAAGTGAGTCAGTCATACATTTAACACATATTCTTGAGCCCTGTTATGTTCTGGGCCCTGCTGGGGACCAGGGACAGACAGGAGCAGCATGCTGGCCCTGTCCTCTAGGAGCTCACAGTCCTGGTATCCCCAAGATGGGCCAGACTCTCCTACCTCTTTTTCTGGGTAGACCTGACGTCTAGAACAAGACATTAAATGGGATTTCGGAGCATCGCTGTGGAGCCTGCAGGGCGGTGGGCCCTGGGCTGTGTGCTGGGCATGGAAAGGTGAACAAGAAACGAACCCTACCCTGGCAGGGCCGACGGTCTAGTGGGGTAGAAGAAGAAACTGGAAGTTATTGGACAGTGTGCTACGTGTTGGGATGGGGGAGTTCCAGGGCACTGTGGGGACAGGTATGCCCAGACCAACAAAGCAAACAAGGCACGTATGTGTTTGAATCATATTAAATGTCATACTAGGCTGGGCGCGGTGGCTCACTCCTGTAATCCCAGCACCTTGGGAGTCCGAGATGGGTGGATCACGAGGTCAAGAGTTCAAGACCAGCCTAGCCAAGATGGTGAAACCGCCTCTCTACTAAAAGTACAAAAAATCAGCTGGGTGTGGTGCTGGGCGCCTGTAATCCCAGCTACTCAGGAGGCTGAGGCAGTGAATTGCTTGAACCTGGGAGGTAGAGGTTGCAGTGAGCCGAGATCTAGCCACTGCACTCCAGCCCGGGAGACAGAATGAGCCTCCATCTCAAAATAAATAAATAAATAAATGTCCTACTGTGTCACCAAGGCCAGTGTCTTCATAGTTTTTTTTTTACCTTGGCAACGTTCCCGTCAAACTGCAGAAGACTTGACTATTCCTGTCTGGGTAGATGATGACCGGCCCCATAAACAGCCACTGAGGGTCACCCTCTCCCTCCTCAGCCCTGAAGGCCAAAAAATGGGACTGAGCTCCTTGGATTTATGACCTTCTGGCTCCTGCAGAGAGAGGAGGGCTGGGGCTTGACCAGGACATGGTGAGCTGGACAGACTCCTGCACGGTGCAGGCTTGAGGCCACATTCCTCATCCCTCTCTGGCTGGGCGCTGGGGCTGGGTGGACGTGGTTCTTCCGTGATATTCTGCCACCCAGCAGCTTGCCACCCTCTCCAGGTCCTCTGGCAAAATTTCAAACCAAGCGGTTTGACCTTGGAGCTCCACCCACATCCACACCCTCGGCTGTGTCAGAAACTCTCCACTACAGGCAAGAAAACAAGGGAACTGGGGTTTATGACTTCTGTTCAGCTTCATTAAATATTTGCTGAGCAACTTTTAGAGGAGCTTTCTAGATTCTACAGAGGTGATTAACTAATTCCACCTTTTCCTTTTAGCAGGGGCTAAGGACTGTCCTTGGATCTCACTAGGACAGCTGACCTTCCCTCCACCCAATGACTGCTCCAGTCTGATCGTTCCTGGCCACCTGATGATCTCTTTGTGCAAACACCAGGAAGCCCTAGTTAGAGGCATGGACACCAGGTATTCTTGAGGAGGACGGTGGTGACTCAGTGTTATCTGATCCCATGCTCTCAAGTTCCTTTCCTGTCAGACGCTTCTTCTGTGCTACTTTGGACCCTCTCACTTATCTGTGGGCCTTGGCCCACAGCCACAGCTCAGACCACCAACTCTGCATGGACTCAGGCTTCACCCAGGCACACCCAGCAGCCCCTGCCTCAGGTCCTGGCTGTGCACCCCTTAGGCTTGCCTGGATACTAGGATGGGAGACACTGCATCCACCCATCCACAACCAGCAAATAGAGACAATTTACACACTTCAGGTGACCCAACACAAGCTGGGAGCCTGTGCACAAATTATTCTCCCTTTCTCCCAAAAAGATTGTGCCGAGAGACATTTGTGCAGCTTCCCGGAGGGTGGTCCTTGGGATTGAGCAAGCAGTTATATTTGTTACCAGCCGTGGCCAGCTCCATAACACACCCTGGAGTTGGCGCCACTTCCTTCCCAGCTACGCTCCCCTTTCTCTCGCGACTGCTCCCTGAGGTCACCTCCCTACCAAAGGAGGAGCACAGGAACCTTTGTTTCCCACTCTGCTTTCCAAGAAACCCAAACCAAGCCACCTTGAGTTCCTTCTAGAGTTCCATTTCCACTCCACGGGATCCTCTTAGTACCACAGTCAGCACCCAACAGGCCTCTGAGATGGGCGTGTGATCCCGGCTGGCCGGTCAGCGCCTTATTCCTCTGGCCACAGAACTTGGCTCAGGAACTGACATGTGACCAATCCAAATTTTCCCTGGGGACTGATACGTGGATACCAGGGACCTCATGCCCCAGTAAGGTCGCTGCCTTCCTTCTCTGCGAGAGATGATTCTGTCTCATCCAATCAAGACCTGAATGGACTCCACTTACCAAAAAGACTTTCTCCATCATCCCAGCCCCACGGGATCTCAGCCGCTTCACTGGTAACACCCAGAATCCTCAGCATAACTGTTACCACCAGGTACTGCCTTGCTCCTTCACACTGTTGTTACAGTGTTTGAATCTGTTATGCAACTGGTTATGTGTATTCCTATTTCTACTAGACACACATGGTTCTACCTGGCTAACTACAGTGGACTCATGGCCCAAGTGAGGCAGGCAGATGCTTCAACATATAGAGAGGCCAGATATCCAATATAAGGAACCACACGGTCCCAGTTTGCCTGGAACTTTCCAAGCTTTAACACTTAATGGCCTTGGACCCCCTCAATCCTGGACAGACTGGGACATTTGGTCACCCTGTTCAATGGGCAAGAGTAGGAGGAGAGTGTTGTCTAGGGGAAGCCTCCTTTTATTTATTTACCTTCTGAGACAGGGTCTCACTCTGTCACCCAGGTTGGGGTTCAGTGGCACAATCACAGCCCACTGCAGCCTCGACCTCCTGGGCTCAAGTGATCCTCCCACCTCAGCCCCACAAGTAGCTGGGATGCAAGTATGCCCTCACACCTGGTTATGATTACTATTTTTTAATAGAGACAAGGTGTCACTATGTTGCCCAGGCTGGTCTCAAACTCCTGAGCTCATGCAATCCTACCCACCTTGGCTTCGGAAAGTGCTGGGATTTCAGGTGTGAGTCACTGCACCTGGCTGGGAAGCCTCCTTTTTTTTTTTTTTTTTTTGAGACGGAGTCTGGCTCTGTGGCCCAGGCTGGAGTGCAGTGGCCGGATCTCAACTCACTGCAAGCTCCGCCTCCCGGGTTTATGCCATTCTCCTGCCTCAGCCTCCCGAGTAGCTGGGACTACAGGCGCCCGCCATCTCGCCCGGCTAGTTTTTTGTATTTTTTTAGTAGAGACGGGGTTTCACCAGGTTAACCAGGATGGTCTCGATCTCCTGACCTCGTGATCCGCCCGTCTCGGCCTCCCAAAGTGCTGGGATTACAGGCTTGAGCCACCGCGCCCGGCCTGGAAGCCTCCTTTTAAAGTAAGGGACATAGACTACACAGATTCAGCCCAGACTCCACTATTTATTTATTTAATTGAGCTCCTACAATTGACTGAGCTTCTCCTATGTGTCTGACACTCTGCTAAGTTTTGAAGATCCAGAGATGAACAAGACCTAGTCCCTTCCCTGAAGAGCTTATAATTCAGAGCAAGGATTAGGGAAATTTTTTGCAAAGGGCTAGATCACAAGTGTTTTCAGTTTTACAAACCGTACAGTTTCTGTCATAACTATCCTGCTCTGCTGTAGCTCCAAAGCAGCCACCGCAGACAGTGTGAGTGGACATGACTGTGTCCCCACGAGACTTGAAGGGCAGCAGCCTCCTGGCACAGAGGTGGAGACAAAGACACAAAGCCTCAGAGCACCTGCCAAGCCCCTGCTGAAGGCAGCAGCTCCAGGCGGCCCCACAGGAGGCATCTCACATGGCATCTCACATGGCCCCATCTCCTCCGCCATGGTTGATTGGACCAGGAAGGAGCACGTGATTCACAGATCACGTGATTCAGGCTGCCAGTGATGGACACGGGTGGACAGGTCAGCAGAGATAGTGGCTGCCAGCTGGGACAATGGTGGTAGGAGACAGAGACTGAAAGGTGGGAAGGATGGAGCAGAGCTAATAGACTTCCCTGGACCCTCCAGCCCTTCCAAAGCTGAGCCGTGTTCCAGGCCCCATGGGGACCTCCAGGGAGGTCTTGCTATGAGCCTGTCCTGGGGACCCGGGCAGCCTTGCATGGAGCTGAGAGTCCTGTCTTCTTTATTTACATGTACATCCTTCAACAAAACAGCTTTTGTTTCCTTCTTTCTTGTTTAACAATTTAGTAATTTTTAGAAAATTTATAAAGTTGTGCAACCGTCATTGTGACCCAGCCTCCATAATAAACCTGAATGAGTTCCCTGCACCCAAGAGACCCTCACTCACCCCAGTTCCTTGTGGAAAGTTAGGGTGCCATGGGATCACAGAGCAGGGACTCCCAACTGGGGCTGGGGACTCAGGGAAGCCTTCCCAGAGAGACCCAAGGACCCGTGAGAATTCCTGGGGTGATGTGGGGAAGGAGGATCCCCATCACCTCTTTGACCTTCAGGGTGCAGCAAGGGCCAACATCTGACCAAGTGCCTCCTGCGGCAGGCATGGTGTAGACAGAACACATTGTCACGCGCCGGTGAAACGAGCAGCTTTCCTGTTTCCTCCACACCCCTCCATGCCCTCCTGTGGCAGCCTCAGTCCACCCTGGTGTCCGTAGACAGGGCCTTGCAGGCCAGGGCACACTGCAGGGAAGGGAAGAATCTGCACCTGACTCCCTGGGGCAGTCGATGATGGGCTTTGCTGCCTGCACCACCTGAGTTTTCATCCGAGAAAACACCCTAACCTGGTATTTCCCAAGGCATTCAGGTGAGATTGTCAAAAGGGCTTACACTTCTGTTCTAAGGCTGTGGAAGAGATCTGGCCATACAACCTCCCTCTCCCTTTCCCCCTCCACCCCCAAGAAAGAGAGAATCTCCAAGCACCCATACCCAGGGCCTCTGTCTTCCCGCTCCCCTCTCCCCTCTCTCCATAAGGAGCCTTTCTCATGCTGAAGCAGGAAACTTCATTTTGCTAACAGGAAGGTTCTTTGTTGCCTGCAAGAGAAATCAGCTCCAGCTAATTCAAGCAAATAGAAGGCTCTTCGCAGGGATGTGGAGCAGCTCACAGTTGCAAAGAGGTTGCTGAGCAACGTGCACTGCCTGAAGGTGACTCCAGCGGCCCTGGGCTTCCCTGGGCTCCCCTCCTGGGAGAGAGAATCTGACAGCACAATTTGGTGCAAGGGTCCCTGGCCTTGGTCCTTTGGATCACTCAGTGACAGGGAACAGGAGCCAATCTGCTTCCCTATCCCATTAGAAGGATCTGGATTTGCTCCATTCACCCAGACCTGGGTTTCACCAGGAACTAGGGGTGCACCTCATCTATGCCCAAACCCAGGGCAACCCTGAGTACAGGGCATCTCCCACTGGGCCATTAAGAAGATGTGCATACAAAAGAGATCGTTTTTCCAAGTGAGAAGATCCAGCTTGAATATACAAACTATTACGGGTGTGCATGTAATTGTTTAAATGTCTCCTGTAGGAGTTAATGCATTTGGTTTTAAACACATCTTTTAATTCCACAGAGGGTAACTCCTTTCCACTTTCACATTTCATGGAACATTTTTTCATCTCAACCTGTCACCAGCATCTTGAGTGTCTGTCTCCTCATCACCCCTGAGCCACGGTTTGAGTCACCAGTGACTTTCAGGGCACATCACCTCCCTCTCCTCTGTTACAAAGATTCAGCACCTTTAAAATCCCCGCATGATGCCATCATTGGAAATTTTATCCTAAGCCATAAGTGCTCCTTCTCATAATGTTGAGGGGCTTAGAATTGTTATTTGAACCTTAAGAGAAATATGAGAATCTTCTTAACTGGTGATTGGGGCACACTAGGCACCCCGGCATTATCATCAATCCTACCAGAGGGCTCCTGCACACAGCCAGGTATAAGGGGCTTGGAGCAAGCCCCTAGCCATCTGTTATCATTAGCTGGTGCTATGGAGCCAGGACTCAGGGTCTTTGAGCCTCCAGTTGCTTCCTGGTCTGAAGCGAGGGCTGGGGCAGTGGTGATGACTACAGCTGTCAATCACCAGGTATTTATCAGCTCTGCTCTACACCCAGCCTATGCCAGGCACACAGGGTGGACGGGAGCCATGAGCCCTTGCTGTGAGAGGTGAATAAGAAGGAGCATTTCTACTTAGGACACCAGTGCAAGGGAGGATCAAATGAGGTGTAACAGACAAGGAGAGGATAAGCGTGTTCTCGATCAGGTGCGATTGAGTAGTGGAAGCCAGTGGTGGGCTTGTGCCAGCCTCTATTGGGGAGCAGATGGGTCACCCCTTGATGGCTCAGGGTCTTTGAAGAGCCCTGATTGGATTTTGGAGTGGGGATAGTGGGCCAGGACACAGAGACCCAGAATACGGGTTAGCATGGGATCCATGCAAAAATCACTTACAAGGGCATCAGAGAGCTGGTGCTACTCACACCCTCACGGGCCTCAGCTTCCATGTCTGTACAACAGTTCCCATCAAGCCAAGGTCTTGTTATCAACCTGTTTCTAGCCCCAACTCCTCCAGCTTTATGGGGTCACCCCCTTTTTAAATCTCCAAGCAGAAGGGCTTGTGATTTTATCCCACATTCAGTGGGAACCCTGGCATCTCCCATCATAGTCCTGGAAACTGATAAATTCTCCTCTGAGCCCTGAGTCCTACAGCAACTGCCCTCTATGTGTATCTGAGCCCACATGGAGTGCCTTCCTCCTTCCTTTCTCCAATAAAGAACAACTGACTCTGGGGAGAACTGGTGGGAGGCTTCCCTGAAGGCCAAGGGTAATGGAGATGGATGGTAATGCACAGCAACTGGAAACGCCCCCCATCCCCATCCTGCCAAAGGAGTGCTCCTTCCCTTGTGTGGCCCCCTCACCCGGTTTGGTTGCTTTCAGATGCAGTGCAGCTTCGGGAAGTCAGTGTTGGGCCCCACCTGTGCAGCCTGTTTGGTGCAATTTCAGAGTCACTGGAGATACGTATTTATAGAAGCATTTCTCTCTTGGTTTGAACTACAGCTTTGCTCCCTGTTTCAATGTATACAGTCCTTGGAAGAATAACTCTGGCCAAGAAGTTGTACCAGAGGCAACTGGCCCCTAAGAGCAGGTGATGAAGAGCAGGAGGAGAGAGATGGCTGCGGGCTGGAGGAAAGGTGGTAGTCTGCAGTACTGGGGAGAGAGGATGCCACAGGAGGGGATTAGGAGTTGGGAAAAGGAATTCACAATTGTGTCAAAGGCAGAATCTGCTGGGAGTGGTTGGGCCTTGGAGATGCTTGATGGGGTGACAATTAGGTGACCCCAAGTACTTTCATAAGAACTTTTATGACATAAAGTTAGGGGCCTGGGTGCAGTGGTTCACGTCTGTAATCCCAGCACTTCAGGAGGCCGAGGTAGGAGGATCACTCGAGCCCAGGAGTTCGAGCCCAGCCTGGCCAACATGGTGAAACTCCTTCTCTACTAAAAATAGAAAAACTTAGCCGGGCGTGGTGGCAGATGCCTGTAGTCACAGCTACTTGGGAGGCTGAGGCAGGGGAATCACTTGAACCCGAGAGGCGGAGGTTGCAGTGAGCCGAGATCACACCACTGCTCTCCAGCCTGGGCAACAGAGCAAAACTCTGTCTCAGAAACAAAACGAAAACAAAATCAAAACCATAAAGGTAGGTAAGGCCATCCTCTGATAGTGGAACTTACTACATCGATACATGCCAGGAGGCAGTAGTAGTAATAAAATATCATATAAGATGATGATGATGGTGAAACTGGTGTGACCTACTTCACCAACTTAGATTACAAAAATGGTCCCATTTATCTCATTGCTTCATTTATTTTTCCCTATGTGTCTTTTAGGCAGAAGAATTGCCCCCAAATTATTCAAAGACCCCAGGGACCCCCTTGGTCCAAAGGGGAGGTCACCTTTTCTTCCTCACACCTGAGGGAGGAGAGCCAGGGTTCCATCAGCCTCTGCTGCTGTTTCTCCAAGCAGTCACAAGGTGTCACTGTTGCAGCTTGGTGCCTCAAGGAGGGACGCTGCTGCCCTAGAGGCTGGGATGCCCTTGGTGGTTGAGGTTCAGGCTTAAGGCTCTTTTTAGTTCTCATTTCACACTCGGCCATCCTTTCCCAAAGCATGGCTCCTGGGTCAGGGTGGCTGGGTTTGAAGGGGTGTCCAGTATCAGCCACATTCCACACTGGCCAGAACAGTGTTATCAGCTGAGATCCCCCTTAACTCAAGGTGATTTATTTTGGGGGCCTCCATTGCTTGCCCCTGCCACTGCTTCTTGGATTGCCCTACAACTCCTGGACAGGTATCCCTGACTTTGCATCTCTGAGATTGGGGACTGGGATATGGGTGTCTTTGCCTTCTGAGAGCCATGGGACTCCGCTTCCTATAGTGCGGCATACAAAGAGGGCCGGCCAGCTTCTCTAATCCCCCGACAAGCAAAGGTCCTGGGTCAGTCCAAAACCCAAGAGGAAGAGGATGGGACCCTGGGGGCTCACATTCGCATAATAAAGAGGGCACACAAATGATCCTTCACCAGAGGAAGAACACCTGTGCCCAGGTTCCTTATATCTCTGCCTAACCCAGAAGTTCTCAACCTGGGGATCGGGAGGAGAATTCAGGGGTGTCATGAACTTGTTGGGGGAAAACATTACATGCTATTTTCACTAATCACTAACTGAACGTAGCATTTCCTTCCATTATGCACGTAGACATCACACCACAGTACGATAGATGGTGTGGTTCCTGGGACTTGTCACCAATAGACATCACAGATACTCTCATATCCCACTACAGCTGCTGCAGATAATTCAAAATAACTTCTCAGCTCATCATGAATTCAAAATTATGATAATCATTAAACCTGTCACTGGATCTTGTTATCCAGTACCTAAAGAAACGTATGTATTGCTACATTGGTGACTACATTTCCATATGTCTGTTTTCCTCTCTAATTCGGTGCATTTTACTTGATGCATGTGAAACTATCCTTCTGGGGAAGGTCCACAGGCTTTCTCCTGACTGCAGGAGGATCTACGGCTCGAGATGTATTAAGACTCCCATGGCCTGCTAGGCGCGGTGGCTCACACCTCTAATCCCAACACTTTGGAAGGCCAAGGCAGGTAGATTGCTTGAGCCCAGGAGTTCAAGACCAGCCCAGGCAACATGGCGAGATCCCATCTTTACAAAAAATACAAAAATTAGCCAGGCATGATGGTGTGCATCTACAGTCCCAGCTACTCAGGGGGCTGAAGCAGGGGGATCCCTTGAGCCCAGGAGGTTGAGGCTGCAGTGAGCTGTGATCATGCCACTGTACTCCAGCCTGGGAAACAGGAGTGAGACCTTGTCTTAAAACAAAACAAAACAAAACAAAACAAAAAAAACAAAACAAAAGACCTAGTGCCAGAGCTTTCACCATTCTCAGGGAGGCTGCCTGAAGCCCTACCTGAAAAGGATGCTAGGTTTGTGAGTCCAAAGGTCAGCCTGGGAAGGTGCAGGGCTATTGTGGTTCCCAAGAAGAGCCCAGACAAGCACTCTGCCGAAGGAGCCTCAGACGTGAAGGTGCAAGAGCATTTAACACGGAGAGCTCGGGGCCTGCAAGAGTGAGCTGCATGCCCGAGTGTCATTCGGATGCCTCTATTGAAGGGCCCAGTCCTCGATGGGCACCATGGCTGTGACCAGTGTGGACTGAAACCCAGGGTTCTCTGGAAATAGTGCAGCCATCGAGGGATGCCCGGGCTAGGACCCGTGCAGGATCTTGGGAACAGAAGGTATCCAGTGACAATGGAGCTGGAGCATCCTCCAGTAAACCTCGGTGAATTAGGGCAAGTTATGTTCCATTTGAATAAATTAAAGAAATGTGACTTCTATTCCAGGTCAGAGTAGAAGCCATTCCTGTGAACTGAAGTGTCCCTCCCAAAATTCACATGCTGGAGCCCTAACCCCCAATGTAACTGTATTTGGAGACAGGGCTTTTAGAAGGCAACTAAGGTAAAAGGAAGTAAGGGTGGGGCCTGATCCCATAGGATGAATGTCCTTAACAGAAGAGACGTCGGAGGGCTTGTTTCCTCTCTCTCTCTCTCTGCCTCTTAGGACACAGTGAGGAGGTGGTTGTCAGCAGCCCAGGAAGAGTGGCCTCACCAGACACTGACCCTGCCAGACCTTGATCTGAGACTTCCAGCCTCCAGAACTGTGAGACATAAATTCACGTTGTTTAAGGCACGCAGTCTGCAGTGTTTTATTATAGCAGCTCAGGTAGACTGACAATATATTTGCCATATATGTGTGTTTTTTCAGTGTAAAGTCCCAGGGAAGAAATATCAATAGCTCACAGATCTCTTAACCATCAATTTCATCCCACTTTATTCATGTCATTGAAATAGTCCTGTCTTTGGAGTCATATACCCTTTAATACTCGGAGAATAATGACTTTGCTCCCCACCCTCCATTAATGTGGGAAGTCCCGTTTTCTGTGGGTTCCCCCCTCCAGGCATCTCTGGGTCTCATGCTCTGCTGTAAAGCTCACACTTACTCCCCTTGGTGAAAGCTGTGCCCCGGCTGCAACTTGAAGTAGGTACTGAAGATTTAGGAAGCTGAAGGAAATCCACAGCGAAGAGGCTGGTATCTACTGCCAAAGGGGGCCACGCCCAGAGCCCAGTGCTCAGCAACACTTGGCCCATCTTGGGGAGGGAGACGTCTCTCCACCTACCTAATGCTGCCTGGAGATCCCCCACAAACATGTCCTACCCTGAGCCGGTCCTCTAGAGTGCTCCTTAACCACTCCAGGCCCACTGGCCTCAAGGCTTCTCCACTGCCCTCAGGGAAACCCCTCCACCCACTCTCAGAACTGTGCTTTGGCTGGGGGCTCACACAGCGTTCACTGGGTCATCGGACATCAGTTTTCCCCAAGTCAGGGTCATTCCGTCTGAAATGCACTAGACACTGACTTGGGGAATCAGCTATTTGGAGAATCTGGGTTTAGCCAGATCTAGTCAACTCTGGCACAACATTCCTTAATTCCGTGTGACCTGCACTGGCAAGCTGCTCTGAGACACCACTTGAATGAGAAACACACACGTGTGTATGCACTCCCGTCTGCACGACGCACAGCCCAAAACCACCTGCCGAGAAGAGAGGCTTCTATCTGCACCCCAAGCAGCCTTTGCGTAACTGTGCCGCCCCGGTGGAGATTCAGGTCTCCTTTGCAGGCAGCGTCTTGGTTACACTCGCTCAGGCCTGGGCCTCCGGAATAAAGCTGCCACCTGAAGCCTCAAAGGTGAGCCAGAGCCACGTCTGGCTTTGAAGTGACAGTGCTTCTGATCCTACCTCACGAGACTTCAAAGCGCAAAGGGCCACATTTCTGTCGTGACTCATGATTGAGGCACCATGTGACCTTTTCTGCAACAGCTTTGCAAGGAGGGTGTTATCTTGCAGGCTCCTGGCCTGGGAGGGAGTGCTCAGGCCTGAAGTGTGGCAGAAGAATGTCTTTTTGTCCTTCCACTTCAAGCTCCGGGAGTCCCTCTTGACCTGCTATCCACACTCCCTCAAATGGCCGCTCATGGCTTTGTGCCCTGGGCTCACCAGAGAAGCCAGCTCTGGGCGAAAGAAAGCCAGCGAGGCCTATGATGGTAGTTTCAGGGGAGTGCTCACCCCAGAAAAGGCACCTTCGGTGTGTCTTTGAGTCCTCTGTCCTCCTCAGTGGTGGAGATTGTCAAGTGGTCCCCGCCAGCCTTTATTTGGCCCTGGAAAGTTGCTGTCCTCAGTACAACTGACCCTTGAGGACAGACGAAGGGTGGTCTGGTGTGGGTGTCCCCACACAGCTCCTCCTCCTTAGGGGATGTCCCCACCCTTACCTCTTGACTGTTCTGCACGCCAGCCTCTCCTCACACCCACACAGTGGCTGGGCCCAATTTCTTTCCGCACTGGTCTATTAACCGAATCCTTTTTAAGCTCTAGGAATCTCTGCAACTGTTACCAGGTCTCAGTCATTTCAAGCACCTTTGCAATCTCCATCCCTTTGTGATCACTTGCTACAAGGGTGTTATCTTACGCTTCCCCCAAGGGTGTTATCTTACGCTTCCAGGCGTCTTTAGTATCCTATGGCAGTTACATAGTATCAGTATCATGACTTTCAGCTTCTGAGGGTCCCCGGAGAGGTAACTCAAGAGGAATATAGTTGACAAATGCACCTTGTGAGCTGACATTCTCTGAGTCAAATCCTCCCTGGGGGCCAAGAGGAGGTGGTCACTACCCCCAAGGGGACATGGCCTACATGGGGGGTGGCTCCTAGATTAGTAGGAGATGGTTAGATGGAGCAAAGATGTCCCCCTTGGCCCTTAGCACCCAGCTCGTGATCAGCTGTGCTCAGGATTGTGGGGACCTGAGGACAGAGTGGCCCAGGCCAGAGCCTAGCAGTTCACAGCTTCCGGGAGCTCTCCACAGGCTAGCAAAATTCATTGCGAAGTGCAGAGAAGAACCTAGGAGAATCCACTGTGGGAAAGTCGGATTCCCACCATAGAAGGTCAGAGAAGGGAGGGAAGGGCCACCGTGGAAGACCTGTAGACACTGGCCCTGTATCTTCAGCCCCTCAGTTGGTCAGCAGGTCTCTTGTACTGGGCCCCCCACCCCGTGTATGCAGAGGAGCCAGGGCCTGTGGAAGCAGCTGGAGTGTCACAGTGGCAGTGTGACAAGGTGGTGGTGGGACAAGGTGGCAGGGACAGGGTGGGGTCGACTGCAGCCGGGTATGTGGGGTCTGTGCAGCCTGGCTGCTACCACAGAGAACCAAGCACCCATGTGGATGTGGGGGAGTGGCAACTAGACCCCAAAGGATCTGGCCCCTGGTCACCTGGGCAGGCCCAGCTGCGCTCCTGAGCAGGGAGGGCCACTCCCTGCAGCCCCACACTTGGTGGCCAGGTGGCTGCTGAAGAGACCAAGATTGTTGGGTGACCTGGCAGGGGCCATCTGGGGCCTGCTCTTCTCCGGGCCCAGTAAGCTTAGTCCAACACAAGGTCACATGGCATCACAGGAATCTATTTATTTAGCGAATCAGATTAATCAAGTCTTTTTTTCCAGTGCTAACCCTCCGCCCCTCCTGTGCCGCTGGGCCCCACTGCTGATTATGGGCCAACTTGGGTTGCAGCCGTGTGGGTCCAAACTCTCGGCCCTCCTGCTGAGCAGCCATAGTGGCCTGCAGCATGGACCTGTGCCCGCTCCCACAGACACGGGTCCCCATGGAGAAGCGGCCCTTCTTCCCACAGTGTTTTGGGACGGGTCAGGGGTCCTCAGGGCCCACCCACGGGTCCCAGTTGTCACATCACACTGAGACTGCTGATACCCTCCGAGGACCTACCTCTTACAGTCATGCACCTCATGGGTCCTGGCCCCCTCCCCGTCCCTCCCTACGTGGTCAGTTCCTCTCAGCAGTCTGGAGCCCTTTCTGTCACCTGGACAGAGTCATGCTGCACGTAGATAAGATTTTATGTTTGAACATCGCTGGGGATGATAGGAGGTCAGGTCCACCCACCCCTGTCTCTTAGGAAGCCCATCTGGCCCTAAGCACATTGGTAGACCCAAGTGCACACGAAGGGCATCACTCAGCTCCACCAGGCAGGCTCCCAACTCCTCATGCAGAGAAAGAAGTGGGAGGAGGGTTGTCCCTAATTCCACCACCCGTGGACTCTGACCCCAACGAGTCCCAAATGCCCTGTTGCATGCAAAAGTCTGGCTTCCTTAGAGTATCATGGGTGGCGTCTCTGTCTACGGTAGCCATGGGACAGGGCAGCCTGCAGGCAAGGAGAGGAGTGTGTCTGGGACTTGGGGCAGTCAGGCAGCCTTACCTCTGGGTCTGCAGAGCCTGACTCTGTGGCTGTGGTTCCTAGAGGCCCAGCCCAGGGGGCCTGAGCCTCTGATTCCTCTCGTCTGGTCTGGTCTGGTCACTCCTCCACATCCACTTCCACCCCTTCATTGACGCTGTCTTCCTCACCCTTCCCTCCATCCACCTAGGAGGAGGTGTACAGAGTGCCACCTGAGCACAGCAACAGTGGGGGCTGCTCCTGAGAAGGCAACTCCTGCCTGTCCACGGCTCTTAGGCCAGCCAGGAAAGGCTCTCAGGCAGGAAGCAGCTCGGCCAGGTTCCCCACCTATCCAGCACTCCCTGCAGGCTTCAAGCCTAGGGCCAATGCTCAGCTTCCCCTCCTTTTCCTCCTCCTCTTCCTCCTCCTCCCCACAGGTCCTGGTTTATCCAAATGCCTCTCTTCTTCCCCTCAGGCCGCCACCCCTCCCAAGCCCTTCCGCCCCCACTGAGCCCAGATCCTACAAGTAGACCGCAGTTGCTTTTCCTCCTAAAGACCTTGCTCACATGGAGTCTCATCAGTTACTCCTCACCCCACTTGCTCTGTCATGCAAAACCACCCCACAGTGGATCCTTCTCATCATTTCACTCTCCGGAGCAGCTGAGTCACTGGGAGGCTTCCGCTGTCACTTGCACTCCTCCAGATTCTTCGAGAAGCCATCCAGGAATGACTCAATTGTTTACAGTTTCCTGGGACCTGCAGGGACCCCCCGCCTTGCCTTCTTTCTCAAGGCCACACCCTTGTGCCTGGCTGCCTCATCTTCTCCCTCCCAACTGCCAGGGAGGAACGGTTCCATGGGCAGTGCCAACTGCCCAGCCAGGATGCAGGTGAGTAAGACAGCACCTCCTCCACCCTCCTATGGTGGAACCAAGGCAGGCCTGATTCTTTGCCGTTGTTTTCAAGCAAGCTAGATGGAATGAGCAGCTTCCCAGTCTGTTCAAGATAGAAAGCAGGTCAGGAGTCTCCCCTCTCCCAGGCCATCTCCCACTGCCTCTCCTCGCCCGGGGCCAGTACCAACACTCCCCGCTGTGGACACCCTGATGGTAGTGGGGGAGGGGCTGTGTGCTTCCAGCCCTGGGCCTGTCTTCTTCCTTCCCCAGGAGTGTTCTCTCCCCTCCCCTCATGGCTCTTGGATGTCATCAACACCCCCACTCAGTCATTCTGCAGTCTTCTCATGGGCACAGAAAGGGGTGACTGGCTTCCTTCACCTTTCTGAGGCCCACTGGAAACATGGGGTGATCCATGCATACTTGCCCAGCCCCAACACCACTCTCACTTGCTGTCATCTCAGTGAGGCTTTTGGCAACACAGCTCCAGAAGGGACTGGAAAATGCAAGTCTGCTCCGTCCTGGGACACCCAAACTAAAAAGGAGCTTCATTCATCCCTACCACCCCACCTCTGCCCAAGACACTCTCCCCGATAACTGACTCTCTTGGCTCCCTCCTCTACGTCCTCTCCCTTTCTCTCTCTTTCTTTCCAGAACCTCCCAGTCGAACAGGAAAATGGGGAGAGTTGGAAACAGCCTTGTTCACATGGTCTCATTCTCTTTCTCAATTCTTGTGCTGTATAGTTTTTGGACTTAGAAATCAGTAATTGACCTGGTTTGTGGGTTCTTCAGAGATCCCTGAACACTGGGTGGTATATGTGGAGCTGTCTGGGCACTGGAAAAAAGGTCTTTGGGGTACAATGAGCAAAGCTGGCACTCAATGGGCATCAAAGGGAAGCACATCAGTAAAGATGGCGTGGATCATCCCTCCACATCGAAACCCTGGAACGCAATATCCGTTACTAGAATTCAGGGCCAGGGCTTCCTTCCCCTGAACAGGATGTCCTGTTAGCCCCGAGAGATCGTGGTGTCCTGCAGGACCAGCTGGACCCTGGAAGGCCGGTGGGCCCTGATGTTCATGCGGAATTCTTTGATGACAAAGTAGTAGCAGAAAACATCCAGGCAGCAGTTGACGTTGGAGAAACACATGGACAATTGCAAGAAGAAGCTGATGCTCTGCTTGGCTCTGCACTCTACGATAAAGCCATTTCTCACCAGGAACTGCAGGAAGAACCCCAGGTGGACTGGGAGGAAGGAGACCACGAAGACAGCCAGGCTGACTGCGATGCTGTAGATGCAGGCTCTCTGCTGCACCCAGTCCTGGGTGTGGTCTCGGCGGCCCAGCAGGATGTGGATGCTCCTGGAGGAGCAGAAGCCCATGATGCCCATGGGAAGGAGGAAGCCAAACACCTCCAGCGGGAAGAAGACCTTGGCACTCCAGGTATCGTCAGACATGTTGTGGAAGCACATGTATTTTTCCACTTTCCCATGGAAACTATAGATAGGGATGCTCCCAGTCCACACCAGGACCCAGATGGTGCAGCAGATCCCAAAGATCTTCCTGGGGGACCGGAGGTGGTTGACCAGGAGTGGGTACCGGATGGCCAAGAACCGGTCCATGCTGATGAAGCAGATGGTGAAGACGCTTCCGTACATGCTGACGAAGTAAAGGCACTCCACCAGGGTGCACAGGGATGGGTAGGGGGACTGTACCTGGGACAAGGACATCTTGAATGGGAGGGAGAGCACCAGCAGCAGGTCAAAGACCGCCAGGTTGATCATGTAGATGGAGGTGGCAGCGTAATCGGGCCACCTGTTCTTCAGGAAGGTGCTGAAGCCATGGATGGCCAGCAGGTTGAGGATCAGGCCCAGGACGAAGGTGGGGATGTGGACTGCGAACTGCAGGGCTTTCATCAGCTCATTGACGCCATCAAACAGGCAGTCACCACTGGTGTTTGGCTGACTCATGTTTCTTCCTACAACACCAACAGATCAGACGGGGCTCCTTTCACTCTCTTGAAGTGATAGATTCAAATGACTTTGTCAAGAATCACAAACACCTCCCCAGCATCATACAGCAATTCGTGCCCACTGAATCACAACTAGAACACAGAAAAGAAAAATTACCTTTAATCCTGCTGCCCAGATGCACATGTTACTTTTTGTGTATATCATTCCAGACTCGCTTTCTCACTCTCTTTCTACCATACACACATTTTTCTTTGGCAAATATAGAACTCTGCTGTGCATGGACATCTATCTTTTAAATCAGAACTCCTTTTGTTGAAAGAAGTAACAGCACATACCCAGACCCAAACAGGCTGAAGCAAAGAGAGAGTTTCACATAATGGAAAATATGGAAACTAGGGTAGGGCTGACTTCAGGAGCAACTGGACCAGGGATTCAAATGCTGTTTCCAGGATTCAGCTCCTCTTATCCCCTTTGTCCTCCCCAGACCCACTTTCCTGATGGTTGGACACAGTTAACCTGCAACCAGGGATGATTGGCACCAGAGCATTGCATTCCTCTGGACACAGTAGTTGGTTAGTTCATTGGCTCAGGGACAGACATTTGACTCTCCAAGAACATGATAAGCAACACAACTTTTGCTTGGGTTTCCAGGCAGAGGGTTGGAGTCCCTTGTCAGGGATTCATATTTGCCAAGATATAAGGTCTGCAGCTGCTGTAGCCTCTTGTTCCCCAAAGGGAAAACCAGACAGAAAATGGAAAGATGTGGGAGAAAGGGCATTCCCAGAGGGAATGGAGTGGGGCCCTGAGGTCTCCACAGGGTGAGGAAAGGCCTTTAGTCAGGCAGAAAATTAGAAGTGGCCTCAGGGACAAGAGGACCAAGGCTATAGGTGTGGTTGCACAGGGGTGTGGTCCAAACCTGGCCAATTTGGGGTGAGGGGGTGAGTGCCATTATGGGGTTCTTTATTAAGGTATGTAGCTCTAGAGCAGGACAAAACCAAGTGTTCAACCCAGGCGTCCAGAACCAGGCTGGTAGAAAGATGACTCAAATATGACCCAACTTCTACCCTCTCCCCACTAGCCCACCTGTGCCCACCTCCCCACACCCTCCTTTCTCACCCACTCTTCCCTCTCCCCACAAGTGAGGCCACGCTGCTGGTGTACTCGACTTGGACTGGCCTTAGATATGGAACGTGCCACATTCACTAGAGCACTGGGGCATGGCATGGAAAGGACATTCATGCCTGGCGTCTTCCTTAACCGCTTCGGCAGCAAGCAGCTGGTGAGCAAGTGTAGCCGGGTCGGGCCGTGAGACCTGCCTTCCTGTGCTTCTCTCACCTTCCATGACTTCCTGACCAGCAGGGGCTAAGATCCCGAGATACTGATGTACCAGGCAGGAGGACATCAGCATGGACTCCCACCAGAGAATCCTGTACTAGTGACCACTGCAGCCATTATTATTATTTTTTTTTTTTTTGAGATGGAGTCTCCCTCTGTCGCCCAGGCTGGAGTGCAGTGGCACGATCTCGGCTCACTGCAACCTCTGCCTCCTAAGTTCAAGTGATTCTCCTGCCTCAGTCTCCTTCATAGCTGGGATTACAGGCCTGCGCCACCACGCTCCACCATGCCAGGCTAATTTTTTGTATTTTCAGTAGAGATGAGGTTTCACCATGTTGACTAGGCTGGTCTCGAACTCCTGACCTCAGGTGATCCTCCCACCTCGGCCTCCCAAAGTGCTGGGATTACAGGCGGGAGGCCCCGCACCTGTTCCTAAAACTTCTGTTATTAATTAAAGCTTCTGTTATTATTTTTCATAGCTTGTTACTAATTTTTAAAGTATTCCATGCACTCAATAAGATATTCAAACAGAACAAAAGAACATGCATAGGGAAGTTGGCCTCCATTGTACCCTAAGGCCTCAACTGTCCTTTCTGAAGGCAGCATGGCTTACAGCTTCTTGCATACTTCTCCCAGACATTTTCTAAGTAGATGCATATATGCAAATACATGCATGCATACATATACGTGTATGACTTCTTTAAAATTTGGAAATAATATATATACAGCTTCTGTCCCTTGCTTTTTCAGTCAGCAATGTTTCTTGGATGTTGGTCTATATCAGCATATATGAATGGCTTGTTTGCCTTCCATTGTGTAGGTATACAAAAACTCATTTAGTCAGTAGCCTATTCATAAACATTTAGGTTTCTAGTGTTTTACCAGGAAACAACGAATTCCACAATAAGCATTCCTGTGACTTATTTCTTTGCTGTGCTGCTATTGCTAACCGAATTTTCATTCTACTATTGGTTTTCATCACTACTGGGGGCCTGTGGGAGGAAAAAATTGGGGTATTTTTTAAGATCTTATCTGTAATACCATTCCCAAGCCCTCTCTGATCCCTAATGAAAAAGAAAACTGATATATATAGATAGATATTTATAGGTACATATATATTATCCACTGAGCACTATGCACAAAACATTTAACATGCATTACTTGATTTGGTAGCTCTAAAGATTCTGTGGTTTCCAATATGTTAACTTTTCTCACAGATTTATGTAAAGAGACATCTAGGAAAATGTACTTCCTCTTATTCAAAGCCTTGGTGTCCTGTGGTCTGTGGGGATGGTGCCCCCTGGGGGTGTGCAGTAGTCACTGGTCCTACTCTGGATGCTCAGAATCTGCAAGCTGTGGTGGCCACCTCTTCACTAAACATGCTGAAATGGCCACAGGCCTAGCTCACAAAATTACTAGAATAGCTTGGAACTCACAAGGTAGATTTCAAAAATGATGAGAAAAGCAGGTCAAAGCCCAGTTCGGGTCTAAATATGAAATGTTGCAACACCAAAGAGGAAGATGGAATTGGCTTGGAGAAGTTGCCTTCAAGACCAGAAACAGCAGAAAACCAAGAACCGCAAAAATAAGAGTGAATATAAGTTGATGTTTAAAGATACCCAATAAGATTTTGAAAAAGGAACTGAGGACATCTGTCTTTGTCTGGGTCACACTAACCAATTAAGAAAAAGCAGCCACCAATGACAAAAGCTCAACACTCAGAGGCCCTTACTGTCAACTGTTACCAGCCGACTCCATGGGTGAGTCCAGCATATTGCTGGTGGTTCAAAGTGGCCAAGAAAAAAAATCAGTGATGCTCAAAGTTCAACCCAAACCCAGACGCAATGTGTGGTTGAATTGGGGGAACAAATGAATAACAACAGGAGGAAAGTGGTCTGACAGAAAGCACACAACCTTGGATGCTGGGATGAGTCTCCATTGACAGTAGCAGGTATATTCATAGATACAATTTGGCCATCAGTATTCCCCAGTAGGATTATTCTAAAGGTCACATTTGAATTACTGACAGACTTCAAATGGAAGCTTCTCAGAGGGTAGTCTTTGAAGCCAGACAAGGCACTCTATGGGCTGGCAAGAAGAAATTAGGTTGAAAAAATACTGCTAGCTAATGGCAGAGTGAGAAGAGAATCTGAAAAATTAATCTGAATTCCTTCTGAAAGTCCAAGGAAGCCATCTTTTTGAATCTTTTTCAAAAAAATCAGGAGCTTCACTGAAGTAAGATAAAAAGGCTTCAACGCACTCCAAACTGCAGCAAGAGATGAAACAGTCATCCTTCTCAAAGAAGTTTGCTAATAAAAACCAGTCTACTTGTGGGTTGGGGAGGGGAACGGGGCAGGGGAACAGCAACTAGCACCATTTGACCTGTGGTATGGGGCCATTCCATTAGCAGCTCCTGTTCTGGCCAACCCAGGGGTCCACCCCAATCAAGCAATGGTACTATAGTTGGCTGGGTGGGAGGCTGAGTCCCTTCAGGTCCCCTGAGAAGCAGATGCTAAGACAGTGTTAGACACCTCAGAGATTGCACAGGGGAAGTGTCCGTGAAGGATAGCGGGGAGAGGGAGCAGGAGGAGGTGGGGTGAGCCTTCAGACCACCTACAGGTCTGACTCTGTAGAAGGAGAGAGGGAAGGAAGGACAAGGTGGGAAGGACTTCAGACAGCAGTGTAGATTTCAGCCCTTCTTGGCCAAGCCATGGGGCATCTCTGAGCAAAGGCTGCCTCTTGGAGGAGCCCCACATCTGCAGAAATCGTCCTAGGCTAGTGCCTCTGCCGGGCTCAGACACTGTCTGGGAGCAGCCCAAGGAGAGTGGCATCAGCATCAATGTCACCATGGGCCGGAAGCAGCAGAGCTGCACTGACTGTGGTCAGGGACCCTGGGAGTGGGCTCTCTGGAATTCCAGGGAGGTCTCAGCAGCACCCCTGCATAGCTGCCAAGGGGCCATCCCGATGCTGTCATTGATGTTGGGATCTGTGCCACAGGCAGCAGTGGAGACACTCTCAGTTTCCATCCCAGCAGCACCATCTGTGGAGTGCTGCCTTTCTACCATCCACAGCAGGGATGGGTGGGCACCTTCACCTCCTAGAGGACTGGAATGGGGCAGTCCCAGCCTCCTCCAGAAGGAAATAGCATTGAGTGAGCAAAGATCATGGGTCAAGCAAATAGCATCTGTGAATGGAGTGAAAGGACCCCAAACCATTGTGAGTCAGCAGCAGCACGGTGGCTGAGAGGTGGAGCTGAATCGAACCGTGGAGTAAATGAGACAACACAGGAGATGAAGCTCCATGTTTCATGCAAAAGCTATGGAGAGAGCCACTCCCAGGGGCCCTGCTGACACCTCTGAATGTCCCGCTGACATGTTTAAATGTCACCAAGACAGAACCTCCCAAACATCCATGAATAAACAAACCAAGTAATTAACACCAGAAGAGGCTTGAGGGAGAAGATCTGGGTGCAAGAATTTCGTATCCAACAGGTGTTCCTGCATAAAGAATGCAAAAAGCAAGTCTCAGGTGGATGCGGCCTCTAGAAAAATAATCACCCCAAAACTTTAGGCCTCCAAGAGATCATTACTGAGAAGAGTGTAAGGATGAAAACATCAAGATAGAAAAGCTTGGAACTGAGCATTGAACTGAAAGCAGGAAACTGTGGAAAGAGACATAAGGTATGATGAATATAGTTACAGATTTAAAATTAAAAGAAAAAAAACCAGAAGAGATTATCTGGCTGGCCTAGTGACTCACACCTGTAATCCCAGCAATTTGGGAGGCCAAGGTTGAAGGATCACTCGAGCCCAGGAGTTTGAGACCAGCCTGGGCAGCATAGTGAAACCTCATCTCTCCAAAAAAAAAAAAATTTTTTTTTTAAATTAGTAGGGTGTGGTGGCTCGTCCCTGTGGTCCCCAACTATTTGTGAGGCTGTGTGGGAGGATCGCTTGAGCCCAGGAGTTTGAGACCCACCTGGGCAAAATAGTGAAATCCCATCTCTACAAAAAAAAAAAACTTAATTAGTAGGGCGTGGTGGCTCGTGCCTGTGGTCCCCAACCATTTGGGTGGCTGTGTGGGAGGATTGCTTGAGCCCAGGAATTTGAGGCTGCAGTGAGCCATGATCATGCCACTGCACTGCAGCCTGGGTGACAGAGTCAGACCTTCTCTCTAAGAAAAAAAAAAGAGATGATCTGTGTCCCTAGAAAGAGACAAGTCTTAATATTGTGGATAAATTAACAAAGCAGGAAGAATGTTCTTGTGTTGTAGGGGTGGGGACAATGGAGGGTAATAGTAAGTGCCTGGGGTGAAGCAAAAGGCTCTATTGCTAATATTTCTGTTCTGTTTATTTTTTTACTTCAATAATTACAGGAATATGTGTCAGATTCTTGAGAACCTTAAAGTAACCACTATTAAAAATATGATGCCTACCTTCAAAATTACTAAAGAAGATGAAAAGAAACAAAATCGACTACATAGCAAAGGAGTGAATATAACAGGAAAAGAAACAGCATAGAAATTACAATAATAAGTGCAAAAAAATCAAATTTTACTAACATTCTCAATTAAAAAATAAAATATAACTGTTTGCTCTTATGAAGAGTACACTTAAATGACACAGAAATGTTCCACATAAAAGTCCTGTGACGATGGAACAGACAAATACAAACAAAAAGAAAGACAGGGAGGTAATATTCATAACTAGACTTGTAGAATTGCAGGACAAAATTGCTCATCAGGATTAAGAAGCTTATTTTTATAGAATAAAATAAAAACTCAATTGTGAGGGCAAATGTAGTAATCTTATACACCAAATGGTGGTATACAAAAGTACATCAGGTACAATTCTTAGAATTCAAGGAGCCATTGGTAAAAACAAATTGCAGTGTCAGATTTTCATATACTGTAGATTAGAACAAATATAAATTAGGACATAGAATTATATAAATAATATGATTAATACAGTTTAATTAATGACTCTTGGGTTTGGTTTTAAACAAATAGATAATCCATTTTTTTTCTCAAACAGCTAAAAAACATTTGCTAAAAATGAATTATCTACCTTACAAGAGCAAAACCATCTGTTAAAAAAATACAGAAATTATTTTGGCTGTACTCTCTGACTGCATACAAAGACCTAGAAAATAAAAATACAGCCCGCCCGGGTGCGGTGGCTCACGCCTGTAATCCCAGCACTTTGGGAGGCAAAGGAGGGAGGACTGCTTGAACCCAGGAGTTTGAGATCAACCTCACAACACAGTGAAACCTCTGTCTCTACAAAATTTTTTTTAAAAAATTAGCTGGGCGGATCACAAGGCCAGGAGATCGAGACCATCCCAGCTAACATGGTGAAACCCTGTCTCTACTAAAAATACAAAAAAAAAAAAAAAAAAAAAAAATTAGCCGGGCGTGGTGGCAGACGCCTGTAGTCCCAACTACTCGGGAGGCTGAGGCAGGAGAATGGCATGAACCCGGGAGGCAGGCGACAGAGCGAGACTCCGTCTCAAAAAAAAAAAAAATTAGCTGGGTATGGTGGCTTGTGCCTATATAGTCCCAGCTACTCAGAGGCAGAGGTTAAGGCAAGGGGATGGCTTGAGCCCAGGAGGTCGAGGCTGCAGTGACCTGTGATCATGCCACTGCACTCTAGCCTGGGCAACAAAGTAAGACTCTGTTTATATAAACTCTGTCTCAAATTATAATAATAATAATAACAATGGCTATTTAAAAATAAAGTGAGAACTACAAAACCAAATACATGGGAAGAATAGCAAGACCTTTTTGGATTGGTTGTTTAAAAAAAAAAAATTCACAGGATACAGCCAAAAACTATTCTCAGAGATAAATACATTGCCCTAACTGCTTTAATTTTCTTTAAGGAAACTAAATAAATGAATTAAGCACTTAACTTGAGCATTTAGGGAAAAAACGTCTTAGGGAAATCAGGAAAAAGTATAAAGATAAAAGCAGAAATGAATGAATTAGAAAAGAGAAAATATCAGAACCGACACATTTAATAGGTGGTTCCTTTGGAGCAGAAGCAATAAACGAAGCAATACCTATATCTCTAATAAACGAAGCAATACCTATATCTCTAATAAACGAAGCAATACCTATATCTCTAACAACTATGATCAAGAAGAAAGGACTCAAACGGTCATAACTAGAAATAAGAAAGAAGACATTAAGCTTAGTTAGAGAGGAGAGCAAAAACAGCAAGAAAACGCATTATTACTTGTGTGTTGATCTGTTTAAAAACCTTGATGTAGTTGTTGATTTGGGGGCAAAAAAAATAATTTACCACCATCTATACAAGGTTTGGCCCAAGAGCAAATAGAAGTGTTGACTAGACCAATATCCATAAAAGAAACTGAAAATATTATCAAAGAATTACTCTTAAAATAGGCTTTAGCTTATTTCAAATTTTCAAGCAACAGATAATCCCTGTACCCCATAAAGTATTTCAGAACTTAGTATTAACGAATTTCTATTAAACTAACTTATCCAAATATCAAAACTCAGCACAAGAGACAAAGTTGCTCAAAATACAATTATGAATATATATGCAAACATTCTAATTAAAATATTACTAGATGGAATTCAGTACATTAAAATTATAAATCATCATGACAAATCAGATTTACTATAGAAATATAAGATAGTTTCAGTGTTAGGAAATCAATTAATGTCTTGTATCACATCTTTAAAGCAAAAATAAAAAGTCATCCAATTGTACAGTTTGTCAGAGTTATTTAACTAACGGAATAGGGAAGTACTTCTTACAAAGAGTACATTGCTCACACCAATGGCAACTTTGTATTTAATGGTAAAATAATAAGGACATTCTTGTTGAAATCAGACATTTGCTAACACCCAGAAATCTCAAGACTATACACTAACACATTTAACAGAAACAAGAATAAATGAGGCATTCCCCCAAAATATCAATAATACAAAGAGAAGGCTTAGTTAAGAAATTATGTTAAGACTGTCAGTTAACAATTTGGCAGTAAAACCAACTTAGAGTCTCATCTTAAACGGCATCTCAAAAGAAATTCCAAATTCATTAAGGAATTACATTTCAAAACAATCAAACCGTAGAAAAACTAGATGAAAATTTAATAAACAACTTATAAAATCACTAAGGGAAAAAGCTCTTTGTCAACTTAGTATAACTGAAAATCAAAGTAAAAGAAAATAAACAGGACAGGTTTGACGGCGCAAAAAAAATGTCTTTTTGCTAAAAAGTCTTAACATCAAATAATATACTCGAAGAAACAAAACACAACCAATGTTAGATAAATGACGTTCTTTCTCTGTGAAGAGAATATTAAAATGAATAATATCAAGACCAACAACAGATGAATAAGCCAATGACACAGGCAGTTCCCAGAAGAGGGTTTGCGAAGAGATAACATTTTTGCTTATCAAATTTAACAAAGAATTTGGCAAGGGTTCTGTGAAGCTAGTCACCAATATGCTGGTAAGCGTACAAATTAGCACACAACTTTTGGGATCTGATAATTTCTATTACAAGCCATGAAAATCATATGACTTTAATCCAGTGATTCTGAGAATTCACCTTAAGTAAATTATATGAAAGAAGAAAAATTGTGTACAAAAATATGTCCACCTTAGCATTTTTTTTTTCTTCTTCTTCTTCTTCGCCTCAATGTATTACCACATTATTTTTTTCTAATAGTAAAAAATACATACACATTTAAATGCCAACAAGAGGTTAATTTCACTGTGGTAAATTTACTCAATGGAAAAATGTTCTGTCTGACTGTTATGTTTATGCTGATGATGTTCAGTAAAAACCCCACAAACTGTAGAATTAGACACATTGAGAATGATTTCAACTGTGATTAAAATTACAAAAACCCACGCATAGAGGGGCAAACAAAAAACCTAAAAAAAGATTTCTACATCCCATCCAGTGGTTGCATTCTAGCAGTTGGATGGTGGGTGATTTTTAAATCTTTTGCCTTTATCTCTCTCGTCTTTTTGGTGTGTTTTTCTAATTAATGATAATATGAAAACCTGAGATCATATATATATATATATATATATATATATATATATATATATATATAAAATGTTTGGTGGGGAAAAAGGAGACCAGTAAGGATAGCTTTCAATTTTTTCCTTCTACATCAGAGAAACAACTTGCGGTCTGGGTTTGTGTTTGAGGCATGGCAGGGTGCAAGGTTTACACAAAATTAAAAGATACGCATTGAATTCACCAAAGCTCAGCTGATAAGGCATGACCTTTCAGGTTCAGAGATGAGCATTTCAAGATGGGGCTGGGAACGAAGCATGAAGTGAGACAGAGATGTGGAAGTGTCAAGTGAGATAGCAAGTCCCACCCAAGTGATGGGAGAACAGCAACAAGAACCTGATTCATGATTAAAAAAAAAAAAAAAAATTGAAAACCAAGTTTCCTCTTTTCACAGGTCAGCCATCACATCATAAAAATGTGTATTACATAAAGACTAAAAGACGACATAAAAGAGACAAAATGCCAGCTTCACAGTGAAGAGTAGATGAAGATGAGAAAAGAGGTTTAAAATAGAATCCCCCCAAAGCTTGGCTAGCTATCAGTAGAGTCAAGAAGTTAAAAACATAAATATTTTCCAAATTGAATATTTAGGTTAAATTACCTTGTTTCTCTTAACAGGACAAAAGGAAGAGAAGATTCACAGTAGAAACCGAAAATGAAAAAACTGTAATATCACAATATAGAACACAGAGGGGCAACCTCACAGAGGCTTATGCAAATAATATCAACAATTATTAATACTCCCTATATTAATCTATTAAAAACCAACCATCAATTAAAAAAAACAAAATTCAATCATCTCTGGTCAAGGAAAAGCACCAAGAAAATGAAAAGACACAGACAGAGTAAAATGATAGCATAATCTTTGGTTTATCAGGCACATTTTGTGCTAGAAAGGAAGGGAATAGGACAAAGTAATTTTTTTTAGTAAAAAGAATTGAGAAAGCAACATGGAGACTCCACAGGAGTGAAAGTTACAATAAATAATGAAAACATAAAACACTCAATTTCTGTTCCAATTAGCACAGCAAAAAAGTACATAATGGGACCATGCAGGAAATGCAGAAGAAATTTTAAAAAAATGGAAATATAGTGTAGCTGGAGCCCTTAGTGCCCCTCCTGTAGAATATCCACGATCAAATAGACAGAGAAATTAGAGCTCTGAACAACCCAATTAATAAGGTGGACTGGCAGATCAGGGAGAAGTACGTGGTAAATCAAGGGTCTATGCTCTCTTTAGAAGAATAGACAGGGTCTTTCACAAAATTTATCCCGTTCCCAAGCACAGGCAAGTCCTCCACAGCAATGGCGATTTTACACTCATTCTTAGACTACAAAGGAAATAGCTGTTTGTTGGTCCTGAACACTTAGCTGCAGCGCCATGATATTAATATTTAATAGGCATTTCTATGCATTCTCTTACACAGCCTCTTAACGTGTGAGTTAGAGACAAAATCAGACATAAGTTGCTGAAATATTGGAAAGAAACAATATTTATACACAAAACACAAATGCAGTCACCACTTAAATGAAAGTAGGAATTCCTAAGTGTTCTTTTGAACAGGAAAGGGAGAAACGAGGCGAGCCAATGCTACACTCAGAGGTCCTGGAAGTGGAGTGGAAGTGACCATGGCCATTGCACTGCTCTGATCACCCTGGGACCCAAGGCTGTCTGTCCGCACGGGCTGAACTCGGAGCGGGTAGGGAACCACAGCATGGGAGAAGACGCGGAAAGGCCTAGAGATACTCCTAATCCCTAGAAGGAAAGACACAAGGGCATCCATCCTCCAGTGCTCGTGACGTGTTCCACCACAAGACTTCACGGGTCAGAAAAGGAATGGGTTCCAAATGCTGCAGAAAGCAAACCTATCTCACAGCCAGAGTGTCCGAGAGTAGACAAAGCAAAGCGGCCTCATCATGTGGTGGACTCTCTGTTACCAGAGGTATGCAAGCAAAGGCAAGGTGAGGTGCTTATCCAGAGTGCTGTAGAGAGAATTCATACACACAGCAGTGTCTTACTGAAGGGTGTTTTTGTTTGTTGATATTTAACCCTGAAGTAGACTCTTCTTTCAATATAAGGCTGTTTTCCAATGTTTGGTGAAAAGGAGAGAAAGTATGTCGAGTGTGGAAAGGGACTGGGGTGGAGCGCAGAGGCCTTGCTTCTCCTCCTGGCTCCCTCTGCTTGGGGGGCTCCACCTCATTTCTTCCATCCTTAAGGTCCTGCTCAGCCCCCGAGCCCAGAGCCCTGGCCTCACTGTGCTAGCTCGTTTGTTTGTTTGCTTGCTTGTTTGTTTGAGTTAGGGTCTTGCGTTGTCACCCAGGCTGGAGTGCAGTGGCACAATCAAGGCTCACTGCAACCTCAACTTCCCAGGCTTGAGCAACCCTCCCACCTCAGCCCTCCAAGTAGCTGGGACTACAGCATCACCACACTCAACTAATTTTTACTTTCTTTCTTTCTTTTATTTTATTTATTTATTTATTTATTTTTGAGATGAAGTTTCCTTCTTGTTGCCCAAGCTGGAGTGCAATGGTGCAATCTTGGCTCACTGCAGCCTCTGCCTCCTGGGTTCAAGTGATTCTCCTGCCTCAGGCTCCTGAGTAGCTGGGGTTACAGGCATGTGCCAGGCCTGGCTAATTTTGTATTTTTAGTAGAGACGGGGTTTCTCTATGTTGGTCAGACTGGTCTCGAACTTCCAACCTCAGGTGATCCACCTGCCTCCCAAAGTGCTGGGATTACAGGCGTGAACCACTGCGCCTGGCCTAATATTTTATTTTTTGTAGAGACAAGGTCTCACTGTGTTGCCCAGGCTGGTCTCAAACTTCTGGGCTCAAGCAGTCCTCTCACCTCTGCCTCCCAAACTGCTGGGATCACAGGCGTGAGCCCGAGCGCCCGGCCTGCGCTGGCTCTTAACTGCTGACTCTCTACATTCTGCAGCTGGGATTCCCACAACTGCCAGTGGTCCACGGTACCCTCATCTGCCCACACCTTCAAGGATCCAGCGTCCCACTTGCGGCAGCCTCAGGTGCCTGCACAGCTGAGGCCTCGAAACCCCCGAAACACCAGACCTACCTTTCTTCTTTCGGTGGCCTGGACTTTCCAGAGAACGCAAGCAACAAGAAGATCACCACCCTAAGGAGGTTTGCGGCTGAGAAGGTGGCCCTTCCTGCAGGTGCCAGGCTGTCATCTGCACAGAGCATTGTAGCGTGAACCACCTCAGAGATGGCAGGGCCAGAGCCTCAAAAATCAGCATTGGCACAGCCACAGGGATGGATTTGAGGAGCCCTGGAATGCTCCCCCAAAAATACCGCAGTTAGAATACACAGCGTATCCACCACTAACACCACAGTGTAAATAAAGTCATCCACCTGTGCCTGAGCTAGGCGTCTGGGGGCCATGATGCAAGAAGGAACAGGACACAGAGGGGACAGAGCACATGACCGCAATCTCCCGAATGCCTGAATGTTGCTGAAGCTTGGGCGGGGGTGTTGGAGTGGGGCTGGGAGAGTGAAGGGGCCGGCTTGGGGACATGAGAGGTGGTCAGCAGTGTGCTCAGTGCTCTACGACAGGAACTGAGGACACTCCTGGGAGGCTGCCCTAATTATGCCCATTTTACAGATAAGGACAGTGAGGCTCAGAGATGCTAAAGAGTCTACCCAAGGTCCAACAGGCCATGAGGGACCCGCTGGAACTCATGTTCTGAGTCTCTCCTCCTCCCTCACCTTGGCCCCCATCAGCATCACCAGCAAGAGCATCTGGGATCCAGGAGCTGCCAAGCCCCCTCCTCACTTCTTTGCATGCTCATGCTCCTCTTTCCCCTTGAACTCTCTCCTCCACTGCTGAAAATCCCACCTCTTCCTTCAAATGCCCATTTTCCGGATTCACTCACGTCATCCGATATGGTTTTCCCAGTGCCGTCCTGAGTGGGCACCATGAAGAGTCCTCAGTGTATCCCAGGGGGAGCATGTCCCTGCTGTCCTGCAGCAACCCCAGGACCAGGACCACGTCCCCTTCACCTTTATCGCTGAGCCTCACATACTGTTTGCCCTTGGGAAGGTCTTATTGCATGAAAGAGGGGAAGAAGAAATGACGGAACAAATGGCCGGGTCTGCTGCAGCTCCACAGTCACTGGTGCTCCCTTTGGAGCTGGGACAGCTGCTCAGAACCAAAGGCAAACCCTGCCTTCCACAGAGCTGTGCGTGGCACTTTGCTCTGCCCTGTCCTCTCATCCCCATCGCCTCGGGCAGCACAAAGCCCAGGTGAGGCCAGGCCAGCCAGACATGTCCTGACTTTGTGTTCTCGCTTGCAGGGAAGAATCTAGAATTTTCGGGGTTCTAAGTGCTGCTGTGTCTTCCTGCCCAGCCTTTCTAAGAGACACTTGGCTAGGGTTCGAGAACAATGCAGCTATAATATAGGATAGCAGCCAGCGCGCCCCTCCCCATCATTTACTCCCCGTGAGGAAGAAACTGTGTATTGCCTCATTCCCCAGAGAGGTAAATGGAGGCTAGAGAAATTAAGCAGCTAGTGAGTGGGTGAGGCTGGGCTCCTAGGCTCTTTCTGGCCCCCAATAAGCACTTGTTCAGGGCTGCAGGATGATCCCTGAGACAGTGTCATCTCTGGCGCTTGGTGGTTTCCCAACAAGATTCCGGGGAATGGGCAGCAGGCTTGGTGGAGGGCCGTGGCAAGTGAGCTACACACCCCAGGGAAGGCTCCCAGGCTGCCTGTGGGGAGGTTTCCCCACCCGACATGATGCTGCAACCCTGACTCAGATCAGGAGGAAGTTGAGGGTTCGTAGAAAAATGTCACGCGTAATCGGGGACAAACCAGGTCTGCCTGCCGCTGCTACTGTCACGGAGGCTGCCTGGAGGCCACCACTGCCCTGACACCTGGGACTGCTTGCTGCATCGGGGCAGGTGTGCACAAAGCCCAGGCCCACACGAGCCCCTGATCTTAGGAGAGTTACCTGCAGTCCACAAGAGCAAGGTCAGGTTAGAGGCTGCATGCCTCAGTTTCTCTAAATGGCCCAGAGGCTGTTACCTGTTGGTGGTCCGGTGTGGCGGAGAGGGCTGAGATGTCATTTCTCCTCCAGGCCTGGCTGCCGGCCTGCTCTGGGGAGAGTCACTTCCCCTCTCTGGGTCTCAACTTCCTTGTGAGTGAAATAAAGGGGTGGGACCAGATGCTCTGAGTGGCTCCTGTGACACCCTGTCTGGCCTAGGGGCTCTTGCTCAGGGGTCTACAGAGGGGCTGCATGGAACTAGAGTGTGGACATGGGGAGCAGATTCCAGGAGGAGGGTCTACACTCTCCTGCCCTCTTAGAAGATCTGCACGCCCATCCCGCAGCTGCCAAAAAACAAAACAAAAAACCAAAAAGCCCAAAATCACACTGCGTGTGTCAAGACCTGGGAAGCCTGTGGAAGAGGAAGGCTCTCACACACCGCAGATGCTCTAACAGGGGCACCACACAGCAGCAGCCGTTCTCAGCACCTGACAAGGGCCGTCGTGACTTCCAGCACTTCGGGGGTTTAGGATTTGAAACTGCTGCCCACAGAAAGGAAAGGAAGGTGGTGCTGTTTAGGACTTCCAGTTTAGGACTTGCGTGCCCAGCCTCGGAGGAGACCTCGGCTTCCACGTGTGTCTGCAAGAATGGTCAGTGGGGTCCCACAGGTTCCCCAGCCTCGGCTTCTCTGTCCCAGGTCTGCACAGAGATTTGGGGCAGCCTTGGGCCTGTGGCCTCCTAGGGCCCTGCAAGCAGAGATTTCCCTGGCATCTCCCACCTTCAGGGCTGGGAGGGCTGAGACTCACCCGTGGGCTTGGGTGGCTATTAGCTGAGAGC
The DNA here is from genome assembly GCF_037993035.2 of Macaca fascicularis. Classification (NCBI taxonomy): domain Eukaryota; kingdom Metazoa; phylum Chordata; class Mammalia; order Primates; family Cercopithecidae; genus Macaca; species Macaca fascicularis. Next base: position 126,844,698 of record NC_088386.1, read on the forward strand.
CCTCATAGATTCCAGCCCATCAGGAAAGTCTGGACTGAAGTCTACCCCGGTAGATGCAGCTGCCGTGCCCTGGAGGTGTTGGGAGGCCCTGTCGGGCGACCAAAGCACAAGCAATTTTTAAAAGCCATGCATGCTGGGACTTTCAGGTGTCTACAGGAATAGAAACTACTCCTGGGTTTTTTGGGTGATTCATCCAACACATGGGTCCCCTCTGTAAATACGAGCTTGCAAGTCACTGCAGGGGAACCACCTGGCCCTCTGGAGCCGGGTCTTCCCACTGTCTGGTAAAGAGGTTGACGGAACCATGACAGCTTTCAAGCTCTCACCTGGGCTTGTGCAATGGGTTGTGCCAAGTCCACTCCCTGCTCCAGGCCATGGAGCCCCAAGCTGGCCTGCGTGCCAAGATAGGGCACTGGGCAGTCCTGCCCCAAGCGAGGCCCCCCTATAGGGCCCCCAGCCCAATCTAAGCCAAAGGCTGGCTACTGGGCAAGGTGGGGCAGCCAGGCCCACACTCTGGGTGCAGGAGGGGGCCAGGAGCCTGTCGGGACAGCAGCAGGGAGGAGACACACAGGTGTCTGGCACCCACCTCAATACCCAGAGCCTGCCATGTGAGGCCCCAGGAAGGCGTCCACACTGAGCGGCCTGCAGGGAGCAGTGTCTCTGCTCAGCCCCTCCTCAAAGGGATCCTTGTCTTCTTCCCATTCTGGCTACCTTTTGGCTACCTTCTTTTTTTTTTTTTTTTTTTTTTTTTTGTGATGGAGTTTTGCTCTGTTGTCCAAGCTGGAGTGCAGTGGCGCGATCTCAGCTCACTGCAACCTCCACCTCCCGGGTTTAAGCAATGTTCCTGCCTCAGCCTCCTGAGTAGCTGTGATTACAGGCTTGTGCCACCATGCCCGACTAATTTTTTTTGTATTTTTAGTAGAGACAGAGTTCCACCATGTTGGTCAGGCTGGTCTCAAACTCCTGACCTCATGATCCACCCACCTCGGCCTCACAAAGTGTTAGGATTACAGGCGTGAGCCACTGCTCCCGGCCCTGGCTACCTTCTTTTAATAAATGAGTATTTCTATTTTATTGCTGTTGCTTGTTATTTACATTTTTGAAAACATGCACATGATTCAAATACATATGTAAAAATATATAGGAAAATATCTGTCCCGCTCCTAAATCCAGCTGTCACCTCTCCCCCCACCAGGGCACCACTGTTAAGTTTCTTCCAGAGTTTCTGTGCCCCATGTACATATGAGTTCTTATTTTCTCCCGCTTTTGGCACAAAAGCTAGAGTACTACATGAGCTGCTCTGCAGTACCTCCCTCTCCTGTGGGTATCCCTTGGATACCTTGGGGGATGTCCAAGGTGTATGGGGGATCCCTTGCCAAAGTACGTGTGTCCAGAGAGACTCAAAAAGTTTGAGCTCCTAAGAGCCAGGCTAGGCAGGGACTCGCCCAAGGCCCCACCCTACAGCTCAGGTCTGTCCATCCGGATTTTCCCCTCCCCTTGTCATAGCCCTGAGGAGTCATAAATAGGATGAACTGTCTCAGAAAATTTCCCTTAAGCCTCCTGAAACTTCTCACCCTAGTCCTGCCCACCCTCTCACCATCCAGAATGACTTGGAGGTTTTGGGAGCCTGGACGGGTCCCTGCCTGTCTTCCAGACTGGGAACCCCGAGTTGGGGAGTTTGGGGGCACACACCTTTGACTTCACCAGTGGGGGAGCTTCGGAGCTTCAGGAACCAGCTTCTTCTAGGGCAAGGAACAAGTGAATCTGACTGTGTTTACCAAAGAGCGGGTCCAGGATAGCCGGGCGCTCACCACATCCTCCCCTGACGCTGGTGAAATTCGCTCCTTCAGCAGCCAGAGGCCTGGCCCTGCCCTTGTGGGACATTCCTTCCCTCCAGGGAGGAAACCTGCCCACCAGGGGCTTTGCAGGGGAACCAGTTGGCCCAGGGCTGTGCAAGAAGTGCCCCCTGAGCCTGCCCCAGAGAGCTGGTCAGGGAGCAGGGGCAGGAACAAGAGCTGAACCCTCAGAGACACGGGGAAGGAGGAGGACGCTGGAGGAGGGCAGCTCAGGAGCAGGCATGGGCAGGAGGGACATGGTGTTGGCGAGGGCCCGGGCACCCTCTGCACCCCGGGTAAGAGGGGAATGGCAGGAGCCGAGGCTGGAAGCTGGCCAGGCAGGAACCAGGGGCATGGGCCACCCCAGGTCCCAGGCAACACACGCTTGGCACAGGAGCAGTATGTGACAGACCCACTGGGGCGGCAGGGGTTGGGTTGGGATGAGGGCACCAGCAGCAATAAGAAGGAATGAGGGCAGGAGTAGGGGCATCAGGTTGTCTGAAAGAAGGGTCCAGGGCATCTGAGGCAGCCAGACTCTGAAGATAGCCTCCGAAAGTCTCCAGCCACCACTCCCCACAAAGCAACTCTGTCAACTTGGGCTGGTTGCCTAACCTCTCTGAGCCCATTTCCCCAGCCGCAAATTGGAGTTACACATCCATTCAATCAAAAAATGTTTGTGGATCATCTCCTGGGGACCAGGCAGTGGTGCTGAAGAAGACGACAGTACCTGTCTCAGAAAACGTTGTTTTAGGAGTCGGCACGGTAACAGGGGTAAGCGCACCCAGGAAGTGCCTGGTACTCAAGCGGTGACTGAGGCCCGAATTCCTCATTGATTTATGCCTGCCTTTGTCTCCCCTACTGGATCTATTTGAAGGAGAAAAAAAAAAAAGGAGTAACATTGATAATGGGACCCTCATGACCCAAGGAAAAATCAGAGGAAGCCCCAACAGAGAAAGGAAGGCAGGGGAACTTAGGAAGGAGAGGCCAAGAGAGGAAGATGAGCAGCACCTGTCCCCCGCCCTCTGCTCCAATCCTCCAGGTGTGACCTGGAGACAGACACAAAGGGTTGAGCTCCAAGAGCTGGGCTAGGCAGGGACTTGCCCCAGGCCCCACCCTATGTCTCCCATCTGCTCTCTCCCCTCCCATTCTGTCGGGAACACTTCTGTTCCCAAGCCCCACTTATTTTATTTTATTTTTTGTAAAAATAGAGATGGGGTTTCGCCATGTTGCCCAGGCTGGTCTCGGACTCCTGGACTCAAGCAACCCCTGACCCCGGCCTCCCAAAGTGCTGGGATTACAGGTGTGAACCACCACATCCGACCACCAAGCCCCACTTATACATTGAGCCCGGATGACTCCCCTGCACAGTCAGCTGGGTGCCACACCACACAAAGCCCGTTTCTGGAGCCTTTGCCAAGTCCCTGAGGACTGACACCCTGCCCCCTAGGTGCCCACAAAGACAGGAAGGTGCGTGTTCCCAAACCCCCCAACTCGGGGCCCTGATAATCCCCTTTAGCAATTGAAGATATCTGGCCTCTTTGAAAGTGGTGGCTGAGGTCAATGACTGCCGGGGGAATTCAGGAACCTACTGAACACAGGGGGCAGCCCACGGTGTGCAGCTGCTGGGCAGCCTGGCAGGCCCTCCAGAAAGCCCCCATCTCCAAGGGAGCTCTCAGCCACCTGGGGACTAGCCTGTAGCAGTGGGTAGCTGTCCCTCCTCAGGTTGGTCCAGAGGCCAAAGAAACTAGAACAACCTCCTTTTGTGTCCACCCTTAGTCCCCTCAGGCTTTCAGAACGGCCATAGAGGTGGTGGCTGGACTCAGGGGACTCAGGGCCTCTCTCCTTACAGGGCTTACCCCTTATCCAGGAGCAGCGGTCCCTGCACGGGCAGCATTCCCCACGCCCGGAAGCCAGCATCTCCAGGAGGCAGGGCTGGGGCTCCCTTGGCAGGGGGCAGTGGCAGCAGGGTGAGGCTCTGCTGTGGGGGTGGAGGATGCAGGATGCAGGGGCTGTGTCCGGTAGGAGAGGCATTACCAGGTCTTCCCCAAGATCTCAGTCCCCAAAGTTCTTGACTTCAGTTTCTGAGGTCACATCTGCTGTCACCCCAAAGCTTCCAGTGGCCACCCCAGAGGTGCTGGGTCAGGCTATGGTCACTTCCTGCCTCCCTCTCCTTGCCTCTATTGTCACCTGGGGTTAGGGTGCTTTCTTTGTCTACCTCTTCAACCCTCCTTTCCAGTGCTAACAGACTGGACTGCCCCCAGGGGCACAGGCCTCAGCATATGGGCTACCCATTTGGAGAGACCCCTCCCTGCACGGGCTGTTTCTCCACCTGCCCCTACAACACAAAAGGCTGACTGAGTGTGGCGACTTCTAACCCAGCCCTGGCTCAGGAATCACAAAACCTAGGTCTGCATCAGGGCCAGCACCTCGCTGCACCTCTCACCAAAAGCCGTGGAACGAGTACCAAGTACCGATTCCGGGTTTCTGGTTCCCGGCCTCTCTCCGACCCCAGCACAGCTGCTCTTTCTTCCCCACAAGGATGGGGGTTAGTTCCAGGGACCAAATGTGAGACGACCACCTCTGTGAACAGCACGCATATCCACTGAAAGCCCCAACCCAGAGCTCTTGGTCCCAGGGGAAGGAGGACACAGGTCAGAAGAACCAGGGACAGCCAGCCTGGCCCAGCCCAGGTGCTCAGCGAAACGCTTAGAGCCCGGCCGCCTCGCCCCCGAGGGCCCACTCCATGCTGGGGCCTGGGGTAACCTCTGGGCAGGAGTCAGTCTCCCCTCGGGAAGGTTAGCATCCGGGCGCCTGGAGGTGGCCCTGTCTGTTATACGGGGTGGGGTGAGGATCACCATCTGTTCTGGTTTGCCCAGGACGAACGGGGCTCCTGGGGGGCTCCGGACCTTCAGTGTTAAACCCGGATAGTCCCTAAGAGTGAAGAGCCGGTCACTGCAGGTCGGCAAGGGAGCTTTGGGAATTGAGCCCTCTCTTCAGTCAGGGGCTCCTGCCCTGGCTCCAGCCACCGAGGAAGGGCATTGTCCTTTTGGGTTGAGCTTCCCTCACCCCACCCAGGACCCCTGCATTCTGCTGACTGTGCCTAGGGTGCCCAGAGCCTCTCTGACTGCCAGGAGACACAAGAATTAACCCCTTCCTACCACCCGGACAAGTGACACACAAGCCCCTTCATGCCAGAGACACACGGGTCTCAGAGGAAACGCCTGGGGTGAGGGGCACTTTTCCTCTCCCTCAGAGATGGCTGGCAGGACCCCCGGCCTCAGCACTATCGTGACCACATTTCCAAGAAGAGGCTCCTGGCGCTGCAGTCAGACAAAGGGGCTGTGTGTTAGTTCAGGCTGCCTGGAACACATCAGAAAAGGGGCCCCAGTTTACACAGAGGCAGGCGCGTCTCAGGAACTAGAGTGTGTGGTCCCAGCCCGGCAGCCACTCCCAGCCCCAGTGCAGACCCCTGGATGAGGGGTCGAGGGAGCGAAGGCTGACGGGCTCCATGGACCTGTTTATTATTTTCTCCATCAGGAAGTCTTTCCTTCTGAAGCTCCTAGGGGGCCTTGAGTGAGTGACTTGCTTTGGCTGTAAAAGGGGTTTTGCCCAACTGCTTGAGTCCCAGGGTTTTGCACAATTGTGCTGTGTGTTGTGGTCTTCCCTCAGGCCTTCACAGGCTCACAGCTGGAACTGTGCGCACTCATCCAGATATCAACACGCACACACCCCCAGAGACTCGCATAGGCATGCTCTAGATGGATCATGGGGCAATTCGAAAGGAGATGCAGCCCTGGGCTCTGGGATTGGGCTGGGAGGACAGGGTTTCCATTTTGGACCGGAGGGTATGGAATACGAACACAGGGGAATGGAGATACAGGTTCAGTATCCTTTGTCAGAAACGCTTGGAAAAAGAAGTGTTTTGGATTTTGGATTTTTTGAGAGTTGGGATTTGCATGATACTTACTGGCTGAGCATCCTAAAACCAAAATCTGAAGTGCTCCAATGAGCATTTTCCTTGAGTGCATGTTGGTGCACAAAAAGTTTTAGATTTGGAGCATTTTCGATTTTGGATTTTTGGACTTTGGATGCCCACCTTGTATATACTGGGGAGTCAACAGTATCAGGATGATGGAGGAAGCTTGTGAAATAACATGCAGTGTGAGAAAATAAAGAGTGAACTCTGGGGAAGAGAATATTAAAGAGGTTGGCAGAGAGACTGGAACCCACAAAGGTGGAAAAGAGTTAGTCAGAGGTTGGAGAATTGCAAAAGCCAAAGGAAGATTCCAGACAAAGGCTGGCCAGTATGTGAAGGAGCCTTGAAGGTAAGCCAGTGGCCAGTACTGAATCTTGGCAGAGGAAACCAAGAACAATGATATGGTTTGGCTGTGTCCCCACCCAAATCTCATCTTGAATTGTAGTTCTCATAATCACAACATGTCGTGGGAGGGACCTGGTGGGAGGTAATTGAATCATGGGGGCTGTTACTCTCATCCTGTTCTCATGATAGTGAGTTCTCACGAGATCTGATGGTTTGATGGTTTTTAAGGGGCTTTCCCCACTTTGCTCGGCACTTTTCTTATGATGCCATGTGAAGAAGGACATGTTTGCTTCCCCTTCCACCTGATTATAAGTTTCCTAAGGCCTCCCCAGCCATGCTGAACTGTGAGTCAATTAAACCTGTTTTCTTTATAAATTACCCAATCTTGGGTATGTGTTTATTAGCAGCATGGGAATGGACTGATACAAACATCCTGTTGGACAGCAGCAATGTCTATAGAGGTTCCTCCTGCAGGAGTGGCTCAAAGGGGACCAAGGAGAGTGTCCAATATGTAGATTTAGGCTCATGAAAGGTAGTTGTCTATAAAAACCCTTGGGGCCGGGATGATCCCCAGAGATAAGTCTGGTGACAGTTGTCTTAATACAAAAATGAATTATTAGAATTTCTCTTGAGTTATTACTCAAGTTGTCAAAAGCTGACTAAGTTGTTTGGTTGGAGGCTAAGGGGAAAGTAGTTTATATTTATGATTCTTCTTTTTATGCTTGTATACAAAGGAATAGAAGTCAGGACTCTTGATCTAACCTGAGTCAGATTTCCTACGTCAAATACTGTTTCTCTAGTCTTCCTCTTACCTCCCTAGTCTCCTAAGTTTATTAATACACTTTAAAACATAATAGGTTTCCTTGAATAAAATGATTCTGATTTTCAGCTGGGCTGTACGACTGGAAACATCAAGTAAAAAAATGTATTCTAGGCCAGGCACAGTGGCTCACACCTGTAATCCCAGCATTTTGGGAGGCTGAGGTGGGAGGATTGCTTGAGGCCAGGAGTTTGAGACCAGCCTGGGCAACAACATAGTAAGACCCCGTCTCTACAAAATTTTTTTTAATTAGCCGGGTGTGGTGGTGCACACTTCTGGTCCTAGCTACTTGGGAGGCTGAGATGGAAGGATCACTTGAATCCAGGAGTTAGAGGCTATGGTGAGTCGTGATTGTGCCAGTGCACTCCAGTCTGCACAAGAGAGTGAGGCATTGTCACTGTCAGAGATGATAAATTCCTTTACAAAAAGCTTCAGGTCCCTATTCTTTGTTTCTTAAGACCAACTTCCTTGTACTTCCTTGTCTCCTAGCTACCTGTTCTATAAATAACCCTCCTGCCTTTGCCGCACCCAGACCACTCCAGACATGCCTTCCCTCCCAGTAACGGGCAGCCTCTACCTTCCTGCCTAATTGACTCTATTCAATTTTAAACCTTAGCCAATCGGGTTAGCTTAGATTGTGCGGTCCAATCCCAGCTAATGGGTGTGCTCTTGTGATCGAGATTGGCTCAAGTTACACGCTTCTGCAGAAGTAAATTGCCTTGCTGAGAGAGCTTTTTGCTGGAGTGCTGATTCTTCTTTGTGGCACTGAGCATTTATTTCCAACAGTCACCAAAAAAAGTTTTCTATGATAAATTGTGATTATTTGTTTTGTAGATTTGGGGTAAAAATGTAAACCATTGAAAAAAGTCTTGCCCTGGCTCATTCAAAAAGACAAGCAGTAGAGACCTCATCTAGGAGAATGTTCATGCTAATTTCTGTCAACTACAAAACACAGATGCTGCCACAACCACCAAACAGAATAGAGAAAATCTGCTCAGTAAAACAAGATATTTAACTATTTTAAAATTTGGGGCACAGTGGCTCACGCCTATAATCCCTGCAATTTGGGAGGCAGAGGAAGGAGGATTACTTGAGCTCAGGAGTTTGAGACCAGCCTAGACAATATATTGGGACCATCATCTCTACCAAAAAAAAAAAAAAAAAAAAACGAGCTGGACATGGTGGTGTGCACTTGTGGTCCCACCTACTTGGGTGGATCACTTAAGCACAGGAGATTGAGGGTGCAGTGAGGCATGATCACACCACTGTACTCCAGCCTGGGAGACAGAGCAAGATTCTGTCTCAAAAAAAAAATGGTTAGACTCATTCTCATACTAATAATTGGGGGTTTGTGTGAAACATCACATAAAAAGAAGCCAGCCAGGCAAGGGCCCCCTTAAATGCCATTTGAGGAAGTGAGGCCATCAGGGTGGGCTTTATATGGAATCAATTTTTTTTGAAAGACCATGTAATACCTTTTACTCCTTCTAAACTTTGTAAGAAATACAATCAAAGTTCTCTTTCTGTAACCAGATGACAAAAAACAAACAAAAAAAAAAGGTTGAGCCAGCCCTACAGAACCTGGTCTCTTACCGTGTGTTTCTGTGAGACAGTTTTAACAAATATTTTATATTGCTTAGAAAAATATTGGTATTTCCTGATGGCTTTTCACTTGAAGGAAAGACTGGAGCAGTTTGACTGGGGCTGGGGATGCTGGGATCAGAGAGTAAATAAAGATCCCAGGTGCTCATTTGGCTTAACTCCACCAAAAAACAAGAGAAAAGAGAGAGAGGAGAGAGAGAGCGCTCTCTGTAGCAGAACTGTACCCATTGTAGAGAGGTGGAAACTGAGGCCCCAGCAGAGGCCTTCCCGGGCAGTGCTTGGGCTAGAGCCAGGTCAAGGCCCATTTATACCCGGAGCCAGCAGGACAGCATCCTGGCTGGCTGGCTCCCCGCCCAGAGACTGCTCGAGAGCTTGGTTGGCTATTGCCTTCCAGAGCAGCCCCTCCTTCCTGTGCACCTCCTCCCCTCTCCCCCTAGCCCCTCCATGGAGGGCCAAGAAGCCCAGCCAGCCCTGGGCATGGGTGCTAAGAGATGTCTGGGCTCAGGAATTTCCTGGCAGGAGCAGCAGTACCCATGTTTGTCTCCGGGCATCCCCAGCCCCGGGGGGGGCCAAGTAAGAGAGGCAACAATGCCAGAGTAGGTCACAGAGCAAGAGCCTGGAGAGCTAAGAGCTATCCCTGTTCAGGGTTCTGACGGAGTTTGGGTGTTGTCCCCTCTAGATCTCATGTTGAACTGTCATCCCCAGTGCTGGAGGCGGGGCGTGGTGGAGGGGGTTAGATTATGGGGGTGGATTTCTCATGAATGATCTTGCGCCCTCCCCTTGGTGCTGTCCTCTCAGTAGCGAGTTCCTTCTTGCGAGATCTGGCTGTTTGAAAGTGTGCGGCACTTCCCCGCCCCTCCTCTTGCTCCCACTCTGGTCAGGTGAGATGCCGGCTCCCTCTTCGCCTTCTGCCAAAATTGCAAGCAAGGTCTCATTCGAAACAGGGCAGGTGCCGGCACCACACTTCGTGTAAAGTCTACAGAACTGGGAACCAATTAAACCTCTTTTCTTTATAAATTATCCAGCCTCAGGTATTTCTTTATAGCATCATAAGAATGGCCTAACACGGGGTCTGTCTTAGGAAGGGGCCCTCGGGCTGTCCCTCTTCTCCCTGGCCCTAGCCCAGGAGGAGGACCAGCGAGATCAGTCAGGTGAGAAGCCTCTCCATGAAGATCCTTCTGCTATTCATTACACACACAACAGCATCTTGGTCCCAGACGCGGGGTCCCAGAGAGGACCTCGAGGAGACTTCCCAGGTCAGCAGTGGAAATTACCCACCACTGGACATTGGACGGGGCAAAGCTGTGGTGTGGAAAGGGGCAAATCCACCTCCCTCCCACGTGTACCCACATGATTGTCCCCGGGACTTCCATGAGCTTGATGAGCCAGAAGCTATGGTTCTGCACACGTGAGTCTGTGACCTGACAGCTGTGCCTGCTTCACCAGTGTAGAGACTCGGATGCCCAGGCAAACCCTGGAAGTGTGGAAGGGAAGGGGAGAAAGCCTGCGGAGGGAGTTGGAGGAGCCGTGGATTCCAGTAACCTTCGCGGATTAGTTCAGAGGGAAATGTCCACAGCAGAGATGACTATGACACCCGGCACAAGATTTAATTCTCAGAGTGAAAACGAGAATGCCGTGTCTGTGGGAGCCCCGGGAGAATGACTCAACAGTGGCGTCCTACAGCATGATTTGCTTTAACTGCAGGTGAAGACAATCATTCAGGAGTGGAAAGAATATAACTGAATGCTTTGTCACAAATTTACTTTGATCTCATGTACCCCATAAATACAGACACTCACTATGTACCGCGAAAATTAAAAATAAAGATAACAAATTCACATTCCGCTTGTTCATCCTGATTCTTACTGCATCAAAGACAACAAGGAAGGCCCCATTGCCTGCCTTCTTGCTCATAGTTCAGCCGTCCAAGAATCATTCTTGATGCCCTGCAAGTGCCAGGCGCTGAGCTAGGCCCTGCAGATGCGACAATGGACATAGATGCTGTCCCAGCCACTGGCACTCGCTGCCCAGGGAAGAACCAGGTAAGGTTCCAGCGCATTGCCCTCCATGAAGCAGGAGCAGGAGTCTCACCGCGGGGCTGGGAGCTGCCTGCCTTCCTCCCACCAGCCTCTAAGGGAAGGATTTGTGTCTGCTGGCCCTCCTTGGTAGTAACAAATTCTGGTCGTGGACAAAGCAGATAGAAGACTACAGAAGACAGACAGGCTAAGGCAATCTGTGCAAAAAGATGGCGGCAGGGGAGAGGAAAGTCAAATTCACAGAATGAAGCGCGGACGTGGGTGGCGAGTGTGTGGCTGGGATTTGAGGTGGAAAGAGGCTGAGAGAGGACTGAGTTCCAGGAGGCAGCTGCCTCCTGCGTGGAGGACTTTCCAAGGGCAAGTGCTGGACATTGAGAATCGCTCCCAGACAATGATCCAGTTTCTCCAACAAATCAATGACATGAAAAGGAAAGGAGAAGAAAAGGGGTGACTCTGAAAGAATGCAATCCACGCCCTCATTTGAGCCCTCATTTGAACAAACCAGTCATAAAAAGACAGTTTTGACACAGTGGAGGAATCTGAATATGGATTTTGTGGTAGACAATATTACAGATTTACTTTTTATTTATTTATTTTTTTTTGGAGATGGAATCTTGCTCTGTTGCCCAGGCTGGAGTGCAGTGGTGCGATCTCGGCTCACTGCAAGCTCTGCCTCCCGGGTTCACGCCATTCTCCTGTCTCAGCCTCCCGAGTAGCTGGGACTACAGGCGCCCGCCACCACACCTGGTTAATTTTTTGTATTTTTAGTAGAGACGGGGTTTCACCATGTTAGCCAGGATGGTCTCAATCTCCTAACCTCTTGATCTGCCCACCTTGGCCTCCCAAAGTGCTGGGATTACAGGGGTGAGCCACCGTGCCCAGTCTACAGATTGACTTTTAATTGTGTTAGCTAAGATGATGGCATGGTAGTTGCATTAAAAAGTGTCTTTTGTATTCACAATAACCAAGATAGGGAATCAGCCTAAGTGTCCATCAGTGGATTAATGGATTAAAAACATATACACAAAGAAATATTATTTAGCCATTAAAAAAGGGAATCTTGTCATTCGTGACAACATAAATGAACCCAGAGGACATTCTGCTCAGTGAAATAAGCCAGACTAAGAAAGACACATACTACATGACCTCACTTATATGTGGAATTTAAAGAAGTCAAACTCCCAGAAGCAGGGAATAGGATGGGGGCTGCCAGGGGCTGGAGGGCTGGGGAGGATGTGGAACCGGGAGATATTGGTCAAAGGTGTTTCAGTTAACAGGAATACGTTCTGGAGATCTATTGTATATAGTAGCATGGTGACTGTAGTTAATAGTTCTGTATTGTAAACTTGGAAATTGCTACAAGAGTAGATTTGAAATGTTCTTACCACGCACGCAAAAGGATAATTATGTGATTGATGGATGTGTTCATTAGCTTGATTTAATCATTTCCCAGTGTATACATATATCAAAACATCACCCTCTGCATCATTCGCATATCCAATTTCTGTCATTTGTACCTTAACAAAACTGGGGACCAGAAAGTGTGGAGAAAAAAGTGTCCTCATCCGAAGAGATGCACCCTGTAGTATTAAGCTAAGATGCCATGAGGTCAGTGTAAGTGGTGGAGGGTAGAGATCAATGAACTAGAGATCAGTGAAATGAGACTGGCAGAAGCTGATGGTTGTGGAAGCTGAGCGGGATGTCCCAGTAGCACGGGACAAGTTCCCATTGCAGCCCACACCTGAACCAGGCCATAGTTGGGGCCAAGCTTCCTCTCTGGCAGAGCTAGAAGAAAGCAGGCCTAGCCCATCAGACCTTTTAGGGACCTCCAGGGCCTATCGGGGGCAGGGGCCAGGGCAAGGCAGCTGTGGCTGGGGGTGCTCATGTGGCCCTTTAGGAGTCTACTGGGGTTCTTTGAGACACACCCCAAACTAGAGAGCAGAACATCTTAATCACATCATATTTTAGTGAACCCCGAAAAGTAAATAAGAATTGAGATAGGTTCATGATGAACTAACCCTATTGCTCATTTCCTATGTTTGACTTTAGCATATTCAACTTTCTGACAGCCCCATTACACTGGCCACACCACAGACCCACGCCTTCCATCCCTTCCTCATGCCCAAGCCAGCAAGAGCCACTAGCTGGCAAATCGCTGCTTTCCACTATAGATGGGGGAAACTGCCTGGCTGCCAACAACCCAGTTTATGTAGCAGTCTCCCCTTGGTCAGCACCACCGGAGTTTTGTTGGTTATGGGGAGATCTTACTGAGGTTAGTTAGGTGTGCTGCAGCAGTGAAGCTGGAGCCTGCCTTCTGCACCTTGGACTTGCACCAACCAACTGGGCTCCAATGCAAAGGGCAAGAGCACGATGAAAGAGCACATTTGCAATTCTAGAAGACTGCATCTAAGTTGCAAGGTGTAATTGGGACCCTGGTTACATTTTTAGCTCAAGGGAATAAAGCTCATCCCATCCTCCCTACCCCAGGAGGGAGTGTCTGTTGGTCAACTATGTGACCTCTTTTTTTTTTTTTTTTTTTGAGACAGGGTCTCACTCTGTCTCTCAGGCTAGAGTGCAGTAGCCCAATCATAGCTTACGGCAGCCTCTACCTCCCAGGCTCAAGCAATCCTCCTGCCTCAACCTCCCAAGTAGCTGGGACCACAGGGGCACACCACCATGCCAGGCTAATTTTTAACTTTTGTAGAGACTAGGTCTTACTATATTGCCCAGGATGGTCTTGAACTCCTGCGCTCAAGCAATCTTCCCACCTCAGCCTCCCAAAGTGCTGGAATTACAAGTGTCGACCACCACACCCAGATTTTTAGTGCTATTTTTTTTAAGTACCTTGTGTTCAACTTCAACTGGTCCCTCACTCCAACTCCTAACATAGCCTGCACCCAGCTACAGCGAGGCTTCCTAAAATACAAATCTGGCCCTGTCCTACCTAAGCAGAAACTGCATCCCGCCTCAGCAGGCCCCGGAGGCTTTGGTGTCTGTCAAGCTCCCCATCAGCGGATGAAGCCTGCAATGCCGCCCGGCTCCTCTGTAACATGAGTGTGGCCCCTGACTTCAGTTCTCTCCAAGAAGTCTTGGGTGCTACAGTTGCCACCACCGCCCACCCGTGCGCCACCCCCAGCTTCCTCCCTTGGTGAGGCAAAGCACAGCCCCTATGCTTGGTCTGTGTCTCCCGCAGGCCTCTCACAACAGTTGCTTAGCAGAGCTTTCTCAGTCAGCACTGAAAGGGAACTTAGAACCAAGTGAGCTATCAGCCCCTCCAGGCCTGACTTCCCCACTCAGAGCCTCCCCCACTCCTTCCTCCCTCCCCGCCTCCCGACCTCTGGGTCTGGGTGGCTGCTCTCCACACACCTCCCAACCACATTGACCTGGGGAAGCAAGACAGATTCGAGAGTCTTGATTTTTGTTTTCACTAATTGCAAAAAAAAAAATACTAAATAAATCAAAATAAACCAAAAAGAGAAGGAAAAATTCTCCCATAGTCCCTACCCTATATATGGAACCTACTCTCTCTCATCGCCTTTGAGGCTTTGTTTACAGGCAGAACCAGCATGAGACTGGCAGGCATGGTGAAGAGTCAGTTACATAATTCGGATTTTTTCACTTAGAGCTGTAGATATTCCTTCCACGCCAGTGCAGAGTCTTCATCATTATCCTTTTAAGCCACATAATATTCTATTAAATGTACATGCCAGCATTTATTTAATCATTCCCCAATTATAGGTCATTTAGGTAGTTTTTCCTTCTTTTGGGAATTATTGTTTTAAAATATATTCCCTGAGGGTTGGGCGAGATGGCTCACGCCTGTAATCCCAGCACTTTGGGAAGCAGAGGCAGGAGGGTTGCTTGAGCTCAGGAGCTCGAGACCAGCCCGGGAAACATAGGGAGACCCTATCTTTACAAAAAATAGTCAGGTTTGGTGGCATGTGCCTGTAGTCCTAGCTCCTCGGGAGGCTGAGGTGGGAGGATCATCTGAGTCAGGGAGGTCAAGGCTGCAGTGAGTTGGGACGGTGCCACTGCACTCCAGCCTGAGTGACAGACTGAGACCCTGTCTCAAAAAATAAAATTAATAAATATAAAATATAGTCCCCGAAGGGGAATCACTACATCAACAGGCCTAATGCTTTTATGGCTCTTGTCTTTGTTTGTTTGTTTTGTTTGTTTTCTTTGAGACGCAGTTTCACTCTTCCACCCAGGCTGGAGTGCAATGGCACAATCTTGGCTCACTGCAACCTCTGCCACCCGGGTTCAAGCGATTTTCCTGCCTCAGCCTCTCAAGTAGCTGGGATTACAGGCACCCACCACCACGCATGGATAATTTTTGCATTTTTAGTAGATACGGGGTTTTCACCATGTTGACCAGGCTGGTCTCAAATTCCTGACCTTGTGATCCACCCGCCTTGGCCTCCCAATGTGCTGGGATTACAGGCGTGAGCCTGCTTTTATGGCTCTTGATAGCTATTGTAAGATTGCCTTCCTGGGAAGAATGGGGTGGATTCCATCAATTCCCCGGCCTAGATCAGCGCTTCTCAAAGTGTGGCTCAGGCACTCTTGGGGGAAGGGTGGTCTTGGTACGCTTTCTGGGGATCCACAAGGTCAAAACTATTTTCATAATAATAATAAAATGTTGTTAGTACTTCCTTTTCCACTCTCTCCCTTTAGTGAGTGTACAGTGGAGTTTTCCGGAGGCTCTATGCTGTGTGATGCCGCAGTAGATTGAATAGAGATAGGAGAGGCCAACCATCTTTCACGAAGCCCAGCATCACAGAGATTTGTGGAAATGTAGAAATAATGCTTCTCTTCTCACTAAATTTATTTTGCTTTGAAAAATATAACTTTTAATTAAAAATGTTATTTATGTAAATAATATAGTTTCTTTTTTTTTTTTTTTTTTTTTTTGAGACAGAGTCTTGCTCTGTCACCCAGGCTGGAGTGCAGTGGCGCGATCTCAGCTCACTGCAACCTCCGTGTCCCAAGTTCACACCATTCTCCTGCCTCAGCCTCCTGAGTAGCTGGGACTACAGGCACCCACCACCACGCCCAGCTAATTTTTTTTGTATTTTTAGTAGAGACAGGGTTTCACCATGTTGGCCAGGCTGTTCTCGAATGCCTAACATCGTGATCCACCCGCCTCAGCCTCCCCAGGTGCTGGGATTACCGGCGTGAGCCACCATGCCCAGCCAGTTTCTTTGTTTTAATTTCTAACATGGGAAACCCTGATAGATATCTACACAGACAAGAGCTTTTTGAGATCCTTAACACTTTTTAAGAGTGTAAAGGGGTCCTGAAGCCACATGGTTTGGGAACCACTGGCCTGTACATGATGTGGCAGAATGCAGGGTGTGCTGAGCAGGCCTTGTTCAGCCCATCGCCTACCTGCCTGTCTCCCAGGCATGGCACCCAGGACAAGGCACAGAGCAATTGGCTTTTTTGTCTTTTTATCTCTTCTTGCCACTTTTATTTTCTTCTCTTCTTCTCTTTCCCCTCTTTGTTTTTCTCTTGTTTTGCTCTTCTTTCCCCTACTCCAGCCTCAGACCTCATAACAAGAGCTGCACTGATAATGAAACCTTCTCTGCTTCACCTAAATCAAACATTTTTTCTCACATCTAAATAGAGATTAGTGACATTTGAAACAGGTTTTTCATTATTACTAATATCATTCACAAGAAGTGACATGTGTGGTGTTATGATAAGTACACACGTGTTGGCTTTTGCCCACAGTTCCTGGCTCGGAACCCCCATAGCCCTTGTTACAGTCTCGTGTTATGACAGTGGCTGTGTTGGGCCTCAGGAAACAGAAGCTCTCTGGCCTTCTCCTGCTCTCCTTTCATCTGCCACTGGGCAGGACTCGTGTCTCTCCCCGCCTTTCTGATTGTGGGTCTTAAGACTCTCCCCAGAGGGTTCTGTCCTACGCCCTGAGCGAAGGAACGCTGACACCATGAAGCTTCCGTAAAAACCCCAAGAGGACAGGGTTCAGAGAGCTTCCGGAGAGCTGAGCTCACGGAGGTTCCTGGAAGCTCCATGCCCCTTCCCCTATACCTTGCCCTGTGCATCTCTTCACCTGTATCCTTTGTAATATCCTTTAGAATCAACTGGCGAATGTTAAGTATTTCCGTGAGTTCTGTGAGCCACTCCAGCAAATTGATCAAACCCAAAGAGGGGGTTGTGGGAACCCCAACTTGAAGCTGGTCGGTCAGAAGTTCCGAAGTCCAGACTTGCGTCCGGGTCGGGGATAGTCTTGGGACTGAGCCCTCAACCTGTGGGCTGTAAGACTATCTCCAGGTAGACAGTGTTGGAATTGAACTGGAGGACACCCCACTGCTGTCCGCGGCTTGGTGGGACAACCGCCCACACATCTGGTCCCCGAAGTCTCCTTCTGTGTTGCTGACTGTTGTTGTGGTGTGTGAGAACAGAGGAAAAACATGGTTTGAGAGTGTTTCCCTGAAACAATATGCATATTTTAAAAATATACACACGTAATCAAAGGACTAAAAATGAAAATGAGATATTTTCATACCAACTTGGCAGAGATTTATTAGATGGCAACGCTTAGTGCTGGCAGATGTCTAGGGAGGAGGGCAGCCTCATGTGGTTTCTAGAAGGCAACTTGGCAACGCGCACCAGGGGCCTTAAAAATAGCCTACCCTTTGACCCAGAGGAGTGCAAAAGGCTGACAGCTCCACTTTGTGCTATTAACAACTTGAAGTTGCCTGGGATCTTGACAACTGAGTGTAAGCAGGGATTTTTTTTCCCTTTCATTAGGCCCAGAGAAGGTACATCTGTGGGTTTTTGTTGTTATTGTTGTTTGGGTTTTTTGGTTTTTTGTTTGTTTGTTTGTTTTTGTTTTGTTTTTTTGTGAGACAGGGTCTTGCTCTGTTGCCCAAGCTGGAGGGCAATGGCACAATCATGGCTCCCTGCAACTTTAACCTCCTGGGCTCAGGCGATCCTCTTACCTCAGCCTCCTGAGCAGCCAGGACTACAGATACATACCACCATGCCCAGCTAATTTTTTTAAACAAATTTTTATAGAGACGGGGATCTTGCTGTGCTGCCCAGGCTGATCTCAAACTCCTGACTCAAACTATCTTCCTGCCTCGACCTCCCAAGTACTGGGATTACAGATGTGAGCCACCACACCTGGCAAGAGAAGGTACATTTGGGAAGGGAGGGGGGTTACTGGACTTCAAAGATAGAGATGACATGGTCACCTGAACTCTCATCAGGACACGTGGGCAAACTCTCCTGCAGGTAGCAGGCCAAGGCCTATAGGGAGAAAAAAGCCTGAGGGCAGGTGCAGCTTGTGTGCCAGGAACCACAATCCAGGTGAGTACTTTGGAATACTCCCTCCGTACTAAGATCCTCTCCTCTTATGCCCAAGCCTTCAGTAATAATATTGGATTAAGAGGTACTGCCTGGTCTTAGCAGGTGTGATCCAGAAGTCAGCTGGAGCCTGGCCATGCCTTGAACTCTACATGAGGTTGGCTCATTGTGAGCCCAGAGGGCTAAGGAAGGCCACAGCCCTCCGTAGGATGTCCCGTTGTGTGGTCTGGGGATGGCCAATGCCCTCCCAAGTTTTCCACACATTCCCAGGGCAGGACTGCTGACACCTCCACGGCCTCTGCTTTTCCCATGGTGCTGCTTGTCAGTCACTTGTCTCCTCTTCCGGGAGTCCTATAGAGACCCCCCTGCCCTCAAGGTGTCATGGGCATTTCAGAAGCTCA
This sequence comes from Macaca fascicularis, assembly GCF_037993035.2. NCBI lineage: Eukaryota > Metazoa > Chordata > Mammalia > Primates > Cercopithecidae > Macaca > Macaca fascicularis. The sequence continues at coordinate 126,863,048 of NC_088386.1, forward strand.
GGGACTGCAGAGAGACAGGGAGATTTCACATCACAGAAGCACAAGCTTCCATCGGGCATCTGCACAGCTGAAATGGCCCACGGCTGCCCTGTCCCCGCGGAACATCCCAAGGCCGGCCCCCACAGGAGCCAGCCTCTTGCAGGCAGGCTTCTTTCACCTTCTGCCTTCCTGGCCCTTCTCTCTACCCCTCCTCTTTCCTCCCTCACAGCAGCTGAAGCCTCTGCGTGGTGGCCCAGGTGCCTGCCGATGTCCACTGCCTCTGCTCCACCATCTGTCCTAATAGTTGCCAAGGTGTTTCCCAGCTATGAGGACCTTTGCTGCCAGTTGTCACAATGAAAATGGTTTCCTCTGTTTCAGCTGGGCCTTGGGGAATTAGAGTGATGCTTGGGTCCATCCTTGGATGCAGTGGCTCAGGAAGCATGTGCATCCCAGAAAAGTGAGTTCCCTGGTGGCCAGAAGGAAGGAAGGAGAGGTGGCTGGCTAAAGTGACCAGCAACCAGGTAGGGGCAGTGGTTGTGTGCATCCTGGAGCATCGTTCGGGGTTTCTGAGGTGGGCAAAATAATCTCCCCCATCCCAATATGTCCAGGTACAAATCTCAAGAACCGGTGAGTATGTTCAGTTACATGGCAAATTAAGGTTGTCAATGGAATTAAGGTTGCCAATTATCCTGGATTATCCTGGTAGGCCCAATGTAATCACAAGAGTTCTTGAAGGTAGAGAGTGGGGCAGAAGAGACAGAGGGATAGGATGTGAGAAGGACTCAATCCACTGTTACTGGACTTGAAGACGGAAGAAGGGGCGATGAGCCAAGGGCTGCAGGCAGAACCGGCTCTGGAAGCTGGAAAGGCAGAGAAACAGGTTCTCCCCTAGAGCCTCCAGGAGAACACAGTGCTGCCAGCACCCTGATTTTAGCCCAGTGAGACTTGTGTTGGGCTTCTAATCTACAGAACTGTAAGATAATAAATTTGTGTTATTTTAAGCCACTTAATATACGGCAATGTGCTACAGCAGGAAGGGGAAATAAACACATCTTCCCAGACACTATCAGGGGACAAGAACCTGGCAAAAACCTGCACATCCTGTGTCCCTCAGTTGACCATAATGAGGGCACTGAAGAGCAGAATCTCCTAGGAAGCTGGAGAGGCTGGAAGCATCCAGGATACACGTCTGTCCAGTCTGGATCTTCTTAAAAACCAGGAATGTGAGTAGGTGTGAGTCTGCACATGGCCAGGAGAAGAAGGCTGGCAGTACCCTCCACCACCCCAGTCTCCTGGAACCACCTTCCTAGTGGGGGATTCCCAAGGAGAGTCCTCAGCCTGGGAGGCTCCAAGGTCTGATGAGCAGGCCTGTGGAGCAAGCTTATGTTAGCTGAGCTCATTCTGGAAACCACAGCTTCCCACTGGCTTCTGATCAACAGGACCTTGTCTTGCTCAAGTCAAAACACCCAGGAAGCCAAATCATAACAGAGGGCTTCTGAGCAAGTTCCGAGATGCAAAGGTTTCACAGCCCTGGCTATGCAGCTCCGTAATCGTGCCCACAACAGCTGCCCCTGGCATCAGGTGGGCCGCATGCATCCTTGCACCTGGTCTTCTTGCCCACTCCCCTGACACAGTGTAGATGGCACTGCCAAAACCCCGTCCAAGCCAGAGCTTTCTCTGTGTTTCCACAGTGACAGAGCCAAGCCCCTGCTCTGGGCTGGCTGTCATTCTGTGTCCTGAAGAGGACTTGGCTTAACTCTCTTCTAGTTCATTTCCTGTTGGATTTAAAGCTTGGCTTTCAGACTTCAGTCTTAGTTCCCTCCTTTCCATGCCACTGGCAGAAGCCTCCTGGCCTTAAACTTTTTATTTTTATTTTTTGTGGGTAATAGTAGATATATATATTTATGGGATACATGAGATTTTAATATAGGCATACAATGTGTAATAATCACATCTGGGTAAATGAGGTATCCATCAACTAAAGCATTCATCCTTTGTATTACAAATAATTCAGTTATACTCTTTTAGTTATTTTTAAATGTACAATTAAATGTTATTGACTATAGTCACCCTGTTGTGCTATCAAATACTAGGTCTTGTTTATTCTTTCTGTTTTTTTGTACCCACTAACCATGGCCACTAATCATTACTTTAATAAATCCTTTCTTGAAGGTGTTAGTGTTTTTTAAGCATTCAATTTAGTTTGTGTTTGGAATTCAAAGTTAGCACAAATGACTTCCATGCCACTTGCACTCTTTCAAAAAAAATCATGACAGACATCACTAATCAATTACTGTACTCTTCCTCCCTGGGCCTGGAGTGCCCCAGGAATCCTTAATATAGTCTTCTAAGCAGTCCTCACCTAACAATTGGAAATGGCAAGTGAAAAGAAACTAACATGTCATCCCTTGATGCAATTACAGTTAAGGACAGAGTCATCTTTTTAATTCCTCCCACTATGTTTATCCCTTTACTATGTGACGGTAATTCTGTCACCAAGAGCTAGCATCCCAACTCAATACACCATTTCTGTGAAATTATAATCTCCATCTACTTTGAGTGGTAAAGAAAAGAATAATTCACAATCCACTGTTGAAATTTTGTCAGATAATGCAAACAACAAATGTTGTTAGCTGTCTAATGATTTTGTGTTATTTCCTTAAGGAAATTTCTCCTCATTTTTATCCAGTAGAAAGGTCTTGACTTCCTATTTTCCATGTCTCCTTGATGTGACAGCATATCTGAGGCCTTGTTACGGGCACACGTGACAGTGGATCAGATGCTCTTAGGAAAGAAAGTGGCTTTCACACAGATTCCTTGCTCAACTTATATAATTGTACATAATTCCCACAACCCAAACACAGGCTTTTCTCACCTCACATTTTCTTCAGCCTGTTAAGACAGTTGCAGTGATGGAATTTAGTCCCACATTAGCAGTATCACTACTCAAGGGCCGATTAAACATCCGCTCAATGGCAACTTCTTAGAATTGTAAAGCAAAACCAAATGCAATTCAAGTGTAGAGAATGATTACACTTAACATGGTAGACCGTAAAGGAGACTCACATCGGAAAATGCAGCCAGAAAATATTATACTAATGTCTTTTTGTCTTGTTTTGTTTTGTTTTGTTTTGTTTGACAGGGTCTTGTTGCATCGCCCAGGCTGGAGTGTGCCTGCAGTGGTGTGATCACGGCTCACTGCAGCCTTGACCTCCCGGGCTCAAGCAATCCTCCCACCTCAGCCCTCTAAGTAGCTGGGGCTACAGGCGTGTGACACCACATCTGGCTAATTTTAAATTTTTCTGTAGAATCAGGGTCTCACTATGTTGCCAAGTTTGGTCTCAGGCTCCTGGCCTCAAGTGATCCTCCCTCCTCAGCCTTCCAAAACGCTGAGATTATAGGCATGAGTCGCCACACCCAACTACACCGGTGTCTTTAAACTAGAGGATTCCTACTTCTCCTTCGGAGAATCCCAATAGCGAGGACAGTGGGAGGTCCTGTTCTAACGTTCACCTGAAAGCAAGATTTTATTACCACATTTATTTTATTTACTTTATTTATTGATTTATTGAGATAGACCCTCGCTCTGTTGCAGTGCAGTGGTAAAATCTCAGCTCACTGCAACCTCCACCTCTTGGGTTCAAATGATTTTCCTGCCTCAGCCTCCCAAGTACCTGGGACTATAGACACGCACCACCACACCCGGCTAATTTTTTGTATTTTTAGTAGAGATGGAAGTTTCACCATGTTGGCCAGGCTGGTCTTGAACTCCTGACCTCAAGTAATCCACCTGCCTCGGCCTCTCAAAGTGTTGGGATTATAGGCGTGAACTCCTGGCCATCTGTTAATTTTTTTAAATATCAGACTTGCAGAAAAGTTGAGAAGCAGTTAAACACCCATTTACCCTTCACTATATATATATATATATAATATATATATAAATATATATATATATTTTTTTTTTTTTTGCTGAAGCATTTGGAGTAAGTTGCAGACATATGCTCACTTCACCCCTAAATACTTCACCTGCAGCTCCTAAAAGAAGAACATTCTCTTACATAACCCAATACCATGGTCACAATGAAGAAATTTAACGTTTAACGTGGATACAATATTATCTAATAATCTGTATTTTAAAAAAATCTTTGTCTTGCATCTAATCAGGGTTCACACATTGTATTTGACTGTTTAATACCTTTTCATCTAGAGCTGTCTTCCCACCTTTTTTTGTCTTTCATGTCATTGACATTCTTGCAGAGCCTAATGGACTATTCTGCAATCTCTATTTGCCTAATTACTGCCTCATGATGTAATTCAAATGAAAACTTTTTTCTTTTTTTTTTTCGGTTCTAAGATCCCCTGTGGATGCCTGAAACTGCAGAGAGTACCAAGCCTGACTGTCGCCAATCACAAGAAGTTTCTGTTCAGGTCTTCCACCCACGAATGTAATGCCTTTTTCGTCTTAACTGAGCACTTATCACGCACTGTGGTCATAACTTTTGCAGTTTGAGGTACAACAGCAAAACCAGCACACATTCTTTTCCTTTCTTTACAATTTCACAGTTAGAAATTTTATTCTGACCATAGATTTTGGCAATCTCAGCAAATGATTTTGTTTCTTAAGTTGGGAACTTTTGCCTTTTCCCTTACAAGAGGCACTTGAGGGCTTCTCTTTGGCATATCTGAATTACCGGCTTCACTACGCTTGTGCTTTGGGGCCATTATTTAGTAAAATAAGGGTTCCTAGAACACAGGCACTGCAATTCCTTGACAGTCGATGTGATAAGCTAGACGGCTGAACGGGCTAGTGACTAACGGCTGGTGGTGTCTCCAGCATGGATACGCGGGACAAAGGGGTGATTCACATCCTGAGCAGGATGGAGTGGGGCAGCCAGAGATTTCATTGCGCTGCTCAGAACAGCGCGTGATTTAAAACTAGTGAATTTTTGGGGACGGAGAGGGGCGCGGCTGGCCGGTCTTCCTCTCCCGCGGCGCAGGCGGTGCTGGGCGGGTGGAGGCGCGGAGTCGTCCCCATGGCCGCGGCGCCGGAGCCCGGCGAGCCCGCGAAGGGGAAGCTCTTTAAGCTCCTAGGCATTTTCGGTGTTGAAAATATTCCCTGTGCCCGGGATTCAATATTGTATGGTTCATTACGATCTGTTGTGGCTGGCTTTGGACTTTTTTTTCTTTTTTATTGTTGTTAACTAGTAGAATTAGAAGATCAGGTGATGTTGGAGTAGGAGGATTTATCTTAGTGACTTTGGGATGCTGGTTTCACTGTAGATACAATTATGCAAAGCAAAGAATCCAGGGAAGAATTGCCAGAGAAGGAATGAAAAATAAGATATTATATGAAAGTACCCACCTTGATCCTGAAAGAAAACAAACCAAGGGCAACGGCAGCAGTTGAACAACCTTGAGCAGAGAAAACCAGACTCCCTCAAGTCAGTGTGAACAAAGCTAAGCTCAACCACGAAAAACATTTTGCATACAATAAGGTCTCAATCAAGTAAATAAAATTTGTTTAAGTTGTAATAAATAAATAAAACTTTTGAATTGTTTGTGAAGTTTTAAATTGAATATTTTCAGGCTGTGGCTAAAACTCAGGATAGTGAAACCACACATAAGAGAGTACTACTGTTATCACATCAGCAGGCATGTAATGTTAGTCTCATTATTTGTAAACCTAACTTTAAAATTTTTTTTAAAACTATTTATGGGTACAAAGTAGGCGTATATATTTATGGAATATATGAGATGTTTTAATACAGACATGCAATTGTAAAATCATGGAGAATGGGGTATCCATTCCCCTCAAGCATTTATCCTCTCTGTTACAAACAATCCAATTATACTCTTTTAGTTATTTTTAAATGTTCAGTTAAGTTATTATTGACTATAGTCACCCTGTTGTGCTATCAAATAGTAGGTCTTATTCATTCTTTCTGGTTTTTTTTGTACCCAGTAACCATTCCTACCTCCCTCTGACAGCGCCCCCCACTCCTGCAACCACCACCACTCCTCTTCCCAAACTCTGGTAACCATCCTAACTGTCTACCTCCATGAGTTCAGTTGTTTCGATTTTTAGATTCTACAAGTAAGTGAGAACGTGCAATGTTTGTCTTTTATTTTATAAACCTCATTTTGATCATTTAGTTAAGGTGATGTCCAAAAGATCTCTCCACTGTAATTAACACATAATCTGCAAAATGATAGTTTGGTAATGTGTAAATATCCAATACCCAAGGACCTCTCACCCAATGGCCTTAGCACCCATCGACCTTATTGACTGAATCAGTGATAACGAGGGTCTTTACAAAATAGTTGTAATCTAATTCTATCATTCCTTCTATCTTTATTAGCAGGCGTTCTTCCATGAAGACACACTGAAATCTTGGTTTATAACTGTCATAAATCACATTTCAAGCAGCAGGAACTCTCCCACTGGATATACAATGAGAAGCACAGTGTGCTGTGCGAGGTCACAGCAGTTCCAAAAATGGAAATCGCCATAGTTTTGGTTCCCGCTTTTCTTCCTCCTCCTCACACTTTTTCTCCTCCAACTGCTCCATTTATCAAATACTTTGTTGCCAGTGTTGTGGTTTAAGGGCTTCAAACAGGCCAGGCATCTGGCTCACTCCTGTAATCCCAGCACTTTGGGAGGCCAAGGCAGGTGGATCGCTTCAGCCCAGGAGTTGGAGACCAGCCTGGGCAACATGGTGAAACCCCGTCTCTAGAAAAAAAAATTAAAAATTAGCTGGGCATGGTGGTGCACGTGTATAGTCCCAGCTACTCAGGAGGCAGAGACAGGAGGATCGCCTGAGCCCAGAGAGGTCAAGGCTGCAGTGAGCTGTGATTGCACCACTGCACTCCAGCCTGGGCAACAGAGTGAAACCCTGTCTCAATAAAATAAAAATAAAAATAAAAAATAAAAAACAAAGTTGCTTTACACACATAAAATCATTAGTTATTCCCAACAACCCTATGAGGTAGGTGAGAGCAGGCCCATTTTTCAGATGAGGAAATTGAAACATAGAGAAGCAGCTTGCCCAAGGTCATCCAGTGAGTGACAGACTTGGGGTTTGAACTCAGATGCATTTGATTTCGAAAGTCATGTTCCTGCCCAGCCACATTCCTAAAGCACTACACTAATTTTTTTGTATGCACAGAAAACAATCACAGCAATAGTAATCCTTGATTTTTGTTGATTGCTAAACAACCCTTCATCCTTCTCTCTGAGTATTAGCAATGCAAAAGTCCAGAAGAATTGCATCAAAATAGTGACTACGGTTTCATAGATCATTTTCATTTTTGTCTTTATACACTTACCTGTATTTCCCAAGTTATCTACAATGCACAGGCATTGGTTTGGTGAGACAGATATATGAAGTGTTTTTAAAGAGAAATAGGGGTTTGGACATACATTTGACATAGATGTCAGACTCAGAAAAGCTCTCCCTCAGGGTTGCCTGTCCCTATCAGAGCCTGGATCACAGAGTAGACCCACCAGTACATGCCTGGGCTTAGGTCCTGGCAAGAGGCAATTTAGCAATATATATGACTTATTCTACACCAAACCAACGGAGGAAAGAATATAATTCAACCAATGGCCCATCGTCCCAGAAACTTAATCACAAACTGGCTTTGTACAAGACTCCAGGAAGCTGTCAAGGTCAGGGAAGCCTGAGCCTTGGACCTCAAATTGCTTACAAAGTAAGTTCAAGACAAAGAAACATACAGGAAACAACTTTTGAGACTGACAAGATAAGAAATGTGCAGTGCCCGTATAAGAGGATTGACCAGCAGCCAGGAAGGTAAGGTACAGAAGTTACTGAGGCTTCCAGTAATTTCTAAAAGGGAAGTCAGAATCATAGACCTGAAAGCCATTACTCTGAGTTTTTATGATTCTGGGCCTCTGTAACTTTCCTGTGTCTTTCTTTTGTTACTCAAATATTTCCCTACAGTCTTTAGCAAAGAAAACAAAATACCTTGCGAAGGAGAAAAAGAATTAGTAGGGAGATAGAATCCCAGTATAAAACCACAAATACTTCTGGATGACAAAAAAAAAATCACCATAAGACAGCTCCAACAGTAAAGAGCCTGGAAGTCATTAGTACCATCTTTACAAGGAAAAAAGCTGAACAAACTGAAAAGCAACAACTTTTCTTAGATGCTGCAGAGAATGGCAGTCAAAGCACCCACCCTAAAAATAGAAGAGACAGAGGAATACAGAGAACCACAACTTACCTTCCAGGAGCAGAAGCCGCCCTGGAGCTGGCAACTTGTAGGAGCACTTACATGGTAGCTGATGAATTGCTGGAACCTGAGTGTTTGGACTAATTTAAGTGTTATAAACTCCTGGGGTCCCTGTAGTAGGGAAGCTCCATATTTTCCTGGGGTTACCTCCAGGAAGGTCACCAGTTTCTCACTGTGAAGACAGGAGAAAAATCCCCAGGCTTCAGGCAAGAGGAGAGGAAAAGTAACCATTTAAAACCATCCCCAGTGGAAAAGTAACCATTTTGAAAGCCCAGAGCATTCTGTTCTCCTTAAGTGTTCTCATCAAAGGACACTGCCTTACCAGGGCCTTATCTGCCCTAGGGGAAGGGCAGTGAGATAACTTCAGCCCCCTTCTAGCCTTCCAGTCTCCATCGGGGGAGAAAAAGAGAAAGGCTACAGCAGGCACTCGACCCACTGAGATTTAATTGTAAGATTACACAATGCCTCTCCTCCCTAGTACCTTATGGTATTAGTTTGCTAGGGCTGCCATAAAATACCACACACTGGGTGGCTGAACCAACAGAGATGTATTATCTCACAGTTCTGGAGCCTGGAAGTTGTCAGGGCTATGTCCCTTCTGAAGGTGCTGGGAAGGAGCCTTCCTTGCCTCCTAGTTTCTTGTGGTTGCTGGCAATTCTCAGCATTCTTTGGCTTGGAGCTGCTTCATTCCAACCTCTGCCTCTACCATCACATGGCCTTCTCTCTGGAGGGGAGACAAAATTTGACGTCTACCTTATTAGGGCTTTCAATGGGAAGCCCTAATACGTCCTGAGAATTAAACGGACGTAGACAGACGAACAGAAGTATACAAATGTATTTAATATAAGCTTTATGTGTCATGGGAGCCTTCATAAGAAAATTGTCTTAGTCCATTTTGTGCTATTATAACAGAATATCACAGACCAGGTAATTTATAAAGAATAGAAATTTATTTTTCACAGTTCTGGAGCCTGGGAAGTTCAAGATCATGGCACCGGCAGGTTCATTGTCTGGTAAGGATCCAGACTCTGGGTTCAAGAGGGCATTTTGAGTGGTGCGTCTTCCCGAGGGGATGAACGCTGAGTCCTCATGCGGTAGAAAAGTGGAGTGGGTAATGCTTTTTATAGCATCATTAATTCATTCACAAGAGTGGAGTTCTCATGACCTAAACACCTCCCAACACTGTTGCACTGGGAATTATGTTTCCAATATATGAGTTTTGGGGGACAGCAGACATGAAGACCTTTCAAAAAAAGTAATCAGAGGTAAACATTTATATACTGAGTTGGGCAAAGAATAGTAAAACTGAAAATATGATGAGGCAAAGGGGTTTGTGCTAGGGTGGTTATTGGGGTAGAAAAGTGGCTAGGAAGACAAAGGTCAAGTTAACAAAGTTTGTTTGTGTAGTTTTCTCCCAGCTTCTACTTTTTGTCCTTGATGATAAGAACGTTACTTTCCTCCTGGTATAGGGAAGACAACTTCCATAGGGAAGGTTTTATCTTCCTTCCAGGAGGATTTTACCTTCCAGGAGGGTTTTGCCTTCCAAGAGGGTTTTATCTTCTGCTTTTGGAGGGGGGGGGGGGAAGGAGGGCCAGAGTAACCTCTTAAACTGATATTTAAGTGCCTTTAATGCAAAATAATCCCTGCATCAGAATGACACATTTTGGGGTGAAATGCTCTGAATTCCTTCACCTCTGTGTCTTTGTCTCTATGTATCCTCCCCTCTTTTTATAAGACCATGTCATTGGATTTAAGGACTGCTCTAATCCAGCAAGACCTCATCTTAATTTAACTACTTCCATCTGCAAAAACCCTATTTCCATATAGACTCATATTCTGAGTTTCCAGGTGAACAGGAATTTGGTGGGGGGACATTCACCCCACATCAACAGGCTCCAGTATAATAAAAGTAGACTATAACTGAAAGAGTTATTTAAGACAGAGTTCTCCTCTAGGCACAATGGCTCACGCCTGTAACCCCAGCACTTTGGGAGGCTGAGGCAGGTGGATCACTTGAGGTCAGGCATTCAAGACCAGCCTGACCAACATGGTGAAACCCTGTCTCTCCGAAAAATACAAAAGTTAGGCAGATGTGTTGGTGGGCACCTGTAATCCCAGCTACTCAGGAAGCTGAGGCAGGAGAACTGCTTGACCCTGGGAGACGGAGGTTGCAGTAAGCCAAGATGGCGCCACTGCACTCCAGCCTGGGCAACGAGAGCAAAACTCCATCTCAAAAAAAAAAAAAAAGAAAAAAGATAGAATTCTTAGGGAAACCCAAAACAATACAAGAGAAAACAAAACAAACAAACAAGCAAACAAAAAACACCTGAAACTAGAGGAAACTAAAGTTTCTGGCACCTACAGCTATAGGAAACATTAAACACGGCCCAGCTCCTAGTCAGATTAACATAAAACCTCACACTATAAATCCAATTTACCTCAGGTCCTACTATCATATAAATCATGTCCAGCTTTCAACCAAAAATCACAAAGCATACTAAAAGGCAGTTAAAAACTGTCAACCTAAATAACAGAAACAGGCTCTCTAAAAGGAAAAGATATTTATTCAGGAATAGAGCATTGCAATGGGAATGCATGTGCCACAGTAAACTGCATACGCAAGGAGGAAGAATGAGGAGGATTATATGATTGTTTTGAAATGATTATCATTGGCTACAAGGGTCAGTAACAAAGGTGACGCCCACCCAAGGTTGAACATGTAGCTTTACTGGGAAGATTTCCTTGCGGAAGTGTTTTTTTGTGTAAGGTTACAATGGCTTCCGTGCAAGGTTTTGGTTTTTACAGAGTCTTTTGTGACAGTTTTGTTAGCACGCCAGTCACACAAAGACAAGTACTGTAAAAAAAAAAAAAAAAAATGTCCTAGAGTAGTCAAATTCACAGAGATGAAAAGTATAATTAGTTTTTGTTTCATGGGTATAGAATTTCAGTTTTACAGAATGAAAGAGTTCTGAGGAGCTCTAGTATGGATTGGTGTCCAAAATGAACTCATCATGGATGGTGGTGATGGATGCACAACCATATGACTGCCACTGAACTATACACTTAAAAATTGTTAAGATGGTCATTTTTACATTGTTTATATTTCACCACAATAAGTATGTTTAACTTTTAAAAAGTAAATAAATGAGAGAAGTATTGGGATGCATCATACCATACAAACTAATCAAAGAAAGGTGGGGGCAACCTATAAATAAATAGATAAAGCAGACTTCAGAACAAGGAAAATTATAAGGGAGAAAGAGGAACATTACGTAGTGATAAAGGGATCAATTCTCCAAGAAAATAGAATAGTACTTAACATATATGTACATAACAATGTCAAAATATGTAAGGCAAAAATTAGTAGAATTGCAAGGCAAATTAAAATATCCATTCTTATAGTTAGAGACCTCAGCATAAGGTATCAGTAGCTGACAGATCCAATAAGGATATAACTGAACTGAACAGCAGCATCAAGCAACAGGACACAATAGACATTTATAAACTAATTCATCCAACAACAGTAGAATACACATTCTTCTCATGCTTACTGGAAATATTCACCATGATAGACCACATTCTGTGCCGTATATGGAACATAAACATGTTTAAAAGAATTGAAGATGCAAAAATTCTCAATGAAATATTAACAAATCATTCAATAATATCAGATTTGTCCAACACTAAGATTTATTTCAAGTATGCAAATCTGACTCACATTCTGAAGTCAATTTACGTAATCCATCACATCAACAAGCTCACAAAGAAAAGTCATATGATCACATCAATAAATGCAGAAAAAGCATTTGACAAAATTCAATACCCATTCATGATAAAAAAAAAAAAAAATACAGCCCCAAATCCTCAGCAAACTAGGAATAGAGAAGAACTCCCTCAACCTGACGAGGAAGAGCCACAAAAAAGCCCTACATTTAACGTTAGACTTACTGGTGTAAAACTAGATGTTTTACTGTAAAATCATGAACAAGTCAAGGATGTTCTCTCTCACCAGTCCTTTCTATATCATACTGGAATTCCTAGCTAATACACTGCATCGCAGGCAGTTTCATTGTTTGAATATCGTAGGGTTCCTACCATGGCGTAGCCTACTGCACACCTGGGCTATACGGGTTAACCTGTTTCTCCTAGGCCACAAGCCTGGGCAGCATGTTTCTGCACTGAATACTGTAGGCAATCACAACAGAATGGTAAGTATTTGTGTATCTAAACATAGAAAAATACCGTTCAAAATACAGTAGGAAAAATAAAAATATGGTCCACCTGTATAAGGCGCTTACCATGAATGGAGCAGGCAGGACTGGAGGTTGCTCTGGGTGAGTCAGTGAGTGGGTAGTGAGTGAATGGGAAGGCCTGGGACATTACTGACTGCTGCTGTGGACTTTATAAACACTGTACATTTAGGCTACACCACATTTATGAAAAATTTGTTCTTTGCCCAAGAATAACGTAACCTTAGCTTACTGTACTTTTTTTTACTTATAAACTTTTCAATTTTTAAAAACATTTGGACTTTTTTGTAATAATACTTAGCATAAAACACCAACACATAGAGCTGCACAAAGCATTTTCTTTGTACCCTTATTCTATGAGCTTTTTCTCTTTTTTCTTTTTCTTTTTTTTTTTTTTGGTTCGTTTTTTGTTTTTTGAGACAGAGTTTCCCCTTGTCACCCAGGCTGGAGTGCAATGGTGTGTCTTGGCTCACTGCAACCTCCGCCTCCCAGGTTCATTCTCCTGCCTCAGTCCCCCAAGTGGCTGAGATTACAGGTGCGCACCACCATGCCCAGCTAATTTTTGTATTTTTAGTAGAGATGGAGTTTCACCATGCTGGCCAGGCTGGTCTCAATCTCCTGCCCTCAGGTGATCTGACTGCCTCGGCCTCCCAAAGTGCTGGGATTACAGGCATGAGCCACCGCACCTGGCTAAAAATAAAGTCTTTCTGTAAAGCCACCATAAGCGAAGTCAAAAGATAAATGCCAAACTGAAAGAAAAAAAAAAAAACTTCTCTCCACTCATATACAAGCAAATCAGTGAGAAAATGCTAACGACCCAATAGAAAAGAGGGAAAGGAGGAGATGAACAGACGGTTCACAATAAAGGAAAAACAATGATTTTTAAACAATAGAAAATTGTTCAACCAATGTCACTCTTTATTTATTTAGACAGGGTCTAGATCTGTCGCCCATGCTGAAGTGCCATCATAGCTCACTGCAGTCTCTACCTCTTAAGAGGCTCAGGTGATCCTCCTGCCCAGCCTCCTGAGTTGCTGGGACTAAAAGTGAGTGCCCTCATGCCCAGCAAATTTTTGTGTATTTTGTAGAGACAGAGTTTCGCCATTTTGCCCAGGCTGATCTCAAACTCCTGAGCTCAAGCGATCTGCCTGCCTTGGCCTTCCAAAGTGTTACAGTTAAAAGCATCAGACACCACGCCCGGCCTCAATGTCACTCTTAATAAGAAACATGCAGGATTAAAAGTACACTGAGGTACCAGTTTCCTCTTATCAGATTGGCACCCATTCAAAAGCTTGATAGCACACGATGTGAGTAAGGTGGGAAATGGTACTCTCAAGCATCATCGGTAGAAATGTAAATGGGTACAATCCTAGTGGGGGAAATTTTGGTAATATTAATCAAGATTACAGCTGTGTGGGCCCTTTGACCCTACAGTTCTATACAAAGAATGTATCCTGGAGATATACTCACGTGTGGAATGACAAATCCAGTTATTTACCGCAACATTGTTGATCACAAAGAGCAGAAACCACTCAAATGTCCATCATTAAGAGATTGGTTTAAAAACGATGGGACAGTCACGTAACAGAATACCATACAGCTGTAAGCAAGAAAAAGAAACTGCTTTATGAGCAGGTGTAGCACAAGCTCCAAAATACATTGTGGAAAAAAAGCACAGAGAAATGTGTACGGTACACTATTGTTTATGAAAAGAAAGAGAGAGAGAGAGAAGGAAGGAAGGAAGGAAGGAAGGAAGGAAGGAAGGAAGGAAGGAAGGAAGGAAGAAACAAACAAACAAACCAAGGCCTTATTTATACTTATTTGCTTGTAGAGGTACTATACAGACAATCTCTAAAAAAAAAATTTGTGCAAGGACACATAAGAAGCTGAAAGTCCAGTTGCTTTCAGGTAAAAAGAAAACAGGAACCCTGAGGACAGAATGGGAGGGATACCTATTTTGAAGGGTATTCCTTTTTTAGGTCTTTTAGATTTTGTACTGTTGGGTCTGTGGTAGTTCTTTTGTTTGGTTTGGGGGCGTTTTGGTTTGTTTTTGTTTTTGTTTTTGCTTTTAGACAGGGTCTCAGTCTCCCAGGCTGGAGTGCTGTGGTGCAATCATGGATCATGGTTCACTGTAGCCTCGATCTCCCAGGCTCAAGCAATCCTCCCACTTCAGCCTCCCAAGTAGCTGAGACCACAGGCAAGCGCCACCCATCCTGGCTTTTTTTTTCTTTTTTTTTTTTTTTTTAGAGACGGGTCTCACTATGTTGCTCAGGCTGTTCTCAAACTGCTGGACTCAAGTGATCCGCCCACCTCAGCCTCCCAAAGTGCTGGGGTTACGGGCGTGAGCCACTGTGCCTGGCCTTTGTTGGCTCTTTTCTCCTCTGCAATCTGGGGACAGAGGCCAAGCCCTGAATGAGGCTGCAGCTGCTGCAGCACTCTGACAAAGAGAGAAATCCTCATGGATGATGATGGTGGCCTTAGGGCACCTGTCAGCACGAGAGTGCTTTTCATAAGCACTAGTCATCTTCTCTGGTTTATAAGACAAGGAGTCACAAGAGGGAGAAGATGGCTCCCATGATGTGAGAGGGAGAGACTAAGTCAAATAGGCCCGAGGGCCCACTCACGCCCACCCACGACCTGGAGAGACTGCAGTGGTCCATGCTCTGCCACCCAAGGGGTAAAGCTCAAAGGCCTCTGTCTGGCATCCTGAGATCCATCTCCCAAGCATCTTTCTGGTGCTCCCTTCCTCTGCTCTGCAGGTGGGCTGCACGGAGCCTACACCAATATTCAACTCAGCCTCAGCATTCAGGGAAGTCTGCTTTTCAGCTCCACCTTCTGCCTTGGGAAGGCTCGAGAGCCGACCGGCCACTTTTTGGCAGGAGACTAGGGTCTGGAGGCAGGAAACCTAAGGCCGATTCACGCTGACTTCCTAGAACCAAATCGAAAGGAAAACCCCAAATTTCCATACCTAAGTAACAAAAGGACCAGAGGCGACTCCCTTTGAAAACCACCCACCCGTTTCTGCTGGAAAATTGAAAGTAGCTCTGATTGGTTGCAGAAAGCAAAGATATTTGCATAGGAGTATAACTTTGTAATTTCACTTAAGTCTCTGATGAGTTGCTTTCCGCAACCAATCAGATGGATTTCGGGCCACTACTTTATTTGCATTGGGTGAACACCATGTGGCCAATGGGAAATCTCTAGCGGGTATTTGGACCCCAGAAGATTCTGCAACTGGGCTCTTGAGCCCCTATGATCGGGCCACTCCCATCCTGCAGAGCGTAGTTTCGTTTTCAGTAAATCTCTGCTTTTGTTGCTTCATTCTTTCCTTGCTTTGTTTGCGTGTTTTGTCCAACTCTGTTCAAAATGCCAAGAACCTGGACAACCTCCACTGGTGACAGCTTCTCTGCCTTGAAGTCCATCAGGGAGCAGGTGGCCACATAAATGATCATGATATGGAGCCTGCATGTCATCTGAAGTTACTCCAGCCAGGCAGGCCTTCCGATTCAGTGGTAAGGCTGCATATTCACTTTTAATCATAGTTGAGCATGAGAGATGTAACGAGGAGTGAGAAAATATTATGTGCTTTAGGTTTTGAAGTTCTATCAGTCCATTGCAGTATAAATGCACTATTATTATTGCTGGAGTAAAATGTGCCAATAATTAGTGATGATTGTGAAAGGTATTTATTTTATGCACCAAAACAGTTATTAAGAGCTTCTCAACAGATAAATACAGAAGTAGATTGATGGTTAAGACAATGTGTTAACTAGATAACTTTAAGAAGTACCTCTAGTCCCAGCTACTCAGGAGACTGAGGTGGGAGGTTTGCTTGAGCCCAGGAAGTCAAGGCTGCAGTGAGCCAAGATTGTGCCACTGCACTCCAGCCTAGATGACAGAGCAAGACCCTGTCTCACAAAAAAAAAAAAAAAAAAAAAAAAAAAATAGAACAATGTATCACCTATGGTGCAACAGAGTATAAAGATTTACATGAGACTGTTAAGTATGATGATAGACATTAGACTTTCTGATATCTAATCCTTATAAAAATTATTTGGTGTACTTACATTTGTAATATTAAGCTAAATAAACTTTAGGATGGCTATTTAATTCTTTTTTTATATATACTTTAAGTTCTAGGGTACATGTGCACAACGTGCGGGTTTGTTACATATGTATACACATGCCATGTTGGTGTGCTGCACCCATTAACTAGTCATTTACATTAGGTATATCTCCTAATGCTATCCCTCCCTCACCTCCCCACAATAGGACCCGGTGTGTGATGATCCCCTTCCTGCGTCCAGGTGATCTCATTGTTCAATTCCCACCTATGAGTGAGAATATGCAGTATTTGGTTTTCTGTTCTTGTGATAGTTTGCTGAGAATGATGGTTTCCAGCTGCATCTATGTCTCTACAAAGGACACGAACTCATCCTTTTTTATGGCTGCACAGTATTCCATGGTGTATATGTGCCACATTTTCTTAATCCAGTCTGTCACTGATGGACACTTGGGTTGATTCCAAGTCTTTGCTATTGTGAATAGTGCCGCAATAAACATATGTGTGCAAGTGTCTTTACAGCAGCGTGACCTATAATCCTTTGGGTATATCCCCAGTAATGGGACGGCTGGGTCAAATGGTATTTCTAGTTCTAGATCCTTGAGGAATCGCCACACTGTTTTCCACAATGGTTGAACTAGTTTACAGTCCCACCAACCGTGTGGAAGTGTTCCTATTTCTCCACATCCTCTCCAGCACCTGTTGTTTCCTGATTTTTTAATGATTGCCATTCTAACTGGTGTGAGATGGTATCTCATTGTGGTTTTGACTTGCATTTCTCTGATAGCGAGTGATGATGAGCATTTTTTCATTTGTTGGTTGTATGAATGTCTTCTTTTGAGAAGTGTCTGTTCATATCCTTTGCCCACTTTTTGATGGGATTGTTTGTTTTTTTCTTGTAAATTTGATTGAGTTCTTTGTAGGTTCTGGATATTAGCCCTTTGTCAGATAAGTAGATTGCAAAACTTTTCTCCCATTCTGTAGGTTGCCTGTTCACTCTGATGGTAGTTTCTTTTGCTGTGCAGAAGCTCTTTAGTTTAATTAGATCCCATTTGTCAATTTTGGCTTTTGTTGTCATTGCTTTTGGTGTTTTAGACATGAAGTCCTTGCCCATGCCTATGTCCTGAATGGTATTACCTAGGTTTTCTTCTAGGGTTTTTATGGTTTTAGGTCTAACATTTAAGTCTCTAATCCATCTTGAATTAATTTTCGTATAAGGAGTAAGGAAAGGATCCAGTTTCAACTTTCTACTTATGGCTAGCCAATTTTCCCAGCACCATTTATTAAATAGGGAATCCTTTCCCCATTTCTTGTTTTCGTCAGGTTTGTCAAAGATCAGATGACTGTAGATGTGTGGTATTATTTCTGAGGACTCTGTTCTGTTCCATTGGTCTATATCTCTGTTTTGGTACCAGTACCATGCTGTTTTGGTTACTGTAGCCTTGTAGTATAGTTTGAAGTCAGGTAGCATGATGCCTCCAGCTTTGTTCTTTTTGGCTTAGGATTGTCTTGGCAATGTGGGGTCTTTTTTGGTTCCATATGAACTTTAAAGCAGTTTTTTCCAATTCCGTGAAGAAATTCATTGGTAGCTTAATGGGGATGGCATTGAATCTATAAATTACCTTGGGCAGTGTGGCCGTTTTCACAATATTGATTCTTCCTATCCATGAGCATGGTATGTTCTTCCATTTGTTTCTGTCCTCTTTTATTTCACTGAGCAGTGGTTTGTAGTTCTCCTTGAAGAGGTCCTTTACATCCCTTGTAAGTTGGGTTCCTAGGTATTTTATTCTCTTTGAAGCTATTGTGAATGGGAGTTCATTCATGATTTGGCTCTCTGTTTGTCTGTTACTGGTGTATAAGAATGCTTGTGATTTTTGCACATTAATTTTGTATCCTGAGACTTTGCTGAAGTTGCTTATCAGTTTAAGGAGATTTTGGGCTGAGACAATGGGGTTTTCTAAATATACAATCATGTCATCTGCAAACAGGGACAATTTTACTTCTTCTTTTCCTAACTGAATACCCTTGATTTCTTTCTCTTGCTTGATTGCCCTAGCCAGAACTTCCAACACTATGTTGAATAGGAGTGGTGAGAGAGGGCATCCCTGTCTTATGCCAGTTTTCAAAGGGAATGCTTCCATTTTTTGCCCATTCAGTATGATATTGGCTGTGGGTTTGTCATAAATAGCTCTTATTATTTTGAGATACGTTCCATCAATACTGAATTTATTGAGAGTTTTTAGCATGAAGGGCTGTTGAATTTTGTCTAAGGCCTTTTCTGCATCTATTGAGATAATCACGTAGTTTTTGTCTTTGGTTCTGTTTATATGCTGGATTACATTTACTGATTTGCATATGTTGAACCAGCCTTGCATCCCAGGGATGAAGCCCACTTGATCATGGTGGATAAGCTTTTTGATGTGCTGCTGGATTCGGTTTGCCAGTATTTTATTGAGGATTTTTGCATCGATATTCATCAGGGATATTGGTCTAAAATTCTCTTTTTTTGTTGTATCTCTGTCAGGCTTTGGTATCAGGATGATGTTGGCCTCGTAAAATGAGTTAGGGAGGATTCCCTCTTTTTCTATTGATTGGAATAGTTTCAGAAGAAATGGTACCAGCTCCTCCTTGTACCTCTGGTAGAATTCAGCTGTGAATCCGTCTGGTCCTGGACTTTTTTGGATTGGTAGGTTATTAATTATTGCCTCACTTTCAGAGCCTGCTATTGGTCTATTCAGGGATTCAACGTCTTCCTGGTTTAGATTTGGGAGAGTGTAAGTGTCCAGGAAATTATCCATTTCTTCTAGGTTTTCTAGTTTATTTGCATAGAGGTGTTTATAGTATTCTCTGATGGTAGTTTGTGTTTCTGTGGAGTCGGTGGTGATATCCTCATTATCATTTTTTATTGTGTCTGTTTGATTCTTCTCTCTTTTCTTCTTTATTAGTCTTGCTAGCAGTCTATCAATTTTGTTGATCTTTTCAAAAAACCAGCTCCTGGATTCATTGATTTTTTGGAGGATTTTTTGTGTCTCTATCTCCTTCAGTTCTGCTCTGATGTTAGTTATTTCTTGTCTTCTGCTAGCTTTTGGATGTGTTTGCTCTTGCTTCTCTAGTTCTTTTCATTGTGATTTTAGGGTGTCAATTTTAGATCTTTCCTGCTTTCTCTTGTGGGCATTTAGTGCTATAAATTTCCCTCTACACACTGCTTTAAACGTGTCCCAGAGATTCTGGTATGTTGTATCTTTGTTCTCATTGGTTTCAAAGAACGTCTTTATTTCTGCTTTCATTTCGTTATGTACCAGTAGTCATTCAGAAGCAGGTTGTTCAGTTTCTATGTCATTAAGCGGTTTTGATTGAGTTTCTTAGTCCTGAGTTCTAGTTAGATTGCACTGTGGTCTGAGAGACAGTTTGTCATAATTTCTGTTCTTTTACATTTGCTGAGGAGTGTTTTACTTCCAACTATGTGGTCAATTTTGGAATAAGTGTGATGTGGTGCTGAGAAGAATGTATATTCTCTTGATTTGGGGTGGAGAGTTCTGTAGATGTCTATTAGGTCTGCTTGGTGCAGAGTTGAGTTCAATTCCTGGATATCCTTGTTAACTTTCTGTCTCGTTGATCTGTCTAATGTTGACAGTGGGGTGTTAAAGTCTCCCGTTATTATTGTTTGGGAGTCTAAGTCTCTTTGTAAGTCTCTAAGGACTTGCTTTATGAATCTGAGTGCTCCTGTATTGGGTGCGTATATATTTAGGATAGTTAGCTCTTCCTGATGAATTGATCCCTTTATCATTATGTAATGGCCTTCTTTGTCTCTTTTGATCTTTGATGGTTTAAAGTCTGCTTTCTCAGAGACTAGGATTGCAACCCCTGCTTTTTTGTTTTGTTTTGTTTTCCATTTGCTTTGTAGATCTTCCTCCATCCCTTTATTTTGAGCCTATGTGTGTCTCTGCATGTGAGATGGGTCTCCTGAATACAGCAAACTGATGGGTCTTGACTCTTTATCCAATCTGCCAGTCTGTGTCTTTTAATTGGACCATTTACATTTAAGGTTAATATTGTTATGTGTGAACTTGATCCTGTCATTATGATGTTAGCTGGTTATTTTGCTTGCTAGTTGATGCAGTTTCTTTCTAGCATCGATGGACTTTACATTTTGACATGTTTTTGCAATGGCTGGTACCTGTTGTTCCTTTCCATGTTTAGTACTTCCTTCAGGATCTCTTGTAGGGGAGGCCTGGTGGTGACAAAATCTCTAAGCATTTGCTTGTCTGTAAAGGATTTTATTTCTCCTTCACTTATGAAACTTCGTTTGGCTGGATATGAAATTCTGGGTTGAAAATTCTTTTCTTTAAGAATGTTGAATATTGGCCCCCACTCTCTTCTAGCTTGGAGAGTTTCTGATGAGAGATCTGCTGTTAGTCTGATCGGTTTCTCTTTGTGTGTAACCCGACCTTTCTGTCTGGCTGCCGTTAACATTTTTTCCTTCATTTCAACTTTTGTGAATCTGACAATTATGTGTCTTGGAGTTGCTCTTCTCGAGGAGTATCTTTGTGGTGTTCTCTGTATTTCCTGAATTTGAATGTTGGCCTGCCTTACTAGGTTGGGGAAGTTCTCCTGGATGATATCCTGCAGAGTGTTTTCCAACTTGGTTCCATTTTCGCTGTCACTTTCAGGCACACCAATCAGACGTAGACTTGGTCTTTTCACATAATCCCATATTTCTTGGAGGCTTTGTTCATTTCTTTTTACTCTTTTTTCTCTACACTTCTCTTCTCGCTTCATTTCATTCATTTGATCTTCAATCGCTGATATTCTTTCTTCCAGTTGATCGAGTCGGTTACTGAAGCTTGTGCATTTGTCACATAGTTCTTGTGTTATGGTTTTCATCTCTATCAGTTCTTTTAAGGTCTTCTCTGCATTGATTATTCTAGTTATCCATTCATCCATTCTTTTTTCAAGGTTTTTAGTTTCTTTGCACTGGTTATGTAGTTCCTCCTTTAGCTCTGAGAAGTTTGATTGACTGAAGCTGCTTCTCTCAACTCGTCAAAGTCATTCTCCATCCAGCTTTGTTCCGTTGCTGGTGATGAGCTGCATTCCTTTGGAGGGGGTGATAAGCTCTGATTTTTTGAATTTCCAGCTTTTCTGCACTGCTTTTTCCCCAACTTTGTGGTTTTATCTGCCTTTGGTCTTTGATGATGGTGACATACTGATGGGGTTTTGGTATGGGTGTCCTTTCTGTTTGTTAGTTTTCCTTCTAACAGTCAGGACCCTCAGCTGTAGGTCTGTTGGAGTTTGCTTGAGGTCCACTCCAGACCCCGTTTGCCTGGGTATCAGCAGCAGAGGCTGCAGAAGATAGAATATTGCTGAACAGCAGATGTTGCTGTCTGATTCTTGATCTGGAAGCTTCGTCTCAGGGGTGTACCCTGCCATGTGAGGTGTGAGGTGTCGGTCTGCACCTAGTGGGGGATGTCTCCCAGTTAGGCTACTCGGGGTCAGGGACCAACTTGAACAGGCAATCTGTCTGTTCTCAGATCTCAACCTTCGTGCCGGGAGATCCACTGCTCTCTTTAAAGCTGTCAGACTTGGCCGGGCGCGGTGGCTCAAGCCTGTAATCCCAGCACTTTGGGAGGCCGAGACGGGCGGATCACAAGGTCAGGAGATCGAGACCATCCTGGCTAACATGGTGAAACCCCGTCTCTACTAAAAATACAAAAAACTAGCCGGGCGAGGTGGCGGGCGCCTGTAGTCCCAGCTACTCCGGAGGCTGAGGCAGGAGAATGGCGTGAACCCGGGAGGCGGAGCTTGCAGTGAGCTGAGACCCGGCCACTGCACTCCAGCCTGGGCGACAGAGCGAGACTCCGTCTCAAAAAATAAAAAAATAATAAAAAAAAATAAAGCTGTCAGACTGGGGCCTTTACCTCTGCTGAGGTTTCTGCTGCTTTTTGTTTAGCTATGCCCTGTCCCCAGAGGAGGAGTCTACAGAGGCAGGCCAGCCTCCTTGAGCTGTGGTGGGCTCCACCCAATTCCAGCTTCCCGCAGCTTTGTTTAGCTACTTAAGCCTCAGCAATGGTGGGTGCCCCTCTGCCAGCCTCACTGCCACCTTGCAGTTAGATCTCAGACTGCCGTGCTAGCAATGAGGGAGGCTCCATGGGTGTGGGACATTCTGGGCCAGGTGTGGGATATAATCTACTGGTGTGCCGTTTGCTGAGACCCTTGGTAAAGCACAGTAGTAGGGTGGGAGTTACCTGATTTTCCAGGTGTTGTGTGTCTCAATTTCCTTTGGCTAAGAAAAGGAATTCCCTTCCCCCTTGCACATCCCAGGTGAGGCAATGCCTCGCCCTGCTTCAACTCTCCCTGGTCGGGCTGCACCCGCGGACCAGCACCAACAGTCCGACATGTCCCAGTGAGATGAACCCGGTACCTCAGCCGAAAATGCAGAAATTACCCATCTTCTGTGTCACTCACACTGGGAGCTGGAGGCTGGAGCTGTTCCTATTTGGCCATCTTGGGTGCACCCTGGCTCTTTAATTCTTAGTTACACAATTCAGTTATACGTTTGGACCATAAGTCATTCCAGTAAGAGTCCAGTTTGGGAATTCTTTTGTCATCATCGTTGTTGTTGTTATTGTTGTTGTTGTTTGAGACAGGGTCTTGCTCTGTCACCCAGGCTGCAGTTCAATGGTGTGATCATGGCTCACTGCAGCTTTGACTTCCTGGGCTCAAGTGATCCTCCTGTCTCAGCTTCCTGAGTAGCTGGGACTACAGGTGCACACCACCACGCCTGGCTAATTTTAAAATGTTTTGTAGAGATGAGATCTCGCTATGTTGCCCAGGCTGGTCTTGAACTCCTGGGCTCAAGCAATCCTCCCATCTCGGTCTCCCTAAATGTTGGGATTACAGGCATGAACCACCATGCCCAGTCTGGGAATTTTTTATATCTCAAAATTGTACAAGGAAGAAAAGTTTCAAAATCATTACAAAAAAAAAAAAAAAAACATGATTATATCTGATAAGGAATTAATATCCAGAACATACAGAGAACTCCTAAAACTCAAAAACAATGGCAAAAACAAGTAACACAATACAAAAATGAACAAACGACTTGAATAGATATGTCTCTAGAGAAGAATGACTGGCCAGGCATGGTGGCTCATGCCTGTAATCCTAGCACTTTGAGAGGCCAAGGTGGGAGGATCACTTGCAGCCAGGAGTTCAGGACCAGCCTGAACAACGTGGTGAAACCCCATTTCTATAAACAACTTAAAATTTTTAAAAATTCACCTGGTGTGGTGGCACATGCCTATACTTCCAGCTACTCAGGAGACTAAGCAGGAGGATCACTTGAGGCCAAGATTTTGAGGCTACAGTGAGCTATGATGGTGCCATGCACTTCAGCACATCACTAATCATTAGAGAAATTCAGATCAAAACCACAGTGAGATGCCACTTCATACCCACTAGAATGGCTACTATAAGAAAGAAAGAGAGGATGTTGGAGAATTGGAATCTTTGTACTGATAGGAATGTAAAGTGGTGCAGCCACTATTGGAAACAGAGAGGCATTTTCTCAAAAAATTCTAAATAGAGTCCAGGCTCAGTGGCTCACACCTGTAATCCCAGCACTTTGGGAGGCTGAGGCAGGTTGATCAAGTGGTCAGGAGTTTGAGACCAGTCTGGCCAAGATGGTGAAACGCTGTCTCCACTAAAAATACAAAAATTAGCCAGGCACGATGGCAGGAGCCTGTAACCCCAGCTACTCGGGAGGCTGAGGCAGGAGAATCTCTTGAACCTGCGAGGTGGAGGTTGCAATGAACCGAGATTCCACCACTGCACTCCAGCCTAGGCAACACAGTTAGACTCCATCTCAAAAATACTAATAATAAATAAATAAATAAAGAATTACCATATGATCCAGGAATTCCACTTCTGGGTGTACACCCAAAAGAACTGAAAGCAAAGTCACACACAGCTATCTGTACACCCATGTTCATAGCAGCATTATTCACAATAGCCAAAAGGTAGGGGCAGCCCAACTGCTGCTTCCATCAATGGATGAATGGATAATACAGTGTGTTTATCCATTGATAAACTACTGATATGGTTTGGATCTGTGTCCCCACTCAAATCCCCTGTCCAGTTATAATTCCCTGTCCAGTTATAATCCCCAGTGTTAAAGGTGGGACCTGGTGGGAGGTGATTGGATCATGAAGGCAGAGTTCTCATAAATGGTTTAGCACCATCCCTCCTTGGTACTGTGTAGTGAGTGAATTCTCACAAGATCTGGTTGTTTAAAAAGTGTGCAGCACCTCCCCCTCTCTCTCTTGCTCCTACTCTGGCCACGTGATAAGTGCTGGCTTCCACTTCATCTTCTGCCATGATTGTAAGTTTCCTGAGACCTCCCCAGAAGCCGAGCAGAAGACCAGCATCATGTTTCCTGTACAGCCTATGGAATCATGAACCAATGAAACCTCTTTTCTTTATAAATTACCCAGTCTCAGTTGTTTCTTTTTTTATTCTTTTTTCCTTTTTTTGAGACAGGGTCTTGCTCTGTTGTCCAGGCTATAGAACAGTGGCATGACAGCTCACTGCAGCCTCAACCTCTCAGGCTCAAGCAATCCACTCACCTCAGCCGCCTGAGTAGCTGGGACTACAGGCATGGGTCACTATGCCCAGCTAATTTTTGTATTTTTTGTAGGGATGGGGTTTCACCATGCTGCCCAGGCTGGCCTTGAGCTCCTGGACTTAAGTGATCCTCTCACCATGGCCTCCCAAAGTGCTAGGTGTGCACCATCGTGACCAGCCCAGTATCAGGTATTTCTTTATAGCTGTGCAAGAACAGACGAATACACACACAATGGAGTATTACTCAACATTACAAAGGAAGGAGATTCTGACCCATGCTCTTATATGGATGAAACTTGAAGACATTATACTAAGTGAAATAAGCCAATCACAAAAAGAAAAATAGTGTATGATTCCACTTAAAGAGGTACCTAGGGTAGTCAAATGCATAGACATAGAAATTAGAATTGTGGTTTGTTGCCAGGAGCTGGGGGAAGGGGAGGATGGGGAGTTGGTGGTGGTTGTACCAGGTGAACGTACTTAATTCCACTGAACTCAACACTTAACGTGGTTAAAATGGTAAATTTTAGGTTACGCCTATTTTACCACAATTTAATCATTTAAAATCCGCGATAAATAAAGTGACTGTATAATTTATTGTCTAAACTGGGACACTTTGGGCAATGAAAGTGGGTGCTTTTAATAACTATACCTGGATCCTAGGGGTTAAAGAGACCGCCCTAGGTAGCCTGGGGAGTCCCCAAAATAGCCACTTCTCCACTTACCTCAGTTGAAAGTGTCTTCTTAGCCTGGCAAATATTCAGTTCGGTAACTATGGAAGAAATGTCACCACGGGCCGGGCGCGGTGGCTCAAGCCTGTAATCCCAGCACTTTGGGAGGCCGAGACGGGCGGATCATGAGGTCAGGAGATCGAGACCATCCTGGCTAACACGGTGAAACCCCCTCTCTACTAAAAATACAAGAAAATTAGCCGGGCGAGGTGGCGGGCGCCTGTAGTCCCAGCTACTCGGGAGGCTGAGGCAGGAGAATGGCGTGAACCCGGGGGAGCGGAGCTTGCAGTGAGCCGAGATCGCGCCATTGCACTCCAGCCTGGGGCACAGAGCAAGACTCCGTGTCAAAAAAAAAAAAAAAAAGAAATGTCACCATGAACAGTGCCAAGATATAATTATTCCAGTTCTGGAATGTCAAACTTTAACATTTTGGCCACAAAATTTTCTTGTAATCACATTGTCACAATAATTTTGAGATAAAGTGGGTGTATCCAGAAGTCTATTCTATGTTGGCACACTTGGCACTGCTCAATGCTTGTGCGGGGGTGGCACACTTACCTCCTAGCCTCCATCCTCCCCTTCCCTCCCACTGTCCTCTTCCACCCATCCTTTCAGGTAGGTCTTACACGAATGGCCCCTCCTCTGTCCTGTCTTTCCTGATCCACCCTGTGACATTTCTCCACTTCCAAAACTCTCTGGTGCTTTTACTTAGCGTGAGGATGACATGAGGTAAGACCTGGATTAATTGGTTAATGTTAATAACATCTGCTTGGCTGTCAATCCTGAAAAATACCGTAATTAACATCATCAACCAGCCATAGGGAAACCACCTTGGATCTCCCCGTGTAAACCACTTTGAGTAGTGCCTTGGGTTTTTCAAGAGTTTGTCAGGCACTTGAGGCTGAGGCCCAGAGAAAGAATATTATTTGATTCTTAGCCATGGTGGGAACCAACATTTATCTAAGTGTTTTTCATAGACAGGAAGTGGTAATTCTCACCCTCCCTGATCTGGGCTCTGACTCACTGGGGTGCCCCAACCTCTGGGCCTGAGCTCACAAGTGGTAGCCAGCTGACCTGAGCAACACAGTAAGATGCGTGCCTGAAAAATTCCCCTGGTGGGGCTGGTCATGAAAAGTGCTGTTTTCCTCATTCATGTGGTTTTGCCAGGATGCCTGGATTCCGCAGCCCTGGGCCAGTTATTTTGAGCACAGAAATCACTTTAACAAAGCCCTAAAAGTCATTGGTCCCAAGGATTATTTCGCCCCCTCACCACAGTTAATGTCACCTCCCCCACCTCTGTTTTACTGTATTCCCATAACACATTTTGAGTGTGGCTATGTGATGTAAAAAGCTGTTTTTATGCAAACGTTCAGGGTAACATCATGTGTAGTGTCTTAGTTCATTTTCTGCTGCTATACCAAAGTACCACAGACTGGGTAATTTACAAAGCACAGAAGTTTATTTGGCTCATGGTTCTGCAGCTGGGAAGTCCAAGAGCATGGTGCAGGCATCTAGTGAGGGCCATCCCATGGCAGAAGGCATCACATCGTGAGACAGAACACATGCGAGAGGAAGGAAAGAGGGGCAGAATTCCCTGATATTATATCTAAGTCACTCCTGTGATAGCTAATTCGGTCCCCCAATAATGTCCTGAATCCACTCATGAGAGCTGTGTTTCCATGACCTAATCACCGTTTAAAGATGCCACTTCTCAACATTGTTGCATTGGCCATTAAGTTTCCAACACATGAACTTTGGGGACACATTCAAATCACAGCACTTAGAATATAACAGGAATCCCCTCCTACAGCCATGAATCCCTTGGGTCACCAAGTTCATGTAACAATAACAAAGTCTAATGATATTTACAAGAAATTGGAAGCTTTAAGTAGCCTCATGAAGCCAAAGGGCAACATTAGAGCATATCCTTTGACACCTTAAGCTTGTGTCAAAAAGGGTATTAACAGTTGACCACTTCACATCCACAAGGATGACTATAATTGTTTAAATGGAAAATAACCATTGGCAAGGACATGGAAAAACTGGAATCCTCCTACTTCGCTTGTGAAAATGTAAAATGGTGCAGCTGATGTGGAAAACAGTTTGTTGGTTCATCAAAAATGTAAACATGGGGCCGGGCGCAGTGGCTCACGCCTGTAATCCCAGCACTTTGGGAGGCCAAGGCGCGCAGATCACGAGGTCAGGAGTTTGAGACCAGCCGGGCCAACATGATGAAACCCTGTCTCTACTAAAAATATAAAAATTAGCCAGGCGTAGTGGCGCATGCCTGTAGTCCCAGCTACTCAGGAGACTGAGGCAGAAGAATCGCTTGAACCCGGGAGGCAGAGGTTGTAGTAAGCCAAGATCATGCCACTGCACTCCAGCCTGGGCAACAGAGTGATACTTCATCTCAAAAAAAAAAAAAAAAAAAAAAAAAAAATTTAAACATGGAGTTGCCGTATGACCCAGAAGTCCCATTTCTAGTATGTACCCAGAAGAACAGAAACACAGGTTAAAACAGTGACCAAAATGTAAAAGCAGCCCCGCTGTCCATAAGCTGTAAACGGATAAACCGGACTGTAGTACATTCATAAAACGGAATATTTCATCATAAAAAGGAGGCAGTACCAACACATTCTGCAGCTTGGATGAACCTAAGTGAAAGAAGCCAGACGTAAAAGGACACATATTGTATGATTCCATATATGTGAAATATTCAGGATAGGCAAATCCATTCGAGACAGAAAGCAGATTGGTGATTGCCAGGGCCTGGGGGAAGGGGAAATGGGGCATGGCTCTTTAATGGGTATGAGGTTTCCTTTGGGGGTGATAAAAATGTTATGGTTGAATGAGATGGTGAATGTACTAAAGCCACTGACTGTACACTTCAAAATGGTTAAAGTGGGTCAGGCGCGGTGGCTCACACCTGAAATCCCAGCACTCTGGGAGGCCGAGGCAGGTGGGTCATCTGAGGTCAGGAGTTCGAGACTGGCCCGGCCAAAATGGCAAAACCCCACCTCTGCTAAAAATACAAAAATTAGCTGGGCGTGGTGATGCATGCCTATAATCCGAGATACTCAGGAGGTTGAGGCAGGAGAATCGCTTGAACTTGGAAGGCCAAGGTTACAGTGAGCCAAGATTGAGCCACTGCACTCCAGCCTGACAGAGCAAGACTCTGTCTCAAAAACAAAAAAAAGAAAAAAAAAATGGTTAAAGTGGCAAATTTTATGCTATATAAATTGTGCCTTAATGTTTTTAAAGTATACACTTTGAGTGAGGCAAGTGTTTGACAAAGAAACCACTTCTTTCCTGCCAACATTTCATTATCCTCCAGTGTTAAAGGCCCTCCCCGCAAACCCATCTGTCAAGCCACCCACGTACCAAGAGACACATGAACACTAGAGGTCAGACAGGATGGGACAGCCTGTATTGTGTCCTTCACCCTCATTTGGACCTTCGACCGATTGCCTTCTCACACTCTCAGAATCCAAAGGTCATGCCAGTTCAAAAGGACCCGGTATCACGGAGACTAGGGCTCAGAAACTAATACCCCCAAATATGGCTCTGTGACATGCTGAACTGAAAAAGAAGCCACAAGATTTCTCCCCCAACCCCCGCCTCTGTCTGTCTCTCTCAAGGCACCGAGTGTTGTTCTCACTTGTCTGCCTAAAGCCCAAACCCACCAAAGAAGAAAACAATTACTCCTAGTCCCTGTCTAAATTGTCATGAACTGAACTCATATCCAGGAAGAAAGACTGACATCTGTCAACACAGCTAGGCAGACTTTTGTCACAAACCATTGTATATTCTGCAGGCACAATAGACTTTGTCCCAGGCCACTCTATGTTCTTCAAGCCCATTTATTTCCCTAAAAATCACTTGCACTAAAATCATCCACACTTCTCCATCTCCCATTCTCCTAAGAAGAAGGTTATATAAGCATATGTACTCCGCTGGGTTATTGAGTAATCACTCTCCTACAATTTCCCATGCTTGACACGTTAAAATAAATTCATAGCCTTTTATCTAATTAATCTGCCTTTTGTGAGCTGGTTTTTGTGCAAACTTTCTGAGAACGAAGGGGAAGTTTTCATGGGTATTGCATGGTCTTCTGAAATAACTAGCATTAATACAGATTAGACAAAAAACAACTCTGAACATGTTCCATGTGACAGCAGAATGTCCCGAAATGGGAAGGAATGAATGTGAGCACAAGAGATCTGTGTAAACAGATAATGAGGGTTGGGGTAAGATGCAAAAGAGGATATATATTATACTGTCTTTCATATGGAAAGAAGAGAAAATGAGTATGTGTATGTGTTATTTTTTATGAAAAGAAATACAGTGTTAAACAGACACTAAAGGAAGGCATTAACGATGGAGGTGGGAAAGAATGGGGTAGAAGGGATAGGAATGGCAGTGAGGCTTCTCTTGTATATGTTATATCATTGTCACTTTTTATTTTTTTATTTTTTTCGGAGACAGGGTCTCACTCTCTCACCCAGGTTGGAGTGCAGTTGCTCACTGCAGCCTCAACCTCCTTGGCTCAAGCAATTCTCCTGCTTCAGCCTCCCAGTGGCACACACCACTGTACCCAGCTAATTTTTTATTTATTTATTTATTTATTTATTTAATTTTGTAGAGATGAGGTCTCCCTATGTTCCCCAGGCTGGTCTCAAACTCTTGGACTGAAGCAATCCTCCTACCTCGGCCTTCCAAAGTGCTGAGATTACAGGTGTGAGGCACTATTCTCAACCCATTTTTACTTTTTAACTATATAAATGTTTTATGTATTTAAAAAATAAAATTAAATGTTAACAAGATGGGATAAAGAAAACCCTACAATAGAATGCAAAAGAAGCAAATCAAACTGATAACACCTCAAACTGATACCACAACCACACAGAGCAAGCACTCTGATTGCAGAGAAGGATCTGTTCTAAGAACAGAAGAACTACAGAAAATCTTCTATTTAGTAGATTTACTGTTAGTAGTAATATTGGCCTTGTAATTCTGAAACTGTTTTATGCATGTACAGTGGAAAGCAAATAAGCAAATATATATTTTACTGAAGGGGAAAAAAGATACTAGTAATAAGTAGAGAAGTGAAAGAAAAACTCTGTAACGTTAAATTTGAGTTGGAAATATCAGTTTGAACTTGTAATTTTTTAAAAAATGAATTTTCTAATCCTTTCCACTGAATAACAGCCCAGTAGCAATGAGCACATATATCACCAGGTTCTTTCTTTCTGTATATCATTCACCACTAAAGGCACCAGGGCTCGTTAGAGAAATGGTTGATTCTAAGCTGGGGGTGAAAATGCACAACGTGAGCAAGGAATCTCTTGTCACACCAGAAAGCAAAACAGTTTTGGAAGATAAATGTGATCATGTCAAAAGGATTCAGGAGCTGACCTGAGGGCTCCCACTGCTCAAATGTGGGTGATTTGAACATCAAAATGAATAGCTGTAGTTTCAATTATAGCATTTTTAAAACTCCACGAACCCACAGTGATTAGTGTTTTTAATATAGTGGGATTTGGAAATTCTTACAGAATAAAAGGCCAGCTAGTAAATGTAGCAGGAATAAAAGAATGAAAAACTACCATTTTGCAATTCCCAATGTAAAGCTTCCTTCGGGTAAGCATCACCAAGCGTTGCCAAAACTATTTGGTGACTTGGATATTCAGTTAATCCTGTGACCATGTGAGGATTCTACAAATTACTTACAAAAGGGGAAACAGAGTGAGGATTAGTGATCAAACTCAGCATCACCAAGAGTGATGTTAGACTGACATTAGGTACTCCAGATAAGATACCTGACATTATTTACTCCAGATGTGATACTGACATTATTTACTCCTGATGTGATACTGACACTATGTACTCCAGATGTGATACTGACATTATTTACTCCCGATGAGATACTGACATTATTTACTCCCGATGTGATACTGACACTATACATTCCAGATGTGATATTGACATTATTTACTCCCGATGTGATACTGACACTATACATTCCAGATGTGATACTGACACTATACATTCCAGATGTGATACTGACATTATTTACTCCAGATGTGATACTGACACTATGTACTCCAGATGTGATACTGACACTATACATTCCAGATGTGATACTGACATTATTTACTCCAGATGTGATACTGACACTATGTACTCCAGATGTGATACTGACACTATACATTCCAGATGTGATACTGACATTATTTACTCCAGATGTGATACTGACACTATACATTCCAGATGTGATACTGACACTATTTACTCCAGATGTGATACTGACACTATACATTCCAGATGTGATACTGACATTATTTACTCCAGGTGTGATACTGACATTATTTACTCCCAATGTGATACTGACACTATACATTCCAGACGTGATACTGACATTATTTTCTCCTGATGTGATAGTGACACTATGTACTCCAGATGAGATACCGACATTATTTACTTCAGATGTGATACTGACATTATTTACCCCAGGTGTGATACTGACATTATTTACTCCAGATGTGATACTGACATTATTTACTCCAGATGTGATACTGACATTATTTACTCTAGGTGTGATACTGATAGCTGACATTATTTACTCCAGATGTGATACTGACATTATTTACTCCAGGCATGATAGCTGACATTATTTACTTCAGATGTGATACTGACATTATTTACCCCAGGTGTGATAGCTGACATTATTTACTTCAGATGTGATACCTGACAGGGAAGTCTACAGTGGCATCTATGCAGTACAGAACTCTGGCCAAAAATATTCAACCTGCATCTAATCTTGTGTAAGCAACCAGATTAACCCACATATGGGACACTGTACAAGACAACTGGCTTGGACTCTTTATCAAAAGCTAATTTCACATAAACAAAGAACAATAACAGCAATAAAAAGGTGAAAGACTGCTTTATTTTATCTATTTATTTTTTGAGACGGAGTCTCGCTCTGTCGCCCAGGCTGGAGTGCAGTGGCGCAATCTCAGCTCACTGCAAACTCCGCCTCCTGGGTTCACGCCATTCTCCTGCCTCAGTCTCCCCAGTAGCTGGGACTACAGGCGCCCGCCACCACACCCAGCTAATTTTTGTATTTTTAGTAGAGACGGGGTTTCACCGTGTTAGCCAGGATGGTTTCCATCTCCTGACCTCGTGATCTGCCCACCTTGGCCTCCCAAAGTGCTGGGATTACAGGCGTGAGTCACCGCTCCCGGCCGAAAGACTGTTTTAGATGAAAAGAAACTGAAGAGACATAACAACCAAATATCATACATGATCTTGATTGGATCCTGGATAGGAAAAAAAAATCCAGTGCTAAAAGCTCTTCCGGGGACAATTGTAGAAATTTGAATACAGATAGTATCCTGGGTGCTCTTATGGTTGTGATCATGGTATTGTGGTTTTGTGGGAGAATATCCTTATTAGGAGATGCTGAGATATCTAGAAGTGAAGTGTCAAGATGTCAGCAACTTGCTTTCAAATTGCTCAGCAAAATAAAAGTATGTGGAAATATACACACACAGAAAGAGATGAAGAGAGACAAAGCAATGGCAGCAAAATGTTAACAGTTGGAGAATCCAGGGAAAGTTGTGTCAGGGGGAGGGGAGGGAATTGCAGGGTGGATAGAGAAGGTTGGGATAGAGCTAGCTGCCAGACCCAGAGCATCTGCCACCCACAAAGGGAGTGTAAAATGGCCCTCTAAATTACAATAGACTCATCTTCCTTTTGAAATCTTCCTAGGCCGGGCGCGGTGGCTCAAGCCTGTAATCCCAGCACTTTGGGAGGCCGAGACAGGCGGATCACGAGGTCAGGAGATCGAGACCATCCTGGCTAACCCAGTGAAACCCCGTCTCTACTAAAAACTACAAAAAACTAGCCAGGCAAGGTGGCAGGTGCCTGTAGTCCCAGCTACTCGGGAGGCTGAGGCAGGAGAATGGCGTAAACCCGGGAGGCGGAGCTTAGTGAGCTGAGATCCGGCCACTGCACTTCAGCCTGGGTGACAGAGCAAGACTCCATCTCAAAAGAAAAAAAAAAAAGAAATCTTCCTAGGCCGGGTGCAGAGGCTCATGTCTGTAATCCCAGCTACTCAGGAGGCTGAGGCATGAGAATCACTTGAACCTGGGAGGCGGAGGTTGCAGTGAGCCTTGATCATGCCACTGCACTCCAGCTGGGGTGACAGAGCAAGACTCTGTCTCAAAAAAAAAAAAAAAAGAAAGAAAGAAAGAAAAGAAAAAAGAAACAGATGCCGGGCGCGGTGGCTCAAGCCTGTAATCCCAGCACTTTGGGAGGCCGAGACGGGCGGATCACGAGGTCAGGAGATCGAGACCATCCTGGCGAACACCGTGAAACCCCGTCTCTACTAAAAAATACGAAAAACTAGCCGGGCGAGGTGGCGGGCGCCTGTGGTCCCAGCTACTCGGGAGGCTGAGGCAGGAGAATGGCGTAAACCTGGGAGGCGGAGCTTGCAGTGAGCTGAGATCCGGCCACAGCACTCCAGCCTGGGCCACAGAGCGAGACTCCGTCTCAAAAAAAAAAAAAAAAAGAAAAAGAAAAAAGAAACAGAAATCTTCCTAAAAGGGAGAGAAAGCTACACTACACTTTCCTTGAACCACCAAGCCCCCACTGCTTGTGGACACTCTGAACCCAGTACCCATTGCAAAATAATGAATGGGAAACACACCTGGTAAACACTGCCCAGGTAGAGAGGAAGAGCCTCCCGATGCCCCCAGCCCTGGGTAGGAATCACCAAACCCTATCCCCCAGTTACCAGGCCTGTGAAGCCTCTGGCTTGTCCCAGCTTTGCACTCTTATGGGAGGGGTGGGGAGAGCCCACCTACCATGCCCGTGCGTCTCCTGTCTTACCATCTAGGACATTCTTACGTGAACCTCAGGCACTGCTGGGGAAGGCTTTATTCCTTTTCAACACCATCCTTACTCAAAACTGCATTCCTTCTTTCATTTGCTTATTTATTCAATTATTTGGCAAGTATTTCTTGCATACCAGTGATGCCAAATGCCTGTTTTATGCACCAGGGACACGACAAGGAATAAGCCGCCACGGCGCCTGTCTTCCGTGGAGCTCACAGGCAAACTGCAACTGTGACAAGTACCACAAAGGGGAGAAACAAGGTGCCCATCAGAGTTGGTGACATTTGTGTGACAAGGAGGAAATACAATCAACAGGCTTTGGGGACAGGCTGGGTTTGGGGGACAATGAGGAGTGTCAAGAGACACTCCCAGGGTTCCGGCTAGTATAACTGGATAGACAGTGGTGGTCTTCACCAGGATATCCTGGAAGAGGCCTGCAGTGGAGAAGGAGGTGACTCACACCCATGCAGGCCACAGGAGCACAGGTCAGGCACGAAAAGGAGAGGCCTGGGATGTGGTGTGGGTGGGTGGATTGTCTGTGGATTGGTGGTTAAGGAAGTTATGTGTAGCAGGAGCCTGTTTTACTCCTCCACCAGAAACTTCTGCCACTTCCGGGAAGACCACACAAAAGGTCTTCAGTCTCATACAGTTTCCTTTGATTTTGCTCATCTTTGTGCTCAGGAGAAGATCTGGGCCGCATCCTATGCTCCAGGTGACAAGGCTCATCTAGCCTGCTAGCCAGGAGGGTGCCTTTCCTTTGCCTCCAAAAGCAAACTGGTGGGGGTGGGGGAGGGAACAGCTTGGCAGCACAGGTGCACATGCACACACACACGCACTCATATGCCTGATCTTTTTCTTTTAGGATTTGCTACCCTAGAGGTGTCTGATTAGCTTTGTAAAGGTTAGAGATCATTTTATTTTGCCCAAATTTAGTCAAGGGAAAGCCCAGTGCAACTGGCCCTCAGTTACCCCCAGTTCCACATCCAAGAGTTCAGTCAACCATGGATCAAAAATATTTGAAAAAAGAAAAGCAATTAAAAAATAACAACCGGCCAGACACACTGGCTCACACCTGTCATCCCAGTACTGTGGTGGGAGGATCACTTGAGGCCACGAGTTTGAGACCAGCCTGGACAACACATAATGAGATCACAGCTCTAAAAAACCAAAAAAAAAAAAAAAAAAAAAAAAAACAAAATTAGCTAGGTGTGATGGCACAAACCTGTAGTCCCAGTTACTCGGGAGGATGAGGTGGCAGGATAGCTTGAGTCCATGAGTTTGAGGCTGCAGTGAGCCATAATCATGCCACTGCACTCCAGCATGGGCAACAGACTGAGACCTCATCTCTCAATTTTTTTTTAAATAATAGAAACAATAGGCCAGGCATGGTGGCTCATGTCTGTAATCCCAGCACTTTGGGAGGCTGAGGTGGGAAGATCATGAGGTCAAGAGATCGAGACCATCCTGTCCAACATGGTGAAACCCCATCTCTACTAAAAATACAAAAATTAGCTGGGCGTGGTGGCGCACGCCTGTAGTCCCAGCTACTTGGGAGGCTGAGGAAGGAGAATTGCTTGAACCTGGGAGACGGAGGGTGCAGTGAGCCAAAATCACAACACTGCACTCCAGCCTGGCGACAGACCGAGACTCTCTCTCAAAATAATAATAATAATAAATAACACAAATTTTAAAACTAACACAGTACAATAACTATTTACACTGCACTTGCATTAGGTATTACAAATAATCTAGAGATGATTTAAAGTATACAGGAGAATGTGCATAGGTTATTTACAAATACTATGCCATTTTATATCAGAGACTTGGGCATCCTTGAATTTTGGTACCTCCAGGAGTCCTGGAACCAATTCCTTTAGGACACTGAGGAACAGCTATATTTGCCCCGGAAAATGGAAACCTTCCCCCAATTCCCATCCCCCACAGTCTCCTAAAAACAAGACATTTTTGGTACAAGTATATTCCATGTGGAACGTATCAACAGGATGGAATACCACTCGCAGATGAACACAGGGCAAAACGGAGCACAACAGGGCACATGTGGAGGAAGTGTCCCCGGGGAATTTTTAATTCCTTGGGAATTAAAAATGGGATTGGGATGTGTATTTGTTCCTGGGGGCTCCTGCAGCAGATGACCTCAAACAGCAGAAACTTACTCTCTCACAGCCCAAATGGGCCAGGGGTCCAAGATCAAGGTGTCAGCAGGGCCACACTCCCTCTGGAGGTTCTAAGAAGAGTCTGTTCCTGCCTCTTCCAGGCCATCCTGGCTTGTGGCTGCAACACACAAGTCGCTGCCTCTGTCTTCACGTGGCCTCCTCTTCTATCTCTGGGTCTCTCCTCTGCACGTCTCATATAAGGACATTCATCCTGGGATTTACAACCCATCCCAGATAATGATCCCAAGATAATGATCCCAGGAATCATTTCATCTCAAGATCTTTAACTTGAGCCAGGCACAGTGGCTCACGCCTGTAATCTCAGCATTTCGAGAGACCGAGGCAGGTGGATCACTTGAGCCCAGGAGTTCAAGACCAGCGTGGGCAACTTAGGGAGACCTCGTCTCTACAAAAGATATACACAAAAAATTAACCAGGAGTGGTGGTGTGCAACCCTAGTCCCAGCTACTCGGGAGGCTGAGGCCAGAGGATCGCTTGAGCCTGGGAGGTTGAGGCTGCAGTGAGCCGTTATCATGCCACTGCCTTCCAGCCTGGATGACACAGTGAGACCCTATCTCACACACACACACACACACACACAATCCTTAAGACCAGCCTGGGCAACATAGGGAGCTCCACACTCAACAGGTACTCATTCAGTGTTGTAAATTACATTTGCAAAGACCCTTTTTCCAAATAAGGTCACTTACGTTTGCAAAGACCTTTTTTCCAAATAAGGTCACACTTCTTGGTCCCAGGAATTATAATGTGGATGTATCTTTTGGGGGGCTACCATTCAACACACTACAGTATGAGACTTTCACAGACCATGGGGACAGGAGGCAGCGGTTAAGCTTGGTTTCTTTCTGACTTGGCAATGGCGCCCTGTGGTGAGGGCCACTCATACTGGAACTGTGCTGAGAAACCCATCCCTCCCTCCGGCTCTCACTGCTGAAGAAAATAGGCATTCTGGGAAATGCTAGTGGGCCCCAACCCCTTCCTAGCCACGCAAGCGACCCCCTCTTCAGGGCCTATTTCCAAGCCCCCTGCTTTGAGGCCATGCTGGTCATCTCAGACCCCAGCTGCCTCACTCTCCATTGGGTCCTATGACCTTGGGCCTTGATTTCACTTGTTCAAACCCCTCATAAGTGTTCGCTGGCTGTCCATTGTACTTTGGACCCCAGGCTTAAGAGAAAATTCATTTGGCAATTAATCCTGCACTCACCTTGGACCAGTCCTGCAAAGTCCCAGATTCTTGTGGGAAGAGTGGGCGTTTCAAAAGCATAGAGAAGCTAACAAGCCTCCAGTCAAAATCACCCTCAAAGACCACCTATAAACCACCAGAAGCCAAGACTCTGAAGCTCAAAAGCAAAAATCCACTTGTTACCTAGCCTTGTAGGGAGGGGATTCCTGGCCCTGGGGCAGGTCTACTTTGGAGAGGAAGGGAGGGAGGAAGGGAGGGATATGTATTCGTCAAAGAGATTTCAATCTTTTCTTCCTTCACCTCTGGATTTTATAAGCGGCTTTTCTAAGCACCAGGCATGTGTGTGGCAATCTACTATATGTCACTCTCTTGGATGAGCTGCCCTGAGAACAAGGCTCCTGAGGGCAGAAAGAAGCTCCACTATCTCCCCGTGAGTGGGTCACAAGGTAGCCTGTGCAAGGCTGGGCAGGGCAGGTGCTGGATAAAGTCACTGGGGGAGAGGGGAGGAAGGAGGCGAAAGGTCCACACCTGTGGGTCCCATGACTCAGGCGACCCCTTAAGGGACTGCTCTCACCAAGAGGAATACTGGGGCGAGCTTTCCCACCTCGCCACCCAGATCCGTTGTCCCCTCTGGGCCACACATCTGTCCAAAGCCATGACAGGGACAAAGGCCCACACCGTGTGGGCCCACAGTTGGTTCCAGGGCTGAGTCCTGTACCTGGTGCCTGACGCAGCTCCAAGCCCAGCTGGTGCCCATTCGATGCTGAATGCCTCCGAGAATCTTCAGGCCTGCCATTCTCAGCCAGGGGTCTGAGAGTCCCCGTATTAGTCAGGTTTTCCCAGAGAAACAGAACCAATGGGATGTGAACAGGGAGAGAGAGGGAGAGAGAGAGGTTGATTTTAAGGAAGCGGTTCACTGATTGTGGAGACCGGCAAGCCCACATCTGCAGGGTAGGCCTGGGGGGCTGGGGATCCAGGAAGAGCTGATGCTGCAGTTCCAGTCCCAAAGCCATCTGCTGACAAATCCCCCCTCTCAGGAATGTTTTTCTCTTCCAAGGTGCGGAAGAGGTGGGAGGTGAAGGGTGAGGGTTAATCTTGGTCTTCAGGTCTTCAGCAGAGGGAGCAGGACCCGCCCGCCTGGTGATGGAATCTGCTTTACTCAGCACTCATCCACTGATTCAGATGTTACTCTTATCAAAAAATACTTTCCCAGGGCCAGGCGTGGTGGCTCATGCCTGTAATCCCAGCACTTTGGGAGGCCAAGGCAGGCGGATCACGAGGTCAGGAGATCGAGACCATCCTGGCTAACATGGTGAAACCCTGTCTCTACTAAAAATACGAAAAATTAGCTGGGTGTGGCGGCGTGCACCTGTAGTCCCAGCTGCTGGGGAGGCTGAGGCAGGAGAATGGCCTGAACCTGGGAGGCGGAGCTTGCAGTGAGTCGAGATCGTGCCACTGCACTCCAGCTTGGGCGACAGAAAGAGATTGCATCTCAAAAATATATATATATTTTTCAAGAAACATTTAGAATAACAGCTGATCAAATATCTGGGTACCATGATCCAGCCAAATTGATGCATAAAATTATCCTCCCACTTCCCCACCCCTGGCCCCTTCAAGGCCCTCCGGGATTCTCTGAGGAGTCTGGTTCTCCATCTCCTCCTCTTTGCCCTCCCGCTTCCAAGCTGTGAGACCCTGAGGCTCTTCCCTGCCTTGTTCTACCCAAAGGTGCCTCAGGGGCTTGAATTCCTCCTTTTTGGACTTTTTCTCTTTCCAGTCAGTGGATCCCATCACTTTGAGGGCTCCTGGAATGACGTTTTCCCCAAGAACCCTCTCCTGTATAAAACTGGGGGTTGTTGGCTGTGCCCAGAGGATGGGGGTGGCTTCCCTGCCCTCTCCACCCCCCACACCCCTGCCCCCTTCCGCCTGCATCACTGCCGGGCTGGACCGGGGGTGGGGGGGTGGGAGGAATATAAGCCCTGGATTGGGAGCCCTTATCTTGCTTTAATTTCCTCTAGAGTTCAGCACTATGTGAGGTTATAGTAGTGGCCGACCTTGTTTACTCTTTCTCTCCTACCGGCATATAAGCTCCAGGGGGCAGGGACTTCATCCCCAGAGCCTAGCCCAGGACCTGCACACGGAGGCACTCGAGATGTTTGTTGATTGAATGAAAAACATTCACTGAACACCTCTGTTGTGCAACACACACTGTGCCAGGGCGTGGACGAAAGCTCAGCTGCCCAGGTCATTGACTATTTCTGAGCATTTCCACTCTCACGTTGTACACCCCTCATTTCTCTCTTCTTAGAGGCGAGCCCCTCCCTACCTGAGCGCAGGAATCATCTTCCTTGCTCTCTCCTGCAGTCTGCCCTGACTTGGTGTCCCGAGACAGGGACTGGGTTCTCTCTGAGCCCTGGAGGAATGTGAACTGAGCCGATGAGGAGATGCCTCCTGTCTACTTGGAGGAAAGGGACCAGGACACACAGAGGCGCAGGGGGCTGAACCCTGGGTTCCAGCCCCACGGACTCATCCGGAGTCACGCGGTTCCGGGACTTTGCAGAGGAAAGGGGTGCAGGATGTGCTTTGGGGATAGAATTCCACCTTTGCACCCGGCTCAGCACCTGTCCTGTCCCCCGGAGATTCCTTGAGGCCACCTGGATCGGAGAGGAGATGCTGTTGATCAT
Organism: Macaca fascicularis; assembly: GCF_037993035.2. Lineage (NCBI taxonomy): Eukaryota > Metazoa > Chordata > Mammalia > Primates > Cercopithecidae > Macaca > Macaca fascicularis. The sequence continues at coordinate 126,903,906 of NC_088386.1, forward strand.
TTCCTGTCCCCTGAGGCTGTGATCCCGGGTCGACCGGACCGGTAGCCCGGCAGCGCCCCCTGGTGGCCGGCGACGCTCAGGCAGCGCCGGGAATCGCCGCCCAGGCCAAGGACCAGAACCAGGAGCAGCGGCAGGTGCAGGGCCAGGGCCAGGGCCAGGTCCAGGGCGGGAGGGAGACTTATCCCAGTGTACACCTCTAACTTATCCCTCCTACACAAGGCAGGACTCCGGTTTCTTCCCCTTTTCTGTGTATTTCAAAAGTAATGTACATTGAGCATAAAAAAATACATGTAAACAAAAAGACGCCCCCAATCAAAGCTGTAATACTGTGTCCTGGCAGGACCAGCCAGGCCTGGGTCTCAATCCCAGACCTACCATCTACCAGCTGACTGAATCTGAACAAGTCGCTTAACTCTCTGAGCCACAGTTTCTGCATCTACAGTCTGGGAATGGTGTGCTCTCCATTGCTGGGTTGTGTAAAGATGACCTATGTACCCAGCACATAGGAGAGCTCCGACTGATGGGGACAATTCTTATTAGACACAAAGGAGAATGTGTTAAATGCCCTTCAGTTTCTGCCCAGGTGTTCCCAGGGGGTGAGAGATGTTCCCAAAGATGTAACTGCCCGCCTGATCGCCCAAGCAGAGACTTTCTGGCAGCCACAGTTGGTCACAGGGCTAATTCTGGTCCATGGAATGTGACTGGAAATGATGTATACAACTTCCGAGTCACGCCCTGCAAAGGAGGTTGTCTCCCCCTCCCTTCTGCTTTTCCATCCTCCTTCTGGCTGGGAAGTGGAAGATCATGGATCAGCTGCCCTGGAGAAAGAAAAGGAAGCCACATGTTGAGGATGGCAGGGTCTCCCTGACACCCCAGAACCACCAACATCTGAAGAAATAAATATTCCTAAGCCAACGTATCTCTGGATCTCTTTGTTACATCAACTTAGATATAATCATGGCATTTCAAGTGTACACCCAGGAGTCTTGGTATTCATTCTGAACACCAGCTGACAGAGCTTCTGCCTTTAGTGCCACTTGTTACCTTTAGTGTCTCCCCCCACCCCACCCCACCAATACACAAAAAAAAGCCCCTACAAGGGCTGGACCCACGGAACCCTAGGGATGGCTTAACTCCAGCCTGATCGTCCCCTCCCTGAGGTCGCACTGAGGCTGGTAGCCCCACCACCTGGATCATCCCTTCCCTGATGTCCCACTGAGACTTGTTGCCCCACCACCTCTCTCTGCTCCTCTCCCCGTTCTGTGGCTTCAGTGTGCCAGGGGCTGATTAAGGGTAGTTCAATGTGTCGGACAGTTAGTACAAGGGTACTTCGGTGACTGAACAACTGCAGGTTGAACTTACAATGAACAAGACGCACACTGGGGCTCCTTTTCCCCAGTCAGGAGGGACAGAGTAGCTCAAATCTATGTTTTGGGAGTCTGGAACCTCTATTCCTTCCTAGTACTCCCCAGTTTAGGACATTTTGATAAAAGCTTTTGCCTTATAGAAGGCAAAGAGCAAGCCCAGGTCCCAGGTAGGGCCTCCTACCTCCCCTAGTGTCAGGCCTCTGAGCCCAAGCTAAGTCATCATATCCCCTGTGACCTGCACGTATACATCCAGATGCCCCAAAATAACTGAAGAATCACAAAAGAAGTGAACATGGCCTGTTCCTGACTTAACTGATGACATTACCTTGTGAAATTCCTTTTCCTGGCTCATCCTGGCTCAAAAGCTCACCCACTGAGCACCTTGTGACCCCCACCCCTGCCAGCCAGAGAACAACCCCCTTTGACTGTAATTTTCCACTACCTACCCAAATCTTATAAAACCGCCCCACCCCTATCTCCCTTGGCTGACTCTCCTTTCGGACTCAGCCCGCCTGCACCCAGGTGATTAAAAAGCTTTACTGCTCACACAAAGCCTGTTTGGTGGTCTCTTCACACGGACGCAAGTGAAACCTAGTAATCTCAATCTTGAGACTCCCACACTAGGGTATATCTGTGGAAAGGTCAATTCCTGTATGGTGAAGTTGGCAGGTCTGATTTATCTTGAATGAAAGTCTAGTATCCATCTTTCTTTTTCTTTTCTTTTTTTTTTTTTAGACCAAGTCTGCCACAGCAGGCTGGAGTGGCAGGCATCTGTAGTCCCAGCTACTTGGGAGGCTGAGGCAGGAGGATCACTTGAACCTGGGAGGTGGAGCTCACAGTGCGCCAAGATCGTGCCACTGCACTCCAACAGATTTGTTTAGTTTTGTTTTGTTTTTGAGACAGAGTCTCACTCTGTCACCCAGGCTGTAGTGCAGTGGCTGTAATCTTGGCTCACTGCAACCTCTGTCTCCCCAGTTCAAGCAATTCTCCTGCCTCTGCCTCCGGAATAGCTAGGACTACAGGTGCACCACCACGCCTGAGTAATTTTTGTATTTTTAGTAGAGACGGGGGTCTCACTATGTTGCTTAGACTGGTCTTGAACTCCTGGCCTCAAGCAATCCTCCCACCTCCGCCTTCCAAAGTGCTGGACTTACAGGTGTGAGCCACCGCGCCCGAGGATCTTGGAGTTTTTAGCGGGATTCTAGCTCAGAGGTTTCTGTTTGACACCCTGCTTTTCAGAGTCTTTAATGTTTATATTTAAAAAATAATTTAGCGTAACTTGGTAAAGCTCATTTTAAGAAAAATAACAAAAGGGAACAACTTTCCCCACCGTTGGGTTTCCAGTCTGTGACCTGTGACCTGGGTCCCTCTGTGCTGCCTCCTCATGCCACTCTGCTCACCCCGCGTGCTGGGCAGCAAAGGAGTTCTCTGCTTTTTGTCTTGTTTTCCTGAGGACCTTTCCTGGCGTTTTGACAGGCCACTGGGACCCACAGAAGCCTGGAACTAAGGGGACCCAAAATCATCTCCTGCAACAGCACCCATTTCTACTATAATAGCGCAAGACTCTGGCGCCCAAATCACCCAGAGAGCCGACTGGCCGAGCCGGGGCCCAGCCACCCAGGCCTCCACTCTTCTTCGCTGATTCTCAAGAGTTGCAGGTGCAATGAGATCTGGTCCACTGCTTTTTAAATGCCCGGGTGCATAAAAATTCGCCTTACTTAGAGCCTTAGGGACGAAGATTCATCCATGGTATAAAAGGATGCACCTTTTGAAACCACAGAAGTAGAAAATGGAGAAACTGAACACAGCCAGCGTTATACCAGCGTCCAACAGCAACTTCCTATATATTAGATTTCCAAGGAATAGCGGGGCGGAGGTGCTTGGCCACGGACAGGAAAAGGTAGGGCTCAGGGGTATTGTGACATGCTCCGGAGAAGGGCAGCTTTTCCCTCCCAACCGAGGCCCGAGCCCAGAGGGGCGAGGGAGCCGGACCGGACATGGAGCAGCGGCCTGGGGCCCAGCCCTGCAGGGCCGCCCAGGAGAGGAAGGCGGAGGCGCAGCCACGGGCTCCAGCCCAGTCTGTCGAGGGCCACGGCCAGGTGCTACTGATCAGCGAGCTCTGGAAGCAGGATGAGGACGGCCCGAGCCTGCAGAGCTTTCCGGTGGACGCCGAGGCCGATCAGCTCCCGGGGCCCTCGTCCGCCGCAGCCAGGAGCGGCCACACCAGCGCCAGCAACTGCATCGCGCGGCGGCCCAAGCGCTCGGGCGACAGCTCAATGAACCGCGACGACAGCCCGGCCACGAAGTCCAAGCGCTGCAACAAGAAGCCGCGGTGCTCCGGGCCCAAGGCCGAGGACCCGCGCGAGGCGCCTGGGGCCCCTCCTGGGACCCCCGCCTCCGCGGCGGAGGACACAGCATCTGGGCGCCAGGCGCCGCAGCACCCGCACGAGCCGGGCGCGCAGCTGCTCCTGGTGCTGTGCCGCGCGCCGGCGCTCCTCACGCAGCTGCCTCGGCTGCAGCTGCTCCTGCAACAGCTGCGCGCCCGGGACCGACGCCCGCCCGCCGCGCTGGTGGGGATTGTGGTGCAGCCGCGGCAGGAGGAGGCGGCCGAGGCGCGCCGCCGCATGGAGGCCCTGCTCAGCCGAGTCCTCGCGCCGCACAGCCCCGCCGTCGAGGTGCACACGGCCGTGTTCTGCCCCGGCCGCCCCGAGGGCACCCTGGACATCCAGCGCGCCGGCAGCCAAGCGCACAGGGTCTCCCTGGTGGATCGGGAGACGCAGACCGATGGTGAGGGGTCGGCGCGGGGAGGGGGGAGCCCCGGGGCGGAGAACGCTCAAACAGGCAGCCCTGGACCCCGACCCTGCTGCCCCGCGGGGTAGACGACAAAGCCCCGGAATCACGGCCTCTCTCCTGGCGCCTCTAGGAGTTTTGGGCACTGTTTTGGGTGGGGAGGAGCTAGAGTGCCTCCCGGTGTGCTCACTGGGACAATCTCAGCGTCAGACGTGTTCGAATTCGGAGGGTTACGACCCCCAGTCACTGGCCCCACCTACAACTTGGGGCATTGGTTCCCATGACTTGGGGTCACGCTTTTGTAAGGTATTGATGTGGGATTTTGGAGAAACGGGGCCCCCACTCCCTCCTCTCCACATTGTCCTCTCCCTTGCTTGCTTCTTAATCTTCTCCAGGAAAGAATAGTAACACTAAAAGCTTGCCTCTTGTGAGTCAGGCGCTGTTCTAAGGACTTTTCACCTGGATCCTCATGGCAACCCTCTCAGGTAGAACTCCACCAGACTAGCTAGCTGGTTGACTTCAGGATTCTCCTTCGCAACCCTTGAGACCCTTCGTGTTACTGAGCCCAGGCCTGTGGCCCATGAGATTAATTTGCCAGTCTAAGGTCCCTGGGCAGTGAGCTCTTGAGGGAGCTCCAAGTCCAGTACCTACCTGCCAGCTCCACCCTGCCAGGGGCAGCAGAAGGGACTGAGGAAGTGCTCTGTGTGGCAAAGTCCAAAGCTTAGGTACCCAAGGTCTGCAACCCTCCAGCTGGTGACCAGAGCAGGCATCCTGTCTATGGACCAGTGTCCCTCCTGTGTGACATGAAAGTGAAGGGCCGGTTGATGTCCAGGGTGCCATCCAGCTCAGAGAAGTCAGCTTCAGGACAAATGGTAACACACTTATTCTGGGTGCCCAGGACACCAGAACCATCAGAGACCTTCTGGGAGGAAATTTTCACCCCCTCAAGGCCTTATTCTGACTATCTAATTTCCAATCCCCTTCCCCTACCTAGTCTGCATTTTCACATGACTGGCACGCCTGGTTAGGAAACTCCCTTGCCCGTGGACTAGTCCAACGGTGATCCGCAGCTGAGGCCAGAGAAGTCCCAGTCCATTTTTGAAAGTAACCCCTTGGTGATGAAGCCTTGGAGGTGCCTGATCCCCCACCACCCATGCCCACCTGCCCCCATCGCAGCTTCCTGCTTTCTCTGTCCTCCTACCTTCACCTTCATTCAGTTCCCGCAGCTTGCATTGAGCCCCTACTCTAGACTGTGGCCTTCTGAGGTTTCCACCATCTGGGGTTGGGGAATGAGAGGGAAGACAAAGACAGAAATAATTCTAATGCCGTTCAGAATATGACCAGTCTCATACAAAGAGGTGCCCTGGAGCTCAGCAGCGAGGGAAGGATGGCTTCCAGTTGGAGATCTCAAGATAGTTTTTGTTTTTTTTTTTTTTTAGATGGAGTCTCGCTCTGTTGCCCAGGCTGGAGGGCAGTGGCACGATCTCCACTCACTGCAACCTCCACCTCCCGGGTTCAAGCAATCCTCCTGCCTTAGCCTCCTGAGTAGCTGAGACCACAGGCGTGTGCCACCATGCCCGGCTAATGTTTTTGTATTTTTAGTAGAGACAGGATTTCTCCATGTTGGCCAGGCCGGTCTCAAATTCCTGACCTCAGGTGATCCTGTCTCAGCCTCTCAAAGTGCTGGGATTATAGGCATGAGCCACCGTGTGCAGCTTAGAAAGGCTTTATGAAAAGATGGATCCACTTGAGATAGGGCTTGACCAGAAAATGTTTTGGTAGATGTACAGAGAGGGGTGATAGAGGAGAAGGGCTTCTGAAAATGCAGGAATGTTCAGCCTGTTCATGAGACCGCTGGTGTTCACAGTTGGCTAGAGCTGGACCCAGGTAGTAGTGGTGGCTGATAAGTCCTGGGCAGTGGGCTGTGACTGTATTATGGAAGAGCCAGGTTTCCTGACTAGGAACAGGTGCTCAAGCAGAAGGCAGTGGGGCCAGGCGCAGTGGCTTATGTCTATAATCCCAACACAGGGAGGCCAAGGCAGGCAGATCACTTAAAGTCAGGAGTTCGAGACCAACCTGGCCAACAGAGCAAAACCCTGTCTCTACTAAAATGATACAAATCAGCCAGGCATGGTGACGCATGTCTGTAGTCTACTCAGGAGGCTGGAACATGCCTGTAAGCTACTCAGGAGGCTGAGGCAGGAGAATCAGTTGAACCCGGGATGTGGAGGTTGCAGTGAGCCAAAACAGGGCCGCTGCACTCCTGGAGACAGAGTGAGACTCTGTCTGAAAGCAAAAACAAAAACAAAAAAAAGAAGAAGAAGAAGAAGGGAGCGGGTGCAGGGAAGATGTTCTAGCAAAGAGCTATTGAGGCGCCATTCTTCCTCATTCTTCTGGGACAACCTCTTTCCACAGGTGCCCTCTCTCTGCTTCTTGGGACCACTCTTACTAAAGAATTCACACCATATTTTTACTGCTGCCACAGGGAAATTCCCTACTCCTCCCTAGGCCTGCCCTCTGTGCTTCCTCCATCTTTCTACTGGAAGACAAAGACCCATTCTCTGTGCCCTGTTTGGCTTCTTCTGGTACAATGGAATATTTCTTTCATTGCTACCAGGAAGTTCCACCTATATGTGTCTGCTCCCATCTGATTCATTTACACCAACGTGGCACAACCAGCGGCAATTTTGACACACACACCCCCACCACCCGTCTCTAGGGGACATTTAGGAGTATCTGGAGACATTTTGGGTTGTCCTGGGGTAGGGGGGAGTAAAGACTGGATAAAGACCAGGGATCTGGTAAACTTCCCACAATACACGGGATGATCCCCCACAACAAAGAATTACTCAGCCCAAAAATGTCAACAGGGCTGAGGTTGAAAAACACTGATTTAAACCAGGTTGAGGTTTGACTTCATGTGGCCCGAAGCCCTTTTTACCTGCCCGGGTCTGCTCTAAACCTTCCCTGGGGCAGGAGCTCCTGCACTTGCCGGTCCCACACTCACCCACCTGAGATGCACTCGCGACGGAAGTGTCTCCTGAGGTGAACACACTTCATGTTGCAGTCACAGTGTAAGCTTTAGACTGTCTTTTAAAAATACTTTTCCTTCTTCCATCCTAAAATAAAAATCACATTTAATGAACACATTAATTAATTGAGAGAAAGATTCAGTCACCTGCTTAACCCAACCAGTTGGGGTTTGGGGGATGGTCTGTGGTTGCCATCGTCGTGAGTTTGAGACAAATGTTCGTTTTCTGAACAGCTGTTATGTTCTCAAGGAAAATTATTTGCCAAATGCAAAGGTTCTTATAAAAGTCAGATCAACCCCCAAACTCCCCTCCCACAGTGGGGGAGGGCAGGCTTTGCAGGAAGGGGTAAGCTACTCTGAGATGGTAGCAGGCCCATGGGAGGTAAAGCCTTCGAGGAAGCTCCAAATCTTCAGGAAGCTGATATGAAGATGAATGCATGGGGAGCGTGGATTTTTGAGGTCTAGGAATAGGGGGTATGTGGAAGCCAGTGACAGAGCTGAGCGTCACATCCAGGGTATCTTAGAGCAGAACAGGTAGCTCACATGGACCCAGGAACACGCCAGCAGAGAGGTGACTGAAGGCTGCGCTCTGTTCACAGAAGCATGAGGATCTGGCTCTCATGGGCCCCGTGGCCAGGCATCACCAGGTCTGTGAGGACCAGGGCCTGGGCTAAGGGAGAACGCCAGGCTGGTGTCTGTGGAGAAGACTGTCCCTGCAGCCCTGCCATAGGAGCCACCCTGGCTTTTATGACCTCACAGGAGGTGTGGGTCACTGTTCTCTGTAGGGCCTGGGTCCAGTTGGAGGCCAGAGCCAGGCCTCTAGGGCAGAGGGCGAACGGCCCCTCCAGGAGGGAGCCAGGAGATTACACAGCTCCATGTAGGTCCACGCTTAGGTTGGGAGGATCCACTATGAAGAAGGTCAAGAAGAAAAGGTCAGAGGCCAAACGCCACCGAGACTCCACCTCCCAGCATGCTAGCTCCAATTCCACCTCTCAGCAGCCTAGTCCTGAATCCACACCACAGGAGCCTAGTCCTGAATCCACACCACAGCAGCCTAGCCCTGAATCCACGCCACAGCAGCCTAGCCCTGAATCCACACCACAGCAGTCCAGCCTTGAAACCAACTCCCAGCAGCCAGCATCCCAAGCCCTTCCAGCACCCGAAATCCGCCGCTCCTCTCGCTGCCTGTTATCTCCAGATGCTAACATGAAGGCAGCCCCTCAATCCAGGAAAGCAGGTGGGCTGTCTTCTAGCTTCAGCAGTTCCAGCCTTCCTGCTGATGGAGTTCCGGGTCATCCCAGAGGCTGGTTCTTGTAGGATAGTGATGCATGGTTAAAGTGTATCCTGGAGCTGTGTTGTAGAGTGTGAAGGTTTTTGTTTTTGTTTCTACCCAAGAGACCAGGGTTCCTGGGTTTTGTTATTTCTCATCATCCTGAGTCTCATTGAAGACAGCCACACATACATATAAACATTTAACTTGGTTCTATAGTAATACTTGCTCACTAGGAATCAGCAGTGCCATGCAACTGCTAAAAAATAAAAACCAAGGATGCATAAATAGAAGCGTATGGTTTAGAATAAGGGAGGTGATGATCCTGCTTTATTCTGTCCTCATCAAGCTATCATTTTGGGCTATAAAAGATGCCTGACAAACTAGTCCAAGGAAGATAGTCCAGGTTGATGGAGGATGAGAGGGATCAGGGAGGCCATTTAGTGTATGACAGCCGATTGAAGGAGTTGGAGGATGTCTGTCTGTCAGGTGGAAGATGTGAATAGACTTGTTCCTTATTGTCCTGAGAAGTCTAAGGGCCTGATATGGTTTGGCTGTGTCCCCACCCAGATCTCATCTTGAATTCCCAGTGTTGTGGGAAGGACCCAGTGGGAAGTGATTGAATCATGGGGGCAGGTCTTTTCCATGGTGTTCTCGTGATACTGAATAAATCTCATGAGATCTAATGGTTTTTAAAAAGGGAGTTTCCCTGCACAAACTCTCTTCTCTTGTCTGCCGCCACGTGAGATGTGCCTTTCACCTTCCACCATGATTATGAGGCCTCCCCAGTCACGTGGAACTGTAAGTCCAACAAACCTCATTCCTTTGTAAATTGCCCAGTCTCAGACATGTCTTTATCAGCAGTGTGAAAACAGACACATACAGGCCCAGGGATAGGATAGCCAGACAAAATACAAGACTCTTAGTTAAATTTTAATTTTACTAAACAACAAATAATATTTTTAGTATGTGTTTCCCAAATATTGTGTGGGCATCCTGTATTTTTATTTGCTAAATTAACAACCTTACCCATGGAAGACATTAGCGACAGACAGACTTTGGCTCAACATAAAAAACTTCCCAACAATTAGCTCTGTCTGAAAATGGAATGGCTGTCAGGAAAAGTGGTTCCCCATCTTCTTGGGAGCCAAACAGTGTCTGAATAAGCACTGGATTGTGTAGAGGGAATTCAAGTGGAGTTCAGGAGGTGGGCTGGTTTATACTGCTAACAATAATGGTGATAGCAAACTAACATTATCACTAAGCATTTACTGTGTACCTAGCATTCAGCTCATGTGTCTTAATTTTCACATGTGACAATCCTATAAAAGTTCTTCCATATCATCTCCATTTTATAGATGGGGAAACTGAGGCTCATAGGAGTCAAACAAGTTGCTCCTGAGCAGAGGCTGGTAGCCCTGAGAAGGGAAACCCGCTCTATTCTGACTCCAGAACCCTCACTCTAAACCACAGCACTGACCTTTCCATTCCAAGAGGCCTAGGAGTCTCCACAAGAGGAAGAACATCTTTGTCCGAGCAGCTCCTGGATCTGCTGTGAGCCAGTGCCCATGGCTCCACAGCCTCGAACAGGCCACACTCCCTGGGCCACAGTTTACCCCCCGGGATTGTGTGAGCATAAAAGAAAGAAGAGCTGGAGATGAGAGTGCTAACTGCAAGGCATGCCACGCCAATGATCCTTCCATGGCCAGGAATCAATCCCTTCTTGACATATGATAATGATTTTGAGCACCATACTATATGTTGTAAAGACTGTGATCATCAGCCACTGAGAGAAACATTTCCGGGTTATGGTCTTCAGAACTAGTAGAAAGCAAAACTTTCCATTCCCAAGTCTTTTAATGATCACATGTGACTCACACTCCGAGAGGAATTTGGCCCACTGAAGAGGCAAAGCAAGAAAGCAAGAAACGGTGGTGGCTCACCAGTGGTTACAGCGGACACCCTATACTTCTTCCAAAGGAATTCTCTGCAGTAGAAAGGAATGTTGGAGATGCAGGATAAGGGCCTGCGTGTAAAGCATGCCATTTTCTAAAATCCAAGCCTTTTTGTGTACAGAAATATTGTAGCTCAAGAAAATGCCAGTCTTCCACTAGGATGGGTATAATCAGAAGGATGGACAATAACAAGTGTTGGTGAGGATGTAGAGAAGCTGGAATCCTCATACACTGTAGGTGGGAATGTAAAATGGTGCAGCTGCTGTGGAAACAGTCTGGTGGTTCCTCAGAGGAACATGAGGTTACTTATGACCCAGCAATCCCACTTCTTGGTATATATCCAAGAGAATTGGAAGCATATTATTAAGCATATTAGAAGCACACCAAAACTTGTACACAAATGCTCAAAGCAGCAGCATTTGTAACAGCCAAAAAGTGGGAACAACCCAAATGTCCATCAGCTGATGAATGGATAAACAAAACGTGGTATGAAATACCACAGTACAATGAATATGGTGAAATACTATTTGACAATAAAAAGAGATGACGTCCCATTTGATACATGGGACAACATGGATGAACCTTATAGACATTTGGCTAAGTGGAAGAGTCCAGTCTCCCAAAAACCCACACATCGAATGATTCTATTTACATGAAATGTTCAGAATAAGCAAATGTATTGCCAAGAACTGGGGGAACTGGAGAATGGGGGGTAACTGCTCATGGAGATAGGGTTTCTTTTTGGGGAAATGAAGATGTTCTGAAATTAGTGGTGATGGCCACAAAACTTTGTGAATATACTAAAAACCACTGAGCGCTCTAAAAGGGTGAACTTTATTGCCTGGGAATGATGTCTTAATTTAAAAACTTTTCTGTAACTAAAAAAAGAGACAAGTCTTGCCTTTAGAATCCCCTTTCCTCATTCCGGGAATGTATGTGTCATGGGCAAGTCTAAGCAGAAAGTGTACCGAGTCTGCCAGGTTGACTCTCCGTTTCACGCAGCTTAGGGTCAGAAGAATCTGTAGCTCTGTCAAGAAGCCACAGGGCTACAGATAGGAAACAGGAGGGAATAATCCAGCCAGAAATTATCTTGCCCGACCACAGAGGGTATCATCTACATTCTGCTGGGATCCATACCAGAGGAGGACAGAAACAGAAGATAAGATCGGGACTGGAAACTGGAGCTGTGGTTGTCTTCCCGATGGATCACTATGCTCTAGATCAATGGAACATGGCAGCTCCAATTCCAGGAATCCCAGTGCAGCCTCTCCTGGGGTGGGCAGTCACCTGAAATTCCATTTTCACTGAATTAAACGTGAGAAAGCCTGAGTTGAGAAAGCCAACTTCTGCAATCTACTCCCCAGAAGGGCATATCCCTTAAATTATCTGAGCCTCAGTTTCCTTATTTGTAAAACAAGAGCAACAGTATCCCCTTTACAGGATTACTGTGAAATTAAATGAGATGGGCACGCTAAGTCCAAAGCATCCTGAAGGCGTAAGCCATGACACCATCAGCACCACCTCCATCATCATCACGGTTGTTGTTGCTACTCCCAGGTAGCACCAGTATAAAACAGCCATTTTCTCATGCAGTCAGTCTTCACTTCTGTTTGGTTACAGAACATTTTGTGGGAGAACTGCCTTCCTTGGGTAGTTCATTCCCAAATCCTCAATGATGCCTGGAAAAAATCCAGGATCTGCCCTGGTAATCCTGCAGCTGCTACTGTTTTGGGGGGCCTTCTCAGACTGTGTTCCAGGCTCCCCTGCCCCCACCTCCCAGAGCAGGTACCTCCCTCACCTCTTTCCTTCTGTCCCCACAGGGCCTCTGACTCGCGCCGGCCCGCATTCCTGCTCCTGTGCCACTTGCCCCTGCAGCTCTGCTTGCTGGCGTCGTCTGGGGCTGTGCCATAGCCGCATCTTCGATGTCCTTCTGCCTCGGGACTGGCAGATGGCGCCAGGGAGAGGACTCCCCAACCTGCTCACCTTCTACAGGTTCCAAGCGTGAGGGGCTGGAACCTCAGGGCACACAGTTCCCAGAGCCAGGCTCTGCCCCCAGACCTTATTAGCAATCATGTATCATTCCTCTTGGGAATCCCAGGCCGAAGGAAAGCCTTTTCCTCTTTCCTTTGGCCACTTCCTGGACGTTGGCAGGCAGGGCCCTTTCTGACCAGCCCTACCCACTGGGTACCCTCTCCACCCGTACACAGAGGTGCCAGTTTTCTTCCTCACTGGGATTTGCCTCCTCAGTGGCTTCCTTTTTATTTTCTCCAGAGATGCCCTCCCCTCCTCAGAACACTCTCCCTCTCAGCCCTTCAGAGATTCCGAGTCGCTCAGGGCCTTTGTGTTTAAATGCTGTTTGGCCGTGCACCTCCGTGGCCCCTCAGTGGCCTGTGTCTTAGGCTGGGGCCTTAGGTTCCTGATCTGCCTATGAATGTCGCCTAGAATTTAATGATAAAAAACTACTTGTAATTCATATGCCTCCTCCACACAATAGCAAGACCTCAGCCCCCTTCAGAGTGTGCTGAGCTCTTTCTGGGGGTCCCCATAGGCGACGTGTGCCCCAGGCTGGTCTGTTGGTGGCAGCCCCCATGACATCACCCATAGTATCTGTCCTTCCTTCCTCTTCCCACAAAGCCACCAGGAGCAGTGTCATGGCTGCCACTGCCCTCATAGGAAGACCCTATCCCTGCCGGGAACAGACTGGAGATGTTCCCGTCTTTGGCGCTGCTAGGTTACATGCATGGGCCGGGAGAAGGGTTGCCATCTGTACCACCTGAGGGCCTTACAGATCTCAATGATAGAGGCCCTTCCACTTGGCGACTTCATACCCCCACCCCAGGAGCTGAGCCCCCCAACCCCCATCCTCATCCTGTTCCACTTCCCATCCTCTTCCCTACCCAATCCCCTCTCCTTTCTGGAGCTGAAAAACTCCATCTCTCCTACATATGGAGAGAAGCAAATAGATACCGGGGCGTGTGGGGAAAACATACTTGGAGCCAGAAATACTCCGCCACCCAGTAAGCCCCGTCAAGGAAAGGTCTACCTGCCACCGTTAGCCACACCCCGCCCATACACTTAGTACTTCCATCCATCCATGGCCAAATTGTGCCATGGGTTCTTATCGTTTTAAAACCAGCAAGTGTTATTGAGCGAAACTTACTATGCAGAAGACATGGGGGACTGTGAGGGAAACCAGAACAGGGAACTTTACCCCTAAAATTGTTGCAGTCTGCATGGAGAGCTAAGACCCGTGCATTTAGAAACCAAGATGCAAGATGCAAAGAGCCGTGTGTCCTCTGGGAGAGGCTCCAACAGGAACCTCTGAAAGGTTCCAACAGGAACAGGCTCCAACAGGAACCTCTGAAAGGTTCCTGTCAGCAGCATGTGAGCCGAGTCCAAAAGGATCTTGAAGCCCTCTCTGGCTTAAGATGAAAAGCGGGAGCAATCTAGATGCAGGAAAAGGCAAACACAAGGCTCAGAATCAGGAAAGAGAGCAGGGAGGGACAGGGACCATGTCTGGTCAGGACAAGACATACAGTTTTAATGCTGTTCTACTTTTAGCACCCGCATGCTTTTCTCAACAGAGTGTAATGTTGGTTTTTGGCTTTCAATCCACATTCACATTAAACAAGAATCCTTATTTTTGTAGGATTTTTATCAAAATGGGTATTGCATTTTTTGAATGCCCTCCTCACAATTATTGCCTTAATCATCTGTTTTCCTTGCCTTTGTGTGGGTGTAATATATTATTTCCCAAGGTTCCTTTCTCTCAATGGAGTCAAGTGATAGAACCTACCTCATAGGGTTGTTGTGAGGCTTGAAGAAGACACCGGGTGTGAAGTGTTTAGCACAAGGCCTGGCTCACAGCAGACTTGACCACCTTCCTAACCTGGTCCCCCTCTGAGTGTTCAGGGCAGCTGGCATCCCAGGCCAGCTCACCCTCCGATCCTCAGGGGTCTTTCGGCAGGGACTTTTTGGAAGGGTGGGAAGAATTAAATGTTCTCTTAAAAGGAGTTTGGAGAGGGGGAAGATGGGTATTCCTGCAATCCTGAGAGGGCCACTTAATTTCCACTTTCTCCTGCTCGTAGAGAGGCACCGAAGCCCAGCTTCCCACCACCCTCACTTTTGCTTTGTTCTACAGAAAACCTTCAAGAAAACCCTCCAGCCATCGTAACACGTGTCCTCCAAGCCCTCGGAACTGTGGCTGTGGCTCTGGGGGCTCTAGGAGCTGCCTACTACATCACTGAATCCTTGTGAACAAGCCCCTAGGCCCACGGTCCGGCAGGTATGTGGAGTGTTCTGTCCCTTCGAATGGAGGTGGTCTTTTCAGGTGGAGCAAGCCCCGGCCTCTCAAGAGAAGCTTGACAGTGGAGTGACCCCCTCCTGGCCTCAGAGTCAGCCAGCATGGCCCTCTAGGGAAGACCTGATGCTCTCAGATGCTAGACTCATTATTATAATCATCTGAACAGAGCCCCCACCTCCGCTGCCCTAGGATGGTTTCCCTGGTCACGGACCCTGGACGAGAGGAAATAGGAGGGATGGGGGCAAAGGTTCCTACCCATCTCGGACCTTTCTCCCTGCCTTGAAAGCTTGTTTCCTACCCAGTCCTACTGGTCCGTCACCCATAAAGCCCCCTTCTTCCATGAAACCTTCCTCCATCTTCCCAACTTCAATGATGTCTTCCATCTTCTCAACCCCTGTCCTCTCCACCTGTGCCTCCTGTGTTGTGGATGATGCTGTTGTTTGCCTGTGGCCTGTCTCCCAGCTGTCCTGCAAGATCCCTGAGGGCAAGGGGCATGGCTCACACAGCCATCTTCCCTCGCCCCTGGAAGCAGAGCCTGAGACTGGGGTTGGATGGACAGGGTTTATTGAGGAGGAGCTCTCAGGGAGTGAGGGAGGGAGGGAGGCAAGAGGAGGCAAGGGAAGGAGCTGAGAAGGAGGAGGCCAGACCTCAGCTTGACCCTGTGGGGGCCCTGGAACAAGAATGACAACACAGTTAGTCTCAGCAGAGGGGAGAGGCTTGCCCTCTGGTGCTCCTCCTTGTCAGTGCTTGGCTCTAAGGGTTGGGTAGGGACTGCATGTCTTTGTGGAAAGAGCAGCTCCCTTTGGGCTGAGGGCACTTCCCTAGAGGAGGGGCAGCTCTGAGCTGTTAGCAGCACACTCACAACTCGCAGGAGTTGAGCAGTGGATGCACCAGCCCCAGAAAGGGGATAATCATCGGTTTTCCTTGCCTTTGCAGTGGGTGTAATATATCATTTCCCAAGGTTCCTCTCTCTCAATGGAGTGAAATGATAGAACCTACCTTGTAGGGTTATTGTGAGGCTTGAAGAAGACATTGGGTTTGAGGTGTGAGGGTCTGGGGGGGCGCCAACAACTTCCACAATGATCCCCTTGCCACATCCACACTTAGCAAATGCTTAATAAGTGACAATGGAGATGATAGCATGGGGGTAATGAGAAGCATTTCACCCTACTTCCAGACCTCCACTAGCCCCAAGAGTTGATAGGTGATGGGACTGGGAGAAGATGTTCAGAATATCTCAAAAGCCAAACCCAGAAGGTGAACTCCAGGGACAGCTTACCATCCCTTCATGTGCTCTGTGATGCCATGTCCCATGTCTGTGGCAGAGGACATAGTAGTTCCTTAGCTGCTATGCTATTTCCTGAGGCATTTCCTGAGTGGCAAGAACCTCAGTTTCCTCATCTGTAAATAGGGAAAATTACAGTACCTTCCTCTTGAACCTGTTGGGAGAGGTGAGATAAGGTGTTAGAGGACAGAGCTCACTGCTGGGGGGTCCTGTTGCTGTTGTCAACATGGATGTGGTGGGAAGGATGCCAGCTTTGGAGTTAGAGCTGCCGGCTCGTTTCTTGACTCTGCTGCCTGATAGCTGGGTGTTAGAGACATGTTTCTTAATTTCTCTGACAGTGTCATGTCTAGTGGGGAGAATAATAACTACCTCCACGGGCAATGGTTTTGAGGATTAACTGAGGGGATGTGCAGAAGTGCCAGGCACAGGACCTGGTGACAGGGGTGGGTGATGCTGGCCATTGGCAACGTGACGAATGCACCCGAGTTAAAGCATTTTCTCTTCAAAATTCCTTGCAGCAGAACCTAATGGTTGTGAGCTGGAGTTCTGGAGGCAGGCAGGCTTGAGTCATAGGCCTCTTCAAAACCCAGTATTTCTGAGGCCTGGGGCAAGTTCCCTAACTCCTGATGTCTCATTTTCTTTTCATTAAATGGAGATAATAATAGCACAGCTCTCATTGGATTGTTGGGGAGATTGAGTGGAAAAAATGCATGTAAAATACTTAGCACAGTTCCTGGCACAGAATAAGCACTCAACAAAGCTACATCACCAGCAATACCACCACCATCAGCACCATCACAATTATCACCATCATTCTCATCACCATCACCATCATCATCACCACCACCATCATCACCATCATCATTCATCATCCCATCATCTGCATTACCATGATCATCACCACCACCATCATCATCGTCATCACCATCATCATCACCATCATCCGCATTACCATGATCACCACCACCACCATCACCATCATCACCACCATCATCATCACCACCATCACCATCATCATCATCACAATCATCACCACCATCATCACCATCACCATCATCATCACCATCACCATCATCACCACCATCATCAGAATCATCTGCATTACCATGATCATCACCACCATCATCACCATCATCATCATCACCATCACCATCATCACCACCATCACCAGCATCACCACCATCACCATCATCCTCATCACCATCACCATCATCACCACCATCATCAGAATCATCTGCATTACCATGATCATCACCACCATCATCACCATCATCATCATCACCATCACCATCATCACCACCATCACCGCATCACCACCATCACCATCATCATCACCATCACCATCATCACTACCACCATCATCATCACCATCACCATCACCATCATCATTACCATCATCATCACCACCATCACCATCATCACCATCATCATCACCACCATCACCATCATCACCATCATCATCACCACCACCACCATCACCATCATAACCATCACCATCATCACCACCACCACCATTATCACCACCGCCACCACCATCATCACCATCACCATCATCACCATCATCATCATCACCACCATCACCATCACCATCATCATCACCATCATCATCATCACCACCACCATCATCACCACTGCCATCATCATCATCGCTATCATCATCACCACCATCATCATCACCACCAGCATCATCACCACCGCCATCATCACCATCATCACATCACCATCACCATCATCATCACCATCACCATCATCATCATCACCATCATCACCACCCCCATCACCATCATCATCATTATCACCATCATCACCATCATCATCACCACCACCATCATCACCACCACCCACCTCTATCACCAGGCCCGGCACCTGGCAATTCTGCACATCCCCTCAATCTTTACAACCATCACCCTTGGAGGTAGTTGCCATCATCACCATTATCATCATCATTATCATCATTACCGTTTGTTAAATCAGTGACTTTGGATACCTGTAAAATCACTTAATATTTTTCTTTAAATTTGCTTACTTTTTGACTGGGAATAGTGGCTCAAACCTGTAATCCTAGACCTTTGGGAGGCCCAGGCAGGAGGATAACTTGAGCCTGAGAGTTTGAGACCAGCCTGGGTAACATACCAAGACCTTGTCTCTACAAAAAAAAAAAAAAAAAGAGCGAGAAGAAGAAAAAAGATTAAAAAGTTAGCCAGGCATGGTGGCACATGCCTGTAATCCCAGCTATTTGGGAGGCTAAGGTGGAAGGATTGCATGAGCTCAGCAGTTGGAGGTTGCAATGTGCCATAATTGCACCAAGGCACTCCAGTCTGGGTGACAGAACTCTTGAGACCCTGTCTCAAGAAAGAAAAAAAAAAAAAAAGGCCGGGTGCGGTGGCTCACGCTTGTAATCCCAGCACTGTGGGAGGCCGAGGCGGGCAGATCACGAGGTCAGGAGATCAACACCATCCTGGCTAACATGGTGAAACCCTGTCTCTACTAAAAATACAAAAAAATTAGCTGGGCGTGGTGGCGGGCACCTGTAGTCACAGCTACTCAGGAGGCTGAGGCAAGAGAATGGCATGAACCCAGGAAGCCAAGCTTGCAGTGAGCCAAAATCACACCACTGCACTCCAGCCTGGGCAAAAGAGCAAGACCCTGACTCAAAAAATTTTAAAAAATAGGCCGGGCACAGTGGTTCACACCTGTAATCCCAGGACTTTGGGAGGCCGAGGTGGGTGGATCACCTGAGGTCAGGAGTTCAAGACCAGACTGACCAACATGAAGAAACTCTGTCTCACTAAAAATGCAAAATTAGCAGGGCATGGTGGTTCATGCCTGTAATCCCAACTACTCGGAAGGCTGAGGCAGGAGAATCGCTTGAACCCAGGAGGCGGAGGTTGCAGTGAGCTGAGATCGTACCATTGCACTCCAGCCTGGGCAACAAGAGCAAAATTCCGTCTCAAAAAAAAAAAAAAAAGAATATTAGCTTACTTTTTAACTGCCCAGGGAAGAACTTTAGCCAATGAAAGTCTCCTGGGCACCTGTATGACGGTCACGGTGAGGGAGGGCGATGGGAGTGCATCATGGGGGTACATTAAGTCGTGCTGAGCTTGTAGGCTCAGCTCTTAATTAACAGGCAGTTTGACATCCTTCACTGTCCAGGGAGCGAAGAACCATCTGACGACAGTGGCGTCTTTCCTTTTTAGGGAAAGATGCTTCTAGAATATTCTTTCCTAAAGTTTGGTAAACCTCTCCCTTGGCATCTTCCTCAGCTGAGGATGAGGCCCTGAAAGCAAAGGACTTCTTTCCCAGCCATTTTGGGCATTGAATGTGGTCAAATCACTGCAGTGTAGCTTTTGGGGGGTGAGACTCCATCGTAGCTGCAGGGGACCCAGGGAAGGCGCTGGCACCGATGAAATGAGCAGGAGCCAAGCCTGGCCAGGCGCCTGGCAAAAGGCGTTACAGCCTGAGGTGTGTGGCTGAAAGAAAGAGTGGATGCAAGGAATGGAAGAAATTTGAATCCTAAATAATTTATTTCTCCACAGAAGGATCATAGTTGCTGAACCCTCACCTGTGAGGCTGTGAAACTGGAAAGCCACAGGATTCCAGGTCACATGGGGTATTATCTAAGCTGATTGGTCTGTCCTTGTTTTTCTTACAGATCCAGTTTCCATCAAAGGACCTGTCTTGTCACTAAAATTAAAAAAAAAAAAAAAAAAAAAAGAATTCTGTTTCTTTAGCACATTTTACTTTAGAGACATAAAAGCTGGACTTGGCAAATGGCTAGGAAGGGAGGTGTGGGGACCCCGGTGACCTTTTGAGTCGCAGGTCAAGCAGAATTGGTGCCTGTCATTCCTGTTCAGAGCCACAGACCCCCGGTGGAGCAGCTTTCTCTGCACACACTCACAGAACACAGTGTTTGCTTTGGATGTTCTCACTCTAAATGAAGGGATTATAAAGCTTAACTCAATAGTTAACGTAATTAGTCATCTGCACCTGTGTCCCAGGGTACTCCCAGTTAGTGGGAATAGGAGAAATGTACCGGTTCGCCTCCAGGCCTGCACCCCAGAGGACAGAGGCCCTGTGCCCAGGAACACCATCTGTAGAAATAGGTTCTTTTAGGGTCACCTGTGATGGGGAGTGGCCTGCCATGCAGCCTTGTGGTTAGTGCTGGTGATGTGGCTACACCCAGCCAGTGCCCAGTGGGATTTTACCTCCAGCTCCTGAACAGCGGATTCGAAATCTTAGTTCAAGGTGATTCCAGCAAACACCAGTAGGGGAGAGGAGTGTAAACGAGGGAAGGAGACTGGGCTTGGTGGCTCATGCCTATAATCCCAAGACTTTGGGGGGCCAAGGCGGGAGGATGGCTTAAGCCCAGGAGGTCAAGGCTGCAGTGAGCTATGATTGTGCCTCTGCACTCCAGCCTGGACGACATAGCAAGACCCTGTCTCAAACAAAATAAAAAGGAACCACCAGAGAAGGGAGGACAGCCAGTACTGGTGAGTCCTAATGCAGTGGCCATTGAGGGCAGCTGAAGCCTGATCCTGCTGGGGCGTCATGGGGTGGGAGAAGGCAGAACACACACCACACAGCATAGTCAGCCCACCTGACAGGGAGCTGAGGTATTTGTAACCTGTTGGTCTTGGAGAAAGGCTGTGAGGAGGGAGGTGGTTAATTCCTCCACACTTTTGTCCCACTCTGGAGAGGAAACCCCCAGGCAAAGAAATGCAGATGTGAGGTGGGGGTCAGCCCACATGCACTGGAATGGTGACAGCTGACAGCGGTGACAGCGGCATATGGTGTAGGGGTGGAGGGAGGACAATGCTGAATGCCTGTGAGGCATCCACAGACCCATGCCCAGGTGACCTGCTATGCCTCTAAGAATTAGTTAGACTGGGACCTAGCAGGGCAGCCATTGGGGAGGCAGGGAGCTGGTTTACCCGCAACAGCACTGGTGTGATTGGGCAGGATGGGCCAGGCTGGAGCCCATTCTCCACCCCCCAGTCCCAGGATTTCCTTTGTGAAACAGGTGTGGGAGTTGCGTGGGGTCATGTTGTGGTCCTGTCCTGCAGGGACAATGAAAGGACCTATAGACATGGTGGAAGGGACTGGGTACTCCATGGCTGCAGCTTCTGGACTGAAGACACTTCCTTTTTCTGGCGTATTGAGGTCCCCCTTTATTGTAAATGTTGGACAACCTAACCCAAACTAGGCTTAAGCAAAATGAGAATGTATTAGCTCCTATAAAAGTCAGGAGAGAGTTCTGGTTCAGATGTGGTTTGCTCCAGGGGCACGGGCCATTTCCCTCTCTCTATAGCAGAGTTAGTTCCATTCTAGCTGCAGCAGCAACAGCTCCCAGCCTACAGAGGTCAAGTGTAGCAGAGAGGGTGAGCCGGCCCGTCTCCCCACAGCAAAAGGCATCACAGCTCTGACTAGGTCCTGTGTCCCTCCTAGTAGCCATCACTGTGCCCAGGAAAATGCAGGGGGCTGTTTGGCCAGGTTGGAGCTGCACAGCCTCCTTTGGAACATGAGGATAAAATCCCAGAAACCGTGAGCACGGAGCAGGGAAGAAAATGATTCTCCAACTGCAGTGTGGGTAACCTGTTACCAAAAGGGTTGGGAATGGACACTGGGCAGCTAAAAACAGCACATGCCCCCTCCAGTTGGCTGTGGGTCTGCAGCCAGGACCTGTGCTCACCCTCTGCTTCTCCCCTTTTTCCCCCATCACCACCTCCTTACCAGAATGAATGCTCAAGTGGCCAGGAGAGAGAACTCTCAGCTGGCTCAAGCCGCTGACTTGCAGTGGATCCTGGCAGCTGGATCCCCCGGGCAGCAGTGAAAACTAGCCTCCCGTCCCCAGGGAAATGTGTGGGCACTGCTGGTTGTCACAGTGACTGGGGGATGCTGTGGGCTACTAGTGAAGGTCAAGAATGCAATGCACGAGACAGACCACACAATAAAGAATCATCCCATCAAAACCCCAAGGGCATCCTCCTAGACAGTCACTGTCACCTGGGCTCATCTGTGGATCTGTGGATGCTCTCCCACACTGGCCTTGCATTGTGGCTCACGTTGCCCATCGTGGACCATAGGGATCCCTCTTGAAGAGTGGAAACCGCACATGCTAAACAGCCACATGCCGGAGTCCCCATCTTCATCCTGCCGAGTGCAGTTCTGTTGACACATCCACTACTCTTGGTTAGGTCCTGGAGGCAGGGAGCAGGTTTTTCCTTCTCAAATCCTTCCCAGCACATGAATGAGTAGACCTGTCACCATCAGGAGCATTTTGGGATACATTAAGATTTGGCTTAGGCCATTGTATTCAGAATGGTTTATAAATGTGATCACTGGAGAGGACTGTTTTAAGTACAGCCAATTTCAAGCAACAGCCCCTGATAGGGGCTTATGAGAGGGAAGTTTAGAGCTGGAAAGAAGAGTGAGCAGGTATATTTCCTATTACCATGCAGTAGCTGAGACTGCTCTGGCTGTGAGTTTGGGGACAGTCTGGCTGAGGCCGGGCCTGCAAGTTGTAGGGACCAAGGCCCTTGGTCCCCTAAAGGTTCGCTGAACACTCACATGAGGCAAATTGATTAATAGGAGAAAGGCGTACACATTCATGTATACACATGGGAGCCTTCAGAATGAAGACCCAGAGGTACAGAGGAAACTGTCCTCATGCTTAGTTTCAACAAAGATGGACAGCCTTGTAGAAATAGGACTGGACAAAAGGGTCAGATTTAATGCTGACAGACTGTGTGGGGAACCCAGCAAGGCCTGTCTGTCTAGATTCTTCTCGGCCTCTCTGAGCAGCATTCCTTCCTCTGGGGCATGGGGCAAGATCTCTGGAATGGGGGTCTCATGACTGACGGCAAACAAGGTAGATCAGATCATTTTGTTATGGCCAGTTCTTGCACAAGGCTGGGAGAAAATTCAAGTAATACTTTTAGGTTTTCTGCCTAGCTTTGGGGAGAATGGGTTCTGGTTTCTATGGCCCCTTGGGAAAGGATTGAGTTTGTATGGCTAGCCTTGGGGGAGATGGGACTGAGAGATAGGAGGGCAGGAGATCAGGGGAAAACTTTCCCTTCTGAGGCCTTGGTTTTGCAGTATGATTGTCTAAGCTCCAGCAGAGTCTAGCATCTTCACCAGGCTTAGCTCAAACCCTGGCTGTGAACATTGTCTCAAGACCGTCAGTTGGCCTGGTGCAGTGGCTCACACCTGTAATCCCAGCATTTTGGGAGGCCAAGGCAGGCAGATGACTTGAGTCCAAGAATTGGAGATCAGCCTGGGCAGCATGGTGAAAACTCGTATTTTGTATTTTTCCAAAAAAAAAAAAAAAAATTAAAAAATTAGCGCCTGTAGTCCCAGCTATTTGGGTGGCTGAGGTGGGAGGGTCACTTGAGCCTGGGCAGTCAAGGCTGCAGTAAGCTGAGATTGTACCACTGCAATCCAACCTGGCTGACAAAAGGAGACCCTGTCTCAAAAAAAAAAAAAAAAAAAGAAAGAAAAGAAAAAAGCCATCAATCAATTGGTTATTAATTAATTAATTATTTATTTATTTGAGACAGTCTTGCTCTGTTGCCCAGGCTCAATCTCAGCTCACTGCAACCTCCACCTCCCAGGTTCAAGCAATTCTCCTGCCTCAGTCTCTTGAGTAACTGGGATTACAAGCATACTCCACCACATCTGGCTAATTTTTGTATTTTTAGTAGAGATGGGGTTTCACCATTTTGGCCAGGCTGGTCTCGAACTTCTGACTTCAAGTGATCCGCCCACTTCAGTCTCCCAAAGTGCTGGGAGCCTCCGCACCCGGCCCGGTTGGTTATTCTTGAGATAGGTCGGTTCCAGCATAGTGATACATCCAAACGCAGAAGAAAGTCCAGGAAGCCCCATCCTCCTGTACCTGCCTGTCTGGTCTCTCCAGTCCACTGTGCCAGGGACACAGGACCAGGTGAGAAGTCCTTGGCTTTTCAGATACCACCTGGTCTCCATCCTCCCCACCCCCACCCTTGAGGACAGCCACCCTCCCACTGGCCATGAAGCCTGGCACCCAGGCCATCCCTCAGTCACAGAGTAAGTAAATACCCAGGATCCAGGGAACCAAACTGCCAGGTAAAGGTAGCCATGAGACTCAGGGGATACCTGCCATGCAACCTGTCCTGCCAAGGCCCCAGGCTCAGGGCCATGTTGGAGTCAACCAGGCCTGCAGCCACCAGTGATCCTTCAGAGGAAGGACAGTGCTTCAGGCTGCTGGTACAGGCTCTGGCTTCGCTGGGAAACTCAGGAAGGCCCTCGGTCCCCAGGCAGCTCCCGCTCTGCATGTGCAAGCGCAGCAGGTACTTATTACACCTCAGCCAGTCACAGGGGGTCGGAGCAGGGATTTGAACTGGAGAAGTGCCCTTGCCAATGTCCCAAGATGTTTCTCCTGGCCAAAGCCAGGAGAAACGAATGAGGAGTACAGAGGAGCTGAAGGCGCCTGTTTGTTGGGAGTCTGGAGGAAAGGAGGTGCCAATCGCCAAGGGGCAAGGAGGAAAGTGTCCAAGGCAGAGAGCCAGGTTGGTCCTAGCAGCAAGGCTGAGCCAGAGATCCAGGCTCAGGCTCCTCCAGGAGGGGCCTCGAGGTTGAGAATTTAAAAAGAAGAGTTCTGTTCAGGTCTGGGGAGTGTCTGATCTTATGTAAGGAGTGCATCAAGGAGATGAGTGGAGAAGCCCATTTGTCTCCCACTGGGGTCAGGATGAAGGGTCTGGGCTGACTAGCTCCAGAAGAAGCCGACCCCTTGGGACTGAGTTCTCCTTTAAACCTTTCTCTTCCTCTGTTCTGCCCTTCTCCTGCTGCCACTGCCAGCAGTCAAACATGGACTGTGTGTGCCATGTTCCGGGGAATCTGATGACACCCTGGACACTGATGTGTGGATTGCAGTCTGCTGCAGGATGACATGGGAGTTTAGCTGTTTTTTTCTAATGGGGCTCCATTCTGTGAGTCTGATAGGAGGTGCTTTTAACGCACTGATAAACCAACCTCAGGGAGGTATTACGTACAGAAGATTCCCAAGGCTGCCGTTGCTGAAAGAGACTTGGGCTACTGGCGGGGAACTAGGTGAGCCCCCGTAGCTGAACAGAGCTGCAGAGAAATGGAATAGAGGATCACGTGGTGTCTGTTTTGTGCCTTTAGCGGTCAGTGTTTCAAATGTATTTGGGGACGTTGCTTTCTCTGCGGGAACAAGCAAAAGAATCGTTTTGTTCTGATGAGATTAGGAATGAATTCAGTGAAAGAAACTTCCAACTCCCTTGTCCATCTCCCTTCATCCCATTCATTTGGCAAAACCACAACCCTGGGGCAAATCCAGTTCTCTGCCTCCTGCGCACTTGGACTCGTACAGCTAAACTTTGGGAAGCTCAGCCGTGCAGGCCAAACTCACTTGAAATTCATGACCATGGGCTCCAAGTGGGCCTCGATGCTGCCAGGGATCAAATCACATTTTATTCCCCAAGACACTTCTCTTCTGTACTCAGACCTACCCCTTCTCCTCCCTGTTTCACCGGACCTCCAAGCCTCACCACCGAGTCTCCCCACCTACCAGCACCCTCTTGAGTATCCACCCCACTTCACCCGAGGCAATGACTGATCTGATTTCTGTCACAAGAGACGCATAGACACATAATTTTGCCTGTTCTAGAAACTAACATAAATTGACTCAATCAGTTTGAACCTTTTTTACCTGGCTTCTTTCACTCATCTTAATATTTTAAACCTAAATCGTATTTCTATATATATCAGTAGTTTATTCCTCTTTATTTCTGAGAAGTATTTCATTGTGTAAAAATGCCATAGCGTGTTTATCTGCTCACCTGTTAATGGACATTCAGATTGGTTCCAGTTTTTGGATTTTTTTTTTTTCTTTTGAGACAGAGTTTCACTCCTGTTGCCCAGGCTGGAGTGCAATGGGGCGATCTCGGCTCACCACAACCTCCACCTCTCAGGTTCAAGCGATTCTCCTGACTCAGCCTCCCAAGTAGCTGGGATTACAGGCACGCACCACCACACCTGACTAATTTTGTATTTTCAGTAGAGACGGGGTTTCACCATATTGGTCAGGCTGGTCTTGGCCTCCTGACCTCAGATGAGCTGCCCACCTCAGTCTCAAAGGCATGTTTTTAATTCTACTGGCATTTTTATTTTGGCTAATTTGCTGTCCATTTTATTAACTTGTTTGGTTAGTTAATATCCGACATAAAATCAAGGGTAATTTTTTTTTTTTGAGGGTCTTGCTCTGTCACCCAGGTTGGAGTGCAGGGGCATGATCAACTCACTGAAGAAACATTTCTTGGTCTAGGCTATAGGCTGGCCTTAGAATCAGCTCACCTGCAAAGGTGTCCTATTGTCAGGGACGTCTTAACCAGAGTGACTGCACCTCGAATAAAGGCCAGATAAAGCCAGACTTGCTGGGTTACATTCCCTGGGGGTTAGACACCCTTCATCAGAAGATGTTGGTAGTTCAAAGAAGGGGTTAGTCATGCTAACCAAACGGAGACCCAGAATGTCCCGGTATTTAAAGAACAAAGCATCCTTCATTTGAGAATAAGTTTCACTTTAAAGGTAATAGTACTCTCATAAATTCTTGCTAAAATCAATAGTTACATAGGAAAATAACAATGCTAATAGCCTGTCACAAGCTGATCACAAGCCTTTGTTTATAAAGTCTGCTATTCTTAGCCTTAACATCCCATGTAAGCAAGTGTTACATTTAAGTTAGGGGAATTCCTTCTCTTTCTTTCTGAGGACACCCTACTCTGTAATAGACTAGTTTCTAGTAAACTGTTCTACCTTTGCTATGCACTGCGACTCGCCCTCTTTCCCACATGAAATCCAGGAACTCGCTCTTGGAGTCTGGGATAAGACTGCTTTTTCCAGTTATACTGTGTGTTCCTGGCTTTGAGGGTCATCCTGGGGGACGGAAGCTGCCCATATGGACCCCTCAGCTCTGTGATCCCAGGTGCAAGATTGGGACAGCAACCTGGTGGCATTCCAGGGCACCCCTGGTATTCTACTGGTCTCCATCCTTCCAAAAGGACACCCCCCAAGAGGCTGACCACAGGCCACAGGGGGAGCACTGGGAGGACTGTGTGTTTGGAGAGGGTGAGAATGGGGGAGAGGTGTTGGCCAAACACTTCCATCTTTCTCACAGTGACCTCTCAAGTTACCTCCCTGGAGTGAGCCAAGGACCTTCAGTGGGCTCCTGTAAAGGGGGTCAAAGCCTTTTGTGGGTCAGGTGGGTTAAGGTGCTCTTCCTTCTCAAGGCTCTCTTGGCCTCCTCAGAGCAAAGATGATCTAGGGATGGGCCAAAGTGAGCACCAGCAAACCCTACAGGGAGTCCCAGCTGGGGAGAGAGGGGAGCACCAGCAAATCCTACAGGGACCCCCAACTGAGATGAGAAGGGAGCACCAGAAAATCCTACAGGGAGTCCCTCAGTTGGCAGCACCAGCAAACCCTACAGAGTCCCAACTGAGGTGTGAAGGATGGAATGAAAGGGAGCCCACCTGAGCGGCAGTGGCTGGAACTATCAGCGCCTGCCACCACACTCAGCTAACTTTTGTTTTGGGTTTTTCTTTCTTTCTTTTTTTTTTTTGTAGAGACAGGGTTTCACCATGTTGACCAGGCTGGTCTTGAGCCACCTGCCTTGGCCCCCCAAAGTGCTGGGATTTCAGGTGTGAGCCACCATGGCCTGCCAGAACCTAGTCTTTGAAATGCCAAGGCAGGGAATTAGGGGAGGTGTGGGTGGTGGGGCATAGACAGAAATGCCCCGTGTACCAAACAGCCGGGCTCCATCCTCCTGCACTGGCCAGTGGCCTCCCTTGCAGAATTGACCCACAAGGCCGTATCCTAGAGGCAAGAGGAGGCAGCAAAGCCTGGAACAGAGGCCTGTGGAATTGGGAATCAGGCCACATGTTTAACTCATGCAAAGTAGCTCCCTGGAAACCTGCAGAGGAGAAGCGACTGAACACACACATCCCAAACCCTCTGGGCCTCTAGGCACCCTCAGCCTGCAGCTACTGGGGGAATGGAAAGTGCCTCCTTTCTCTTCTCCCCCCTGCACTATTCACAGGGAGCCACAAACACAGAAAGGCCTCATTCACAAGCTCCAAGGCCTGGCCCTCCACCGAAAGCTTTCTGAAAATGCAAATGTCTCAGAAGTGGATTCGTCTTTTCAAACACTTTAAAGTGGCATATTCCCACGGAGCTGTGAAGCAGACCAAGATTTCCCTGGGCAGGAGACGCCTTAAAAATAACATTTGCATTTCAAGGAAGCAGAACTTCCAGCTGTGAAGTCCGGCTTGAAAATAGAAGGTGGGAGCCTCAGCTCTTCCGGCATGTGCAGGCACGAAGCCCCCACTTTCCCTGTCTGTGCCCCACCGCCACCTTGGCCTTACCTCCTCCATCCTTTCATTCGGTGCTAGCTTAGGAGTGCCCATAGTAGCCCTGGGTGACTGGGGACTCACAAGACAGAGCTGTTGCTCACCAGAAGCTCAAATCTAGTGAGCTGGACAAGCCTCTAAATGAGTCAATTCCGCTCCCATTCCAGGGACCCTGGGTCTGCCTGTTCCCTTCCCCCATAGAACCAGGAGGTTCTGGGTTCAACTCTCCTCAGAGGAGCAGATCTCCACTGTGGTGAAAAGCACAGGGCATTTCTGTCTATGCCCTACCACCCACGCCTCCCCGAATTCTCTGCCTTGGCATTTCAAAGACTAGGTCCTGGCAGGGCATGGTGGCTCACACCTGAAATCCCAGCACTTTGGAAAGTCAAAGCAGGTGGCTTGAGACCAGCCTGGTCAACAAGGTGAAACCCTGTCTCTACAAAAAAAAAAAATATATATATATATATATATATATATATATGAAGATTAGCTGGGCATGGTGGCGGGCACCAATAGTCCCAGCTACTTGGGAGGCTGAGGCAAGAGAATCACGTGAATTTGGAAGGCGGAGGTTGCAGTGAGCCAAAATTGTGCCACTGCCCTCCAGCCTAGGCAACAGAATGAGACTCTATCTCAAAAGAAAAACAAACAAAAAACAAAGGCTAGGTCCCTTCCCTGGCTTCTGACTCTAGCCTGCAGCCAGGCCTTCTAGGGGGCCCCTCCCTCCCCTGGAGGCTTCCCCTGGAGGAGCGGGTGCCCTCTCCTCTCTCCTCTCAGGCATCAGATAGGATTCAAGCTGAGATAAACATGAAAACAACAGAAAGCAACAGAATCCTCTCCTCTCAATACCTTCCCCATTCACCACCAAGACATCACTCTGTTAAAATGTACATTTCCCCACCCTGATGATACAGGATTTTATACCACATATTTATTGTCTGCTCTTTTTTACCCACTTCTCAAAGAAATCTTTCCATGTAATATCTCATTTTTAAACAGCTGCATGGCGTTCCATCATATGCCTGTTTCATAATTGATCAAATGAGATTCTACAGAGCTTACCATAGTGCCCATGTACTGCTCAAAGAATCCTGGCTACAATATTAGTTAGACCCATTTACAGGGAGCAGGGAACCTAGCCCCATCTGGCTTAGACAATAGGGGAACTTAATGGTTTATGTCACTGTAAAGTCTAAAGGTAACACAGGCTTTGGGGAGAGCTTAATCTGACACTTTCTTTTCTTTCCCACTGCCCCCCTTTGCCTTCCATGATATCAGCTTCCCTCCCCTTTGGTTGTAAGATGGCAGATCCTGGAACAGAGCCAAAAGCACCCACAGATACAATGGGACTTTCTCTACATCTAGAGAGAGTGCCCACAAGCCTGTGAATTTCCCAGCATTCTGAGCAAGAGTCCTATAATTCACTCTAATTGGACCAACTCAGGCCACATCCCCACCAATGACTGGGCCCCAGGGAACTGGGAATGTGTTGACTGGCTGAGGCTGTTTGCGGGCCACCTAGGGGCCACCTGTGAGTCGGATAGGGATTAGCTTCCCTTGAAGTGAATAGGCTGTGTGAGAGAAGGCGGAATATCCTAATGAAAATTGTGTTATTTTAGTAAAGAAGTGTGGGAAACCAAAATATGCCACCCAAAAATATTCTTTGGCGTATTTTGGGATGGCTATTCAGAGCGGCTACAGACACAGGAATAGCTCTGGAAACTTGTGTTTTTGCGGGGAGTTTTGAATTTGTGGTAGGAATCTACATTAGTGAAGTAAATTGTGGATGCAAACAGACTTCCTCTGAGACCCCTTTATCTGCCTTATCCAGATCTCTCAGGAAAAAGAGACTAAAAGTCTGACACTTTTAAAGTCTGATAGAAAAACTTTTTTTTTTTTTTTTTTTTTTTTGGAGACAGGGTCTCACTCTGTCACCCAGGCTGGAGTGCAGTGGCACAATCTCAGCTCACTGCAACCTCCACCTCCCGGGTTCAAGCCATTCTCCTGCCTCAGCCTCCTGAGTAGCTGAGATTACAGGAGCGCACTACCACGCCCAGCTAATTTTTATATTTTTAATAGAGATGGGATTTCAATGTGTTGGTCAGGCTGGTCTTGAGCTCCTGACCTCAGGTGATCTGCCTGCCTCAGCCTCCCAAAGTGCTGGGACAACAGGCATTAGCCACCGTGCCCATCATGACAGAGAAATTTTACCACAAGCTGCCATCTGAACTCATATTGCAGGAAGAAAGACTGAAGTTTGTCAACACACTGGACATCTACTCTTTCTGGAGGCTGTTGCTTGTGAGCCTTCATCCGCATAATAAGACAGCCTTAGCTCACCATGCATCTCCTCCCCTCTCCTTCCCGTAACCTATCGCCACCTCCCCCAAGATGCTCCAAGCCTCTCTTCCTTTCCATATGGTATAGAAACTTCAGCCATCTGGCCTTCTTTTAGTCTCATATTTTGTGTGGCCCCTATGCACATGTTCGTGTTAATACATTTGTGTGCCTTTTCTCCTATTTATATATTGCCCATTTATTTCAGCAAACTTAAAGACTCAAACCTTCAGCAGGGGAGGGAGAGATATTCTACACCCCAGAATCAAGGATTGCTGAGAAGGCCATCAACACATGTCTGTTTTCAGTACTGGTTTTTCTTTATCTTTTTCTTTTCTTTTCTTTTCTTTTCTTTTTTTTTTTTTTTTTTTTTTTTTTTTTTTTGAGGTGGAGTCTTGCTCTGTCGCACAGGCTGGAGTGCAGTGGCATGATCTCAGCTCACTGCAACCTCCACTTCCCAGGTTCAAGCATTCTCCTGCCTTGGCCTCCCAAGTAGCTGGGATTACAGGCGTGTGCTACCACACCCAGCTAATTTTTTGTATTTTTAGTAGAGATGGGGTTTCACCATGTTGGCCAGGCTGGTCTTGAACTCCTGACCTCAGGTGATCCACTCACCTCAGCCTCCCAAAGTACTGGGATTACTGGCGTGAGCCACCATGCCTGGCCTGATTTTTCTTTTTTTAACCATTCTCCTACTAACAGATATTTAAGTTTCTTCAATCTCACTTTTATAAATAGTACTGCAATGAACATCCTTAAACACATATTTTTGCCAAGGATTCCTTCTCAGTGCCAATCTCCCCTGATTTCCAGACCCCCTCAATGTCCTCCTCAGATTTGTCCTGCCCTTCTTGTTCCATACTTGGGGTCCCAAGAACAAGCTGTCTGATGCCTCTACTATCATTACCTCTGTTGGGGCCCAGAAACCAATACCCCAAAATATGGTGCCTGGACATCCTGAATTGAAGAAGATGCCTCAAGGCAAGTTCTTTCTGGCCTCCCCATCCAACTCACCACCCCACCCTCAATCCTTTGTCTCTCTCAAAATACAGGAAGAAGTTGTTCTCTGAAGTTCCTTTATCTACTTAAAGTCTGGACACACCAAAGGAACAACAGAAAACAAAAAACAAAAAACAATTACCTCTGGTCCCATCCTTGAGTTTTCATTAACCGTACTCATATCTCAGGAAGAAAGAATAAAGTCTGTTAACACACTAGATGGACTTTTTTTCCCCCACAAACCATTGTATCTGCTCTGTGGGCCCAACAGACTTGGTCCCAGACCACAGTATATTCTTCAAGCACATTGAATTCCCCTAAAAATCATTTGCTATCCGCCTAAAATAATCCACACTTCCCCATCTTCCTTTCCCCTAAGAAGAAGGGTATATAAGCATCTGCACCCCATTGAATTAATGGATAATCATTCTCCTGCAATTCCCCTACGCTATGCATATTAAAATAAATTTATATGCCTTTTCTCCAATCTGCCCTTTGTGAGTTGATCTTTCAGCGAACTTTCAGAGGGCAAAGGGGAAATTTTCCCCCTGGCCCTTACATTTCCATAGCCTGAGTAACAAAGACAGAAATGAGATAGGAGGCCTTCTTCTTCCTTTTTTTTTCTTTTGATTCGGAGCCTTTCTCAGTCGCCCAGGCTGGAGTGCAGTGGTGCAATCTCAACTCACTGCAACCTCCACCAGGAAGGCCTTCTAAAATTGGGAAATTCAAGGCGTTCAGTTCCCACTCCACAATGGCCAATTGTGGCAGTAGAGTACTCAACTAGGGCCAGAAATTCCAGTGAGATACCCTCCTTGGCCCACTTATCATGTGTCTTTAAACTAATTATTTGCTGTTTGTCCCGCGTGTCTGTGTGAAGAGACCACCAAACAGGCTTTGTGTGAGCAACATGGCTGTTTATTTCAGCTGGGTGCAGGCGGGCTGAGTCCGAAAAGAGAGTCAGCAAAGGGTGGTGGGATTATCATTAGTTCTTATAGGTTTTGGGATAGGCAGTGGAGTTAAGAGCAATGTTTTGGGGGCAGGGGGTGGATCTCACAAAGTACATTCTCAAGGGTGGGGGAGATTACAAAGTACATTGATCAGTTAGGGTAGGGCAGAAACAAATCACAATGGTGGAATGTCATCAGTTAAGGCTATTTTCACTTCTGTGCATCTTCAGTTGCTTCAGGCCATCTGGATGTATACATGCAGGTCACTGGGGATATGATGCCTTAGCTTGGGCTCAGAGGCCTGACACTCTTTCCTTTAAAGCAGGCACAGCCTTCCAAGAGGCTGTCTTGGCATCAAATAAATTACTCTTCCTGTATCCCACCAATGGGAAAATCATGGAAGTCTGCAGAAATATGACTGTAGTGAATGCTGTAGTGTGCTACCCAGATCAAGGCCTTCATTCCCCCAGATGCCAGAGGGTTGGCTGCTTGTAGTTATGCCTGTCTCTGGGTATTGCCCTTGGCTAAAGTAAGCTGCCTCACCCCAAGATCACACCACTTCCCCAAAGGCAACATGAATCAATGACAGGGCCATGTGGGGGAAAAAAATGTCTGGAAAATGTCTTCTCAAAATTCATGTCTCATTTTGAGAAGACTCTGAAAGATCATCCCATGATGTTTTTTATGTGTTTCAGTCACCTACTGTCACATAGCAAACCACCCCAAAATTTAGTGGCTTAAAACAAAGTGATTTATTTTTCATGATTCTTTGGATTGACAGGGTTCAACCGGGTGGGTCTTCTGCTCTAAGTGGTAGAGATGAAGTTACTCATGCAAACGCATTCAGTTGGGAGTTTGGTGGGAACTACAGCACCCAAGATTAATTGCCTCTCATCCTCTAGAGTCTCTCTCTACATTGCCTTCCTTGTGCAGTAGTCTAATATGGGCTTCTTTATGTGTCACAGCTGAATTCTGAGGAGTGTTTCAAGAGGACAAGCCCCTTTGTGGGGGCACTTATCAAGTCTCTGCCCAGGCTGGAGTGCAGTGGCTCAATCACAGCTCATACAGCCTCAACCTCCTGGGCTCAAGTGATCTTCACGCCTTATCCTCCAGAGTAGATGGAACCACAGGTGCACGCCACCATAATCAGCTCATTTTTTAAAATTTTTTGTAGAGACAAGGTCTCACTATGTTGCCCAGGCTGGTCTCAAACTCCTAGGCTCAAGCAATCTTCCCAACACAGCCTCCAAAAGTGCTGGGATTACAGGCATGAACCACTGTGCCTAGCCCATTAAAAATTTTTGTTTTTTTTAGAGACAGAGGCTTTCACTTATCACCCAGGCTGGAAGGCAGTGGCCCGATCACAGCTCACTGCAGCCTGTATCTCTGAGCTCAAGTGATTTCTGCACCTCAACCTCCTGTGTAGCTGGGACTTCAGGCATATGCCAACACACCTGGCTCATTTTGGTTTTTGTTTGTTTTGGTTTTTTTGGTTCAGACAAGGTCTCGCTATGTTGCCCAGGTGGTCCTAATCTCCTGGGCTCAAGAGATCTTCCTGCCTAGGCCTCCCAAAGTGCTGGGATTACAGGCATGAGCCACCATGCCTGGCCTGAGCAGTGCACTTTTAAATAACCTGTGGGACAAATCAAAAAGTCGCAAGGCCTTTTTAATTGTTCTGTGATTTCAACTACACCGGAGGCTGAGTTAGGAGGATCTCTTGAGTCTGGAAGGTCAATGCTGCAGTGAATGGTGATAGAGCCACTGCACACCAGCCTGGGCAACAGAGTGAGACTTCGTCTCAAAAAAAAGAAAAGAAAGAAAGAAAGAAAAGAAAAAAGAAATGTGTTGCTCAATTTCCATATTCAGGAATTTCTAGGTATCGTATTGTTAATGATGATCAATTTAATACCTCTGTGATTGATTACTAATTTAATACCTCAGAAAATGTACTCTGTGTATCTTCAATCCTTTGAAATTTATTAAGGTTTGTTTATTAAGAGGGCCCCGCATATGGTCTAACTTGGTGAATGTTCTATATGCTTTTTTACACAGTCTCTCAATCTCTGTCTTTTACATAAAAGTATTTAGGGCTGGGCTTGGTGGCTCACACCTGTAATCCCAGCACTTTGGGAGGTTGAGGCAGGAGGATCACCGAGGTCAGGAGATCGAGACCATCCTGGCTAACATGGTGAAAACCCGTCTCTACTAAAAATACAAAAAATTAGCCGGGCATGGTGGTGGGTGCCTATAGTCCCAGCTAATTGGGAGGCTGAGGCAGGAGAATGGCATGAACCCAGGAGGCGGAGCTTGCAGTGAGCCAAGATCGCGCCACTGCACTCCAGCCTGGGTGGCAGAGCGAGACTCCGTCTCAAAAAGAAAAAAAGTATTTAGGTCATTGATATTAGATAACTATTACTATATGGTCGGGTTTACTATCTTGGTTTGGTTTTCTATTTGTCTCGTGTTTCTTTTTTCTTTGCTTGCCCTTCTCACTCTTATTTTGGGTGAACTGAATATCATGCAGTATGCCATTGACTTCATTTATTAAATTTTAGCTCAGCCTCTTGGTGTTGTTTCTAGAATTTTCTCTAAAATTTGAAACATGCATCTTTAACTTGTCCATGCTACCAAACTTCAGCCTGCCTGCCAGCATACCCCCTCTGCCTCCCATGTGTCACCTCCCACTGTGGATTGTCTGTCCCTCGTCCACACCATTTCTCCAGTCCTGGGATCTGTTCCTGCACGCATTCGCCTACCAGATACACACTTACTGGGCACCACACTAGCTCAGGAAGAAGGTACCAAGAAATAGAAGGGAAGTTGGCTCCTTCCACCACCAGAAGTGACAAGTGATAAGGCAATTTAATCATTAACTATTAACTACAAGACCAATTTGAGATGATGCTGTTGATGTAAACAATATTATTATAAGGATAAAGCCAGGCAGGGTACAGTGGCTCACATCCGTAATCCCAGCACTTTGGGAGGCCAAGGCGGGCAAATCACCTGAGGTCAGGAGTTCGAGACCAGCCTGGCCAACATGGTGAAACCCCATTGCTACTAAAAATACAAATATTAGCCAGGTATGGTGGCTCACGCCTGCAATCCCAGCACTTTGGGAGACCAAGGAGGGCCGATCGTTTGAGGTCAGCAGTTCAAGACCAGCCTGGCCAACATGGTGAAACTCCATCTCTACTAAAAATACAAATATTATCCAGGCATGGGGGCACACACCTGTAATCTCAGCTACTCAGGAGGCTGAGGCAGGAGAATTGCTTGAAATAGGAAGCGGAGGTTGCAGTGAGCTGAGATCGTGCCACTGCACTCCAGCCTGGGTGACAGAGTGAGACTCTGTCTCAATTTTGTTTTTAAAAGGATAAAGTCAACCCTCTCTTTCACTCTTCCGTCGTCTCACAAGCATTCTTGGTCAGATAGACCTAAATGTAAACATTGTGGGCTACTGTACAAAAAGATCACCCGAGTCTGGCTGCAGTCATTGAACTAGAAAAGCCGGAAGGATCCTGGGTGATGTGGAACCAATATTCCACACCGGTGCATTTGAGGATGCTTTAACAGCACCTTGAAATAATAAGACCAATGCACAGATCTATATGTGTAAGGATGTGCACAGAAGTGCCTTTTATAATTGCATGAAAGTTCATTTTATTAGGGGACTGATTAGAATAAACTATGGTTAATCATATGCATAATACTATTCAACCTTTTGAAATAGTGATGTTGGCCTACAGATGACATGGAAGGATATCCAGAATGTGTATGTCCAGTGAGAAAAGCAAGTCACTGAACACTATGTACTGGGTAATCTCGTTTGTATAAATTTATTACGGGCAATGAGATCACAGTATAAGGTGTACAGTATGGACGGCATCTAGTTTTGAACCCTGCTATATGCCAGGACATAACACAGTGATTAACAGATTAACATGTAGTGGGTTATCAATAAATATTTGTTGAATATAAACTTAATTAAAAATCTGGACTGCTAACCCCCTAGTTACTAGTAATAGGACAATGGATGATAAGTTTTTCTTTTTTAATGACTTTAAGTTTTATTTTTTTCCACAAGAAACATGCTGAGAAGAGGATTGCGCAGGCTGCTTTCAAAATAACACCAGAATAAATACATACGTAGTGTAAGCAAGCGAACACTATTGTATCAAAAGCCCCTCGTTGTATCTGTCAGTGGCGGAGGCAGTCAGCGGTTCACTGAGGTTCTACTGAGCTCCGTGGACCGCAGAGTTGTCTTCACAAGTTTGTTTCTAGGGACCAACTAGTGACTTTGTGATGTCAATCTGTCCCAGGTCCATGGCCAAAGAGAAAAAAATAACGCTGAAAAAGTCAAAATTCTTAGAATTCTTAGAGAATTATAAAACTGCATAGGGGCTGGGCATGGTGGCTCATGTCTGTAGTCCTAGCACTTTGGGAGGCTGAGGCAGGCGGATGACCTGAGGTCAGGAGTTTGAGACCAGCCTGGCCAAGATGGTGAAACCCCATCTCTACTAAAAATACAAAAATTAGCTGGGTGTGGTGGTGTGTGCCTGTAGTCCCAGCTACTCAGGAGGCTGAGGCAGGAGAATCGCTTGAACCCAGGAGATGGAGGTTGCAGTGAACCGAAATTGTACCACTGCACTCCAGCCTGGGTGACAGAGTGAGACTCCATCTCAAAAAAGAAAACAAAACAAAAAAACTGCACAAGGATATGAATTTCTGAATAGATTTCTGAGTCACATTCCACTATCCGGAGAATAAAGATAAGTTCATAATTATTGTGTCCAGTATGAAGCACATACCGGAAAGACTTTTGAAAGGATGCAAGTAGAGAACAATTCTTTCTTTCTTTTCCTTTTTTTTTTTTTTTTTTTGACAAAGTCTCGTTCTGTGGCCAGGCTGGAGTGCAGTGGCGCAATCTCGGCTCACTGCAACCTCCACCTCCCAGGTTCAAGCAGTTCTCTTGCCTCAGCCTCCCAAGTAGCTGAGACTACAGGCGTGCACCACCACGCCCAGCTAATTTTTGTATTTTTATTAGAGATGGGATTGCACCATGTTGGCTAGGATGGTCTCGATCTCTTGACCTCATGATCTTCCAGCCTCAGACTTCCAAAGTGCTGGGATTACAGACGTGAGCCACTGAGCCCGGCCGATGACAATTCTTTCTACCACAGTAATCACAGGAGTGGTAACAAAATGATTATTCTCAGACTAAAATGAAAAAACCCAATAAAATCCCTGAGCTTCCAGGATCAGAGAATGGCACAGAAAGCAGTATAAGAGGCCAGGAGAAAATATAAGATTTTAAATATTTTATGTATGCCTTTCTTTTTATTTTGCACTGACTAAAAAATAAAGAAAAAATATTTAAGTTAGCTCACAAATACTTTTTTTTAAAAAAGACATGGAGGACATTAGGAAGACAGGGAAGAAAATTAGGTCCAAAGAAAGAAAGTGAATCTAGGGATGAGATTAATACACAAAATGTTTGCCTTGAAAGTCCTTTACTCTTGCTAGATATGGGTCACAATTTGACTCAGCTTCCCAGCAGCCTATGCAAAGAAGAAACAAGACCAGCTGTATTACTCACAATGTCCATTGGATGAAAACAAATCCGCTGCTCAGAAGACGAATTCCAAGACCAGAAAGGTATTTCTTCCACGTGTTTCTATCCAAATGGCCTGTGTCACATAGTAAACAAGGCCCTAAAACCATCTTTACAGTAAACAAAACAATGAGTACCACGAGGATTGCTAAACTCCATTATTTAAGTTAACACATTAACCCATGTGAGTGTAAATAAAGCAATCCTACCGGGGTGGGAAAGCATGGGGTTATCCAAGCCACCACATTCAATCCCAGAATAAATGCTAATGAGGAATGGAGCTCTCTCGTGCATGAATGAATGTGTGACTGCCCATGATATCATGATACAATAAAAAATATGCATTTAGTCTTCATCCCAAGTTCCTGGCACAGAACTCCTAAAACCCTTCAAATTTCTGAGTGATAGGAGTGAGGAGTATTTGTTACACATCATAAACCTTCTGCAACCAAACCTGAGTTTATGCTAATAAGCTGACTCTTGGAGGCTGGGGCTGATGGCCAGAGGAAGTAACCATGTATTTAAAGGGTTGGAACTTTCAGCTCCCTTATTCTCTATTCCCCTGACCCCCACTCCCTACCCCCTACTCCCCTATTCACCCCAACCTCCAGAGAGTGGAGAGGGGCTACAGATTGAGGTAATCACTAATGACGAAAGATTTAATCAATCATGTCTACATAACCAGAACCTCCACAAAAACCCCAAACAAGCTGGGTGCAGTGGCTCATGCCTGTAATCCCAGCACTTTGAAAGGCTGAGGTGGGAGGATAGCTTGAGGTCAGGAGTTCGTGACTAGCTTGGCCAACGTGGCAAAGCCCTGTCTCTACTAAAAATACAAAAATTAGCTGAGCGTGGTATCCTGCACCTATAATCCCAGCTACTTGGGAGGCTGAGGCAAGAGAATCACTTGAACTCGTGGGGTGGAGGTTGCAGTGAGCTGAGATCATGCCACTGCACTCCAGCCTGGGTGACAGAGAAAGACTATCAAAAACAAACAAACAAACAAAAAACAAAGGCATTTGGAGAGCTTCT
This sequence comes from Macaca fascicularis, assembly GCF_037993035.2. NCBI lineage: Eukaryota > Metazoa > Chordata > Mammalia > Primates > Cercopithecidae > Macaca > Macaca fascicularis. The sequence goes on from NC_088386.1 coordinate 126,943,237, forward strand.
GGGTGGGTGAGTATCCATTCTGGGAGAGGGGTAGGCTCCAACTTCATGAGGACAGAAGCTCCTCTGCTTGGGAGCCTGAGGGACCTTTCCCTATGTACCTGTCCTCACCTGGCTTCCATCTGTGCCCTTTATTATGTCCCATATAATAACCACTAAACAGAAATCAAGTGTTTCCCTGAGAAACACTGTTAAAACAAATGCTGTTACAACAAATTACAGGACCTGAGGAAGGGTTCATAGGGGTCCCCAATTTGTAGCCAAGTCAGACAGAAGTGTGAATAACCTGGGGACCCACTATTTGAGATTGGCGTCTGAAGTGGGGGGCAGGCTTGTGGGACTGAGCCCTTAACCTGCATGCTTTGATGGAACTCTAGTTTGTTCATGCTAGAATCAAATCACTGGGCACCCAGCTGGTATCCGCAGAGAACTGGAGAGTTTCGTGATATGGAAAAGCTATATATTTGGTGCCGGAAGTGCTGTTAGTAGAGAGCATGCTTTTTCTTTGTACTGCCATCGAGACAAGTCTTCCTACATGTTTCTTTAATTCCACCAAATGTTTGCTAAGTATTGAACAGTAGTGAGTTTGAGGTTGTGGCTCTGATCTAACAAGGATCCAGAACATTCCACATTGCTGGTTAAGTGTAAATCTCAGTGTCTGAATAGACAGCTACACAGGGTTAACAACCTCTTCTGAAAGTCAAGGGGCCCAAATAGAGGCCACTGGAACCCTCACAGAGCGGGGCCAAGCAGACAGGCCACTCCAGTTTCAGCTTCAGACTCACACACAAATGACTGGACTCCAAATTCTTGTATCAGTGTTCCTGAGCTTTTCAGGTTCAAGAACCATTTTTTTTTTTTTATTTTTTTTTTTTGAGACGAATTCTCACTCTGTTGCCCAGGCTGGAGTGCAGTGGCACAATCTCGGCTCACTGCAAGCTCTGCCTCCCGGGTTCACACCATTCTCCTACCTCAGCCTCCCGAGTAGCTGGGACTACAGGCGCCTGCCACCACGCCCGGCTAGTTTTTTTTTTTTTAGTAGAGACGGGGTTTCACCGCGTAAGCCAGGATGGTCTCTATCTCCTGACCTTGTGATCCGCACGCCTCGGCCTACCAGAGTGCTGCGATTACAGGCGTGAGCCACCGAGCCCTGTTCAAGAACCATTTTTAATGCTCCCCATGTGTATAATAGTAATCATACTGTTGGAATTGGTTGACTGAAAAATATACACAATGGCCGGCTGCAGTGGCTCATGCCTGTAATCCCAGCACTTTGGGAGGCCGAGGTGGATGGATCACTTGAGGTCCAGGAGTTCGAGACCAGCCTGGTCGACATGGTGAAACCCCATCTCTACTAAAAATACAAAAATTAGCCAGGCATGGTCGTGGGTGCCTGTAATCCCAGCTACTCAGGAGGCTGTGGCATGAGAATCACTTGAACCCAGGAGACAGAGTTTGCAGTGAGCCAAGATTGCACCACTGCACTCCAGCCTGGGCGACAGAGCGAGACTTCATCTCAAAATAAAAATAAAAATAAAAAAAGAAAAAGAAAAGTATGCACAATGACAGACCCCTTTTTAAAATTTATGCATGTAATAAATACTCATTGTAGAAAACTCAACCACGCAAAAATCAAAGTTTTTTTTTAAATCACCTTTTTGCTTACCTGATGCCCAGACAGGTATCATTCTATTGGAGTGGGAGGTCTTTTGGGCAGGTGGGGGGCCAGGGTCTATCTACTTCTCTCTAGGGAAGCCAACAGGGAATCAAATATTCTCTCTTCCAGTCTCTTTATAACTAGTACATAGTCATGTGATCTGAGCTTAGCCTATCAGATGCTCCTGCCAAGGACTTTGGATTGTGAGGAAGTGATGCAAAGGCCCTGTGGTCAACCAGAGATTTTTCACAAAGGCTGCACAGAGTCAAGAGTCCAATAGCATGGTCCTGAGGGGCCAGCAGCAATAATGCCAGGGCCAGCATCCCAAGCTGACTGTTCCTGGTCTCCCTGATTCCAACAGAACATCCCAGAGGGGCTTCTTTGATATGTCCCTTGAATTAAGTGGATGCCAGGTCCCCCTGAGAAAAGACCATGTGATAACATCAAAAATATATTTTCTCTGTTTTAGCCCTGTCTTTCCCACAGGGGAACTGACCATGGACCAGGGAAACTACAGTGGGGAAAGGGATGATCCAGACCTTTGAGGGGGTATGGGACATTAAACTGACATAGACCTCCTGGGGAACAGAACACTACTGACAAATTTGATGGGATTCCTATTCATGGTAGGCCTGATGGAATCCTGAACCCATCATTTCTCCAGTACCTGGGTGTAGAGTTGGAATATATCCCCTAAGCTACAGGTGGAATCCCCACACCAGCTCTGTGACCCAAAGAGTAAGGGCTATCATGACAGAGGGAGGACCCACCCCAGTCCCTTCAACAAAATAGCAAATCTAGAGGAACACTGCACCCCTGGTGGGAACACAGATGTTGGTATCACTGTGAATGAGTCAAAAGGGGTGTGTGTGTGTGTGTGTGCGCGCACACGCACGTGCACGTGTGGAAGCGGTGGGTGATTCCCCTCACAACGGCCTGCATAACTCTCCCGTCTTTGGCCAGTGCACAATAGTGGGTCCTGGAGGGGGTGGACAGCAGCACATTGTCTGCATGTTGCTCGTGGGCTCTCTGCTGGGTGGATCTTGACCACCTCACCATCCTGCAGGACATCGTGCTGGCCCACGGCACAGACTGTATCAGGCCTAGGACTTGGTGAGGTGCCTTAGATGCTCCAGAAGTTACTTATATTCACCAATGGCCTCCTTATGGCTTCCAAAAGGAAATAAGTGAATGGGTAGATTAATTACTCAGTATTTTATACAAATAGATTGGACAAGGCTTGGCTCTTAAAGATAGCAATCCCAAATAGCAGCAAGATGTTTAGCTTTTTTCTTTTCTACTTTGTTTAATATATTTTCTGATCAAAGTATGTAATAATATACATAGTTTTTTTTTAGGGCAAGTAAAATGGCTTTTATAATGGAAACAAAGCTGCCCCCTGGTTTTCCTTCCAACTCTGAGCTCCACTCCAAAAACGCCACCACTTTTCAAAATGTAAACTTGTTATTATATTAAGAGAAAGACATAAATCATAAGTGACCAGCTCAATACATTTTTACAAAGTGAACACACCTATGTAAAAAACACATACTTTGAACAATTCAGGTTTGAGTTTTTGGGTGGTTACTTCCAAGTAGCAAAATAAGATCCTCACATACAACTTTAACTTTATTTGTTTTATTATTATTATTATTATTATTATTATTATTATATATATTTTTTTTTGAGACAGGGTCTTGCTCTGTCATCCAGGTTGGAGGGCAGTGGCATGATCTCGGCCAACGGCAACCTCTGCCTCCCGGGTTCAAGTGATTCTCCTGCTGCAGCCTCCCAAGAAGATGGGATTGCAGGAGCACACCACTACGCCCGGCTAATTTTCATGCTTTTAGTAGAAATGGGGTTTCACCATGTTGGCCAGGCTGGTCTCGAATTTCTGACCTCAAGTGATCTGCCTGCCTCTGCCTCCCAAAGCGCTGGGACTACAGGCATGAGCCACTGCACCTGGCCTTAACTTTAATAAACCTATATTTGAGTAGACAGTTCATTCCTGTGGAACAAAATTCGAAAGAAACAAATGGGTAGGCAGTGTTAAATGTCCTTCCCACCTATAAATCTTAACCTGTCAGTTCCCTTCGTCAGAAGCCATCCTGTTACAGGTATCTTGGATTTCCTTCTAAAGGCAATCGATTATTTGAGCTATTTTAAATATTTTATTTAATAATTTATGTCCTATCTCAATATAAAACAATTTAAGGAAGATGTTGGGTTATACAATTTGAAGGGCAGAATTACTCTCAAAGCAGTGAAAACTGACAACACCAAAGAAGTGAAGTGTTCACTGAGCTTTTCCAAATAGCGTTAACAATTCATAGAAAGATACTGATTCTTTTGGCCTTTCCCTCATGGTAGCAAGATGGCTGCCATAGCTCCAAATATCAGGACTTCACACAACATTCTGTGAAGCAAGGAAGAGGATGGCCCCAAAAGGGCCTGTCAACTTCCCTAGTCAGGGAAGGAAATCTTTCCTGGAAATCTCTCCTTATCTTGGACTGGCTAGAACTGAGCAGCATGCCTACCTCAAGACCAGTCACTAGCAATTAAGAACAGTTGGCTTCTTCTATTCACGCTTCGACCCCTGAGGCTGGGTCCGTTGCTTTTATACCAAAATCCGGGCTCAGTAAGCATGAGTGACCAATAAGCAGAAAACCAACAGTGTCTGCCACAGCCAGTACCTTTGTCCTGTCACTGTCTAAAGCTGAAAACCAATCTAAACTAAGTTGATAATCAGGCCATGGAAATAAATCAACCTTGGAAGAGAATGATGATAGCATGCCTTCTAGACCTGTGCTGTCCAATATGGTAGCCACTAGCCACACGTGCCATTTAAACTTAACTTTACATTACTTAAAATTAAATAAAACTTTAAATGCAGTTCCTCAGTCACACAAGCCACATCTCAATGGTTCAAGAGCCTCATGTGACTAGTGGCTACTGTACTGGATAGCACAGATTTAGAACATTTTCTTCGTTGCAGAAAGCTCTGTTGGTAGCCACTGCCTGTCCATCTGCCACTACCACTGATAAGAGGCTTCTCTAAAGTGGTGAGGTGAGAGTTTCACTGTCTCCTCAATGTCATGCCACCATATTGTCATTAGCAACACTGCCATCATCTTTGTCCAGTGCAACCTGAAACTGGTAAGCTGAACATCCTCTAGCCAGTGATCACAGAAGCTTCCTGTCCTGCAGAGTCACATCAGGGTCAGTCACAGAGCTCTGACGAGATCTGGTGCAGAGGAGCCTCATGTTTCCGTGCACTTAGCCCATCTTCCTTACCCGGTTCTTGATCCACTCCTCTGGGAAAGAGAGGCGCTGGCCAGGAGATGGCTTGAGCAACTAAGGTTATCATAAGATTATTTTAATGGTTACCTTGTTCTATATCAGGCACCTTGTGAATGACGATCATGAAGTCACCCACTGCCCATTGCCCCAAAGCTCGCACACTTCCTATTTTTTCATCACCCAGGGGCTGAGGGGCTGCAGAAAGTGAATAGAATGAGATATATAGGTACAGGGGCAGGGTGCCTGTGGTGGGCACAACCCTCATGCCCACCCCACAGATACAGCTCACATTGTATTTGATACTCTGTAAAAGGGCACCTGCTGTAAGACTTGGGGGAGGAATAAGGTTGCCTCCAGTGATAACTGCCCTTTGCTCCACTTTAACCTCAATGGGCCTGACAGTTGAGGTACCAGCTTGGGTGCAGTTGGTGCAGCCCTGTCCTGGGGGAGGGAAAGGCCAACCGGGGCCCCATTCAGCTTTTAGAGACCATGGTTTCTTCCTGGCCACTTTTGGCTGGTGCCATTCTCCCAGGAGGGGACCTTGGGAGACTTACACTGAAGCTGTCACTTGATCTGGCCTGGTAGATTTGAAAGGAGGTCCAAATTGAGTGGCTTCAAAGTCACCATATGTCCTTGCGGCACAGATGAGCTGCTGTTCTCCTCCTTGCCCCTACTGGGGCCTCAGATGCTCACAGATCCCCACAAAATCACCTTGCAGCTGTGGCCACCAAGGTGACAGGTGCACACACTCTCCCCCAAGTTATGTGCTAGGTGTCTGCTGATGGAGGACTGCCCCCACTGTGATGCCCTCAGCCACTACAGGTATGTCCTGGGGGCCTGCCTGCCCCTCCTCCTGGCACCACTGACTAGTCCAGGGCTCAGCAGGAGCATGATAGGCACTGAAGCCTGACTTCTGCCCCTCAGCATTTCCTGCAGGCTTCTTAAATCCCATTTATGCCTAGTGTTCCATTATTGGAACGCTGAGCATGCGGGAGTTATTTATAGCCTACTGCTCAAGGTCATTGCCAAAGTCTGATTTTTCACACGTCAGCAATTCAAAAAATTGCAACCTCCTGCATAAGTGGGTTAACAAACCTTCACCAGACCCCTAAAGTTCAGGTGAAACTGAGATATTTAACCGCCATAAGAACACCAGCTGGCACAGAGATCTGCATTCCTGGTGCCCTGATGGGAACCAGCCTGGGCCTGGCAGAGGAGGAAACGAGGCCCCAGCACATCGGCGAGCAGGTCTGCTCCACCTCGGGGGCCCCCAGCGCTTGTCACACCCAGTTTCAAGTTTCCAGCCCCTCTCCCCACCTCAGCCTCATTCCTCCGTGGGTCCTGGGGCCTCCTCCAGTTTCTTTTCCCTCTGAGGTCTTCCTCACATTCAAGCTCTTCCTCCCTCTACCTGGCTCCCCAGGAAGCCAGAAAGTCTCCCCTGGTCCAGGCTTCCTTGTAGCCCCCACATCAAACATCTTAGGGAAAAAGAGGGAAAGTACAGGGAAACAAGAGAGGAAGGAAAGGAAGGAAGAGAGAAAGGGCAAGGTGGGGAGAGGAGAAGGGAGGAAAGGAAGAAAGAAGGAGAGGAGAATAGGGTGACAGAGCGTGAGTAAAGAGGAGAAAGGAGCTGGCAAGCAACTAGAGGGAGAATACTCCTTGTTTTCCAAACCAGCACTTTCTCGTCACTCTGTTTTGGTTTGGTTTTTTTTTGTTTGTTTTGGTTTGTTTTGTTTTTGGTTTTGGTTTTTTTTTTTTTTTTTTTGAGACGGAGTCTCGCTCTGTCGCCCATGCTGGGGTGCAGTGGCCAGATCCCAGCTCACTGCAAGCTCCGCCTCCCGGGTTCCCGCCATTCTCCTGCCTCAGCCTCCTGAGTAGCTGGGACTACAGGCGCCCGCCACCTCGCCCGGCTAGTTTTTTGTACTTTTTAGTAGAGACGGGGTTTCACCGTGTTAGCCAGGATGGTCTTGATCTCCTGACCTCGTGATCCGCCCGTCTCGGCCTCCCAAAGTGCTGGGATTACAGGGGTTTTTTTTTGTTTTGTTTTGTTTTTGATCTCTCACCCAGGCCGGAGTGCGGTGGCGCAATCACGGCTCACTGCAGCCTCAACCTCCTGGGCTCAAGCCATCCACCCACCTCAACCTCCCGAGGAGTAACTGGGACTAGGTACACACCACCACACTCAACTAGCTTTTTGATTTTTGTTTGTTTGTTTGTATAGGGATGGGGTCTCGCTATGAGGCCCAGGCTGGTCTGAAATTCCTGGACTCAATCAATCCTCCCGCCTCAGTTTCCCAAGGTACCAGGATTACAGGTGTGAGCCACCACACCAGCCTCTTATCACTTGATTCCCACCAAATTCTGTTTAAGTGAACATGAAAAGGTAAAGTATTTCAGAAATCCCAGTTTACTTTATATCTTCATTGAACACCAGAGAACGAAGAAGTCCATTAATTTTATGATGTTTTCAGGGTGTGAAGGGAGAGGAGGAAGAAATATTCTTGGCATCTTGCCTTTTTTTAAAAAAAAAAAAAGGATCTTTGCAATTTCCTGTTAATTTAATACCAGAACCTTTGCTGTGTAAATAACACAGATAAAGATAAACTGTACTAGCCCTGGACTCCAACCTTTGTTTAACATTCCACCCCCCTCTGATCCATCCCCCATCCCACCTATGGAAATTTGTAATAGTTGTGGAGATTTAGAGGCTGAGAATATATAGCTTAGGAGGCAGAGCATGTTGGTTTTAGACAAGCCTTGTAAGAATGTGCTAAAAATCCCAGTATACCTGACAGTTCTTCTCTAAAACTTGTCTTTCTCTCTTCCTCAGAGGTGGCCTACATGGGGTTAATTCCCTTTTCGGTCAACTTGTAGGTTTCGCCCCGGCTCTGCCACCCATACTCCCAGTCTATTATACCCACTTAGGCTGTGCTTTGGTGGTATGGCCTTGCACTGTTATTTAGACAAGTGATTTAATCCCTCTTACTTGCTATTATTGAGCACTCTTGGTTCCTTTTTTTTTTTTTTTTTAACACGGCTTCACTCTGCTGCCCAGGCTGGAGTGCAGTGGTGTAATCTCGGCTCACTGCAACCTCCGCCTCCTGGGTTCAAGCGAGTCTCCTGCCTCAGCCTCCCAAGTAGCTGGGATTACAGGCACACACCACCATGCCCAGCTAATTTTTGTATTTTTAGTAGAGACAGGCTTTTGCCATTTTGGTCAGCCTGGTCTCGAACTCCTGACTTCAGATGATCTGCCGGCCTCAGCCTCCCAAAGTGCTAAGGTTACAGGCATAAGCCACCATGCCCAGCCCAATTTAGTTTCCTTTTTGATGGGGTACTTCCTCCAATAGTGTTTTCAAAGAGGGGTTATATGTGATATGCCTTCTGATTCTTTACATACCTGATAATTTAGCTAGAAATACAAATCTAGGGTCAAAGTTATTTTTCTTTGATACTTTAAAACAATTTTTCCATTTTTTCTTAAACTCAATGTTGTTGCTAAGAAATCTGAAGTCAACCAGATTTTTGTTCCTTCCTTAGTCCTTCTACTATCCAACTTCTGGGAATACAGGTGTGATGCCCCAAGTTTTAGCTGCCAATTTGGATCATGAAGATGTCAGAGGGCAACAGTGACCTGGTATGAAATTTGAGTCCTCAAACACCTAGTAAAGCAGAACTATTATACTATTTCAGCCACAAACTGTCCATCTCCAGATTCTACAAAAGAGAAAAAGAAGTTTTCATTGTTATTAGTATTGTCTGTGTCATTAAGAAATGAATCTTAATTCATATATCCATTAAACCTGCTTTGTTTTATACTTTCCAGAAATCTAATTATTTTTATTTTGTATTTTATTTTATTTTATTTTATTTTATTTTTTGAGGCAGAGTTTTGCTCTTGATGCCCAGGCTGGAGTGTAATGGTATGATCTTGGCTCACCAAAACCTCCACCTCCTGGGTTCAAGCCATTCTCCTGCCTCAGCCTCCCAAGTAGCTGGGACTACAGGTATGCGCCACCTTGGCCGGCTAATTTTGTATTTTTAGTAGAGACAGGGTTTCTCCATGTTGGTCAGGCCGGTCTCGAGCCCCTGACCTCAGATGATCTACCCGCCTTGGCCTTCCAAAGTGCTGGGATTACATGCATAAGCCACAGCACCCGGCCCCAGAAGTCTAATTATTTTTCCCAGTGAATTCACGTTTCCCTAGATATCAGCTACCTTGGCTGGGGATGAGTAAACCTAGGCTCTTCCTATATCCCACCTGGGAGCTTAAGGAAGAGGGGTGTGATGGGACTTGCCTCTGGCATCAAATGTGAATGTAGCCACTCCCCATGTACCACCCTCACACACACCAGACACCCCACTCAGGGAACTTCTCGGCACTCTCCCCTGGCCAATGAATGCTTTTTCATATGGTGGGTCTTGTGGTTGGAATTCCTGACTCATGAAGTGAGAAGAAGAGGCTGCCCGGTCTGGTTGTTCCGTGCTGCTAGCCCCAGCCTGATATTGCCATCCCTGGCTAGCACAGCTGTTTTCTGCCTCCTAGCACCATGGCAGTGGTGGGGGGTGGAGATGGGGTTAAGAAATGGTCTACTCAGGCCAATGCAGGCAAAGAAAAGAGCATAAGTGTATAGTGTTCGCTCAGCCCATCCCCCTTCTATAGCACTGAGGGGAGGAGGCGACAGGCCTTTCCCGGTTTTACACTGGTTTCTCAGAGTCCTTACTAACTCCCCTCTTCCTTCTGCGGCATCTTTAGGGTACTATTCAGAGGAAGGCGCCAGCCCTTTAAGTACATTATCATCTTGTCACTTTCTGCTTTAATTTTACATTTCATTAAAAATTATGTGAGATGTAAAACTCAGTTCTTCAGTTGCACTCGCCAGATTTCAAGTACTCAATAATAGTCACATATGGTGCAGATAATATAAAACTTTTCCATCATCGCAGAATGTTCTATTGGACAAGGCTGACCTAGATCCTTACAAGGAAGGGAAATGCATTCCTGCTTCTGACCTGGCCCCTTGCCCCCCACGCAGATCAGAGCACCATCGGTGTCCTGCATCTGGCCCCCTTGACTTTCTGCTTTACGGAAACAGTCTGGGTTTCACCCCCAGCGCCTAGGGCAGTACAATAAATATTTGTGGAAATAGTGGACCCTCGGTCAGTTTTTGCTAAATGTTGAAGACCAGAAGGAAAGCTGGATGGCAGAAATAACCCCTGCGTGCTCTCTTTTATCTCACCTTCCTACCCACTTATCTGCGCCCTCCGCCCCTTACCCTCCTACCCTCCACCCCACCTCCGCAAAACCCCAAACTGTGCGGGACTCTGCTCCAGGTCTCCAAACCATCTTATCTAGTGATGGGATTAATTGTCTGTCTTCCCACCCTCGGCTGCCCAGCGCCTGCACCTAGTAGGTGCTCAGTGAGTATGTGTGGCATGGATTAATGAATGAATGAATGACTCTCCGTTTTCCCACGTCTGCGCAGGGACTTCGGGAGGAGCCACCCTTGGAGGGCTGGGGGGAAAGCCCTCTTCTCCAACCCGGGCCCGCGATGAGGGCTGCGCCCAGGGGAGCGTGCACACAGAGGCCCCGCCCGGGGGCCCGGGGGTCCGGCTGGGCTCGGCCCTCCGGGGCGTGTCCTCCGTGCCGGGGCGCCACCGCCCCGAGAGGCGGGCAGCGGGTGCGCCCGAGCCGCAGCGGCCGCAGAGGGCGGGCGGCAGCCAGCATGGAGCGCGAGCTGGAGGCGCTGTCGGCCCGGCCCGCGCGCCCGGCCGAGCCGCCCTTCCAGGCGCTGGTGGAGGCGGCTGGGGGCCGCGGGCAGGTGCTACTGGTGGGCGAGCTGTGGGAGCGCGAGCAGAGCCGCGCGCTCCTGCAGGACTTCGCAAGAGCGGTGTTCCCGCCGGAGCCAGGCGCGGGCAAGCCAGGCGGCGCGGCTGCAGAGGGCGCAGGGCCCGGGGCGGCGCGCGGGGCGCAGAGGGCTGCGCGGACGACTGGGGCGGCGAGGACGGCGGGGGCGGCGGCTGCGCGCGCCATCCGCTCGCAGCTGGTCTTCGTGCTGTGCCGCGCGTCATCCCTGACCGCCCGGGAGCCGCGGCGCCGCCTGCGGGAGATGCTGCGGGACGTGCGCGGCCGGCGGCGGGCCGGGGCGGCGCTGGTCGGGGTGCTGGTGGCCGAGGCCGGGCCGGAGGACGCGGTGGCGCCGGGGCTGCGGCTGCTGGAGGCGCTGCTGCGCGCCGTGTTCGGCCGCCAGGCGGGAGGTCCCGTGCAGGCGGCCGCCTACTGCCCCGGCCTCCCGTCCTCCTGCCTGGCCGTCCAGGCGGCCGCCTGCAGGGCCCTGCAAGCCGCAGGAGCCGGGCAACCAGGTGAGACTGCGCGGGGCCCGGCGGGGCGCGGGCGGGCGGTAGCTCGGGCACGTCCCCCAAGTTGGACCCCTTTGGCCAGTCCCCCTCATTGAGCACCGAGGTAAACTGAGGCTCAGAGCAGGGAGGTGCCTAGAGCCAGGCCGCGCAGCTAGCAGAGAACAGGCCCTGCGTAGGAGGTCGAGTCTGTCCCGGAAGGGTCCCGAGTGCACGGGAGATGCCTAGGGGGCGTGGGAAAGCTGAGAGGCCGAGCAGAAGGCAGAGGGAGTGGGTAGAGAGAAGGGATGAATCGGGCAGGGCCGAGATCTAGGAGTTAGGGGGTGGGTGAGGGCGGGGAGAGGAAAAGAGGGTTAGGGAAGGAAATGGGAAAGCCTTGGGATGGGAAAGTTTCAAGGGGGTGGATAGGGGCTAAGGAGATTGGCGGTATCAGGAGCTAAATTCTAGGGCGCTGCGCAGCTAGACATGTGTCGGGAGCCCTAGGAGGGGCGGAGGGGCATGTCCAGCGCGGTGGAGGCTTCTTGGAAGCCCTGGTTTTATTAAGAGGGCAAGGAACGGGTGCTCGGGACTTGGAGAGTGGGGAGGTGAGAGGGACTAAGAGCACATTTTCTAGTGATTTCTGGCCGCCCACCAAGGCTGTGCACCCAACTGCTGTGTCTCTCTGCCTCCCCCAGGTCTGCTGAGGCCACCTTTTCCCTCCACATTCTCCTAAAAGGTGGAAGGGGTTTAAGGGTCTTTTCCCAGCCCCCGTGACTGCTGCCATCAGCAAAAGGGTCAGGATCTCCTTCCTCCTGGAACGCAAGGCTTTACGGGAACTCTCCCGTGTTCTAGGATGAAAACATGCACATTAGGAGTTGCTGCATCTGGCAAACCCAGGAGACCTTTGCTTTCTCTCACTGCCCAGCTGGGCAGCCCTTCACGCCCTCCAGCCTCTTCCTCTTAAGTAGATAATGCAGAGAGTGGCTGTATTGTGTGTCTCCTGGGGTATTGGCGTTGGTCGGGGGGCGGGGGGTCCCAGCAAGGAGACCTGGTACCTGTGATGCTACCAATGTCACATTCACCTGCCTAGGCGGGTGCGCCTGCCCTAACCCTCCTCCCTTAGGGCGCAATCCCTTTTTTTTGTTGAGGTTGTGATTGTTCTGATTTTGGTTTCAACCGCTTTGCTGACCTGGCCTCCTAGGGAAAGAAGGGAATTCACACACATTTTCTGTACCCTAAAGAGTGCATGCTTTTTCTTTTTTTTAGATGATGTTTTGCTTTGTTGCCCAGGCTGGAGTGGCAGTGGTGCGATCTCGACTCACTGCAACCTCCGCCTCCCGAGTTCAAGCGATTCTCCCATCTCAACCTCCCAAGTAGCTGGGACTACAGGCGCCTGCCACCACGCCCAGCTAATTTTTGTATTTTTAGTAGAGACGGGGTTCCGCCATATTGACCAGGCTAGTCTCGAACTCCTGACCTCAAGTGATCCACCCACTTTGGCCTCCCAAAGTGCCAGGATTACAGGCGTGAACTACCACGCCCAGTCCCTCCTAAACTTTTTGTAGACACATTGCTGTTGCCTCAGCCTGAGAGCCTTTTCTCCTCCCTCCTCCTCACCTGGCCAATCCCATTTGTGCATTCAGAACTGGACTTCCTCCTCCAGGAAGGCTTCCTTGACTTTCCCTGCTCCCATTTGCAAGTTCACTGGCGAAATCCCAGAACCCTTTATCGCTTTGCTCTCTGAGCTCTTACCACATGATTTTTCGTTCCCTTGTGAACATGATTTTGTTTTCTTGTGGGTTTAAACACCATCCGCAGTCCCATTTCCTGATACCATGCCTGGCATGCAGAAAGAGTGAATGAATCCTCCCTTCCTTTTAAATAAACACTAATACTTTTGAGATTTTAACACTTTGCAAAGGAATTGTTCTCTACTATGTTAAGCACTTTCCTACTTTTATGAAAACATACTGAACAAAATTAAACCTCACAAATGACTAAAGGTAACGAGTGTAATTATAACTTATAGCCCACTGATTTCTTTGCCGCTTTTGCAATGGACAGCACTATTATCCTCACATCAAATGGATTCATGTCACTAAGATTTCGCTAGTGGTTGCATCTGTTTTTTTAAAGTTTTCTGATTTCTTTCCTCACCGTCTGATGATAATTTTTATTCTAGGTTGCTTGCCTTTTGGCAGTGCCCTTTTACCCAGTTTGTGGTACCTAATCCAGCTGCTTTTGGGTTGAAAAACTAAGGATACAGTCTGATTACATTTGGGCGCAGGTTGAGAGTAAATAGGTCCTGAACAAAGATTATGAACAAGGATTTTCCTTGTTTTGGTTGCCTGAAGTCTTTAAAAAAAAAACCAACCAAACAAATAAACAACCTTGTTCCTGTTGACTTTATAGATTACTAAAACATATATCTATTCCTGCCAAGAAAGAGTTTGAACTAAAATCAGAGGGAATGTGCAGCTCTTTGAGTATTTTGTTTGGTGCTATGTAATTGTAATTAATTTCATGTCATTTTCAATGCTTTAGTTTCCCCAACATGGTACCTACATCATAGGGTTTTTGTGAGAATTAAATGAGATAACATAGATAAAGTAAAGAAATCATTTTTAAAGTTCGTTTTTAAAGTACAAAAACCCACCCACTTTTGCAAGTCAGACTTCGTGTTTTTAATCAGACAGTTGAAACTAGAGCAGTTGACAGTTGAGGCTCTTGATTTGCTAAACAAAATCTCTCAGTCTTGTGAAGTGGAAACCATGTGACCCTCTGACTCAGGTTTTGTGTTCTTCCTAGTGGAAGGAGCCTGGGAGAGACCAGGCCTCCCTGGACTGCTGGCCTGCTTTTCCTGGGGTCCCTGGAGCGGGAGGAAGGACCAGGATGTTGCTGCCTGCAGAAGCCCAGCTCATGGTGAGTGCTCCCCGACTTCCTGCACCCTGAGGGCCAGGTGCACGGAATTATGGGAGTGGTCACGTGAACTTGGGGACCTTAGGGACAGAGTGGACCAACATCTATGGAGTGCTTGCCATGTGCCAGGTGTGGGGGTGAGCAATGTGAGGTGCCCATATGCCAGGCAGTGGGCACATGCGCTCGGTCAGACTGGGTTCTTTCCCCAGGAGTCTCCACCTAATAAAGACAGTATGGGGAGGATTGTAACAAAGGCGTCTCCAGGTGCATGCTGGGGTGCATGGGACCAAACACAGCGAGTCTCCCTGGAGGATCCAGGGAGTGTCCTGGAGCAAGTGACGTTTGAACTGGGGGATGAAGGGATTTTCATAGGCAGAAATGGGAAGGTTTAGAAAAGGAGCACTGAGCTAAGGAGTGACAGCATGATGTCATGATCAGACAAGGGACCACCATCGAGAGGCCCCGGGAGTAAGGTGCAGAAGGAAACCAGTGAGGGCCAAGGCTGAAGGGAAGAGTTTGGACCAAATCAGGGTCCCAGATGTGCAGCCTTCAGAAGTAGTGTGCCGTGAGCGATTGCTGAGTGGAGAGATTGGGGTGTGTTTAGAGAGGTGGACTCCAGGAGAGGGAGACACCTCGGCAGAGCCCAGCTAGGAGGAGGCTGCCATGTCCCAGGAGGGGTAGCAGGTGACCTGGGCCCGACCTGGGCAGTGGGAATGGAGGGGAGAAAACTCAGCCGGGAGCCACACCTGGGTGGAATCATCAGGCCACTAAATGGAAGTGAGGGAGAAGGGGAAGGGGAAGACACCCCTAGATGTCAATGCTGATGTTAGGGACATAGGAAGCGCACTGATTCTCCCCTTTGCCACATGAGATGCTTTAAGACACCTGCGGATGCCTAAAACCATGGGTAGCACTAAGCCCGACGTATACACTGTTTTTTCCTGTACATACATACCTATGATAAAGCTTAATTTATAAACTAGGCACAGTGAAGACATTTAACAATATATAATAAAAGTTACATGAATGAGGTATCTCTTTGAAAATATCTTATTGGACTGTACCGCAGGTAACTGAAACTGTGGATAGTTATGCCGTGGATGGGAGTGGCTACAGTACTCGGAAGGGTGTAGCCTGCTGAATGGACATAGCCCTGTCCCAAAGTGCACTGAGAAGTATAGCTTTGTTACAGAAACAATGAACGGTGGTTCAAAATTAACTTTCATTGTGCCTCTTGTTTAAGAAAGAAAACCATTAGTTGATGTGTCAGTCTTCATTGCTGCATAAGAAATGATCGCAAGTAGGTCGGGCATGGTGGCTCATGCCTGTAATCCCAGCACTTTGGGAGGCCGAGGTGGGCAGATGACCCGAGGTCAGGAGTTCAAAACCAGCCTGACCAATATGGTGAAACCCTATCTCTACTAAAAATACAAAGTTAGCCAGGCGTGGTGACACATGCCTGTAATCCCAGCTACTCCATCTCAAAATAAATAAATAAATAAATAATTGCAAGCTTCGCAGCTTCAAAGGCACTGATTAGGTCCCTGACTTCTTGCTGGCTGTCAGCTGGGACTGCTCTCAGCTCCAAGGCCCCTGCCATTCCTTGCTCTCACAAGCCCTCTCACAAGAGATCCTCCTTCAGCCAGCAGGAGAACCCCCTCTCCAGTCTGCTAGGAGGGAGTTCATATAACTTAAGGGGTCAAGGGAGTCACTAGCCACTGCGTTTGTCAGAGAGGCACCCTACGCCCCAGAGTGACTAAGCTGTCACATTCACAGAGCCCATCAGACTCAAGGAAGGGCTTTCTAAGGGGCCAGAATCTTGGGGGCTATCTTAGAATTCTGCCTATCATATTTGAAAACTCAAAAAAAAATAAACAAAAAAAAAAAGAAAGAAAACAAATGTGAAATACCATTCACTAATTCCATCATGCAGAGATAACTACAATTATATTTTGGGGTACACCATTCTATTTACCTATCTCTCCTTGTGCTATTTAAAATTTAATAAACTCCTATATCATCTTCAAAATGCAGCAGATTTTTAAAATGTTTAATTGCAAAAATGCTAACTTCAACCCCTCTGCCTTCATTTTGGATATACCTGGAAACTAAAGGAGAAAAGATGAAGCAACAGAATCATTAGAATCATTAACCATTTTACATAAATTTTGGATAATTTCTCTCTCTGTGGTATGTACAAATCTCATGTAGAAGTGAATGTGTTAAAATGCAAATGGCATTTATGGACTATGTACACACATTGATACTATATGATAAATATAGGATGTCATAATCACATGCATTTATACAATCATGAGTTGCTTAATGACAGGGATATACATTCTGAAAGATACATCTTTAGGGGATTTTGTCATGTGAACACGATAGAGTGTACTTACAAACCTGGATGGTACAACCTACTACACGCCTATGGCACACGGCATAGCCTGTTGCTCCTAGTCTACAACCCTGTGCAGCAGGTTATGGTCCTGAATATTATGGGCAACTGTAACACAGTGGTAAGTAGCTGTGTGTCTCAACATACCTAAACATAGTAAAGGCGCAGTAAAAATATGCTATAAAAGATCAAAACGGTACATCTGCCTAGGGCACTTACCATGAATGAAGCTTGCAAGGCTGGAAGTTGCTCTGGCTAAGTCAGCAAGTGAGTGGTGAGTGAATGGGAAGACCTAGGACATTACTGTGCACTACTGTTGACTATAGAGACATAGCACACTTAGGCTACACTACATTTATTGTAAAATATTTCTTTCTTCAACAATAACTTAACCTTAGCTTACTGTAACTTTTTTACTTTATAAACTTTTTGATTTTGTAGCCAGGTGTGATGGTGCGTGCCTGTAGTCCCTGCTACTCCAGAGGCCAAGGCAGGAGGATCGCTCAGGCCCAACAGTTCAAGGCTGTAATCCTGCGATTGGACTGCAGCCTACACAACATAGTGAGACTGTCTCAAAAAAAAAAAACCTTTTTAAATTACTAAAAGCTTTTTGCCTCTTTTGTAGTAATACTTGGCTTAAAACACAAAACATTGTAGAAATGTACAAAAATACTTTCTTTATATCCTTATTCAATAAGCTTTTCCTATTTTAATTTTTTTTTTTTTTTTTTTTTTTTTTTTGCTAAAAACTAAGACATAAACATGTGCCTTAGCCTACACCTACACACAAGGTCAGGATCATCAGTATCACTGTCTTCTGCCTCCACATCTTGTCCCACTGGAAGGTCTTCAGGGACAATAACACACATGGAGCTGTCACCTCCTACGATAATGCCTTCTTCTGGATACTTCTTGAAGGGCCTGCCTGAGGCAGTTTTACAATTAACTATATATATATGTAAACTTTATAT
The DNA here is from genome assembly GCF_037993035.2 of Macaca fascicularis. Lineage (NCBI taxonomy): Eukaryota > Metazoa > Chordata > Mammalia > Primates > Cercopithecidae > Macaca > Macaca fascicularis. The sequence goes on from NC_088386.1 coordinate 126,960,812, forward strand.
GTGTGTGTGTATATATATATCTTTATATATATACATACGTAAGTAGAGGGAGTACACTCTAAAATAATGTTAAAACATGTAGTAGGCTGAGGCTGGCGGATCACTTGAAGTCAGGAGTTCCAAACCAGCCTGGCCCGCATGGTGAAACCCCATCTCTACTAAAAATACACAAATTAGCCAGGCGTGGTGGCACTGCCTGTAATCTCAGCTACTTGGGAGGCTCAGGCAGGAGAACTGCTTGAACCTGGGAGGCAGAGGTTGCAGTGAGCCGAGATTTTGCCAATGCACTCCAGCGGCATTGCTCTCTTTCTCTCTCTCTCTCGCTCTCTCTCTCTCTCTCTCCATATATATGTGTATATATATGGAGAGAGAGAGAACAGTAACAGTCATTTCTTATTATTATCAAGTATTGTCTACATTATCCACGGTATATAACTGTATGTGCTAGACTTTTGTATGATTGGCAGTGCGGTAGGTTTCCACCAGCATTGCCACAAACATGTGAATAATGCTTTGTACTGCAACATCAGGACAGCTACAAGGTTACTAGGTGACAGGAATTTTTTAGCTGTGTTTCAATCTTTTTTTTTTTTTTTTTTTGCAATGGAGTCTTGCTCTGTTGCCCAGGCTGGAGTGCAGTGGCGCAGTCTCGGCTCACTGCAAGTTCCGCCTCCCGAGTTCACGCCATTCTCCTGCGCCTCGGCCTCCCGAGTAGCTGGAACTGCAGGCGCCCACCACCACACCTGGCTAATTTTTTGTATTTTTAGTAGAGACAAGGTTTCACTGTGTTAGCCAGGATGGTCTCAATCTCCTGACCTTGTGATCCGCCCGCCTTGGCCTCCCAAAGTGCTGGGATTACAGGCATGAGCCACCATGCCCGGCCAGCTGTGTTTCAATCTTATGGGACCACTCTCTTATTAAGGTTCATAATTGACCAAAATGTCATTATGTTGCACGTGACTGTACTTACTGTTTTGGAATCTTCTTTCTTCATCAATAACATACTATAACTGCCTTCCACAGCAATAATTATATGTCAATAACATATTTTCTTTTTTGAGGTAATTCTAGATAACACGCAGTGGCAAGAAATCATACAGAAATCCCAGCGCTTTGTGAGGCCGAGGCAGGAGGATAGCTTGAGCTCAGGAGTTCGAGACCAGCATGAGTGACACAGTGAGACCCCGTCTCAAAAAACAAAAAAGGAAATCACACAGAGAGATCCTGCGTACACTTTACCCAGTTTCCCCCAATGGTAACATTTTGCAAAACTGTAGTGCAATAGAACAAACGGGATATTGACATTGGCACAATCCACAGATCTTATTCAGATTTCCCCAATTTTACTTCTATTCAATATGTGTGTGTGTGTGTGTGTGTGTGTGTGTGTGTGTGTTTAGGTCTGTGGAATTTTATGTATTATCTTTAATGCCTGAATCCCATTATGTGAGTGAGCCATAGTTCACTCAACCAGTCCCATTGTTGGACATTGAATCAGGACACTTTCAACTGCAAGTAAAGATACCATGACTCACACTAGCACAAGCAGTAAGAGAAATCATTATCTCACCTAAAAGACAGTCCAGAGGTGGAGTCAGCTTCAGAGTTGGTTGATTCAGGGGGTCAGGGACCCCAGCAAGGACCCAGGCTTGCTCTTTCTCTCTGTTGGGCCATCTTCAGTGTCAGTTTCATCCTTAGGCCAGTAGCAAGATAGCTCCAGCAGGTCCACTAATTATTCCTAATTATTTTCTTAGGATAAAATCCTAGAAGTGAAATTTGTGGGTCAAAGGGTATGTACATTGTTAAGGTTTTTGATATGTATTTTGTTTTAGTTTTTAAGTAGATATTTGCTGGGGCCAACTTTCTCCTTTTCCTTCCTAGATAACTCACTCATAACCTTTCTCTTCTGATTCAGTGATTTCTTCTCCTGTGTTCCAGAAAACTTCCAGGAACCTGAGGAGGAGCTGGCACTAACAGCCGTATTTCCCAATGGAGACTGTGAGGACCTTGGAAGGGGGTCAGAAGCCTGTGATGGAGTTGTCCACACTCCTGCTGAGCCCACTGGAGAATCAAGATGAAGGCTGGACCCTTGGGCTGTCCCTGGCTCTAACCTACAGGCTGGGGGCTGGCTCCCTCTCACTGGCCCCCAGGTCTCCATGGAGACTACAGAAAGCCCCGCCTGCTGGAGGCCTGCCACACTCACAGTTACCAGCTAGACGGTGGGACTTACTAGGACAAGCAGGACCTAAAACAGTGTCTCCCCGGGGAACCTACTCCCCACCCAGCATTTGCTGAGTCTGATCGCAGGGAGGTTATTTTGTCTCTCTTGCTCGGTTTCTCTGAGCCACTGAGACAGATAGCTCTCTGCTTTGAGGCTCTGCAGAGCTGTGGCATCCCATGGTGTGTTTGCAGTGTTCCGGGCACATGCATGGGCACCAATCATTGAGAGTGCAGCTGGGAAGAATTCTGGGCCAGAAGTCATCAGAGCTGAGGTGTGGCCTTACACATGTCACTTAGTCTCTGGGCCTTCTGTTTCACAAAATGCATGAGGGGGCCACCAGCCCAGTGACTTTAAACCAGGGGCAGCTTGTCCCTCCAGGCAGCACTGGAAACGTGTGTGTGTTGAGGGGGTCACAGTGACTGTGGGGGCACACCTGGCATCTAGTGGACATCCCACAATGTGCAGAACAGTCTCCGACAGCAAAGAATTGGTCCATTCAATGCCAGTTGTAGTACCTTTGAGACATTCTGGCTGAGCCAATGCCTTCTCCCTGTCACGGTCCCCCAGAGCACAGAGGGTCAGGCTTCCCTGGACCTTGGCTCCCAGAGCAAGCCAAAATAAAGACCACACTGTTGCCCTGGGGGCTTGTCGGGCCAGGGCCAAGAAGGTCTGTGTGCCTCAGGGCGGGGACAGAAATAGCCATGCATGCCTGGGAGAACAAAGAGCCTCTTTCTTTCTCATGTTGACATCGACTTTCTGTGCCAAGTCCTCTGGGTATAAGGATGCTAGGGAATTCCTATAGGCACCAAACAGAAGGAAAGCCAGGGGCTTGGACTACTGGGTATGGACTTGCTGTAGGTCTCAGGTCCGAGCCTAAGCTTATTGCAGACACAGCCCCGCTGGGTTCTGTGTTTCTGTGGGGTTCTGGAATCCCTTCCTGTGTGTCCGTGAGTCTGACAGAACCGATGATGTTCCCTTAGAGCCGGGAAATCCATGTGTTTACTCGCAGAGGGAACTCACCATTACCTCCCTTGTCTTCTTTGCCTGCCTTGGAGAAATCCAGAGTCTTCGGAATGGCAAAGGCAGCTCCTGGATTTCCCTGGAGGGGAGGCACTAGCTGAGGGAAGTAGCTCCCTTCATTCATGATGCACAGTTTACTCAGGAGACACACAACTGTGCCTACTATTTGCTCAGTGCCCTGCAAGGTGCTGCCTAACTTTGATTCGTTATTTCAGCTGTCTCCAAGATGGTGCCAAATGGTGCAATGGGAAACCTGTTTTGGTTGGGGGGCTCTATATCACTGGCCCCAGAACTCCCGGCTGCCAGGGTAGCCCCTACCGCCAGCCCCTTGCCCCTGGACAGCAATGGGTCTCACCTTTAGCCTCTGCCCCCAGTTCTGGTCTGACCCAACAGAGGGGCTCTGTGATATTGAGGAGGGGCCCTTCCTGCTCTGTGCCTCAACCTATTCTCCCTAATAGGGAGTCTAGTCCTATTCCTTCCCTGCCTGATGAGGATGGTATGAGGACGAGCAGGACGGCATCTTATTTGGGGTTTTTTTTTTGGCAGTGGGCCTCATTTTAATCCTGCAGGACTACCTGCCAGTAGATCCATCCAGCTGCTTCCTTGTAGACAAGAATGAGCTCAATGAATTGTGATTTTATTGATTTTGTTTTAAAACAGGGAGACTGGTATGTTTGAAGCTGCTATCATTTTCTATTTCTTTTTTTTCTTCTTTTTTTTGAGACGGAGTCTCGCTGTGTCACCCAGGCTTGGAGTGCAGTGGCGCGATCTCGGCTCACTGCAAGCTCCGCCTCCCGGGTTTACGCCATTCTCCTGCCTCAGCCTCCGAGTAGCTGGGACTACAGGCGCCCGCCACCACACCCGGCTAGTTTTTTGTATTTTTAGTAGAGACGGGGTTTCACCATGTTAGCCAGGATGGTCTCGATCTCCTGACCTCGTGATCCACCCGCCTCGGCCTCCCAAAGTGCTGGGATTACAGGCTTGAGCCACCGCGCCCGGCCCATTTTCTATTTCTTATTTTCTTTGTAATCACCTTGTTAAAGTTTTCTTATTTGGTGGGAGAGGGAGCTTTGTTTAAGTGTGGAATTTGCCTAGGGCAGAAGTTATAAGGCTTCATAACCTTTTGTATGTATTGACAATATTTGAAACTTGGGAGATTACGTATAAAAAATACCTAGTTTTCTGGGTGGAGGATGGGGCATGCTGTCATCTCAAGTCTGCTGCGGCTCACCCCCACCACCGTTACCCCCTCCCCCACCCTTCCCATCCCCCACTGCACTTCACTCATGGAGGACGTCTGCCCGGTGCTGGTCCAGGCGGGCAGGTGAGTTTGTAGCCTCTGCTCTAAAGGATGGTTTACACATTTTCATTTTCATTACCTTCAGTATTCCTGTGAATGGTTCAAGAGAGAAAGTCTTTGTTTACTAAGATTTGGGTTCTCCCTCCCAAGTGACAATAAAGGGCTGAGATCCATCTCAGCTTCTTTGAGATGTGGTCACCATAGGCATCATCATTGTAGGGGCAGTCTCATTGCTGTCTTCTAGCAGACAGAAGTTAGGTGCCAGAAAGGACAATCTTGACGGTGGGTCCCTTCCCTGAAGGACTCTAAGAAGGCATAAAGGTTGGGGTGGAGGGTGGTATGTGAAGGAGGAGGCCCTTGATTAGGTCAGTGGTCCCTGGGAGCCCTCCTCCAGAGGCTTCCAGCCCGGTGACAGTCTGGGCTCTCGGGTACTAATCTTTCTAATATGGCAGTGGTTGTGGTGCTTCTGACTTGAATTGGAAATTCCCATATCTAATAAAACCAAGAAGTACCTCGTTGATATCTTATTGAAAGCAAAATGGATCTTCTTCATTCTCATAAGGGGCTCCTAACCGGGACCCTGGAGAGCAGGGAAGCTTGGCAGATGGTGGAAATCTGTGGCCTGAAAGCCTCCCAACCTCTGCCCTGGATGACATCTCCCCTGCCCTGCCAGCTGGGATTAAAAAACCCGTAGCTAAAAGCATAAGTACGTATTTAGAAAACGATTTTTACATTTTTATAGAGACAGGGTCTCACTACGTTGCTCAGGCTGGTTTCAAACTCCTGGGCTCAAGTGATCCTCCCACCTCGGCCTCCCAAAGTGCTGAGATGAGAGGCATGAGCTACTGGCCAGATTTTTGAAAAGATAGCATTCAGCATAGGATACAACGGTGTGTGTGTGAGCATGTGAGCACACACATGCATGTTTAACCAGAGCTAAAACAACCTTAACTGAGTCTCAGAGAATGCTTTCTACTATTTGGGTCACACTTTTTCTCCTCTCAAAGTGTTTGTCTCCAAACTTTAGTGCACAAGAGTCCCTTGGTTGTCAAACCCAAAACTTGAGGCAAGCCTGCAAAGGGGCCAGGAGCTGAGCCCACCTACACTAGCAGAGAACCATGGATTCAGCCTTGCTGGAGAAGGCGAAGGAGTGCCTAGTTAACTTGAAAGCAGCCTGTGCTTTAAAGTGTAGCAAAGCAAAGCTGCAGGCTTTATTCCCTGGGGTCAGGAGGCCTGGACTTTGTCCTGTTTGTATGGCAAACATAGCCAGCCCAGTGAGTGAGTGCAGGAAGCTGGCTGTTTGTATCCAGGGGCTGCATAACCGCTTCTGACCTGGTATTGTGTGTTAGTGGATCAAGGATTGGGACAGAGGCGGAATTTGGCCTGAGCAGCCTGCCACTTGTGTAACCTTGGAGCTCAGGAAGAAATGAGGTGCAGGGCAGGGTGGATAGCCAGGATCCCACATGGACCCTTCAGATGCTTTTGGTCTGAGCCAGAGCCCTCTGGGTCGCTTATATTTGGGGCTGCCTAATTGGGACTGGAGGCAGAGATGGCCATACTGGGACATGTCATGGTTCACACTGTAGTGGGGACCAGGATGTGGGGTAGCTCAGGTCCAAACCAGGGCTGGGCGCTGAGGCCACTGTGGGGCTGTGGTTTTGGCAAGGGTGAGAACCCGCTCTGGTGTCCTCCCTGGGCTCCCCAGCCCCAGCTGGGACTCCTGCCACAAATGCAGACCGAGGACTGCCTGTTCTTTGACCAGTGAAATTCAGAGACCCTCAAGGAAGGCTTGTTGTTGTCCTCGTCTGCACTCGCTTAGTAATTAGGTGCCTCGCTTAGTCCTGTGACCAAGCCTGATTTTGAGTCGTGGTTACAGAAACTTAGTTTGTGTCTTGTAGCCCTGAGTTCCTCCTCTTCCTCACCAGTTAACAATATCTCAGAGCAGGGTGTTGTCCTGAATCATTACCCCAACCCCAGCCTAAGCTCACCCTGACCACCACTGTCCCAGGTATATCACTGGCTCCAGAACTCCTGGCTGCCAGGGTAGCCCCCGCCCCCAGCCCCTTGCTCCTAGACAGGAGGGAGTGGGTCTCACCTTTAGCCTCTGCCCCCGGTTCTGGTCTGACCCAGCATATGGCAGCTCCAAAGAGCGGACAAAACCTTGAAGCAAGGCCAAAGGGCCAGGCCTGAATGGGAGGTCAGAGGGAAGAAGGCCCAGGAGAAGGTCTAAGCCAACCCTGTCTAAAAGGAATCTAACGCAGGCACGTAGGTAGCTTTCTATGGTGGCCACATTAGAAAAAAGTAAAAAGAAACGGATAAAATTAATTTTAATCATACATTTCATTTAGCCCAATATATCTAAAATATCATTTCAACTGTAAATTATCAAGACATTCTGCCCTCTGTTTTGCATATTGTCTTTGAATCCCATGAGAAGTTTACACTTAGAGCCCAATTCAAATATTACATTTTCATCAGAAAAACTTTATCTGTATTTAGATTTCATTAAATGTACACATCCTCAAATTGTTTCAAATATACTCAAAGGTTTTGCAGCTATGGAATTAGTATCTATTTTTAAATTTCAATTAATTAAAGTTTAGAATGCATTTCCTCAGATGCACTAGCCACATTGCAGCTGCTCCATAGCACTTATGGCTGGTGGCTACTGTATTGGACAGCACCCCTTGAGAACAGGGGAGGCCTGGCGCGGTGGCTCATGCCTATAATCACAGCACTTTGGGAGGCCGAGGTGGGTGGATCACCTGAGGCCAGGAGTTCAACACCAGCTTGGCCAAGATAGTGAAACCCCATCTCTACTAAAAATACAAAAATTTGCCAGACATGATAGCGGGCACCTGTAATCCCAGCTACTGGAGGCTGAGGCAGAGAATCGCTTGAACCCAGGAGGCAGAGGTTGCAGTGAGCCGAGATTGCGCCACAGCACTCCAGCCTGGGTGACAGAGCGAGACTCTGTATCAAAAAAAACAAAAAAACAAAACAAAAAAAAAAAAACAAAACGGGAAACAGGTGAGAGGCCTGTCTTGGGGTTCATTGTGATTCCTGCGGCATTTGCCTCCACAGTCACCCAGAGCTTGCTGGTCACCCCAGACCCTTGGGCAAGGGCAGGACAGCGGCGTCCAGGAGTCGGCTTGGGCAGGGCAGCCTTCCAATTGCCCAAAATATGCGCCCTCCTGGACACCATCCTTGGAAGAGAACCTAGTTCCTTACCGATCCTTTCGTACCTCAGTCCACCCAGACCAATTCCAGCCTTGATGAGGCATTTCCCTCTGACCCAGCACCCACCCATGGGAGGCCCATGTCTCGCGGCTGCGTTTCGCCTCTCTGCTCCCATGAATAAATGCTTTTACTCTAAAAACATGTGGCACGCGTGTTGTACGTGAAACAGCCACCAGCCTCGTGCTGAGTAGCCATAAAATCCGTGGTGTATTGAGCGCTGCGCTGCGCGTCCCGGCGGCCCTGCCAGGTAGGTGGATCCAGCCATCCCTTTTCCTTTTGCGGGAGAAGCTGGGCTCGGGGTACGCCCGCGGCCACAGCGCTGCGCTGCGAAGTGGCAGAGCACGGATTTGATTCCCGGGCTCCCGGGCTCCACGGGCCTCCCCTTTCCACCTTATCTCCGTGCAGCTCAAGAGGCAGTCGAGCTCGATTCTTGCTTGACGGGAGAACGGAGCCCTTCTAAAACCCGGGACTTGAATGCCTGCAGGCTGCGCGGTGCGGTAGGGGCGGTCACAGCTTCCGCCCAGCGCCCGCCTCCTAGGAGGCATTGCGCCCACTAGAGGGCGCCGCGGGGAGATGCTCTGGGCAGCTCGGAAACCACGGTGGCCTCGCCGGGAAAGAGAGCGCATAACCCAGGGTCAGGCACCGCCGCGATTTCCTCCCCGAACCCTGACAAGGCTCCCAGCCCAGCCATACCTGTGTGAGGCCACAGCTGACCTTGAATGGGCTTTAAGAAGTTTTGTGTCACTCAACTTTGGAGGGAGGTTGTTTCTAAACCGAGCACATCCTAAGAATTCTTTCCATGATTTCACTATTTTCTAAAAAATAGAGCTCATTTTAGAGTCTTGGAAACGGCAGGGCTTCAGAACCGTAGGTCTGAGTTCTAGCCCTGTGCCAATAACTAAATGACCGGGTATTCATCCGATCATCCGAGAAACATTTATTGAGCACCTATTATGTGCCCAATAACTGCTAGTTACTCTAGTGGGCAGTGAGATGAATTACCCAAGATGTGGCATTGCCCTTGAGTAGTTCCTTGCCTAGTTGGGACTGGGGCAAGGAGATGTGATACCAGCTGTGTGGAGTAAAGGCTTTAAGGGAGCCCATGGTGGGCTGGGCCAAGAAAGGCTTCCTGGAGGAGGTGCCGCCTGACTGAGACTCAAAGTAAGTGGTGTTAACCTGGAGTGTGGGGGAGAGAGCCTTGACGACAGAGACACGAGCAGGTACAAAGGTCAGCGACAAAGTACATGGCCACGTGGCCACTCTGGGAGCTTCAGGGGTTCAGGATGGCTGGAGTGTGGCACGCCAGAGCCACACTGCAGACACATGAAGATAGTCCCACCATCCTGGAGGAGAAAGTCATGCTCATGTTGGTTCTGATCATGCTCCTGGCTGGCTGTGAAGAGTGGACCGAAGGCTTCTGGGACTGTAAGCAGGAAGTCAAGGCTGTAGGAGGCAGTCGTGGTCTGGAAAGAAGAGGGGGAGGCAACTATTGGGTCATGGAGTGAGGATGGGAGAGGCCGGTGTGAGAGATTAAAGAGGAGATCTGGTGCTGACTGTTGTGGGAGAAAAGAAGAGTCAGATTTCTGTTGCGGTGGCTGATGGATGTCCTTCACCCACACTGAGGTCAAGGAAGGAGACACACAACTCCGGGGTCACAACAGCGGGCACAACTTTGAGGTCACTGAGTTGAAGGAGCCTGTGACTCCACCAAGCAGAGATGCTCGGGAGGTGTGTGAGTCTCAGGAGAGAGGGCAGGGCAGTAGAGACACGTTGTATGAGCCACCACCTTGTGCACAGCAGCCAATGGCATTTCACTCTCACAGGGGATGCAGGGAGTGAGAAGGCGGCTATGGACAGAAACACAGAAGAAAGACGCAAAAAAAAAAAAAAAATAGAGTCCAAGATGGGGACTGAAGGTTTGAAGGAGCAGAATTAATCAGAGTTGAGTTTCAAAAAGATTGCTCTGGCTAAAGAATGCAGAATGGACTGGAGAGGGAGAAGCCACAGGCCTGGGCCAGTCACCCAGGAGGGAGAACAGAATCCTCCGGGGGAAGGAGCCTGATGTCTGCGTCCAAGCTTCTTACCTTTTGCCCATCTCACAGGTTCACGTGAGGCTCACACGGGTTTGTGGCAATGACACACACAACATCCAAGTGGAAGACAGGATTGTCCTCTCATACAGAATGCCTTCTCCTTGAAGAGCAGAGGTGGCACGTTGACCACCTCTCTGTTTTCAAACATGTTGAATTAGTAGCCAACATTTAAAATTTTGGGGATATTGCATGAAATTCTCATTTCTGGCTTCTCTTAGAAAAAAACATAGGTCTTCCAACTGTCACCCTGCATTCTTAGCAGGAACTGAGTAGCAGTTGCTCTCTTTAGATGGGACACTCACTTTTTTTTTTTTTTTTTTTTTTTTTTGATGGAGTCTCACTCTATCGCCAGGCTGGAGTGCAATGGTGCGATCTCGGCTCACTGCAATCTCCGCCTCCCAGGTTCAAGCGATTCTCCTGCCTCAGCCTTCCAAGTAGCTGGGAATATAGGCAGCCACCACCACACCTGGCTAATTTTTGTTTTTAGTAGAGATGGGGTTTCACTATGTTGGCCAGGCTGGTCTCGAACTCCTGACCTCAGGTGATCCACCCACCTCGGCCTCCCAAAGTACTGGGATTACAGTTGTCAGCCACTGTGCCCTGCCAGTCACTCACTCTTTATCACAGTCCCCACCACCCCCTAGTGCCTCCTTGACACTGTTAGTTGCCATTCGCCATCCTGTGGAGCTTGTATTTTCTTTTGCTGGGCCTGCTTTACTCATTTTCATTACCTGTTGGCATTTGTTTGTGAATCCTCTAGGGGTTTGGGGCACACAGGTGTCTTCATGTGAGGGCTTGGTAGAAGTGCCTCTGTAGAGCCGGGTGCAGTGGCTCACGCCTGTAATCCCAACACTTAGGGAGGCCGAGGTGGGCAGATCATGAGGTCAGTAGATTGAGACCATCCTGGATAACACGGTGAAACACTGTCTCTACTAAAAATCCAAAAATTAGCCAGGTGTGATGGCACGTGCCTGTAGTCCCAGCTACTCAGGAGACTGAGGCAGGAGAATCGTTTGAACCCAGGAGGTGGAGGTTGCAGTGAACCAAGATCGCGCCATTGCACTCCAGCCTGGGTAGCAGAGGGAGATTCTGTCTCAAAAAAACAGAAGTGCCTCTGTAGAATGACACCCCAAGTAATCTGTTTCCTTTGCATGCACATCTTCTCAAGCCCTGCCTTTCAATCCAAGCCACAGGCTCTTCAAAAGTGTTCAATAATTATGTTTAATATATTTTAAACAGCCACAGTTTAAGAATTCTAACTTTTTAAAAAAAGAAAACTCACACATAGAACAAAATGTGTTATCAAGCACATTTAATTCGCTGGCAGCCACAAGACATTGATTGTGCCCCTAGGTTAGGTAGAAGGCCGTAGAAATGAACTTGCCATCGCTGTCCGATTGAAGAGTTTAACTTGATAGTGCATGGCCAGTGGCTGAAAAAAATGCTACCATTTGCCACTATTCTTTGTCAAGACTTTCTCAGTACTGACTCTTGAAATAAATTGGCTTACTGAAGCTAGTATAAGACTGCAAATGGCCATTGCAACTGCCATTTCAAATTTCTGAAGATGTATTAGAAGCGAAGAACCCACTGCCGTCAGGGCAAAAGAGGACCTAGGGAGATAGAAGGAAAGAATGGAAGACATTTTTTCTCTCTTGGAAAGGCTTTCACCATGTAACTACTGCACATTTTAATACACTGACAACACTGGACATTATTCCAAAAGTAAGTAAAAACCTTCATTGTTTAACTTTATAATAAGCCAATGATTACTTGTGGATTCATTATGATAATAAAGCACTTCTGTGGGGATTTTCTTTTTTTTTTTTTTTATGATGGGTTTTGCTTTAGAAAACAATTGAAAGCCACTTTTTTTAAAAAACGCTGTCTGCCGCTGCCCCAATTCCCCAAGTATTGGCTGGTGGGAGATGTGCTGCAGCGAGACCTCCCACCAGCAGGTGGCACTGCGCGCAATGCTGGCACCTCCCCTCAACACCCTTTCTCTCAGCAATGGCGGGTGATGATGGGGTCCTCTCTTTATAGGTGTGGCCATTCTAATGCCTGACCTCAGGTGCAGACCAGTATTCCCACCGCGCGGTACTCCTGACCTCGAGGAGGTTTACAGACAACAATGGTGTTCTCCGTTTACCCTTCCGCGAGAACTGGGGAGTAGACCGCGGCGCAGAAGACGCAGTCCCGGGGAGAATTCGCGCCGGGCGGCAGGCGGGGCGGCGGGCAGCCCCGGGGCGGGAGGGGTCCTGGCGAGAAGAGAGCCGGCGGCCTGAGGAGGCTACTGACTGAGCAGCGCACCCGCGGAGCGAGGAGGCGCGGTGAACTGAGCGGGTCCTGAGCTGACAGATACACTGCGCAGCTGAAACGGCGAGGGAGCCGACGGGCGAGTGAGGGGCGCAGCCATGATCACCTCGGCCGGTGAGTGCGGCTCGGAGCCAGCGCCTGGAGGGAGGAGCCGCCGTCGCGCCGGCTTTTAGCTGAGTCAGGGCCGGTGACTGGGCACCTCCCGGTGGAGCGCTGGCCTGGGCAGCTTCTCGCTGCCTAAGGCCCACCTCCGGGCCGGGGGCTGGGAGTCTGATCAGGCCACTGCTTGCTTCTCTGGCTTAAGGGAATCGAGCCGGGTCGACCGCCTTGGCATCCTTCCCCAACCACACCCCAGCACCAGGACCCGAGGGGCTTCCTGGGCCTTCCCCCTACCCCAAAAGGGTTTCCCTTTTTTCTCTGTCTCCCATTCTTGGCCGTGTGAGGTCGTCCAGCCCCAGTTCTTCCCCGCAGGGGGTCGGGGTGGGATGGGCCCCTGTGCCATTGAATAGTATGGCAACCCCCTGGCCAGGCAGCCTAACAGCTACACAAGTGTTTCTGGACGTGGCCGAGCTCCTTTCTCCTTAGAATGAAACCCCGAATTAGGTTTGAGATGGCTCATTTCTGGGTCCGACCCAAGGGTGTTCATTCAAAACAGATAGATAACTTTTGGGTTCGGTGAAGACCCTGAAGACGCCTTGGAGATACCTTTATACTGCGAGCCTACTTACCCTTTCGAGGTTATGTGCTCAGTCTGTTGATTGTACATTCAAGAAAGGTGGATGGATCTGCGGAGCAGGTTTCATACACGCAAACCATTGCATAGGTAGATTCACGTAGTGACTTTTGCAATGGAGTAAGTTACAGAGATCAAGTTTCAATTGAGACTTCAGCTCCCCCGACAGGTTGACTTGCTTGTAGCTGTCCAGAGCCTTGGTACTTTTTTCCCTTGCCTGCTTACATACCCTTTTCTCATTTTCCTACTCTGTGCTTGACCCACGAAAAAAAAGCATTTTATTGTAAACAAACTGGTGAGCAGAAGACAGTAATCTGAATGGTAAGGCGATCGAAAGTTTATTTTTACGAGGATTGGTTAAGGAGATCGTTGGAGATACTGGGAGACATAGTTACTTTCAAACATTTGAAGAGCTGTCACTTGTACCTGGAATAAGACTTTTTGTCCCCAAGGAATACAAGTGATCGCGAGATGAATTTTAGTTCGGTATCAGGAAGTTTTTCCAGTCAGAGCTTTGTACAGATCAAATAAACACTCAGTTTCTAGCCGCTTATAGGCCTCATTCTATTTCAAATCCATCCATTACCATTGTTTCTTCTAACTTGGCCCAAACCACCTTCATCTCTTGTCTGGGTTACTATATCAGCCTTAAGGCTTTGTTTTCGACCATTACCTCCATACAGTCCGTTTTTCTTGTGAAGTATGCTTTTTGAAACTTTAATCACGTAATACTTCTTCGCTTACAATCCACCAGTGCTTCCATTGTGTTTAGAGCAGCCGTGTCCAACCCTTTGTCAAGGACTTTTTTTCTTATCTGTGGTGGCGGATATCGTGAAAATTATACACAAAGTTTTTTTTTGTTTGTTTTTTGTTTTTGTTTTTAGCTCATTAGCTATCATTAGTGTTAGTGTATTTTATGTGTGCCCCAAGACAGTTCTTCTTCCACTGGGGCCCAGGGAAGCCAAAAGGTTGGACACCCCTGGCATACAGTAAAATCCAGACTCTTAACCAAGGACCCGCATGATCTGATTCCCACCTTGTCTTGTAGTACTCTCTTCTTCACTCAATACATCCTAATCACACTGGCTTTTTTGTTCCTTGAATATGTCAGTTTCTTTCCTATCTCGGGGCCCTGGCACATTCTGTTCCTTTCTAGTCTTCTTTTCCTCAGATTTTCCCCTAGCTTCTCAGTCTTTCCTCTCACTCAAATGTTATCCTTCCCTGATCATTCTATTGAAACACGCTTACTCTCTCTCCACCACAACTCTGTAGTTACCTTGTTTGTTTACTTGCCTGATTACTGTCTTTCTCTCCCTGGTAGAATTTTGAGCAGGAAGCTTGTTTTCACAATTCTTAGAACACTGCTGAGAGCATGGCAGAAATTCAAAAGTATGTCTTGACTGAAGAGCTCAGTCAGCTAGTCAAAGCAATTCATCAGTCCCTTGAGTTTTTAAAGTAGAGGCTGAAAAAGCACTTGGTGACAATATAATAGACTTTAAGCCTCTTTAAGGTGGCAAAACTAATAATTTTTGAGGTCCTCTCCTGAGATTCTGTGGTGATCATATAGTACGTGTTTATTAATGCCATTGAAGTTTATTGGGTTACTTGTCAACTGTCTTTAAAATATTTTGTCACTTTGTTTTCTGTCCTATGGCTCACGTTGGCTTAGAATTTGTCCCAGGTGCTAAACAGGCTAGTGTCCTGGTTCTGGTGTGGATTAGTCAATTTGTTCATTCATTTATTGACCAGGCAGTTGCTAGGCACTAGCATACGGTGGTGAATAAGAGCTCAACATGTTCTATTAGTTTTTTTCAAGAGGTTTGACCATGCAGGGGAGTGGAGAGAGAGAGAGAGAGGTACTTACAGGCAGGAGATGTGAAATTGAGTGAGTTTGTGTTTTTTTTTTTTAAACATCATACAGACACATAAAGGCAAGTTGTGCTAAACAGCTTTAAAACAATAGTCCCCCACCTCACTTTCCCTCCCCTGATCCCCAGAGGCAACTATTCCCAACTTTTAAGCTGTGTCTTCTGGAACATATCTCCATATTTGTAAATAATATCCAAATATTTCTGTCAATTGATTCAACAAGTTTAGACCAATATCTGCTCAGTTCCTATAATGGCATAAGAAGTTTTTAGCATCCTTAGGCCTTTCCCATTCTCTCCCCTCTCCAGAAGAGAGTTCTGTTTTGTTTTTAAGATGGGAAGTACTAATGTATGGAGTGTATTTTATTTAGTTCTGGTCCATGGCCAGAGGCTGAGTTTCCAAGCCAGGACAATCATGTAACCGGTTAGTCATAAGTGGAACCAAACCAAAGAATGTAAAAATCCATCTCCCTTTTTGGTAAAAGCCGTTCAGATACATTGATTGAGGATAGGTAGCGGTTTTAGTATTAGGTGTTCTGTTATTTAAGATCTGTTCTACATTTAAAGCGTTCTGGCCTGTCCTCTTACTCCTTATCACTAGTTTGCAATTTTTTCTTTTTCATTGATTGAATTTTGAAATTTATCTGTTCCCTGTGCTGTCCATTCAGAATCCCTGTTCTGGCCTTGTCATACCAACCTGGAGTACCAAGAGGTTCTTTATATCTGCTTTTATGCTACTTTAGTTTTGCTTGGTAGATTTTGTATCTTTTCCTGTATGGCTCTCTAAAGACTGCTTAAGCTATTTGGCAAACCTATACTTGTCCATTAGAAATGGCTACATCTAACTAAGTTGCCTTGACACTTTTTAATCAAATCACAGTTTCAACTCAGTGTTCTGGAATGATTTTAAAACCCACATGGAAAACATTTGAGAGTGGTTTCCTTTGTGGTCTAAGTACAATAATTTCCCGTATCATTTTTCCAATAATCCCTTTGACCTTTGACTATATTTCAAGCTGTGTTCTTTTGGAGAGGACAATTATTCCTTTTACTCTCCTATGTTAGTGGTAATACCCTGAGGCTAAGAGAAGCCATATGGAGAACACTGTGCTTGGGTAATTGAATTCAGAATGAGTATGATTGTTCATCATTTAGTAAAACCCAGGTTACTTGTGATAAGAAAGAGGTGCCATAATATACACACCTTGAAATAATTGAAGTATTTTACCTTGTTGAGTTGATGACTAAATGCTCCCATTTTTGTAAGTAATCTTATAACTGTTGATTTATTTTGTATGAATAATTTTATTCTAAAATTGTACAGGAAAGTTTCCCATTTTAATCAGTAAATTAGGCCAATGGTTCTCAAACTATAGGAAGCAAAAGAATCACAGTACTGGGCCCCATCTCCATAATTTTTGATTCAGTAGATCTGGAGTGGGGCCAAGAATTTGTATTTCTAACAGGTTCCCAAGCAATGCTAATGCTATTATTCCAGGGACCACACTTTGAAAACCATTGAATTAGGCAAGTGATGTGATATATGTGGTGCCATGAGGGTTTGATAATATAGTTAAGTCTTAAACTTGAGATATAAACCTTTACACTTTCAAAGAAAAATAATCATTCCCCTAGAGAAGTTACCCCTCAAAAAAATTGTTTTTCAGCCATCATATATTTTTGACCAGGTGTTAATTTCCACTTTAATGAGAATGTGTTTCATAATCATGTTACATCTTTTCTCTCATAGCTGGAATTATTTCTCTTCTGGATGAAGATGAACCACAGCTTAAGGTATGAATTGAAGAAAAAGTAACTAGGCTTAGTGTGAATACTGTGAAGCCTTTTGAATTTAGTGATGTCTGTAATCTTCCATCATTTAAAGTTGCTATCCTAGCTGACTTGTACCCAATTATTGTACCTAGCCAGAGAGGATAGTATTTTGGCCACAGCAGTTGGTTTCCCTTGAGTTTAACAAAGCTAAGACAAATAAACCTCATTACGGCACTTGAATAGCCCCCTAATTTCCTTTTTTTTTTTTTTTTAATCTTTCTCCTTTTTTGAGACAGAGTCTCACTTTGTCACCCAGGCTGGAGTGCAGTGTGTGGTCATGGTTCACTGCAGCCTCGACCTCCTGGACTCAAATGATCCTCCCACCTCAGCCTCCCAAGTAGCTAGGACTATAGGTGTGCACCACCACACTCAGCTAAGCTATTTTTAAATTTTTTTGTTGTGATGGGGTCTCACTATGTTGTCCAGGTTGATCTCAAACTCCTGCTTCTGGGCTCAAGTGATCCCCCTGCCTTGACTTCCCAAAGTACTGGGATTACGAGTTTGAGCCACCACACCTTCCCCTCCCCCACCCCAGTTTCGTTATCAACAGAAAACACAAAAAGGTGTTGCTTCTCTTTCACATATTTAAAGTTTTTTATTTGTTGGAAATTTGGGATGTACTTCTAGTGGCTCTAGATACTTGATTCCTATACATCTAAACCAGCAACCTGGAGTTAATTGTTTATATTCAAAGAAGAAAAATGTTGATGATTGGAAAAAGAAAAGAAATGTGTAAACTCAAGAAAAAGTATAAGTTGATAAATTTTTATATTTGTCATAGAGTAAAAGTTTGAGTAAATATTACTGAGGATTTGATCATTGATTTGCTGAAAATAATTTTTTAAGGAAGTGTAATGATGTCTATCTCAAAATAGGATTTTGGTTATCTTTTACAGGAATTTGCACTACACAAATTGAATGCAGTTGTTAATGACTTCTGGGCAGAGATTTCCGAGTCTGTAGACAAAATGTAAGAAGTTATTTTTATAAATCAGAATAAGGTAGATCAAATTTAATTGTCAATGTGGGTCTTGTGGCTTATTGATTCATTTAGAAATTTGCTGTTAACTGAATTGTGGCTTGAATATTTAGATTTGGGATTTTTAGGGAAAACCACAGTTTGAACTAGACCTGTACTTCTAATTTCTTTCAGAGAGGTTTTATACGAAGATGAAGGTTTCCGGAGTCGGCAGTTTGCAGCCTTGGTGGCATCTAAAGTATTTTATCACCTGGGGGCTTTTGAGGAGTCTCTGAATTATGCTCTTGGAGCGGGGGACCTCTTCAATGTCAATGATAACTCTGAATATGTGGAGACTATTATAGGTAATTATCATTTATCTGGTAAGGCTTTATCTTCTTGGCTTCTTTCTTGCTATAGTGCACATAGAAGCTTTTTTCCTGAATTTGATGTTGCCAAATTTCATTTTAATTGGAAGTTCATAATCTTTGTGTAATAATTTTATGCAGGCTGAGTTTTTAGATCTGCCCTTCAACTGAGTGCTGGTTCTCAGCGGTTGTGATGATCACCAGTCCAATAAGCATGCTGTTAGAGGAAAAGATTAAATCAGATTACTATGAGTAACAAGTGGTACCAGTTTATGTAGGTTTTTTTCGAATACAAGAAACCATTATTGAGTATCTGCATTGTGCTAGGCACCATGCTAGTCACTCTGCATACCATGGTTTATTCCACAACTACCCCATGAGGAAGGAGCTAGCCGTTTTACAAATGAGACAACTTGGGTTTTGAGGTGATAAAGACATGGTTATTAAATAGGAGGATAAAATTTAAAACCTGGTTTTACTCACTCCAAAACTCATACTGTTTCTACATGTAACCATTGTTTTCTTACTTGTTTCCTTATTTTTGAAGGAAGGGGATAACACACAGGCAAGGCTTTGAATTCTCTGACACATATTTCAACCAGAGTTGTAAATTCAACCAGTTATGTAAGATTTTATACAAAGATTTTATAGCGTAAAAAAATGCTTGAAAACTCTTGATGCAGTAAATGAAAGAAGGGACTGCATACCCTTCAGACGTGTCTTTATCAAACTTTGGATTCATAGTACAGAGAGCTCAAGGGCATGTTCTGTCAGGACTGTACAGTGTAGGTATTTCACATTGCTGATTAATAGAAGATCTGTATTATTCACTTGAACACATACAAGGAGGAAGTTGGTATTCGCTTTCAGAAATTGGGAAATGCTGCACAAGGGGGTTGATGGAGGTATCTTCATCTGTCCCTGGGATTCTGTGTTCATGTTTTTAAAGTTTTTGCTATGATGATGATAAAATTTTGCAAGTTACTTTATTGCTGTCGGAGGCTCATTGAATTGGGCTGTCATCTGTGAATCCAGTGGGAAGAACTGATGGCTTAAAAGGATGGACCATATTATTTGAAACTAGAGTACTTTCTTCACTTTAAGCTAGAAGCAGGGGGTGAAATACCTTACTTACCTCTTCTATTTGATGGATTTTTGTGTTTTAAATAGGGGCAGGATCTCACTGTGTTGACCAGGGTGGTCTGAAACTCCTGGCCTCAAGCAGTTCTCCTGCCTTGACCTCCCAGAGTGTTGGAATTAACCGACGTGACCCACCACAGCCAACCTGTTTTTTTTTTCTTTTTGTTTTTTAATGAAAGTTTATGGGTTTTTTACAACAGTGATCTACAAATGCTTACAGTGCCACCATTGTACAAATTGTGCTTTTAAACTGGACTGTTGGTACGAAGTGCTATGGCATGGTAGATGCTTTCTCTGTCTCTAAACACTGTATGATTTTACCTTTGGAAGGTGAGTTTTGATCAATAGACCGGTTCTGTTTGCATTTATTTACTTAAAAGAGGGGTTCACCCTTGCTCTAGTTTTGTAGGGCACATTTTTTAAGATGTCAGTGAGATTCGTGAGGGGGATATGCAAGATAGGATTTGGAAAAGGCTTTCTAATGTCTTAGTGAATATCGTAAACAGTACCTCCAGAAAATCCAGGACTCATAAATCTCCAAGTTATGACAAGGCTTTAGCAGGAAATGAGGCTGAGTTTTAGTTATAAACCTGGGATATATTTATGACATATATGTAAACCTGGTGAATGAGAACATGAATCTCATTTGAAATCTGGGACCTACATTTTTCCCCCTCAGTTATATAATCTAAGGAAAATTCCCCAGATGTTCTAATTTTGAGGTTCCTCTCTGATGCGGTAGGGGTAATGTTTCCTCACTTAACTACAGTTGGTTCAAAAAGCTCACATTAGGGCCTGGTGGACATTTTCTACAACTGGAATTCTTTAAGGTCTATTTTGTATTATAACATCCACTGTGTTTGTTTGTTTGTTGGCAGAGTTTTTCTCTGTTGCCCAGGCTGGAGTGCAGTGGCACAATCTTGGCTCGCTGCAACCTCCACCTCCCTGGTTCAAGTGATTCTTGTGCCTCAGCCTCCCAAGTAGGTGGAATGACAGGTGCACTGTACCACACCCGGCTAATTTTTGTATTTTTTGTAGAGATGGGGTTTTGCCGTATTGGCCAGGCTGGTCTTGAACTCCTGGCCTCAAGCGGTCCGCTTGCCTTGGCTTCCCAGGATTTTTGAATTACAGATGTGAGCCACTGACCCAGACCACTGTATTCTTACTAACTATACCTGAACCTTCATGGTTCTACCTGAATCTTGAATGTAGTATATTCCAATTTATAAAAGTCCTCTGCTTCCTTCAAAATATAGACCCATTTAACCCGGGTCATCTATTAGGCCAACAATCATTTCTGCTAGTTCAAATTATTTTTATTTCTTGGGGTATGGTTTGTAAGTAATAAATCTTGCCCTCATCTCCTTACTTCTCTTTGAAAGGGAAAGAGACAAGCCAATGAATTATGGAGAGGATAATTAATGTATATGTCATTCCTCTTGGGTAACTGTTTTATCTTCCTTATGAAGATGGAAGGCTTAGGGAAATGCCCTTCTTTTGGTTGTACTTAGAAAGTTTAAGGTGTGATTGCAAAGAAATATAGCTAAATTGCAAATAAATGTTTCTTATCAGGTGTGCTATTGATATCCTTCAGTATGTCACACCCTCCCCTCCATGCACCCAAATCATTGTGAAATAGGAAGCTAAATTGGGCACAAACACTTATGCATGAATGTTCAGACACCTTGGGAGAAATAGGTTCCACCTCCCTCACACTGAGACAATAAATAGAGTCAGGAACCACATAATGACAGACTACATAGACAACAGATGTCCCATAAGAGTACAATACCATATTTTTACTGTGCCTTTTCTGTGTTTAGACACAAATACTATTGCCTATAGTATGCAGGACAGTAATATGCTATACAGGTTTGCAGCCTAGAAGCACTAGGCCATACCATATAGCCTAACTATGTAGTAGGTTATATACCATTTAGGTTTGTGTAAGTTCGGTCCATGATGTTTGCACAATGATGAAATCACCTAAAGATATATTTTCCAGTATGTATTACTGTCATTAAGCGACACAGGACTGTTTTTCAAAAGATCTGCTACAGTTACTGGAAAAGTTTTTGGAAATCTTTGGAATTGCCTTTTAAACCTGTGGCACATTGCAAGTCATTTCACCATTACTCTACAGAGTAAGAACAATTTAGACATAGTTCTTACTCTCAGGTTGCTAATAGTTTCATTAATGCGAAGAAGTCCGATATACTACTATATGATAATTGCTATAATAGGCCTTTTAAAATAACTTCAGCAATGGCAAATGTTTGTTTTTTGAAAGTGAAACAGCAGCTATTTGTAGCCAATTCTTTTGAATAAGCAGCTTAATCGGGTAGAGTAATAGAATTTTGATCAAAATGAAGTAACAAGATAAAAACTTTAAAAATAAATTAAATAAGAGACAGGGTCCCATTGTGTTGCTCAGGCTGGCCTTAAACTCCTGGGCTCATGTGATCCTTCTGCCTCAGCCTCCTGAGTAGCTGGGACTGTGGGTGAGCACTACCATACCTGGCAGATAGAAATGTTTTGAATAATGTCAACTGGATTGGAATTAGTGGATAGTTCTCCAGTGTAAATATTATGGGAGAACAGTGTTAATTCAAATATATAAGTTCTAGCATTTCAAAATTTGGTTAGTGCTTTACTGTCATCCCGTAAGTATATATGATTATAAATGTAGGCATTGCCCTTTCTGATAGTTTAGCCCACAAGATAATCAGTTATTTTATTTCCTCAACAGCAAAATGCATTGATCACTACACCAAACAGTGTGTGGAAAATGCAGATTTGCCTGAAGGAGAAAAAAAACCAATTGACCAGAGATTAGAGGGCATCGTAAATAAAATGTTCCAGCGATGTCTAGATGATCACAAGTATAAACAGGCTATTGGCATTGCTCTGGAGACACGAAGACTGGACGTCTTTGAGAAGACCATACTGGAGTCGGTAGGTAGATGATGTTATTTTAGAGATTATTGTTGATGGGGAATCAGCAAAGCAAGTTATTCAAACTGAAACTTTCATAGGCATGAAAAGAAAATCTAGTTTAGAAATAATAAGATGCTCTTTTGCCAAATATCTTATTTTCATATTTATTTATGAACCTTGGTTGTGTTTTGTGTTCATGGAATATCTGCTTTTATCTTATCACATAATCCTTTGAAGTCTTGCATGGGGAAGTTGTATTAATTAATCTGCCCTTTTTGAGAATAGCCGGGCGCGGTGGGTGGCTCGTGCCTGTAATCCCAGCACTTTGGGAGGCCGAGGCGGGCAGATCACGAGGTCAGAAGGTCGAGACCATTCTGGCTAACATGGTGAAACCCCGTCTCTACTAAAATACAAAAAATTAGCTGGGCGTGGTGCTGGGCGCCTATAGTCCCAGCTACTCGGGAGGCTGAGGCAGGAGAATGGCATGAACCCGGGAGGCAGAGCTTGCAGTGAGCAGAGATCATGCCACTGTACTCCAGCCTGGGCAACAGAGCGAGACTCCGTCTCAAAAAAAAAAAAAAGACAATAAACTACTATTTTAATTCATTTATTAGGGTTAAAACTACTCAACTATATTCCTGTTTTGCAGTGTTTGCAATAATTAAGACAATTTAAGTCACCAACCGAAGTGGTCAGAAAGATACAAAGCTGAGTAAAATGGACATTGATCTGCAGGCTTACTTGGCCTCACAAACTATTTCTTTCCATGAGCTAGCTCTCTGTACACTAGCCATTTTGGTGTCTTCTCATCTAGATGAACCCTGCCTCATTCCTCCTTCCAAAAATATTTTTTACATTTATTTATTTATTTATTTATTTTTGTGAGATGGAGTCTCGCTCTGTCAACCAGGCTGGAGTGCAGTGGCACAATCTTGGCTCACTGCAACCTCTGCCTCCGGGGTTCAAGCAATCCTCCCATCTCAGCTTCCTGAATACCTGGGATTACAGGTGTGTGCTGCCACGCCCAGCTAATTTTTGTATTTTTAGTAGAGATGGGGTTTCACCATGTTGACTAGGCTGGTCTCGAACTCCCGACCTCAAGTGATCCACCCGACTCAGCTGCCCAAAGTGCTGGGATTACAAGTGTGAGCCACTGCACCCGGCCTCCATTCCTTTCTTTGCCTGCTTTATTTCTCCTCACAATTCAGAACTTAGCTCAACTATCACTTGTTTGCAGAACTTTAATCCCAATACCCATGCCCTCCTCAACCCCTACAGCAAAGACTAGGTCCAGTTCTGTTGTTAATCTTATGGAGCCCTATATATTTTTTCATGGTGTTTATCCCTTGATAGTTATTAAATAGTTAATAGCTATCTTTCCCACCAGGTGTAAGCTATATCGGGACAGGTATTTGTGCCTTTTTCACCACTGTATCCCCAAAACCTAGGTCAGTGTTTAACATCAATAATACGATTTGTTTAAATGAGTGAATGGCCTAATGTGATATAATGGCCTTTGTTTCCCTCTCAATTTCATTTTTGTACAGTTGTAGCCCATCCTTGTCTTCGCGTGTATAAGATTAAGTTTTTTGCTTTCATTGATTCAACAAATATTTTTTGAATGCTTACTGTTTGCCAGATACTGTTCTAGGCATTGGAGATGTGCATTGTTCCCACTCATACATGTTTTGCTCTCTGTGGTTTCAGTTACCTGCAGTTAACTACAGACTGAAAATATTAAATAGAAAATTCCAGAAATAAACAATTCATAAGTCTTAAATTGTGCACCATTCTGACTAGCGCAATGAAATCTCTCACCGTCTCTTTCCATCCCACATGGGATGTGAATCATCCCAGTAGATCCATGCTGTATACACTGCCTATTAGTCACTTTAGTGGCCACCTTGCTTATCAGAGTGACTGTTGCAATATCACAGTGCTTGCCTTCGGATAACCCTTATTCTACTCAGTAATGGCCCCAAAGCACAAGAAGAGTGATGTTGGCTATTCAGATATGCTAAAGAGAAGCCTTAAACTGCTTCCTTTCATTGAAAAAGTGAAAATTCCCAACTTATTAAGGAAAGAAAAAAGCATTGTATGCTGAGGCTGCGCTACAATGTACATAAGAATGAATCTTCCATCCATACAATTGTGAAGAAGAATACAGAAATTTGTGCATAATTTATATAGAGTTTGGTACTATTTGTGGTTTCAGGCATCCACTGGGGCTGCTCGAACATATTCTTCTCAGGTGAAGGAGCACCTACTATAGTAGCAAACAAGACCAGCAAATTTCCTGCCCAAAGCAAACAGTTCATTGGGGAATCTAGAAGGGGAACAAGCAGTCAAACAAATAAGTATATAAAGTAAAAGAATGAGAAATGTTTTTAAAAAAATAAAGCAGAGTAATAAATGCATCTTATTTTGCATCCCAGTGCACACATACATATAGATGTAATTTAAGCTTTATGAAACCAATACTTACCTTACTACTTGTGATATAACTCTGTTGTTTTTAAATTGTATTTTTTATTTTTTTAATTTGCTAATCACACTTCATTAAATTGATTTTATTACGCAGTGGGAAGTCACAGCTCACTTTCTGAGAAACATTCCTGTAGCTTTCAGTGTGCTAATTTATGTTGAAGGCCTTTTACAAGGTGAAGTCTCAAATATTGGGGGTACTTTTGAGAATCACCAAGTAAACACATAGAACCTGGATCAAAGTTGTCTCATAGGGATAGCATCAGACAGATGTAACAGCACTCAATGCTTGAGTCACTCAGAGCTGTGTTGTGTTTCCTGGCCAGCAATTAAGTGTAGGCAGTAAGTCATGAGGCAGTCTAGTAGCAAGGTAAAAAGCAGAAAGACTTCAGCAGACACATTTGGAAAACATAGCTACTTAGCGTATGGACAGTTGTATATCTTTTATAGTAATTAACAGCATCACTTTATTATAGTGTACTATGTTCATATAATGCTGATTCTGAGTACCACTAAATATTGTTTTTAATACATTTTTTATGATGATGTGAAAATATGTAATTCTTTTAAGATTTTCATCTAAAATGGTTTAAAATTCTTTTTATTGTTTAAGAGGTTTAAATAATTGTCTTCTTAGATTGACTAAAGAAGCAAGATTAAAATAATTCAATATGTAAATAAACATAATATCCAATAACTAGATAACATTGTATCTTTATCTCTTTCAGAATGATGTCCCAGGAATGTTAGCTTATAGCCTTAAGCTCTGTATGTCTTTAATGCAGAATAAACAGTTTCGGAATAAAGTACTAAGAGTTCTAGTTAAAATCTACATGAACTTGGAGAAACCTGATTTCATCAATGTTTGTCAGGTAATGATATTACATTATGTTTCATTGCATTGCTCCACGCTGTACTGTGTTACACCACTTCACATTTTATTACTTTATATTACTATAATGACTTTATACATGTATCTCAATTGATCTTCACAGCAGCCCTGTAAAGATAAGGTATGTTCTTTATATTCCTTTTTATTAATAAACTAAATCTCACAACACTAAAAAGCTATTTTGTTGTAACACATTCTTTCTATGTATTTTTTCTTTTGAAAATAATCCAATCATTTAAGGAAATTTTTAGAAATAAAGAGGGTTTTTTAAAAAGCTAGAAGAAAAGATTAAAGTAGTACCTATGCTATACTATGTTGTTCTAAAGAGAATTCAAAGTGTATAAATTATGTATGGTGGCCGGGCGCGGTGGCTCAAGCCTGTAATCCCAGCACTTTGGGAGGCCGAGACGGGCGGATCACGAGGTCAGGAGATCGAGACCATCCTGGCTGACACTGTGAAACCCCGTCTCTACTAAAAACTACAAAAAACTAGCCGGGCGAGGTGGCGGGCGCCTGTAGTCCCAGCTACTCGGGAGGCTGAGGCAGGAGAATGGCGTGAACCCGGGAGGCGGAGCTTGCAGTGAGCTGAGATCCGGCCACTGCACTCCAGCCTGGGTGGCAGAGCGAGACTCCGTCTCAAAAAAAAAATAATAATAAATAAATAAATAAATAAATTATGTATGGTTTCATTACCCATACACAACAAAATAGTTGGGTATCTTTATTTCTTTCTATATATGAATTTGCTTACCCATAAAAAGAATTTCAGATGGTACAGAAAATACGTAAAATGAAAAGTAAAGCTTCCCTTTCCCATCATTTGGGCTTTTTCCCAAAGGTAAGACATAGATATTTTTCCCTACTTATTTGCACGTAGATCTGTTGCATTCTTTTAATGACTGTATTGTATTTTATTGACTGGAGGTGTGCATGGGTTTACTTTTTAACAATTGGTATATTGTATACATTTTTTGTATTCTGTTTAGGGCATAGCATTTTATTTTACATTTTGTTATTAACTATAATGTGCTCCTGTGTATTTTCATCCTCTAGGCTTTAAAAATTTAGATTAAAACACTGTTTTTTACAATGCCTTTTAAAGCAAATTTGAAACAAAACACTAGAAGAAGAAATATCCATGTTTAAATCACCCAAAGTCAACTTACTATTCTAACTTGATTTTTTACATCACCCAAAGTCAATTTAGTATTTAATAGTGTATTTCCTTTCAGTTTTCTCTACGTAGGTTTTTGGAGTTTTGTTGTTTCTAAATATTTTTCATAGTTTTTTTAAAACTCACATGAAAAATAGTAGTTCCCTGCCCTCTTCCTGTCTGTATTTCAGTTTTATTCCTTAGAGGCAATTTTATTTCTTTCAGCTGTTTTATTCCTTATCCTTTTATTATTTTAAAAAACTTTATTGTTCATTTTTAAAAGAATATCTTTTTGAGCAGATAATATTTTCATGTGATTTCAAATTCAAAAAGAATTATGGGGTATACAATGAAGTCTTCCTATTACTTGGCTCCAGCTACCAAGTTCTTTTCTCTGTGGATAAACAAGATTAATTGTATATAGCCTTTAACATTTTTCCGTGTTCTAACTCTTCGTAGACTCTTCTTCTCTTCCTTGATTGTTGTAATCATTCAGTGTACGTACTTTGCCTTACTTAATCATTTCCCTATTGTTGACCACTTATTTTGTTTCTATTATTTCCTGTTCTTAATTTATAATAACTTTGATTAATGTGTTTATTTTGAAGTTGAGTTACTTGCTGCCTAAGAGAACAAGAAAATTTAAATTGAGTTTTTAAAAGAAAAATTCTAACTTTCTTGGATAATTTTGTTAAAACAATGGCAGATCATAAGAGTAGTAAGAGAAATGCTTCAACATGGTAATTTTAGTGTCTCATGACCTGGCCCAACACAACACAATGTATGTTAAATCAATGAGTAACTTCCATAACATATGGTAAGGCAAAAAATACAAATTAAGGAGCACTTAGGTATAAGTTATGGATAAGATTTAAAGAAGCCAGGATTCATTCAACAACCCCTTTAAGTACCTTGTAGATGAAGTTTTTAATTATTAAATAATTTTAAAACTTTCTTTCTCCATTTCAGTGCTTAATTTTCTTAGATGATCCTCAGGCTGTGAGTGATATCTTAGAGAAGCTGGTAAAGGAAGACAACCTCCTGATGGCATATCAGATTTGTTTTGATTTGTATGAAAGTGCTAGCCAGCAGTTTTTGTCATCTGTAATCCAGAATCTTCGAACTGTTGGCACCCCTATTGCTTCTGTGCCTGGATCCACCAATACGGGTACTGTTCCGGGATCAGAGAAAGACAGGTATAAGTACCTTTTTCTGCATGAAAACTAATTGAATAATCTTTATTTCATTTTGGGGACAGGTAGAATATTTATAGGAAGCATATTCTAAGAATAAATTTTGCCGCTAGCTTTCATAGATTGTAAATTCTTATTAGGCTATTGCTCTGTTTTGTACTGTGCTGGGCGTGGTAAGGAAAACTGAAGAAATTGACCCTTCTAGAAAGAAATAGAAGTGATTATCTCATAGGGAGGACCTACCAGACAACATGTGTACTATTTAATCAAGTAAATTTAAAAACTCAGGTGGGTTAGGTCAGGGCTACCTTTTAGATATTTGGGTTACGTATATCTGCGTTAGATATTTAGAAAGTAAGGAACATTCTCAGCTTTTTCTGCTTTTATTAGAACTAAATACACAGATTTCTATAGTATTAGCAATTTGCATTCTGTACAAATTGATATGATATTCAAATTTTATTTTTCTGTATTTTACACATTTAGATCACTTACTAAAAACATTTGGGTGTCTTAGTTATGCCTGTTTATGCCAGCAGCCCCCTAGCCCACTCCTTCACTGGATATCCGTTGTCTGAGAACTTCTTTCATCTGCCACTCAGCCAGGGTCTGTGGTTCATACCCAGCAAGTGATTACTTCTTTTACATTTTTTCGTATACCTAACATTTCAACAATGTTGACAGCATCTTCAGGAGTAGATTCCATCTCAAGAAACTACTATCTTTGCTCATCCCTAAGAAACAACTCCTCAGCCATTGATGTTTTATCATTAGACTGCAGTAATTCAGTCACATCTTCAGATTCCACTTCTAATTCTAGTTCTCTCACTATTTTCACCACATTTGCAATTCCTCCCTCCACTAAAGTCTTGAACCCCTCAAAGTCATCCATGAGGGATGGAATCAACTTCTTCTATACTCCTATTAATGTTGATATTTTGGCCTCCTCCTGTGAACCATGAATGTTCCTTTTTTCGTTTTTTTTTTCTTTTGAGGCTGTCTTGCTTTGTTGCCCATGCTACAGTGCAGTGGTGCAATCTCGGCTCACAACTTACTGCAACATCTGCCTCCCAGGTTCAAGCGATTCTCATGCCTTAGCCTGCTGAGCTGGGATTACAGGCGTGGGCCACCACATCTGGCAAATTTTTGTACTTTTAATAGAGACAGAGTCTTACCATGTTAGCCAGGCTGGTCTCGAACTCCTGACCTTAGATAATCCACCCATCTCAGGTGTGAGCCATAAATGTTCTTAATGGCGTCTGGAATGGTGAATCCTTCCCAGAAGATTTTCAATTTACCTTGCCCAGATCCATCAGAGGAATCACTTTCTATGGCGGCTATAGTCTCAAGAAATGACTTAAATTATATGACTTGAAAGTAAAAATTACTCCTCGATCGATGAACTATAGACTTGATGTTATGTTAGCAGGCATAAAAATAACATTAATCTTCTTGTACAACTCCATCAGAACCCATGGGGGACCAGGTGCATTGTCCATGAACAGTAATATTTTGAAAGGAATCTTTTTTCTGAACAGTAGGTCTCAACAGTGGGCTTCAAATATTTAGTATAACACTCTGTAAACAGACGTGCTGTCATCCAGGCTTTGTTGTTTCATTTACTGAGCAGAGAATAGCTTTAGCATAATTCTTTTTTTTTTTTTTTTTTTTTTTTTTGAGACGGAGTCTCGCTGTGTCTCCCAGGCTGGAGTGCAGTGGCGTGATCTCGGCTCACTGCAAGCTCCGCCTCCCGGGTTCACGCCATTCTCCCGCCTCAGCCTCCCAAGTAGCTGAGACTACAGGCGCCCGCCACCACGCCCGGCTAGTTTTTTGTATTTTTAGTAGAGACGGGGTTTCACCATGTTAGCCAGGATAGTCTCGATCTCCTGACCTCGTGATCCACCCGCCTCGGCCTCCCAAAGTGCTGGGATTACAGGCTTGAGCCACCGCGCCCGGCCGCTTTAGCATAATTCTTAAGGGCCCTAGCATTTTCAGAATGATACACGAGCATTGGCTTCAACTTAAAGTCACCTGCTGCATTAGCTTCTGACAAGAACAGCCTGTCTTCTGAAGCTGTGAAACTAGGAACTGACTTCTCTCTAGCTATGAAAGTCCTAGATGGCATCTTCTTCAAATAGAAGGCTATTCTGTCTACATGGAAAATCTGTTTTTAGTGTAGCCACCTTCATCAATGATCTTAGCTAGATCTTCCTGGTAACTTGCTGTAGCTTCTGCATCAGCACTTGCTGCCTCTCCTTGCACCTCCATGTTATGGAGACGGCTTCTTTCCTCAAACTTCATGAACCAAGCTCTCTGCTAGCTTCAAACTTTTCTTCTGCAGCTTCCTCACCTCTCTCAGCCTTTCCAGAACTGAAGAGTTAAGGTCTTGCTCTGGATTAGGCTTTGGCTTCAGGGAAGGTTTTGGCTGCTTTGATCTTCTCTCCAGAGCACAACTTTTTCCTTATCAACAATAAGGCTGTTGTGCTTTCTTATCATTTATGTGTCCACTGATGTAGCACTGTTAATTTTCTCCAAGAACTTTTTCTTTGCGTTCACAACTTGGCTGTCTGTGATGCAAGAGGCCTACCTTTGGCCTGTATCGACTTTTGACATGCCTTCCTCACTAAGCTTTAGCACTTCTAGTTTTTGATTTAAAGTGAGAAATGTGGGACTCTCTCTTTCACTTAAGCACTCAGAGGCCATTGTAGGGTTATTAATTGGCCTAATTTCAATACTGTTGTGTCTCAGGGAATAGGGAGTCCCAAGGAGAGGGACAGAGATGGAGGAATGATCGGTGTGTGGAGCAGTCAGAACACACACATTTATTGAGTTTGCTGTTTTATATGGGTGTGGTTCGTGGTGTCCCAAAACAACTACAATGGTAATGTCAAAAATCACTGATGACAGATTACCATAACAGATATAATGATAATTAAGAAGTTTTAAATATTACAAGGATAACTAAAATGTTACAGAAAGACAAAGTGATCACATACTCTTGGAAAAGTGGCTCCAATAGACTTCCTTGAAGGGCAGTAAAACAAAGGTATGCCTGTATTTGTTTTTCTGTTTTTTTCTTTTGAGACGGAGTCTCGCTCTGTTGCCCAGGCTGCAGTGCAGTGGCCGGATCTTAGCTCACTGCAAGCTCCGCCTCCTGGGTTTATGCCATTCTCCTGCCTCAGCCTCCCGAGTAGCTGGGACTACAGGTGCCAGCCACCTCGCCCAGCTAGTTTTTTGTATTTTTTAGTAGAGACAGGGTTTCACCATGTTAGCCAGGATGGTCTCGATCTCCTGACCTCGTGATCCGCCCGTCTTGGCCTCCCAAAGTGCTGGGATTACAGGCTTGAGCCACCGCGCCTGGCCTATATTTGTTTTTCTTTATATCACTACCTCATTCCTTATTACTAAAACTATGGTAAGTCTTGCAACCAGGTATTGTAAGACCTACAATTTTGATTCTTTTTTCTTTTTCAAGATTCTTTGGGCTATTGTAGATTTTTTGCGTTATGTAAGTCTGTGGGTGTTCTGATTGGGATTGTGTTGAATATCTTCAATTTGGGGCACATTGAAATCCTGATAATATTGAATATTGTAATCCAGGAATATGGTGATCTTTTTCATTTACTTAGGTTTTTTATTTTTTTTCTCAGTAGTGTTTTGTAGATTCAGTGCAGAGGTTTTACACATCTTTTCTTAAATTAATTTTCTTATATCCCTAAGTATAATTTGTTTTTTGATGCTGTTGTGAAGTGGTATTTTTAAATTTCTATTTTTTTTTTTTGTTGGTAGTATATAGAAATATAATTGAGTTTTATATACTAACATTGAATCTTATGACCTTGATAAAATCATTTATATTTATAACTTTATAAATGATTTTTTTAAGTAAATTTTTTAAAGTAGATCCTTTTATAGAATTTTCTTTATTGGCACCTTTGTCATCTGCAGTTAGAGACCATTTTACTCCTTCCTTTGTAATCTTTATACCTTTTCCCTCTCTGTTTTTTTCTGAATTGGCTGGGATTCCCAATACATTATAGAAGTGATAAGAGGCAGCATCTTTACTTTTTTCTCAATCTTAGGGGGATATAATTTATTTGTTTATTTATTTTCGAGACAGAGTCTCAGTCTTGTCACCTAGTCTGTACTGCAGTGGCACGATCTCAGTTCACTGCATCCTCCACCTCCTGGGTTCAAGCAATTCTCCTGCCTCAGCCTCCTGAGTAGCTGGGACTACAGGCGCAGGCCACCATGCCCGGCTAATTTTTATATTATTAGTTGAGACGGAGTTTCACCATGTTGGCCAGGCTGGTCTCGAACTCCTGACCTCAGGTGATCTGCTAGCCTCAGCCTCCCAAAGTTCTGGGATTACAGGTGTGAGCCATGGCACCTGGCCTATTTGTTTATTTTTGATTTAACAAGTTTTCTTTCTTCTTGCCTTCTCCTTTTCTTAAGGTTTATGTGTGGTGGTTACAAGTTCCTTCTGAGTTAATCTTCATTTCTGAAATGATTTTTTTTCTCTTTTATTTCTCATTTTCCCTAGTTCTGTCATGTTAATTTCTGAGTTTTTGTCATTCTAATATGTAATATTCTTGTATATTTTATATAATTTTCCTAATTTCTCTTGTTTTGAAATAACTTTTTTCTAATATTTTATGAGTTTACTTTGATGCTTTTCTGTAGCTTATTTTTACTGAAATTAGTTATTCTAAACTTTTCCAAAGGAGGCTTGTTTAGGATAGTTTTTCCAATTTTACTGCCCTCTAGTATTTCCTCTTCTGTTGCTTTTGTGGAGTACTATACAAAATTATGGCTTTTGTTTTAGGATCTCCTGGCTCTGTTTCCTTTCTCCATTGCCCAGGCTAGAGTGCAGTAGTGCGATCATAGCTCACTGTAACCTTGAACTCCTAGGCTCAAGTAGTCCTCCCGTTTCAGCCTCCGGAGTAGCTGGGATTACAGGCACTCACTACTATACCTGGTTCATTATTTTAATTATTTTGTGGAGACAAGGGTCTCATTGTGTTGCCCAGGCTTATTGGTACCTTCTTTATCTTTGTCCCTGCCTTTTTAACTTGGATTCTCTGCCCAGCATTTTTTCCTCAGTATGGTGCTTTGACCTACAAGGGAGTGTTGGCTGATTAGATTTAAGAGTAGTTGGGTTCTCAACCCCTTCTTTTCAAGCCCATTTTGTAACTGGTGGTGATTTTACTTTACCTGACTGTGTTTTGTGAATGAAGGAGGTATTTTGTCACCTGTTCTTATTTATTTGTTGTCCATGGTTTTGCTAACCTAGTTACTTTGTATGTTTTTATTATTTGGAGGAAATTTAATAACTGGATTGCCTCCATCTTAAAGATGTGTAGAATTTTTTATTTCTTAGTGGTAATACTTAAGTAAACATTATTTTCTTGCAAAATATTCAGTTTGGACATGGTTCAGATCTGTGGTATAAACAAATTGTACTTCTCTTCAGAAAAAATTATTGATTGTTGGTTCTTTTCATTTCAGTGACTCGATGGAAACAGAAGAAAAGACAGGCAATGCATTTGTAGGAAAGACACCAGAAGCAGTGAGTATGCTTTTTTTTTTTTTTTTCCTTTGAGACAGGGTCTTGATCTGTCACCCAGGCTAGCATGCAATGGCACAGTCTTGGCTCACTACAACTTCTGCCTGCCAGGCTCAAGCTATCCTCCCACCTTTGCCTCCCAAGTAAGTAGCTGGGATTGCAGGCGTGCACCACCATGCTTGGCTAATTTTTGTATTTTTTGTAGAGACGGGGTTCGCTGTGTTGCCCAGGCTGGTCATGAACTCCTGAGCTCAAGCAATCCATTTGCCTTGGCCTCCCAGAGTGCTGGGATCACAGGCATGAGCCACCGAGCCAAGCCACAATGCCCAGTGAGTGTGCTTTTTGAAGTCGAGATTATTACTTAATATATATTTCCATAGGATACTGTAAATTTTTTTTTTTTGAGACGGAGTCTCGCTCTGTCGCCCAGGCTGGAGTGCAGTGGCCGGATCTCAGCTCACTGCAAGTTCCGCCTCCCGGGTTTATGCCATTCTCCTGCCTCAGCCTCCCAAGTAGCTGGGACTACAGGTGCCCGCCACCTCACCCGGCTAGTTTTTTTTTTTTTATTTTTTAGTAGAGATGGGGTTTCACCGTGTTAGCCAGGATGGTCTCAATCTCCTGACCTCGTGATCTGCCCGTCTCGGCCTCCCAAAGTGCTGGGATTACAGGCTTGAGCCACTGCGCCCGGCCTGTAAATTCTTTTAAGTACGTATTATATACCTGCTTTTATTAAAGTGTATTGTTAAGTTTGATACCAAAGTCATTTTATAAAAACGAATTTCTGTAAAGATTAAAGTTTTAAAAATTGGTCCCAAAAAAACATTTAGAAGAAATCAAATTCTTAGATCCTTACTTCAGGCAGAAGTTATTTCTGTCTGAAACAACTTCAAATTAGCTGTCACAAAGTGAGAAAAAGGTATGGTCTCTAGCAAATGGCAACATATATGGGAGGGAGGTTAATTGTTTTTGTTGTTTTTAATGTTTGTGGTGTATTGGAAGGGTAGGGTAAATATTACAGTGGTGGTCTGTTAGATGTAAATGCTTCCTGTATCAGGACTTTTGGTTCCTGATGCTCAGGTATATAAACTTCAGCTGTTCTTCGTCTGGTTGGAAAGTTGTGTTGGTGGCATGGTAGTTCATACATAAAATCAAGGCTGGGTGCTATGGTTCATGCATGTAATCCCAGCACTTTGGGAGGCCGATGTGGGTGGATCACCTGAGGTCAGGAGTTCGAAACTAGCCTGGCCAACATGGCAAAACCCCGTCTCTACTAAAAATACAAAAATTAACTGAGCATGGTGGCATACACCTTTAATCCCAGGTACTCGGGAGAATCGCTTGAGCTTGGGAAGTAGAGGTTGCAGTGAGCCAAGATTGCACCACTATACTCCATGTTTATATATATGTTGATTATTCAGTTTTCTCAATTTCAAGGAGGAAGTTTCTCAATTAAAATATAAATGGACTCATTTAATGAAAAGTAATTTTCCTGCATGTCATCAGTAATTATTCTTTCCCAGTTTTTTTTGAATATTTAAACATTTTATGTTGAAAGCCAGTGGGGGATGAATTGTATTCTTCCATCGAGCTAGTGTGTTATCTCAGTAGCATCTAATAAAGAAATAAATTATCCTTTCTCTTAAAATGGACTGCTTGGATTTCACTGGTTTAGGGCTGATGAAAAAAGTTGGATTAGTGGATTATAGTAATACTGTTTATGAGTTTTCATTTTTTTTTGTTTGATTTGGCAGAGTCCAGAGCCTAAGGACCAGACTTTGAAAATGATTAAAATTTTAAGTGGTGAAATGGCTATTGAGTTACATCTGCAGTTCTTAATACGAAACAATAATACAGACCTAATGATTCTAAAAAACACAAAGGTAAGAAATTCATCAATAAGAGAGGGTTTTTATAAATATTTACTTCTTCATTGAATGTAAGTAATTATAATATTTCTTGTTGGATACTTTCTTGTATTTTATTTCTAATTAAGGAAAAAGTAAGTTTTGAAAAAATAGCAATCAATGATCCTTTTGAAGTTGTTGGAAAGGAAGAAAATTAGCAATGATTGAGCTCCAGTTTTTTTGTTTGTTTGTTTTTGTTTTTTGTTCTGTTTTTTTTTAGATGGAGTCTCGCTCTGTTGCCCAGGCTGGAGTGCAGTGGTGTGATCTCTGCTCGCCGCAAGCTCCGCCTCCCAGGTTCATGCCATTCTCCTGCCTCAGCCTCCCGAGTAGCTGGGACTACAGGCGCCTGCCACCTCGCCCAGCTAGTTTTTTGTATTTTTAGTAGAGACGGGGTTTCACCGTGTTAGCCAGGATGGTCTCGATCTCATGACCTTGTGATCTGCCCGCCTCAGCCTCCCAAAGTGCTGAGATTACAGGCATGAGCCACCGTGCCCGGCCTGAGCTCCTGTTTTTATGTTTGTCTCTTGTTGGGAAGCTTAGTTAACTCATTTTTTCATTTTTAATGTATACATGGAGCAGTTAGACAAATAGCACAATCAGAATATTAATATAGGCTCTTGAGCTGCTTGCTTCAGCCTGCTCCACTTTTGTGGAGTGTACTTTCATTTCAATAAATCTGTGCTTTCCTTTTATTACAAAAAAAAAAAGAATACTAATTCAGTTTGTTTATGTGTCTGTATTTCCCATTGAACTACGATGTCCTTGAGAGCAGCAGTTCTTATCTTGTTGCAACGTTTTTTGAGATACTGATCTTAACAGTTATTAATACTAATTTTAATTTTTTAGCAAGGAATATATTTGATTCAAAATATTTTAATATAAAAAGATATATAACATTAAAAATCTTCCTTCTCTTATTTACCCAATACCCCTTCCCAAAGTCATTTTTTTATAGCCATATATTAGTGGATGGTTAAATAGTTGTTTGATTGAAACATATGTAAGAATGCTTTTTGAAACTTTTAATATAGTCTTTGCAAATGGCAAAAAATATGCAGAATCATATGGTCTCCATTCATGAGAATTTAAAGCTAGTCTTTATAATATAGTCTCATTAAAAATAAACAAAATTTGACCAGGTACGGTGGCTTACACCTGTAATGCCAGCACTCTGGGAGGTCGAGGCAGGCGGATCACCTGAGGTCAGGAGTTCAAGACCAGCTTGGCCAATATGGTGAAACCCCATCTCTACTTAAAATACAAAAATTAGCCAGGCGTGATGGTACATACCTGTAATCCCAGCTACTTGGGAGATTGAGGCAGGAGAATCCCTTGAACCCTGGAAGTGGAGGCTGCAGTGAGCTGAGATCACGCCACTGCACTGCAGCCTGGGCAGCCGAGCAACACTCTGTCTCAAAAACTAAAAATAAACAAAATTATTTGGTAACTGTCAGAGGTGCAGCACTGCTCCTCAGGTTATCGCAATACCTTGGAGACCTTCAGCAAGATGCAGAAGAGAAAAAGCAAGTTTAAACCAAAGGATAGAAAATCCGCTGTCTAAATTCCCCACCTAAAATCTGCCGTTAAGCTCTGTTAAAACTGCAAATAAAACTTTGACTTGCTTGTTTGTGTAAACTAGCTATTTAGTCTTTATAAAAGAAATAGCCAAAATCCATATTTTAAATCTCAGTTCAATTTGTTCATGCTTTTACCACAAAATAGGACCTCTGACTGTGTGTGTGAGGGTGTGCATATATGAATACTTTGCCAGTGATGAAACAATTCTCTATTTGTTGTTGCAGGATGCAGTACGGAATTCCGTATGTCATACAGCAACCGTTATAGCAAACTCTTTTATGCACTGTGGGACAACCAGTGACCAGTTTCTTAGGTAAATATGCTTGGTG
Organism: Macaca fascicularis; assembly: GCF_037993035.2. Classification (NCBI taxonomy): domain Eukaryota; kingdom Metazoa; phylum Chordata; class Mammalia; order Primates; family Cercopithecidae; genus Macaca; species Macaca fascicularis. Next base: position 126,997,938 of record NC_088386.1, read on the forward strand.
ATTTCCACTTTGGTTTAAAATCTTTTTTTTCTTTGGGTACAGTCTTACTCTGTGCCCCAGGCCGGAGGGCAGTGATGCAATCTGGGCTTACTGCAGCCTCCATCTCCTGGGTTCAAGTGATTCTCCTGCCTCAGCCTCCCAAGTAGGTGGGATTATAGGCGCACACCACTATGCCCGGCTAATTTTTGTATTTTTAGTAGAGGTGGGGTTTTGCCATGTTGGTCAGGCTGGTCTTGAACTCCTGACCTCAGGTGATCCGCCCACCTCGGCCTCCCAAAGTGCTGGGATTACAGACGTGAACCACCGCACGCGGCCTAAAATCCTTTTTAACAGACACTGTGTTAACAGTAGTTCCCTTGTTAACCAGTCATTAATTCTAAAGTATATTTTTGCTATTTTATGTATTTGTTATTGTGTATTTCTACTTGTTTTAAGGTAAAATTAATTCCTTTTATTACTTGGCTTGATTGTAGTCTCTTGAAGGAAATACATTAAGCTCTAAAATTTTATATAATTTTTTTTTTATTTATAGTAGAATCACATATCATGCATTTAAAAAATCCTTAAAATACTAAGAACAGCTTAAGAGGGAAAATAGAATCAGTAGTAACTTGAGATCCACAAAGTAATTTGAAAGTGTTCAAGGTAAAATTTTAATGTTTTTGACCTTAGTGTTAAAAAGCTTTAAGGAATTCATTTGTTTTAATACTAATTAAAATAACTACATCTTCTTTTTTTACAGAGATAACTTGGAATGGTTGGCCAGAGCCACTAACTGGGCAAAATTTACTGCTACAGCCAGTTTGGGTGTAATTCATAAGGTAACATATATTGGTCAGTGTAAACAGGCATCTGAAAAGAAGTAATTTTTCTGGGGTTAAGAAAAAGTAAAAGTTTATTATAATTCATTAACAAGTACACTTTGTTAAGTCAGATAAGTCATCTTGTAGGGAAGGCTAAAGTAAATAAGATACTAAAATATTTATATGTGTGTTTGTTTTTAATAAAAAGTGGAAATTTATTTCTATAAAGACTGTATAAGCCATTGAAAGGATAAATTGAAATGTTATTTGCATAGTCTGAGATCTGAGATGGATTTGGGCAAATGTTATAAAACAAAGGGAAAAAAAATTGAAGCATTTGTGATTTTTTTTTTTCTAACCAGGGTGTAACTGGGTCTCTTAAAGGCTTGTCCTCTTGTTTGAGTGATACAATTATATGAGAGAGAGCCCCCTACCTCCTCTCTTAGCAAGTGAACATTCTGGGGAAAAGGCAGTAGTCATAGAAAACATTGTGTCTTTTTTCTTCTTACTTTCTCTTTTTGACAGCTTTGTCATGGCTTACCTTTACAGGGTCATGAAAAAGAAGCATTACAGTTAATGGCAACATACCTTCCCAAGGATACTTCTCCAGGATCAGCCTATCAGGAAGGTGGAGGTCTCTATGCACTAGGTCTTATTCATGCCAATCATGGTGGTGATATAATTGACTATCTGCTTAATCAGCTTAAGAATGCCAGCAATGATGTAAGTACTAAAATGGAAAACTAAGTTTCCAAAACTCAAGAATCCAGGATAACATATTTGCCAAATTATTTTAGTGACTGGAGATTTCATAGGATTTAGGAATACCCAAAACAACTATTATCTTGGGTTTTTTTTGGGTTTTGTTTTTTTGTTTTTTTTTTTTTTTAGGTAATTTCATTTCCTTCTTGATGAGCTAAAAATTGTGTTTCTCGCTCCTTTAAGCCCTGCATGTATTTGTAAAACATGTTGTATTCCCACACTTTCATCTTAAAATGTTAAAACTACAAGTGACCTTAGTTATCATCTAGTTTGGGCCCTAACATTTTGCTGGAAATTAAGGCCTAAAGAAATTGCAAGCCAGGCGCGGTGGCTCACGCCTGTAATCCTAGCACTTTGGGAGGCTGAGGCGGGCGGATCACAAGGTCAGGAGATCGAGACCACGGTGAAACCGTCTCTACTAAAAAATACAAAAAATTAGCCGGGCGCTGTGGCAGGTGCCTGTAGTCCCAGCTACTCAGGAGGCTGAGGCAGGAGAATGGCGTGAACCTGGGAGGCGGAGCTTGCAGTGAGCCAAGATCGCGCCACTGCACTCCAGCCTGGGCGACGGAGCGAGACTCCATCTCAACAACAAAAAAAAAGAAATTGCAGTCTCTCAGAAGTTAGAATCCTTGCTTGTTTTGATCTTTGATAATTGTTTAAAATGTAAATCTTTTGGAAAAGCTTACTAAGTAGCCCTGTTCTTATTTTAAGGAACCTTAAAATACAATTTTAGACTGACTTCTATACTGGAGTGAGGGCCATCAGGAGAGTAGTTAAGTGATCCAGAAAACCTTGCCCTCATGCATAAGTGAAAAGATTGAAGCCAATAGGATGATCTGTCTCAATTAATAAGCCCCTTAGCCACAAATCATGTGTGCAAGTACACACATTTTTACCTTATTTCCTCTGGTCTCAGGTAAAAAACTTTCTTATGGGATAGGGTTTATGGTTACAAAAAAGAAACACCAATAGACAGCATTAAAAACCATTTCTAACTAACTCGAATAAGAAGTTTATTGGAAATACCTTATATAATTAACAGAAAGGCTGATAAACTAGTTCTCACAAAGGTTAAGGAGCCAGAGCAACACCACAGATGCTAGATAACAGGAACTAATGAAATAGCCTTTTCAGGACCCTACCTTCAGGATGAATGAACTTGAAACATTTCTGGCCATTGGGTTATTCCACTTAAGAAAGACAAAAATTCCAAAGAAGGAGCATTGTATTGCTCTGGGTTGGGTCACACTTTGGCTAGGAGAAGGTGGGAGCTTCTTAAATGACAGTCCCACTCTAACCAGTGGGGAGGAGTATTACCAAGGGAATGTTGGGATGCTGTCACCAACAGAAGGATGCCGTGCATTCAAAAATGACAAAAATGACAGATGACCACTAAAGTTTCTTCTTTCAAATGTATATATTTCGGATGTACTCTGACCTCATTTTCAACCACTTTCTTCACAACCATGTTCCATTAGATACCTTTTTCTCCTCTGTCTTTAGCCTCTCACTCTGTACTGCCTCCTTTCCCTCAGCCCATGAACATACTCAGGTCTCATCTATCCTAAACAAAATTATTTTCTTGACATCTCCCTCTTAGTTGTTCAGTCTTTTTCCTCCCCTTCTCATGTAAACCTACTGAAAGAGAGTTGGCCTCTCTCTGCCCACTGTGTTTTCTCACGTTCATTTTGCAACTCACTATTTTTAATTTATTATCATTATTTTTTGAGACAGTTTCTTGCTGTGTTGCCCAGGCTGGAGTGCAGTGGCATGATCATGGCTCACTGCAGCTTCAACTTCCTGGGCTCAAGCCATTCTTCCACCTCAGCCTCCTGAGTAGCTGGGATCACAGGCATGCACCACCATGCTCAGCTAATTTGTGTTTATTTTTTTGGACAGACTGAATCTCCGTATGTTGCACAGGCTGGTCTCAAACTTCTGGGCTCAAGTGATCTTCCTACCTCAGCCTCCTAAAGTGCTGGGATTACAAGCATGAGCCACCAATCCAGCCTCAGCTCATTATTTTTTGGCATCAGCAAATATCATTCTATTAAAACTGAAATTGCTGGGCTGGACATGGTGGCTCATACCTATAATCCCAGAACTTTGGGAGGCCAAGTCAGGCGGATCACCTGAGGTTAGAAGTTCCAGACCAGCCTGGCCAACATGGTGAAACCCTGTCTCTACTAAAAATACAAAAATTAGGCGGGCGTGGTGGCAGCCACCTGTAATCCCAGCTACTCGAGAGGCTAAAGCAGGAGAATCACTTGAACCCAGGAGGCGGAGGTTGCAGTGAGCCCAGATTGCACCATTGCACTCTAGCCTGGGTGACGAGTGAAACTACGTCTCAAACAAAAAACTGAAATTGCTGAGTTTGTCACTGACCTTTTGATTATCAAATCCTTTGATCATTCTTACTGAGCCCACCTCTGCATATTTAATGTGAAACTATATTTTGAAATTAGAATAAGAGCTTGTATGTTAAGTATAGTGTACCAAATCAGTGGAATCTATGTTTTTTCCTTAGATCGTTAGACATGGTGGCAGTCTGGGCCTTGGTTTGGCAGCCATGGGAACTGCACGTCAAGATGTTTATGATTTGCTAAAAACAAACCTTTATCAGGATGATGCAGTGACAGGTAAGCATTTCTTTCTAAAGCTAACAAACTTAAGTATTAATTAATGTAAATATAATTACGTTAGTTTCTACCTATATTTTGTAGCCTCTTAAAATTACGATGGATTTCTATACTTGAAGTGAATTTTGTTCCATTTGTCAAAGTTATCTTTTAAAACAAGTTTTATGATATATAGGCTTTCTAAAATGGTATATCCTGTGTGTCCACTTGCATAACTGACTTTTGCAAATAGGAATTTATTAGAGTGATCTACTTACTCCATACTGCTTGGTGATAATGTAGAAAAAATGTTATCTAAATGTCTCCTTTGAAATCACTATAGGATTTGATGGTATAGTCTGTCAAAGTTTAAAAGGAAAACAACCCTAAATGTATGACTGTGCTTCCACATAAAGTATCCTTTTTACCAAATGGTTTTAAAAAATGCTGTCAGAAGCTAGTGGTTTTTTGATAGTTTATGCAAAAAACGTGCTACTTTCAGTTGGATGTTTCATTGACTTTAAAAACATAACTCTTTGTTAACATTTGACTCGTTACTTGCTAGGGGAAGCAGCTGGCCTGGCCCTAGGTTTGGTTATGTTGGGCTCTAAAAATGCCCAGGCTATTGAGGACATGGTCGGTTATGCACAAGAAACTCAACATGAGAAGATTCTGCGTGGTCTTGCAGTTGGCATTGCATTAGTAATGTACGGGAGGATGGAAGAGGCTGATGCTCTCATTGAATCTCTCTGTCGTGACAAGGTGAGATCACATACATCCCTCACTGTCCATTTATCTCCAGCATGTAAAAAACACTTAACTTCACTGGAAATTAACTCTGTTCCCATCAGAACATGTAGGTACATTTATTCATAAAACTTCTTGCAATGTGTATGAAGCCTAATAGAATTTAAGAAATAAAAGCACTGATTAGAAAAGTACATGGGAGTAATTTGAGGATTTTAAATTTTACTATAGCTTCAGATCGGTAATACTCATAAGCAGATTCAGCATAGTTCTTTAGGAATTCACGAGTTGATTTCTTTTAGAAATAATATTTTTGGGCCAGGTGCGGTGGCTCTCACCTGTAATCCTAGCATTTTGGGAGGCCGAGGCAGGTGGATCACTTGAGGTCAGGAGTTCAAAACCAGCCTGGCCAACATGGTGAAACCCTGTCTCTACTAAACATAGAAAAAAAATTAGCTGGGCATGGTGGTGGGCACCTGTAATCCCAGCTACTTGGGAGGCTGAGGCACGAGAATCACTTGAGCCTGGGAGACAGAGGTTACAGTGAGTAGGGATCGAACCACTGCACTCCAGCCTCAGTGACAGAGCGAGACTCCATCTCAAAAAAAAAAAGAAATTAATATTTTTGGAATGATTTGGTAGTCATTTAATAAGATACAAAGTTTACTTCATTATTCTTTTATCAGAAAACAGTGCCAATCTCTATATTTGTTTATTTGGATGAGGTTTTTTTTCCATTGCCTTTTGTTTTGTTTTTATAATGGTGTTGTATATGGTAGGTAGGTAGTGGCAGGTAATAACTGTTCTCTATAATCTGATAAAAAGAACTGTTATAGTTTATTGATAAAATTATTAATTAATTTGTTCAGTTATCAGGGTCCATCTTTCTTCCACTCAGCACTCAGTACCCAGGAATTTAAATAAGGTAAAAATGTAGAATTAGAAGCCAACTTCCTTGCTTGATTGATAAAAGGAAGTGGACTGCCATAGGAGTGGCTGTTGCCGTTGACTTGACTTTATACTTCCTAAAAAGTATGAAGCAGGGCAGGCATATTGCATAGCATAGTGGGAATTAAGAGCAGCTACCTCCTTCTGTATTTATGTGTTTTATTGCCCCATTTATTTCAAAAACTACCAACCACAAAAGAGTTGTTGAGCTCATCATTTCCTACCTGAGACCAGCTTACTTGGTGGATGCCTCTATGCCTGTTAGACTGTAGAAGTTACTGTTTGAAATAAGTTGATGATTAATGTTAAATTATTTTTGTTAGGACCCAATTCTTCGAAGGTCTGGAATGTATACTGTAGCCATGGCTTATTGTGGCTCTGGTAACAACAAAGCAATTCGACGCCTGCTACATGTTGCTGTAAGTACTCTGACCTTTCTTGGGAGTAGGGTGGATGGAAAAGCTTGCAGATAGATAATAAGTGTCTAGGTGACTCCAGCATCCCCAGCACATGACCACCACCAATGATCTTAGGTTGTGATTCTCATTTACTGGACCCAACAGGCCATAACCTAGCACTAGGTTCACTTAGCTTTTCAGAAGGATATGGGACGGGATAACAGTCCTATATAAATGGAAGTCCTTAAAGCCATTCAGGTACAACTTCTAAAATCCTACTGCAAGGAGCACCCTCATTTGTAAGGGACGAGACCTTGTAAGTATATGTGGCCGCTCTAGGATAGGGAAATCCAGTGAAGAACAGGAACCATTTATTTCTTTTTAAGGCCAGTGAAGTTAGCTTCCACATACCCCTAGTGGGTGCAGTGGCTCATGCCTGTAATCCCAGCTGCTCTGGAAAGTGAAGTGGACCATGAGCTATAATTATACCACCGCACTCTAGCCTGTACGACAGGGCAAGACCGTATCTCTAAAAACAAACAACCCCCCCACACACACCCCGGGACCCCTAAGGAACGTGATCTATTACAGGAGATGCATTGCACAGGAAAGCCAATGCCCATGTTTTCTAAAATGTTTTTTCCACTCATAGTTCTCCTAATCCAAATATAGTTATCAGCAATAAGTAATACTGCCTGGTCACACAGTGGACATTCCACATGTCTTAATAGGTTTTTGTCATCATGGTGCTGGGAAAAGGTAAACTAAGGGTATCTTTCTATGCAGAAAGACTTAAAACTATTGTTAACTCCTTTTTCCCAGAGATAATATTTTCCACAATATTTATTAGTAATTAATAAATAATTTTTTTAGCAGTACAGTATGTTCTAAATGTTCGTATTTTGCAAAAGCTATAATGCAGCTGAAATTGTCTTTTTTTTTTTTTTTTCTTTTTTCTTTTTAGAGACTTTGATACAGGGTTTCACTGTCACCCAGGCTGGAGTGCAGTAGCACAATCACAACTCATTGCAGCCTCAAACTACTGGGCTCAAGCGATCCTCCTCCTACCTTTGCTTCCCATGTAGCTAGAACTACAGGCACACACCACCGTGCCTGCCTGATTTTTTAACTTTTTGTGGAGACAGGGTCTCGCTATGTTGCCTAGGCAGATCTCGAACTCCTGGACTCAAGCGAATCCTCCTGTTTTGGCCTCTCAAAAGTGCTGGGATTACAGGTATGAGCCACTGTGTGTGGCCATTTGAAATAGTCTTAAGAAGTAGCCCTGGGGCCAGGCATGGTGGCATACGCCTGTAATCCCAGCACTTGGGAGGCAGTGGTGGGTGGATCACCTGAGGTCAGGAGTTTAAGACCAGCCTGTCCAACATGGTGAAACAAATATACACCATGGAATACTATGCAGCCATCAAAAAGGATGAGTTTGTGTCCTTTGTAGGGACATGGATGAAGCTGGAAACCATCATTCTTAGCAAACTATCACAAGAACAGAAAACCAAACACCGCATGTTCTCACTCATAGGTGGGAACTGAACAATGAGATCACTTGGACTCAGGAAGGGGAACATCACACACAGGGGCCTATCATGGGGAGGGGGGAGGGGGGAGGGATTGCATTGGGAGTTATACCTGATGTAAATGATGAGTTGATGGGTGCAGCACACCAACATGGCACAAGTATACATATGTAACAAACCTGCACGTTATGCACATGTACCCTACAACTTAAAGTACAATAATAATAAATAAATAAATAAATAAATAAATAAATAAATAAAAGAAGTAGCCCTGGGGCCAGGCATGGTGGCATACGCCTGTAATCCCAGCACTTGGGAGGCAGTGGTGGGTGGATCACCTGAGGTCAGGAGTTTAAGACCAGCCTGTCCAACATGGTGAAACACCATCTCCACAAAAAATACAAAAATTAGCTGGACATGGTGGCACACGCCTATAGTCCCAGCTATTTGGGAGCCTGCAACAGGAGAATCGCTTGAACCCGGGAGGCAGAGGTTGCATTGAGCCAAGATTGCACCACTACGCTGCAGCCTGGGCGACAAAGTGAATTTAAATAAGAGTAAGACTCTGTCTCAAAGGAGAAAAAAAAAAAAGAGAGAGAGAGAGAAGTAACCCTGAATCTTAAACTTTACCAAGCTGTGAAGACTTCTAAGCCCCTGAATTGAAATTTTTCAATAACTTTTTCTCAATTGGGTACAGAAATTTATTCTTCAAAAATACATGTGGCCAGGTGCAGTGACTTATGCCTGTAATCCCAGCACTTTGTGAGGCCAAGGTGGGAGGATCTCCTGAGCCCCAGAAGTTTGAGACCAGACTGGGAGACATAGGGAGACCCTATCTCTATAAAAATAAAAATACATGTGTCTATTTTTTGAATATATTCATTTATTGTATATGTTTAGAGGTGTGCAACATAATGTTTTGGTATACCTATCAATAGTGAGGTATACACTCACTATTGAATGTTGCTGACCTCGCATACCAGTTTGGTCTAGTGATATACTACATGGTATAATATAATCTTAAACTTTTCCCCCTAGGTAAGTGATGTTAATGATGATGTCAGGAGGGCAGCAGTAGAATCACTTGGGTTCATTCTATTCAGGTAATAACTTCTAACTTATTCTATTTATATTTCGGGTTTTTTTGGAAATGTTGTCGTCACTACCGAAACTACCAAAGAGTAGTTAGTCACTAAACAAAAGCTAAATACCTGAGGAGTATATCTGGGTTCAGAGTGAGGACCATTTAATAGCAAGATTAGTACTGTTCATCTGAAAAAGAACAAACTACGTCATGGGATTCTGAGAACCTCTTTGAGAAGTAGTAAAATGATTTAATTATTTCTGTTCATTTTTTGGTAGCATTCTGCTTATTCGTTTAACTTTTTAAATCCAAATAACACATCCAGTATTCCTCTTTGTGTATATTGGTAGTTCAAATGGGTATTATCTCTTACATAGGTTTGTAAAGTTTTTGAAGGTCTTTAATGAAAGTGAAAGGTAATAGGTTTTGTTTAAATGCCAGAGTGAAAATTTTTAAGCATTATTTTTTACTTGTAGTCATGGAGCTATCCTTGGCAGTATGATATAGTTGTGTTTAAGAAGTCACATTCTTGGCCGGGCATGGTGGCTCAAGCCTATAATCCCAGCGCTTTGGGAGGCTGAGGCAGGCGGATCACTAGGTCAGTAGTTCGAGATCATCCTGACTAACACAGTGAAACACTGTCTCTACTAAAAATACAAAAAATTAGCCAGGCATGGTGGTACACGCCTGTAATCTCAGCTACTTGGGAGCCTGAGGCAGGAGAATCACTTAAACCCGGGAGGCGGAAGTTGCAGTGAGCCGAGATTGTGCCACTACACTCCAGCCTGGGCGACAGAGTGAGACTCCCTCCCAGAAAAAAAAAAAAGGAGTCACATTCTAAACCTATCTGCCTGGGTTGACTCCTGACTCATCTTCTTACTAGCTGAATGATTTTCAGCAAGTTGCTCAACCTCTTTGTGCCTCAGTTTCCTCATCTTTAAAATGAGTATAATCATAATACCCATCTGAGAAGATGTTTTTGACAAGTGAATTAATATATGTGCGATGCCCTTAGAGAGGTATCTGGCACTAATAAGCACTAAGTTTGTATTAATAATGGTAATTGTAGGAGTTGTAGTTGTGGAGTTGGTGGTAGTATTAATAGATGTAATAGTAGTTCTTCCAGTAGTTCTGTCTACTTAGATTCAATCTCAGACATCAGTGTTTCTCTTAGTTAAGATACAGCCATACTTTGTTTTACCACACTTTGCTTTATTAAGCTTTGCAGATACTGCATTTGTTTAAAAATTGAAGGTTTGCGAGAACCCTGCATCAAGCAAGTCTATCAAAACCATTTTTCTAACAGTGTGTGCTCATTTCATTTCTCTGTGTCACATTTTGGTAATCCTCACAATATTTCAGACTTTTTCGTTATTATTATATCTGTTATGGTAATCTGTCATCAGTGATTTTTGACATTACCATTGTAGTTGTTTTGGGACACCACGAACCACACCCATATAAAACAGCAAACTCAATAAATGTGTGTGTTCTGACTGCTCCACACACCGATCATTCCTCCATCTCTGTCCCTCTCCTTGGGACTCCCTATTCCCTGAGACACAACAGTATTGAAATTAGGCCAATTAATAACCCTACAATGGCCTCTGAGTGCTTAAGTGAAAGAGAGAGTCCCACATTTCTCACTTTAAATCAAAAACTAGAAGTGCTAAAGCTTAGTGAGGAAGGCATGTCAAAAGTCGATACAGGCCAAAGGTAGGCCTCTTGCATCACAGACAGCCAAGTTGTGAACGCAAAGAAAAAGTTCTTGGAGAAAATTAACAGTGCTACATCAGTGGACACATAAATGATAAGAAAGCACAACAGCCTTATTGTTGATAAGGAAAAAGTTGTGCTCTGGAGAGAAGATCAAAGCAGCCAAAACCTTCCCTGAAGCCAAAGCCTAATCCAGAGCAAGACCTTAACTCTTCAGTTCTGGAAAGGCTGAGAGAGGTGAGGAAGCTGCAGAAGAAAAGTTTGAAGCTAGCAGAGAGCTTGGTTCATGAAGTTTGAGGAAAGAAGCCGTCTCCATAACATGGAGTTGCAAGGAGAGGCAGCAAGTGCTGATGCAGAAGCTACAGCAAGTTACCGGGAAGATCTAGCTAAGATCATTGATGAAGGTGGCTACACTAAAAACAGATTTTCCATGTAGACAGAATAGCCTTCTATTTGAAGAAGATGCCATCTAGGATTTTCACAGCTAGAGAGGAGAAGTCAATTCCTAGTTTCACAGCTTCAGAGGACAGGCTGTTCTTGTCGGAAGCTAATGCAACTTTAAGTTGAAGCCAATGCTCGTGTATCATTCTGAAAATGCTAGGGCCCTTAAGAATTATGTTAAAGCTATTCTCTGCTCTGTAAATTAAACAACAAAGCCTGGATGACAGCATGTATCCCACAATAGGCTGTCTGCAAGCTTAAGGAGCAAGGAGAGCCACTTTGAGTCTCAAAACTGAAGAACTTGGAGTCCAAAGTTTGAAGGCAGGAAGCGTCCAGCACAGGAGAAGGATGTATGCTGAGAGGCTGGTCCAGTCACCCCCTTTCACATTTTTCTGCCTGCTTTATATTCCCTGAGAGCTGGTTAGATTATGCCCACTCAGATTAAGGGTGGATCTGCCTTCCCTAGCCCACTGACTCAAATGTTAATCTCCTTTGGCAACACCCTCACAGGCACACCCAGGATCAATACTTTTCATCCTTCAATCCAGTCAAGTTGACACTCAGTATTAACCATCACACAGCACATCTGTATACATGGCATGCTAAATATTTGAAGCCTACTGTTGAGACCTACTGTTCAGAAAAAAGATTCTTTTCAAAATATTACTGCTCATAGACAGTGTACTTGGTCCCCCGTGGGTTCTGTTGGAGTTGTACAAGGAGATTAATGTTATTTTTATGCCTGCTAACACAACATCCATTCTGCAGTCCATGGATCGAGGAGTACTTTTTACTTTCAAGTTGTATTATTTAAGTCATTTCTTAAGACTATAGCTGCCATAGGCTGGGCATGGTGGCTCATGCCTGTAATCCCAACACTTTGGGAAGCCAGTGCAGCAGATCACCCAAGGTCAGGAGTTCAAGACCAGCCTGGCCAACATTGTGAAACCCTGTCTCTGGTGAAACCTTGTGTCTACTAAAAATACAAAACTTAGCTGGACATGGTGGCAGGTGCTTGTAATCCCAGCTACTCGGGAGGCTGAGGCAGGAAAATCCCTTGAACCTGGGAGGCGGGGGTTGCAGGGAGCTGAGATCACACCATTGCGCTGCATCCTGGGCGACAGAGCAAGACTGCATCTCAAAAATATATAAAATAAATAAAAAAGACTAGCTTCCGTAGAAAGTGATTCCTCTGATGGCTCCGGGCAAAGTAAATTGAATGCCTTCTGGAAAGGAGTCACCATTTCAGATGCCATAAGAACATTCATGATTCACAGGAGGAAGTCAAAATATCAACATTAGCAGGAGTCTAGAAGAAGTTTATTCCATCCCTCATGGATAACTTTGAGGGGTTCAAGGCTTTAGTGGAAGAAGGAATTGCAGAATTGGTGAAAATAACAAGAGAACTAGAATTAGAGATGGAATCTGAAGATGTGACTGAATTGCAGTCTCATGATAAAACATCAATGGCTGAGGAGTTGCTTGTTAGGGATGAGCAAAGAAAGTAGTTTCTTGAGATAGAACCTACTCCTGAAGATGCTGTCAACATTGTTGACATGTTAGGTATACGAAAAAGTATAAAAGAAGTAATCACTTGCCAGGTCTGACCTGCAGACCCTGGCCAAGCGATAGGTAAAAGAAGTTCTCAGACATGGATATCTAGTGAAAGAGCAGGCTAGGAGGCTGCCGGCACTAGGGCCGAAGACAGTTAGCTGCCCTGATAAGCTGGAGATGCTCGTATTTATTTAGTACAGATTTAATGAGGAAGGCTTGGAGCAAACACAATTTGTGGGTAATTAACATTGTCGACCCCCCAAGTAGAGTGCTGTCCTGCACACAAATGATCAAAGGTTAGTTCTGGAGACAAGAGTAAACAAATTTATCTAGATAAGTTCCTTTACTTTCCCTTGTTATCTAACCCTTGCTCTTAAGAGAATTTAACTGCCTTCAGCTAAATCCTCTTGAAGCTTTTTAAAAACCTCCTGGCCTTCCAAGAAAGTTTGCATCTTTCCCTATAATTGTTATAACTTTTCCCACCACCCTGACTGATCTCCTACATCTCCCCCTTTTCTGTGTTTTGCATCAGGTTTTGTTGATTGAGGAGTACAGATGTGTGCAGCAACAGGTTTGTTAGGCATAGCGGTTATAACTCGTTTTCTGGCTTCACATCCTAGAATTAGTAAATAACATAAGACAAACATGAGTATAATCAGTAACATTATTTTTCAATCAAGGAGTGACCCCCCCAGGAGTGGGAGTCTATCCAGAAGAGATGTTATCGCACATCCTTCCATATGGCTGTTTGTTGGGTTTGTAGATCTACGGTGTTTAGGGATTCTAGAATTTTAGTTTTAAGTTGCCTTACGTCTGCTGTTAAATTATCATGTAAGGTTCCCCAGAGGTGTTGTTTCATCTCATTCCAACTATGTATTGATTGATTCCAAGGTAGAGAGGTGACACAGGTATGCTTATGCTCCCAGTCACAGTTTAAATACTGTTGGAATGCCAGTGCATCTTGCCGCTCCCCTACATATTCTAAGGCAGCCTCAGGGGCTTGCAGGGTTGCAAGAATCTTTTGATCTATACCCTGCTGTAAGAGAACTTCATTAGACACATTTTTGGCCAAGTTATCTACAAAGGTAACTGTATTGATTCAGTAATAGAGTCCATAGCAATACTAGCAGTTGCTAAGATGACTATGACTGAGACTATACAGGTTATAAGTGTGCCTGTAAATCTTTTGAGTCTGACCTCAAAAGAGGTACGGGGCACATTCTCAGGTGGCAAGAGCAGAGGAACCTTGCCAATCACGTGTAAAATTGGTAGGAAAGCTTCAGATTGTCTCCTTAATACCATGACACTAGTAGTATTTAAATTAGATATGTTGTAATTAGTGATGCATGAGGCGAACCAAACCTGTCCCTGCACTCAGGTCACAAACGTGGAGTTTTGGGGTATAATGGAAATATTGGTTCTGATAAGGAAAACATATGGATGGGTAGTGCAAATCAGGCACTGATCTGTGTAATTATGAATAAAAGTCACAGTATAGTTGTTACTGGAATTATGATATGTCCCATACCAGGTGTTAAGGGAGATGCTAAGATGTCCCAGGCACCATAAAATGTCTTGGGGTGGCAGGGACTCTACTTGAGGTCTGGGATATCCTATCCCTCCATCGGCCCAAATTATAGGGGAACAGGACGTGGCTACAAAACTGTGATTCATGCCACGATGGATGCAGACATTAGTATGGTTGCTCTGCAAGTGGCAGTGAGGGCTCCAGTCTAAGATGTTATAATAGCCTAAGTGGGGGTCTACGGGCTTGTCCTCCATGACAGACCTCCCAGCCAAAGTGGAATCCATTACTTTCCCGGCTACGTTCTTTAGCACAGGAAGGAATGTTGGGGAAAGTGGTGTTGGTTGTATTGCCCGGTTTGAGTCTGTCTGCAACCAAGAATGTTAAGGCATTTCCTTTGCCACGATGTAGCCATACTTGAGTTTGGGCGGTACACAGTAAGGGTTAGAACTTTTATAACTAATGCACAGTGGGAGGATAGTGTAGGGATACATAGTGTTACCTGGCACCTTAATCCAATGTGTGCCATTAATGAGGGACCCCAGTGGGGGTTAGTCAGTCCCTCCTAGCCAAGCAGTTACATTGTTAGAGGCTGAGAAGGGGGTGTCTGCCCAAGTAACAGGGCAAAAGAAAAGCAGATCTAAGAGATGAGCCCAATAGAGAGTAGCAGGTGCAAGTTGCAGGCAGAGTGAGAAAATAAGAAGGGTTAATACCCTACGAGAGTTGCAATGTACAACAGAAAGCATAGCAAGGAACCATTTATCTGGAGTGAATGGTGTCTGTGTCTGGAGCAGGATTCGCTCACCCTTCTGAGTTGTCTTCTTCAGCATCCCCCAGGTAATGTCCGGGGCTCGTGTTATCCTAGGGAGCCGCGTCGTCCAGGGCTGCGGGTCCTGCAGGGACAAGTCCTTCATTTCTGGTACCAGGTTGAGTCCTAGCCATGCCGTGGTATGATTTGATGTGTCGTGCTGGAATCCAGAGAGGACCTGAGGGGGTATGAACGCAAGCATATCCTCTTCCCCATGTTAGCAAATCATTTGGACTATACCATACATTACTATTTACTTTTTTCCATTAAACTGCAGGTTTTATGTCTTGAGAGGTTTTAGCAAAGTGCTTTTCTATGGCTGATTGAAATTTATCATCTAAATTTTAAAAATTAAGGGTAGATAAGGCTTGTGCCAATAGTGTTGCCAGGTTCTTACTGATATTCCCCCTTTTTTGTTTTTTTGAGCATATTTTTAAGAGTGGAATGGATATGTTTTACTATGGCCTGTCCTTGGGGGTTATATGAGATGCCTGTGGAATGTTAGATGTTCCACATGTGACAAAATTTTTGAAATTGTGAGCTGGCATAAGCTGGTCCACTATCAGTTTTAATTTTTTGGGCCGCCCCATAAACTCAAAAGTTAAGAGAAGATGTTTAATAATATGTTGGGTGGACTCTCCAGAAAAGTATGTGCACTAATTGAGTGAGAATTGGCATCAATGGATACATGTACATATCTTAATTTTATAAATTTAGGGACGTGAGTAACATCTGTTTGCCGTAACGGATAGGTTCTAGTCCTCTAGGGTTAACACCTGTTGAAGGAGGGGAGGTGCCTGTGAGCTGGCCATCTGGGCATTGCAGGATAATTTCTTTAGTCTTTGGGTGAGTTTAAATTGTTTCGTTAAATTTCTCCAATTTTGGTGGAAAAATTGATGAAATTGGGTGGCTTGGTCAAGCAGTGGCGTCATAACTTGCAGATCTGCTTGTTCATTGCCATAAGCCAATGGACCAGGCAGTGAGCTGTGGGCTCGAATATGTGTGATAAAAATAGGATGTGTATGTTGATCCAGCAATTGCTAAGTCTAAGAAAAAGTGCACACAGGGTGGGCTCGAGAGTGGAGTTGAGAGCTGTTTCAAAGTTCTGCAATAAATAAACAGAGTAAGCAGAGTCACTAACAATATTGATGGGCTGAACAGAAAAAGTTTCCACGGCCAGTATTAAGGCTCCAACCTTAGCGCTCTAAGTGCTAGTAAATCCAGAATGAGTAAAGGAGTTGTGTGGTTTCTACCAAATTGCCACTTTTCCATTTTTACCAGAACTGTCAGTAAGAAGCATACTGACTTATTAATTCTTTGAAAACAAATTTAGAACTTATATCTAACAACCCCTCCCCTTGTATTTCCTTACAGCTTTCTTTCAAACTTTTTTAACAAAACTTGGCCTAGTTGTTTTGCTTGATTTTCCAAAAGAAGAAGCTTCTCTGGATAAGGTGGAGGATAGTTAAGGAAAGTTTTAGTAAGTGCTGTTTTTATGAGCCTCTGCATCAACTTACAGATGCATGGTATGACACAGCACCCAACAAGAATAAGTACCTGTTACGACTGTGAGAGAAATAAGAATTGAGGCTATTATTCCTTTCCATTTACCGAACTACTTTTCTAGCCATCCTGTAAAGGGGTCATTTACCCCTGAGTTGCTGGCTAACTCATTGGATAGAGTAGTCAGACCTTGCAATGCCTTTGTTATACTTCCATTGGGGAGGTGTTTGGGATGAAGGTGCAACATTGAGTTTTAATCATGATGCAAACTCCTCCTCTTTCTGCTAATATCATGTCTAAGGCTATCTTATTTTCCCAAGCCTTCTGACTAGTAGCCCCTAATTGTTCAGCTATTCCTTTAACAGCATCTCTAGTGTAGTTAATAAATCGCTGTTGGTTGTAATAGATGTAGTTTATCCAATCTATATTTTTTTAATTGTCACCCACCAAAATATTGACTCAAATCCTGCAGCTATTTGATTTGGGGTTTTAAATTGATCTTGTATTCCCTGTGGGACTCTAATTGTGTCTAAATAGGTGTGAGAGTCGAAAGACCCATAAGGGGCTTCTCTCGCTTTACGATGTCTTATTTTTCCTTCCTCTGGTTGATGAAATGCCAGGGTGAAAGGGATAGCCAACTGGACTAAAGCACAAGTGCCACTCCAGTTATTTGACAGAGTGTCCAGTAAAGGTCCACCGCAATACCACCACACATCTGCTCAGGGATGTACAAGGGCTGACTGATTGATAAGCTCTTGAAAATTCTTAAGCTCACTGCATCCCTTCAGGTCTCCAAGGAACACTAAGTTTCCTCCCTGTCGTGAGAGACATGAAGTGAACTTGGTGTTGGGAGACGGAAGCTGGATGGCCCTCAGGGGCTGACCCGCAGCCTGCCGGACTTTGGGATATAGCAGAGAGAGAGCTTGGCATGACTTATTACTCCAGGCTGTAGAATCCGGGAAAAGAGCTACCATGCAACCCATGCCTGGTCAACAGGAGGACCACTTTAGTGGAAAGGGGACCGTCTGGGCCTCTGGCCTGCCCGGTGCACAAGTATAACAATTGTTTTTGTTTAATATGTGGACAGAATATTTGATCCATTCTAACCAGGCATTTGCCTCTTGGTATCCTGTCTTAATTGCTAAAGTTTGTTTTAACTCTTTAACTTCTATGATCCTCTAGTAAAATGAATGTATGGTTTTAGGAAATTACAAAAACCAGTTGGGGCATTCCATCCTTGCTCTTTAGTGGTCCACAGAACGGTGGACCAACTACGGCATAAAAGCTCTACATCTCGGGTGGGAGGGGAGGCAAGACTCCTGGTTGACACTGGGGTCTATCGAAATCTCCCCAGATTAAATGGTCCCAATTTACTAATGCCCAGTCTGTGGAGAGTCAGGAGGGACAGAGGTACTTTTCTGAAGTAGAGAGCTGTCTTTGACTTGGCAAGTCCCCACAGCGTATAACAAGGCAAGCATTAAATGCAATAGTTTTAGGCAAAATTGACTTGGTTATGTTAATAACTAGATGGTCAGCAGTAGAGCGTGGAAAGAAGAAAGAGTAATAGAATAGATGAAAGAGAGTTAAATTTTTCTTAGCTTTAGTTTGGTAGGGTTTTCCCCTGGGACTATGGCCCACGACTCTGGAGGGGGTGGCGCTTTCTTGACTCGGGTGTGATGAATCCATCCCTTTTTCGCTGTACAAACAGCAGTCTCAGTGGTTAGCAGCACAAGGTAGGGTCCTTCCCAGGCTGGCTCAAGTTTTCCTTCTTTCTACCCTTTGATGAGAACATGATCTTTAGGCTGGTGCTTGTTTACCAGAAATTCTAGGGGTGGTACCTGTGCTAAAAGACTTTTAGTTTTGAGGGAAAGGAAAGTGGAAGATAAACCATGTATATAATTTCTAAGAAGGTGATCTTTTGTTTTAAATGTGGGGACATTAGCAGTGGACTTTATAGTCCTTGGTGCCTTCTTACTGAGAGATTTCCTTTAGCACCTATTTTTATTAGTTTTTAGATCACTGAAAGTCAGACACCATTTTATATTTGACAATGCTTCCTGTATGATTTTTATACCAGAAAAGCTAAATTTCACCTTTATATTAGTGTGTTATTAATGTTAAACTTAGTTTTAATAAAACTTTGTAGACATACTTATTCAATTTTTAATGGCTGACCATAAGGTAAGATTTTTATAGACTCTTTTTAACCTTTTATAATTTTTGTTAAAGAGCACGTTAGTGCTTTAAGAAAAACCTGTTGTGCTTTTATTTTAATGTCCAGTTCAGAGAAAAACTGGATGATACCTCTTTAACATTAGCCAATAAATTTCCTTTACAATTAACATTTCAAAACTTGTTTAAACCTTTAAAACAAAATATTTGTTTACTTTTTTTAACCTTTTAATGTAGGTAATAATCCACATTCTTAGGCCTGCTTATAATCCTTTTACCAAAGGTATGTTTTACTTTCTTTATACACCTTGCACATAAACTGTTTCTTCAATAGTTTTACATTCAGGAGACCTTATTACTTTTAAATTATACAACATTTCTTGCATAAATTCCCTTTTATAACTTTTTTCACAACTTTCACAGACAATTCTTCGACATGCCTCAACTTTCTGACTTGTTGCAAGCATCCCTTTCTTTAAACAACCAGTTAATTTATTTTAGGACAAGAATTTACCATATAACATTCTTTTTACATAAATTCTCTGCCCCCCTTTTTCTTTTTCCCTGAAGATAATAACCATTCTTTTCCAAAGCAAACTTCCTTTACCTCTGTGGACTAGACTGCCTAAGGCCATAAGATTAGAAGTTAGGATAATACATATTACACTGTTAACTTTAGCAAACTTTACTTTTGTTGAAAACTTTGTAAGTTTGGGATTTCAACTATCCTTTCTGTTAATAAGACCTTGTTTAGTCCAAATTAACTTAGAATTGGTATAGAGGGTTCCTTCCAGGTTCTGTAAGTATTTTAAGGCTTGGCTGAGTGGAAACAGCTTGCAGGTTTGAGCAGACCAATTAGTAGGCAATTTTCCTAACTGCTTTTACAAGAGTTTCCCTATCAGTTACTGAAGGGAGTTCCTCCTAGGTCTGGTCAGACTTTTGTATGGTAATTAATTAAGATTTAGACTCCCTGTTAGGAAACTTGCTGGGTTTAAGGAATGTGGTTAATGTTAATGTGGTTAATGTTAAATCATCTTTTTCTAACAGAATAGCCCCATACTTTAAGATTTTTGAGTTAGTAAGCTACGTTTTTGCTTTTTTTTTTTTTTTTTTTTTCCTACTTAGGATAGTTCTGAACTGGTTAGGTGTGTTCACAATGAGGTTTCCTCTAAAAGCTATTTTTCTACTTTCTTCTGCTAGCAAAGCACTTGCCGCTACAGATTAAATGCATGTAGGCCATCCGCGGGTTACTTGATTAAGGATTTTTGATAGGAAAGCTAGGGTTGTCAGTGGCCTCAGTGCTTTCAGGCTATGCCCTTGTTTACACTGACAACAAGGTGGTATTGGAGGGTTACAGGATCATGTAGAAGATCTTCAATTATCAATTATAGGTTTTTAATTTATCCTGGCTTTTAAAGGAATAGGGTACGCTGTTTTCTCTTTACTACTTCTATCTCTCTCTCTCTTTGACTTTCTGTCTCTCTCTTTCTCTCTCTCTCTCTTTGACTCCCTCTTTGTCTCTCTCTCTGTCTCTTTCTTTCTCTCTCTGACTCCCTCTTTGTCTCTGTCTCTTCCTGTCTCTCTCCCTCCCTCTCTCCTCTTTGCTGTTTTTTTCCCTGCCTCTGCCAGCCACTTACACTGCTGTTCTCCCCTCTCCTTCCCCTTCCTCTAGGGGAGGGACCAGCGAGAGTAGAGCTACTCTTTCTTCTCCTGAAAAGAGGATGCCCAAGGTGGCCATTAACTCGACCCAAGTGTACAACTGAGGTCCTAAGAATGGGTCAATTTGGTCTGCCATTCCGTAAGGGTCATCTAGTAGCAATTTAAGCTCCTTTTTAAAATTCTGGACTTCCGAACCGTTTAGGGGAGCATTTACAAAGCCAGTGCCCCCCACCCCCTGCCCCTTGTGGTAACTCTCAAAGGCAAGAAGATTGGGGCTGATCTCTTAGGTACGGAAGGAAATGGGAAATTCTGAATATCTTTTTTACATTGTTCTACCTCACACTGGAGTCCTTTTAGAGAGGGGTATTTAGGTTGGGAGGGAACAGGCTGATGGGATGGTAATTCCTAAGAGTCAGGGTTATAAGGAGGAAGGATAACGTTGAGTAGAGAGGGAATTTGGAATGGGATCTGAGGCAGCAGTGGGGCTGTCTGAGGGGAAAGATTGGGGACACTGAACGGGGGAAGATAGTCTAGGGAATCCCATGTGCTGGAATTTTTAGGCATGAGAGCTGGTTCCTCTGACCTTTCATTTTGAGATACCAGATTGGGTTCTTCCCTATTTGTTTTTAAAGGAAAAAGGAGGGCAGGTCTTTGCCCCCAACAAAGGGCATAGCCTAGTTCTTTTTTGAGACACTGCACCTTTATCATTAACATACCGGATTAGAAGCTGACACGTTACATCCTCATTCGACCAAACTTTGGTCAGAAGATTGAGGGTTTGAGGATGGGTCCCTGAGTCCAAATAAAACAGCAATATTGTTATAATTTGTTGCTTTTTCCTATGTTTAGTCCTTTCATTATCCTTCCAGTGTTTTCGCATGAGGGGGCTATCCAGGGGGATATCTTTGTTACCATCTTTATCTCCCTTGCTCCCTGTCTTGCTTGGGGTAGTTCCCATCTTGATGGTTTTGGGGTAAGGTTCAAGGTTCAATTTCCCTTTCTGGAAATTTCTCACCTTTTGGGGTGAGGCTCAGTTTCCCCACTGGAAATTTCTTGACTTTTCTACTACTGGAGGTTTGTGTGAGGTTCAGTCCCCAGAAATGGGGATGTCTCGCCTCTTTTTAACCTCTAAGCCACCCTGACCAAGGAGTACTTCACCCCCCTCACCCCTTGCAGCTTTCTTATCTTGGTCCTGACCACCAAGGAAATACTTCAGCGGCTCCCATGGCTTCTCCTTCCTTGGTCTGTGCACAGAGTCGTCGCTGCAGTATGTGAGAATCCTTTAAGCTAGGTTGCTGGCCAGATTGTTATTTTTTATTTTTTTCCACGTTTCTGAGAGCTGGGGTTATTCCTCGAACTGGGTGGGTCTTGATTTCTCACCCCTGAGGCCACCACAAGGGGGCAGGGCATGCCTCCTCACGAGAGAGAACCAGAGACCATCCCCGGAGGGGAATGCAATCATGGGCAAGACCCCTAATTGTTACATATAAAGTTTCGGTCCGCAAAAGGAATAGCACTCAAATATAAAATTTTCTTTTTAATTCTCAACAAGGCAAGTTAGTTCTATAGAAGGGTGCGCCCTTACAGATGGAGCAATGGTGAGCGCACACTTGGACAAGGGAGGGGAAGGGGTTCTTATCCCTGACACACGTGGCCCCTGCTGCTGTGTCGTTCCCCTGTTGGCCAGGGTTAGACTGCACAGGCTAAACTAATTCTCATTGGCTAATTTAAAGAGAATGACGGGGTGAGTGCTTTGGCGGGAGTCAGGGCAGAGCAGGTAGCAGGTAATTGGAATGAGTTAACGGTGAACCAGGTGATTGGAATGAGTTAGGGTAGAGCAGGTCATTGGAATGAGTCAGGGTGGAGCAGGTAATCGGAATGAGTCAGGGTGGAGTAGGTAATCAAAAAAGGTTGCTTTACGAGGAAGTTAAGTTTAAAAGTTAAAAGTAGAAGGCAAAGAATTGAACGTACTGACATATTCTTTGAAAAGAAATTTAGAATTCATCTAACAGAAGTTTGCATTAGGTCCCTTAATTGAGCCTGCAAAACCGAGTCTCCGCTAGCTTTAAGCAGCTGTTTCAATACTTTTATATACTGTTGCCATTGAGCTGATAACTGTTGTCCCATGATGAAACCCTAGCCTGAACAATCCCCTCAAACTTGGAAATCCACAGTGGGCACCGATGACTTACTGACTTACTGACTGCGTAGTCTCTTTGCCTTCATTTTCGAGGGTTCCCCCGCCATCCGTTGCAGCATTCCTCACAGGGGGAACCACCTGCCCAGTCTGTCCTGCGGACTCTGGCTGAGCGATGGATGAAAGAAGTTCTCAGATACGGATATCCAGTGAAAAGCAGGGGGCTGCTGGCACTAGGGGCTGAAGAGAGTTAGCCACTCTGATAAACCAGACACTTGCATTTGTTTAGCACAGATTTAATGAGAAAGGCTTGGAGCAAACACAATTTGTGGGTAATTAACATTGTTGACCCCCCAGGTAGAGAGCAGTCCTGCACACAAATGATCAAAGGTTAGTTTCTGGGGACAGGAATAGACAAATTTATCTAGATAAGTTCCTTTACATTTCCTTGTTATCTAACCCTTGCTCTTAAGAGAGTTTAACTGCCTTCAGCTAAATCCTCTTTTGAAGCTTTTGCAAAACCTCCCGGCCTTCCAGAAAGGTTTGCATCTTTCCCTATAATTTTTATAACATTTTCCACCACCCTGACCGATCTACAATCACTTCCAAGATTAGGCTGTAGAAAAAAATTAATGAAAAGAAACATAGTTGAAATCACAACAAAGAATTGGGAATATTTAGTAGTTAGTTGATAGAGTAGCAGCAGAGTTCCAGAGAATTGACTACACTTTTGAAAGAAATTCTGTTGTGGGTAGAATACCATCATACAGCATCTTATGCTACAGAGAAATCTTTTGTGAAAGGAAAAGCTAATGTGGCAGACTTCATTGTCTTGTTTTAAGAAATTGCCACAGCCACCCCAGCTTTCAGCAACCGCTACCCTGACCAGTCAGCAGCCATCAACATCAGGAGAAAACATTCTACCAGCATAAAGATGAATATGCACTGAGAGCTCAGATGGTCAGTAGTACTTTTTAGCAATAAAGATTGTTGGGTTGTTTGTTTTTTAAATGCAGAGGGTCTTGCTCTGCTGCCCAGGCTGGAGTGCAGAGGTGCGATCATTGCTCAGAGGCATACTTGAGCTGATTGAGCTTGGGTTGAGGCAAAACTGTAGAGCAGCAGAGACTACAGGCATTCACCACTATCCCTGGCTAATTTTGGTTTGTTTGTTTTGTGAAGACAGTGTCTCACTCTGTTGCCCAGGCTCATCTTGAGCTCTGGCCTTAGGAGATCCTCCTGTTTCCACCTCCCAAAATGCTAGGATTATAGGCATGAGCCACCCATTGGGTCTGGCTATGTTTTTTAACTGAGGTATATACATTTTTTTGGATATAATGCTGTTGCACACCTAATAGGTTCTAGTATAGTGTAAACATAACTTTTATATGCCCTGGGAAACCAAAAAGTTCGTGTGACTCTCTTTACTGCTACACTGTCTTTATTGCGGTAGTCTAGAACCAAACCCACAATACCTTTGAGGTATGCCTGTCCTTTATCTTAAAGAATAAAGTTAAAAGTACGGTTGACCCTTGAACAATACGGGAGTTAGCATCACTGACCCCACAACCCTTACACTGTCGAAAATTCACGTATAACTTTTGACTCCCCCAAAACTTAACTACACATAGCCTACTATTGATCAGAAGCCTTACGGATAACATAAATAGTCAATTAACATATAATTTTTTTGTTATATGTATTATATGCTATATTCTTACAGTAAGGTAGCCTAGAGAAAAGAAAATGTTATTAAGAAAATCATAAGGAAGAGAAAACACCTGTCTTCACTATTAAGTGCAAGTGGATTATCAGAAAGGTCTTTACTCTGTTGTCTTCACATTGGATTGGTGGAGGAGGAAGAGGAGATGTTGGTCTTGCTGTCTCAGTGGTGGTAGAGGTGGAGGAGGTAGAAGGGGAGGCAGAAGAGGTAGGTAAACTCAGTGTAATTTTCAGTGAAAAAAAAAATTACATATTAGGGGGCCCGCACAGTTCAAGCTCATGTTGTTCAAGACTCACTATTATATGGATACTGCCTGTTACAGCTTATTTGTCATGAAATTACACAGTAAGTTGCTAAAGTGCATGTTAGATGAGTCATACCTCTTATGTCCTTTTCAACTTTAGAAGAGATTTTCTACCCCAGGTTCCCTGGGAGTGAATCTTTGTTATAAAAATTGTATAGAAATCCAACAGATAATTTCTTGAACATCTATTATGAACTAGGTACAGGGTCTTCTCCATAATATCCCAGATAGGAAGTCATCCATTTACTACAAACTATAAAATATTTTTTTCCTATCGTGGATGGAAATGTTGAATAAAACAGAACAAAACACAGACCCATATAGCGTGGTATTTCTTCTTACACCAGTTTTCTTGAATACAATTGTTAAACAAATACTAGTCTTCACTGTGTTATCCTCTAACTCTCATTTTGCCAGTTTTTTCATAAAGACACTAGACAATTTTCACAAATTCCTTATGACATAATATTTACCCAAGTCTGCTAGGCTGGTGCCTCTAAACAGGTGATGTAACTTATTGCGCCTGATTGTTTCTTATGTTATACTTTTCATAGAAGTGTCCAGTGTTCTTCGAGGCCCCTTCTGAGATCTGGCAAAACCTATGTGTATTTTGTCAGAAGATCTGCCACAGACTCCACACTTTGAACTTCTTGAACCCTATCTCTTCTTTTCTCTTTTAAAATATTGGAATACTTCATCATTTACATTCTTTTTGTACTTTGCCATTTTCTGTTTTTCTTCCAAATTTTGGTTTCTTATCAAAGAACTAGATAATTTTAGTATGGAAAGTATATTCTTCCAGGTGTACCCTTATTATCTCTTGTAAAGCATCCTACTCATGTTTGACTCTTACGTTGTTTTGTTTCTTGTCATTTGTTAATTTTTTCTATTGTCAGTGGCCTTATATTTTATAACAATATAAATCAATGGCTTAGTGTTTATATTCTGCCACATAGGAAGTTGATGGGCATGTAAAACTGTTTTTCTTCCATTTTTAACCTAATGGTGCTTTGCTCTCTAATTAACAAAATTCACGTCTGCCCTTTTATTTCCTGTAGCTAACACACATTAAGTTCCCTGTTTCAGCAGCAGATGTCTCCCATGAGCTGCTGAGGTTTTGCTGAGGATAGTCAAATAAGTTATTTATGTGCTTGCTATTTCTAAGGGACCATTCTTAGTTCTCTTTTCAGAAAATGAATCTTTAAGAAGTGGAAACTGGAAAAATTTTGTCTAAAATTTATTTTGTAAATGAAAATTAAATATAATTGACTTGTTTAAGGAACTGGAGTTAAAATCCTCTATATGTTCTCTAAGTTTTAGTTTAGTGCCATTACCCTAGAGTGAGAATTTTTTAAAATAGAAGAAACCAGTGTTCTCATTTTTTTAAAGATAAGGAAATTGAATTCCAAAATGTTTAACAAAACTTCCCACTGTCATAAAGCTAAATACTGAGATTCTAAACAGGCTTCATGATAGACCAGTGCTTTCTCCACCATGCTTTCAATCGGAGCACCATCTTTTTGAGAGGCTCTGATAGAACAGCTCTATTCTCAATTTTCCTCATTAACTTTAATATTTGAGAAGTATCTGTCCTATCTCCTAAGAATAGTACATGTTTTCTGAAGTGACATCATTTACTGTCTTAGCATGCTCTCCATCTTTTTTTACCCCCTTTAGATTTCCCTTTTAAAATGAATTTGTGGACATTTGGTCTTATACCATGTTTTAAGAGTTTATTTCTTCATAAATTTTAAAAATTTCTTTTTAAGTATACTTATTGGATATGAATGCTAAAAACATGTTAGTAAACACATATTTGTACTTCAACAACTAAAATTGTCTTTGTGTAAAATTCTCATGTATATTATCTCCTTTATTCATAGGTTAGTCCAGGGTGTTAAAGTATTTTATTTCTTCCTTCTGATATTTGTAGATTGTTATTTGTTCATAATGCTTATAATAAAAGTAAAAAATTAATTTGATAACTATTCTTGCTTAATTGAAATGAATGTAGTACGTTAATTTTTTATCTAAATAAATGTTCTCTAATGGAACGTCTAATAAATCAGTGATTGTTGGGCCCATTGTTAGTACTTTCATTGGCAGATTTTATTATTATAACAACTTTTGCAGTACTGTTCATGATACTGACTTCTGGAAACTCATTTGGAAGTGAGTAGAATCTGAATTATTTTAACTTGACACTGGAAAGGAAAATGAAGAAAGTCAAAGGAATTAGTGTTTTATATCTGTTGAAATTAAGTTGCTATAATGAACAAATTAATAATCTGATATGGACTTTTCTTAAAATTAGACAGTCTTGGTGGTCCCTTGCAGGTTGCTATGACTTAGGCTGTTATAACATGGCATTAAATGTTTCTCAGTGTATACATTCATAAGCTTTTAGATATGGATCTTGCAAGATGAACAACAGATTCTTTGTGCAGCTGTTTTTTAGACCACACAAAGTGATTCCTTGAATATAAAAATGTTACATCATCATTGATCCTTATAATTTGAAGAAATCCTCCTAGTTAACCGGTTACCACTAAATTCACGATCATCTTTACAACAATTCCATTCACAATTCTATATCAACTTGATACATATTCTTTGTATACTATTCTCTGTTTTTGCCCCAGTATCTTTGTGTTTCTGTCTGGGTGCTGTGACCTTTCCTTACTTTTTGTCATTTTCATTTTTTTTCTACATCTTTGTTTTCTTCTCTTCATTAATTGGCAGTAACATGGAATAGAAAGCCTTTTTTTTGTTTTTCAAAATTATTCCAAATAGTTATAATCTGTTCCTTTTCTTCTAAGATAAGACTATTAACTGGAGTTTTTTTGTTACATAAGAGTGTTTAACTGCTGAGATTTGCTTTCAAATTATACATCTCTTTAAAGTATTCATAAAATGGAAATACCAGTTTTGCGTGAAAGTGGTAAGAGTTTGTGGCTTTGTTGTACTTTTCAGAAATAGTCAATAATGGAGTTATGTTTCACTTTCTAGGATATTCTGGAAATAGTAGAAGGGTCTCTCATTAACTATAGAAAGCTCTCTGGGTTAATTGTAAGCAACAGCTGGACATGGTGACTCACACCTGTAATCACAGCACTTTGGGAGACTGAGGCACGCAGATAGCTTGGGGCCAGGAGTGGAGACTAGGCTGACCAACATGGCGAAACCCGGTCTGTACTAAAAATACAAAAATTAGCCGGGTGTGGAGGCGGGTGCCTGTAATCCCAGCTACTCAGGAGGCTGAGGCACGAGAATCGCTTGAAACCAGGAGGCGGAGGTTGCAGTGAGCCAAGATTGCACCACTGCACTCCAGCCTGGGTAACAGAGTGAGAATCTGTCTCAAAAAAAAACAAAAAAACCTTTAAGCAAGGAAGTTTTTCTTAAGGTTTTGACGTGAAACAGTTTATAGGTATTGTGGCTAATTCTGTAGGTGTGCTTGTATTTAAGCACACAAATTTGGAGGCAGTACAAAGCATGTGAGAAGATAGTTCTTTTGCTCTAGATTGTTGTCTATGGGTAGAACTTTGGCAATATGATTGCCTGCCAACTCTGGTATATAGATTTCCTGAAACAATTATGTATGCCTTCAGATACATAAAATACAGAATTTGGAATACTGTCATAGTGATAACTGAAAATTTAATCTCAACATACCTTGGCAAAAATATAAATCTTAACATATGCCAAATCCATCATATTTGAGACCAGAACCAAAAACCAAAATAGAGAATGATTTTTTTTAAGGAATGTAAATTATTTTGCCTCTTGTGTGAGATAACCACCCCTAATACTGCTGAAAAATCTTAGACTAGTAGTAGGGAAACATACCTAAAGCTTTGATGATTTAGGAATTAAATGTGTATTATATACTCTTCCCAGCAGATTGCATATAGCCAGTAAGGAATCGTAACAGATCAGGATTTATGTATTAGAGCCGTATTCTAGCAAAGGATTCTACCACTGTGAAAATATATGCCTTGTTCACTTATAAGCTGAGATCCTCTGTAGCCAATACATTTCTTGAGGTAATTATCCTAAACTGAGTTGCCTGCAGAAGGACAGCAATAGAGTCATAGGTTGAGGGACAAATATGGGTGAACCTGAAAAGGAAAAGCTAAATATGAGTTGTCTTCACTGCAGATCCCCTTAGCCTAAATTTGCACTTATAACAGGAGATTTAAAATGTATATCAAAAGTAGATTGTATTGTCTACTTTTTACTTAGTGGCTTATGTGTACTCATCCTCATAAGAATTGTATAAAATGTAGATGACAATACTGGGGCTTGAAGAAAATTAAGTATTTTTCCTAAATTTAATCAGCTGTCTGGTATGTGGCACAGGTTGGACTCATTCTGAGACCTAACAGTGCAAAATAATATACTGAAAGGGTGAATAAAAAATTTTGTGCTGGAAGTTCACTTGAGTCACTGGACAAGCATAGATAGGCAGGCATGATCTCACTTAAAGTTTGTATCCCTGATTAAGGTCCCATGCTTGTGCACGTTAATTAATATCTTTAAGAAACCTAATATGGTTCAGGTACCCAAGCGATTTTATTTGCGTTTTCCTCCTTCTCCAATAGACCCACTTGTGCTGAGGAGATGCCCAATAGTAGTCATTTAATGAACAGGTCTAGTTCCAAGTTCCTGTTATTTTGTGTGATATCCAGCTACTATCCTCCCTATCCCTTCCATCAAAACAGTTTCCTGATCAAAGGAAAATTATGACTACATTCAACTAAATCAGACTATAAATGGTAATCTTAACTCACGTCCAGATTGTGATCACTGTTTTGTGCACTTATTTTTAGCTCTGTGTTCCTTTTGTTCTGTATCATGCCTTACACTTTCAAGGCCTGGAAGGCAAGGCTAATGTTTGTTTTGTTTTATTTCATTCTTAGCACAACTTTGCATATAATTAGGAACCGAATAAATTTTATGATGATGGTGGTTCTTTTTAAAGCCTGAAATTTATTGATTTGACTTTATTTCATTTGAATACCTTAACATTTAACCAGAGTGCTGGATTGTTTTCATTTGTAGCTATACAAAATTATTTTCCTCATGGAATAATCTTGTCCAAATTAGGAAAATTGGATATTCTTAATACTTAACTCTTAGGTTAAAGAGATGATTTGATATATGACATAAAATTCTTTATATAATATATTCTTGGCACATTTATATCTCATTCATCATCTTACTCATCATTATGTTTGATGACAACTGCCAGTTCTGCTACACGTAACTAACTTGCTCTTCAGTTTTGTCACCTTCATTTTCAGTGAGGAGAAGTGTATCTAGTAGAATGATTGATGAAGACTGAATGGTTGAACTTCGGAGCCTCATTGGACTCTGGTACATGGCAGGATTAATCCCATTTCGAATTCCATGTTTCTTGAAAAACTTAGAGTTCTCTGCCGTTGGATTCCGGAAGTAGATCTTACTGGAGCGTTTTCTAAGAGTTTTTACTGACTTTGTGGCCTGGTAATTGCAGGTTATATATCGGCCAAATGCATCCCGAAATGTCTTATTGAAGAGGGTGTAAACCAAAGGATTCACTCCTGAGGAAACATAGCCTATCCACACAAATATCTCCAGGAGCATTTGGAGAGTAGTTTGGTTACAGGAATCACATAAAACTAAAGTTATGTTTGTAATAAAGAAGGGACACCACATAAGCAAAAAGAGGAAAAACACAATCCCTAGGACTTTTGAGGCTCTCTGTTCATTGGAAATGGTCTGCACTGACTTTTTTCCAATTGTGGATGTTCTTCGCGTAAGTCTTTCATCACTTGAGTTGCACAGAGCCTTGTCCTTTCGAGAACCATCCAGCATTGCCACCTTTTCCGGTGACGAACAAGGTGTTTCATCCCTTTGGAAAACTGTAGACACAGTTGACCATGTTAGGCGTTGAGGTGGCTTGTTTTTGACCAAGTAAGCCTTCTTCTGTAAAGCATGGATAGTGAGAAAGTAGGTAACAATCATAATTGCAAGAGGTGTAAAGAAGGCAGCCAGTGAGCCAAAGAGCATGAAATTGCCAAAACGTTCCTTTGTCAGCACACAAGTGATATTGTTTGGGTTGTCCACATCAGTCTCTATCCCTTTAATAGGGATTGGAATGGCAATGCCTAAGGAAGAGGAAAACAAGATAAATTGAGTCATCTTACGACCTGTAACTCTTAGGTTAGATCCTTTTAGATTGCATCCTTATAACTTTATGCTTGTTGATGCATTATGGGACCCACAATGCAGGATTTGTCAAAGCATTCATCAGTGAAGATTTGACAAACAGAACCTAAGTGAGCACATCTGTTTTTAAACAAAGAGATTGGTTAGTAATTTCAGATTTATAATGAAAGCTCCCCTAAAGCTGTAGTATATCCATGATATGGTGGAGAATGTCTTCATTTATTCTACATTTCTCATATTTTTGTTTTTTAAGCTATCTCAGATTAAGGAAGAGAAATTCAGAAGAGAAGCTGCTTTTTTCTTATTATCCAGTGTAGTTAATCTAGAGGCACTTCAGAGTACATTTATTCAGTATCTTTATTTTGTTTTATCTTTGAGGTTACAGTTTCATTTAACACTTTTGGCCGGGCGCGGTGGCTCAAGCCTGTAATCCCAGCACTTTGGGAGGCCGAGACGGGCGGATCATGAGGTCAGGAGATCGAGACCATCCTGGATAACCCAGTGAAACCCCGTCTCTACTAAAAAATACAAAAAAAAATTAGCCGGGCGAGGTGGCGGGCGCCTGTAGTCCCAGCTACGCGGAAGGCTGAGGCAGGAGAATGGCGTGAACCCGGGAGGTGGAGCTTGCAGTGAGCTGAGATCCGGCCACTGTACTCCAGCCTGGGCGACAGAGCCAGACTCCGTCTCAAAAAAAAAAAAAAAAAAAAAAACCAGTTTTACCTTTTGATATGTGTGAATGTCTTTTAATCCTTTCCATATAAGTTCTTAGGGAAAACCAAAGTTCATTAAAAAGTGCTACTTAAAATTGGAGTGTGTGTGAATTGTGACATTGAGAGATTATGAGTTCTTAATCTTTCTTCTTCTGTGGAAGCCTGGGCAGAGCGGCACTCATGCCTGTAATTCCAGCACTTTGGGAGGCCAAGTAGGGGTGGATCACTTGAGGTCAGGAGTTTGAGACCAGCGTGGCCAACATGGCGAAACCCCATCTCTACTAAAAATATGAAAATTAGCCAGGCATGGCAGCATGCGCCTGTAGTCCCAGCTACTTGGAAGAAGAAGGTGGGAGAATCACTTGAACCAAGGAGGCCAAGGTTGCAGTGAGTCAAGATCACACCACTGCCCTCCACGCTCAGTGACAGAGTGAGACTCTGTCTCAAAAAAAAAAAAAAAAAAAAAGAGTTCTTCTATGACATAGGAAAGAAATATACCTCATGTTAATTTTCTGATCTTTAAATACCATGAAGTAAGTATTTAATATGATGTTGCTTAGTGAAGTAGCTTATTAGAAAGACAAATAATACAGGGGTTAACCTGAATCTTTTTCCTTTGAAGCAGCAGATATTTTTTAAATGTCTGAATTAACTGATCTTTAGAAACCTCTGGAATCCTTGTGTTGTTTTGCGAATCCAAGAGCACTCATCTACACACCCTTTTTATGGTAGCTAAGAGCCATTGACAAGAATACGTTCCTCAAACCCTTTCTAACAGAGGTCATTACTTTCTCTACTTTTCCTCATGTACACCACCAGAAAGAGGATTCTGTATACTTGTTCTACACCAGGGGTCGTTATATTACAATTTGAGGACCATTGGCCCACATTGTTTTTGTAAAAGCTTTATTGGCACACTGCCACTCCCATTTGTTAATAACATATTGTCTGTGGCTGCTTTTGTTCTGCAGCAGAGTGGAGGAGCTGTGACAGAAACCATACACACTCTGCAAGCCCAAAATATTTGCTGTCTTACCCTTTATAGAAAAAGTTGACTGACCCCTGCTTTACCCTCTTACTTTCAGATCACCATTCCACTGTTTCTTTCTCCCCAAAAACACTTGCCTTTTGAAGTTTATTTTATCTACTTAATACTCTCTTCTCCATCTTGCTTTTCGGCTAACCTCCATGACATTTGTTCATCTTTGTCAATGGCTTCAGTACCTGCTATAGTCTTCTCTCCACTGCTCCAGTGCCAGCATCTTCCACAACTTCATCCCATTCATGACCCTTCTAAGACCTTAATTTTATGTTTCTTGAACTCTTTGACTCTAATTATTATTATTTGCACTAAAGCCATCCACAGGTCTACTTAAAACAATCCCATATCTAAGATTATGAACTCTAATATTTCCCTTCCTTGTCCTGCTACCCTTCACTCCTAAAGAACTTTTGTTTACTGTTATTTTTACCTCTAGTTCATTCATTCGTCTCAATTTTCACATTCTCTTAACTCATTCTGTTGTGAGACTTCATTTCATTCGTCTCAATTTTTACATTCTATTAATATCAAGACACACTACTTTCCTATCCAGCTTGTTGGTCAATAACTAAAAGTTTTCACTGGTACTTTTTATGCCCTTACCCTGTATATTATCATATTTTCTGTTGCCAGGTTATTACCTAGGATAACTATAAATCCAAAAGAAGAGAGTGAGCTCTCTTCAGCATTTTGTAGAATTTCAAAACTGAGCTTATTGTCATCTGCATTTTCATTTTTTCAAAGTTACTAATTTGTGATCAGTTCTACAAGACAAAGTACAATGAAGTGAAAGAGCATTGATCTTGGCCTTGGTGCTGAAAAGCTGTAAGAGTTCTTAAGCCAACTGATTAAAACCTCTAGGTTTCTTTTTTCTTACCTATAAAAGGAAGAAGTGGATTTCTAAATCTGTATATCATGAGTCTTCCTTTTATTCTTTTTTCTCCTGCATCACTCATCACTTTGTATTAGTGTAATTTGTTTATGTGTCTGCCTTTCTTGAGTGCAAATATTCTTTTTCTTGATCATCTGTATATTCTTTACACTCAGTAAAATGTGATCAATTTATAAATTGATGGTATCCAGCCTTAATTTAGATACCATTTATACCAGTAGGCTGCTTACCTTGTTAGCTTGATCATATTTCACCATTTCAAATATTTTAATTATTCTTAAGGATCCGTTTCTTCAATTTTTTTTCCCTTTCTCTATCTTACTTTCCCACCCCACCCCAATATACACATACCTCACACTCTCCCCCTCCCTCTCCCTCATTGCAGTGAGCTTACCAAATGTGAGTCATCTCACATAATGACATCTCACATAAATGACTTTGTTATAGTTTTCCTCCTCTCCGCTTCAAATTTTAATTTTCACCCATTGTCTCCCATTCCCTTTCTGTAGCTGCTTTTGGGGGACTGGTTCTGCTCTGTCGGCACCTGCTTCCTAAACTAGCCTTTTCTCGCTGTTTTTAAATCTCTTCATTCTGAATAGACTTTTTCTTGGCCCTGCTTTCTTCCCACACCAGAGGAGTAACACAGCTTACTTTTACCTCCAAACTTCAAAGAGGTCCAGCCCTTATTTATATCATCATTTCAGGAATATAAAGGTCAATTTCATTGTTTTGCTTTCTTGCTGTTTTTGCCCCAGTGCTCCTACTCAGATTAGGGAGAAGTAATTTAAGTATTCCAGTATCTTAATTTTTTGCCTCTTTGAAATATTTTTACAAGGAGGAAGCTAATCTGCTGGTCAAACCATTGTAATTTTTGCAGATCTGTTTGTTTTTCTCATACTAACATATAAGAGCTTTGAATGATTTACGCATACTTCATGATAAGAAGTATAACTTTGAATATTATAGATGAGTATAGGGCCATAAGACGATTTAGAAGAAAAAGGATTTCTTTTATAAGTCATTTCTGAACATCAGTATGTTTTCTTTGCATCTCTTAAAGCTTTTAATTAAACATACTCAAAACACTTACGTGCAGTGACTCACACCTGCAATTCCAGCACTTTGGGAGGCTGGGGCAGGGGGATCGCCAGAGCTCAGGAGTTTGAGACTGGGCAACATGACAAACCCTATCTCTACCAAAAATACAAAAATACAAAAATTAACCAGGCGTGGTGGTGTGTGCCTGTAGTCCCAGCTACTTGGGAGGCTGAGGTGGGAGGATCGCTTGAGCCTGGGAAGTCGAGGCAGCAGTGAACCATGATTGTGCCACTGCACTCTAGCCTGGGTGACAGAGCGAGACCCTGTCTCCAAAAAAGAAGAAAACGAAAAACAACCCACTTAAGCAGACACTTAACTACCTTTAATCTGTACACATATGTTCTGAAATGTTGGCTTCCAAGATTAATTTGTGTTCTTTGATATCTGCCTACAAAATGTTTGAGTTGTGATTTTTGTTTTTTCTCTTACAATCTTTTAAAATGTGATTTAAGGTGCATTTCATTTCTTGTTATTTTAATGTAATTACAGGATTCCAAATGCTAGCTAGACCATAATTATCTGTTGGGAAATATGAAAACTGTTCTCAAACTTAACCTTTCTGCAAGTTAGATATCTAAGCAGAAAGAAATCTCAATAAACACTGTGCAGATGGTTCTTTCTGAGAGCATGAGCTTTGTTACTCTTCACACTTTTTACCAATAGTATGGTTTAGAAGCCGTATGATAAATGCAGTGACATAAGGAGCTTATGTTAATATATCAGTAGGCTGGCTTGACCTCTCCTGCTGAGTTTCATTGCCTACTAGACCTAGTATTCTCCTAGCCAAGTGGAACCAAAGACTTTGTATACTACCCATACTCTGGCATTCTCTACATACCTATTGAAATTAACCACACCACTGTAATCTTGATGAATGCTGTAGCTCGTGAGTTATATTGATTGGCCTGGATTGGTTTTTTGATGGCTATATAACGATCCACTGAAATGGCACAGAGATGCATGATGGATGCGGTTGAAAAGAGAACGTCAAGGAATAACCAGGCAGGACATAGAACAAGTGGGAGGGGCCACATAGCCTCTGAAAGAAACAAAAACAAGACAAACGTTTTCTCCTATAAAATGGCAACCTTCAGTCTACAGTTTTTCAGGTGATACAACTTTTGTCTTTTTTGTTACTCATCTAAAATTTTATAACTTTAACAAGATGATGTTTAACATCAGATAATGGAGACAACATTAAATTCAATATTTCTGTGGATGGTAACTTTTAAATACATTTTCTATTTTGTATAATAGTTATGCCTTTTTTCTAAGTCGGCAACAGTTTAACTTTTTAGCATTATTGTGACCTTAGCTCTTTTGTTGATTCCATTTGTGATCTTTTTAAAATTTATGTAGTATTGTGACTGGAACTTAACCTTGGTATGTAAATAAAATTTATTTTTAAGCTGATGTTGTATAAAAAGAAAACATTCTACCATATACAGGAAACGGTATGACAAAAAACATTAGAATGGGAGTCCCTGTGACATCTGGGTTTTGGGCTCACTTCTAGCAATAACTGAACAGCAAGATCCTTGTTTATAGCATTCTCTAGTTTGATGAAATAGTGGAATGATTGTTTTAACAGAAATAGTTCTCAAATAAAGATTGCAAAAGGAATGGCTTCAGATTATCTAGAAGAAAAGTAGATTGTTTCCCTTTCTATATTCCATCATTCACTCCAAAAACTGGAGATATAATAATTAGTACAGACTTTTGATTTAAAAAGAAAATCTCAGGGTTAGACGTAGTACTTAATTTATTTAACAAACTCTTTACAAAACACTGCGTACCTCATATAGTCTTAAGCCCTTTAGAAATATTAACCTTAAAAAAATTTTAGGTGTGAATGTGATACTGAATATTCTGCATAGTTTTCTAATCAATTACACAGATGTTCATACATATGTGAATTTAATAGGCATTACATATATACACCCACCACTTTTCAAAGTGTGTTTACAGTTTCAAAACAACTAAAATTTTAGAATTCCCCCTAGAATATTTCCATTAGAATCCAGTTTAATGCCTGTAGAAAACAAATGTCATGCATGTGAGATTATCTAAGTCTCTTTTAGGATTTGATTGTTATATGTCCACTGATAATATATAATCTACTTTTCTTCTGGCTATTGCAGGTATATCTGACTTTGACAGGTACAAAGTGATTGTCATAATTGAAGGAAAACCAGGATAATCATCTCAGGGTTACAGAACAACAAGAGACCCTTCTATTGTGAACTGTTTAAATTTAAGGAGCCTGGGGGTGGAGAGAGATTAAAATCTCAGAACAAAAAAAAAAAAAAAAAGAGCATAATTTAGGGGCAGAGTTCTTAAATAGGTTTGGCTATGTTATTTTCAAGCATCAAGTAGGAGATTTTTTAAAAGTCAGGTAGTATTTCAGTGAAAAATATTTGGGCACTTCACAAAGTATCCAAAAGGTAGCAGGTCTGACACATCCACTTTTTGGTGCCTTCTGTTTCCAGAGTTGGTATGTGGCATTCTGAAAAGGAATATTAAAATATTTCTTCCTAGGAACAAAATAACAAAATCAGCACAAACTTTTACTCAAAAAGAATAAATGATTGGACTTAGTTCCATGTTCAGCAGCTTCTTAAAAAGGGATGAAAGCATCAAGTGGAAGGGGTCATTCATGATTTTCAGTGTATTGCTGTAAACTTTTCATGCTTGTTGAATGGGAGGTAGGAAGGGATAGAGGTGGTACATTTTAGATTTATTGAGCTGGAAGGAACCTTAGAGATTACCATTGATCTTGCAGATGAGTAAATTCAGGTATGATTAAGTCTGAATGCAGGGGTAAGGAGGGGAGGCATTTATTTATTGAAATTTAAATATTATTTGAAAGTGTTCTTTAGAACTGCCACTCAGAGTTTGCTGTTAAGATGGAGAGTGAGGATCGGTATCACCTGGGTACTTAGATATTCGGGCTCTTGGGTCTCATCTCAGACCTACTGTATCAGACTCTGCAATTAAACAAGGTTTCCAGGTGATTTGTGTGCAAATTAACATTTGAGAAGCAGTGCTTTGGAAGACTTTCTGGGAAGGTTTGTGTCTGAGTCTTAAAAGATGCTCTTAGTGTGCTGTTGTAGGGTTGGTTATAGGCACTTGAAATGTCTCATGGAAAGGAACTAATGGGAGGCCTCTCAGAATAAATTAAGTCAGAGAAACGGATGTTTGGGGAAAATCTAATCAATTGGATTTTCTCACTCTTAGCCGTAGCATTCAGATTTTCTGTCATTTAGTGGAAAAGGACCTTGGACACAGGCAGCTTTAAAGCGAACTAACAGTCTAAGTAGAGTGAAAAGAATTATTTTAGAGTTTGTAGTAGAAACTACTAAAAATGAGGATACATTCTAAACTGAGCTGAAGTTCTAGATTTACGACTGTAAGTAGGGTGGTAGAAAAATACTCATCTAGAGCATTTTTTTCCACAAAATATATTTAATAAGCTTGTTATATAAAATCAAACACTTAACATTGTCAACATTTCTTCAATAATTCAAACTCACTGATATCTAACTCTGGGAGTAGTTTGTATTTTGGAAGACTTCCTAAGCTAAAAGTATATTTACATATTTACAACACATGTAAATATAACTGAAGAACTACTTCAAATAATGTTGAAATTCACGGAATTGTAGAGATTTATAGTTATAGTTTAGAAGTGTCACCAAATTGTTTGCAATCAAATGTACAGCACTAATTATGAAAAATGTTTTACCAAAAGGGGGAGAAAAACTGGGAGGGAAATATATGATGTTAAAGTCCTGTGATAAATACTTAGAAGATTAAAAAGTAATAATATACAATCGATTTAATGACCAAAAATTTTTTTTGAATCCCTGATTGTAATTTTTGGTAGCTTCACCCAGTCTTTCAGAAGGCAGTATGCTATGCTGTCAGGAGCTCTCCACTGTCTCATCAGAGCCATGCTAAATGCAGTAACAGCCCTGGCTGAAAATAAGGAAGATGATGTTAGCAACTTTGAGTTTCACACATCTTCTCCATACAGGCTAAGTACTTATGCTTACATGTATTCCTGAAAGATTAAAAGGCCCGTCACCCATTCATACCAAAAAATACTTTCTCAACATGCTTTAAAAGGATTCCTTACTTTGTTTTTATTTTTTTATTTTTTATTTTTTGAGACAAGGTCTGACTCTCTCTCCCAGGCTGCAGTGCAAGTGATGCGATCTTGACCCTGCAACCTCTGCCTCTCGGGCTCAAGCCTTCCTCTGACCTCAGCCTCCCAAGTAGCTGGGACTAGAGGCACATACCATCATACCCGGCTAATTTTTTTGTATTTTTTGTAGAGATGGGGTTTCACCATGTTGCCCAGGCTGGTCTTAAACTCGTGAACTCAAGCGATCCACCCACCTCGGCCTCCCAAAGTGCCGGGATTACAGGCATGAGCGACCATGCCCAGCTGGGTTCCTTACTTTGGAGGAGGGAGACAAACATACATCATATATAAATATTTATCACATAAGGTATCAGAGATATTGATTGCAGTTAAGGATTTAAAAGGCAGGTAATTATTGTGTTGTATCTTAGGTTTCCTTCCTTTAAGTCCTTACTCTCTCTAACATGTTTTAAAATGGTTTGCCAACTATTTAAACTTGTCTGTTTAGCTATTCTAGTTATGGATTATACTTCTGAAGATTAAGGTTTAGAAAATTCTAGTCATAAATCTAGTAGCCATAAGCAGGAAGCCATAAGAAAACTCATATAAAAAATATTTGTCTTTGGAATTTGACCATCTGATGCACATACTCCTAATTGTGGGCTAAGAAGGAAAGTTTGTTTAGCGCTGATTTAAGTAACCCTTTGAAGCCCTGTTAGCGTCACTTTACGCAGAAAGAATTTATAAACTCATTCCCACTTAAAATTCACTAGAATTTTCTTATTACAGTTAGTGCTTTATTGTTAACAGAAATATTGAGATGTGATACAGAATTTTCTTTAAGAAAGAATGAGACTGAAATTTAAGATTAAAAGAGATGAATCTTTATAATTCCAAGCCTTTCTGATTTCAAGTTACATGAAACACTGGTGGATAGTTTTTATGAAACTAACATAAAACAAAAAGATAGCCGCATTAAATTAATAGAAACCCTATATTAATATAAACCCTATATGCAAAAAAGAAAAAGAGGCTTTTGTAAATGCCTAATAGATTTGGGTAATCTAAGAATTTATAGAAATTAAAAACAGTTCTGGGCGGATCATGAGGTCAAGAGATCGAGACCATCCTGGCTAACCCAGTGAAACCCCGTCTCTACTAAAAAATACAAAAAACTAGCCGGGCGTGGTGGCGGGCGCCTGTAGTCCCAGCTACTCGGGAGGCTGAGGCAGGAGAATGGCGTGAACCCGGGAGGCAGAGCTTGCAGTGAGCTGAGATCCAGCCACTGCACTCCAGCCTGGGGGGGACAGAGCGAAACTCCATCTCAAAAAAAAAAAAAAAAAAAAAAAACAGTTCTCAACACACTTGTTTTATAAAGGGACTTTTCCTAGTCTAGAGACTTTCATTCTAAAATCGTTTTTTAGTTAGTATTAATTTAGTTAGCTCAAAGTCAGAAAAGTTTATTTCTGTTTAGAATAACTAAATTAAAGGTTAAGTTGGTGTTGTGAAATACTTTATTTCAAAACGTTTATTTTAGGAGTTTTGGTTTTAAGAATTTCTAATTACATTTATTTGTTGTAATGTATTATATCCCATGTACTTCCACAAAGACTTAGGACATTGAAAATTTGAAACAACGAAGTGAAACAGTTACATATTTAAATAGAAAGAAAGAAAGAAAAGTGTATCTAAGAGTCAGTCTGAGGGAAATAAGTTACTAGGTTCAACTAAATTAATTACTGTTATTCTAGGGCTCTACATTAGACTCTTTTCATTAAAATTAAAGAATAATAGCATTTCTGCAAATGCGTGAAATAATTACAAACTGAATATTAAAGCAACAAAACAAGTCCTAGATGGGTCTTGTCTTATACACAATTGTTTAATTATCTAAAGAATATCAGTAGCACAAATATTTTATTGTTTAAAATGAAGATTATGCTTTAAATACTGCCATACATAAGGGATGGTAGGAGTTGTCATTCAGTTATGTAAATTGTCATTTGTCTCCTAGACAAGGTTCAACAACTTCATAAGTATGGGCCCAGGTCTAATACCTTCCACAGAAAAGAGATCTTGCAGTCATCTGAAGGATTTGTACAAGTATAGGTCGATGCTCAAGTATTCTTTTCCACTTAATATGAAATATAACTTTAACAGAAAAGAATATTGAGATCTAACTTGTCCCTAAGAGGGGAAAAAATTTCTGTGATCCTCTTAACAGTTACGTGGGGTTATTTAAGATATAATTGTTGGTTCTCTATGCCAAATATGACAGTTTTGGCTGGTCACATTTCTCATTGGCATTTGAGAAAGCAGAGTAATAAAGGTTAAGAGTGTGAATTCTAGAATCAGTCCTCCTGGGTTTAAATCATGTCTCTGCCACTTTGTAATCTTGAACAGATTACTTATCTCTCTGCTTCTCTGTCCTCTGTAAAACGAGGATAATAGTACCTGTTTTATAGGATTGCTTTAATAGAGTTTATATGGATGATGATTAAATACACGTGAAGTGTTTAGAACAGTTCCTGGCATAAAGAGAGCACTCAATAAATGTTAGTGCTTATTACTGTTATTTAACAGAAACTAGCCAGCTAACTCAACCATGAAAACACTCCTACATAGAAACAACAAGCCAAATCATCAGTATGAAATAAGAGTGTTTGTCTTTTCTACCTGCTGTAGCAAAAGTGCATACATCTGATTCAGCTTAAAACTTTAAGCTATACTTTCAGGGGGTGAGGGAGGATGGGCTGAGAACAGTTTAACTCTGTTTAACTTTGAATTAAATTTGTCAAAGTATGTTTTTTACTGACATTGAACTTTAACTGCTGTTTATTTTATGTATGATACAGGAAAATAACCTGTATGCATTGCATGCCTGGGTTTTTTATTGGTTTGGGTATTTTTGTTTGTTTGTTTTTGCTTTCTTTTGAATTAGTACAAAAACCTGAGGATTTTTACTAGAAACCCCGTATCTTGATGAGACAGACTTATTTTATCTGAAACCTGCTTAACCTTTGGGCAGCTTTTTAGTTTGGAAAGTTAGGTTATACCATTTGTCCGGAAAATAATTAGCATCAGTCCATAAATCTGGGACATAAAATGTTTCCCTTTGGAGGATGTAAAAGACTATTTTTAAAGGCATTCCAAGTGGGCTGTTCCTATAGAGTTTACAGAGGTTCTCAGTTCATGAACTTATTGCAGCAGGCAAATCATAAATAGTTCTTATGTCCAAAAAGAACATG
This sequence comes from Macaca fascicularis, assembly GCF_037993035.2. Lineage (NCBI taxonomy): Eukaryota > Metazoa > Chordata > Mammalia > Primates > Cercopithecidae > Macaca > Macaca fascicularis. The sequence continues at coordinate 127,039,716 of NC_088386.1, forward strand.
ATTTTCAAATATACATTTATCTCAGAAATTCTAATGCTTCTGTCTTTATCTTCCAGGAAAGACATAGTTCAGTTCAAATTATTGTTTAAAAGTTTCTGTTTTGTTTTTTACCTTTTACCTTTTGAGCATATGAGTTATCCTGGGTTTCATTGTCTAATATGATAGTATTTTAAATGTTTTAAGCAATTTAATGCTTACAAAATTTTTTCCTGGTTTTTAAAATTTCCGCTTTATAATAAGAAGTGACTTTAATTAATTGCTTTTCTCCTCCATTTCAGAACTGGGTAGGCTAACATTTTACTGCATAAATGAATAACTGCCATTTTTCTCTTACTGCTATACATTTGTTTCATCTCTGATTAGACTTACATCTCAACCAAATCATATTTAATTTGCATGCAGTACTCTACCAATTACTATTAGTGCTTATAAGATGCTGGGCCCTGCTTGTCAAGGTGATTGAACTCTGAAATAATAAATGACTTGCCTGATCCAACACAGGAGAACCAGGATTCAAACCCTGGGATGCCGTGCTTCAAACAGCCGTCTTTCAGCCATTTTATATACTCTCTTTCAGCTATACCAAGGATACTGTTTGAACTTAAAGATCATGAGGCATTAATTAAAACTTAAGTTATAGCCAGGTTTGGTGGCTCACGCCTGTAATCCCAACACTTTGGGAGGCTGAGGCACGTGGATCACCTGAGGTTAGTAGTTCAAGACCAGCCTGGTCCACATGGCAAAACCCCATCTCTACTAAAAATACAAAACTTAGCCAAGTGTGGTGGCTTGTGCCTGTAGTCCCAGCTGCTCAGGAGGCTAAGGCAGGAGAATTGCTTGAACCTGTGGATGGAGGTTGCAGTGAACCGAGATCATGCCACTGATGCCCAATGGATGGCCAGATGCCATATTTTTCCCTGTTACTTTTTTTTTTTTTTTTTTTTGAGATGGAGCCTTGCTCTGTCACCCAGTCTAGTGTACAGTGGCGCGATCTCGGCTCACTGCAACTCTGCCTCCCGAGTTCAAGCTATTCTCCTGCCTCAGCCTGCCGAGTAGCTGGGACTACAGGCGCGTGCCACCACACCCGACTAATTTTTGTATTTTTAGTAGGGACGGGGTTTCGCCATGTTGGCCAGGCTGGTCTCGAACTCCTGACCTCAGGTGATCCATCCGTTTCAGCCTCCCAAAGTGCTGGGATTACAGGCATAAACCACTGTGCCCAGCCTCCCCTGTTACTTTTTAAATCACTTATAAAATGAAAGAAAGAAAGGTTCAGAGAAACTCTTAAATGGTGAATATCCTGTCTTTTTTATATCAGCATAAGATGTTGTTTTCTTGCTCAAGTATTTCTAATATAGGTATTTTCAAGCCTTATGTTATAAGTTGTTGATTTGTGATCATGGATTTTAGGAATTATGGACAAGACAATAAAAAACTAGAACTGTAAAGATCAAGTCCAGTGCTCCCAGATAGGAAGAAGTGGCAGAAAAATTGACCTAGCACAACTCATTTGAAAGACAATGTTGTGCCTAAGTTGTCATAATCTTCGGAAAATAGGAATTCAAACTGTGTATTGCTAAATAGTATACAGATCAGTGATTGAAAAATATCTCTCGGTATAAGGACACAAGGGCCACTTTTATATTTTACTGCTCTTATTTTTAAATTTTCATTTTATTAGACCGCTAGCTAGTATAGTTTTTCTGTTACTTTCATTGAATTCCCCTGAGATAGCTAAAATTATTGTTCATAGTGATAATCTTTTATCATAGAACCAAGAACACTTGTTTGTACAAACGTCAGAAGTCCTAAAGATTACCACTACAATAAGAGTGTAAATAAAGTCTAATTCTGCTTTTTAAAGTTATCAGAAGTTCTTATAAAGGCATTAGTTTAGAAAAATCTTAGTGTTTATTACTTTGCAAAAGGTTATAAAAATATCTTAGTATTTGAAGTCAGCTTTTCATTTGTACATGCAGTTCCCAATTTATAAATTCATCCTTTGAAGTTTGTTAGAGGGCAACATGTGTTTTTTTCCTACATTTTTTCATAGAAATTGAATTATGCTTTAAATAATTAATGCCATAATGTATTAGAAAATGTATTAGATAGTGGTTCCCAGATTTATTCATTTTTTAAAAACCTACAAACCCCACTATACAACTTAATTCTGATAGTAAAAGTGTGTGGGGCTATAAAAGATTTTATTTTGTAATTAGAAATTGACAAATGTGAGTCAGGTATGGTGGCATATGCCTGTAATCCTAGCTACTTGAGAGGCTGAAGCCAGAGGATCGCTTGAACCCAGGAGTTTGAGGCCAGCCCAGGCAACATTGCCAGACCCCATCTGTATTAAAATAAATAAATAAAAGTAAATTTAAAAGTTTAACATTTGGAAGAATGAAATACTATTAAAATATCTATCAATTATTTAAGACATAAATATGAAGACATTTCACATATTTTATGTTAACATATGTTGGGTTTTCTGCTAATTATATTGCTATCTTGGGTACCAACATTTTTTAAATATACACTTAAAATTTTCGGCTGCTGGATACCTATTTTTCTATAGAATACATGGAATTATCTTTGTTATCTTTGTATTTTGTTTGTTAGCTCACTTTAATTCTGTGGTACTTTACCTTTTAAGATTCCTTAACGATTTAGCTGATAATTTAAATATCTACCATGGTATTTTGCATATAACTTAAAATATTTTTTATATTTATGGGCTCAAAGATTTTAAAGCTAAAATTCACTTCTGCATCATTCTTTCAATTGCATGTATTGAATGACGTATTAAATGTTATGGTAGTCTGAAATAAGCATTTTGACATTTTCTGTTTGCCTAGCAAAGCACAGTTTGAAGAGTATGATTTTACATCTTAAGCTACTATTATGTACATGGAGATGAGAGCTGGAATCATATGCCTGTACAATATTTATCAAATATGCATATATATTTCTACCTAATACTTTCTTTTAAGCTTTATTCAGAATTAGGGTACTTTATGTTCTCTATTATAGTAAGACTTCTTAATTATTTTTCATGGTTTCCTGCAGTGTTAGATTACTTAAAATATTACAAATTTATAAGACAGAGGGAGATAGACTGTTAATTATTAGAAAGTCTAATTAAAGCAGTAGAACCTTACTCATTACTGCTTGTCCTGCCACATAATTTTCTTGATTTATTTTAAAGCCCAGGTAAATGTTGATTTAAAATGGAAGGTTTAAACCTGTTACCATCTGATAATAGTTTTAGATATCTTTCTGTTATTACTTATAAAATTGTAATGTGTAAAACCTGGGTATAATAGTTGGAATAGCAGGGGTTTTTTACTTTCTAATAGTGGATTCTGGTTTAATAAATTTTACTTCTATAACTTAAAATATTTTTATCTTCATATAAGTAAATATAATTCTAAGAAACAATATCTGCCACAAGTAATCATTTTCCTTAGGTAGTTTATGAATGGAATATCAGTTTACACCAAGCACTGAATAAGTTAAATATCCTTTTAATGCTGATTCCAAGGGTCTAGAAGCCCTCATAATTCATCAGCAGAATTATTTGTGTTTACCCAAATTTTATAACTAGAGATAATATGCATAAATCTGGAACTACTTATATCTATTTTTTTATTATAACAAACTAAGATTTCAGTGTCAAACTATACTGTACCTTTTATTATCACAATAACTAGGTTTTAATCCACTTATGAACTTAGAGGTCTATCAAGAACACAGATGCCCATATATCATAAAAAATTAAATAGATGAATCATGTCTTTGGACACTCTGAGCCAAACCATTTCCTTCAGCAACTAAACATAATTTTTCTTAACATGACACTTACAAAGGAATTGTGTTCGAGTTTATAATATACAAACTATTAAGAGCTATAATAAGGATTTTTGGACAATTCCAATTTTAAACTGAGGTTTAGCGATTTAAATTGGGATTTAGTGATTCAAAGACCTTATCGTTAACCCAGCACATACCTGTCCCGGAAGTGTCCTAGTTATTGCTTTAAGGAAAAAAAGTATCAATGTAGAAAAGTTAAGGTATAGACCTATTCATTGTAATTTATAGATAATATATTCAGAATCTATAAATATCACTAACTTGAATGACTTTTTAAATGATTTTATTAGATAGTTTAGGAGGGAGAAAAATGGCTTCCAAAAAATATTTTTTTCTCTTTAAAACTGATGATCAACCATAGAAAATGATGTAAAACAAGGGACCGTGTACTTGCCGCATCTTTAAATAGTCCAAGTTCATCTTTTATTTCAACAAAAATAAAGATTAAATGAGTGCCCATTCTCTAATAGTATATCATAGTTCTGTGGTTTGATGGCACAAACAAAGTGAAATACTTACCAAACATTATTGTCAAGAGGGCAATTGGCATCACAAACAATCCAACCAGCAAATCAGCCACCGCCAAGGACATTAGAAAGTAATTAGTAGCATACTGCAGCTTTTTCTCCAGCGAAACAGCCAGAATAACAAGGGTATTTCCACCAATTGTGGGTATTATCACCATGAGTATCAGAAGAGCTGCCCAGTGCAGTTTATTTCCCTGTTCCTCAACAATCTGTTTCATTTCCTCTGGTATTGATTCTGTCTGTAATCCAGACCAGTTAGAAGAGATAACGTGAACAAAGGTGCTCTGCAAAATGTGCTCAGGCATTGTGCTTTGAAGTTCAGACACTCTGTAAGAGAGAGCCATTTGCTGTTTTTCTGTGATTCAATCCCGTTCCGAACAGTGGTCAGCATGGTTAGTAGCTAAACTGGTCATCTGTTTTTTTAAGGCATTGTACCCATGTCAAACACTCGAAAGCCACAGTTGACACATTCCTTTAAAAAAAAAAAATCCAAGTTCTCTAAAATGAGCTTATATACACATCTGTCCATGTTTGTAGGTAAGATCTCCAAGTATTTATTATTTTCTAAAGGCTTAAATTTAGAAGAGCTCAGTGAAAAGAAACTGATAGCTGTGAAGAAAAATAGGAGATATATATATATATATCTAATATATATATATTTAGTTTCTCTCTCTTTTTCTACCGTAGTTGTAGAGTCATGTTTGAACTTGCATGCCAGAGAGTTCCCCCTAGATACAAAATACATAGATTGCATTATTTTATTCATTTCTGAAAGTGGTAAAAACTCTTGAACTTCATAGCCCTTCCCTTAGTAAGTCTGTTGTGCATTTGTGACAATGCAGCCAGTTCTCCAAGTATACTATATTTCTGATATTCCTCAGTTAATGAAACAGAAGACACATTAATTTTTTCAATGGTTGTAATAAAAAGTTAAGTGTTTCCTGACCCTTCAATGTCTTTTTACCTTTACTTACAGAAGAATAGAAAAGTCGAAACACAATAGTTCAGAATAGAACTTTTAGTATGTGCTGACCACCCACCTGGAAACACTCCAAGCCCAACAAGGGTCTAAATGAATTATTTACCAGCTAGGAATCCTTATATGTAATTGGCTTTGTCTGACTAGGTTTGTAAGTACTAATATAAATGTCATTTTAGATTTCCTTTATTTTGAGAGAAGGAGAATAAATAGATATTACTAGGATCCATATAATTGTTTTTAGTAATTTCATCTCTCATGGTGTATTTTTGCAACAATTGTGTTCTAAATTTAATCACTAAATTTACCAAATTCAAACCAATTTTTTTGGTTGTTGTTTTAAGTAGTGTTTTTTTGTTTTAACCTTCCCAGTTGCCTTGAGAAGAAAGGGAAACCAAAAGGAAAATTAAACCATTTATTTGTTCATCAAATGTACAAATCACATTTTAAAAAACTCTCCTTTAGCATTACTAAATTTTTCATTTTGATTTTTAAACCGCTGAATAGAAATGAAAGTTTATGATAGCAGAATTCTTGAAGATTTAAAAAAAAAAAAAACCTTTAGATTAATTCCATATGTGTTTGTTAAATGCTTACCTCTGGTTTCGTTGTTATTTTGCCGAGCATGTCATCTTATGTGTTCACTGGACTTGCTTGCTGCTGTGACTGAAATCCTCCTCCCATTGACTTATTCTGAGCCTCTAGCACAGGCGGTTGAAAGCAGTGAAACAAATATGTTGGATAGCTGCAAGCATGCCAAGGAGGTTATTTCCTCTTTTGATACATTCATTTTTAGAGAGTAGCAGCATTCATTGTAATTCTTAAATCACTGTTAAGCATGTTGAACCAGTTCATGGCCCTTATTCAAGTTATATTTTTAAGAGCTCTCTTTAATGTTTGGGGGACTGTAATAAACTTGATCATTTTAGCTTCAGATAGTTTTGTTTGGGATTACGCCTGAGCTGTTTTTCCCATTTGAGAAAAAATAAGATATAATCTAGCTATTGTAGAGGTTTCATTCTATGAAGATTCTGCCCTTTTAAAAGCCTATAGTGATTTCTGCAGTTTCTGTTTCTAGCAGTGAAACAAGATTCTTATCTAGCTTTTGTGCCTTTGCTGTGGAACACCATTAATTTGCTCTGGTTGCAACCTTATATAGAAGAGCACAGAAAGGCCTGAATTCTACATGTATACATAGGTTTTAGCAGAAACTTTTTTACTGCTTATTTTTAAACAGATGATCTCTGGGTTTAGGAGTGGTTCACAGCTTTTTTTCCCCGTAGATTTTACATTGAAGAAAATACAAGTAATGAAAATACTTTTTTGCGTTATTTCAGAAAATTGGTGTTTAAATCTTAATAGTTATGCTATTTAAGTTTTCTCTAAGACTAGCTTAATATTAGAACTTCAGCATTCTCAAGGTTTCCTTTTAAAATATCATTATAGATGCATATTTTTAATTAATTACTTATAAATCAGTGATGGCATTTGTGCCCTTGTTTCAAATTTGTATTCCTTTGCTCATGTTGAATGTTATTGGAAAATACTTAGTTCATTTTAGCTCTGCTGAGCACTTCAGATTTTATTCAGTATTTGCTGCTTTTTTAAAAACTCAAAATTTACTATATTAGAAAAAATACTTGTGAAGAATTCTAGATGAAATAATACTCAATAGAAATCAGATGTTTGTTAATGTACCAGAATTTCTATTCAGGAATATGAAAATATTTTAAGGCAAGGCACGGTGGCTCGTGCCTGTAATCCCAGCTCTTTGGGAGACCAAGACAGGTGGATTGCTTGAGTCTAGGAGTTAGAGACCAGCTTGGGCAACATGGCAAAACCCCATCTCTACAAAAAAAAAAAAAAAAAAAAAAAAACACAAAAATTAACCAGGTGTGGTGGTGCACACCTGTAGTCCCAGCTACTGGGTGGCGGTGGAGGAGTTGGGGGTTGGGGGTTGAGGGTCGGGGGAGACCTGAGGCGGGAGGATTTCATGAACCTGGGATAGGTCAAGGTTGCAGTGAGCCAAGATTGCACCACTGCGCTCCAGCTTGGGGTGACAGAATGAGATCTTGTCTCCAAGATAAAAAAAGGAAAGAAAAGAAAATATTTTTAAATACTGCTTAGTTGTGAGTTACACTTTGATATCTGTGCTTATGAAGGCAGATAGGGATCTGCAAAACAAGTAATGTCAGATTGAAAATAGCAGCACCATTATATCCAATGAAAAAACTTGTATGAAATAAGCCTTTATTGATTTGTTTATAGATAAAATTTTTAAAATATTAAGTATATTATAAAAATGCAGTCATTATTGTATTTGCTGGTATTAATCCTTTTACTCACATTCACTCATTTTTTGCCTCAACTTATAAAAGTAAGATTGGTACTTGGATTTTTTTTAATTTTGTGTTTTTAAGTCTGTTTAATGCCTAAGGAACATAACTAGTTAGAACAGCTACTTATTTGGCAATCTCAAGTTATGGGAAGGGTAGCTGAGAATCAAGAAAAAAGCAGAATAATAATAAATACATAGTTATATAAAAGGATAGTTGAGTCTCAGCAAATAACTGAACCTGTGCTTTAAAACCCTAAGTACTTTAAGTAGAAAGTAGCCTCTAAGTCCCCACTCCATCTTTTCACTCTCCGCACACACACGTGCACAGACGTATACACACACACAAAACTGCCTCTCCCCCTTCTTTAATGAAAATAACATTTGTACATGGTGGTAAATGTAGATAGTACAAAAGAATGTTGAGTGATAAATTCGCTTGAGACAATTTTAATAAACATGTTTCCCTGCCTACTCCAGATGTGAGTAACATGTTAAAAGGTGGACAAGCGCTTTGATAATAGCAAATAGGGTCAACTGAAACAACAACAACCACACCCCCCCCAAAAAAAAAAAACAAACAAGAATTTAAATGTATAAACATGTAGGTCTACTCAAAGTAGATGCTTGTAGCTTTTTTTTTTTTTTTTTTTTTTTAGACAGAGTCTTGCTCTGTTGCTCAGGCTGGAGTGCAATGGCGCAATTCAGCTCACTGCAACCTCTGCCTCCCAGGTTCAAGCAATTCTCCTGCCTCAGCCTCCCAAGTAACGGATTACAGGCACCTGCCACCAGGCCTGGCTAATTTTTGTATTTTAAGCAGAGATGGGAGTTCGCCATGTTGGCCAGGCTGGTCTCGAACTCCTGACCTCAAGTGATCACCTGCCTCAGCCTCCCAAAGTGCTAAGATTACGGGCATGAGCCACTGCACCCCACGCCCTTTGACAACATTTTATGTGGAGTAGTGATGGATAGCATAGTGATGACCTCTGTGTACTTAAGAAAAGGCTAGATCACATTCACTCCGCTGTGTTTTGGGTGCCAATAAATGGTGAAATGAATTTTTTAAAGATTTCTATCCAAATAATAATAAACATGAAAGTATGAGTCTTAATGGTAGAGTAAAGTTTTTAATATCTGGAAATTTCGTTTTAGAGTATTTCCTTTCCCAAAAACTTCAGATAAAGTAACTTTTACTAAAATAACTTCAAGCTCAGACTCAGCCTCTAATCTAGCAATAACCAAAAAAACCTAATCGGCTCGATTTTTTCTAAGACAATTGAATTTTCTCCCTGATGCCTTTTTAATTTATTGAGCAGATTCTGTCTTTGACCAAAAAGGGCAGTCTAATATCCTTTATAGGTCTAGGAAGACAGCTTAAATATCAGCCAAGATCCCCCATTTTTTTACCTCTCAGTCATAATACCTATTAAGCAGTAACCATTAAAGAATGTTTAACGTGACAGGGATTGTATCTGCTATGTATTCATTTGTGAAGTATTTACTAAGTGCCATATGCTCATGGAGATGTATTAATGAATAAGATAAACATTTTCTATCCTCATGTAATTTATAATTTTATGGAGGATGCAAACAAGTATGTTGGTAACTATAGTACAGACATGGTAGAGCTAAGACTAGCTTACTTCAACAGGACCTACAGTGGAGCTCAAATATTTCTCAGCTTTCTTTTTATTCATTCCTCTCATGTTCATACTCTTTGACAAGATCAGTGAAAGAGCTGAAACTGTAAGAATAGCTGTTTCAAACTTAATCTGTTCTCGTTAGACTCCTTCATTCTCTCCTGAATGCCTGTTATTTTAATGAAAGACTTTGACAAATCAGAAACAAGCTCCCTCACCTTTCACTGTCTTCTCAAAATGTCTTTCTTTTCATCCATCCTATCCTTCTTTGAGATCATGTTATCATTCTTTTCCACAATTGACTTCTACTTAGGTTCTTGATCCCAACTCATATGTATAGGAAGTCTGTGTTGCTTCCTCTGGCATTAGCAGCCTATACCAAGAGTGTGATAGGCTGCCATCTCTACTGTCAACGGCTAGTCTAGGAGTGGGGGTGTGGTAGGCAGACAGTTTAAAATGCCACAGTGTTCTCTTACCACAAAATAGCACCTTCTTCTTTAAGCCCTCCCCTGGTTAAGTTTTTTACTGGATTCCTGTATAAAAGTTGATCTAGACAACTTTTGCCAGGTTGTTATTGCCAGAATAAAAGAATACGATTTTTTTGTCATTGAAACTCTAGAGTACAACCTGATGTCATGAAATGGTGATGTCCTTTCATCAAAAGACTGCTATACCTGGAATTATAGTTGATAATCATAACCCAAATATCTTTTGGAGTAGATTTGCTCAACTCTGCATGTCCTCAGTAATCACAGTAATCAGCTATTAGAAATAGACTTTTATCATTAGAATACTTGTTTAAATATCAGAAGTGATTTAAACTTTCTGAGAATCAGAGTACATTTATGTACATTATTATAAAAATCAAATGCCAATAAAGTTCTCAATAAATAGCAATAAGTTGATGGCAGCTCACTCATACTGCAAGACTTTTCTTTGTTTGCTGATGAGAAATGGAAACAAGTGTGCTAATAATGCTGCAGCTTTGAATATTACAGATTTCTCTGGGTCCAGGAATGCAATCTGAGATTTTTAAGAGCTCTATGTGTTATGGTGACACAGCAATTTCTTTGTATAAAGCTTGTGACTCTTCTTCTTACATCTTTAAAATTCCCTCCCTCTCCCATTTTAGCAGCACCTGAAAAGAATTAGTCTTTTTGGAAATGTACCAAAAGCTTGCCTAAAACTATACTAACTTTTAGTTTTCTGAAGTCCAGGAAGATGACAACAAATACATTCTCTTTCAGTAAATTTGTAACGTTTGTGGCACAGTCTGTGTGGTTTTGTTTTTTGCTTTTCCTTATGGTACGTTATATGTATTCACTATATACTAAACTGGTAGAGTTAAAAGCTACAAATAGCAGTATCTTGGAATATGGAGGTACAAAAAACAAAAGTATTTTTGGGAAAGAAAATTGTTTTCTTTCTCAGCTTTTTCCCTGAAAATGTTTTATGCCACAAAATTCAAAAAAGCGTAATATCTTCCCCCTACTTTTTTGTTTTTTACCTGTAATGGCACTGTTTGTTTTTGAGACAGAGTCTCACTCTATCACCCAGGCTGGAGTTCAGTGGCACTGTGTCAGCTCACTGCAACCTCTGTCTCCCGGGTTTAAACAATTCTCCTGCCTCAGCCTCCTAAGTAGCTGGGATTACAGGCACCCACCACCACGCCCGGCTAATTTTTATATTTTTAGTAGAGACAGGCTTCACCATGTTGGCCAGGCTGGTCTCAAACTCCTGACCTCAGGTGATCCACTCATCTCGGCCTCCCAAAGTGCTGGGATTACAGGCATGAGCTACCGCGCCCAGCCAATGGCACTGTTGTTTTTTTATTATTACAAGTTGTATAAACTAGCCAAAGAATAAAATAAAGGATAACAAGAAAAGTTGCTTGGATTCCCACAACATGTGGCTCTGTCATTGAGTACACATACAGCTGGCAAATTTATAATTGTCTAAGTATATATATTTTTAAATAACATATCAAAACATGTGAAAGAGCTAAGTTATAGGTAACACATTCTGTGCTAATAAAATGGTCTACCAAGTATTGATTTTTCCCTCTGCACTGCCCTCCCCTAAAATAAAGTCCACTGTTTTTCCTGTGATTTGACCATTTCTCAACATTTATTTTTCTAAATATGTTGTTTTGTTTTGTTTTTTGAGACAAGGCATCACTCTGTTGCCCAGGCTGTAGTGCAGTGGTGTGATCTCGGCTCAACTGTAGCCTTGACCTCCTGGGCTCAAGTGATCCTCCCAAGTAGTTGGGACTACAGGTATGCACCTCCATCCCCAGCTAATTTCTGTATTTTTTATAGAGATGGGGTTTCACAGGGATGCCCAGGCTGGTCTTGAACTCCAGGGTTCATGCATTCAATCCTCCTGCCTCGATCTCCCAGAATACAGGCATGAGCCACTGTGCTTGGCCAGTTTTTCTAAATATGTTTATGGAGACATAGAAATAAGATTTATTGCTGATTAAGGATTAGTCATTTAAATACTTTGTTATAAATTCTGATCCAAGGTATTATAACAAACTGGAGGAATTGTTTTGTGTTGTTATCTAAGAGGCAAATGTTTATACAGAAGAAAGATTCAGGGAGTGTCAGAATTACTGAATATAAATGAAAGAAAGTCTAATGGACTGTTACTAATGATTTAATGTATTTTCTTTTAACCTGTAGGTTCTCTCTTCATCTCTTGCCTTGCCCTCTTTTCCTTTCTTTTCTTTCTCCTTGCAGTTTATTTGTTGAAGAAACAACAAATTTGTTTGTTTCCAATTGCCTTGTTTCAGTTCCTGATCACCTCTCACTGGAAATAATACAGTGATTCCTTAAATGATCTCTTGTCTTGACCTTTCTTCCATTTGTTGTGTGTAGAGAGAACAGAGACTTAGAAAGACCTGGATTCCAATTCTAGTGCTGCCATTTATTAGCAGGGTGACAATCACTAAATTTTGTTATTTCTGTTTTGTTTCCTGTGGTATGAATTTTGCTGATTGCATCTTTATGTGTAGTTTAATGTGGTGTTTGGTCCTTCATATTTCCTGTAAATTGGTAGTTGAATCCAGAAGCTTGATCACATTCAAAAATTTTTAGGGGGCTGGGGCTGGCGGTATGCACAGTTATTTCCATTTTCATGATGTTAGCAGTCATTGATAATCATGCTGCAATCTATTAGTTCATTATATGTTACAAAATGGTGATACAATTTTATCATTTATTAACTGTTCCTTTAAAAGTTTATGTCATATATCTCTCTGTGTGTGTATATAAAGATTAATGTGCAGGAGTTTTGCTTTCAGTGAATGTTTGCATTCCAGTCATTGCTTAGAAAGGTTTTTTGTCCTTTTAGAGTTGCCTGCTGAAACATTGAAGTAAACATATAAGAATATTATGGTTTTACCGTACTCTTGAAAAGATTGAATGTCTAAACTATTTAATAAAGAATTTGTCATTCCTTGTCTTAACACTTGTTTTTTCTAAAGAATGTGTCAGAGTTGGAACTGTTGTTAGATTGAGACACTGTCAGGTTTTTTATATGCTTTTAAGTTTATAGCCTTCACGGTCTATTTCAGTCTTTATTGCAATCAGCTAGGTAAAGTTCTGCATTAGGCTCCTGGTATTTATGTTCGCAGGCAAAATTTTTTCTAAACCTCATGAAATGTTAGTGCCTTTTAGGAAACAAAACTTAGGTCTAACTTCTGTCCCCTTTCCGAAGACTCTTCTACTAAAGAAAAAACCTTCAGTTTTGTGATTGGTTTAAGAATAGTATATATGTTATCTTTTATTTACTCTTTTATAACAAGTAAAAATGACAAAATAAATGAAATGTTAAGACAGATTTTAGGATAAACTCTTTCCTGTGAGTCAGTTTTCCCTGGAATATCCTGCCCTTGCAGCCAATGGGCAAGTTGATAAGTATTCTGCATGCCATTAGTTCCCTAACAAGTTGATGATGAAATTTTGGAGGTCTGAACCCTAAATATAACCAGTTTTCTAGGTTTAATATTCAGCTTGTTTTATATTTTGATAAACCCTTGGACATCAAATATTAGTAGCCGAATTTCTGGTTCTGATCCAAAACCAATTTCTGGTTATGCATCTAGATTTCAGTGATGATAATATAGTATTTTACTCTACTACTCCACCAACTCTCCCCAGCATACATAAGGAGGAGCAGGTATTGTTTTATGAATAAGGCAATTAAGGCTCAAAGAAATTTAGTGATTGTCACCCTGCTAATAAATGGCAGCACTAGAATTGAAATCCAGGTCTTTCTGATTCTAAGTCTCTGTTCTCTCTACCACAACAAATGGAAGAAAGGTCAAGACAAGAGATCATTTAAGGAATCACTGTGTTATTTCCAGTGAGAGGTGATCAGGAACTGAAATAAGGCAATTGGAAACAGAAATAAGATTTAAGGGGTTCTCTTGACTTGGCAGCAGATTATATGTGGAGAGTGAGGGAATAGAAATTTGAAGATATGAGTTTCCTAGGTATGTCAATGAATGGTCATAGTGGGAAGAGAAAAGCAACCTGGAGAGGGATACCCTTTTTTATTCCTATCTTTGTGGGTTTTTAATTTTTGATTGAGGTGTTTGTGGTATATTTGGTTAAAGATATCCAATAGGCACTTAGAATTTCAGGTTCCTACTCAGATTATTTGGAATCTGTTGTTAAGAGAGTACAAGGGAATTAAAGAGAGACAGGCACCTTTTTTTTTTTTTTTTTTTTTTTTTTTTTTTTTTTTTTTTTTTTGAGACAATGTCTCACTCTGTCACCGCGGCTGGAATGCAGTGGCGTGATCATAGCTCACTGCAGCCTCCACCTCCTGGGCTCAAGCCCACCTCAGCCACCTGAGTAGCTGAGACCACAGACGCACACCACCACACCTGGCTAATTTTTGTAGTTTCTGTAGAGACGGGGTTTCACCATGCTAGCCAGGCTAGTCTCGAAATCCTGGACTCAAGCGATGGGGGCAGATATATTCTTAATCGCTGTGTATTGAGTTAATCCTCTAACACTGTGGCACTTACCTAATGAGAATTATAAATTCATAATTCTACTAAGGGACTATCCTAAGGCTTATAGCCTCAAAAATTCCTTCTGAATTCTTACCTAGCATTATAGGCACATAGCCACAAAGGTGGTTTTTCCCAGGGCACTGGTTGTCCATTGCACTTTGGATAAGCTGACCCCCTTGATGTGTCTAAATGTGGAAAATTTGATTGTGTAATTTATGGTATTGGGGGTTGGGGGACCACTTTCAGGTAGTTAGTTCCCTAGAGTCTGGGGGAAGAATGCCCTCTGTGATAGCCCCATTTAGAATAGTGTTTCTGCCTATCTATGTATATTGCTGTTTTTCCTCCTTTAGTAAAGATGGATTAGAGGGGAAAAAGAAAGACACCATATTCTTGAAAGCTTCTTGTTTTATTAATGTTGAGGTTGCACAAAATATTCATAAAGAAATAATATTTAAAAGCCAGTGTGTTGAAAGAAAGGAATTCATATGTGCAGTTTATGGTCCAATGATATGGCTGTGACTTATGCATATGCCCTTGCACAATTCCTGCTCTGTGGAAGGCTTGTACAAATAGTAACATTGGCAAGATGACTGTTAGCTACAAGCCAAAAAAAATTATTCAAACAACAAATTAGAATGTAGTTAGCTTATTTTGGTGTGCATTTCATTTTTTAAAGCAGAAAATTACAACTTTTTTTTTCATTAAAAATTGAATTACATACTTGGATTAAAGCAAAGTTTTTACTTACTGCTGCGTATTATATCTTGTGATGAACCACAAGTATAGTAATACTAAAGAGCAACAAAGTTGTTTTTTCATTTTCTTTACATGATACTTGTATAAACTGGATTTTAAAGCCTTGGGATACATTCCCTCATTTTACATTTAAAGGTTCGACTCCCAAAATTATGTGTTATCTGTGTGTTTAGAGGGGCAGGAGGAAGGAGACTCTGATCCAAAAAAGATTTAGAACCGCTGTATCAGGCAATTGGCAGATAGTCACATAAATAAGTCCTGAGGGAGCCTAAACCAAGACCCAGTTTTTCCAAATGCTTGTTACTGTCTACACCCGCTGTGTCGTGTATAATAAGCACTCAATAAATATGACTGACTAGACCCAGCCACCAGGTCTTAAGAAACAGAGAGAGGGTCCTTCAGAAAGCTGTGGTTCCTGCCATACACCCAAGTGGTTATTGTGCTAGTAGTCCTGATTTTTAATTCCAGTGACCTTCATTATGCCTCTACACAAAATCAGTATGGCTTTTCTACCTACTTGTTTCTCACATTCCAGTGTTCATTCCTTTCCAACAACATTTATCCCTCTGCTATCAGAATCGTGCCCATTCAAGACTCAATTAGCCTTAGAAAGTAATACTCACAGGTATGTCAGTTTTCCCTGGTTTTGATTATCTAGCTGAATTATAAATTTAAGAGAGAAAGCAAAAGTGGAACAGGAAAGAGCTTGGTATATTTCCTAGGGCTTAACCATTAGGCCTTGAACTTAGTAGAAAATACTTGTTGTCTAAGTCTCTAAATATAAATTTAGTTTAACTCTCTTTGTCTCTTATTAAGTAATAAAAATTATTTTACCTATAGTACCTGGCACTGTGCCAATAATTTATGAGCGATAGTAAATATAGTCTCAGCCTTTATGCTTAGGTGGCAGAACACTTGAGTGAGTTTGTTAGATGATTTGGGTATCAAATTATGGAAAGAACTTTAAGTTCTTAGCCTTATAGGAGTGAAAATAGAAGTTAAATGGTAGTTTCAACTACAAGATTTAGAATAACTTTTCAGTAGCCTCTTTGGTGTAATATCACTTTAAATTTTATTTTTATTTCATTGGAATGTTACTCATTGAAGAAAAGTTGTCCTATAATAATAGCCATTGATTTAAACCTATAATAATTGGTTCATTTTTAAATGCTGTAGAATCGTAAAGTTGGAACAAACTTACAGAACGTCTAGTCCCATTCTTCCTCTTATTCAGATGAGGAAAGGACCCTGGAATGTTTGGTTAATTGAACATTGTCTAAATTGGCCCAACTATTTAGAGACAAAACAGAAACTAGAACATGAGTTTTAGACTTCGTGGTTCCCTCTTATATAACTTATTGTTATTTTTCTCAGTACATATTAACTGATAGCATATATGTTATTACTGTATTTTCAGTTATTTGCTCATCTGGTTTTTGTTATTCCTGTAAAACAGTCAAGAAAATCTCTCTCTAATTATGAAGGAGAAAACCCAAGTGATTTGCCTAATGTCGTATAACCAACAAATTTAGCAAAACTAGAACTAGAACCCAGATCTTTAGTTTTCTAGTATATTGCTTTTTTCACACCACCATACTGTTTTTCCCATATTGTTTCTAATAATACGAGTGACAATTAGTATTATTTCCAAATTATTCATACAAGGAAGTTTAGGCAAACTAAGAACATTCTCAAGAAAGAGTGATGGACTCTATTGTAGGGAAAAATAATCTAACCTTCCCTTATTGCAAAATTTCATTTTAACAGATACAGTTTTCATAAACTTCGTTCTATTCCTTTGAAATTTGAATTCACCACTCTCTGGAGTTTGAGGCTAGAGGACAGTTCCAATATAGAATTACAGATTTGAGTTGGTTTGTGGTAATAACTGCTATCATTCATAACAATAGTCTTTTTTTAAATGCCTTTTTAATAAATAAATGTTTTAATTAAATATCTGAAAACCCTAAAATGTCAATTAATTAAATGCAAGTCAGCTTCTATACAGTTGTATATAAATTATATTCAGTGTAGGATTTCGGTTCACTTTAGTATTGTTAAAAGAAAGTAGGGTAAGACCTCCAAACTCAGTGCCTGGGCCCTAGGAACTATGAAGGGCTTGAAACAGCCTTTCTGGAGAAGTTGGAAATTCGGGTTTTAATGTGAAATATTCCCATCTTAAATGTTGACAACTTACTTTGAATTTTTGTAAAGGATGTAGGCCAAACAAAATCTGCTACGGGCCAGATTCGGCCCTTGGGCCAATAGTATATGAATTTTATTTTATTGGTTTGAATTACTGAAATAGTTCTCTGGCTGGTTTTTCCACCTTCATGCTTTTAAGCTGTCTTGTTCACAGGTATCTCCTTAAACTTTCTAAATCATCGTTCCATTTATCTGCAAAATAAAATGCAGATTGCTAAACCTGACATTCAAGACACTGTGTCATTTTGCACTTAATTGCCTTTCTATTTTTTATTACATGTGCTACAGAAAAATTGACTGTTCAAATTAGACAAGCCAGGTGAATTCCAATCTCTAGACCTTTGCTGACTTACTTTCCTTACCCTGATGCCTATATTCCTCTTCATCATTTGTCCAATTCTTCCAATACTTTCAAACTCACTTTTTATGTCTGCATTCTCTGTGAATTTGTCTCCTGACCACTGTTACCTCTTTCTGTGATATTTTTTCCTCCTTAGCATTCGTATCTTAGGTAGTTTATGCCGCTTTGCCACTTTTATTTATATAATATATAATTATATATTATAATGTATATTATGTATTATATATTATATAATATAAAATATATATATTATATATTATATATTTATATATTATATAATTATAATATATAAATGATACATATTATATATTTTATGTATTATATATTATAATGTATTTTATATATAATACATATTTTATATCTAATATATATTATATATATTTTGTTTTGTTTTGTTTTTCTTGAGATGGAGTCTCGCTCTCTCACCCAGGCTGGAGTGCAGTGGTGCAATCTTGTCTCACTGCAACCTCTGCCTCCCAGGTTCAAGGGATTCTCCTGCCTCAGCCTCCCAGGTAGCTGGGATTACAGGGGCCCACCACCATGCCTGGCTAATTTTTGTATTTTTAGTAGAGAGGAGGTTTCACATGTTGACCCTCTGGTCTTAAACTCCTGACCTCAAGTGATCTGCCCACCTGGGCCTTCCAAAGTGTTGGGATTACAGGCATGAGTCACCACGCCCACCTTTAATGCACACTCTTATGTGTGTTGGTTTTGTCTCAGTAAATGTTTGGTGATGGTGAAAAATCTAGAGCTGTATATGCTGCTTCAAAGGCTAGGAAAGAGCCTAGTTTCTTTTTTTTTCTTTTTTTTTTATAATTTCAACTTTTATCTTAGATTCTGGGGGTACATGTGCAGGTTTGTTACATGGGTATATAGTGTGATGCTAAAGTTTGTGGGACAATTGATCCCGTCACCCAAATAGTAAGCATAGTACCCAATAGTTTTTCAACCCAGCACCCTTCCCTCCTCCCTCCAGTTCCCAGTGTTTGTTGTTGCCTTCTTTGTGTCTGTGAATACCCAGTGTTTAACTCTCACTTATAGGTGAGAACATGCAGTATTTGGTTTTCTGTTCCTGCCTTAATTCACTTAGGATAATGGCCTCCATCTGCATCCATGTTGCTGCAAAAAACATGATTTCATTCTTCATGGCTGCAAAAATATCTTTTTATTAAAGTTTAATATACATTCAAAAACATGCACAAAATAATTAGCCTACAGCTTGATGAATTTTCACAGCTGCATACACCTGTGTAACCAGTACCCAATTCAAGATCATAACATTGCCAGCCTTCCAGAAGCTCTCTTTACATTCTCTTCTAGTTATTACCCCAGTCCTGCTGCTCCTCATGGATAGCCACTGTGCCAGCCAGTATCATCTTTTAAAAGATTGGGTCGGGTATACCATTAGTCAAGTTTGTCCTATTTTTTATCTTGTTGCAAATATGGAGAGAATGAAAAATAATTTCTCTTCTTATCAATACAAAAATAATTGCTAAGGCAGCAATGCAAAAGTCAGAATTTCTTCATTATCAAGGCTTATTTATCAGTTTATTATTCAACTAAAGTAATACTGGGGGATTTAAATCTTTCATGTAACTTAGGAAATGTCCAGGAGTTTCTATAAATGACTTTTGTCTTCTGAACAAAATGCAAAATGACCAAGAAATAGGAAAATTGATGTTAAGCAGTGTGCTACCCCCCACATGGCTGTTCTTGCCATGGAGGAGGTACCAGAGAATAACTAGAATCCAGACCTATGGTTGAGTACTCATTTATACTGAGAAAGGAGTCCCCTTTCTATACATATATTCTCTCAATATTGAAGATCAGATTTCTTCTATTCAGTAATTAGAACTCTGTGAAAGATTTTTTTTTTTGAGACTGAGTTTTGCTCTGTTACCCAGGCTGGAGTGCAGTGGCATAATCTTGGCTCACTGCAACCTCCGCCTCTTGGGTTCAAGCAATTCTCCTGCCTCAGCCTCCCAAGTAGCTGGGATTACAGGTGTGCATCACCACGCCCGGCTAATTTTCATATTTTTACTACAGATGGGGTTTCACCATGTTGGTCAGGCTGGTCTCGAACTCCTGACCTTGTGATCCACCCACCTCAGCCTCCCAAAGTGCTAGGGTTACAGGCGTGAGCCACCGCGCCCAGCTCTGTGAAAGATTTTTAATTCTGCAATTTATGTTTTAAATGCCCATTGTTACCTATAACTTTTTCAGAAACGACTTGGTTAAAACTCTTCTGTCTTAACTTAAAATGTTACCTATAACACTGGCTTCGCTTTCTGTTTATCAGGACCCCTGAACAATGCCCAAGTGTTGTCTCTTTGTTGTCAGAGAGTTACAACCCTCATGTGCGCTATGGAGCTGCAATGGCCTTGGGGATCTGCTGTGCTGGTACAGGAAACAAGGTAAAGCCCACAACCAATGGGGTCAGTTCTTTCTTGGCGCCAGACTGTTTTCCCTCACCGCAGAATTTATGTAACAGCTGTAAAAATACAAGTGCAGTATGATCTGTAAGACTGAACTTGCCGTACAAAGCTTCCCAGTACTCCCTCATTCTGTGATGCTGGATTGCCCAAAACTGCTTAAGAATAAATCGTCACATTACATGGATAGCTGTAACTGAAACAATGCTTTTGAATTTCTTTTTGAAATCATTGATTTCTGGGTTTTTTGTTTTTGCTTTTGTTTATTTGTTTTGAGACAGAGTTTCACTCTTGTCATCCAGGCTGGAGTGCAGTGGCGCAAGCTCACCATGTTGGCCAGGCTGGTCTCAAACTCCTGACATCAGGTGATCCACCTGCCTTGGCCTCCCACAGTGCTGGGATTACAGGCATGAGCCACCACACCAGGCTTTTTTTTTTTTTTTCTTACTTTTCTTTTGAGTCTTGCTCTGTTGCTTGGGCTGAAGTGCAGTGGCAGGAACACTGCCCACTGCCAACACACTCAGCTAATTTTTTTATTTTTCATGGAGAAGGGGTTTCACTATGTTGCCCAGGCTGATCTCAGACTCCTGAGATCAAGTGATCCTCCTGCCTCAGCCTCTCACAGTGCTGAGATTACAGGCATGAGCCACTGTGCCTGGCCCATTGATTTCTTTAAAAAAAAGAAAAAATGAAGAAAATAAAATAGTTGTTGTTGTTGTTGTTAAATAACTACTCAGGTTATTTTATATGATTATTTTACATGTTTAATTTGTATAATTAGTGTTCTGGAAAACAAGGTTCTCATCCGAAGCCACTAAAATCAGCTGATTTGATAACTTTTCTGTTTTAAACAAATCACCGATGTGCTATTTACGTGTTTTCTCATATCTAACCTTAATAGGTAACCTGGTATTTATTAAGGCCTCAAAAGTTCCAAAAAAAAGAGTTGAATGGGGCAAGGTGATGATTTGAAAACATAATTGATCATGAGATTCATAAAGAAATGTGCTCTTGCATGAATAACACGTATTCATAATTCACAGCAATGACATAATCATGACACTTTGCCTCTCATAGCACATATGCACAAACCTTGACCATCTCCCAGAAGTGAACCTTTTAACAAAGTGTGTATGTATAAGACTGAGAGCAAGGCTATGCTCCCAGTGCCTTTCCATCAGAGAGAAAAGAGTCACTTTTTTATCATCTGTTGTCCAAACTCAAAACAAAACATAGTTAGTTGTAAGTTTATGGACTGATTCCAGGAATCTAAAAATTTTAATTTCCTTGAATTTTTTTCCAATAAAGAGTATTGGTGGTGTGGGCCGGGCACTGTGGTTCACACCTGTAATCCCAGCACTTTGGGAGGCTGAGGTGGGCAGATCACGAGGTCAGGAGTTTGAGACTAGCCTGACCAACATGGTGAAACCTCATCTCTACTAAAAATACAAAAATTAGCCGGGCGTGGTGGCACACGCCTGTAACCCCAGCTACTCAGGGGGCTGAGACAGGAGAATTGCTTGAACCCAGGAGGCAGAGGTTGCAGTGAGCCAGAATCCTGCCATTGCACTCCAGCCTGGGTGACAGAGCAAGACTGCGTCTCAAAAAATAAATAAATAAGTAAATAAAAGAGTATTGGTATTGTGTACAAATAAGTTTTCCTGGTCACATAAAACGTTATTGAGGCTGGGAATAAAAATAGCTATTTTTGGCCAGGCACAGTGGCTCACGCCTATAATCACAGCACTTTGGGAGGCCCAGGCGTTTGGATCACCTGAGGTCAGGAATTCAAGACCAGCCTGGGCAACATGGCAAAACCCCAACTCTACTAAAAATACAAAAATTAGCTGGGCGTGGTGGCATGCACCTGTAATCCCAGCTACTCAGGAGGCCGAGGCAGGAGAATTGCTTGAACCCAGGAGGTGGAAGTTCCAGTGAGCCAAGATGATGCCCTTTCACTTCCGCCTGGGGGACAGGGGTGAAACTCTATATCAAATAAAAAGGCCAGGCATGGTGGCTTACGCCTGTAATCCCAGCATTTTGGAAGACCGAGGCAGGTGGATCACCTGAGATCAGGAGTTTGAGACCAGCCTGGCTAACTTGGTGAAACCTCTTCTCTACTAAAAATACAAAAATTAACCAGCCGAGCATGGTGGCTCACACCTGCAATCCCAGCACTTTTGGGAGGCCGAGGCAGGCGGATCACCTGAAGTCAGGAGTTCGAGACCAGCCTGCCTAACATAGCGAGACCCCGTCTCTACTAAAAATACAAAAAATTAGTGGCTGGACGCCGTGGCTCACGCCTGTAATCCCAGCACTTTGGGAGGCCGAGACGGGCGGATCACGAGGTCAGGAGATCAAGACCATCCTGGCTAACACAGTGAAACCCCGTCTCTACTAAAAAATACAAAAAAAAAACTAGCCGGGCGAGGTGGTAGGCGCCTGTAGTCCCAGCTACTTGGGAGGCTGAGGCAGGAGAATGGCGTGAACCCGGAAGGCGGAACTTGCAGTGAGCTGAGATCCGGCCACTGCACTCCAGCCTGGGCGACAGAGCGAGACTCCGTCTCAAAAAAAAAAAAAAAAAATTAGTATGGTGGCAGGCGCCTTAATCCCAGTTACTCAGGAGGCTGAGGCAGGAGAATCGCTTGAACCCAGGAGGCAGAGGTTGCAGTGAGTGGACATTGTGCCACTGCACTCCAGCCTGGGCAACAAGAGTGAGACTGTCTCAAAAAAAAAAAAAAAAAAAAAAAGCTATTTTTCACTACACATAGCAACAATCATGTGATAAAGAGACATCCCTCCTTTCCAGCATTTCATCCTATTCTGTCTGCTTACCCTGCTTTTCTTTTTCTTTTTTGAGACAGTGTCTCACTCTGTCACTGTCACCCAGGCTGGAGTACAATGGGGCTATTATAGCTCACTGCAGCCTCAATCTCCCAGGCTTAATCAAGCCTCCTAGTTAGCTGGGACTGCAAACGCATGGCACCATGCCAGGCTAATTTTTTTTTTTTTTTTTAAGAGAGACTAGGTCTTCCTGTGTTGCCTGGGCTTTATTTTTCTTCATAGCACTTACAACCACCTGATATATTTTACACCTATTTATTGTTTGTCTTTGGCAAAATGTAAGATCACTGAGAATATAATGTTCACTGCTGGAACCTAAAATTAAACCTTTGTTTGTTGCGTGAATGATGGATGGCAAGATCATTAAAGGATATGATGGTGACCAAGTTGGACATCATCTCTCTCATTACAGAGTTTTGTTTTTTATTTTTATGTTTATTTATTTATGTATTTATTTTGAGATAGAGTTTTACTCTGTCACCCAGGCTGGACTTCAGTGGTGCAGTCTCGGCTTACTGCAACATCCGCCTCCCGGGTTCAAACGATTCTCCTGCCTCCGCTTCCTGAGTAGGTGGGATTACAGGCATGTGCCACCACACCCGGCTAATTTTTATATTTTTAGTAGAAGCAGAATTTCACCTCACCGTGTTGGCCAGGCTGGTCTCGAGCTTCTGACCTCAGGTTGTCCACCCGCCTCAGCTTCCCAAAGTGCTGGGATTGTAGGCATGAGCCACCGTGCCCGGCCAGTTTTTTTAAATGTTTTAATTTATTTTGGGGGAGAATTTCTTACATGAGAATGTATCTTCAATTTTACTGGAGATGTCATTGGGTATATCAAATGTAGTTATAGAAATTGACCTTATTTTTTTTCTACAACACAACTGTTCTGTAAACAAAGGAAGAATATAGTTGTATGTTTTACTAAGTATTTCCCCCCTTGAGTCTTAAGTTGACATTTATGTCAGGCCTCATAAGTTAAATGTAAATTAGATTCTCTTTTCTTTTCAGATTATTGTAAACTTAATATGATATCTAGGAGCAAATGTTCTTTGAAACACAGCATCTGACAAGTTAATTCAATGAAAAAAATTTTTATTACTCATACTAAACAAGTCTGCTTTATTTCTAGATAATTTATGTGATCTAGGTATCAGTACCTATCTAACTGTGGATTGGGGCTTTGTTTTTGTTTTTTTTATTTCTTAAAAACCTGAAACATCTGTTTATTCTAAAATATACCACTGGGGTTGTATTACATACCTCAAAGGCCAAGTTACTGTCTTTTACCTTCTAAGTTGGAAATTTGGTTATATTTTTATCATGACTACTTCATAAAGAATATTGACAATATGTTTGAAAAATATACTCCGTCTGCACAGTGTCATTACATTTTTTAGTAATGTAGGGAGAAAGGATACCCATATCTGCTGTGTGTATTATCTGTTAATAGCTCTCATTTTAATATATATATGTAAGTTTACATGTAGAGGAATCCAAAGTCACTTTCCAACAAAGGATTCGGTTTATTCTTTTCCTTGGTCTTAGAATTAAGGATATTTGAGAAACATCCTACCAAATTAAGAAATATCTGATAATCTTAAAAGCCTATTACTCTTTTCCTCCCAGATTTATACCTACCTAAGGACCTTGTAAGGGATGTTGTGGTGTTTTTTGTTTGTTTTTCTTGTTGTTTTGTACTTTTTTGTTTTAACTCTAATCTCATGACAGATTAAAGGAACGTTGTGGGTTTTGTTTTGTTTTGTTTGAGACAGAGTCTCGCTCAGTTGCCCAGGCCCAGGCTGGAGTGCAGTGGCACGATCTCAGCTCACTGGAACGTCCACCTTCTGGGTTCAAGCGGTTCTCCTGCCTCAGCCTCCCCAGTAGCTGGGATTACAGGTGCCCGCCACCACGCCCAGCTGATTTTTGTATTTTTAGTAGAAACAGAGTTTCACCATGTTGGTCAGGCTGGTCTCGAACTCCTGACCTCGTGATCCGCCCTCCTCGGCCTCCCAAAGTGCTGGGATTATAGGTGTGAGCCACCGTTCCCGGCCAGGAACGTTGTGTTTTAAAGTGGCTCTTCCCAAAGGTCCTGCAGAGTGAGAATAGAAGTTATATGGGGCAAAAGAGTGTTTGGTCAAATACATTGGACAAATGCTGGTATAAACAATAGTTGAGTGGTTTATAATAAGGCATCCTAGAACCTTTGTTATGATGTGTACATTCCTAGAACCTTTGATACAGTGTATACATATATTTTGTGTCTGCAAGAGGAGGTGATATATATACAGTATGCCTGAACTCTCAAACTTATTTAATAAAGGGCTTCTTTTTTCATAGAACTGACATTCTGAAGAATAGGATATTAGGGAAATACTGATAAATATTTTGGAAAATCTCGTCACCTGTGGTCTTAGGAAGTGCAACCATGAAATCAATTCTAGTCTATGATTTCATTTGTTTTGCTATTCTAGCTAGTAAAATCTTTTGTTTGGAAAATTTGAGGTTTTTTGTTTAAATTTTTTTGTCTTGATTTAATTTTTAAAATTAGGTCTTATAAAATCATCTGAGATGTTACTTTACTCTAATATTTGTTTTATTACTATTTTTATTTTTTCTTTTTTATGTTAGAGACAGGATCAACTATGTTGCCCAGGCTGGTCTTCAACTCTTGGGATCAAGCAATCCTCCCACCTTGCCTCTCAGAGTGTTGGGATTACAGGCATAAGCCATTGCAACCAACCTTACGCTAATATTAGAAAGAGGTTTATTTCCTTTTTTTTTTGTTTTGAGACAGAGTTTCACTCTTGTTGCCCAGGCTAGAGTGCAGTGGTGCTATCCTGGCTCACCGCAACCTCTGCCTCTTGTGTTCAAGTGATTCTCCAGCCTCAGCCTCCCAAGTAGCTGGGACTACAGGCACCTGCCACCACGCCCAGCTAATTTTTTTTTTTTTTTTTTTTTTTTTATTTTTAGTAGAGACAGGGTTTCACCATGTTGGCCAGGCTAGTCACGAACTCCTGACCTCAGATTATCTGCCCTCCTTGGCCTCCCAAAGTGCTGGGATTACAGGCATACGCCACCACGCCCAGCTAATTTTTGTATTTTTAGTGGAGAAGGGGTTTTACCATGTTGGCCAGGCTGGTCTCAAACTCCTGGCCTCAATTAATCTGCCCACCTTGGCCTCCCAAAGTGCTGGGATTACAGGAATGAGCCACCACGCCCACCCAGCCTGGTGGGAAGTTGAATTATACAAATTTTGGATTCAGACTGGCCTGGGTTTGCTATCAGTACTTACTCGACTTTGGGCAAGTTATTTAACCTTCCTAACTCTCAGTTTATTTGTTTATAAAGATTGTTTTGTGCTGGTTTTTGTTTGTTTTAGGAGTAAGAGGGTTATATAGGATAATATATAAAATACCTACTACTGTGTCTGAAAAGTAATAGGTGCTTATCAAATGTTAATCCCATTTCTCTTAATTTTTTATGACCTCTTACCTCAAGACAAGAGCACTCAGTTTCTAAAACTTCCTTTTTACTTACCCTCAGTTATATTGAAATTTAAGTAAAGCCCATGGAATACTATGCAGCCATAAAAAAGGATGAGTTTGAGTCCTTTGTAGGGACTTGGATGCAGCTGGAATCCATCATTCTTAGCAAACTATCACAAGAACAGAAAACCAAACACCGCATGTTCTCACTCATAGGTGGGAACTGAACAATGAGATCACTCGGACTCAGGAAGGGGAACATCACACACCGGGGCCTATCATGGGGAGGGGGGAGGGGGGAGGGATTGCATTGGGAGTTATACCTGATGTAAATGACGAGTTGATGGGTGCAGCACAGCAACATGGCACAAGTATACATATGTAACAAAACTGCACGTTATGCACATGTACCCTACAACTTAAAGTATAATAATAATAAATAAATTAAAAAAAAAAAAAAAAAAGAAATTTAAGTAAAGCATAACCAGTTCTAAACTATTCCATTCACGTAGTTGTTAATTAACTTCTTACTACACTGTTGGATGAAAATATTGAGTGACTTAGAGTGACAGTAGATATAGTCGTGCATCATTTAAGAACAAGGATATGTTCTGAGAAATGGTGATTTCGCGACTGTACAAACATCATAGAGTATACTTTCACAAACATAGATAGTTATGGTCTGTTGCTTCCAGAATACAAACCTGTACATCATGTTACTATACTGAATAGGCAGTTATAACACAGTGGTATTGCTGTATCTAAACATACAAAAGGTACAGTAAAAATACAGTATAAAAGATAAAAAATCATACAACTATATAGGGCACTTAACCCTGAATGGAACTTATAGGACTGGAACTTGCTCTGGGTGAGTCAGTGAGTAAGTGTTGAGTGAATGTGAGGGCCTAGGACACTATTGTCACTGTAATAGACTTTATAAATACTGTATACTTTGACTACTAAATGTATACATTTTTTTCTCCAATAATTGATCTAGCTTATCTTTTTTTATAAATTTTTAATTATTTTTAATTTTTTGACTCTTGTAATAACACTTGGTTTAAAACACAAACCTGGGTGGGTGCAGTGGCTCACGCCTATAATCCCAGCACTTTGGGAGGCAAAGGTGGGTGGATCACCTGAGGTCAGGAGGTCGAGACCAGCCTGACCAACGTGGTGAAACCCATCTCTACTAAAAATACAAAAATTAACCGGGGGTGGTGGCATGCACCTATAATCCCAGCTACTCTGGAAGCTGAGTCAAGAGAATTCCTTAAACCCAGAAGGCAGGGGTTGCAGTGAGCCAAGATCGCGCCATTGTACTCCAGTCTGGGTGACAAGAGTGAAACTCCATCTCAAAAAAAAAAAACAAAAAAAAATTGTACCTCTATACAAAAATATGTTTTCTTTATTTTCTGGAAGGTTTTTTTGTTTTCAAAATGATTTATTTGTTTTTATTTTTTAAACTTTTTTGTAAAAAACTAAGACACACACACACATTATACTAGGCCTGCACAGGGCCAGTATCATCAATAAGTCACTTAGGCAATAGGAATTTTTCAACTCCATTATAATGGGACTACCATCATATATGCAGTGTGTCATTGCCCAGAATGTTGTTATATGGCATATGACTATAAATTGAAAATTCACCCATATCAGCTTTATTTAAAAGTTGTGTTTGTTTTTTTAAATTCTTTCAGGAAGCCATTAATTTGCTAGAACCAATGACAAACGACCCCGTGAACTACGTGAGGCAAGGGGCACTCATAGCTTCAGCTCTCATCATGATCCAGCAGACTGAAATCACTTGTCCAAAGGTGAGCAAAGAAATTCCCTGGAAGAGAGATGGTTTGGCCTTTTCTTTAGTAACTTACCGTCTTTTGAGGACATTTTTTACTTCAATATGGTGAACACTGAAGTCACAGAAAGTAAAAGTAAAGAGAGCATTTTAGAGTATAAGAGAATGGGAAAACTTTAAATATGTTATGCTCTTTAAATATATTTTTTATAGACTTAATGGTCCCTTTGTTAATTTAAGTTTATAACCATGCTTGAAAAATTAGAATTCTTGGGGTGTTAAAATCATAAAATGAACTCTTTTTTTGCCTTTCACTATCCTTTTAAAATGTATTCAGGCCGGGCACAGTGGCTCAAGCCTGTAATCCCAGCACTTTGGGAGGCCAAGACAGGCGGATCACGAGGTCAGGATATGGAGACCATCCTGGCTAACACGGTGAAACCCCGTCTCTACTAAAAAATACAAAAAAACTAGCCGGGCGAGGTGGCGGGCGCCTGTAGTCCCAGCTACTCGGGAGGCTGAGGCAGGAGAATGGCGTAAATCCGGGAGGCAGAGCTTGCAGTGAGCCGAGATCTGGCCACTGGGCGACAGAGCGAGACTCCGTCTCAAAAAAAAAAAAATGTATTCAGTGGGATAACTTTTTCCTCTGATAATACAGGATGCAAACTTAGGCAGTCCATGACTTTTTTGATCTATCCTTCTAAGGTAATTTTTAAAAAAGCCTGCAGTCACTTTGTATCATACATACAATCTTAGTTTAGAAATGAGTACATCCACATTCTCTTTTGGAATGTCATTGCCCTCCTAGGCAATCTTTTTGGGTGGAGTTCCAAATGGCTCCAAGACAGCTTTCTTTTCCACTTCACCCACATCTGCTCCACAGAAATACTCTCACACATTTTGCCCTTCTGGATAGGAATATAATAGGCTGTCAGTGCTAGTACCTCAGCTAATAGCTAATGCCTCGGTGCACAGCAGCCCCTGATCATATTGTGCACTCCAGGTGGACCCTCTGAAGCCCTTTTCTGTAAACTTGGAGTGAGGGGGAAAGACTTACAACCCAGCTTGCCCCAAAGAGATCCCCTTCACATATCCTCCACAATCCACACCCACCTTGTGGGTGACTCCATAATAGTTTTGAAACACCTGTTTTGAAATTCTCGGATGAGCCAAGCACAGTGGTTCATTCCTATAATCCTAGTACTTCGGGAGGCTGAGGTGGGAGAATCACTTGAGCCCAGGAGTTCAAGGCTAGCCTGGGCAACATAGGAGGAGGCCTCATCACTACAAAGAATTGAAAAAGAATTAGCTGGGCGTGGTGGCATGCATCTGTAGTCCCAGCTATTTGGGAGCTGAGTTGGGAGGATTACTGAAGCCCAGGAGGCTGAGGCTGCAGTGAGCCATGGTTGTGCCACTGCACTCCTTCCTGGGTGACAGAGCAAGACCCTGTCTCAAAAAATAAAATAAAATTCTCTCATGACAATCTCTCAGTCCTCAGGTTGTTAGTGTTTGATATCTCATGTATCTTGTCACTTCAGCCAAAACTTCTCATTCTACTAAGAAATAGAAAATGCATGTATCTTATTTTTAATACATGTATTAAATTAGCATGCTTGATATACTAAATAGACATGTATAACTTACACAACATTTTCAGATCTTCTAATTCTTAAAGCTAGGGATTTAGTATCCATTTATTAATTCTGCTCATATAATGGGAAGTAGTCGAAAAATTGATAACAGAAAAAACCATTGGCATTCGGTCTTATGCCTAATCGAGCAAATATAGAACACCACCCTCATTTTCAGCAAAGTAGATTTGAGGAGGTAGAGAAAAGAAAAATTTCCAGAACTCATTGATTATTCATTCTAATTTTATTGAGCTTTGTTTAATAAATTTCAAGTTCTAAACAGTTGCTGTCATCTTTGCTTCATTTATTTAGTGTTTCTCTTTCTGTCTCAAAATCATTTTCAGGACTTTCAAAAATTGTATTATTACAAAGATAGAATCTGACTTCTCGTCCTGTTTTTATAACGTATTACTTAATATACTACATCTTCTAGAACATAAACATCTTTCCAAACACCACATTTCTTTTTGTTTTTAAATATAGCAGCTATCATGTGAGTAGCTTTTACATCTTTTATTTTTGCTTTTGATCTTCAACTGAGCTTTTGGAGTTATCCACTGAGTAGTGTCATTAAAGAAACAAATTTTGGTCATGGAATGCACCTCCTCTAACAGTAATACATAGACATTTATTCACTTTGACCCCACGTGTTGCTTTCATGTTACTTGTATTGTCAGCAAGACAAATGTTCTGTCTTCCCATCCTCTGCTGTAGGATTTCATTGATTTTACAGTTATTATCTCTGTTCCAAAAGCGGCAGAGTCCTTTGGGAGTTGGATAATCATTCCAGGAACTGTTGTTGAACCAAGTCTTACCTGGTGCAGATACACGGGCACACTCCCATCTTCAAGTTGTACCAGAATCTTAGACACTGATTAAAATGTCAAAGTGAAGTCACAACTAGTAGCCTCTGCCATTAATATAAACTGAGTAGATAAATGCAAATGTATATGCCACTGACTAAAAAAGCAAAATTTACAGTATGAAACTCAAAAATTATTTCAGGAAGCACTACTCTTTAGAGCGAAGTTGTTATTCAGCTTAAGAATTCTTAAAGTTAATTTCATTGTTTTCTGTTATTAAGCAAGTGATAAAGAATTTCATAGACTACAGTTTATATCATCTTTCCTTTATCTGATAATTGCCAACAAGACAAAATTGACATTTTGGGGATGGTATACAGCATGTTGCCGAAAAGAAAAATCTGTTGAGAAACTCTGAAGAGGAGTAGATTCTCAAGGCTATAGAGTCTTAATTGCAAGGTTGCAAAACCAGTCCATGAAATAAAGTGGAAATGGCTCAAAAATAAAGATCAAATGTAAATTTCATCAATAATTATAAACCCCTCTCAAAGGAATTCAAAAGAAATTTCTCAGATATTTTGTGAAATTCACAATGGAAATTTCCAAAGGAAATGTCTTATATAACCATTAATATATGTCACATCCCTAACACTTAGCTCCACACATTGCCCTCTTAGTTGAAGTATTTCCAGTACATCTTTGCTTTGTTTCTCTCAGTTTCTCGCTAGCTCATGCTCACAAACATAAACCCAGGAACATGCACACATCCCTAGATCAAAGGTTCACATTTAACACGGGTAATGTTCTTTTTTAGGTCCTTGGAGCTATTTTGCTCTAAGAACCCAACTCTCCTCTTTATTAAATTATCTATCTTTTGTTATTCTTGTTAAATGAAATCCACCATTAAGATGGGCACAGTGGCTGAGGCAGGAGAACTGCTTGAGCCTGGGAGTTCAAGGCCAGCCTGAACAACATCCCAAGACCCTATCTCTAAACAAACAAACAAAAAATCACCATTAACAGTTACTTGAACATGTACATATTAAGTATCATATATAAACTCACATCAAAATATTACACTGTAAGTATAGAATCTGATGTTCCTATTACCAATATTATTTGGCCTAAGGCCTGGTATAGGAAAGCTTCTCCTATCATTGACAAGTACCCTCTTTGGAAGTAGAATTAAAGCTCCTGCAGTTCTAAAATAAATCACGGTATATATAATTTTATAGCATAGCACATTTGTAAGTAGTAGTCTATCTCTATTACCACACTGTCATTTTAAGATAGGGACTTGAACTTTTACAGTGTCAGTGGTAATAAAAAAGAAAAAGGCTACCAAAACTGCCATAAGCAAATTAATGCTGATAAAATTGAGGAGGGAGCTGAAAACTCATTTGGGATCCTGATAATGGGGAAGTCATGAGAGCATCAACAAGAATATTTTGAAGGAAGAATAAAGATAATATTCATTTCAGGCATATTCAGTTTGACATGACAGCATGTCAGTTGGAAATAACATGGGAGCATAGGAAAAAAATTAGAAGCTAAATACGGAGATTTGGGAACTAGCCATAAAAAAAGTTATATAGGCCAGGCGCAGTGGCTCACGCCTATAATCCCAGCACTTTGGGAGGCCAAGGCGGGCGGATCACGAGGTCAGGAGTTCAAGACCAGCCTGGACAATGTAGTGAAACCCCGTCTCTACTAAAAATACAAAATAAATTAGCTGGGTATGGTGGCAGGTGCCTGTAATCCCAGCTACTTGGGAGGCTGAGGCAGGAGAATCACTTGAACCTGGGAGGCAGAGGTTGCAGTGAGCTGAGATCACACCACTGCACTCCAGCCTGGGTGATACAGTAAGACTGTCTCAAGGGAAAAAAAAACGTGTGTGTGGGTGGGTGTTTATAGCCCTTTACCATTCAAAATCCAAAAAGCTCTGAAAATTCAAAGAGATTTGTTTGTTTTTAAAGACTCATTTGGATGCAATTATTAATTCATTATCATTTATCCTACTTAGTATAAATATTTATATATTGTGCTACTTCAGAAATAATTTATTATGGGATATAATAATATATGGAGCAATACTACACTGGGTGTATTGTATAATATGTAGATATGCATCATGTTAGCCTTCTAAATTCTGAATTCCAAAATACATCTCACCTCAAGAATTTCATAGAAGGAATTACAGACATATAGTTGAAGTCATAAGCACAAATATAATTTCACAGACAGAAAAAACACCTCCAGGCCGGGCGCAGTGGCTCACGCCTGTAATCCCAGCACTTTGGGAGGCTGAGGTGGGCGGATCACAAGGTCAGGAGATCGAGATCATCCTGGCTAACATGGTGAAACTCCGTCTCTACTAAAAATAGAAAAATTAGCCTGGCGTGATGGCGGGCGCCTGTAGTCCCAGCTACTCAGGAGGCTGAGTCAGGAGAATGGCGTAAACCCAAGAGGCAGAGCTTGCAGTGAGCCGAGATCGTGCCACTGCATTCCGGCCTGGGCAACAGAGCCAGACTCCATCTCAAAAAAGAAATAAAGAAAAAGATGGCCGGGCGCGGTGGCTCAAGCCTGTAATCCCAGCACTTTGGGAGGCCGAGACGGGCGGATCACAAGGTCAGGAGATCGAGACCATCCTGGCGAACACAGTGAAACCCTGTCTCTACTAAAAAAATACAAAAAACTAGCCGGGCGAGGTGGCGGGCGCCTGTAGTCCCAGCTATGGGAGGCTGAGGCAGGAGAATGGCGTAAACCCGGGAGGCGGAGCTTGCAGTGAGCTGAGATCCAGCCACAGCACTCCAGCCTGGGTGACAGAGCGAGACTCCGTCTCAACAAAAAAATAAAAAAGAAATAAAGAAAAAGAAAAAACACCTCCAAAACTGATCCTTGATGTACAGCTACATTTCCATAACCAGGAAGATAGAAAAATAGAAAGGAGGAGTCACATTCAGATGATAAGTACCAACAGAAACAACTCCAAGGAACGTTATTGCTTTCTCCCTGACATCTAAGAGTGGGCTTTTTCCCAGCAGTATACAAGTAAAAACTTGATGAATGTTAAAAATGCATGCTTTTTGAGAAGGTAGATTTTAAATACTCATACATAGTACAATGCATGGATCACAGAGTTGCATAAAATTTTAATTGTCTTTTTTTGTGAGATTGTTGTGAAATAAAATGGGAAACTAATACGATTTTTCTCCTGCAAATTCTACTTTATGGTTTTTTTGGTGGCGGGGGAACCATACTATTCATAACAATGAAATTGAGTTGGAAAATCTTAATTCTCACCCTGATTACCATTAATTGCTTGTGATAGCAAGCAAACCAATTGTTTTGCTTGTCTTTAGTCTTCATATCTGTAACTAGATGTGAATAGAGGGAATTCTTTACCAAGAATTACAGTAATGAAAATTAAGTTACTGATACATAAGCAATAAAATGTAAGAAAAAATTTAAAATGATAAAAACTAGCTTTTTAAAGCATTCTACTTAATATTAGTTAGATAAGCCTATTATATGTTTGCACTGATTTTTTTTATCCATTTTTCAGTTTTACTGAATGCTTTTCCATTATTTTGAGTGTAATTTTATATTTAAATTCTTCCCTATAATGTACATTCAGTGCTTTCTTCTATGTTTCTTTTTATAATTTCATGAAATATTTCTTCAGCCTTTAGCACATAAAATTTCCATCCTATATAAGCTAATGTAAGTGTTCATCTAAAATAAGTTCAGAATCAAAGAAATTTGACTTGTGGAACCAGAATAAAAGCATCAAACATGAGAATTTTTTTTTTTTTTTGAGATGGAATTTTGCTCTTGTTGCCCAGGCTGGAGTGCAGTGGCGTGATCTCAGTTCACTGCAACCTTTGCCTCCCGGGTTCAAGCGATTCTCCTGCCTCAGCCTCCCGAGTAGCTGGGATTACAGGCACCCGCCACCATGCCCAGCTCATTTTTTGTATTTTTAGTAGAGACAGGGCTTTGCCATATTGGGCAGGCTGGTCTCAAACTCCTGACCTCAGGTGATTCACCCTGCTCGGCCTCCCACAAAGTGCTGGGATTACAGTTGTGACCCACTGCACCCAGCCACATGAGAATTTTTTAAAGCAGAGGGGAATTTAGTGATGATTTAATCATGCTAGGTTTTATAGTTAAATCCTAGAGAAGTAAGTGGTTTAAGTGGTTGTGTGCTAGGTAGTGGTAGTTAGTTCATTATTTCCCCACTATATTCTGTTGCTGCCTGTGAATAAAAAATGAGAACCATGTTCAAGGAATATTATTTCTTTGTAGCATTTAGATTGCCGAGATAATAGGAGGGATTGGTAGGATTCTTCCCCTATATGGTGAAACAGTCATGCTTATTGAGCTATGAGATGCCCTTTATACATTACACTACATATATGTTACCTCATATAATCCTATAATAGCCATGTAAGGTAGGTGCTAACATCCCTGTAGAGATGAAGATACTGAGGTTCATAAAAGGTAGTAACTTACCCAAACCGCTTATAAGAACAGCTTATAAGCCAGGGTTGTGTGATTCTATTATTCTGCCACTATATGACATTGTGGCCTCCCAGACCAAGACAAATGAAAAGGGGGAAAAGATTCTGAAAGAATATGTAATGCAGATAAAGTCATTATATTAGGAAACTCAAATTTGATATTTTCTGCTTTTGGCAGATTTGGGGAGCTCCATGATTATGTGCTTCTTGAACAAGCCGACTTCTTCCTGGGTGCCTACCATTTGAAAAGCACTGTTGGGAAAACAGAGAAGTGTAAGACATAGAAGAAGCATAAAATAGTTTACTTATTGTCACCCAAACAGATTTAAAGGAATCATTCTCTTTATTCATACAGAATATATTTTATAAATATATTTTCTAATCATAAAAATAATGCATATTAATTTTAGAAAATGCAGAAAGGATAAAAAATTACCAGTAATCCCACCCTAAGTGAGTCAGCACATTTTCCATTCTGATATGCTCCTTTTGGTACGAGTACAGATTCTGACAAGTCCTCAGAAAATTAATGTGAGTAGATAATGGAAATCTTTATGTGAATATACTTAATCCAAAAAATACCTCACACAGCTTTGGTGAAGGGTAATTTACTTTAAGGTGGAACTGAAGGACTATGCTTTGTAGGAAACCCGCAAGATTGGTGGTAAACAGAATAGCTATAATTCAAAATGCAATGAAAGCCTTAGTGTTTGCCTGGACTCTTTAGGCCTGCTGACTAACAGTGGTAATGTATGAAATCGCATTCAACATTCCTTTGACTTTGAAACATCCACTGTGGAATGAGGATTGAAGACAGAGCTGGTGCTCCCACACTAAAAGGTCATAACACCCGTGATTTCAACCACGGAACTGCTCTGCCTGCAAGTCTGGTCCATATCCCTCTCTTGAGTATTACAAAACTCAGAACTAAGTCTCATTATCATTGGAGCAATATTATTCCCTGTTCTAAAATGGTACCACAAATGAATAGACTTAGACTGTAATTCTCTCTGTTGCTCCTTCAGGTGAATCAGTTCAGACAGCTGTATTCCAAAGTCATCAATGATAAGCATGATGATGTCATGGCCAAGTTTGGTGCTATTCTGGCCCAGGGCATACTGGATGCAGGTAAATGTTTTTAAGTCTTCATGATTTATTTATTTAAACTAAATCTAATAAAATAACTATCTGCTCTAACTATATGACATAATGGAAATTGAGTCTGAGGCAAATTATTCCTGGAGAAAATTTGGAGCCTGCAGTTCATAGAGATCATGTACATTTAAGAGTACAGGCCTGGCCAGGCATGGTGGCTCACGCCTGTAATCCCAGCACTTTGGGAGGCCAAGGTGGGCAGATCACCTGAGGTCAGGAGTTCAAGACCAGCCTGACCAACATGGAGAAACCCCGTCTCTACTAAAAACACAAAAATTAGCTGGGCGTGGTGGCGCATGCCTGTAATCCCAGCTGCTCAGGAGGATGAGGCAGGAGAGTTGCTTGAACCCAGGAGGTGGAGGTTGCAGTGAGCTGAGATCGCGCCATTGCACTCCAGCCTGGGCAACGAGAGTGAAACTCCGTCTCAAAAAAAAAAAAGAAAAAGTACAGGCCGGGCATGGTGGTTCACGCGTATAATCCCAGCACTTTGGGAGGCCGAGGTAGGTGGATCACCTGAAGTTGGGAGTTCGAGACCAGCCTGACCAACATGGAGAAACCCCGTCTCTACTAAAAATACAAAATTAACTGGGTGTGGTGGCACATGCCTATAATCCTAGCTACTTGGGAGGCTGAGGCAGGAGTATTGCTTGAACCCAGGAGATGGAGGTTGTGGTGAGTCAAGATCACATCATTGCACTCCAGCGGGGACAAGAGCAAAACTTGGTCTCAAAGAAAAAAAAAAAAAAAAGAGTGCAGGCTGTTGGCCAGGAACGGTGGCTCACGTCTGTAATCCCAGCACTTTGGGAGCCCAAGGTAGGTGGATCACCTGAGGTCAAGAGTTCAAGACCAGCCTGGCCAACATGGTGAAACCCCGTCTACTAAAAATACAAAAAAAAATTAGCCAGGAGCAGTGGCATAGGCCTGTAATCCCAGATACTCAGGAGACTGAGGCAGGAGAATCACTTGAACCCGAGAGGCAGAGGTTGCAGTGAACTGCGATTGCTCCACTGCACTCCAGCCTAGTGACACTGAAAGTGGTGACAGTGCCTATCACTTAGTAAAGTGACTGTTGGTTGGTTTTTTGTTTTTTTTTCTTTTAAGACAGAGTCTCACTCTGTCACCCAAGCCAGAGTGCAGTGGCACGAGCATGGCTCGCTGCAGCCTTAACCTCCTGGGCTCAGGCAATACTCTTGCCTCAGCCTCCCAAGTAGCTGAGACTACAAGCATATGTCACCACACCCAACTAATTGTTTACACTTCTTATAGAGATAGGATCTCACTAAGGGTTTCACTATGTTTCTCAGGCTTGTCTTGAACTCCTGCACTCGAGCAGTGTTCCACCTCGACCTTCCAAAGTGCTGGGATTATAGATGTGAACCACTGTGCCCAGCCAATTTATTTTTCCTTTAATTTTCTTAGTATTATATGAATTTTAAACAAGTTGACATTGAATCATTTTTGAGGAAAACATATTTTAAATAAATTCTAGCAGCCAAATCACTTATAAAATAAATTGAATATTTACCTAATGAATGCATACAGAGCACGCTGTGCCATCTGGCTCCAGAATTCTCACTGTCCACTATAATACCATAGTCTGTTTCAAAGATAGAGTGGTGTGCTTTAGTTCCTTAGACTTGGAGTTCATTTGACATATGCCTTAACGTTATTATTGGTGACCTTTCAATAGGATCAGAGGAGAAGAGCATATACATACTTCATTGTTCAACTATGTGGTTCTTTTTCTTGATGTACCCTATCCATGTGAATATAATCCTTTTTATTTTTGCTAATTTGAAAGGTGAGGAATAACATTGCAAGGTTTTTAATAGTAGTTCTATTATTAAGGAAGCATTTTTTCCACATTTATTAGCCATTGTCTTCTAAGAAAAACACTGTTACCTTATTTGTTGCAGTCATTCTTTCCTCAGTCAACTAGGAATGTGTGTATATTTGTAGTGAAGGAGATCAGGAAAAGAAGCTGCCGTTATTTGATGACTGTCATAAATTTTTGTTTTTAATGTTGTTGGGTTTTCTACTTGCTGAGAGTGTTTTAATCATACTACAGTTTTCAGAGTCCTTTTATAATTTTAGATAATCTCCCTC
The DNA here is from genome assembly GCF_037993035.2 of Macaca fascicularis. NCBI lineage: Eukaryota > Metazoa > Chordata > Mammalia > Primates > Cercopithecidae > Macaca > Macaca fascicularis. The sequence goes on from NC_088386.1 coordinate 127,078,195, forward strand.
ATATGGCCTCTTTCTTTAAAAAAAAATCCACATCTCCTTTCTAATTTGATTAATCCTTTTTTCTTTATTAGGTTTGCCAGTAATTTCTCTGTTTGTGTACTTACTCTGTTCTTTTTTTGTAAATTCTTTATTTTTGATCTTATCTTTATTATTTGCTATTTTATAACTTTGGTGTTCTTTTCTAAATTTTTGAGGCAAATGTTCCTCTCTTTTAACCTATTTGTCTAATGGAGTTTTTTGTTTGGTTGGTTTTTATTTTCCAAGAAGCTGAGAGTTTTCTGGTTAAAATTTTAATATTGAGGCATAGTTTACTTTTCTCTTTCTTTTTAATTTAAAAAATATTTCCTTGCAGCTGTTTATAGATAAAGGAAATATTCTATAAATATTTTAGGTAAAAACCATTTCAATTCTAGATGGTATTGATTCCCTCCCATTTACAAGCTACATATATGGATATCCATAGTTTCTCCCTTCTCATTCTTCACTACCTTCCAATATTTTTATATTATGTGTTTATGTTGTCAACAGTTTGTGATATTTACATTGTCTTCAGAAATCATAATTCTTACAATTGTATGGTCTTAGTTTCATATTTAAATGGATTCAGTGCCCATTTCTTTTATTGCAGCTTTTTCATTCTTAGATCATCTATACTAAGTCTAGACACTTAATTGGCTGGATTTTATCAATAATTAAGTTTTTTTTAATTGGGCTTTTAAAAATTTTTAGGAAAAATTGAGTAAGAAATGCAGAGTTTCCATATGTCCCCTTTGCTCCTCCAATTTCCCCTGTTGTTGGCATCTTGTGTTAGTGTGGTATATTTGCTTACAATCAATGAACCAATATTGACACATTATTATTAACTAAAGTCCCTAGTTTACATTGGAGTTCACTCTTTATGTTGTACATTTTATGGGTTTTGATAGATCTTTAATAACATGTATCTACCGTAACAGTGTCATATAAAATAGGTTCACTACCCTAAAAATTCTCTGTGCTTAACCTATTCATCCCTCCTTGCCCTCCCCATAAGCCCCTGACCTTTTTACTATCTCCATGGTTTTATTTTATTTTGTTTTAGTAAATAAAGTTATGAATTTACTGAAAGTTTTTTATAATATCCTCTTACTTTTTCAATGTCTGTGGAATCTGTAGTGATGTCCCCTTTTTCATTCTTTTTCTTTTTAAAAAATTTATTTTTATTTTATTAAGGTGTGGTTGATAGAAATTGTACATACTGTGTACATGATGTTTTAATATATATAGTAAATAGTTAAATCAAGCTAATTACCATATCTGTCTCCTTTCATACTTATCATTTTTTGTTATGAAAAAATTTAAGATCTCTTTAAGCAATTTTCAAATATACAGTACATTATTATTAGCTGTAGTCATCATGCTGTACTGTAGATCTCCTGAACTTACTACTCATTCTAATTGAACTGTCTCCACAGTTTTAGTTTTGCCTTTTCCAGATTTTCATAGTTTGAAGAATACATTATGTAACCTTTTCAGATTACTTCTTTTGGTGGTGAGTAGTTAAAACAAGATTTAGGGATAGCATTTTACTGCTCTGTAATCTTTTTTTTCTCTTTTAGCTGCCACTTTTTAAAGTGTATGATTTTAGACTGCACCCCTTCACTTGTTTGTTCACCACTACCACAGTTTTTTGCTGGTTTTTACAATATTAGGGTTACTAGTTACGAATTGGAGGAGTCTGCTCTGGGCACACTACCTGTAGGGTAGCCCTGCTCTGCAAGGAACAATACAAAAAAAAGAAAAAGAAATTTTTAATTAAAAATATAAAAACGAAATTACATATTAAGAAAAAAGAATTGGGGAAGGATAATTCTACGTTTCGCCTCTTCTCTGCCAGATTTACTACAAGTCATCTCACTGTGTTCTCCTTCCTTCTTCTTTCAGCCTCTGTTTATCTTTTCTTTTTCTTCTTTTTTTTTTTTCCTTCTTTTTTTCTTTGTTTGGGGCTTTTTTGCTTTATCTGTTTGTCTTGTGGACCAATCAAGTTTTGGTGCTTCTATTTCTCTTTATTTATAACAATTTTTGCTTTAGACATTTATTACATAAAAGTTTTTTGTTTTGGGGGTTTTTTTGGCCCCACTCTGTCACCCAGCCTGGAGTGCAGTGGCATGGTCTCGGCTCACTGCAACCTCTACCTCCTAGATTCAAGCAATTCTGCCTCAGCCTCTCCCGTAGCTGGCACTACAGGTGCACGCCACCACGCCTGGCGAATTTTTTGTATTTTAGTGGGGACTGGATTTCACCATGTTGCCCAGGCTGGTCATGAACTCCTGATCTCAGGCAGTCCACCCACCTTGGCCTCCCAAAGTGCTGGGATTACAGGTGTGAGCCACCATACCCAACCCTACATAAAAGTTGTATACTGTAGTGTTCACTGTTATGAGCATAAAATTAATCTCATGTCCTTTTTTCACTTTTTAATAACCTATCCTTGTAGAACACCATGCTGTAACTGCATTAGAAGAATTTACAGTCTTGATCTTCTCTCAGTAAAATTAATGGTAGTAGGCCAGGCTTGGTGGCTCACGCCTGTAATCCCAGCATTTTGGGAGGCTGAGGCGGGTGGATCATTTGAGGTCAGGAGTTCGAGACCAGCTTAGCCAACATGGTGAGATGCTATCTCTACTAAAAATACAAAAATTAGCTGGGCATGGTTGTGCATGCCTATATTCCCAGGTACTCAGGAGGCTGAGGCACGAGAATCGCTTGAGCCTGGGAGGTGAAGGTTGCAGTGAGCTGAGATTGCGCCACCGCACTGCAGCCTGGACGACAGAATGAGACTCCGTCTCAAAAAAAAAGAAAAAAAGAAAAAGAAAATTACTGGTAGTAGAGAAAAGTCTAGAGAGAGCAACTTCAAAGGATGGAATGAAGTTGAAGTTTATGAGAACTCACTCAGTGATTCAGTCTCTTCAGGGAGAAAAGCCGAAGATAAAGAAGATGATTGAAGTTTTTTAAACTGCAAATTATCAATATGATAAACTCTACCTTGTTTATTAAATCTCACAATGTTAGAACAAAGGACTAATTTAGCTTCTAAGTTCGAAGAAGATAGATTTCATTGAACTAAAAGGAAATTCAGCTTCAAAGTTAGATCAGATAGCACGTTAGCTAGGCATCCTTTTCCTCTCTTCTGCCCTCCCCAGCTTCCATCCCAGGTTAGTTACTATGTCTTAGTGAAATGCTCCCACTAGCACCCAGGTTTATAGCTATCATAATAGTTTCATGTCTTATTTTAATTATTGAATTATCTGTCTTCTTTGTGAGACTGGAGTCTCCTTAGGATCTTTTCCAGTATGTCATTAACAATCCTCAATATATAGTAAGCATTCAGTGAATGGGGGTTAGCATAGGGAAGAGTACAAGTAGACAATAAATGTATATAATTCATTTCTATTGGAAAAACAAAATTAAAGTATACCTGGCCTTTTTTTCAGATGAAAATTTTAAATATCTATAGTGGAGTATTAAGAAAATCTAGGTTATTTGGTTGAACAGTAGAACCCTGATTCTTATAAAAATTAAAATGCTGTTTGGTTTAGTAAAGTCAAGTCAGTGTTTGGTTCTTGACTGCAAGCAAAATGTTAAGGTGCCTGTAAAACACTGAGATCAAGAGAAGAGAAATGTGAGCAACAGGAATCCACGTTGGAATTCAAGTTAAGGCCCTGATTAGGCACAGACAAGCCCCATTTTTATAGGATATATTATTTAAATGAAGATACTTGCATTTCAAAGTTCTGTGATCCAGCACTAACACTGTTACCATCTAGCACATGGGCCAAATCTGACAATGGTGTATTTTGTTTTGCCTGCCTAACAAAATTTGCAAGATTTTGGTCAAAATCCAGAGTCTACTTTTAAAAACAAAATGACCTAGTGACCCTGGACCTACACTCTAGTAAGATGTTCCCTTTAAATAGAACATGTACTTTCCAGTTTGCTTCAATTTTAAAAACAAAATGACCTAGTAACCCTGGACCTACACCCCTAGTAACAAGCTCCCTTTAAATAGGACATGTACTTTCCAGTTTGCTTCAATCCCCACTGCTCCCAGCCCACTTACTCCTTCTTTGTTTACTTGACTCGTTCCTAAAGGCATTTGAGTTTGTAATCCCTCATAGCCTCCTAGAATCTCAGCCTTACAAGGACTCACCAGCTCTCCCCAACTGATGACTTGGATCTTAGCTCTAGTTCACTGGCTTTCAAACTTTATCACTCTGTAGAGTAATATTCCAGGGCAGCAGTCTGCAACCTTTTTGACACCAGGGACAGGTTTTGTGGAAGACAATTGTTTTTTCCACGAGAAGGGTGGGGTGGTTTCAGGATGAAACTTTTCCACCTCAGATCAGCAGGCATTAGATTCTCATAAGGAACGTTCGGCCTAGATCCCTCACCTGCGCGGTTCACAAGAAGGTTCACACTGCTTTGAGAATCTAATGCCACTGCTGAATTGACAGGAGACAGAGCTCAGGTGGTAACGCCCACATGCCCTCCACTCACCTCCTGCTGTGCGGCCTGGTTCCTAACAGGCCATGGACAGGTCTACAGCCCCAGGATTTGGGGACCCCTGGTTCCAGGCCATATATTCTCCCAGCAGTCCAACCTTCTGATTAAACAGAAGCAGCTCTGATTTCATTCTTTTACATACTGTATTTCCTTAGAAAATTTTCAGTTGAATCAAGGGTTAGAGGTTTTCTTTTTCTAGTTCAAGTGTTCAAATTCAACCCCTCATTTTGCTAATGGGAGAAAAGGACTTAGAAATAAAGTGTTTTGTCCGTGGTTACAGGGCTAGTTAATGTCAGAGCTCCTCCCACCAATTTAAGTGATTTAATAATTCACAGGGTAATGCTCAGTGCTTTCTTAGATTTTTATGTAGCTGCATATAAATCTTCATAATTTATAAGTGATATTTCTCAAAAATCTGATGTTTATGCTGCTTAGCACCTAAAAGACCAAGAATCAGAACATATTCTTTACTGTTTTATATAAATTTTTATAAATGTGTAAGTATATTATAAATATGTATTTGCATATGATTGAAGCAGAAAGAGTAAAACTAAGCAAACAATATCTATGCCTGCCTCTGCTATTGTGTGCAAAAAGTATATACTAAAACTTTACTTTTTATTAGCACATGAAAAACCAATACATAATGCAGATTAATACTTAATTTAGCATCACAGTTTTGATACCCTTCAGGGCTAGTTTTTGAAAAACGCCTGCCTATAGAGAAAGTAAGTCTAGATGTTTGCTGAATCCAGTTAAAAGTATACTTCCAATTTTGCAGAGCCTGGATAACTCACTAATTCCAAGAACTTCATATTAGACAGCACATATGAATTGTGCTTTTAAAATCATCACCAGATGTTTCCCTACTGCAGCACTTACAAATCTTTATTATTGCCTGGGCGTGGTGGCTCACTTGCTTGTAATCCCAAGACTTTGGGAGGCTGAATCGGGAGGATCACATGAGGCTAAGAGTTTGAAACTAGCCTAGGCAACATAGTGAGACCTCCATCTCTACAAAAAATTTAAAAGTTAGCCAGGTGTGGTGGTGCGCACCTGTAGTCCTAGCTACTTGGGAGGCTAAAGCAGGAGTATCCCCTGAGGCCAGGAGGTCGAGGCTTCTGTGAGCCATGATCATGCGGCTGCACTTGGGTGCAGTGTTTCACTCTGTCACCCCGAGCTTGGGTAACAGAGTAAGACCCTGTCTCTTTAAAAAAAAAAAAAAGAAAAAGAAAGATATCGTTATTATTGTCCTACTATAATAATAGGACAATATTATTATTGTTCATGGTTTCTCTCTTTTTCTACAGGTGGTCATAATGTCACAATCTCCTTACAGTCCAGAACTGGTCACACTCATATGCCTTCTGTGGTTGGCGTCCTTGTATTTACCCAGTTCTGGTTCTGGTTTCCTCTTTCACACTTCCTGTCATTGGCTTATACCCCTACCTGTGTCATTGGCCTTAACAAGGACTTAAAGGTATGTCTGTGAGACCTCAGCTTTGTAGTATTTCCTATTCACCATATCTTATTCATATTTACCACCCACTTGCAAGGATTTCCATTAAATTTTAAAGATGAGTTAACATCTTATAATAACATTTTCCCTTCAAGTTGAATCATCAACTTTTTGAATGGAGTATGTCATTGAAAGTTTTGAAAATCGTATCTCCTTACTAGCTGTGTAACCTCAAGTAATTAGTTGAGAAATAATGGTGTGCACGGGGGCTAAATATAAAGATATGAAGAGGCTTTATATACCAATCTGATGAATTTTGTTTAATACTAAAGGCTTGGAACTGTTGAAGGATTTCAGATGATAAATGGACATGAGATTTCCATTTAGAAAGATCTTTCTGGTATCAGTGGAAACTCATTACAATGCTATTGTAGTAATCTGGGCAAGGAAGAATGCGAACCTAAACTAAATCTTTCAGATTTAGTTTTTCAGAGTTATCTGATGCTCGAGTGGTTGATGGAAGACAGAATTATTACTAAAGGGAAAAGGCAAAATAGGAGGATGACCCTTTGGTAGAAGCAGAAAACAAGACAAACAGTGAAGAGCTAGGGAATCTGTTGGAATGAAACTGCTCACTTAAGTCAGAAATTTAAGGCACTGCATGCCCTGACATCACATTTGTAGTCATATTTTTTTAATGGAGTTTGTGTTTAGGTCTTTCTTAGTCCTGTGACTTGATGATTCATCTTCTTGTTCTTTAAAAGTCAAAAGGCTTTTTGACCTTTAAATAACTCTTACATCTGGTCATCACTGTTGAAATGTTCTACTAAATTTTGAGAGTGGAAAAGTTTTAGGCTTAAAACTGACTGGTAAAAATAGAATATTTCTTTGTATTGATTTTTCAGTATAGCTGTACAGCCAGTTATCCTTTGTTAAGTGTTTTGGTATTAAAACTGCTCACATTTGTAAATATTGAGGAGCTTTATTGTCAGAACAAGAATCCCTTGGTTTCCCAATCCCTCATTGTAATTAAACATCCTGTATAACCTATTTTATTCTCTGCCAAACAGTTTTATGATTGCTGTTTTTACTCTTTGTAATGAAAATGGGATGGAGAAGATAAGTTTCCTTGTCCTTATGGTGGTGTTTATTATCATCCTCCATCAATGCAGAAATAGAGAAAAATTCAGACCAGGCGTGGTTGTGCACATCTGTAGTCCCAGCTACTTGGGAGGCTGAGGCAGGAGAATCGCTTGAACCCGGGAGTCAGAGGTTGCAGTGAGCTGAGATTGCACCACTGCATTCCAGTCTGGGCAACAGTGACTCTGTCTCAAAAAAAAAAAAAGAAAGAAAGAAAGAAAGAAAGGAAAAATTCAGACCAAAAAACTTTAAAACTGGTCAGTAGGTAATGTAAAGCTGACTTTCTATTAGGCTCATGTTAGACTCTTCCAAGGCATGATTATACAGGCTAGTGTAAGTTATTAGTCTGGTACAAAGAAGGGAAATGGCAGTTGGTATGCAGGATAGACCATCAAATGCTTTACAAAGGAGAGAACAGTTGATCTGATGCTCACACCATGAATAGGACTTACCCATTGAAGCAGGTTGGTTTGTTCGTAAAGATAAAGGGATGCCCATTCAAAGGCACAGAGATTAAGAAAAGTGTAGAGAACTGCAGGTAATTCTGTAAAGAACCTAAAAACTAAATCAGTAAAAGAAGACATGCCTTTCAGAGAGGGGTCATAACATAGTTGAACATATAGCCTGCATTAAAACTTTGGTCTCCTTTTGTATCTGTATGTTTGTGGAGAGCACAGAATACTTAAAGCCAATGTTATTTTAATGGAATTTCTTCAGATGCCGAAAGTTCAGTATAAATCGAACTGTAAACCATCCACATTTGCATATCCTGCCCCTCTGGAAGTACCAAAAGAAAAAGAAAAGGAAAAGGTAGGTTCTTTGTTCCTTTTAAGCAGCATTTGTACTTACATATAGGCCACTGAGTATTTTACTTTTTCTTTGAATATGTTTTATGTTTTAAGAGTAACTTCTTATGCTAACATTTGACATTACACAAGAATATGCAGTAAAAGTCCTTTTTGTCTCTTGGTCATCCAAGTCTCATTGTCACAGGAGTCACAACTTCTGAATCCCTCTGAAGGTTTTCTCTGCACATGTCAGTACTTTTTATACCACAAGTAGAATTATTCTCTACATACTTTTCTGCATCTTGTTGTTTTCACATTAACCATATATTTTTTTTTATTTTTAAAACTTTCAATGTATACAGATCCCATTTTTTCCCAGAGCTGCAAAACAATGCCTTTACTGTGTGTAGTACTGTTTGTTTTACCAGTTTTTTCTTTGATATTCATTTAAGGTTATTTCTCATTTGTTACCCCTACACAAGTGAGCCTGAAATTGAAAGTCTTTTTTTTTTTTTGAGAGGGAGTCTCGCGCTGTCGCCCAGGCTGGAGTGCAGTGGCCGCCGGATCTCGGCTCACTGCAAGCTCCGCCTCCCGAGTTTGCGCCATTCTCCTGCCTCAGCCTCCGGAGTAGCTGGGACTACCGGCGCCCGCCACCTCGCCCGGCTAGTTTTTTGTATTTTTTAGTAGAGACGGGGTTTCACTGTGTTAGCCAGGATGGTCTCGATCTCCTGACCTCGTGATCCGCCCGTCTCGGCCTCCCAAAGTGCTGGGATTACAGGCTTGAGCCACCGCGCCCGGCCTGAAAGTCTTTATACACATGTATTTGTGCACTGTGTGAGTATATCTGTAGGTTAGAATCCTGGATGTGAGGTTACTTGATCAAAAGTAATGCACATTATGTTCATAGTTATTAACTAATTTGCCTTTCAAAATGGACATAATCACTTTATGCTCCTACCAACTGTATATGAGGACACTCCTGTATTAAATCAAAGAATAATACATTAAAGACTTGTACTTGCCCATAAAGTTTTACTCAGTAAAATTATACTTTTTTGATACCTTATATGTAGGAAAATGGCTCTTTCTCTCATGATAATTTTCATATTGGCCAGTTGTTGATTATTTGCTGTAAATTTTGTGTATAAGTAAGGATAATTAACCAAATTTGAGGGTGGCAGTTAAGGAATATCCTTGACAGCATCTTGTTTCATCAGCTATGTTTCAGACCCTCCTTTGGGTCTGAAACAGTCAGCTTTTACACCAGTATTGTGCAGCTTTTCACCTTTGTTTTCAGTGAGACCCATGAAGGAGAATAATACAGACTAACCACTCACACACTGTGTATTGGCATTGTAAGACATGTAGTCCAGAGAGAATATCTCTACAACCAGCACTGAAGGAAATTGTTCTATTTCCCATTGCTTTCCCATAAAGCAAAAAGCACCCTCAAATCTCAATTTTGGAAGTACATGATAGCAAATTCATATCCAAGGTAGGCTACAGTTCAAAAAAGGGAAGAGTTATATTGGACACAAGCCTCCAAGAACTAAAGATTCACTTGATGACAAGAGTAGTAAATTATTTCAATAAATGTCCTGCTTAGTTTTCCCTTTTATTCCTTGATTTTATATATATATAAAGTCATATATACATAAAATTTGATTTTATATTTATATATATTTTATTTTTTTATATATATATATAAAATACTTACTGCTAGGACGTAGAATAGTGTTGTAGGACTGAGTTCTCTAGGGCTTGCATGTTTGTATGTCCATAAGGGATTGCAACAATTTACCCTGTTCATTTCTTCTAGGTTTCTACTGCTGTGTTATCTATAACTGCCAAGGCTAAAAAGAAGGAAAAAGAAAAGGAAAAAAAGGAGGAGGAGAAAATGGAAGTGGTAGGTATAACTTGGTAGTCATATGGATTGAAGTATCTCTGTCTCTGTCATGGTCGAGATTCTTCCTTAGTTGAATATTATTCTACCTTGCTCTTAGCTTCCTTCAAATAATTATCCTGTTCCCAGCATGTAGAATCATCAAATTGTACTTGAAAGAAACTCTAGAAAATATATCCATTTGTGGGAAGAATAGAAGGGTACAAATCAGTAAAAAGTTCCTGGAGGAAATGACAATTAAAATATAGGTTTTGAAGGGCAAAGTAGGTTTTTCACAGACAAGATGATGAGGGTAGGAGAAAGAAAGACCCTTTCAAGCAAAGGGATTATCATTTGTTTAGGTAGACCTTTTTCTGATCTCTGCTGGTAGAAAAACCTGTTTTTCCTTTAAAACCAAGTCAAATCCCATTCTCATTTCTAAGCAGAGTTACTTTTCCCTCCTGTGAGTCTGATAGCACTTTACTTGTACTTCCATTACTACCTACCACTACCTCTTGTGCCGTATAGCTGCTCAGTAAACTTCAGATGTTACTCGGTTCTGTGGAACAGAAATGAACTTCTATTGAGCTTTTTTTAAATTTTATTTTATAGGATGAGGCAGAGAAAAAGGAAGAAAAAGAGAAGAAAAAAGAACCTGAGCCAAACTTCCAGTTATTGGATAACCCAGCCCGAGTTATGCCTGCCCAGCTTAAGGTCCTAACCATGCCAGAGACCTGTAGATACCAGCCTTTCAAACCAGTAAGTTACCAGTGGCTCTTAGCTGTATATACCAGTGGGATATTAATCCACAGGACAATAGAATATCGATAGAGAATGATGAATCTCCAAAGCATTGGAGCAAGCTCACTAGTTCTGAGAAATTATTTAACAAAAGAGAGCATGTCATTTTCCATTTCATATAGATTTGGGAGAATTTTTCTTTTCCCTGTGTAACCCTACAAACTCCCGTCTTCTACCACAGACATACGATGTAGGAGTTCCTAATACAGCATTGTGATTAGGAACATAGACTCTACAGCCAAGCATACAGGATTTGAATCTTGAGTATACTGTTCAGGCTAAGTGGCATTAGGCCAGGTACTAAATCTCTCTCTGCCTCAATTTTCTTTAGTATAAAATAGAGATTACCATCCCTGACTCAGAAATGAGGCACAGATTGAATAAGCACTGAGAACAAGACTTGGGACTGCTCAATAAGTGTTGATTATTATGGTAATTACACCACTGTCTTTTTTTTTTTTCTATTTTATTACACCATTGTCATAAATGCCTTGCATTTTAGTTAGAAAAGGATCTTCATGGAATCTAATTTATTCCAAGACAGAGTGTTTCATGTTAGAAACAAATGCTTATCAGAAATATGAGCGTGATACTGCCTTTATCTTCCAGGTTCTTGTAAAAAACTAGGGGGTCATCAGTAGACCCATCCAAGACATCCTGATGCTAGATCTGTCTAAAATGTCAGAGATTCGGTTTCTAGATCCTTATCCTTATACAAGAGTAAACTTATTTTTATCAACCTGATGGTGGGTCAAAGACAACTCCTACCTATAATTGTGAGCCGGGGTCTTAACCTGACTAATTTATCAGCTAGAAGAGATAAAGCCAAGGGATGCAAGATAGTGTATGTAGTGGTTTAGAGCTGGAATTTGGCATAACTGGGTTTTTATTTCTACTGTTAGCTGTGTGACTAAGACAAGTCATTTAATCTTTGTATTTCAGTTTCCTCATCTGTAAAATTTATATGGTAATGCTACCTACCTTCTGTTGATGTTGTGGAGATTAAATAGGTTGTTACATGTAAAGCACCTAAAACAATGGTAAATGCTAATCTGTAGCACTGCCTGATCTATAGTAGTTGCTGTGTAGTGTTAAATGAATGAACAGAATCATCAATGGATACCTTTAATGCAGTCACTGTCTCATCTGCAACCTGGTTCATCTCAGTGGCGGTTTTACAGAGAACATATTCTAACTGTGTCTATAAACTTATCTTGCCAGTAGCATGGGAATCCAGTACAGATGTATTAGGACACAACTAGTGCATACTCTAAGCACATGAAATAACTAGTGTTTTTGATCATTATGAAGTAAGATAGTAAGGCACATGCTCAATGCCATGAGGCCATATGAGCACACTGGTATACCACAGTAGGTGGTACTGTGATCATTAGTACTAAATGATTGCTAAGCCTTTGCTCAAATTAAGTCAGAGATAGCTATAGCAGTTGGTCCACCTATGAATTAAAAGACTGCCTACGTCTGTGCAAGGAAGAAGTGAGGAGTCCTGTTGAAGTTATAGCCCTACACACACACACGCACACACACACACACACACACTCCTTCAAAGAGTGAGAGACTTTGTGTTCCAAAGTGTTTAAGGAAATTCCTGTCCAGTTGTTAGCTGACTACTAAGTTAATTGAGCATTGACTTTAGTGGACACACAAATCAGGGAATACAAACTTTATAGAATAGGAGAAAATATTTTCAAATCATTTGTCTGATAAGACAGTTATATCTAGAACATATAAAGAGCTCCTCCAACTCAACAATAAAAAGACAACCTAATTTTAAAATGGGCAAATGATTTGAATACACATTTCTCCAAAGAAGATGTACAGATGGGCAAATAAGCACATGAAAAGATGCTCAACATCATTACTCATTAGGGAAATGCAAATAAAAACCATAACAGGTGCAGTGGTTCCCATTTATAGTCCCAGCTACATGGGAGGCCGAGGCAGGAGGATTGCTTGAGCCCAGTAGCTCGAGGCTGTGTAGTAATATAATTGTGCCTATGAACAGCCACCGGACACCAGCTTGGGCAACATAGCAAGACCCTATCTCTTAATTTAAAAAGAAACACAAAACCATAAGAAGATACCACGTTCTACCCACCAGGATGGCTGTAATCAAAAAGACACTCAATAATAATCATTGACAAGAATATGCAGAAATTGGAACCCTCATAGAGTAATGGTGGGAAAGTAAAGTTACAGCCACAGTGGAAAAAGAGTTTGGCAGTTCCTCAAAAAGTTAAATGTAGTCTTATCATATGACCCAACAATTCCATTCCACACCTAAGAGAAGGGAAAACTGTGCCCACACAAAAACTTACACACTAATGCTCATATCAGCATGATTCATAATAGCCATAAAATGGAAACAACTTAAATGTCTTATCAACTGATGAATGAATAATGTGAGATAAAATGGAATATTATTTGGCCATAAAAAGGAAAGACTTACTGGTATATGCTACAGTGTGTGTGAACCTTGAAAACGTTATTTTAAGTAAAAGAAGCCAGACATAAAAGACTGCATATGGTATGGTTCCCTTTATGTGAAATGTTCAGAAAAGGCAAATCTATAGAGACGAGTTAGATTGGTGGTTACCAAGGACAGGGGAAGGGGAGAATGAAGAGTGGCTGCTAATGAGCGCACAGTTTCTTTAGGTTGCTGGCAGATATTTTTGAATGTACTAAATTGTACACTTTGAGAGAATGAATTTCATGTTAATGTGTCTCATTTTAAAAAGAAAACACTGCCTCTGTGTATGTGCAGTGAAGAAAGGGGCGTCCAGTGGCCCACCCCCACCCTCAGTGGCAAGCTCATGGGGCCCTTCCTCAGACACTGCGTTTGAAAGAGGCAGCTATAGTTTTGGAGACATGTAACATTCCTACCCTGCTTCCTGTCCACCATGAGGCAAGAGGAAATGTTTTGTTGCCTATATCTACAATTGTAATTAGCCTCACCAGAGAACAGAAAATCATGTATCTTATGCATAGAGGGTGTGAACTTTCTCACCAACATATAAAGCATTAACAAACCTAGACCATGTGTAACTATAAATAGCCCTTTCCATGTATTGATTTGGATTATTAGTTTTGGGATTTTTTGTCGTTGTTATTGTTTTTGTATGATGAGGCCCTCCTTTGATTAAGTTGGATTATTTCATTCCAGTTAAGCATGAAATAGCATAACCTGGATCCACATTTTCCAAAAAATAGAAAGTCCTCGTGTGAACATGGGTATTTTCTTCTGTTTGGTAGGAGATTCATCTCCATTTGGTCCATTAGGTTCAAGTAAACTTTTAGGCTATGGAGGATTAGGACAGTGGCCCTATACTCCATTCTTGGAGTACTGGCAGTAAAGGCAGGGTCCATTCATAAAATGGATCCTCTTCAAGGAAAGCAAACTTTAAGGGAAGGGGTTGTAGAAAAATATATAGATATGTGTGTGTTGGGAGAAGGGAAATAGTTTGGAGTTCACAAAGCACACCAGTTTTATAGCATCACAGGGCAGAGTTCTGATGAGTAAAAATCGGATTAGATTGAACTGCAGAGATGCTTATACATATGTGAATCATTTAACTAATGTACTTGTGCTTCTTTTCCTTCCCAGTAATGTGCTTTGGTAGAAATACGCTTTTTTCCAGATGTGCCCTGCCACTGTTGACTGATTTAATTACATAGAGCAGCTTTCCATTTCCTTTGACACAGGCAAGCAAATAGAATAAGATTAGCACACCAGAGAGGGGTGAATAGTTTAGTGTTTGAATTTACCTTCTGTAATATGTTTGGGAGAGGGCTTAATAGAATTGCTGCTACAGTCTACTTCCCTTTTGTTTCCCGTGTATTTTTTCATCAGCTTGCATCACGTGGATTTATAGATTAAAGTGAAGAACCCTCAGGTATCTGGCATATCTATGTTATTCTCTCCACCATTCTGAAATTGCTGGAGAAAAATTTGGCTTTTAATTTATATACTCCTCTTGTGTTCAAAATGATTATCACCTCACAAATAATATAGTATGCATTAGACTGGTGTGCTTCTCAAACTTCACTGTGCATCATATTGACTGGGATCTTGTTAGAATGCAGATTCTGTAGATCTAGGGTGGGGCCAGCTTTTCTGCGTTTTTAACAAGCTACAGGTGATAATGATGTTTCTGGCCCAGGACCACATCTTGAGTAGGAAGGAATTAGGATACAGTATTTGGACAGTAAGCATTCTCCCTGCAGTGAGATTGAGGCTGATCGGCTCAATGGCTATGGCTGGGAAATAACTATCCTTAAATTGGGATGCATCATCCAAGTAGAACAGCATCACATCTTATACTATCTAGAGCTACTACTGGGTTCAGTTTGCAAATACCTCGTATAGATCACAGTTATCTTTATCCCAGTAAAGTTCTACTCCAGTTTTTCACTTCCAAATCATTTAAGTAGTTTTAAAGTACCATTTAACAAGTATTCAGATTGTGGAGCACGCTTGAAATATGAGTGGAGCTTATGCTTCTGCACACCCCTGTGTTTTCAGCTCTCTATTGGAGGCATCATCATTCTGAAGGATACCAGTGAAGACATTGAGGAGCTGGTGGAACCTGTGGCAGCACATGGTCCAAAAATCGAGGAGGAGGAACAAGAGCCAGAACCCCCAGAACCATTTGAGTATATTGATGATTAAGGACCAGAGGTGCGTGTGCAACAGAATTATGAAGGGAAACTTCTTTGTCAATACTTCACAAATGTTTTTTGCAGGACATCATCTCACTT
Source organism: Macaca fascicularis (assembly GCF_037993035.2). Taxonomy (NCBI): domain Eukaryota; kingdom Metazoa; phylum Chordata; class Mammalia; order Primates; family Cercopithecidae; genus Macaca; species Macaca fascicularis. The sequence continues at coordinate 127,093,586 of NC_088386.1, forward strand.
TTTTCCTTCCTTTTGTGTTTAATCTTCGTTTACCTAAACAATATTAAAACTTCCCCCTCTTTCAACCTTTTTCTGCATATATAACCACAAATTCCTTTTTCTTTCCTCTTTGACTCGTACTCTACTAATGTTATTCAAAGTGGCTGATCTGCGAACAATTTTTATAGGTCCATAAGGAGATAGGAAGCTTACTCCAGAATCTATCTGCTCAATGCTTCTTTCATCAAGAAAGTCTTCCCCAAAACATCAGCTGAACTGCAGTTTTCTTAGTGATAGAGTTAATTTACATTCTGATGTAAGCTCCTTGTTGTGGATCAGTTACAGTTGTGGATCAGTTACAGTTGTGGACTGGCACTGGCCCATAGGTGACACTTTTGAGTAGCACAAATATAGGCTTCTCACTGGTTTTTCTCTCTCCCCATCTCCTTTGGCAGTATTTTTGGCATAGGAGCCTTAACATTCATTTATTCTATGGTGCTATTGAACATCTGTGTATAAGACATAGTGCTTATAGGGACTTTGAAGTCAGTTAGACTAACCACAAGCCTGTGTCCATTGACAAAGATCATTTACTATACCAGGGTCTTAACACTGTTGAAAGGGGGTCTTTAGATGGGAAAGATTGGAGTAATCTAATTTCATGAAATTGTTATTCTTCATTTCCCCATTTTCTTTTGAGTGTTCCTCACATATTTGAAGACACTGTGAGACATAATCAAGGTTTCCTAATTCCACCCAAGCAAAAACACATTTTCAGACTTTTTTTTTTTTTTTTTTTTTTTTTTTTTTTTTGAGACGGAGTTTCGCTCTTGTTGCTCTTGGCTGGAGTGCAGTGGTGCAAACTTGGCTCACCGCAACCTCCACCTCCCGGGTTCAAGCGATTCTCCTGCCTCAGCCTTTCGAGTAGCTGGGATTACAGGCCTGCGCCACCACACCCGGCTAATTTTGTATTTTTAGTAGTGACAAGGTTTTTCCATGTTGGTCCGGCTGGTCTCGAGCTCTGGACCTTAGCCGATCCGCCTACCTCAGCCTTCCAAAGTGCTGGAATTACAGGTGTGAGCCACTGCGCCCGGCCAATTCATTCCACTCTTTTTTTAAAAACATAAGGACAGTATCATTTGTTATATTAAAGGTCTGGTTGCAAATCTAGCATGCTATGTGTTAGATACTGACCAGCACTTGAGGAAAAGCTTTGCAGAAATCTCAGATAAATATTAAGGCAGACACGTGCCATTAGTAGGAAAATATATTTATACCTCAGGAAGACTATTAGTTTGGGCCTTAGAGAAAGGGAGATTTATACTAACCTTCCTGTTTTCTAAACTTACTTTTGAAAATTATCTTTCAGCCTTGATGGTTTCCTAAGCTTTACCCAACTTGCACAGGACAGTGTAGGCTATCATGATCACTCAGTCTGTTGGAGAATTGAGGTGACTCACATTAGCTCCCTTCCGGCCTTTGGCAATACCTTATGGAAAAGCCTTGTTTACAGCTTTCAAGGCAGTTAACTACAAAATGGCTTAGAGGCTTTTAGCTGGAAACTGGAATCTCGTTTTCAAAAGGGTAAAGTATTCAGTCCATTAGGAGTTTGGAAACTATAATCTGTAATGGCAGAAGCTGGTATATTAGGACTACAGAGGCAGGGTTGGGGCCTAGTTTTAGATTTCAACAATTAGTGGTAAAAGAGAAAAGAGAGAATGTCTTGAAATTAAGAATGACCCTAGCTACTACTATTTTCTCTTCCCTTTTCCAGCATCTCATTTGCTTATGTGAAGAAGAAGATTGTCCAGGCTCATATTGGGAATGCTTATGAGGAAATTCGTGCTGAGACCTGCTATTCAATGCATGTATCGTTGCCTCTGCGCTGACCTGAAGAACCCTGTCTCCAAGTCTTTGGTTGAAGAGAAGATATATGACTGTTTAGTGTGCTCTTTCACAGAACTTGGTTTTCAAATAAATATAAGATCTCCAGATGGACAAGACATTTGTTTTTCAGCCTGGGTTTTTAATAAATGTATCTAATCCTCCCCACACCATGAAATGCCTAAATCCCAAGAGCCAGAGTCTTGATTTGCTAGGATGAGTATGCACGACTTTCATATTGATGAAAAAGTCAAGGTATTCTTAAATTATAGACCATTTGAAAATAATGGAAGGGGGAAAAAAATCAGACCTTGCTCATCACCCCCAAGAATTCTCTACAGTTTTGTTGTGGTTGTGGGTTGTTGTTTAATATGGGGTCTAATCAGCCAGGGCAATATGGTGAGACCCCCATCTCTATAAAAAATTGAAAAATTAGCTGGGTAGGCCAGGCAGGGTGGCTCACGCCTGTAATCCCAGCACTTTGGAAGGCCAAGGTGGGCAGATTACTTGAACCAAGGAGTTTGAGACCAGCCTGGGCAACATGGCAAAAACTCCTCTCTACAAAAAAAAAAAATTAGACATGCACAGTGGCACATGCCTGTAGTCCCAGCTACTCAGGAGGCTGAGGTGGAAGAATCACCTGAGCTTGAAGGTCGAGACTGCAGTGAGGGTTGATCGTGCCAGTGTACTCCAGCCTGGGTGACAGAATTAGACACGGTCTGAAAAAAAAAATTAGCCAGGCAGGGTGGTATGCACCTATAGTCACAGCTATTCAGGAGGCTGAGGCGGGAAGATCAATTGAGCCCAGGAGGTTGAGGCTGCAGTGAGCTGTGTTTGCACTACTGCACAACAGGCTGGGCAACAGGGCAAGACCCTGTCTCAAAAAAAAAAAAAAAATGTCTCACTCTGTCGCTTAGGCTGGGCTCAAACTCCTGGGCTCAAGCAATCCTCCCACTTTAGCCACCTGAACTACAGTTTTTTAATCGATTAGAGGGTGGGGCGTCACCACTTACTGAAGTCCCTTTCATAATCCAAGGGAATTGTGTGTTTAGGCAGCTCAGCAGCTTTTTTTGTTAAGCCTTTGCTTATTGTTTCTTGCTTTTGATCCTGTTAAAGACAATAGATGAAGATTATTTAGTTTCATTTAGCCATAGGATCTGATAACGTACCTTTTATTCCTTTCTCATTTTCCAATCTTTTTTTCATGTTTTTTAAAAATTAAGTATAATTTAAAAGCAATAAAATGCAAACATTTGAAGTGTATACAGGATAATGAATTTTGACAAGTACAATTTTGGTTTCTAGATTATCAAGCCTTTCTTGGATGCTAGGCTTTTCGAATAAGCAGTCAGGGTTGATACTCTGACGACCACACCTTCTCCTCATGTTCTGGCATATGAAATGGATGTTTCTCGTTTACTGGGACATGGAATTAAAACGCTGGATTTGAGGGGTTTTGTGTTGTTTTATGTAGGTAGCTTAGAAAATTATACAGGAATGGCATTTTGCCCCTACCTTGATTCTTTCACTTCTTAACTTAGGATATAGTTTTCTGAGTCTTGGGCGGGGGGGGGAAAAACTTTTCTTAAAGGAAACAAATTCCTGAGTAGATCAGCCCTAGTACATTCATCTACCACAGGCTTGTTTTTAGGCCCAGGTCTAAAGGTTACTAATCCCAAAGGATCAACCACTCACTGGTTAATTTCATTGTATCCCCTCCTTTGTAAATTCCTTGTTTCCTCAGTATCAGATGATTCTATAAAAGAGATTATCTCATTTCCTAGCCTCATTAGCTATGTCCTTCCTGTTCAAGCTTTTAACATTGCTTGCATTTCAGACAGTTATCTCTTACGTTTCCCCTAGTATACGAAACGTTTAAAAAACGGAAGTCTCTGGATGTCACTGTACAAAATTGAGTAGTCTGGGACAGGTGGTACATTTGCTGGCCTCCTGCCAACACTGTCACATTCCTTCCAGAATCACAGACTGAACTTCAGGGAGCAATTAGCAGTAGTTCCTATTAGGCAGTGCAATTCAGAATTTAAATCTTAAAAAGGTTATAGCATTAAAAAGTACAAGCTATAAAGTAAAATATCTACATGGAACAGATTATGATGAGACAGTCAGTATCTGCTTTCCTGATGGATATTTGTTTTGAGGCAGTTTTGCTCGTGTTGCCCAGGCTGGAGCGCAATTGCATGATCTCGGCTCACCACAACCTCCGCCTCCCGGGTTCAAGCGATTCCCCTGCCCTGGCCTCCTGAGTAGCTGGCAAATTACAGGCATTTGCCACCACGCCCAGCTAATTTTGTATTTTTAGTAGAGACAGGGTTTCTCCATGTTGGTCAGGCTGGACTCCAACTGCCAACCTCAGGTGATCCGCCCATCTCAGCCTCCCAAAATGCTGAGATTACAGGCGTGAGCCACTGTGCCTGGCCTCCTGATAGATTTTTTTTCCTAGATGTCCTGGGAAATGCATAGGACTGAGAGCTAACCAAGGAGTAAGGAAGTCTACAGTAAAATAAGAGTGAAAGTCATACGAAAACAGGCTAGGAGCTAGAGTTGACACGACCAATAGAAGAAACAGAAGGGAGGGTGGCAGCAATTACTCCCAGATGGTGTCATTGTGGCACACAGTGTCAGGGTTGAAGGTAAGTGGGATGCACAACATTGAAACCAGGTGCAAGTGATAAATGAATGGTTTGGTTTCTTAAATGGGACCAATCCTAGAATCTAGTCTTTTTCATGCTGGCCTACTTCCTACTCTTCCTTTTAAAAATACTCTCCTTGGGGCTGGACGCGGTGACTCACGCCTGTAATCCCAGCACTTTGGGAGGCCAAGGCAGATGGATCACGAGGTCAGGAGATCGAGACCATCCTGGGCAACATGGTGAAACCCCGTCTCTACTAAAAATATGAAAAAAGCCGGGCGTGGTGGCACGTGCCTGTAGTCCCAGCCACTTGAGAGGCTGAAGGAGGAGAATCGAACCCGGGTGGCAGAGGTTGCAGTGAGCCAAGATGGCACCACTGCACGCCAGACTGGGCAACAGAGCAAGACTCCGTCTCAAAAAAAAAAAAAGAAAAGAAAATTCTCCTTGGCTTTCTTGCTCTAATTTTCCTCCTATCTCTGACCTCCTCTTCACTTGACAAATCGATAGTAGTTATCTTTATTTGAGCATCTGTTTGTGCAGAGATTCTTTGGTTTTTTGGCAAGTCCCACTCCCTCTGACCTTTAACTGCTAACCTTCAGAATTTGGTCTTTGAACCTCTTCTCAGTCTACTTTCTCCAAGCAACCTCATCCATCCCATGTCACCCAGGCGGAGAAGTGCGGTGGCACAATCCCGTCTCACTGCAATCTCCGCTTTCTGGGCTCAAGCAGTCCTCTCACTTCAGCCTCCCAAGTAGCTGGGACTACAGGTGCACGTCACCACACCTGGCTAATTTTTTGTGTTTTTAATAGAGATTAAAACTATTAAATCTCACGGTTTAATAGTTTTCACTATTAAATGGTTTCACCATGTTGGCCAGGATGGTCTCCAACTCCTGAGCTCCAGTGATAACACCCACCTTAGCTTCCCAAAGTGTTGGGATTACAGGTGGGAGCCACCGCACCTGGCCTTCTCTGAGCTGGCACGCACATTCAGCAACTCACTGGTGTCCCTGTCTGGGCTGCTGCACAAGCACTTAAAACATTATGTCCAACCACACTCCACACCCATCCTGCTCTACTTTGGGCTAATACCAAGTCCTCCATCTGGTTGCCCACACCAGAAACCCCAGCTTCACCTTGACTCAGTGCTTGGCATCTCAATTATCTCTCCAGTTCATCCACTTCCTTTCCCCACTGCTCAGTACCCTCAGCTGAAGCATTTAACTGGGCTGTATTTCCAGAGTTGACCTGTTCTAATCCATTCTCCAAATTGATCTCTCTAAAATGCAAATCAGGCCAGGTATAATGGCTCACACCTGTAATTCCAGCACTTTGGGAGGCCGAGGCAGGAGTCTTGAGCTCAGGAATTCAAGACCAGCCTGGGCAACAAAGTGAGACCATCTATACACGCGCTCGCGCGTGCACACACACACACTAAATGGGTGTGGTGATGGATGCTTGTAGTCCCAAGTACTCCAGAGGCTGAGGCAGGAGTATCGCTTGAGCCCAGGAATTCAAGGCTGCAGTAAGCCGTGATCACACCACTGCACTCCAGCTTGGATGACAAATCGAGACCCTGTCTCCATCAAAAAAAAAAAGCATATTAGTCTTAAAAATCTTCTGTGCTTTCTTGTTACCAAATAAAGCCCAAATTCTTCAATGTGTACACGTGGCTGCCCAAGGCTTGAACTGCTGCTTGCCTCTCCAGCCTCCTGTCTCTTCATTCTTCTCCCACCTCACACTCAGAACTGCTTTTTACTTCCTCCGAAGACCCAGGCCTTCTGTCAGCTGGCCTTTGCATATACCATTCCTTCTGCCTGAAATGCCCACCTCTTTTGATTCTCGCCATTTTCTGCCTAGATCTGGTAGATCTACTAGTTATTTAGGAGGTTTCTAAAGACCTCCTTCAAGAAGCCCTCCCTGATTTCTCCCACCAAGGCTGACCTAGGTTATCTGTTTCCCCAGTACCCAACGTTGCCCCGCATTGCCGCCCCACCATATTTTTATTCATCGCCTAGTTTATTTGCCTAACTTGTCCCACATTTATTCACCATTATAAACCCTAGCATATAATTCATGGTCACATATTCATTTGCTAACTGTGGCTGCCTTCCCCAAGTACCTAAATGTCTCTTCTCACTCTGCCTCCAGTGACTAAATGCACCCACTAAAGACTTTTTCAATTAGTTTTGCTTTTGAAAAACCCTTGTTTTTCTTTATGTGCGCAGACAAACAGTGTCTCTGGAATCTCCAGCTGCCGTGAGATGATGAGAAGACATGAGCGTGGGCAGAGATTCTGTGGCTTTGTCCCAGACAACACCCAACCTTCTTGTATCGATTATAAATGAAACACTTCCACTTCCTTGGCAAGTGCACTTTGCTGTTTCTAGGGTTCAAGTTTCTGTTCCACCCTCTCATCCTTTACTGTTAAAGCTGTAGGGGCCCTTCCAAGCCAAACCACGTAAATGGGAAGATCATGGGCTTTGGCCTCAGATTTAAGTTCAGATCCTCATCTGAGGATCCCTTCATGGGCTCCTCATTTGCACAGAGGAAGTCATGTTGACCTCAAGGTTGTTACAGGGATTAAAGAATGGCTGGTTATTATACACTGGCTATGTAATACTGATGAGAATCACATGCATTGTTCCTCATTCCTCACAGCCACTCAAAGAGGTAGATGCTATTATATGGAGAAAATCTGTGTTAAGAAACCTGCACTCAAGTAGGCATTCACTAAACTTTAGCTGAATCAGAATGATGCGGCCAGCCAGGCGCAGTGGCTCACACCTGTAATCCCAGCACTTTGGGAGACCAAGAAGGGAGGATCACCTGAGGTCAGGAGTTCAAGATCAGCCTGGCCAACATGGTGAAACCCCATCTCTACTAAAAATACAAAAATGAGCCAGGCGTGTGGCATGCCTGTAGTCCCAGCTACTCAGGAGGCTGAGGCAGGAGAATTACTTGAACCCAAGAGGCAGAGGTTGCAGTGAGCCAAGATTGCGCCATTGCACTCCAGCCTGGGTGACAAGAGTGAAACTCCATCTCAAATTTTTAAAAAAAGGGCCAGGCGTGGTGGCTCACACCTGTAATCCTAGCACTTTGGGAGACCAAGGTGGGCGGATCCCCTGAGGTCAGAAGTTCGAGACTAGCCTGGCCAACAGGGTGAAACCCCGTCTCTACTAAAAATATATATATTTAAAAAAAAAAAAGGCTGGGCACAATGGCTCACACCTGTAATCCCAGCACTTTGGGAGGCCATGGCAGGCAGATCACAAGGTCAGGAGATTGAGACCATCCTGGCCAACATGGTAAAACCCCATCTCTACTAAAATACAAAAAAATTAGCCAGGCATGGTGGTGCACACCTGTAGTCCCAGCTAGTCAAGAGGCTGAGGCAGCGGTATCGCTTGAACCTAGGAGGTGGAGGTTGCAGTGAGCCAAGATCGTGCCACTGTAAAACTGGCGAAAGAGCAAGATTCCGTCTCAAAAAATAATAATAATAATACAAAAAAAAATAGCTGGGTGTGGTAGCGCATGCCTGTAATCCTAGCTACTTGGGAGACTGAGGCAGGAGAATTGCTTGAACCCAGGAGGAGGCGGAGGTTGAAGTGAGCCAAGATCGCGCCACTGCACTGCAGCCTGGGCGACAGAGCGAGACTCCGTCTAAAAAAAAAAAAAAAAAGAATCATGTGGCCTAACCCCTCATGCAGGTGAGAACATGCAGACTGAAGTGCCTTGTTCAACATCAAAAGCCATTTTTACATTTGTGTTTCTACTTCATCTTTCCATTAACCTGGCTTCTGGTCTGTTTATTTTCTGGTATTGTTTGATCCAAAGGATCAACTAACACACCAATAGCCGTGTCTCATTCATCCTATACCAGACTCTGCTCCACATTTCCATCTGCCTTCATACTCCTAAGTCAGTATGCCTTTTCAGAAAGAGATGTTTAACAAAAGCATTCTTTCCAACTACCCTCTACAATGTAGCCCACTGGTGATGGGCATTTGCCATTTGTTCGCTGGAATCTGGGCAGTACCTTTGGTGCACGTACTCAGTGTTTTCCCAATCAGTGAGTTATTTATTTTTAATAAAATCATATCCCAGACCGGGCACAGTGGCTCACACCTGTAATCCCACCCCTTTGGGAGGCTGAGGTGGGCAAATCATGAGGTCAAGAGATCAAGACCAAATCATGAGGTCAAGAGATCCTGGCCAACATGGTGAAACCCCGTCTCTACTAAAAGTACACAAATTAGCCGGGCATGGTGGCAGGTGCCTGTAGTCCCAGCTACTCAGGAGGCTGAGGCAGGAGAATCGCTTGAACCCGGGAGGCAGATGTTGCAGTGAGCTGAGATCACACCACTGCATTCCAGCCTGGGTGACAAGAGTGAGACTCTGTCTCAAAAATATCTGTATTTATATAGATATATATATATCTGGTAGATAATTACCTTTAGAGATCCTGGGCATTACACAGAGCTGGGACTTGGCAAAGAGTTAGACAGAGATAAGGAGTTTTCCATCAAGTCTTATTCCCGTGACCTAGTGTGAGCAGCCTCTGATTCTTGTGCAGTTCTTGAACTCTGATTCATGTTCCAAAGATTTCAGAGGTTTACGAGTGTCTAAGCCTTTTTTCTGTATGCAGAGTATAAACTAGCGTCTCTAAAATAACAACAGGGATGGGTCCTGAGGAAATTCCTTCCTTTGTTCCGGATTAGAAGCCTGATGGAGGGATTCACTTACACCTCACTGTCAGTCCCCAGTAATCTCTTGTCTGAGCAGCTCTCAGGCACGTATGACACATGGTTTGCAAGCTGATTACTTGTTCTCCTGTGGTTTCCTGTGTCTGTACAATTTTTGTTTCCTAACCAGTCTATAAATAAGCTCCTGAAGGGCAAGTCCCAAAGTATCCCCCAAAGTCCCCATCACAGCGCTTGATACACGAGGCCTATTGGTATCAGATTAAATCATCGAGTTAGCTCTGGGGAGTCTGGTGATGCCCTTGATCCTGACTGAGTTTCTTCATGGCACTTACACCTACCTGGCATCATAGCTGTTATTATCTGTCTCCCCTGATTAGCCCATAAACCGAATGAGGATAAGGAGTTTATTTTTTATGACTGCTGTTTTCCTAGTGCCTGGAGCAGTTTCTGGCTCATTGTAGACTCCTCAGTAAATAGTTATTGGATGGACAATAGCAGTGAAAATGTATTTAGCTCCTGTGTGCTAGGCACTGCATTCAGTACTTGGCTGCCCTTCATCCTCACAATTCTACAGTGAGGTAAATCTTGCAGATAAAGGAAATAGAGCTTAGAGATGTTATGGGTGCATAGTAATTTACAGGACTGGAATTCAAACACAGGGTTGTCTAACTATAACACCTGTTTCTTTTGGTTTTGTTTTACTTATTTCTCTTTTTTTTAATTTCTTTTTTGTTTTATTTTTAATTTGAGATGGGGTCTCACTGTGTTGCCCAGGCTGTCTCAAACTCCTTAGCTCAAGCGGTCTTTCTGCCTCAGCCTCCCAAACTGCTGGGATTACAGGCGTGAGTCACCGTGCCCGGCCTATTTTCAATTATTTCTTAACCACTATGGCAGTGATTCGGCAGATTTGGAGTCCACCTCAGGGATCCGGCAAGTTTAGCAGGTACTCAGATGATTCTGAGAAGGATGGCCCTGAGGCCTCCACACTAAAACTCTCCCATATAAAGTTGCCTCCAGAAGACCTGAGTCTCCTGGCCATTTCAGTGAAGCACAGATACAGGAATAGTGCACACCCCAGGACCCTCCACCAGCATGGATGACAGCAGACATCAGCGAAAGGCCTCCCTGAAAAACAGGTTTCTCCAGACGGTACTCAGGGTCTTACCACCAATAGAGTAAGACATTTCTAGAGACAGAATATACTTCCCCAAGGGGAGTTCCCCAACCACAAAACCGATTGACCAAGTGGGAGCAGGTGGGAGTGCTGTCTATGGCCCCTTGGACGGGTCTCTCTGTAGGACACATGACACATGGCAGCAGGCCTGCCAGATTCCCCATCTCCAGGCTCTGCTAACCTCGCCATGGCAATTGCTGTTCATCATCAAAAAGGCGTTGGGCTGGCCGGGTGCGGTGGCTCATGCCTGTAATCCTAGCACTTTGGGAGGCCGAGGTGGGTGGGTCACTTGAGGCCAGGAGTTTGAGACCAGCCTGGCCAACATGGTGAAACCCCGTCTCTTCTAAAAAAAACTAGCCAGACAAGGTGGCGGGCGCCTGTAGTCCCAGTTACTCAGGAGGCTGAGGCAGGAGAATGGCGTAAACCCGGGAGGCGGAGCTTGCAGTGAGCTGAGATCCCGCCACTGCACTCCAGCCTGGGCGACAGAGCAAGACTCTGTCTCAAAAAAAAGAAATACAAAAAATAGCCAGGTGTGCTGGCGGGCACCTATAATCCCAGCTACTCGGGAGGCTGAGGCATGAAAATTGCTTGAACCCAGGAGGCAGAGGTTGCAGTAAGCTGAAATTGTGCCACTGCACTCCAGCCTGGGCGACAGAGTGAGACTCTGTCCCAAAAGAAAAAAAAAAAAGGCTTTGTGTGTATATGACCCTAACAGCAGCCCATATTTTGAGATGCTTCTGGCTGTCTTTCCTGGAGCCCATGCTTGGCATACCATGGAGCCCAGAGGCCACAAGAGCCAGCAGGGGCAGCCAGAACGCGCCACTTCTCTTGGGAAGTGTCCTGGCCTGAGACTGCAGCTTGCAGCAACCCAAGGAGATCTATACACATCCGATGATGCAAGCAAACAGTGCCTATGAGTGGGTGCCATGGAGTCAGTCCTTGCCCTGGAAGCTCCAGGCCTCAGGCCTGCCCCATCGTGGCCCGGACAAAGGTGCTTCAGCCTCTCATCGGTTCTCCAAGGGGAACTCTGTTCAGTCACGCCAGTCACACAACAGGGGGAAGCCAGCAACAGGGGGAAGTGAGAGGGCCACGCTCCAGGGGCAGGTGAGGACAGCAGGGCCAGACTCCTATAAGCAGGCAAAGCACACGCTGGAGCCAGCACAGCAGAGGCCCGGCAAAAATAATTTCATTTTTCTTAAAATAATTTGATCAACATTTGTTTGTCATTGAAATAATCTTTAAGAGAAAAAAGGAACAAGTCATCAGACTTCCTTGTATTTATTCTGTGGCTTACAGCTGTTGTTGTTTTTAACGGGGACAAGAAGTGGGGGATGAGTAGAAGGCACCGTAATCTTTTTAGTGCTTAGAGTCTTTAAGTGTCTTAATCCAGACCCAAACAGGGACACATAATCCGTGCTTGATCCCTCAACATTCTCAAGCCACTGGTTCAAGATAAAGTCATACTCTGGCGGTGGAGCTGATACTGACAAGGATAATGAACGTGGGGAAGCAACACATCGCAGGGCAAAGCCCACGGACCTGACCGGACTGTGGGGAATCCAGTCTGCAGACTGGACCCAGCTCAAACTTCTGTATCAGGTTACAGACGATGGAAGAGCCTCCTTCACTCATTCGCACATTCAGTAGTGAATTTCAACAACGTCTGCAGCCCAGCAACCACTGGCACTCCTGGTAACGGGTATCTGTACCTTCATTTCTTCTTAAGGGAAGTGGCCACCTCCTAGCTCAGCCCAGATGCCAGCCCACACATTCCATCCACCAGGTGACAATGATTGGTTCAGGGAAGAGCACGTGACCAAGTCAGGCCAATCAGATCTAATAAGACTCAATTCTGGGGTATCTGTTCTGGCTATTGTGAACCCATCTCTATCAATCAGGATCTACCCACCTACCTACCTACCTGTCTTACCTCTCTATCTAATCTATCTTACCTATCTATCTATCTATCTACCTATCTATCTATCTGTCTGTCTATCTATCTATCTATCATCTATCCATCTATCATCTTCCACTGATGATGTAGCCTGAAGCTGCTCCTTCCACCATGTAGATCCTGAATGTGGCACCAACCCAGAAGAAGATGAGCTAACAAGCAGATCCAGACGGACTCTCCTAAGCCCTACATCCAGCTGTGCCTCTACTTCCAGACTGTGTAGTTCCAGGCAGCAAGTTCTATTTGCTTAAGCAAAACACAGGCTACTTGGAGGTGAATTTCGGGCACTTGATACCAAAAGAGCACTTTAAGAGGAGCCTTGATGGGGGGTATCATGGACTTAGTTGTGTCCTCCCAAAATTCATATGTTGAAGCCCTAACCCCCAGTACCTTCAGAATGTCACTATATTTGGGTGGGCACGGTGGTTCACGCCTATAATCCTAGCACTTTGGGAGGCGAAGGCAGGATTACTTGAGCTCAGGAGTTTGAGACCAGCCTGGGCAACATACTGAGACTTTGTCTCTTTAAAAAATTTTGAAAAAATTAGCCAGGTGTGGTAGTGCATGCCTGTAGTCCTAGCTACTTAGGAGGCTGAGGCCAGAGGATCACTTGAGCTGGGGAGGTTGAGGCTGCAATACGTTGGGATGGCACCACAGCACTCTAGCCTGGGCAAAAGAGCCAGACCCTGTCTCAAAAAAAAAGAAAAAAAGGAATGTCACTATACTTGGAGCTGGCCTTTAAAAAGGTGATTAATATAAAATGAGGCCATTAGGGTGGGCCCTAATCCACTCTGACTAGTGTCCCTATAAGAAGAGACTAGGACACAGACACACGCAGATGGAGGGACACGGTGAGGACACAGGGAGAAGGTGGCCACCTGCAAGCCCAGGGGAGAGGCCTCAGGAGAAACAAACCTGCTAGCACCTTGAGCTTGGACTCCAGCCTCCAGAACTGCGAGAAACAAACATCTGTCATCGAAGCCACCCAGTCTGTGGCTGTTGCAGCCACCCAAGCAGGCTAACACAGAGGGCTTACCTGAAGAAAGGTGGGGCTGTTGAATGGGGGCAGGGGGCATGAAGGAGGTGAGCCAGGTGGAGGAAATCACTGCAGTCATCACTGGAGAGGTGAGGCTTGAGCTGAGGAGGAGGCAGGAGTGATCAGGAGAACATGGACTTGAGACTTGGTCACTGATGTGACTGCATCGGGGTAGGGAGGAGATCGGCTTCTTCCTGGAGCCCGGTGGTGTCGGCTCCACTAGGAGGGAGGTTGGGGGCACTGAGTGGCGACTGTGGACTTCCCTGGATCTGTCCTCCCTGCACTCTGTGCCTCTTTCCATGCTGGATTATGTGCTCCTGGGGCTGGACTTGGATCCCTTCATTTTCATATCCCCTCAGCTTCCACGGCCTATTTAAGGGTCATTTTCAAATTTTAGATTCTCAGGGTGGGCACCACTGTCCCTGGGAAGCATCGCATACAATGATGGGGCATTTTTGGTTTCTACAATGCTGGGGACATCCAACCAGCGTTCCTGGAGGGAGCTGGCATGCTGGACATCCTGCAGTGGCGGGTGGGCGGAGACTGACCTGGGGTTGGTTCAGAACTTTACCAAGAGCTGTTCATCAGTTTGAAAACTCACATCAAAGATAGCCACACCATTTGTTCTGCTGAGTCACCACCAGCACCACACACCTATGCCAGTGCGAGTGTGCATGACCCACTCTGCCTCAGGCCACCTGCATCAGACTTCGCTTCTTTCTAGAAAGACCTGCATCTTTCTATGCTTTCTGGTATAGTCAGCCTAAGCGCTTACACATGGAAATTATTATATATATATAATTGCTTTCCCCAGCCTGGGCAACATGGCGAAAACCTGTCTCTAAAAAAAATACAAAAATTAGCCAGGTGTGGTGGCACCTGCCTGTAGTCCCAGCTACTTGAGAGGCTGAAGTGGGAGGACTGCTTGAGCCCTGCAGTGAGCCATGATCGCACCACTGTACTCCAGCCTGGGTGACAGAGAGAGACCGTGCCTCAAAAATTAATTAATTTATTTATTAAAATAAGTTGTTTGCCTTTTATTTCTTCTTTCCATTAGAGTTAGGGCATTATAAGGGTCATTTTTAAATCATGTGGATAAATATCTGGGAATTTCCTTTTAGGACAGGAAAGAGGATATTACGAAACATGTTATTAAGGGGGGAGTCTGGAAGGGTGGAGACTCACCGCCCAGGTCAGCCAGGCGTGCTCGATGGGGAGCCCCTCTGAGGCCACCCTGCCTATCCTTCCCCGCAGGCCTGGCCTCCACCACACCCTTCTCAGCCTCTACCCTATAAGGCCATGTGAGGGCTGAGCGGCAGACAGAATGAATGGGCTTCCCTGGCCGGTGGCTTTCACGGCTCCCTGGAGCACAGGGAGTGGAAGGCTGTGGAGAGCTGGGACTGAGCAGCCTCCCAGGAGAGGAAGCTCCACAGCAACCCCTGCCCTGGGAGTCCCCGATTGGAGGCAGGCTCCATAGCTGCCGCTGGGCAAGCCAGACTTTGAACTGCAAGCAAGGAAAATGACCTGTCTGTGACCCCTGCTACTTCCCTCTAGACAGGTGCACACACACGCCCACGGGACAGATGGGTCTAGAAAATGTGAGTCAGGACAGATCAGAGCCTCGAAGGCTCCTGGGGCCAGAATGGAGGTAGAGAAGGGAAATCTGTCCCTTGTCTTGGCTCCTTCCCCAGACCTGTGTTCTGGGTTTGGTGTCACTGGTGGAGATGGCGAATGGCTTGCCTAGGGGGTGGTGAGGCCACAGCTGGCCTGGCCTGAGACCTGAAGGCCTAGACAGCTTGGATTCAGGGGGCTTCGGGCTCCAGACCTACCTCGATGCTTCAGGGATGGGGCCCCCATAGTGCACCACCGTCTGCAGAGACCCCTGGATGCAATGGGGGTTCAACCATGCCCCCACCTCCCTGGAGGGCCAGGGCCTTGCTCCAGTCCCCAGCCCCACCAGCACTTCCAGGCTGGTTCCAGGGAGGCTGGGGAAAAGCTGGCCCTGGCCGTCCTTCCACAGTTGTTCTTGGAACCAAAAATGTTTATTTCCCAGTCTTTTGGTAGCTCCTGCAGGGAGGGACGTTCACGGGCAGGCTGAAGGGGAAATGGAGGCCCAGGACAGGGTGGTAACTCATCCGGGTCATCCTGTGCCTCCCTGCCCAGCCCTGGCATGTGTGGAACCCAGGTCCAGATCATGTCAAAGCGAGCCTGGGTCCCAGCAGTCAGCGGGACCCCTCCTCTCTCAGGGCCCTGGTGGACTCCCCAGAGGACGCTGCCTTCAGCCAGCCTGTGGATCTGTGTGTCTTTGCTGGACTGCCTCTGGGACCACCCGCCTCCACCAACCTGCCAGTACAGAAGGACAGGTAGGGTCAGGCTGCCAGTCTGTCCCTCCAGCTCAGGAGTGGGACTGGCCTGGGATGATGGTCTGGTACCTGCTCTGGATAGGGTGCAGTGGTCAGGCTGTGCAGGAGAAGGTCAGAGAATGGTGTGGGGCCATGTGTGCCCAGGGCCAGCAGCAGAGACACAGCTGAGATCCCAGAGTGGCCACCACCTCCAGGGCAGCCAAGTCCTTGAGCCATTCTCAGGTCCTACCACCCTTGGACTCAGCCACCGAAGGCTCAAGTTCTTCGCCCGGACCTCCCCAGTCAAAGTGCTCAGCACAGGAAGCGCCGTGGGCCTGGGTCGGGGTCAGCTATCCTCCCCAGGCTCTGGCCAACAGGCATCAGCTATTTTGTTGTTATTATTTTCAATTTGTGGGGTACATGAGATGTTTTGATTCAGGCATGCAATGTGAAATAAGCACATGACGGAGAATGGGACATATACCCGTTCGAGCATTTGTCCTTTGTGTTGCTGGCAGTCCAATTACACTCTAAGTCATTCCAAAATGTACAGTTATTGACTACAGCCACCCTGTTGTGCTATCAAATAGTAGGTCTCATTCAATCATTCTATGTTTTGTACCCATTAAGCATCCCCATCCCCTTCCAAGCCCCCCGCTACCCTTCCCAGCCTCTCGTAACCATCCTTCTACTCTCTATGTCCATGAGATCAATCACTTTGATTTTTAATTATTAATTATATTTATTTATGTATTTATCTTGAGACAGAGTCTCACTCTGTTGCCCAGGCTGGAGTGCAGTGGTGTGATCTCCGCTTGCTGCAACCACCGCCTCCCGGGTTCAATTGATTCTCATGCCTCAGCCTCCCAAGTAGCTGGGATTACAGGCGAGTGCCACCATGCGCGACTAATTTTTGTATTTTTTGTAGAGACGGGGTTTCGCCATGTTGCCCAGGCTGGTCTCAAACTCCTGAGCCCAAGCAATCCTCCGGCCTTAGCCTCCCAAAGTGCTGGGATTACAAGCACGAGCCACCGCGCCCAGCTATTTTGATTTTCACATCCCACAAATAAGTGCAAGGTTTGTCCTTCTGTGAACTCTCTTGACTTTTCATGCTGTGCCCACCTATAAAGAGAATACCACTCCCCTGCAAGTGCCCTCACCCAGGGGAAATGCACAGATGGCTTGAGGGGTCCCACAGGTGGCTGGACACCCGTGCACTTCAATGTCAGGGACATGCTCCCACTATCTTGTGCTCCTATGTGGGCTGGAAAATGTCCCCCTAAAATTCATTTCCACCCAGCGCTCACAAGGTGACCTTATCTGGAAATAGGACCCTTGCAGATGTAATTAGTTAAGATCTGGTCATACTGGAGTAGCATGGTTCTCCAGCACCAGAAGCCAGGAGAGACGCAGGGATCAGATTCTCCCTCCAAGCCTTCAGAAGGAGCTAACGCTACCGATCTGATGTCAGGATTCTGGCCTCCGGAACTGGGAAAGAATCAATTGCTGCTGTTTTCAGCTGCCCAGCTGTGCTCACTTGTTACGGGAGCCCCGGCAGACTGATAAGCCACCAGCCATGGTTCCTTTCCCAAGGCCACCTCATGGTCCAATGTGGCGCCTGGGCTTCAGACGGTATATCTGCATTCCAGCCATCAGGAGAGGGAGGAGGGAGAATGCTGAAGGCACAACCTCCCCCTTGAGGGACTCTTCCCAGAAATTGTGCACATCATTTCTGCCTTCATTTGGCCAGAGATTAATCACTTAGTGGTATGTGCCCAGCTAAAAATGTTTGGTTTGGCTGGGCGCAGTGGCTCATGCCTGTAATCCCAGCACTTTGAGAGACTGAGGTGGGCGGATCACTTGAGGTCAGGAGTTCGACACCAGCCTGAACAACATGGCGAAACCCCATCTCTACTAAAAATACAAAATTGGCCGGGTGTGGTGGTAGGCGCCTATAATCCCAGCTACTCGAGGGCTGAGGCATGAGAATCGCTTGAACCTGGGAAGTGGAGGTTGCAGTGAGCCGGGATCATACCATTACACTCCAGCCTGGGCAACAGAGTGAGATTATGTCTCAAAAACAAAAACACATACACAAAAAATTTGGTTTTATTCCTTTTATTCCTCTGGGACAGGGGAAGAAGAAAGATGGAGGTGCTAAACTGCACACACCACAATAAACAACCTTCCTCTATTAGATGCTTCTGGCCCCCAAGTCCCAAGACCCTCTGATGGAGCCAGTGCTTTCAGCACCTCCATGAGCAGCTCACCACCTTGCTAGCTCCCTTTCTCCCCAACTCCAAAGCTCCTTCTAGGCCCCCTTCTAGGCCAGGACACCCCAGGTCAACCCCAGTGCCCCCACGAGACCACACACCCTCCGCCCACTTCGGCACTGAGATGTAAAAGGCTCCCAGGCACGAGGACCCCACTTCCTTGAAGGCAGTTCTGAGACCCGGAGTCTCACCCTGCTCCTCTTCCCACCTCACCCTAGAGGACTTATGGACGTATTCCTTCCTAATGAATCCATTGCTCTTCCTAAGAGGAAATCTGGAGAAAGAAATGACCTTCGTCTGCTACCATGGGACCCCATTACCTTTCCAGCCTGCTTGGTGGGTTGGACTTCCCCGCCCACAGCCAGAAAACCCTCAAATTCAAAGTGTCTCTTCCCTCCACCCCCGCCGGCTAACGGGCCTGGAGTAAAGGACACCGTGAGGTCCAAGCTGCACAGGCTTCCTCAGCCTCAGAGCTCTCAAGGGGTGGGTTGAAGGCTTTCTTTTTTTTTTTTTTTTTTGAGACGGAGTCTCGCTCTGTCGCCCAGGCTGGAGTGCAGTGGCCAGATCTCAGCTCACTGCAAGCTCTGCCTCCCGGGTTTACGCCATTCTCCTGCCTCAGCCTCCCGAGTAGCTGGGACTACAGGCGCCCGCCACCTCGCCCGGCTAGTTTTTTGTATTTTTTAGTAGAGACGGGGTTTCACCGTGTTAGCCAGGATGGTCTCGATCTCCTGACCTCGTGATCCGCCCTTCTCAGCCTCCCAAAGTGCTGGGATTACAGGCTTGAGCCACCGCGCCCGGCCTGAAGGCTTTCTTGAAAGCAGGGAGTCCCCACCTCCCCAAAGCCCTTCCCACAGACGCCTCTCACTCTCCACGTGTTTTCTGGCTGGTCCCAGGGACTCCCTTGCTTCTAGAAGGATGAATCCCAGAGATTTTTGGCTCCCAAATGGGACTCCAGTGCTAGGAGCGCCTCCTGGGAGCTGGGACCCGCTGCACCCTGTAGTTATGGGACTGGAAGATGGCTGCCAGGTCTTCAACCCGCAACGTGGGGAACGCTATCTCGACGTGTTCATCCTGACGGCTGGGGGCGCTGACGGGCCAGGGAGCAGCTCTCTGAGCCTCAGCTGTCTGTATTTGATGACGCTGCCCCTTGGGTCTGTGCCAGTGTTCTCGTGTCAGCCTCCGGATGTACCCAGACCCTTGCAGGCCAACCTCTGTCAAGACAGCCCCAGCCCTCAGATAGGGTTTGCTTAGATCTAAAGGGTGGGCAGGGCTCATGTCACTTTTTTCTGGATAGCTTCTAAGCCTTGATTCAAAGCAGGGGCTGAAAATACCAAGGGGAGTGGGTGACTTGACTCCATTTACTAGAAGCATCTGAGCCTGGACAAACTGCTGCCACACTGCACATAACTTCAGCACATCTGCCTCCTTCAGCACCTCCGCCTCCTTCAGCACCTCCCCCAGGATCCCGGGGCCCCTTTCCAGGACCTGGTCCAGGCATGGAGAAAGAGGAGGACACAGGTGCTCCCCTATCACAGAGGGAGGGAGCAGGGGGCCCCCAGAGCTGAGATGCAGCCACTTGTTCTTTCCTCCTGCCTCCTGGGCAGGAAGGGAGGCCTGGGATGGAGGCCGGCTCTGCCAGGGAGCCTGTAAGAGTGCAGACTCTGCTTTGCAAGTGATCAGTGTGAAGCGCTCGAGTCAAAAGGGATCCTTTACCCAATACGCTCACAGGCATTTTAGAAAGTCAAGAGGGTGCAGCCACGCCAGGGTAAGGACTAGGTCGCCAGGCTTCAGGGAAGACCCTGGAAGGCCTCGATCGCTCCTCTCTAGTTCTCAGCAGACCCAAGGTTACCCAGGCAGAGCTGACATGCAGTCCCAGTCCCACACAGCGCTGAAAGCGGAGCGGAGAGGGAGAGAGCCGGACGGAAGCCCAAGGGCCGAAGGCACTGTGAAGTCCTACTTCCAGCCCTGCAGAGCGGGACCAGCTCCACCTCTGACTTCTCGGGGATGTGAGCCAAGGAAGGCTCTTTTGGCTTAAGCTGTTTCAAGACAAGTTCCTGTCACTGAACATGGAGGATCTCTTCTTTCCTAAGACACCGGACAGCTCTGATCTGTCCTTTGTAAGGAGTTCAGGCAGGGAGGGAAAGGGCCAGGGGCCGGACCAGAGAGAACTTACAATAAGGGACTCTGGTGGGCCTGGGCTGCCGGCCGGGCAGCTCCACAGTCAGGGGCTGGGGGCTAAGCCGGGGCGTGCTGAGAGGGGGCGGCTTGGGGGCTGGTGATGGGAGGAAAACAGTGAACCTAGGACGCCCAGATGGGGACTGACTCTCCACTCCAGGGCGTATGTTTTCTGGGCACCTCTCGCCTCCTGACCACTGGGCTGGCAGAGATGGACCTGGGTTCCTGGAAATGACGGCCTAGGGGAGGAGGGGGTGCACCTGGGGCCGGGTCGGGCTGTGCTGGCTGCTCCCCAAGACTCTACCTGAGTCCCCCGCGGCAACCAACCCCAATCCTTCCCACGCCGGAGATCACTGCAGTGGCCCACCCTTCGTTAAGTTTACTGGGTAAAAATCCCTCCAGTCCCTCGCTCGCTCCTCTTGGCTGGAGGCCGCGGGACCGGGCTCACCCCCGCCCGCCAGGGCCCAGATCGGGAACTGGCCCCCGCGCCAGTCTGGCTGCGTCTGGGCCGCTTCCTGGGCTGCTCCGCCGGCCGGTTGCTCCCGCTGAGACATTTGTCCCCTGGGGAGGCTGCCCCGCCTGCACTGGCTGCGGGTCTGTCCTTGGAGTTGGCTGCCGTACCCAGTGGGACGGCAGCTGGGCTTTCTTGGCCGCAGATGCTGCCGGGGCCCTGCCTAGGGCCCTTGAGTTCCAGCAGAGGCACCCAGACTGCTGAGCCAGAAGATTTGCGTTTCTTTTCTTTTCTTTTCTTTTTTGAGACAGTCTTGCTCTGTCACCAGGCTGGAGTGCAGTGACGCACAATCTCCGCTCACTGCAACCTCTGCCTCCCAGGTTCAAGTGATTCTCCTGCCTCAGCTTCCCAAGTAGCTGGGATTACAGGCACCCACCACCACACTCGGCTGATTTTTTGTGTGTTTTTAGTAGAGATGGGGTTTCACCATGTTGGCCAGGCTCGTCTCGAACTCCTGACCTCAAGTGATCTGCTCGCCTCGGCCTCCCAAAGTCCTGGGATTACAGGCATGAGCCACCACGCCTGGCCCCAGATTTGCATTTCTAGCAAGTTCTTGGGTAACGCGGCAGTAGTGGTTCCGTCCTTCCAAACTCCCTCCTCAACAGGCCTGTGGTTTCTCTTTCAGTTTCAAATTTCTGTCACCAGTAAAAGACAGGAGCAGAAAGGAGTTCTACAGGGTACCCTTGACTTTGGGTTCAGCAGATCTCACGGGACATTCATTGTAGGTGGGGAGAAGGGTGAAGGGAGAGTTAAGGTTACTATGTGCACCCTCTAGTCGCATGAATTCTGTTTAGTGGTAAGATTAACCAACCATTTGTTAGCTAAGTTCTCGCTTTGTCTCATTCACACCCCCTCTCTAGACCATATGTGGGTCTAACTGCAAAAGTAATCATCGTAATGCAACGTTTGCTTGGGGCAAGAAGGCCTAGTGTTTAGACTAAGTCGACAATGAGGCCAGGAAATGCTTTGTGGCTTGCAAAAATCCCTTCTGCCTCTGAAAGGAAGGGATGACCACATGAATAAAGATGTTCTCTGGACCAGGCACAGTGGCTCATGCCTGTAATCCCCGCACTTTGGGAGGCCAAGGCGGGTGGGTCACGAAGTCAGGAGTTTGAGACCAGTCTGACCAACATGGTCAAAACCCGTCTCTACTAAAAATACAAAAATTAGCTGGGTGTGGTGGTGCACACCTGTAATCCCAGCTACTCAGGAGGCTGAGGCAGGAGAATCACTTGAACCAGGGAGGCAGAGGTTGCAGTGAGCTGAGGTTGTGCCATTGCACTCCAGCCTGGGTGACAACAGCGTGATTCCATCTCAAAAAAAAAAAAAAAAAAAAAAGGCGCTCTCTGTGTGCCACATCTTGCTGGTCACCCAGGTGTGTTGACCTGCCAGGAAACTACCCAAATGTGGTCACTTTAGCATCTATTCCTCCAGCTTAAACCAACATGCCACCCTCTGGGCTAACATCTTGCGCCCTGTGATGTGCTTTTTAAAACTTGCTCAGAAAGTGACAGTCCTCATGAAAAGTCTTAAGTGTCTATGTCTATGAACACCACTGATGAAAGTCCAGCAATCTCTCCAAGTGTGCTTGCTTGGAAACCACCTGGGAATCCAGTCTTGCTCTTCCAGATGTTCATTTTGAGGCCTGAGTTTTTCTGCCAACCTCATCCAGGCCACAGAACAACTGGGGCAGTGATGCGGCTCACATCCTTGGGACAGGGGAGGAAGGACACACACTAGAGGCCACGGTGGCTACTCAGTGACTTTCAGGGGTTGCCTGCTTTACCGCCCACCAAGAGCTCTTTTGGGAGATGAATATTTCCACCCGGTGTGCTCTCCTTCCAAGAAATCTTCAGCTTCCAGATATAAACAGCTTTGGGAAGGGGATTGGGAGGAGAAGCAGCCTTTGGGAGACAACTGTTCCTCCACCTCTACATGGACTCCGGGCTGGGAAGATGGATGGAACTGCATCCCCCACACGTCATGAGTTTTGAGCAGTGACCAAGATCCAACTTTCCTGGAAGGAAACGTTGTTCGCTTAAGCAGTGTCTTGTAATTCATCTCTTGATTTATGCCAGGCATTTCAGTACGTTCCTCCTCCAACCCACTGATTAGATCCAGGCGCTGGGCTTGCTCAGAAACACGCTCTTGGTCTGAACTCCCCCTGCAGGAGCTCCCGGATGAGGCAACTGTGTTTAGTCTAGCTGGCCGCTGGTCTGCCTGGGTGGGTCGGGCTCACTGTGCTTGATTTAGGTGGCTTCACCCTTTCATGCAACTCAGGAAAGTAACGTTTACCAACTCTCCCTCTTTGCTTGTGGTCTCAGCTTTCTGCCTTCCAATGAAGACAGCAGCCAGGAAGATGCCTGCTATGCCTGCAAAGATGACTTCATTCATGAACTGTGTGTAGCAGGCCACAGAGGAGTGTGGCGTCCTGCCCCTAAAGTGCTCAGGGCTGGGGCCCACAGAGGGCTCTAGGCTGCAGAAGAATCAGCTGTGTCCCCCTCCGGAATGCAGAGCTCCGCCAGTCCCTTTGATGTCCAATGCAAGGCTGAAGATGTTGGCTGCAGCGTTCTGCATATTCCAAGTATTTAATTTGAGGTTAAGTTTTTCCCAGCACCAGTGTCATTATAATCCTAGAATCTGAGTGATGGGTGTATGGCGATTCACCAAACTATCCTCTGGTTTTGCATATGTTTGAAATTTTCATAATTAAACAATTTAGAAAGTCATCTTGGGCCCATTGGCAGTATGTTTCCTATTTTGGGAAAACCGGGGTGCTCAAACAAGAACATTTGGGCCAAATGCGATGCTTTGGCAGGTCCTAAGAGTGGGGAAGTTGAGGCAGCTGGTTCAATGTATTGCTATGAACTCATGGAATATACACAGCAGAGCCAACCTAGAGACCGCTTGGATGAAGCTTCCGATCTAAGCAGCTTTGCCTGTTGTGACAAAAGTATCCTTTGTACTCCCACCAGAACACACCGAATAAGTTAAATAGACTGAGATTGATTCAGAGATTTTCCCACCTTAATATTTGTATTATGCATTACACAACTGTTCAGGATTTGAAGAAAGTCTTAAATTGTAACTAAGGGATTATAGCAGTTTAATAATTTTTAAACTGTATCAAACCATACCTATTTGTTCCATATCACTCCTAGTCACAGGGATGATACAATTCAGAAACCAACCCAGATCCCTGACAACTTGAGCTACTGGTAAGAAGCTAGCTACTTCTGTATTTACTATAAGAAAATGAACCACCTCCCCCATTGCTGAGGCCACTTTTAGTTGATATGACATTGTGAAATAAGAAAAATATATAATTAGGCCAGGCACAGTGGCTCATGCCTGTAATCCTAGCACTTTGAGAGGCTGAGGCGGGCGGATCACCTGAAGTCAGGAGTTCGAGACCAGCCTGGCCAACATAGTGAAACCCTGTCTCTACTAAAAATACAAAAACTAGGTGGGCGTGGTGGCGAGGGCCTGTAATCCCAGCTACTTGGGAGGCTAAGGCAGGAGAATCATTTGAACCCAAGAGGCAGAGGTTGCAGTGAGCTGAGATTGCACCACTGCACTCCAGCCTGGATGACAAGAGCAAAACTCCATCTAAAAAAAAAAAAAGAAAAGAAAAATATATAATTGGTCTCTGCCCCTGGTTCCCGGCACAGAGCTCCTAAAATTCTTGTCATTTCCTGAGTGATAGGGGCACTAGGTGGATCTTTTTGTTCTATTTGGTCTTTGTCCCTTGCTCCTGATGAGGGATCCTAATCCTTGGAATGTCATGGGTGATGGGAACATCTAGTATTCTAATGAGATGACTCTTGGTGGGCTGGTCACCAGAAAAACCAAGCCATGGTTAGAAGCTTGGAACTTTCAGCCCCATCCCCATCTTCTGGGATAGGAAGAAAGGCCAGAGATTGAGTTAATAATCGATTGTGCCTGCCATGCGCGGTGCCTCACGACTGTAATCCCAGCACTTTGGGAGGCCGAGGCAGGCGGATCACCTGAGATCGGAAGTTCGAGACCAGCCTGACCAACATAGAGAAACCCTGTCTCTACTAAAAATACAAAATCAGCTGGGCATGGTGGTGCATGCCTGTAATCCCAGCCACTTGGGAGGCTGAGGCAGGAGAACCGTTTGAATCCTGGAGGCGGAGGTTGCAGTGAGCCGAGATCGCACCATTGCGCTGCAGCCTGGGCAACAAGATCGAAACTCTGTTTCAATAATAATAATAATAATAATAATAATAATAATAATAATAGTAACAACAACAACAACAACAACAACAGATTGTGCCTGTGTTATGAAACCTCTGTAAAAATCCCTGAACTACAGCGTTTGAAGAGCTTCTAGACTGCTGAACCATGGAGGTAACTGGAGAGGGCATGGAAGTTCTGCGCCCCCATCCTTTGCCCTGGGTACTGCCTCATCTGGCTGTTTATCTGTATCCTTTGTCACATTCTTTATAATGAGCCAGTACATGTGTTTCCTTCTATAAGCCATCCTAGTAAATTAATGGAACCCTCATTTATAGCCATTTGGCTAGAAGTATAGATGACAACTGCTACTTTTGACTGGCATGTGAGGTAGGGGACAGTCTTGTGGGACTGAGCCTTTGACCTATGGGATCTGATTCTAACTCCAGTCATTAGCTAGTATCAGAATTGAATTGTAGGACCATCAGTTAGTGTCTGCTGGATAGTTGCTTAGCGTGTAGGGAAAAACCTCCGTACGTCTGCTGTCAGAAGCGTTGTGTCACACCTGTAATCCCAGCACTTTGGGAGGCCAAAGCAGGAGGATCGCTTGAGCCTAGGTGTTCGAGACAAGCCTGGGCAACAAAGTGGGACCCCATCTCTAAAAAAAAAAAAAATTAAAAAAATAAAAAAGCTGAGCATAGTAGTGCGTGCTTGTAGTCCCAGCAGCTAGTTGGGAGGCTGAGGCAGGAGGATCACTTGAGCCCAGAAGGTCGAGGCTGCAGCAAGCTATGACTGTGCCACTTCACTCTAGCCCAGGCAACAGAACTAGACTCTGTCTCAAAAAAAAAAAAAAAAAAAAAGTGTTGAGTGTGAGAAGAGTAAAAACAGTCAGTTTGGTTTTTCCTATCTCAGACATAGAAATTATGTTTATATTAGTTTATATTCATCTGGCCTCTTTTGGTTGCAAGTGACAGAAACCCAACTTGAACAAGTTTATTTATTAAATTTTTTTTTTATACAGACGGATTTTTTTTTTTTTTGTACAGATGGATGTTGCTGTGTTGTCTAGGCTGGTCTGAAACTCCCAACCTCAAGCAATTCTCCCACCTTGGCCTCCCAAAGTGCTGGGATTATAGACATGAGCCACCATGCAGGTCCAAACCAGTCGAAATTAAAAAGACAGTTGAAGTTGGATGCAGTAATATGTGTAATCCCAGCACTTTGAGAGGCTGAGGCAGGCAGATGGCTTGAGCTCAGGAGTTTGAGATCAGCCTGGGCAACATGGTAAAACTCTGTCTCTACAAAAAGTACAAAAATTAGCTGGGCATGGTGGCACATGCCTGTAATCCCAGCTATGAGGAAGGCTGAGGTGGGAGGATTGTTTCAGCCCAGGAAGCAGAGGTTGCAGCAAGCTGAGATTGCACCACTGCACTCCAGCCTGGGTGACAGAGTAAGACCCTGTCTTAAAAAAAGAAAAAATAAAAAAGACAGTTGATTGGAAGGATGCTGGAGGAGCTATAAGAACAAGTGCAGCTCCAGAGAACTCAGATCCTGGGACCAGGGATTTGATGCCCCCAGCACTTTCTTTGCATTTCTCTAGGTAATGGCTTCACCTTCTTAGTCTTTCCCATGTAGTGAAGGCTGTAGGCTGCCCTGGAGTCTCATTTTACAATAACCTGACCACACTTCAACAGCAAAATCCCAGGGAAGGGCTGTCATTGGCTTTGCTTGGCTCATATGCCCATCCTGGACCCATCACTGAGGCCAGAGGGATGGGGTAAGATTGGTCCAGTCTGGACCATCTGCCCATCCTGTGGTCAGGGATGGCGTGAGTGGAGTATGTTACCAGAAGGGAGAGGGGAGGTAGACAGACAAAGACAATAGCCACCACAATGACCATAATCCTAGCAGTCAGGCAAATGCACTCAGGAGGGAAAGCAAAGCAGGAGGGGTGTTCACAGCGGCTCAGAGCCCAGGGTCCAGAGACACAGAGGCCTGGGTTTAGTCCTGGTCTCCTCAGCAGTGTAAACTTGAGGAGTTTCTTAATCCCCTATGCCTCATGTTGTTTATCTTGCCAAAGACAAAACAGACAGCTGTAATCTCAGCTAATCAACCATGAGACAAAGAGTGAGAAGCTGAAAGGTCTGTACTTGGCCTTGCCAGCAGGCTCGGGCAGAAAGGAAAAGGTCTGCATTTGTCCTTGTCACAGGTAAACAAGGGAGTCATCCGTGCATCATACAGGAGGCATGAGAAAGAGAGGACAGTGAGTCGGATGAAGTCATATGTAGAAGGGTAGTTCTTTCTGGTAAGCTACTTCCCAGAACACAAAAGTGTGGAGGATTTTAGAAAACAAAAGGTTTGAGGGTGGGTGGGTGAGATTTCTTAATATGGCTATTTTCTAAGAGCACAGGGCTCATGTTAATAACAACATTGTCAATCAGTAAAATGCTGAAAATATTATTCATCTCATAGATGTGGTGTGAGAATTAAAAACTTTTTTTTTTTTTTTTTTTTTTTTTGAGACAGAGTCTCACTCTGTTGCCCAGGCTGGAGTGCAGTGGCTTGATCTCAGCTCACTGCAACCTCCACCTTCCAGGTTCAACCGATTCTCCTGCCTCAGCTTCCCGAGTGGCTGGGACTATAGTCACTGCCACCATGCCCAGCTAATTTTTGTATTTTTAGTAGAGATGGGGGGGTTCACCGTGTTTGCTAGACTGGTCTCAAACTCCTGACCTCAGGTGATCCACCTGCCTTGGCCGCCCAAGTGCTGGCATTACAAGTGTGAGCCACAGCGCCCGGCCTGGTGTGAGAATTAAATAAAACAATCCATATGATTCACTTAGCACAATGCTGGGCACACATACAGGCTGCACGTTTTGCAAACAAAAATACAGAACAATATAACATCCTACATGCACAATAAAATGAAGCAGTATTTGGGATCTACTTACACTAAAATATCTGAAATTTACATTTAACTGTGTGTCCTGTATTTTGTCTGGCAACTCCTGGCATACAGTTGTGTTGACGATAAATATTATGGCCATGGATTGAAGATTTATTTTCAATCCATATTACCTGGACAGAAGGTAGGGCTCTCTTCTACTAAATATAGCTTTTTTTTCTCTTTTGGAAGACAATCCACTGGCAAGGCTGGGGACTGGGAAGGTGGTGGCCACAGCCCATCTTAGGGCTTCTTCAAAGGTGAGCTGACCTACCTTCTCCGTGCCCCATTCCCTGTCTCTGGCCCTGGTAGCCTCCTCCTTCTTGGAAGCATGGAGGTGGAAACACTGAGGTGGCAACGGGAGATTCCCACAGAACCTCAACGCCTGGAGGGGAGGGCTTTTCCATCCATGGCCACCTCCTCCTCCTCACCCTCCAGCACTAAGTTGGGCGACTAGCAAGTGCTCATTCAGTACTGATTAACTTCAGTTCAAAAGCATCAGGTGCAAAGAGAGGGAAGACGGGTGCTCCTAATTTATTTTTAGAAGCCCACATGTCACATGGAAAACAAAAAGTTTCTCTGAAATCCCTGGAAACTGCTGCAAGGGGCGGGACCCTGGTGCCTGGAGCTTCAATGCATATCTTGGGCGTCACTTTTGGTTCTAAGGTGGCCCCAGGTCCCTCCGGTAAGATGGGAATAACCACGCCTGACTCTTCCCACGGACACCACACGGTCCTGGTTTGTGTTCTCTACGCGACCACGAGCTCCTTGAGGCAAGG
Source organism: Macaca fascicularis (assembly GCF_037993035.2). Classification (NCBI taxonomy): domain Eukaryota; kingdom Metazoa; phylum Chordata; class Mammalia; order Primates; family Cercopithecidae; genus Macaca; species Macaca fascicularis. The sequence goes on from NC_088386.1 coordinate 127,122,194, forward strand.
GGTTGAGCCTGCTCCGGCTCATCCCCAGAGCCGGCACAGTGACTGGCGTAACGAAGGGGAAATGAACGAATGAATGAACGAACGAACAAAAGTGGAGTGGTGGAGGGGACCGCACGAGACGCGCACACCCCGCGCGTGAACGGCGGACACTGCTGCGCCGTGGACCCTCACTTCCGCCGCCAGGACGTTTCGGGGTCGCCCACCTTCCCTCCCAGGCTGCTCTGCGCCGGCAGCGCTCCGCGCGATTGGCTGCGCCGCCCCACGTGAGGCCGGGGTGGCGGCAGCGGTTGCCCGGGTGACGGCTGCCGAGGTGGCGGCCAGGCTGGGTGAGCGCGAGTGTCCGCGGCCAAGCAGCAGGTAAGCGCGTCCCCGGATGCAGCCAGGTCACCCTCAGCCCGCCGTCCTGGTGCTGGGAGGAGCAGCGGTGGGGTTGGAGGGCCGAGGCTCTGCGGACCTCTTGTTCCGAGAAAAACCGCGACGCGCCCGCTCCGCCGCCGCCGGATGCTACCACTTCTCGCCTGAGGTCCAGGGATCTTTCTCCGGTGAGGGCCGAGGCGGCCTCCTGGACATCCCAAGCAAGGACGGGCGCAGCTGCTTCCCGCAAGTACTCTCTGATCTTTGCTGCAGCAGTAGTCCCTGATCTTTGCTGCAGCGGGCCAAACTTGGAGGGGGACCCCCAACCCGTCCAGCTGGTGGTGGCGGTGCCAGCGGGTTACCCGGGGTTTAGATCTCCCTCATAATCTCCATCTGCTAGCCCCGTTTCTCAGGCACCCAGGTGAAGTCCAGATTTCACCTAATCTAAGGAAAAACAGGATGCGTGCTATGCAGATTCGGCTTCCATACAAATCCCGTAATCCCACCCGTTTGTAGGCCCTAAATCTTTATTATGTAGGAATTCAAAAGCTGCCACTGCAGTCCCCAAGTGTGACTGGAAAAGTTTTTCTTAGTTTCTGCATGGAGGAGAGCAGTGGTTCTCAAACTTGAGAGTGTATAAAAGTCACCCAGGGAGCTTGTTTAAAAGGCAGATTTCTGGGCATGGTGCCTGCCATGGTGTTCAGTAAGACCAGGGTGGAGGCAGGGATTTTCATTTGCACAAGGGTGCCAACTGATTCTTATTTAGGTGGTCCAGACTTTGGGGAAATACTGTGTAGTGGTTCCTATCAGCCACTTAGTCACTTACTGTGGCTGTTGGGAGTGTGTCAGACTTCCTGAGCCTCAAATTGGCTCATCTGGAATGGGAAAATACAAACTACATTCACCTCTCAGGTTTACTATGAAGATTAAATGTAAAGCATTTTGCACATTGCCTGGCATACAATATACCCTCAATAAATGATACCTATTATGATATGAAAGTTTAGAGAAAATTCTGTAATTTCTTTTTCTTTTTTTTTGAGATGGAGTCTTTCTCTGTCGCTCAGGTTGGAGTGGAGTGGCGCAATCTCGGCTCACTGCAACCTCCACCTCCTGGGTTCAAGCGATTCTCTTGCCTCTGCCTCCCTAGTAGCTGGGATTACAGGTGCACACGCCACCACGCCTGGCTAATTTTTGTGTTTTTAGTAGAGATGGGGTTTTACCATGCTGATCAGGCTGGTCTTGAACTCCTGACCTCAGGTGATCCGCCTGCCTCGGCCTCCCAAAGTGTTGGGATTACAGGTGTGAGCCACTACGCCCAGCCAATTCTGTAATTTCTAAGAATGTCAGAGTAGTAGGATACCCAGCAGCACTCACGTTCAATGACAGTTGATCACAGCAGATGCTATTTAAATGGCTTACAGAGGACTACTCTAAGGAGGTGATGTTTATTAGGCACAGTGGTTAACCAGGTGAAGAGAGGGAAAAGTGTTCTAGGCGGAGAGAGTAATATGTGCAAAGGCCTTGAGGTTGGAAGGAGCTCAAATTCTCACAAACTCACTTTTCCTGTTCCAGGGCCTTTAAAATGCCATCCCCTCAGCTCAGGCTTCATTTATTCATCATATGCCTTGAGTACCTTTCTTGCTTACGAGGCACTCTGTTAGGTTCTGGGGATACGAAATTTAAATACAGCTCCCTGTCTTTGTGAACAGGTTATAAGAAGTGCCAGGCACAGTGGCTCATGCCCATAATCCCAACACTTTGGGAGGGCGAATCACCTGAGGTCAGGAGTTCAAGACCAGCCTGGCCAACATGGTGAAACCCCATCACTACTAAAGTAATACAAAAATTAGGCCAGGTGTGCTGACTCACACCTGTAATCCCAGCACTTTGGGAGGCTGAGGCGGGTGGATCACCTGAGGTCAGGAGTTCGAGACCAGCCTGGCCAATGTGGTGAACCCCTGTCTCTACTAAAAATACAAAAATTAGCTGGGCGTTGGTGGCGGGCGCCTGTAATCCCATATACTCAGGAGGCTGAGGCAGGAGACTCACTTGAACCTGGAAGGCAGAGGTTGCAGTGAGCCGAGATTGCGCCTTTGTACTCCAGCCTGGGCGACAAAAGTAAAACTCCGTCTCAACAACAACAACAAAAAATTAGCTGGGCGTCATGGCGCATGCCTGTAACCCCAGCTACTTGGGAGGCTGAGGTGGGAGAATCACTTGAACCTGGGAGGTGGAGGTTGCGGTGAGCTGAGATCCTGCCACTGCACTCCAGCCTGGGCAACAGAGCTAAACTCTGTCTCAAAAAAATAAAATAAAATAAAATAAAAATATAAACAAATTCTTGGTAGGGAAAGAAGGGAGGGGTTGTTCATGGAAGACTTCTTGAAGGGGGTTAAGTCTGACTTTGCTTGGAATCATGAGTCATGTTTACCTGGGGTTCAGAACATACATCAACCACAGGCTTAGGATCCTGGAAGAGATTGTTGCGTGGGGAAATGGCCAGGAGTTTGCTGTTGGCAGGGTCCAAACTGGGATTGGTGGAAGGGAGCAAGGAGCAGGAGAAGGTAGGGGGAAGGTGGATGGATTTGAGGCATAAGTCCAGAGAAAGGCTGGAGAGGTGGGTGTCCTCCAACAGCAACTGCCTTCTTCTGTCCCCTTTTGCATCTGGCAGGGCTGGTGTGGTGCATGGGGAGGTGTCCTGCCTGCTCCTCATTGCTGCTTCCAGATCACTGCCCACTCCTTCACAAACCCCACTCCTTTGAAGCACATGGCAGACACTGTACCCTTTGCCAGCCCTCCCCGAGGCAGCCACTTCCCAGGGCAGGTCTCTCCAGTTCCCTCGGAGCCTCTAGCACCCGGCTGGCTGCCTGTCCCTTCGTCTCTTTTACTTCACTTTTGGGGGTTTCCACATCCTGGCCCCTCCAGTTCTTCATCCTCCTTACTTGCAGGCATCTCTTTCCTCCATCCTCCTCATCCACCCACTCCCTTGGTTGAGAGCTTTTTAGTACTAGTCACCTTCAAAGTCTTGCCTTCAGGCATCTGTCCCACTGTCTGCCCACTGTTTTCCATCTTTCCTGCTCACTGGAATGTGGCTCCTTCCGCAGGTCTCGGACCCCACCGCTTCCTCTGCCCTGCAGCTGCCTTATGTGTGTTCCCCTCCCCCATTCGTAACCTGATTAGTTCCAGTGTCCCATCATGGTTGTACTGTTTCCCCTTTCCTCTCTCTTCTAGAAGAACCTCTCGTATTGGTTAACCAAACTCAGATAGCTGAAAGTGCCTGGAGAAGAGCTGCAAAACTGTGCAGACTGATTCTATTTTAGATTCCAGTCCAGAGATCTTAAATGGACTCTATTACCAGCAACCCTGCCATGTTGCGTAGTTACTTTGGCTCCCACCCTCGCTTGTTTTCAAACTGTCACCTTGCTTCTTACTTGCAGCTGATGACCTTGTTTCTTTCTTTCCTTTTTTTTTGGGATGGAGTCTCGCTCTGTTGCCCAGGCTGCAGTGCAATGGCGTGATCTCGGCTCACTGCAACCTCCGCTTTCCGGGTTCAAGTGATTCTCCTGCCTCAGCTTCTAGAGTAGCTGGGATTACAAGCGCCTGCCACCATGCCCGGCTAATTTTTGTATTTTTAGTAGAGATGGGGTTTCACCATGCTGCCCAGGGTGGTCTCAAACTCCCAACCTCAGGCGATCCACCTGCCTTGGCCTCCCAAAGTGCTGGGATTACAGGTGTGAGCCACCACACCTTATTTCTTGTTTCGCTTCCTTTTTTTGTTTTTTTGAGACAGGGTCTTACTTTGTCACCTAGGCTGGAGTGCCGTGGCACCATCCCAGCTCACTACAGCCTCGACCTCCCTGGTTCAAGTGATCCTCCTGCCTCAGCCACCCCAGTAGCTGGGATTACAGGCATGCACCACCGCGCCTGGCTAATGTTTGTATTTCTGTAGAGATGAGGTTTCGCCACATTGCCCAGGCTGGTCTCGAGCTCATGAGCGCAGGTGATCTGCCTGTCTTGGTATCCCAAAGTGCTAGGATTACAGGTGTGAGCCACTGCACCCAGCCTATTTCATTTCTAATCACTAAATCTGTGTCTTTGCTCAGCACCCATATTCTCTGCTATCCCTCTGAATGCCATTCCTGCTTCTCCCTTAAACTCCAGGCTCATGTATCTGTAAGAATTAAAGAAAGAGGAGAGAAACATGAAGGGTGACTCGACAGTCAACAGGTTTGTTTCTTGGGTACCTGCCAAACTTCACCCTCTTACAATGGGCCTCAGTATAACAGTGGGCCCTAATAAGGACATTCTGTTCCCTTCAGGTCTACTAAGGGAAGCTAAAAGCAGACTTGGCGGGGTACGCCTCCAGCTGCAGAAAGATGTATGGGAACAGACATACAACTCTCCCTCCCAGATAAGCACACCAAAGAGACAGAAGCAGTCCAAGCCTCTGATAAACTCTCCCACCCTGAATCCTTAAAAACTCTTAGTCTGTAAGAGAGTGTGGCTCTGACCTAACTCGGTTGGAAGTCCCTCCCAGGTTTGAAATAAACCTGTTGACTGTCGAGTGACCCTTCGTGTTTCTTTCCTCTCTCCTCTTTCTTTAGTTCTTATAATACCCCCTGACCATTTCGGAACCTCCACTGGAATGTCTAACCGGCAGCTCAGACTTACAGCCAAAACAGCTCTTGGTTTGACCTCAAAGCAGTCCTTCCCCATGTTTTCGTTGACTCATTAAATGACATACTATTCGGCCAGCTGCTCAGATCCCAGGGTTCTTCCTTCCCTTCTTCCTCTCATGTCCCACAACCAGCCCGTCTGCATACTGTGCCTCTTCTGCCTTTTCCATCTGGACTCACAACACTCATGGCCCCTTTTGCTTATCCGAATGACGCTCATGGCTGGCATGGGCTGAGCGGTACTCATCTCCCTCTTCCCACTCCCCTCCAGTCTTCTCTGCAGAACAGGCAACATGCATATTAAAAAATGGACATCAGCAGCCGGGCGTGGTGGCTCACCCCTGTAATCCCAGCACTTTTGGGAGGCAGAGGAGGGAGAATTGAGCCCAGGAGTTCAAGACCAGCCTGGGCAATGGTGAAACCCTGTCTCTGAAAAAACCAAGGCTGGGCACGGTGGCTCACGCCTGTAATCCCAGCACTTTGGGAGGCTGAGGCAGGTAGATCACATGAGGTCAGGAGTTTGAGACTAGCCTGGCCAACATGGTGAAACCCCATCTCTACTAAAAATACAAAAATTAACCAGGCATGGTGGTGGGCGCCTGTAATCTCAGCTACTCGGGAGGCTGAGGCAGGAGAATTGCTAGAACCCGGGAGGCGGAGGTTGCAGTGAGCCGAGATTGTGCCATTGCACTCCAGCCCAGGTGACAACAGTGAGTCTCTGTCTCAAAAACAAAAACAAAAACAAAAACTCACCAAAAACCAAACAAACAAAAAAACCAGAAAACAAATTACTGGGGCATAGCAGCACACTCTGTAGGCGCAGCTACCTGGGAGGCTGACATGGGAAGATTGCTTGAGCCCAGGAGTTTGAGGATGCGGTGAGCTATGATCATGTCACTGCACTCTAGCCTGGGCAACAGAGGGAAACTCTGTCTCAGGAAAAAACAAACAAACAAAACAGGTGGTGTCAGTCCCCTCCTCCATAATCTCTCTGAGCCTCCTGTTACTCTCAGCCTAATGTCCAAGCCACTTACCAGCTCTGCAAGGCCCACCTGACCTGGCCCCGGCCCCCCATTGCCTGCTGCTCTCTGCCTTACCTCTAGCTACATCCCAATACCCCAAGACTGCAGAGGTCTGCGGCCTGAGGCCTGTGACCTAGCAAAGCCCTCTTCCCCAGATCCAAGCGCTCAATCTTTGCTAAAATGTCACATTCCCAGTGAGGCCGTCAACCACTCTATCTAAAATAACCCCGTACCCGTCTCCTTCAGGTTCTGTCCCTTTCCTTGCACCGTTTTCTTCATGTCGGGAATTAATTTCCACTCTGTCCGTGTGTTTGAGTCCGTACTGTGTGCCAGGCACTGGTCTAGGCACTGGGGATGCCAGGGGAACACCTGTCAGGTGCTGTTGAGAAGAATCAAGCAGCAGAAAGGGCTGAGAAGTGATGGGCCGACCTCTTAGAAAGGGTGGTCAGGGCAAGACTGAGGAGGTGACAGTTAAGCAGAGACCTGAATGAGACGTGAGTATCTTAAGGAAGGGCAGTGAGCCAGAGTTCACGAGGGCAGGCGTGGGCTTTGGGTGTTCAGTGGGTGTACACAGGAAGCACACAGTGGCCATTGTGGCTCAGGTTTACAGAACAAATGGGAGTGTGTCAGAGGCCACGTTGTCTAGGGCTTTGGGAGTTGGGCCCAAGGAGTCTCACCTTCATCTGGAGGGTGGTAGAACCACAGGAGGGTCCCAAGCAGGAGGAGAATGCTCATTGTTAAAAGTGTAGAAATTGGATTGGAGTGGAGAGAGAGGAGATGGGGAGGCACTGCCAGAAAAATGTAAGGTTACAGACTCAGAAGAGATCTGACTGGGTGTGGTGGCTCATGCCTGTAATCCCAGCACTTTAGGAGGCCAAGGCTGGAGGATTGCATTACCCAGGAGTTTGGCAGCTTAGTAAGACCCTGTCTCTCCTACAAAAAAAAAAAAAAAAAATTACCTGGGTGTGGTGGCTTGCACCTATAGTCCTAGCCACTGGGGAGGCTGAGGAGGGAGGATCACTTTAGCCCGAGAGTTTTAGCTTGCAATGAGCTATGATCGAACCATTGCACTCCAGCCTGGGCAACGGAGTGAGATCCTATCTCAAAAAAAAAAAAAAAAATTGGAAGAGTTCTGAAACATTCTGAATTTTATAGATGAAAAAAGGCTCTGCATTTCAGTGATTTGCCCCAGATCGGGTGCCAGTGAATGGCATGGTGAGCATTAGAGTCCAGACTTTTTAATTCCTCTGGGGTTACAGGCAACTGCTTTGGGCTGAGCCTGGGGTGTGGGCCGTGGGGAATGACTGCTTTGGGTACACCTCGAGGGAGGGCTGGTAGAAAGAGTAGGAAGAGTTTCTTTTGACTTTAGCCATTGTATTTCCTAGTGCTGCTGAACAAATGACCATAAACAGAGTGGTGTAAAGCAAAAAAGATTTATTATCTTCTAGTTCTGGAGGTCAGAAGTCTGAAATGGCTCTCACTGAGCTAAAGCCAAGGTGTTTGCGGGGATTGATCATTTCTGGATGCTCTGGGAGGATCTGTTCCTTGCCTTATGCAGCTTCTAGAGGCTACCTACCCTCCTTGGTTTATGCCCCTTTCACCCCTTTAAAGCCTGCAGTGGCTGTTGTCTTTCTCACATCTCATCATCCTGACACTGACGCTCTTGCCTCCGTCTGCCCCCCTCCCTCTGCTGTGACTGCCTTGGGCCCACCTGGGTAATCCAGGATCATCCCCCAATTTAAAGGTCAGCTGATGAGCAACCTTAATTCCATCTGCGCCTTAATTCCCCCTTGCCGTGTAACCTCACGTATTCACAGGTTCTGGGGATTGGGGCATGGATGTCTTTGGGGCCATTATTCTGCTCACCACAACCACCTTTTTGTGGTTTCACAGGTGGTTGAAATGAAAGCTCTTATATTTTTGCCTTCTAGAGATTTTTGCTGTGAGAATTAATTACCAGTAACAGTTCAATATGGGGGACATTCTGGCTCGTGAATCTGAATTACTTGGACTAGTGAGAGAGGTAGGTATATTACACAAAACAGAGGTCACAGAGATACATCTAGAAAACTTGTGTTTTAAAATGCAACCAACTGTTTAGTGCCTTGTAGTGTTTCTTCTATTGTTATGTTGGAGCTATTTTTGTATTATATAACATTCCATGCATTTACATTTTGTTTTTATAACTAAACAGATCTTAAAGTCACTTAAAAAGTCCCTTGAAAGAAAATTATAAAAACAATACATGTCCATGGTAAAAGATTCAAGCACTACAGAAATATAAAAAAGAAATTTCCCTCCCAGACTTCTTTCTATGAATAGTAAAAATATGTTCATATGCCTGTAGTTTGTTTTGCAGAATGGGATGATACATTGTTCTGTAGCTTGCTTTTTATCTGCCAACAATAATATAGCATGAACATCTGCCTATGATCTGCCCTAGACATTTGAATGCCATAGAGTGTTTCATTGAGTAGATGCATCATAATTTTTTTAACTCATTGTCTGGTAATGGCCTAGGTTTCCTACACTAAAAGCTTTGACAAGTAGGGCCCAGGCCTTAAACTTTCTGGTGCTAAAGAAATGGTTGGTGCTTGCTGCTGCTTAACTGGGTGAGTAACCATCTGTAGGTTGCGAGAGCCATGGGTCTGGAGCAAGAATGAGGCACCCACCATGCAAATGCAGAGTTGGAATTTGGTGGTGTGATGGTGAATATATATATATTTTTAAATTTACGTTAAAATTCTTTTTTAGAGACAAGGTCTTGTTCTGTCACCTATGCTGGAGTGCAGTGGTGTGATCATGGTTCACTGTAGCCTTGAACTCCTGGGCTCAAGCAGTCTGCCTGCCTCAGCCTCCCAGGTAGCTGAGACTACAGGCGTGCATGACCATGCTCAGCTAGGTTTTATTTTAATTTTTGTAGAGATAGGATCTCATTCTGTTGTCCAAGCTGGTCTTGAACTCTTGGCTTCAAGCAATCCTCCTGCCTCAGCCTCCCAAAGTTCTGGGATTGCAGACATGAGCCACTGCACCCTACCTGTATAACACATTTTCTTTTAAAATTTTATTTATCTGAGATGGGGTCTCGCTTTGTTGCCCAGGCTGGTCTCAAAGTCCTGGGCTCAAGCAATCCTACCTCGGCCTCCCAAAGTTTTGGGATTACAGGCATGAGCCATGCCACCTGGCCTATAGCACTTTTTCTTTTCTTTTCTTTTTTTTTTTTTGAGACAGGGTCTCGCTCTGTTGCCCAGGCTGGAGTACAGTGGCGTGATCTCGGCCCACTGCAACCTCTGCCTCCTGGGTTCAAGTGATTCTCCTGCCTCAGCCTCCCAAGCAGCTGGGATTACAGGCCCCCGCCACCACATCCAGCTAATTTTTGTGTTTTTATTAGAGACGGGGTTTCACCATATTGGTCAGGCTGGTCTCGAACTTCTGACCTTGTGATCTGCCCACCTCGGCCTCCCAAAGTGCTGGGATTACAGGCGTGAGCCACCGCACCTGACACCACTTTTTCTTTATCCATTCATCTATTGATAGACACCTAGATCATTTCCATATCTTGGCTATTATGAATAATGCTGCAATGAGCATGCAGATACAGATGTCTCTTTGAAATACTGATTTTATTTCCTTTCTGTCTATACCCAGAAATGGAATTGCTGGATCATCTGGTAGTTCTGTTTTTGTTTGTTTGTGTGTTTTGAGATGGAGTCTTACTCTGTCACCAGGCTGGAGTGCAGTGGTGTGATCTCAGCTCACTGCAAGCTCTGCCTCCCGGGTTCAGGTAGTTCTCCTGCCTCAGCCTCCTGAGTAGCTGGGACTACAGGCATCCGCCACTGCTCCCGGCTAATTTTTGTATTTTTAGTAGAGATGGGGTTTCACCATGTTGGTCGGGCTGATCTCGAACTCCTGACCTTGTGATCTGCCCACCTCAGCCTCCCAAAGTGCTGGGATTATAGGTGTGGGCCACTGCTCCCGGCCGGTAGTTCTATTTTTATTTTTTTGAGGAACCTCCATACTGTTTTCTATAATAGCTGTACCAATTTACAATCTCACCAATAGTACGCAAGTGTTTCCTTTTCTCCACATCATTGCCAACACTTTTTATCTTTTATCTTTTTTGTAATAGCCATTCTGACGGGTGTGAGGGAATTATGTCTGTGTGGTTTTGATTTGCATTTCTCTGATTGTTAGTGATGTTAAGCACCTTTTCAGGTATCTGCTGGTCCTTTTAATGTCTTCTTTGGATAAATATCTATTCAGATCCTTTGGCTGTTTTTAAATTAGATTATTTGTTTGTTTTGCTGTTTAATTGAATTATTTATTTTTTATAGTATTTAGATTTTGCTGAATTTGAAGACACCTTGAAAACATTTTCAAAAGAATGCAAAATAAAAGGAAAACCATTGTGTAAAACAGTAGGTGGATCTTTCAGAGACTCCAAATCATTGACAATTCAGGTAACATTTTGCTTATTTTTCATCCCTGTAGATAATTCAAGATGCTCCCAGCTTGTGGAAAATGCTGCCATTGGATAGTGCTGGAATAGTTTCTGAGCACCTGCTCAGAGTTACTTTAGATTGCACAAGTGTTTATAGATGAACTAATAATGTCATTTTAAATCTCTGTACCCTCCCTAGGAAATGTGTAGCCATATAAGATCTTTCACAAACATTTCTTGGGAAGAAGGAAAAGAAGAAACATGCAATGTTTAGGAACTGAAACAATTGTAGCCTTCCTCCTGAGGAGTTTCAGGTTATTAATTCTAGGCGCTGGGGATCCAACAGTGAACAAACGAAATCCAGCCCCTGCCAGTACAGCATTTGCATTCTAGCTTGGGGAGGTTGGAGGGAACAGGGAGCAAGAGTGAGACTGACGAGGTGGGTCTATGAAAGGAAGTCTGAGCAACTCTGTGAATACCAGTGGGCTGCAGGGGAGATTATACAGACCTCAACTCTCAGGCTTAGAAGGGAACTTAAAAATCCTTGGCTGGGCATGGTGGCTGACTCCTGTAATCCCAGCGCTTTGGGAGACCGAGGCAGGAGGATCGCATAAGCCCAGGAGTTCAAGACCAGCCTGTGCAACACAGTAGTACGTCGTTTCTTTTTCTTTTTATTTGAGACGGAATCTCTTACTCTGTAGCCCAGGCTGGAGTACAGTGGTACGATCTCGGCTCATCACAACCTCTGCCGCCGGGATTCAAGCAATACTCCTGCCTCACCCTCCCTAGTAGCTGGGATTACAGGCAGATGCCACTGTGTCTGGCTCATTTTTGTATTTTTAGTAGAAATGGGGTTTCACTACGTTGGCCAGGCTGGTCTCGAACTCCTGACCTCAAGTGATCCTCCCGCCTTGGCCTCCCAAAAATGCTGGGATTACAGATATGAGCCACCACGCCTAGCCAGAACCTCGTTTCTATAAAAAATAAAAAATTGGCCAAGCGTGGTGGCATGCACCTGTAGTTGTAGCTGCTTAGTTGCCTGAGGTAGGAGGATCACTTGAGCCCAGGAAATCAAGGCTGCGTTGAGCCATGATCATACTGCTGCACTCCAGCTGTAGTGACAGAGTAAGACCCTGTCTCCAAAAAAAAAAAGTCATTATTTTAACCATTATTTGATGTCTCGATCTCATTTGTAATATGCCAGATAAGTAATCAGTTCACCTAGAATATTTCCATTGACCATTTCCTGAGACAGCATGTTTCACCTTTGGATGATTTTATTATTTATTTATTTATTTATTTGAGACGGAGTTGCGTTCTGTTGCCCAGGCTGGAGTGCAGTGGCAGGGTCTTGGCTTACTACAACCTCCGCCTCCTGAGTTCAAGTGATTCTCCTGCCTCAGCCTCCCAAGTAGCTGGGATTACAGGCATACGCCATCATGCCCGGCTAGTTTTAGTATTTTTAGTGGAGATAGGGTTTTACCATGTTGGCCAGGCTGGTCTCAAACCCCTGACCTCCGGTGAGCCACCTGCCTCAGCCATCCAAAGTGCTGGGATTACAGATGTGAGCCATCATGCCTGGTCTATTTTATTCTTATAATTAAAAAAAAAAAGTTATGTGGAGACAGAGTCTTGCTGTGTTTCCCAGGCTGGTCTCAAACTCCCAATCTCAAGTGATCCTCTCGCCTCAGCCTCCCAAAGCACTGGGATTATAGGCATGAGCCACTGCACCTGGCATTATTACTTCAACAGATTTTTAAATTTTAACATACCTACTTCCAGAAATAATTTGAGGCTTGGCTTACAAGCCCCTTGAGTAGCCGGAGTTCAGGTGGCAGCCACCGCTGGTTTTCTCCTAGTACTTGACTCCCTAGTGGCCTGGCATGGGCACTGTTGAGAGAGGGGCTCTTTTGAAGTGGCCTGTGGAGCTCAAGGCAGGGCTGAACCCTCTGCCTGCTCCCCTTCAGGCCGCAGGCCCCTGGATGATGAGCTGCTGCTGCTTTCTGTCAACACAGACTCTTCTGTGGATGCTACAGGAGCCAGACCTCCCTGGCACCCCCTCCCCCAGAGAGATATGTTCAGAACATAGAAGAATACGGTCATTATTAGAGGCGAAAACAGGTTCTTAGAGTGAAGTGTGTTCCTCGGGGAATCAGCTTCACTCCGCAGCACCTGGCTTCCCTGGTTCTTTCTGGATGAAAAAAAGACCTTTACCCTACACGTGGGAAGTGTATGTGAGCATCTGTTAATTAAAGCTACCATTTGAGAGGAATGTAGCAAATCCCCAATACCTAACTAGCAGAACAGTGAGAATCTTTTGTGGAGTTCACACGTGACCAGATTATGTGACGATACAGGGTAAGGCCGACAGGCCCTGTGTCGTGAAGCTTCTTTGCTTATCGGGTCCCTCCAGAGGCGGCTGCTGTACACTTTTCCAACTGGGTTCCCGTTGCCTTTCAGCTCCAGCTGCATCTGAGAACACTCAAATGTCTCTTCAGGTCTTTTTAAAAAATTGTGATTAAAGATAACATAGAATGTCTCCTCTTAACTATTCTTACATGTACAGTTCAGTAGTGTTAAATGTGTTCACGTTGTTGTGAAACGGATCTCTAGAAGTTTTCATCTTACAAACATGAAACTCTGTCCCCATTGAACAACTCTCCCTTTATCCTCCCCCTAGGCCTTGGCAGCCACTATTCTTAATTTTCTGTCTATGAATTGGCTACTTTAGATATGTCCTATAAATGGAATTATACAGTATTCGTCTTTCTGTAATTGGCTTATTTCATCCAGCATAATGTCATCAAAGTTCATTCATGTTGCGGTATATGACAAGATTTCCTTTCCTTTTAAAGGCTGAATAATATTCTCTGGTACATATTCACACACACACCCCACAGCTTGTTTATCTGTTCTTCTATTGATGGACACTCGGGTTGCTTCCACCTCTTGGGTATTAAGAATAATGCTGTTAGGGCCGGGTGCAGTGGCTCATGCCTGTAATCCCAGCACTTTAGGAGGCCGAGGTGGGCAGATCACCTGAGGTCAGGAGTTCAAGACCAGCCTGGCCAACATGGTGAAACCCCATCTCTACCCAAAAAAAAAAAAAAAAAGAATACAAAATTAGCCGGGCGTGGTGGCCAGTGCCTGGAGTCCCAGCTACTCGGGAGGCTGAGGCAAGAGAATAGCTTGAACCTGGGAGACGGAGGTTGCAGTGAGCCAAGATTGCACCATTGCACTCCAACCTGGGGGACAAGAGCGAGACTTCTTCTCAAAAAAAAAAAAAAATAGTGCTGCAGTGAACGTGGGTGTGCAAGTATCTCTTTAAGGCCTTGCTTTCTGTTCTTTTGGATGTATACCAGGAAGTATTGCTGGATCATATGGTAGCTCTATTTTTAATTTTTTGAGGAATTGCCAAGCTGTTTTACAAAGTGGTTGTACCATTTTCCATTCCCACCAGCAGTACTTAAGCGTTCCAGTTTCTCTACTTCCTTGCCAATGCTTGTTATTTTCTCTCTGTGTGTTTTTAAAATATTAGCCATTTTGATGGGTTTGAAGTGATATCTTGTCATAGTTTTGATTTGTATTTCTCTGATGTCTTCAGGTTCATTTTTATATAACTTGAAAGACCTTGAACCTTTCTGATGTCACAAACATTTCTTTTCTGCTCATCCAATCAACAGCTGTGTCCCCCCACTATGGTAGATTTCCCAAATGAAATGTCTGGTTTGAGTGAAGAAGAGTGGGGAAAAAATTTAAAAAGAAGAAGAAAAAAATACATCTAGAACTGAGGTTGAGCAAAATATGCTAATTTTTAGTGGAACTCAAAAAATAGTGAGTTTCCCCCAGCAGTTTTATGTGTATAGTTCAGTAGTGTTAAGTATGTTTACATTGTTGTGAGATGTAAGAAGCATGTGTGTTTACAAGTTACTATTGATGGTGTACACATTTTCTCATCTTGTTGATTCTGCTTTGATCATAGTTTATAGAACATCACTAATATTTTGTGACTGTAAGTTATAATAGTGGATTCTTTTATGTGTGGGTATTATTTTAAGCTCAGGGACCATTTCCAGGTACAGAATATGAGTCATGAGTTAGGAAGGATGATAGAGGTGATTATGATGACAGCAAAGGTTTGTGGTTTCAGATCTACAAATAGAGACCTTAGAACAAACTGTAGATGGGCCTTTTGACTTGTGGATTCTGCCAAGCCATGTTAAGAAAATATCTTTTCTCTAAGCCATAACATTTCACAAGAGTCTGCGCTCACCTCAATCACACAGTCAGAGAACTCTTGGTCACCGCACTTCTCGTGGCAAGGCCTCCTCAGGAATGGTCACAGGGCTTACTTGGGACCTTGGCAGAGGCAAGCGTGGGGGTGGGCCTGGCCCCATAGCACTGCCCCAGGAGGATGTGTTCACCTTTGTGGCAGTCATTAACAAGCATGCGGGTCTCTGGCCAGCTTCCCCAAATTCTTCCAAGAGGTGGCTGTATTCAGCTGCTTGTGCTTTGTTTTGGCAACCCCCACCCACAGCTGCTAACAGACTGTCCCTTGCCTGTGTCCAGGAGGAACAGAAGAGCCAGCCTTGAGGAGGTAGATGCTCATTGTAGGGCTTATTAGAAAAATTCTGAGTTTACTTGAAATGTAACCGGCACCTTCCAGCATCAGGCAGTATTCAGAGACAGTTTTTGATCACATGACATAGTGAACATTTTTGTAATATTCAGATTTGAGGATTCCTTACCAATCAACATCTTTGACATATGTGTAACCAAACACTGTTATATTATTTGTTCTCTTTACGTTTCCATTTTATGTTAGAAAATTTGCTTATAAACAGATAAAACAAGTAATTTTTAAAAATGACAATTTTGCAGGAAAATTATCTGTAAACGTTTTTCTTTTTTTTTTTTTTCTGAGACAGGGTCTCTTTCTGTCACTTAGGCTAAATACAGTGGTGCAATCTCAGCTCACTGCAGCCTCTACCTCCAGGGCTCAGATGGTCCTTCCACCTCAGCCTCCCAGGTAGCTGGGACTACAGGCACATGTCACCACGCCCAGCTAATTTTTGTATTTTTAGTAGAGACAGGGTTTCACCATGTTGTCCAGGCTCGTCTTGAACTCCTGGGCTCAAATGATCTGCCTGCCTTGACCTTCCAAAGTGCTGGGATTACAAGTGTGAGCTACCATGCTCGGCCATGTAAACTCACTTTTTTTTTTTTTTTTTTTTTTTTTTTGAGATGGAGTCTCGCTCTATTGCCCAGGTTGGAGTGCAGTGGCACAATCTCGGCTCACTCCAACCTCTGCCTCCCGGGTTCAAGCAATTCTCCTGCCTCAGCCTCTGGAGTAGCTGGGATTACAGGCATGTACCACCACGCCTGGCTAGTTTTTGTATTTTTAGTAGAGACGGGGTTTCACCGTGTTGGTTAGGCTGAACTCCTGACCTCATGATCCACGCGCCTTGGTCTCCCAAAGTGCTGGGATTACAGGTGTGAGCCACTGCACCCATGAACTCATTTTTAGAAGTATAAAAGAACAAAGGCCAATAATGGTGGTAAGTAACAATGGTATTGGGTGGGGAAGTGGGGATTCTTTATTTATTTATTTTTTTGTTGAGACAGAGTCTTGCTCTGTCGCCCAGGCTGGAGTGCTGTGGCTGGATCTCAGCTCACTGCAAGCTCTGTCTCCCGGTTTTACGCCATTCTCCTGCCTCAGCCTCCCAAGTAGCTGGGACTACAGGCGCCCGCCACCTCGCCTGGCTAGTTTTTTGTATTTTTTTAGTAGAGACGGGGTTTCACTGTGTTCGCCAGGATGGTCTCGATCTCCTGACCTTGTGATCCGCCCGTCTCGGCCTCCCAAAGTTCTGGGATTACAGGCTTGAGCCACCGCGCCCGGCCGGAAGTGGGGATTCTATAGAAAATCCAATCTCAGAAACACTGTTGCAGTTGAGCATAAAATGTAAGTCCAAATATCTTGGGCATTCGATACAAAAAGAACAGTAGCAGCTGCATTGTTTTAGACTCTTAGGAAGTTCTTTCACTTCTGCTTTTTACTTAAATCCACAAAATTATGCCACAGGTATTTGTGACAGGTGAATTATCTTCCTTGTGAGACAGGTGACGTGATAATTGCCACTTCCTTTCTCCAGAATTCTTTCAACTAGTGCATGCTAAATCATGACGCTGTCGTTGTCCCAGGTCAAACGGCACTGAGCTGGTGCTCCTTCCTCCACCTCCAGCCTTCTCTGTCGCTGCAGCTGCAGCTGGCAGGCATGGACAGTCACCTTATGGTATATTGGGGTCTTCCTTCAGCTCCATCTCAGCCTGGTGTGCTTCTAGCAGTGGGGCAAGTGGCAGTGCTATTGCCTAGGCCCAGGATTGACTGGGTCGGTGTGTGTGGGCTCCCGGCCACTCCAGGACGTGGAGCAATGCTGTCAGCAACCTTCCGTGCATGTGAGGTTTGTTCCTGGGAGGCCCGGCTAGACTCGGTCTGGATAGTTTTTGTCAGTTGCATGCTGTGGGTCCGCAGGTCCAAAGGTGACTTCAGTGTATTTACGTGTCCGTGAGTTCTCTGGCCCCAAGTCTTTGTTCTGTGCCTGATTCTTTCTGTTTCAAAGACCTTAAATGTTTTGTGTGTTCTTCATAGTGCCCAGATTAGATATTGCAAAGGTGTGGGAAACCAGGATTGGTCTGCAGGAATCGCAGGCTCAGGAGCTTGAATCCTGTGGGATCTCTGTTTTTCTATCCTTTACCTCTGAAAAGGAGTATGTGGGAAATCTGTGGTGTTGTGAGTTGTGAGAATTTTGGGTGTTGAAATTTACAACGAGGTGTAGTCTGATGTCTTCTCCACAGAAGGATCTTGTTGCTGCATTTGACGACGGAGACCAGAAGGTGTTCTTCAGTCTGTGGGAGGAGCACATTCCCAGTTCCGTCCGAGATGGGGACTCCTTTGCCCAGAAGCTGGAATTCTATCTCCACATCCATTTTGCCATCTATCTTCTGAAGCACTCTGTGGGGAGACCGGTGGGTTTACCTGGTGTTGCGGGTGGGTCTGAATGGTGTGTTAAGGAACAGTGTTTGCTGTCATTGTCCACATGGGTGTGGATTTTATATGTGGCTGTTTTGTTATATTGCTTACAAGGTACAGGCATCCTCTGTCCTGAGGAGTGATTTTCTACCATATTCCCAGCAGCTTATATTCTAATTTTTATGGAGATTTAATAATTTCTGTAATCAAAGCTATATTGTTTTCCTAAATACCTCAAGTTTTTGAAACCTCATCAAAATTAAGTTTATTTGGCAATTTCGTCTGTAGACATGTATGTCTAAGAGAATCCATATTTCAGCTGCATATTAGACCCTATATTAGAACATAAAATTATTTACATATTTATTGTAGAGAAAGGGTCTTGCTATGTTGCCCAGGCTGGTCTTGAACTCCTGGGCTCAAACAGTCCTCTCACCTTGGCCTCCCAAAGTGCTGGGATTACAGGCATGAGCCACTGTGTCTGGCCAGAACACACATTTAAACTTAAGTCGTGGAAAAGGGTACGTCTCTTTGTGGAAAGTCCTTTTGAGTGATAGGTTGAATTTAGCGTCTGCAGTCCTTTCCCAGATGGGGCTGGAGATGGGAAGAGAGGAGAGGGCTGAAGTGTCAAGCTGCTGGGGTGGCTGAGCTTTGATGACAGAAGGGCAACAGAGGCGAGCTGGCATTTGACCCCATGCATTAATTACTGCCCTGTGGACCAATGTGAACGCATGAGAATGTCAGAACACCAAAGGTGGGGACAGTGGTGGAGGGAGCAGCGGGACTGTACATTATAGTAGTTGTTGGAAGGCTGTTCCTCAGGTTATTACTCTTCCAGGGAAGATCACAGGAGATTTTCATTTTCTGTTTGTATTTCTGTTTCTTTTACGTCTGGGGGTCAAAAGAGGGCCTCCTAGTATAGGTCAACTGAGATGTGTTTGTAAGAACAGGTTAGTCTGTGTACGAGACTGTGAAGGCCATGATTGGTAGAGCCGGTGTGGGAGCAAAACCCCACATTCACCAACTCTGGAACAGGTTAGTCTGTGTACGAGACTGTGAAGGCCATGACTGGTAGAGCCAGTGTGGGAGCAAAGCCCCACATTCACCAACTCTGGTTTTCTCATTGAGGGCCAAGAGGAGGTAGAACCCTGAGAGGCGAACTAACTTGCCTGGGATACACATGGAATAGTGACACGGAGCGAGCCCAGGCCTTAGCACAAGAAAGGAAAGGGGCGAGATGGAAGCTTCTGTTTCCAAACACCATAAAGAAATGCCTGTTAACCTTTAGAAACCACTCCTGCTGTAGGCATGGGAATGCAGACAGATACTTATTTATATCTGAAAAGTAGAAGCCATGTGTCTGTCTAATAATGAGGAAACTAGTTAAATAAATGTGATAGACAAGATGAGGTTTTGTCCTGCCATTGAAAATGTTTATGAAGAATTTTAAGGATGTGAGAAAATGGCAATAATAAAGTTAAAAAGCAGCATATTGAACTGTATATACAGTTCTCTGATCTTCCTAAGTTTCATTAAGGGGGAAATTTAGGGTGGATGGTAGAATTCTAGAGACAACGCACCTGCCAGGCTAGATAGGGGATGCCAGCGACATGACTGGGACAGAAGGAGCCTCAGAGAGAGGATAGGGTGAGCAGATGGACTGGGCATTGAGCTGGAGACCTCAAACAAATGCTTTCCCTTCCTCCAGGACAAAGAGGAGCTGGATGAAAAGATTTCTTACTTCAAAACCTACCTGGAGACCAAAGGGGCAGCCTTGAGCCAGACCACAGAGTTTCTTCCTTTCTATGCCCTTCCTTTTGTTCCCAACCCTATGGTGCACCCGTCATTTAAAGAACTCTTCCAGGCAAGTGCCAGCTTTTAACTCTTGTGTCAGGTCCTGGGTGACATTGTGGTTTTATCTTCTATAAGCTGGGGGTTTCTGAATGATGCTTTAAAAAACTAAAATTTGCTTCTGTTATTATTTTTAGTTATAGCCATAATTTTTTAGTCAGTCTTCTATTAGATGGTTAGTTAGGTTTGGTTTTTGCCATCCTGTACTAGCAGTGGTTTGCGACTTGTACATACATTAAATCTGGAAGAGTTACAGTAATTAACACTTTGTAATAGCAAAAACTAGGAACAACCCAATTGTACACCAACAGGAGCATGCATAAATACATTGTGTTATATTCACACAATGGAATATTATACATCAATGAGAATGAATGAACTAAATCACACAATGATGAAATCTTAAGCTGGATACAAGAGAGGACAAGCTATGTGATTCCCTTTACATATACATCAAAGCAAACAAAAGTAGTTTTTAGGCATATGTGTACCAGTGTTAAAATGTTACAGAAAGTTGGCCGGGCGCGGTGGCTCACACCTGTAATCCCAGCACTTTGGGAGGCCGAGGTGGGTGGATCACTGGAGACCAGGAGTTCGAGACCAGTCTGGCCAACATAGGGAGACCCCATCTCTACTAAAAGTACAAAAATTAACTGGGCGTGGTGGCATGCACCTGTAATTCCAGCTACTCAGGAGGCTGAGGCAGAAGAATTGTTCAAACCCGGGAGGTGAAGGTTGCAGTGAACCAAGAGTGCCACTGCACTCCATCCTGGGCAATAGAGCAAGACCTTGTCTCAAAAAAAAAAATTACAGCAAGCAAGGAATCTCACCTGCTCGAATGGCAACTTTAAACTTTTTACATTCTCACACATAGAATTGACTTTTTAGGATGTATAGTTCCATGAATTTTAACACGAGTATGTTTTGTTTGTTTAATTGGTTTTTTTTTGAGATAGTCCCGCTCTGTCGCCCAGGCTGGAGTATAGTGTCGCAATCTCGGCTCACTGCAACCTCTGTCTCCCGGGTTCAAGCGATTCTCTTGCCTCAGCCTCCTGAGTAGCTGGGGCTACAGGTGCGCACCACCACGGCTGGCTAATTGTTGTATTTTTAGTAGGGATGGGGTTTCACCATGTTGGCCAGGATGGTCTTGAACTCCTGACCTCAGGTGATCCACTTGCCTTGGCCTCCCAAAGTGCTAGGATTACAGGCGTGAGCCACTGCGCCTGGCCTTGTTTGTTTGTGTTTTGGAGACAGAGTCTCATTCTGTCACCCAGGTCACTCTGTCACTCAACAGCAACTGATGCAATTCTTCCAAATCCCAGTACATTTCAGCATCCCATTCAGTTATAATTCTGTAAAACAACTTTCATCCCTCCTGAATAGTAACTGCTAAACTGAAGGCTACTTAGTTGACTGCTTTCATTAAAGCAGGCCTTTTGTAGAGTAGCCCAAGTTGAAATTTTTGCTGTTTTTTCTTGATCATTCTAGATTTACCTACTTCCTCTCCCAGAAAGTTGAAGAAATAAACATTAAGAAGGTGGTTAAATTTGGAAGGGTTCAGATGTCTTGGAGGATTAAAACAAAGAAAATAATAAAAATAAATTTAAAAAAATTAAAAATTAAATTTAAAGATTTCTCTTTTTTTTTTTTTTTTTTTTTTTGAGACGGAGTCTTGCTCTGTAGCCCGGGCTGGAGTACAGTGGCCGGATCTCAGCTCACTGCAAGCTCCGCCTCCCAGGTTTACGCCATTCTCCTGCCTCAGCCTCCCGAGTAGCTGGGACTACAGGCGCCCGCCACCTCGCCCAGCTAGTTTTTTGTATTTTTTAGTAGAGACGGGGTTTCACGGTGTTTGCCAGGATGGTCTCGATCTCCTGACCTCGTGATCCACCCGTCTCGGCCTCCCAAAGTGCTGGGATTACAGGCTTGAGCCACCGCGCCCGGCCTTAAATTTAAAGATTTCTAAAAATAAATAATCTTGGAAGGGGATGGTAGATTTTCTCACAGTGAGACTTCCGTTCCTGAGTATTCTGTTCATGACTATTCTGGCATAGCAGCATGGATAAAGCTTGGATCCAGGTGGCAGCAGAGCTGGCAGAATCAGGGATGGGGCCTAGCAGAGGCTGCAGCTGGCAGCTTGACTCACTCAGGTTTGGTGTTCCAAGATGGAGTTCAGCTTCTGGTGGTTTAAGGAATTTAATGACCATCTGTATTCGTGGAGATTGATTTTATTCCATTTTTTTCTTTTGTTAGTCTACATATGTTCTTTTAATGGTAACATAGATATTTTTAGTATGTATACATAATAGTCAATTTTTTTTTTTTTTTTGAGATGGAGTTTCACTCTTGTCGCCCGAGCTAGAGTGTAATGGCTCGATCTTGGCTCACTGCAACCTCCACCTCCTGGGTTCAAGCGATTCTCCTGCCTCAGGCTCCCGAGTAGCTGGGATTATAGGCACATGCCATCATGCCTGGCTAATTTTTGTATTTTTAGTAGAGACGGGGTTTCACCATGTTGACCAGGCTGGTCTCGAACTCCTGACCTCAGATGATCCGCCTGCCTCAGCCTCTTAAAGTGCTAGGATTACATGTATAAGCCACCACGCCCAGCCATAAAGTCTAAATTTAATCTTTATTTTCTTCCAGAACATTCAGGGAACTCAGAATGCATTAACTTCATTCATCCCCTTTGCAATTTATGTGCTTTTTTTTTTTTTTTTCTGCCAAGTATCTTAGTTATATATTTTAAATGTACAAATTAGGAAGTTTTACTATTTTATGCAATCAGTGTGTGTAGATTTTCCCTTATAGCTACTAGTATTTTTGTTCATCATTCCATCTTGTGTCAATGACCTTCCATCTGGGATAGTTGTCTCCTCTTATTTAAGTACATGTCTTTAAAACCCCCTTTCCTTGAAGATCTCTTCTTTCAGTTCTTGTTTGACTGCAGTGTCTTTATTGCTTTCTCAGGTAGGATTTAGAATACTAGGTTTACAGTTATTTTCTCTTAGTACATTGACGATACAAAGCTTAGCTAGATTGCACCATCTCCTAGCTCGCATTGCTGCTGTTTTGAAGTTGGCTGTCAGTCTAATTGCTGTTCCTTTGTAGGTGATCCATCTCTTTTCTCTGGCCTCTGGGATTGTATCATTTCCCTACAGTGTTTCTAGGGATAGATTTCTATTTTTACTTGGGATTTGTTGGGTTTCCTGGATGTG
Organism: Macaca fascicularis; assembly: GCF_037993035.2. NCBI lineage: Eukaryota > Metazoa > Chordata > Mammalia > Primates > Cercopithecidae > Macaca > Macaca fascicularis. The sequence continues at coordinate 127,144,786 of NC_088386.1, forward strand.
AAGTTTTGTGTCTTTCAACAACTCTGAAAAATGCTCAATTTGTATCTCTGTATATTACCATTCTCTTTATTATCTCCTAGATATCTGACTAAATGTATATGAGACTTATTATATTCTCCATGTCTTTTTTATTTAAAAAATTATAAAATACACATAACATAAAATTTACCATTTTGACTTTTTTTTTTTTTAAAAGAGATGGAGTCTCTTAAAACTCTATCCCTCAGGCTGAAATGCATGATTATAGCTCGCTACAGCCTTGACCTCCTTGGCTCAAGTGATCCTCCCACTTCAACCTCCCGAGTAGCTAGACTATAGGCATGCACTGCCACCATTTTGACCATTTTCGAGGGTTCAGCTGAGTGGTGCTAAGAACGTGCACATCATTGTGCTCGCCATACATTTTAATATCTTATATTTTCCTTCTCTTAATCTCCCTGGCTATATTCTGGGTGATCTCTTCACATCTGCCTTCCAGTTCACAAACTCACCCTCCAGCTATGTTTAGTCCGTTCTTTAACCTTTTCATTGAATTTGTAATTTCAGTTAACTCTTTATTAGAAGTTTTTTGTTGTTGTTGTTTATTCAAATTTGCTGGGACATTTTTATAGTCTCTCATTCCTTCCTCTCTTTTATTTCTTTAACATATTAAAAATTTAGGCCAGGTGTGGTGGCTCACGCCTCTAATCCTAGCACTTTGGGAGGCTAAGGTGGGCGGATCACCTGAGGTCAGGAGTTCCAGACTAGCCTGGCCAACATGGTGAAACCCCGTCTCTACTAAAAATACAAAAATTAGCCAGGCATGGTAGCTAATGCCTGTTATCCCAGCTACGCCGGAGGCTGAGGCAGGAGAATCTCTTGAACTTGGGAGGCAGAGGTTGGGGTGAGCCAAGATTGTGCCACTGCGCTCCAGCCTGGGTGACAGAGCAAGACTCCGTCTCAAAAAAAAACTCCTTGGCTTCCTTGCTCTAATTTTCCTTCTAATTTTCCTCCTATCTCTGACCATCTCTTCATTTAACAAACTGAGCCACCACGCCCAGCTCAGAAATGTTCTTCTTCTCAGAGTTGAAAGCACAGAAAAAGTAAGAATGGTCAAGAAAAAATATAAGTGACTCATGTCCAGAGAGGCTTTATTTCAGTCTCATCCCTGTCATTACCAGAGCATCATAAAGTAAGTAATTACATTGAAAACACATATTTGTTGGTTATACAAAATAGTAGTCAACAACAGAGCAATCTAACTGGAAGTCTGCATGTCCCAAGCATTTCGTTTTGTTTTTTGAGATGTAGCAGTCCTTTCCTGAGATTCTTCTCTGTGTGGTTGAGCATAGACTACCTTGAGTTGTAGCACTCGGGTGATTTCCCTAGGGCTGCCCTAACAAAGTACCACAGGCCAGATGCCTTGAGACAGCAGACATTCATTGTCTTACAGTTCTGGAGGCTACAAATCTGAAATCAAGGTGTTGGCCGGCTATGCTGTCCCTGAATCCTAGGGGAGGATCCCTCCTTTCCCCTCCCAGCTTCTGGTAGCCCCAGGGGTTCTGTGACTGTGGCAGCATCATTCCAGTCTCTGTCTCTATCATCATGTGGCGGTCTTCCTTCTGTGTCTGTGTCTCAATTTTCTTCTTCTTGTAGGACACCAGTCATATTGGATTAAGGACCCACCCTACTCCAGTGTGACCTTTATCTTAACTTTAATTACATCGGCAATGACCCCATTCCCAACGACCTCATGTTCTGAGGTACCAGGGGTTAGGATTTCAGCATGTATTTTGAGGGAACACAGTTCAATCCATAATGACACACATGTTATAAACAAAGTTATCATGCAGTATAAGGGAATTACACAATTTTTTAAAAATATAAGAACTCTGTGATTGGGCATGGTGGCTCTTGCCTGTAATCCCAGCACTTTGGAAGCCTAAGGCAGGTGGATAACTTGAGGTCAGGAGTTCGAGACCAGCCTGGCCAACATGGTGAAACCCCGTCTCTACCAAAAAAAAAAATACAAAAATTAGCCAGGCTTGGTGACGCTCGCCTGTAATCCCTGCTACTCAGGAGGCTGAGGCAGGAGAGTCGCTTGAACCTTGAGCCACTGCACTCCAGCGTGGGTGACATAGCAAGACTCTGTCTCAAAAAAAAAAAAAAAAAAAAGAACTTTCTGCTCCTCTGGCAGTATTTTTTCCAGAAATCAGATGACATACTGGCTAGAATGATTGGGTGGGGGTGGGAGGCGTGGAGGAGGTTACAGAGCTGGAGAGGCAGACAGTGGAGAAGGATGGAAAGGTCCAAGGGCCATGGGGCAGCATCCAAAAGGATGGTGGGTATGCATTTTTAGTGGCTTAGCTGCTTTTTTTGTGGAACTTCTTGGTTTGGGTAGAAGATATTTCTGTATAAAGAGTATAAGGAAAATTGTCCTGAGACAAAGATAGTTACTTGTTATGTTTTTTTCTTATTTAAGTCATTAATTTTTTCTTCTTAATAAGCATTATTTGAGATAAATAATTTATTTTTAAAGGATAAATCATGTTAAGACTATATCATAATTCTTGACATGATGGGGTATTTGTGGCAGAAAATAGCTTCTGTCCTTTTTTCTTATCTAGATGAGGCTTGTGGAAATGAGTCCCTTTCTTGGGGAAAGTCTCAGTAACTTAGTGATAATTGTTTGTGTTATGCCTCCCAGTGCTGTGCGTGCCTAGACTGTACTGAACTATTTTTGGTATGCAGCCTAATAAGGTTCCTTGTCACGATTGTGTTTAAATCACGTGAAATATTCAAATCATGTTCAGGGTTATTTTTTCCCTGTTTATGAAAGAACTCTATTTTTTCTTCCTACTGTGGACACTTGAATCTTCTATAAATGAGTTGGTCAGATGTCCTAAACCTGTTTTTCACAGCCTCACATCACTGGCAAGACATTTTGCTTTTGGTTTCAATCACTGTGCAGGGTTTTTTGGCCTAATGACCTCAACTTGATGATACTGTTGGTACTTAGTAATCTAATGTTTGTGTTTTTGTTCCCTTGTTTTTTTCTTTAGGATTCCTGGACTCCAGAGTTAAAGTTGAAGTTGGAAAAGTTTCTAGCTTTAATATTTAAAGCCAGCAACACGCCAAAGCTTTTAACAATATATGTATCCTTTTGAAGCAAATAGAGACCACCTATGGTTTTAGAGCAGATTTTATTTAGAGTAGCACACTGGCTTAGGTTGCCTCATTAAATAGGGATAATTAATAGTGTTGCTTTCATATTTACAAGATCAAAGAATCATTAGTGGCAGGGCCTATAGAGATCAACTTCTCTATCATTAGGTCTCTGAGACTTTCTTTTTGGCGAGGTCTTATTTTGATGTCATGTGGCTAGAAGCTGTCTTGGTAGAAAAGAAAGTTTGTCTTCTTGTAAAAGAACTCCTTGGGATAATTGTCCATTTGCAAAATATCACTTAACCACTTTTAAGGCCTTCAGGCCATGGCATATGGATCAGGTAACAATCTAACTTGTCATTCAAATTGGGATTTCTTTTTAAATAACTTTATTGAGGTGTAAAATCTACCCATGGTAGGTGTACAATTTAATGCTTTTTGGCAAATGTACAGAGCTGTGCAGTATCACCACAGTCCAGTTCAAACTGGGACACTTTTGAGAGTAAAATGGGGCACTAACTGGACAAAGTGCCAGGGTGACAGGTGTAAATAGAGCCCGTTTCAGGAAGAGCAGAACATGAGGTCACCCAACCCATGGAAGACTCGTTTCCCAAAGGTTATTAGTCTCTAAAGACAAGTGTCTCCTTTTATTCGGAAGAAAAATGTATCCAAAGTTATTTCATAACAAGAATATAATGTTTTGAATCATAAAATTGGTGATTGTTTTGTTTTATTTCATGAAAAATATAGGCTACTTTGCCACATAATACCTTCTGCTTCGTTTCTAACTCTAAAGCATTTGACTTTCTTGACCTAATTGAGGTTTTTTTGTCACTAGGATTCTATGCTGCTTTTCTTCTTGAGCTTCCTAAGCCTTCCCTGTTGCCCGTCTTCAGATTCCTTAGCCTGGCCTGAGCCAAACAGACTGATCTACAGCTCTCCTCTCTGCCTTTGTATCCTTAAGGCTTTTGTTTAAATTCTTCTCTTTACCTACATACCATGATGTTGGCGTATCCAATCCTTTTTCTTCCTAGAGTTTCATATACAGTGGTTTTCAATGAAACTAGAACTTTTTCAATTTGACTTATAATTATTTGAACATGCTTTTAAAAAGTGTTTCTCGGCTTAATTTTTTTTTTTTTTTGATACTGCTCCTCTTGGAGCAGGGCTACCCCATAGGCAGTGTGCCCAGAGTAGCTCAGCTTAATAATTATGGGTGCCAATATGTTAAAAATCTAATCAAAATGATTTACATGGTAAATCATATTAGTTATATTAATAATATATCAGTATATTCAAAACAGTAGCTTACTGGGCCCTGTGACTCATGCCTACAATCCCAGCACTTTGGGAGGCTAAGGCGGGAGGATCACTTGAGCCCAGGAGTTTGAGCCCAGCGTGGGCAGCATGGCGAAATCCCATCTCTGCAAAAAGTACAAAAAGTTAGCTGAGCCTGGTAGCGTCCACATGACTGTGGTCCCAGCTATTTGGGGGAGACTGAAGTGGGCAAATCACCTGAGCCCGGGAAGTTGAGGCTGCATTGAGCTGTGATCGTGCCATTGAACTTCAGCCTGGGCAACATAGTGACACCCTGTCTCAAAAAAATAAGAATAAAAAAAAATCATAGTACCTATTTTATAGGAAGATTATGAAGATTGAGTTAATACATATAACTTGTATGAAACAGTCCAGTATATAGTAAGTGCTTGATAACTGTTAGCTATTGGCATTAGAGTTTTTAAGTACTTGTCACCTTTCATCCTGTTCTACATGCTTTGAAGCATATGCTGAAATATAGCAGGTCACTATAAATAACATTCTAATATTTTCCTTGTTACATGAAAATATTTGCAGTTCAGTTCAATACATTAAGCTTCTGCTATGAGTCAAATATTGCTCTAGGATTTAGGGATATAAAGAAAAGGCCAAGGTGTAATTCTCTTAGCCAAATTGGAGCTTTGGACAATAAAATGGAGTCTGTGAGGCAAACACAGGAGGGATGGGAATTACAGGTAGAGGAAACAGCCTGTGCGAAGGCACTGAGACAGTGCCTGGGAAACTAAAATAATTTAATATTGCTGGAGCAGAGTATTGACATAGGCAAACTCAGAGACTAGGCAAGGCCTAGGTCATAAAGGTTTATGCAAAGTCCTATAAGGAATAAGGAGCCTTTGAAGCATTTTAAGCAGGAGAATAGTTGTGTTGCAAAAAATCACTTTTTACTTCCTGATTATAAAATCAACTGTATTACTTATACAAAGTTTGGAAAGTACAGAAATGTATTTGATACAGACATACCCCCAAATTGTAATAAATGTAGGTAAATGTATGTGTGCATATATTTCTATGTATTTTTATCAAAGGAAGAGAACATTGTCCCATATCATTAAATAGCCTTCAAAAGCAGGTTGAGTTCCCTCAGAGGTTTAAACAGAGTTACCACATGACCCAGGAATTGGAATCCTAGCTATATACCCAAGAGAAATGAAAACATACATATGTCCACACAACAATGTGTACACAAATGTTCATAGTAACATTCATAATAACCAAAAAATGCAAACAACCCAAATGTCTATCGTCTTATGAATGGATAAACAAACAGTGGTGTTACCCAAATGATGGAATATCATTTGATATTATCCAGCTGTAAAAAGGAATGAAGCACTGATTCATGCTGTAACATGAATGATCCTTGAAAGTGTTATGCTCACTGAAAGAAGCCAGTGGCAGGGACCAGGTATTATATGACTCTATTCATAACATGTCCAAAAGAGGCAAATCTGGAAAGACAGAAAGTAAATCAGTGGTTGCCAGGGGCTGGGGAGAGCAGGGAAAATGGGAGTAACTGCCAGTGAGTACAGGGTTTCTTTTGGAGGATGATGAAAATGTTCCAAAATTGATTGTAGTGATGGTTGCACAACTCTGAAAACACTGAAAACCACTGAAATGTACACTTTATTTATTTATTTATTTGTTTATTTATTGAGTCAGAGTTTTGCTCTTGTCCCCCAGGCTGGAGTGAAATGGCACGATCTCGGCTCACTGCAAACTCCACCTCCTGGGTTCAAGTGATTCTCCTGCCTTAGACTCCCAAGTAACTGGGATTACAGGCACCTGCCACCACACCTGGCTAATTTTTGCATTTTTTCTTTTTTTGAGACGGAGTCTCACTCTGTAGCCCAGGCTGTAGTGCAGTGGCACGATATCCACTCATTGCAAGCTTCGCCTCCCGGGTTCACGCCATTCTCCTGCCTCAGCCTCCTGAGTAGCTGGGGCGACAGGCTCCTGCCACCACGCCTGGCTAATTTTTTTTTTTTTTCCCCAGTGCAGATGGGTTTTCGCCATGTTAGCCAGGATGGTCTCAGTCTCCTGACCTTGTGATCCATCAGCCTCAGCCTCCCAAAGTGTTGGGATTACAGGCGTGAGCCACTGTGCCCGGCTAATTTTTTGTATTTTTGTAGAGATGGGGTTTCACCATGTTAGCCAGGATGGTCTCATCTCCTGACCTGGTAATCCACCCGCCTCGGCCTCCCAAAGTGCTAGGATTACAGGCGTGAGCCACCACGCCTGGCCTGAAAGGTACACTTTAAATAGGTGAATTGTACAGTATGTGAATAAAGCTGTTACCAAAAAATTGAGGAAAAGTTTAAGACAAATTAAGGGAAAAGAAACATGTTAAGTAACTGCCTTCAGTCATGCAGCCAGACATGTGGGAGCTGAGATTTGAACCCAGGCAGTCTGGCTCCAGTGTCCGTGGTCTTAGCAACACTGTGCTATGCTGTTTTCACCTCAATATCAGTTTCCTTAGGATCAAGCTTTCAATTGAAGTTAGAGTTGAAGTATGTATAAAATCACATTTCCATTTTTAGTAGAATGGCTTGGTAGCAGTCGGGAAGGCCTTTGGAAGGGGATAGGAAGGGGATAGGAGGCTTTTGAAATAGTGCAAGACTTGAATTCAGACAGTGATAATTGAGATGGGGAGAAGAGGACTTGTTTGGGAGTGAGTCCGGTGAGTATGGAGAAGTTGCTTAGCTATTTATAGCAACAGGCGGAGCTGGCCCTCCCGGCCCGAGAACTCTGTTTCACCATGCTGAGGTGCTTTCTCACATTGGCCACAGGAAGTCCGATACCCCAAGTACTGTTCCCTGGATGCCTGTTTTCCTGAACAACTTTTTCATCCCAGAAGGAGAATGGACAAAGTAACAAAGGTAAATCATCTAGATTTAAATTTGTCTAAAAACAACTTTACCAGTTCAGGTTTTAAGTAGTAAAATCGGTGCAAAGATGGAGAGAATTCATGATTTTGGCTTTAAGAGTTTAAATATTTATGAAAGGCTTTGCAGTCATATTGATCTGCAGTTCCTTGAGGCCCATTTTCAGGAGGGCCAGTATTGTTATCTTCGCCTTATATATCAGATAGCTAAGCCTTGCGGAAATGAAGAGAATCCAATAATGTCCCAAAGGGAAGTAACTGCAACAGCAACACATTTTCCCTAGAAGGCATAGGGCGGCATGGATAAGGAGAGAATTCTTTTAATTTAATTAATGTTAATTATTTTAATATGTTTAACTTTTACCTTGAACTAGTCAACTGGGGTCTTTGAAGACATATGGAGTGCCCATTCTTATCAAGCATTTTCCATTCCAAAGTAGGAATTCCAGCCTTCAGTTTGTAGCATAAAGTGTTATTTTTCCATGGTCAATCATTTTTACCAGAACTATTCACTTTTGAGTAAGGTGAGAAAAAGTATAGTTAATATGAAGTTGGTGGCCACAGCTGGGGCACTGTGCCTCAATTTTGCCTTTGATACTACATTTTGAAAGCTGCTTAAATGATGATGCTGGGAAGGGCCTGTGATGGCGTGTCATCCTTCTGGTGAATGTTGATGGCATAACCCTCAGTTTCCAGCAGGTGGAGTGTGACTACAGGAGATCTTGTTCCATGCACCAGCACATTTGCCCTTTCAAAGCAGAGTCATGTCAGAGAGGATTTCAGAACTTCCTGCCATTGCTTTTTCCTGTTTCTTTTTAGGGAATGAAACTCTTTTAAAGAAAGGAAGCATTAATTAGTAAATTATTTAGCTCTTTGCTCACCAGGGAGTTGGCAGTTGAGCAGTGGGGTTTATCAACCTCAGGGAGAGCTTGGGTTTGGGTTTGTCACTCAAGATGGCTTTGGCAGCATCAGCCTTTGAGAAGGCTTTGGATGCTTGGTTTCGCTCTTGGTAGCCTCAGGCATCCCCAGCTCAGCCATTCTAAGTGTGCTACTGGTTCTGCCAGCCATGCTGACCCTTCTGTCCCTCAGAGGGGACAGGCCCTGCTGACCCTTCATGGAGGAGCAGGGCAACAGATGTGGCCCTACAGGATCAACCTAGACTGCTCCAAGGGTCACAGGAGCACCCTGAGTCTTGGAGCTCCCCAAGGTTGCCCTGTCCCCAGCACAGTATGTGGAGGAAGAGTCCCAGTCTGCATCCTCAGCCCTGCAGGCTGCTCTCTCAGTTCTAACCTGGGCCCAGGCCTTGGCCAGGGTGCATTGCGGGCCAGTTTGCTCACATCCAACACAGCTAGTATCTTCAACTGGGCTGGGAATTTGGATCTCGCCCTGCAGCTCCTGGAAATGCACCTCAGCCTACTGTTCCATTACTGCCTGACAGACCATCCCGACTTGGTGGCACAAAACAACGACATTCACTTACGATGGTGGTGATGAGCCTGCATGGTCTGGGAGCTGTGGGCTCAGTGAAGCTGTTCTCCCTCAGCATGTCTATCCTGTGCAGTCAGGTGGAACGGGGTGGGGCCAGCTCCAGGCACTCACACGCAGAGTGGTGATCGGTGCTGGCTGTCACCTGGGGTCTCAGCAGGGGCCCTTGACGAGAACACCTCTGTGGCCTTTCCTTGTGGCCTGGGCTTCCTCCAGGCATGTTGCCTGGGTTCCAAGGATGAATGTCCCCAGAGAGAGCCAGGAGGAAGCTGTATCACTTTTTCTAACCCAGCCTCTGAAGGAAGTCAGTCATTTCTACTGCATTCTGTTTCATGCAAGTGAATTACTTAGGGCCCCTCACCTTCAGAGAAAGATTACATTCCTCTTCTTGATGGGAAGGAGGTTGTGTCAAAGACTGCAGGCATTTTAAAACCGCCACCACACTCTGCATCCCTGGACCCTAGAGAACCGCCTTAGTTGTTAGTTGAATCTGCCAGGTCGCTGTTCTGAACTAGCCTTTGGACTCCCAGGCGGCGGGGGGGGGGGGGGGGGCGGGAAGGTGGTGAGAGACTCTCCCTGGTTCCTGAGTTTCTGCCGCTCGTGTGCCGCTAGCATACACTGCATTTTTGAGCACAGCTTTTTTCTGGGAGCATTATGTCCATCTGATAAGTGGCCCAGTTTTGCAGATCAAATAAACATGGGAAGGGGAATGCAAATAAAAGAGCTGTGTTTCTCTACAGGTTTTTAATGTTGGAATTTCAGTAAGGAGACCAGTTTTTAAGCCTTCTTTAGGGTTGATTTTAACTGAGTTTTCTGGAAGCCAAGCAGAATGGCTGTGGATTTGAGTCTCACAAGCAAAGTGCGTCTGTGGCGGAGTGAACTCTGTAATGCGGTGTTGCTATGGAGACTGGAGATTCGTATTTGGGGCCCAGGCATGAGAGTCATTTGTCACCCCCTTGTCTCTTCATCCTGCAGCTAAGGCTGCAGTAACCAAAGGCACAGACATGCCCCCAGTTTAATTTAATTCTAGACTCAGGCATTGTTTTAAATGAAGTGGTTATGTGATATCATTGTTCTGTGTATCTTGATAGGAAGTTTTCATGCCTAAAGTGAGATTGCCATAAGCTTTTAAAGAAGGAAAGAAAGGTACTTGCAGCAGAAACGTCTCTCAAAAGGAATTACGTTTGAAATGTTGTATGGAATAAAAACAGGTTGACTATATAGTAACATCGGATTATTATTTTTACCTAGTCACTTAAAAAGGATACAGAAATAGTATCTTTTGGCATTTCTAGCATGAATTGATTCAACCCTTTCAGAAAATGAGCAGTTGATCATTTTTCTGGAGTTTGGAGCCCTAAACAGTATTTTAAAAAATAATGACTCATATTCATAAGTTATATTGTAACTTTCTTCATCTAGTATCTGTGGATTAGCAAAGTAGCAAAGAGATAATTTTTATCTGAATAAAAACAGGAAAGAGTATATCATTATAAAGACAGGGGTTAATTTTAGCTTTTCACAGTGGGTGAGAAAAACAATTCAATATTTAAAAGTTGATCATTTTGTCTTGAGCAGCCAATTAAAATCTCATTTACCCTTAAAAAAAAAAATGCAGTGCCCTAAGTGAAGTAGAAAGGTTAAAAAAGAAAGTCTCAGTGACAGGGGAGATATTTACATCACTGTTATGTCAGTAGTTTGGGATATGAAGAGTCTCAGTAAATTTCACTAGCATGACTAACATGGTTTTATTAAAATAACATAAAGGTTATAATAAGACATCTCCATTAAAAGTTGAGGTCTTGCCACTAGGCGTGGTGGCTCATGCCCGTAATCCCAGCACTGTGGGAGGCTGAGGTGGGAGGATAGCTTGAGGCCAGGAGTTTGTGACCAGCCTGGCCAACATGGTGAGACCCTATTGCTACAAAAACTAAAAAAAAATTAACCAAGTGCGACGACGCCCATCTGAAGTCCCAGCTACTCAGAAGGCTGAGATGGGAGAATGGTTTGAGCCCAGGAGTTGCAGCGAGCTATGATTGCACCAAAGTCTGGCATGGTGACAAAGCCAGACTCCATCTCAAAAAAAATAAAATAAAAAAAGAAGAGGAAGTTGAGGTCTTGCATGGCAAGGCATCTTGGCTTAGCTCTTCTTGTCTCATAAAACTTTTGACAGGGAAAATAGAAAGTCCTGTTTAATGCTCTGAAATAAAGCTGATGTGTTTGAGCTGTCACCCAAGTAGCTTATAGTCATGGACAGGTCTTTTAAAGTATCTGCGAGGTAATGTCTCTGGGTAGCAGGCTGTCCTCCTAAAGAGTATACAGTTGTCCCTCAGTTTCTATAGGGATTGCTTCCAGGACCCCCACAGATAACCAAAGTCCAGAGATGCTCAAGTCCTTTATATAAAATGGCATGGTATTTGCATACAACCTACACACGTCCTCCCATATACCTTAAATCATCTCTGGATTACCTATACCTAATGCAGTGTAAATGCTGTGTATATTGTTGTTATACCGTTTTGTTTATGACATGAAAATGATATGAAAAAAAAGTCTGTATGTGTTCAGTACAGGTGCTTTTTTCCCCGAATATTTTTGACCTGAGGTGGTTGAATCCACAGATGCAGTACCCATGGATATGGAGTGCTGACTGTATTTGAAAATGGTCACAAACATTTCGGCCCTATTACCTGCTTCTCTGTTTCCAGTAGGCTGCAGGCAGTTTGGCCTTTTATCCCTGAGATGTGCCACACTTTGAAATTGTCGTAAATTCTGATTCTCGGTTCCCAAGGCAAAAGTTCCACAGATAATCTCTCTATGTTTAGCAAATTGCAGAATGAACTTCTAGGGGAAAGGGTTCCTTTGTGCAGTCCAGAGGGACTGCTTTGGGGACATTCACATTGGTGGTTTGGGAGATCATTGAGCCTAGCTAATGGGTTTTGGTACTCGATCCATCATGTACCACTTGGTCTGTGTTGAGAAAGTTTGCATAGATGTTCTCCAATACTTACTACTGCAATATGGGATTATGAATACTATTCTGTAGAATTTTCATCTTTGGAAGTTTTAGCTTATCTAATTTTGAACTATGCATATATATGAAAAACTTTATTTGTATTTATTTACTTCTTTGAGACAGCTCTGTTGCCCCGGCTGGAGTGCAGTGGCATGATCTTGGCTCACTGCAACCTCTGCCTCCTGGGTTCATGCCATTCTAGTGCCTCAGCCACCCGAGTAGCTGGGATTACAGGGGCGTGCCACCATGCCCAGCTAATTTTTGTACTTTTAGTAGAAATGGGGTTTCACCATGTTGGCCAGGCTGGTCTCGAACTCCTGGCTTCAAGCAATTCACCCGCCTCGGCTTCCCAAAGTGCTGGGATTATAGGTATGAAGCCGCCATGCCCCATCTGAAACAATTTTTTTTTTTTTTTTTTTGAGACGAAGTCTGGCTTGGTCGCCCCAGCCTGGAGTGCAGTGGCATGATCTTGGCTCACTGCAACCTCCTCCTCCCGGGTTCAAGCAATTGTCCTGCCTCAGCCTCCCGAGTAGCTGGGATTAAGAGAGTGCACCACCATGCCTGCTAATTTTTGTATGTTTGGTAGAGACGGGTTTCCCCATGTTGGCCAGGCTTGTGGTTTGGGGCAGTGCTACCTCCTTTCGTCTAAAATGTCCTTCAAGAAAGAGGGCAGGTGGTGTGGGCAAAGAATTGCTAACACCGATGGGGATTTGCCTGTTTCTGCCGAGACCAGGGCGGCTTGGCTTCAGTGTCTTTAGGGCTGCCCACTGGGGGCTTCCGAGCTGACAGTCCTAGAGCCTTCCAAGCTACCTGCTCTAAGGCCTGGTGGGAGTGGTTTTATGCTTTACCAAACTGGCAGAATGATGGAATCTCTTCTGCATTCTTATTTTTCCTAGCATGAGTCAAGTAGTCCAAAATTTTATTTAAAATAAAGTGTCCTGCAGATATGAATTGTCCCCCAGATGACTTCATAATACAAAAACAGAGAAAAAGACACAGGTTTGATTTAGGCATTTTGTGAGCTCAGTATAGAATAAAACATTTCTTTTCTTTTTTTTTGAGACAAAGTCTTGCTCTGTTGCCCAGTTGCCCAGGCTGGAGGATAGTGGCAGGATCTTGGCTCACTGTAACTGCTGTCTCCCAGGTTCAAGTGATTCTCATGCCTCAGCCTCCTAAGTAGTTGGGATTATAGGCGAGCACTACCATGCCTGGCAAATTTTTGTATTTTTTTTAGTAGAGATGGGGATTCACCATGTTGCCCAGGCTGGTTTCCAACTCCTGGCCTCAAGGAATCTGCCCACCTTGGCCTCCCAAAGTGTTGGGATTACAGGCATGAGCCACCACCAGTCCTAGAAACGTTTATTTTCTTAGACATAGAAGAACTAAAAGAAATTGCATGAGGTTCAGTCAAGGGAATCGATTTTCTTAGGAAACCCAGTGAGGATTGAGTTGAACTTCCTGAAAAGGAAATTTTAAGTCAGTTGGTTACAGCACTATGTAAATAAATGTGGCATAAAATAGAAGTAAGTGTGAAACACAAATGGTGTCAAGTTTATTGTTACAACAAAACATTCTGACAGTAAGTATGGTAGTTCTTTGAGAAGAATACAATTATTTTTCATATTGTGGATTTGTATTGATGTTGTTTGTTTTATTTTAATATAAACTGTCTTCCTAGAAATGTTGCAGCAGCTCCACCAGCAGCTGGTTGAAGCTGAACGTAGGTCAATGACATACCTCAAACGGTACAATAAGATCCAGGCCGACTACCACAATCTTATTGGAGTCACAGCAGAACTGGTGGATTCTCTAGAGGCCACAGTCAGCGGCAAGATGGTAAGGAAGAGCCCCAATTGTGTGTATGTCTGTTTGGCAATGAAGAAGGCTTATGGGCATGGACTATGTTGATATGGCAGATGGAGTCTGCCTCTCTCCATTCCAAGCCATTGGCACCTGCCACTCTGTTTCCAAAAGCCAACATGCATGAAGGAGATAAGGCCGATATTTTTTACTGTTTTTATCAAGCTTCTTGCAGTGTTTTATCCATTTTTCTTAACATACTGTATGCTATATCTTTATTTCTCTACCTTATTCTTTTTTTTTTTTTTTTTTTGAGACGGAGTTTTGCTCTTGTTGCCCAGGTTAGAGTGCAGTGGCGTGATCTCAGCTCACTGCAACCTCCACCTCCCAGATTCAAGTGATTCTCCTGCCTCAGCCTCCCAAGTAACTGGGATTACAGGCATGTGCCACCACACCCAGCTAATTTTATATTTTTAGTAGAGACGGGGTTTCTCCATGTTGGTCAGGCTGGTCTCGAACTCCTGACCTCAGGTAATCTGCCAGCGTTGGCCTCCCAAAGTGCTGGTATTACAGGTGTGAGCCACTGCGTCTGGCCCTTTTTTGAGAAAATATTTTTCAAAAAATTGAGACATGGTCTTGCTTTGTTGCCCAGGCTGATTTTGAACACGTGGGTTCAAGTGATCCTCCCACCTTGGCCTCCCAAAGTGCTGGGATTACAGGTGTGAGCCATCGCACCCAGCGTCTACCTTTTTAATATTAGCAAAGGATAAGTCTGGCGACAGAAAAATATGTGCTGGCAAAAAAATGAGGGGGACATGTCCTGCTGTCACATAGGAAAGCCACTGATTTTCTAATATTGGTTTCATATCCAGCTACCTTTCTAAATCCCATTAATCTTGAGTTTTTTTAATTGATTCTTCTGCATTCTAGATTGACAGTCATGTTATCAAATAATATTTGTGTTTTGCTTTTAAAATTTATCTTGACTTTTCTTAGTACATTGGCTATGGCCTGTGGGATATTGTTGAATAATGTCATCATGGGCATCTTTATCTCATTCCTGTCTTTTTATAAAGTACGATAAAATCTATTTGTGGACATACAGATATTTAAAAAATTGAAGTACCTGTAGATTCACACTGCAGTTTTAAAAAATAATTCAGGCCAGGCACAGTGGCTCACACTTGTAATCCCAGCACTTTGGAAGGCTGAAGTGGGAGGATCACTTGAGGCCAGAAGTTTGAGACCACTCTGGTCAACATGGTGAGACCTCTGTCACTAAAAATATACAATTAAAAATAAAATTAGCCAGGCATGGTGTCTCACACCTGTAATCTCAGCACTTTGGGAGGCCAAGGCGGGCAGATCATCTGAGATCAGGAGTTCAAGACCAGAGCCCTGGCCAACATGGCGAAACACCATCTCTACTAAAAATACAAAAATTTGCTAGGTGTAGTGGAGCACATCTGTAATCCCAGCTACTCAGGAGGCTGAGGCAGGAGGATCTCTTGAACCCGGCTGGCAGAGGTTGCAGTGAGCCAAGATTGCACTACAGCCTGGGTGACAGAGTGGAACTATGTCTCAAATAAATAAATTTAATTTAATTTAAAAAAAGATGGGTCAGAGGAGGAAAGCTGGACTCTTTACTAACCTTTTTAATGTAAGATAACCGCGTTCTCATAGTAAAAGATTGAAACGATTCAGAGAAGCATATAGTAAGGAACAAAAGCTCCTTCACCACATGCTGTAGATTCATTTCCTTATTGATGTTCAAGACTGACATTGTCTTGTATATTATTTTAGAACAGTTCTCTGCATGTGTGTGTGTGTGTGTGTACACACACATGTACAGCATTTGTACACTTAGTTGGGATCATATGATTCATTACTCTTCTGAAACTTGCTATTTCTCTTTCGATACATCTTGGAGATCTTTCCACATGACCAGATCCACCTCATTCTTTTTAATTCTTTTATACAATTCCATTATAAGGGTGAATCATTATCAGATCTCTGGTGATGAACATTTGGATTTTTTGTTTTTTTGTTTGCTATAACAAAAAATGTTGCAGTGGACATCCTTGTGTATACTGTACATCTTGATTAAAAAAAATTTTTTTTTTTTGAGACGGAGTCTCACTCTGTCGCCCAGTCTGGAGTGCAGTGGCACGATCTCCGCTCACTGCAAGCTCCGCCTCCTGGGTTCACGCCATTCTCCTGCCTCAGCCTCCGGAGTAGCTGGGACTACAGGCGCCCGCCACCATGCCCGGCTAATTTTTTTGTATTTTTAGTAGAGACGGGGTTTCACAGTGTTAGCCAGGATGATCTCGATCTCCTGACCTCGTGATCCACCCACCTCAGCATCTTGATAAAATTCTAAAAGTGGAATTGCTAGGGCAAAGGTATGGGCATGAGCATTTTGATAGAGGTTGTCAAATTATTTGTCCTAAAATGTCAACACACGGCAACACCGAATAGGATTAAACTTTGAAATCTTTGTCAGTTTGGTAAGTAAAACTTGGCATTCTGCATATTTTAATTTACATTTCTTTAATTACGTATGAGGCTGAGTATATTTTCATGTATCGTTCTTGGCCATATGTATATTTATTTATTTATTTTTTGGTCAGCCATCCATCTTCTTTCCTCATTCTTCTGTTTCAAGCAAGAAAGTGACATGAGCAGTTAGGCTTGTGAGAGAAATGGTTCTGCTAGCAGTTTCGGAAGTTAAAGGAGGAAACAGTTTCAGGACTGAAGGTTTGATCCAAAGTCTCAAAAGCCACAGAAAACTCCAGAAGAAGAGAACTGAAAAGCATCCAGTGTTTTTGACACTTAGAAGTTCGCTGGTTGTGAGCCTTGCCACGCGAGCTTCCCTGGAGGAACGCAGGTGGATAGCTGGTCACATTGTATTGAAAGGTGAAGGTGGGTTGAGACAGCAAACATAAGCAGTTCTTTCAAGGACCTTGGCTGTAAAGAAAAGCTATTGAGAGGGTGATTGATAGATAAGGATCTAGGGTGAAAAAAGAAGAAGAAGAAGAAGATCTAGGGTAGAAGATGGGGAAGGTATGTTTTTAATATGAAATATATGTGAACGTGTTTCTAGTTGTAGGAAAGGAATAAGTATAGAAAGAAAGGTTAAAAATACAAGATGAAAAAGGTATGTTTTTTGTTCATTTGTTTGAGATAGGGTCTCACTCTGTTGTCCAGGCTGGAGTGCAGTGGTACAATCACAGCTCACTGCAGTCTTGAACTCCCAGGCTCAAGTCATCCTCTCACCTCGGCCTTCTGAGTAGCTGGGACTACAGGTGTATACCACCATGCCTGGCTAATTTTTATTTTATTTTTTTTTAGAGGTGGTATTTCACTATGTTACCCAGGCAGGTCTCAAGCTCCTGAGCTCAAATGATCCGCCTGCCTGAGCCTCACAAAGTGCTGGAATTACAGGCATGAGCCACTACGCCAGGCCTGAAAAATGAATGTTTAAATTTTAATACTACAGAAATTTACTATAGGAATTCAGAAGGAATGGACTCAGGATAATGTAGGAGATCTAGCCTGGGATGCGGTCCCTTTTTCTCTGAGTCACTTCAAATGTAGCTGTGCAACAAGGGATGACAGACCTCTGCCGAAGGATGGACAGAGCCTTTTTCTTTTTTTTTTTTTCTTTTTTTTGAGACGGAGTCTGGCTCTGTCGCCCAGTCTGGAGTGCAGTGGCGCGATCTCGGCTCACTGCAAGCTCCGCCTCCCGGGTTCACGCCATTCTCCTGTCTCAGCCTCCCGAGTAACTGGGACTACAGGCACCCGCAACCGCGCCTGGCTAATTTTTTGTATTTTCAGTAGAGACGGGGTTTCACTATGGTCTCAATCTCCTGATCTCGTGATCTGCCCGTCTCGGCCTCCCAAAGTGCTGGGATTACAGGCATGAGCCACCGCGCCCGGCTAGACAGAGCCTTTTATGTGGCTGAAGCAGACCAGAAGTTTCTAGCAGATAGGCAGGAGGCCCAGGAGGAGAGAAAAGGGCCCAGCCCTTTCCAGCTCCGCAGGGGTGGAGTAGCCCTGCTTCCCATGCAGGCCAGGGGGATGGCCTTCCTCCCATGCAAGGGTATGAGCAAGGGGTGGGAAAGCAGCCGCTTCTACTGCCATGTGGAAGTTTCCCCTGGTGGAATCACGAAGATGCGGAAGAGGAGGCTCTTTTCCAATTATCATGCCTAAAAAAAAGTGTGGAAGTCGTTATCTGCAGGGATTGGTTTGTGGGGGAAGGGTGGGATTCAGGAGAGGTTGTGGTACTTGTACGTTGAAATGAGCATACATTATTTTTCTAAAAAGAAAATAGATGAAAAAAATTCCAAGGTGACCACTTTCGATGTTGTAGGTCAATCCTGAATTCTCGTAGCTGGTGAGAGAGGCACAAGAGATGCTAAAGGAGAATGCAGGATCCAGCAGCATTGATGGCAACAGCAGCTTGGCCGCACATGGTCAAGCACTGGATAGTTGATTAAAAGTGTTTCCATCACTCATTCAGCAAGCACTGGCTGAGCCACCTGTCATGTGCCAGGGATATCTGTGACCTCATTTAGCTGCTCACTGCGACTGTTACAATAAAGGTGTGGAAAGCGAGAGGCAGAGCTGTTGGTCTTCTCGAGTCCAGGACTTGAGCCCTGATCTTCAGATATGAAGCTTGGCTCTCTTTCCCCCACATTATGGTTGTCCAGTGACTTTGTTATTTATTTGTAATTTACCAAAATGGTTTAGGATCTGTTTATTCTATATGACAGTGGAGATAGCTGAAGTGGAGTTAGATAATTTGCGTCTGATGTCTCATGAGCACACCTGCAGTGTGTTAGCACCTTGTTCTGTCAGGGCCGGTGCTTTCTCTCCTCCCAAGAGCTCTGATGTTAAAGCAAATGATTATTTTTCTAGCTTATATATCTCATCATCGTGCCTTACAGTATTTTTCTAGCTTATATATCTCATCATCGTGCCTTACAGAAAGCTGTTGAGAGACCACTCTAATAATTGCCAGCGTGCCTCAGGTGTCCCTCGGTGAATTTCATGCCGTCACCAGATGTCTTTGTGTCCTCCTTGCAGATCACCCCTGAGTACCTCCAGAGCGTCTGTGTCCGCCTGTTCAGTAACCAGATGCGGCAGAGCCTGGCGCACAGTGTGGACTTCACGAGGCCTGGGACGGTGAGGCTCTGCGCTCAGGGCAGGGTGCCTGTGGTCTATCCCCCCCAGTTTAAAAAGAATGTAACTTTAAAAATAGCATGAGAAAATAACATGCCAAAGACTGCATTTAAGCTGCCTTTGGAAGTCTAGAAACTTCTAGAAGGAAACGAAGTCTGTTTTGGAAGAAGGTACAGCTGAAAGCTGGCCTCCTAGGGAGAGTGAGGAGAGAGGCATGTTCTGCTACCAGTTGCAGCCACTCAGTGGGGGCTCCCAGGGTTGGGGATCAGTAGGAATGGATGGAAACTTTATTCTCCTTTTTTAAAAGCACTGCCGTGGTGGAAGTTGTGTGGTCTAAAGCAAGGGCACTTTTTCCCCCCTAACTTTTTACTTGGAATAATTACAAAATTACAAAAGTAGCACAAAGGACACTGGTATACCCTTTACCCAGATTCACCAACTGTTAGCTTTGGCCCCTTCCTTTGTTGTGTCTCTACACATACGTGAATATGCACACATAGGCACACAATCTGTTTTCTGAACTATTTGAAGATAAATTGTATATATTATGACTCTTTACTCCTAAATACTTCAGTGTGTATTTCTTAAGGTTAGGAATATTCTCTCATATAACTATGCAGTTACCAACTTCAGTAAATTTAACATTGATACAGCCTTCTTATCTGTTGTCCATTTTCCAATTTTGGTAGTTGAGTCAACAATGTCCTTCATTGCATTTCCCGTCCTCTGGTCATCTAGGGTCAATTGTCACATTGAGTTGGCACAGCTCCTAGCCTCTTCTAATCTCAAACATTTCCTCAGCCTTTCTTTGAGTTACATAACATTAACATATTAGAAGAGTATAATTTTCCCCCTTTAAAAAAAATAGAACATTTCACTGGGTGCGGTGGCTCACGCCTGTAATTCCAGCACTTTGGGAGGCCAAGGGGGTGTGGATCACTTGAGGTCAGTAGTTCAAGACCAGCCTGGCCAACATGGTGAAGTCCCATCTCTACTAAAAATACAAAAATTAGCTGAGTGTGGTGGCGGGTGCCTGTAGTCCCAGCTACTCGGGAGGCTGAGGCAGGAGAATCGCTTGAACCTGGGAGGCAGAGGTTGCAGTGAGCCGAGATTGTGCCATTGCACTCCAGCATGGGGGACAAGAATGAGGCTTCATCTCAAAAGAAAAAAAAAAAAAAATAGAACATTTTTCCTTTTGTGGTGTCCTTGTAATTAGAGTCAAGTTCCCTGAATCACCTAGGCCAAATGTGACCTCAGTGATCGTGTGTCCTCCTTAGGCTAGCATACCTGGAGGCCCATGGTTTTGAGGCAGGCATTCTTAACCAGGGGAGACACCAGTGTCTCTCAAACTCTTCAAAGTACAGGAACCCACGGGCCAGGAGCTCACACCCACCTGCTGCCGCATTCGCAGGCTGGGTGAGTGAAGCCCTATGAAGTCAGCTGTATAGATTTTTTTTTTTTTTTTTTGAGATGGAGTCTGGCTGTATAGATTTGGAATGAGGCTCCTGTGTGATCCTGAGGCACCCCTGTGGGTCAGAGCCACAGCTTTTAAATAAGGGTTTGCACGTTAATATAATACTAGAGTCTTAATAAACAGAAGCCTTTTTTTTAGTATTTTAAAGAAAATTTATACCCTACCTAATTCTCAAGTAGATTTGAAGAAGTTTATTATAATATGAGAAAACATAAATATGAGAAACGAGAATGTAGAAAATAAAAATAAGTAAAGAAATTGTGGTTAAGGGAAAATAAGGGTGGGAAAAATGAAAGTAAGCAAGGGCTAACACTGGTACAAAAAATGCGTGCTGCAAGTTGTTCCTCCGGAAAGGTGGGCTGCAGATTAGGCTCTGAGCTTTCTAGCAGTCTGTGCAAAGAGGGAAACATGAGCAGTTATATGATTCCCAGTGCTTATAAAGCAGGAGAGGGCAGTTACATAACTTTTATTATGTAACATTTCCTGTATCCAAAACAACATATGTGCTGCATATGCAGGCTAGGAACCATGACAATAAAACAAACACCCACAAGTCCGCCACATGTGGCCCGAAATAGACCATTTCAGTGCTGCTAAAGTTTTCTACCCTTCAGACTTCTTCCAAGTAGGTGTATTACTATATAATTTAAAAACAAGTTTAAATGCTTTTTTTTTTTTTTTAAACTGGATGGTCAGACAACTGCTTCACACAGTTATTCCTGGTGCTAAGACCCCGGGATAGTCTCTTGAGTCAGCAGTTTCTATGGCTCTTCATAGAAAGCACGTAGTCATGTGCTGAAGAGCAGGCGGCCTTGACCACTTCCTCCCAGCCTAACAGAAATATCTCAGAATGGCTGGCTCTGTCAGCTGTTCCACACACGTGGACAGACAGATGGTAGAAGTGGAGTCTTTGGGACATGGCCGCAGTGATTTTAGCATGCCGAAATCTTAGAGAATCAGCCATTTTTTAAAGGTCAGTAAAGTCACCATTGGATATGCAAGTCTTAAAAAAGTAACTTCCTCATGAGCCCTCCAGAAGAAGGACTTTAAGCCACATCCCCGAGAATATGGCTGACCCTCTGTCCGCTGTCCAGTTAACATTCGGACAGTTAGGACGCAGAGTGCGTTTACTGAAAATTGTGGCTTTCTCATAGCAATTAGCACGGCAGGATCTGTGTCTGCTAGGAGCACTCCTTTCTTGCTCCTTCCCATTTATTTGTTAATTCATCAAAGATTTAGTGTTTTCTAGGTTCAGTTTATAAAATCCGATTATATCTTTTTTTTTTTTTTGAGACGGAGTCTCGCAATGTCACCCAGGCTGGAGTACAGTGGCACAATCTCAGCTCGCTGCAAGCTCTGCCTTCCGGGTTCACATCATTCTTCTGCCTCAGCCTCCCGAGTAGCTGGGACTACAGGTGTCCGCCACCACGCCTGGCTAATTTTTTTGTATTTTTAGTAGAGACGGGGTTTCACCGGGTGGTCTCGATCCCCTGACCTCGTGATCTGCCCGTCTCAGCCTCCCAAAGTGCTGGGATTACAGGCGTGAGCCACCACGCCCAGCCATTGTATCTTATATATACAAGCCATCCTTATATTCCCATCTTCTATAGAAGAAGTGATGTATCCAGTTTATTTAAAACTGATGTTGGTCGGACACAGTGGTGCACACCTGTAATCCCAACACTGGGAGTCCAAGGCAGGCAGATTGCTTGAGCCCAGGAGTTCGAGGCCAGTCTGGGTAATATGGTGAAAACCCATCTCTACAAAAAATACAAAAATTAGACTAGACGTGGTGGCTCACGCCTATCATCCCAGCACTTTGGGAGGCCGAGGCAGGCGGATCACAAGGTCAGGAGATTGAGACCATCCTGGCTAACACAGTGAAACCCGTCTCTACTAAAAATACAAAAAAATTAGCCAGGCGTAGTGGCGGGTGCCTGTAGTCCCAGTTACTTGGGAGGCTGAGGCAGGAGAATGGTGTGAACCTGGGAGGCGGAGCTTGCAGTGAGCTGAGATCATTCCACTGCACTCCAGCCTGGGCAACAGAGCAAGACTCCGTCTCAAAAAAAGAAAAAAATGAGCTGGGCTTGGTGGTGTACGGCTGTAACCCCAGCTACTCAGGAGGCTGAAGTGGGAGGATCACTTGAGCCCAGGAGTGGAGGCTGCAGCAAGAGGAGATCGCACCACTGCACTCCAGCCTGGGTGACAGAGTGAGAACCTGTCTTAAAAGAAAGAAAAAACTGATGACATGTTATTAAGCACGGTTTAAAAGGGAGCAGGGGTACGACATAACTGGTTATCCCACAAGAAGTTATCAATGCCATCTGTCAGGAGACAGTCCCACCACCCCTGACTGTTACATTAGCAGCAAAATACAGACTCTGTGTAACCACTGGAAACCAGGGAAGGGAGGATGAGTTATGTTTAGCTTAGTGATACCATTCTCCTACTGAATCATTGACTTAGGAACACACAATAAAAGCTGCAAAAATTCTAGCCGATTTCTCTAACAAAATGATGAAAAGCGGATGGCGGGGTCATTGTCAAAATATAACAGAATATTGTTGTTGACTATGCATGCGTATATAAAGTTGATTTATGATATCTGTCTCGAGTTCAGATTTACAATGTGTGAAGAAGGAAATTAAGAAACAGTTTAGATGCAACGTCCAGTGACTGGACTGATAGGATTTAGTATTTGGAAGGAGAAGATTGCTTGCTTTTTAAATAAGTTTTTAAGGGGATAAATTCTACTCTAGGGCCCAACAGAAGACCATCAATTTCAAGATAAATACGTGGCACAGATCAGCCTCCTTCACGGAGAGGTCTCAGATCAGCTGGCCGTCAGGTGCTCTGTTGAGCTTGAGTGTTACTGCTAATTACATACTGTAAAGGAGCTTGGCTGGGCCCTGCCACAAAGCCGTTGGTGTCTATAAAGTTTGGTACACTTGATACTGGTTTTTATATCTGGCAGTTAACAAGAATCTGGGCTTCTACCAACTTACTTGCTGTTCAAAATTCAAAAGGGCCCTTAAATAGAGCCCCTCTTTCCCCCTGAGTTCTGAACTGATTGAAATATAGGACAAAAGAGGAAAGGAAAATGGAGCTGAAAATATCACTGTTGGTGCTGACAAAGCTTATATTGGAGAATGTGGGTCTTTTTTTTTTTTTGAGACAGGGTCTCGCTCTGTTATCCAGGCTAGAGTGCATTGGCACGATCAGGGGTCACTGCTGCCTTGACCTCCTGGGCTCAAGTGATCCTCCCACCTCAGCTTCCTGAGTAGCTGGGACTATAGGCCTGCACCATCATGTCCAGCTAATTTTTATTTTTTATTTTTGTAGAAATGAGGTCTCACTATGTTGCCCAGGCTGGTCTCAAACTCCTGGGCTCAAGCAGTCCTCCCACTTTGACCTCCCAAAATGATGGGATGGGATCACACCCGAAATGATGGGTGTGAGCCACCACACTTGGCTGAGAATGTGGATTTTGTTTGTAGGCAGGTGGTGTCCTACTCTTGTGCCTGGAAATTACAGAAGCGTTCTTGCACAGTCCTGGACAGCTCTGGCCAAGCCTAGACCGCTGCCATTGCTGTGGCTGCCATGAGGGCGGCACGGAGGAGCGGAGTTGACACGTCTTCTCTGGTGGGCTCTGCCCAGAGCAGAAGAGGACAGGCAGGGCAGTGATGCCAGCTCTGCCCCTGCCTCACAAGTCCTGCTAGTCACCCCTCTCTGGAGAGGAAGTCTCCCACCGACAGAGCACCTCACAGGAGAAACACCACAAGAGGAAAGAAGTGTGGTTCTGCCCTCACCTGGGTTCTACCTCACCCAGGTAGCTGTGTTCAGAAAGCTGCCCATGTTATCGAAGCTGGCACAGGTATCTAGGCACTCCCAGAGGGTTTATAATGACGGGATTCATTTCTTTGAGGCAAGAGCTGTCCCAGGTGGCCTTTTGAGTTTGACTCCATGTATTGCTGTTCCAACCCATTTGTCTTACTGTAGTCCTTACCTTATCAGAGCCTGTGGCTTGCTGGGATAGGAGAGAAATCAGATTTTATATTATCATCAACTTAGTGATAAGAAGTAAGGAAGAAACTTATCCCTCAGGGCACAAGAGGCTGAGTTTCTTGTTTTCTAAGATTACGCAAGTCTCACAGGTGTGTTTGTTTGCAGGAAACGCAGTGCTACGCTGTTCCTGGATGACATTCTGCTGTCGGGGTTTCTGTCGTGGTTTTGCCCGTGGCAGAGCAGCTCCCTGGCTGTGATGTATTGAAAGTCAGCCCTGGGCACGAGGGGTTAGCGTTAAGGTTAGGGCTAGCGTTACACAAATGTGTTAGCTAGAAAGTGTACCATTTTATCTGTAAATGGAACAAAACCCATCTCCTCCCTTCGCTTAGCGCATCCTGCCCTCCCGTGGGAACCTGTTGCCTGTGTTTCATGTGCATCCTTCTAGAGCCTTTAAGTATATATCATTAATTTTTACTTATGTGTATATTTTCTTTATCTTTTAGAGTTCTAATTTGAGAACGGCATTCCTCCATCAGACATTTAGGTGGCTTTTCTGTTTTCTGCTGTTTCTAGTGGTGTAGCACACATTTTTCCTGCCAGGAGCAGTTGAAAGTGCCTTGGTTGGTCTTTCTCTTCTTCACCCCCTCTTCCCCCTGGGCAAACGTGAATGCAGAGACGCTGGAGAAAAGGTGTGCCACGAAGGGGGGCCGTCCACCCTATACCAAGCCTCTGCCCTAAGGGCAGGGCAGGAGTGGGTAGAAGGGAGGCTGACCAGGAGCCAGAGTCTGGTGCCAACTCTTAAGGTAGAAATTTGAGCTCCTGCCCCCTGAGTGAGTCCCACATCCCACCTAGTGGCACCTCTGGGTTTGTGGATTCCTTGGATGGGGAGGTTTCCATTTAAATGCATCCTTATTTAGAAAGATGGCCCATTTGAGAATTAATGCTCTTTTTCTTCAATGACTCCAGATAAGGCCCCATTGGAAATAAAAGTTGAAACACTTTATTTATTTGGCTTTTATTTTAGGCTCAGCAGGTACATGTGCAGGTTTGTGCATGAGCAAATTACATGAGCAAATTACATGTCGCTGGGATTTGGGGTACAGATGATCTCATCACCCAGGTAGTGAGCATAATCCTGAGAGTTAGTTTTCAAACCTTGCCCCTCCCACCCTCGCCCTGCCAGTAGTTCCCAGTTATCTGTTATTCTGATCTTTGTGTCCTTGAGTGCTCAGTGTTTAACTTCCACTTAGAAGTGACAGCTGTGGTATTTGGTTTTCTTTTCCCATGTTAATTCGCTTAGGATGATGGCCTCCAGCTACATGCATGTTGCTACAAAGGCCATGCTTTTGTTCTTTTTTATGATTTCATAGTATTCCATTGTATATATGTACCACATTGTCCTTATCCAGTTCATGCTGATGGGCACCTGGGTTGATTCCATGGCTTTGCTATTGTGAATAGTGCTGCCATGAACATATGAGTACATATGTCTTTTTCGTAGAACAATTTATTTTCCTTTGGGTATGGAATTGCTGGGTCAAATGATAGTTCCGTTTGAAGTTCTGGAGAAACCTCCACACCGCTTTTCACAGGGGCTAAACTAATTTACATTCCCACCAACACATACAAGGTTTTTTTTGTTTTTGAGACAAGGTCTTGCTTTGTTACCCAGGCTCACTGCAGCTTCGACCTCCTGGGCTCAGGTGCTTCTCCTGCCTTAAGTCTCCCAAGCAGCTGGGACTACAGACACACGCCACCACACTCGGCTAATTAAAAAAATTTTTTTTTGTAGAGACAGGGTCTCACTTTGTTGCCCAGGCTGGTCTTGAACTACTGGCCTCAAACAATCCTCCCACCTCGGCCTCCCAAGGTGCTGGAATTATAAGCGTGAGCCAACATGCCCCGCCTTGTGATTTTAATTTGCATTAAAATGGTTTTGATTTTGTGATAGATGCTATAGCATTAAATCTAAAAAGGCCCAGGACATGTGGGTCTTGTAAGGCACCTGCTTCCACCTCAGCCATCTTTGTCAGCAGCTTCTTGTTATGTGGCTTGTGGCTCTGGCCTGAAGCTCAGCATCTTCAGCCCTTGCCTTATCCCCAGTGTGATTTTCTTACATCTTGGCAAATGCCTATGCTTTCCCCACATTGCCGCCATGTGTCCAGGCCATCTTCCTTGGTGCAACGCCCTTGTATTGAGGAGTCTCCCAACCAGCACCCCGACCCTGCTATACCTTGTATACCAATGCCTGTTGCATACCCAGACCAACCTGGTGATGAGAGGGTTTAACAACTTTGTAGGTTGGGTGCGGTGGCTCACGCCTGTAATCCCAACAGTTTGGGAGGCTGAGGCAGGCAGATTACTTGAGGTCAGGCATTTGAGACCAGCCTGGCCAGCATCATGAAACCCCATCTCTACTGAAAATACAAAAATTAGCTGAGCGTGGTGGCACACGTCTGTAATCCCAGCTACTTAGGAGGCTGAGGCACGAGAATCACTTGAACTTGGGAGACAGAGGTTGCGGTGAGCCGAGGTTGCAGTGAGCTGAGATCACGCCACTGCACTCCAGCCTGGGCAACAGAGCAAGGCTCTGTCTCAAAAAAGAAAACACCTTTGTATTAATAACTCAACCAGTGGGTAGAGCTGTGACCGGCCATCAGCGGAGACCTTTCCGGAGCTCCAAACCCAGACTTCCTGGCCTCCCCATGAATGACAGGTTCACCAGATTTGTGTCCAAATCGGGCTCAGCTTTTCCTCCACACAGGTGGTCTCCCCTCCTGAATTTCCTATCTCAGTGAAAGACACTCCAGGGAACACCTGGGAAGCCTCTGAGGTTTTTCTATGTCCTTTGCCTGGTTATGGGATCGGAAAGAGCTTCCTCCCTTCCTGCCCACGTTGCTGTTGTTTTTGTGTTTGTTCAGGCTCTCCACAGTTCTCGCCTGGCTTAATGTCACATTTCCTAATTGGTCTTAAAGCTCTTACCTTGCTGGTCATTTGTCACATGGGACCTGAAGTGGCCTTTCTGGTTGTGTCTTGTTTATTTGTACCCTTCAGGTTCCAGGAAGGACTCAGGTGTCTTACAGGCATCCGATCATATTACCCTCTTGCTCAACACCGTCATCTCTTTAGGGTGAAGTGGTTTTCGTCTCCTGCAAGCGTCCCTTGTTAAAAAGCTGGCAAGGCCAGACACAGTGGCTCACACCTGTAATCCAAGCACTTTGGGAGGCTGAGGCAGGCGGATCACAAGGTCAGGAGTTCGAGACCAGCCTGACCAATATGGTGAAACCCCATCTCTACTAAAAATACGAAAATTAGCCAGGCATGGTGGTGTGCACCTGTAATCCTGGCTACTCAGGAGACTGAGGCAGAAGAAGAAGCGCTTGAACCTGGGAGGCAGAGGTTGCGGTGAGCCAAGATCATGCCACTGCACTCCAGCCTGGGCAACAGAATGAGACTCCGTCTCAAAAAAAAAACAAAAAGAGTGGGCCATAGCAGCATCTTCCCCATCTGATGGGGATGTGCCTCTGGCTTGGGCCTCCATCGCCTCTCCAGTCCCCTGACTGACGTATTGCCTCAAGGGTTCCATTGTGGGCATTTGAACCTCTGTTGAGGTCAAGGGGCCCTACCTTCCTTACCCACGTGACCCTGCCCAGCCTGCCCAGCCACAGTGCTCTGTGTTAGTCCATGTGAATAGGGAGAGAAGAAGGGGTTGGCAGAAATGGCCTCATCTTCGGGGGCTCACTGGTAGCCTCTGCTGGGGTCTAGCCCCGACACTTACTTTCTGCCCCTCACTGGCCCACACACCCCTGCCCCATCCTGCTGCTGTCTCTACTTAGCGCAGCATTTTCCAAAGCCTATGCCCACAAATGCCCATCCCGCAGGATTTCCCTGCCCCACAGCCAAACAGCCTGGGAGTTAATAAGCTTGTGAACTGCCGTACAGTGACATTCCCAGCACAGCAGCACAACATGAGACTCCCGAGAAGTCCCACGGGAGAACTGTTACCCTTGCTGAACCCAGGCAGTCTCCAGTTAGATTGGACCCAGGAACACTTTCCTTACCTGACGCCTCCTGCTGGTTTCTCTTAGAAAGTCCCCATCCTGCTAGTCACCAAGAGCTGTCCCAGGCTTGGTGTGGCCCCACTGCCCACCTCCCCACATCATGACACCAGCCAGGGGGAGCAGCTGCTCTGGGAGGCAGGCCCCAGGTCCTCCTGTGGCTGAGAGGGGATGGATGGAGGCAGAAACGCAGCTCTTTCACCTTGGCTTAGGTAGACATTTATCCATCCTACCCAAAGATTCCAGAGAACCTAGAAGGGAGCCTGGCACAAGGCAGGTGCTTAGTGAATAATTGATAGGTTGCTACATTAGTTGTTCCACTATTCTTCACTAGCACTGTAAAAAGCATTGCCCCTGCATTTGAGCCAGCCTTCTTCAGATGGGAGAACACCACCCATCCGTGCGCACCTCCACGGGAGGGAGACCACCGCCCACCCGTGCGCACCTCCACGGGAGGGAGGCCACCGCCCACCCGTGCGCACCTCCACGGGAGGGAGGCCACCGCCCACCCGTGCGCACCTCCACGGGAGGGAGGCCACCGCCCACCCGTGCGCACCTCCACGGGAGGGAGGCCACCGCCCACCCGTGCGCACCTCCACGGGAGGGAGGCCACCGCCCACCCGTGCGCACCTCCACGGGAGGGAGGCCACCGCCCACCCGTGCGCACCTCCACGGGAGGGAGGCCACCGCCCACCCGTGCGCACCTCCACGGGAGGGAGGCCACCGCCCACCCGTGCGCACCTCCACGGGAGGGAGGCCACCGCCCACCCGTGCGCACTTCCACGGGCGGGAGACCACCATGTGCATTCGCAGGTCCATTGTGATTGGGAGCACAGTCCTTTTTCTGATCCCCCAGGCCTGCTGGCCTTTCCCTGGGCTCTCAGCCTGAAATCCTAGAAATCAGACAGCACTCACTTGGGCTGGAGTGGGCTGGAGTCAGAGCCTCTGTAGCAGGGGGAGTCCACTCTGTTCAGAATCCATTGTTAGCTCAGTGAGGGAAATTTTTCTGTGATTGGTGATCCTGACTGTGATGGATGGTTTTGGGGCTTGTGATTGTTGATGTCTTTGTTGTAGGGCTGTCTGTTGCACTGTAGGTTGGTTAGCAGCATTCTTGGCCATCCTCCATTAGATGCCAGTAGCGCTACTCCCACTTTTAACAACCCAAAATGTCTCCAAACATTGTCAGATATCCCCTGTGGGCAAAATCACTCGCAGCTGAGAAGCACTGGAGGGAAAGGAAACATGGCTAGTGCACAGTGTGGAAAATGCTGCCGCACACCCTGCAGAGAACTCGGGATGCCGAGGAAAATCAGTGCCAGCCCATGCTCCCAGAGGGGAGGGTAGACGGTGAGGCTGGAAATGGTCCCTGAGAACATGGAAGGCCAGGGAAGATCGGAGCTATCCTGGAGGATGGGGAGTGAAGGAGGCTGAAGGGAGCGAGGGGCCACCAGGGAGAGGAACTGGTGACTGGAGCCTTGAGGGGGCCTGAGATGAGACTGAGCAGATGCAATTTTTACAAAGACCCCTGTGCTGAGTGTGGAAGGAGGGCTGGAGGAGAGACCTGAAGCAGGGCAAATGTGGGCTTTGGGACCCGACTGCCTGATTAGATTCTTGTTCTAGGGGAAGTTGCTCAGTCCCTGTGTTTGTGCATCTGAAAGTGGAAATGACAGTGCATGAAATGAGTTAATATGTGTAAAGTCCCTACAATGGTGTGCCTGGTGACTAGTGAGCCCTCCATAAATATCAGTGAGTACATCCTTATTAAGCTAACGTGGTAGTTCAAAGGAGAGAAGAAGTCCTGAACGAAGCCCCTGGCACAGGGATTAGAGAGAAGGTAGCAGCTGTAGGATGGAATCAGTAGGACCTGATACTTTGGGGGATGTAGAGAGTGAGGAGGCCACTCCTTTTCTTTTCTTTTCTCTTTTCTTTTCTTTTCTTCTCTTCTCTTCTCTTTTCTCTTTTCTCTTCTCTCTCTTCTCTTCTCTCTTCTCTTCTCTTCTCTTCTTTTCTTTTCGAGATGGAGTCTGGCTGTGTTGCCCAGGCTGGAGTGCAGCAGTGTGATCTCTGCTCACTGTAACCTCCACCTCCCAGATTCAAGTGATTCTCCTGCCTCAGTCTCCCAAGTAGCTGGGATTATAGGCATGAGCCACTGCTCCCAGCCATGCTAATATTTTAGTATGGCCGTGTCCTTACTTGACCCATCTGACTTGTTATCTTAGCTTCTTGGTCTCTGTAATGTGTTAAATGAATAATTTTTTTCTTTTTTGATACAGGGTCTCACTCTGTTGCCCAGGCTGGAGTGCAATGGTGTGATCTTGGCTCACTACAGCCTCAACCTCCTAGGCTCAAACAATCCTCTCACCTCAGCCTCCCGAGTAACTGGGACCACAGGCACACGCCATCACGCCCCACTAATTTTTTTTTTTTTTTTTTTTTTTTTTTTTTTGAGACGGAGTCTCACGCTGTTGCCCAGGCTGGAGTGCAGTGGCGCGATCTCGGCTCACTGCAAGCTCCGCCTCCCGGGTTCCCGCCATTCTCCTGCCTCAGCCTCCTGAGTAGCTGGGACTACAGGCGCCCGCCACCGCACCCGGCTAATTTTTTGTATTTTTAGTAGAGACGGGGTTTCACTGTGGTCTCGATCTCCTGACCTTGTGATCCGCCCGCCTCGGCCTCCCAAAGTGCTGGGATTACAGGCTTGAGCCACCGCGCCCGGCCTTTTTTTTTTAGAGATAGGGTTTCATCATGTTGCTCTGGCTGGTCTCAGACTCCTGGGCTCAAGTGATCCTCCTGCCTCAGCCTCCCAAAGTGTTGGGAGTACAGGCGTGAACCTCTGTGCCCAGCTAGGTGAATAATTTAGATGACATTTCAAACTTATTTCTGAACTCACTACTTAAGCCAACAACAGGAATAGGTAATTTCTTTATTAAAGCAATCAAGGGTAAAAGTATAAAAACATACATGCATGATCTGAGCCATTTTTAAAATTAAAATTTAAATTTTGTTTGTTTGTTTGAGATGGAATCTTGCTCTGTCACCCAGGCTGGAGTGCAGTGATGTGATCACAGCTCACTGCAAGCTCCGCCTCCTGGGTTCAGGCGATTCTCCTGCCTCAGCCTCCCGAGTAGCTGTGACTACAGGTGTGCGCCACCGCGCCCAGCTAATTTTTTGTATTTTTAATAGAGATGGAGTGTCACCATGTTGGCCAGGCTGGTCTGGAACTCCTGACCTCAAGTGATTTGCCCACCTCGGCCTCCCAAAGTGCTGGGATTTACAGGCCAGGGCCACTATGCCTGGCTGATCTGAGCCATTTAAAAGTGGTACTTGGCTGGGCACGGTTTGGCTGGGTTGAACCCGGTAGGCAGAGGTTGCAGTGAGCTGAGATCGTGCCACTGCGCTCCAGACTGGGCAACAGAGCGAGACTGTGTCTCAAAAAAAAAAAAAATTTATGGACCAGAGTTGGGTTTCTCCAAGTTTATTGTGCAGACATATCCGCTGGGGACCTGGCTGAAGTGCAGGTTCTGGTTCAGGAGGTCTGGGATGGTACCCAAAATTATGCATTTTCAATGAGATTTGGATGATGCTGCTTGTCTGAGGAGCACACTTTGAGTAGCAGGGGGCTGCAGAGTCCAGAAATAAAACTAAGGAAAGTTGTATACCTAGCAGACAATGGAGGTAGGAGAGGGGTGGTTTATTTCATGGGTCACGGAGTCAGATGCTGTCAGGGCTAGGAAGTATGTGAAGCAGCTGGTGTCAGGCTGCAGGGAGCTCTGGTGCCTGAAGATGACGTTCCTTCCACCTTAGTGTTCACATTCAAATTGAAAAAGGAAGAACAAAAAGGAGGTGAAGAAAAAGAGAGGGAGGAAGCAAGATGTACTGATGGAAGCATTTTGAGGTGATACTGGATGGCCTGGGTGGGACTTACATGGCGCAGCATAACTGGCTCTCAGGGAATAAGAAAACAAAGTTGCATGCGTCACTCACACCACAGAGGAAAACACAGTAGCATGAACTCCAGAAGGATGAAATCTCTAAATGTAAAAAATAAAGCTATGAAAATGTTAGAAGAATTGAGAGAATGTGTATATCACCTTGAGGTAGGTAGACCTTCTGAAGCAGGACTGAAATCCATGAAAACAATCTGGTATCACATAAGGCATGAAGGCAAAGTCAAAAAGCAGGTTACGAAAAATAATGGGCAATATCACTAAAATTTAAGAAAGTAAACTGTTTTCTACCCATCGAATTGATGGAAGTTTTAGAATGATAGGATCCAGTACTGATAATGAAAAAGGAAAGGTCTCCTTCAGTGCGGGGCGTCTGGCAATGTTTATCAGAATTAAAACTCACATACCCTTTGATCTAGACTTTGGAAGTCCAGCTTAGCTCACAAAACAAAGTATCAGTAAGTACAAGCATGGTGGCAGACGCCCATAATCCCAGCTACTCTGGAGGCTGAGGCGGGAGGATCGCTTGAGCCCAGGAGTTCAAGACCAGTCTGGGCAATATAGTGAGACCCTATCTGTAAAAAAAAAAAAAAAAAAAAAATTCAGTATCATTAAATGACAATAAATAACATTTTTAACAAGGCTTTTGTAATTTCATGCACGCAAAGAGGGGAGAATAATAAAATGGGTCTCCAAGTGACCATCACCCAGCTTGATCAGTAAATGGCATTTCACTAATCTTGCTTTGTTTCTTCTCCTCTACTTATTCCCTGCCCCCACCCTGGAGTTCTTTAAAATCCAATTCCAAACATGTCATGTCACCTGTAAATAATTCAATATACATCTCTAACTGATCAGAGACTTTAATATACAAACACATAGCCACAACACCAAATACAGTTAACACTAATTCCTTAGTATCTAATACCAGTCCACTCCATATTCAGATTTCCCTTATTTTCTCAAAATATCTTTTTACAATTGGTTTATTTGAGTCAATTCAAACAAGCACCACACACTGTATCTGTTTATATGTTTCTCAAATGTATTTTAGTACATACATAATACAGCACTGCCTAAAGTGGCAAAAAGACACACACACACACACACACACACACACACACACACACACACACACAAAATAAATGGGACAAGAATCTCCGTAAAGTAGGCAATGATTTTGCCTATAGACAGGATCAGAATTATAAGAGAGTGGGGTGGAAGAGGAGTTGTTAATGTTTTTTAAACACCTCTAGAATGTTTGACTTGGTACAAAGTGCACATTTTTATACTTGAAGAGAATCTTTTTTTTTTTTTTTGAGACGGAGTCTCACTCTGTCGCCTAGGCTGAAGTGCGGTGGCCAGATCTTGGCTCACTGCAAGCTCCGCCTCCTGGATTTACGCCATTCTCCTGCCTCAGCCTCCCGAGTAGCTGGGACTACAGACACCTGCCACCTCGCCTTCTAGTTTTCTTTGTATTTTTTAGTAGAGACGGAGTTTCACCGTGTTAGCCAGGATGGTCTCGATCTCCTGACTTCGTGATCCGCCTGCCTCGGCCTCCCAAAGTGCTGGGATTACAGGCTTGAGCCACCGCGTCCGGCTGAGAAAATCTTAATAAAGAAAAAAGCCAGAATAATATAATGATTCATATTGCTTTTGTTCTTCATAATGTATTTAATTAGGCAGCTTGAAATGCCCCTGGGAGTTTGGTCAGGGAGAACCCATCGTTTTCTTTTCTTTTCTTTTTTGTTTTTTTGAGACAGAGTTTCGCTCTTGTTGACCAGGCTGGAGTGCAATGGTGTGATCTCGGCTCACCGCAACCTCCGCCTCCTGGGTTCAAGCGATTCTCCTACCTCAGCCTCCCGAGTAGCTGGGATTACAGGCATGTGCCACCACACTCGGCTAATTTTGTATTTTTAGTAGAGACAGGAACCCATCATTTTCTATAGAGGTTTTGTTTTGTTTTGTTTTTGGTTGTTTGCTTTTGTTTTTTTCTAAAGAAAATAAAAGAATCAAAGAATGGTTACTCCATAGGCAGAGCAGCCTCTACAGAGTTTTGCTTGGAGTGATGTAACATCAAACAAGGGCTGGTAGGCTGTGAGCTGGAGCAGTGGTGTGTAACTTTAGTTTGGGTTGATTTTTACATCATGTGTGACTTTGGTTGGTGAATCCTGGTGGATTAAAACTTCGCACATCTGGGCCGGCTGCAGTGGCTCACGCCTGTAATCCCAGCACTTTGGGAGGCTGAGGCGGGCAGATCACGAGGTCAGGAGATCATCCTGGCTAACACAGTGAAACCCCGTCTCTACTAAAAATACCAAACAAAATTAGCTGGGTGTGGTGGCGGGTGCCTATAATCCCAGCTACTCGGGAGGCGGAGCTTGCAGTGAGCCGAGATTGGGCCACTGCACTCTAGCCTGGGCGGCAGAGCAAGACTCCGTCTCAAAAAACAAACAAACAAACAAACAAACAAAAAAAAAAAAACCTAACTTGCACATCTGTTGATTACATGCTATTAGGGTGATTTGGGATCCGTGCGTTGCTATCAGTGTTTAACACCATCTGTTTTCTTCTGTCCTCTTCCCCCCAGGCATCCACCATGTTACGAGCCTCCTTGGCACCCGTGTAAGTAACTACTCTTAGGAATTTTTATTAAGGAGAACAGCAATGTGTAAAACGGGAATTCAAAGTGTCTTTAATAAACACTCAGCAGCCTATCTTAGAGGAATGCCTTTGAGCTAGAGCTACATGTGAATATTAAAGGAAATACGAGTACTTATAAGTAATGTTGTTAAACTAGAATTATCTTTTATTGCATGTGTGTGTTTTGTTTTTTTTTTTTGAGACGGAGTTTCGTTCTTGTTGCCCAGGCTGGAGTGCAGTGGCGCAATCTCAGCTCACTGCAACCTCCGCCTCCTGGGTTCCAGCGATTGTCCTGCCTCAGCCTCCCGATTACAAGCATATGCCACCACGCCCGGCTAATTTTGTATTTTCAATAGAGACAGGGTTTCTCCATATTGGTCAGGCTGGTCTCGAACACCCAACCACAAGTGATCCACCCCCTTTGACTTCCCAAAGTGCTGGGATTATAAGTGTGAGCCACCGTGCCCGGCCATCTTATATTGTTAATTCTATTCTTTTGGTAAGGAAACCTCAAATGAAAACAACTGTAGAATTGTTCATATGGTATTGTATAGAAATGTAATCTACTATCATAGTGCAATCCACAGAGTGTTGCACTGTCTGAATTTGTGTTGTCTGCTGGTTCACACTGTGATCAGGGCCATGGGCAGCCCTGTGTATGCCTGAGCACTCATGTCCTGATGAGTTGGGCTGTCCCCCTTGGGAGTGTCTGATGCTGTGGTGGCAAGGGAGTTGAGAACCTTTGACTTGGACATGAGGACCAGGGTGGCTTCTGGGACCCTCTGAGCCAGCTTTGCAGGGGAGAAGGGGAAGATAGGGGTGCTGTGTGATTCCTCACACACCTGAGATGCCCACAGCATTCCTCCTCCCTCAGCCCTGCCTGAGTCTGACCTTGACCCCACACTTTATTCTCTCCTACCACTTTGGCAGCAGTATCACTGCACAGACTGCTAGGGTTAAAAGCCCACTCCTGCTACCCTCCCTGGGACCGAGGATTACTTATATAATTTCTTCGTGCCTCAGTTCCTCACTTATAAAATGAGGAGAATCATAGTAATTCTATTTTAGGATTGTTGTGAGGATCAAAATGAGTTAATACATATACAACACTTAGCATTTGGCGTAATACTGTAGTATTACACCAAAATGAGGAAACCATCATTGATAAAGTACTGTAAAGTAGACTGCAAAGCTCATTTAGTTTCACCAGTTTTTCCATGCCCTCTAATCTTCTTTTCTACAATAAAACAACAAAAAACAAAGCGTGAAGACACTTGTTTTAGCAACAAGGAGGCTGAGGTGATTCCTTTGGTTTCTGGCTGACCGAAGGTGAGTGGCGGGGCAGTCTGAGCTGTGTGGATCTCAAATCTGAGGTCTCTCCTCACTGAAACCTGGCTCCCCAGAGGTCTTTGCAGTCTCCCTGAGGAGGATCTGCAAATTGTCCTACAACCCATCTCCTGCCTATGTTCCCATGCTGCTTGCTGACCACGCATTCTACCTCGTCGGAGGGCTGAGCCACCCACCTAATTACTCTTTTTTTCTTTTTTTTCTTTTTTTTGAGACAGAGTCTTGCTGTGTCTTGCCTAGGCTGGAGTGCAGTGGTGCAATCTTGGCTCACTGCAGCCTCCACCTCCTGGGTTCAAGTGATTCTTCTGTCTCAGCCTCCCGAGTAGCTGGGACTACAGGCATGTGTCACTATGCCTGGCTAATTTTAATTTTGTGTTTTTAGTAGAGATGGGGTTTTACCATGTTGGCCAGGCTGGTCTCGAACTCCTGACCTTAGGTAATCCACCTGCCTAGGCCTCCCAAAGTGCTGGGATTACAGGCTTGAGCCAACATGCCTGGCCTCTGCCTACTTACTCTTCACACTTGTTTTCTGACTGTCATTCATATTCCCCCAGTCCAGTCGCTCAGGCTTGAGAGGATCACTGGCTTCAGGTGTTTAGGTAGAACTCTTGGGGCCTGGTGATGCTAATTGTCTTTGAACTATGTCTGGAATTCTAAACAGAACTTTGGTGGAAAGTCAAGATGCCCCCAAGGTGATTTCCTCCCCATCCTAGGGAGGTCTGGCTGAAGGTGAATGTAGGGGTTTCTAAATCTGTTCAGACAAAGACTCCTTGTTTTAGGAAAAATGTTAAACAGAACCTAAGTCCATCCAACAGAACAGGCAGAGCTGAGCTGGTTGAAGCTGAGGTAGGAGCCCAGAACCCAGCCCACCCTCCAAGTGGAAGCCGGGAGGTCATGCTGGGAGCCCAGGGGAACAGCAGGCTCTAGCTCGGGTGTCATGATGCTCAGGAGGTGTAACGAACATGCCCTTTTGCCCTTTTCTTTCTCTTTGAACTTGTGTTGCTGAGTAGGAAATTGAAGGATGTCCCATTACTGCCCTCCTTGGATTATGAGAAACTGAAGAAGGATTTGATTTTGGGGAGTGACCGCTTGAAAGCCTTCTTGTTGCAGGCTCTACGCTGGGTAGGTACCTTTGTCTTAAAGTTAGAAAACAAAACTAAACCAGTACTGGTTTCTTGGCTGGCTACCTTGCTTGTATCTTTTAACCCATCTTCCAGAAATCATTCTTCCCCACTGTCTGCTGACACCAAGAACGGAAGTCGAAAGCCACTTCTGAAGATAGCCTGGGCCTCCTTTGAGAAACTCCTATATTATGGCAATTGTGATGTAATGAGTTAGGTAAATGAATTGCAAGGCCTGAGAGACTGCACCTGCGTGTAGCCCTTTCCTGGCCATGAGCCCCACTCTACTTGTGGGGGCCGCGTGTGAGCGCATGGAGTCAGGGTTGATCACAGTCCCACAGAGGTTCTGTATTCAGGTACTGCCGTGTGGGCACCCTGGAGAGGCGCCAAGGAAAGAACTCCTGTTCACAAGGCCTAAAGGAAGTGGCCTGGTCCCCATCGTTACTTTTCTCCCTAGTGTTCAGATTGAGTGCAGTTGAAGTCAGCAATTGGTTCTCAAGCTTTTTAGTGTCAGACCCCTTTCCACTCTCAAAAATTACTGAGGACCTCAGAGAGCTTTCATTTATGTGAATTTTGTCTACCAATATTTACAGCATTTGAAATTAAAACTGAAAAGATTTACCTGGGCATGGTGGCTCAAGCCTGTAATCCCAGCATACTGGGAGGCCGAGGCAGGTAGATCACCTGAGGTCAGGAGTTCAAGACCATCCTCGGCAACATGGCAAAACCCCATCTCTACTAAAAATACAAAAAATTAGCCAGGCATGGTGGCAGGTGCCTGTAGTCCCAGCTACTCAGGAGACTGAGGCAGGAGAATTGCTTGAACCCGGAAGGCAGAGGTTCCAGTGAGCCAAGATCACACCACTTCACTCCAGCCTGGGCGACACAGTGAGACCCCATCTCAAAAAAACCAAAAAACGAAAACAAAACGCTAAAGATTTGAAGTATATGTTTATTAATTCATTTAAAATGAGCAATAATGAATGACATGTTAACATAAATAACATTTTTTGTGATGAATACTACTTTCCAAACAACAACAGAATTGTGAGAAAAGCAGCATTGTTCTGCAGTTGTCTTTAATGTCTGGCTTGATGGAAGACAGGTGGATTCTTATATCTGCTTTGGGTTTGATTGTCAGTGTCACACTTCATATAGCCTCCCAGAGACTGATCACAAAAAAGGCATTGTCATATCTTAGTATTATGAAAATTGTGACCTTGCAGACCCCCTAAAGGGTTTGGGGGACCTCTCCGGGTTCTCTGGACCACACTGTGAGAACTGCTGACTCAAGCCAACATTGATTGAGCCAGCAGTTCTTTAACTGAACAGTTCATTCTAATTCATTAGCATCAGACACCTTCATGGACCCCCGAATTTCAAGGTATCTTGGCATAAGGATCCTTAGCAATTTCCCATCTGTGGATAGAAACAGTTCTCACTTGCATGCTTCTATGATAGTGCTTCCTGAAGTACGTCTTGAGGACTCGGACGACGTATCCAGGATCCACAGGAAGAGTCCTATGGACAAGCAGTGATGTCTGCTCTGGTTTTGTTTGGGTCAGGACTGGAGTGGGTGGGGCAGCATGAGTCATCCACAGTGGCCGTCTCCTCCCTGGCCATTTGTCTCTCTCTGCTCAAACTCTCAAACTCATCTTTTATATGGCTCTTGGTTTACTGACACTGCACTTCCTCTCAGTCCGTGCTACTCCTGAGCCTCTTGCTGAGACAGGGTATTCCTTTGCTGAGAGAGTGACATCCTCACAAAACAACCAGGAAAGGTGAACAGGTTTCTAATGTTTTTGTCTGTGTCCCTCTCCAGTGCCCCCACCCGGCTTCTTGCCCCTGCTTCAACCTCAGTGAACTCAACAGAAGGGTAGCAGCATCCCAGTGTGACATTCCAGGCACACCCTGGCCATGATGGTCACGTCTGTTGGCAGTGCCTGCTCTGGAGGCCTTCCCGGCTCTCCTTCCAGCCCAGGGCGTCTGATGCTCTGGCCTGTGCTCTTGCCCATGCTAAGAACTAGCACATTCCTTGCACATCCAGCTTCTCTTTGGCTAGAAGCAGGGCTTACAGCCTCAGGATTTTTATCTAGTAGGATTTTCCTGAAAGAGCAAGGATATTTGCTTACTCTGTTACGTGCTTTTTCGTATCCCACCTCACACCTGTACACACCCATGTGCACACATACACACAACCATTATACTAGCTCTGTGGACATTGCATAAATTTTTACTTGTAGCAACATGACAGACTTATGGCTTTCTAAAATCTACAAAATTCTAGCCAGCTACCTCTACACTCATACATGCACATATGCACACATGCACACACACGCATAGACACATGCACTGTATCACTCTGTCATTCCCTATAGGATAGGATAGAGTGAATTTGTTGGCGGAGCATGCATTCAGAGTGCTCTACAGTGAGCCCTGGGCCCCTCCCACTGAGCCCACACCACTGTGCCCTGTATTGTACTTCCCTGAGCTAGACCTCACTTCCCTGTCCCCCACCATACTCACGCTCCCCTGTGCTGGTTAATAGGCAGCCTTTCCTGCAGGGGCCAGCTTCTGAGCCCCTTTATACAAGAAATGCTTCTCTGGGCATGGATGAGCTCTTCCCTATCTGCACACTTGCAGTCTGAGCATTTTGCTGCCTCACTTCTCTGAAGAGTTCACATGTATAAATTGGCTCCCTGTGTCACCCATTAGGAAGCACATGATAGGTTCTTTTTTTTTTTTTTTTGAGACAGAGTCTCACTCTGTCACACAGGCTGGAGTGCAGTGGCGTGATCTTGGCTCACTGCAAGCTCTGCCTCGTGGGTTCACGTCATTCTCCTGCCTCAGCCTCCCGAGTAGCTGGGATTACAGGCGCCTGCCACCACACCCAGCTAATTTTTTTGTATTTTTACTAGAGACGGGGTTTCCTCACGTTAGCCAGGACGGTCTCGATCTCCTGACCTTTTGATCCGCCTGCCTTGGCCTCCCAAAGTGCTGGGATTACAGGCGTGAGCCGCTGCACCCGGCCCACATCAAAATTTCTTGTTTTGGTTGGCCGGTTAATTTGCCACCACCTCCCCAGCTGAATATTACTTATTTTGTTTGCTTAAATGTGTAGTTACTGATACTGCCATTTAAAACACGCCTGCTCTGTGAAACTTTTCTCCATGGTAAGACTTAGGTCTCGCTGCTTTTGTTTCTCCTTGCTCCAGCGCTTGACCACATCCCATCCTGGAGAGCAGAGGGAGACCGTTCTGCAGGCCTACATCAGCAACGACCTCTTGGACTGTCATAGCCACAACCAGGTTGGTAAGAGGTGGGCCAGATCCCGGCCATGGCCTTCAATTCTAGGGAATGATCTCAGTAGATGAGAGAAGCTTTAATTTCTATACACATTTTCAGTATCGTAACTTTATGTCAGCCTTGAGCTCATGAGGTCTTTTGCTCACCTTAGGCATTGGCCTACTTTTTGCTTCTAGTGAAGAGTTCTAGACAAGTTAGAACTGCTTGGTTCATCATCTCTGGAGCTCTTTTCTGCCGTTTTTCCTTTTCTCAAATTCCCAACTCTTTACCTCACCTCACTGCTTGCCATGAGTCCTGAAAACTGAATATGACTTTGGAGGGACAAGGTAGATAAGCAAATTCAGGTTGTTTACATCTGGGCCTGACGAAAAATGTCTTGAACACAGTACTTACGTACAGTTTTGGACCAGATAGGTCTACTGATCCTGTGGGAAAAGTATGAGATTTGGAGTAAAATAAACTAGCTTTCCAACCTTTGCTCTACCACTCATTAGCCGGGTCACCATAAGCAAGTTACTCAGGCTCAGGCACCTCCTCATCTGGGCAAGGAGTCGCGCCTGCCTCGGGAGGTTGTTGGGATGATTACGTACAGTCATGTGTGGGAAGTCCTTAGCCCCACGCCTGGCACCAAGTAGTCACTACATGGGCTTTCTCTTCTGTCCTTGCCCCTCCTGTCTGTATCTGCACCAGTCTTCACTGGACAGGAGGAGGATCAGGATTTTGAATTTGGCACATGTTAACAGGGTACTATATTTTGTTATTTGGTTGAATTTTTGTCCAGAGTGCTGTAAAAATGTAAAGCTGTGGTTAAACTTCACAATGTGTGCACTGAGTGGAGTACCAAATGCTCTGAACGCTCACTGATTAAACAGCTGTTGTAGGCCATTTCCTGCTGCTATAACAGAATACCACAGATAGGGGAATTTATAAACAATCCAAGTGTATTGTGCTCACAGTTCTCGAGTCTAGGAAGTCCAAGAGCATGGCACCAGCATCTGGCAAGAGTTATCCCAAAGCAAAAGGCAGAAGGCAGAAGTGAGCATGCAAGACAGAGAATGGGGATTGAAGCTGTCTTTTTATCAGGAGCCTACTCACACAATAACTAACCCACTCCAGCAATAATGGCATTAATCCATTAATGCCTAATATCCTCTTAAAGTTCCCACCTCCCTGTACTACTACATTGGCAATTAAATGTCGAGATGAGTTTTGGTGGGGACATTTAAACCATAGCAGCAGACCCTGGGAAAATGATTTATACATTCATCTGTTGTGCATACAGGCAATACAATTTGAGTTTTGAGTTGCCAGTTTATTCTGTGAATGTAGTCTTAATGCTCTCATGAAAGAGTTGTGTTAAGTTTGAAAATACTCTCTCATATTCTTGACTTATTTTCTTGCTTTTTTTTCTGTTTGGATTTATAATGGCATTGAATCCAGCCTACAAGGCATGAAGCACCTGAATAATATATTGTTATAACTTCCAAACT
This sequence comes from Macaca fascicularis, assembly GCF_037993035.2. NCBI lineage: Eukaryota > Metazoa > Chordata > Mammalia > Primates > Cercopithecidae > Macaca > Macaca fascicularis. The sequence continues at coordinate 127,187,019 of NC_088386.1, forward strand.
CAAATTCAAAGAGTGAAGTCAATACTGATTATTTCTAACATTATTTCATTGACTCGAAGATACACTTTCCCCCCCATTTTAACATCTTTGCTATTAGGGTGTATCTGACAGTTAGTGGCATATTATAGTTTAATTGGCAGTGTTTTTTTCCTTTCTTGATTATGTATAAAATGAGAATGTGTCCTCTGATGAAAGGTGTGTTGGGTTTTGTCATCTACGGTTTTTGTCAAAAATGCAGTGAACTCTGTAGCCATTGAAGAGAGTAATTTCTTCCTCAAGTCACTATATGTAATTGCTGTGGTTTACTTATATATATATTTTGAGATGGAGTCTCACTCTTGTCACCCAGGCTGGAGTGCAGTGGCGCAATCTCAGCTCACTGCAACCTCCACCTCCTGGGTTCAAGCAATTCTCCTGCCTCAGCCTCCTGAGTAGCTGGGATTACAGGCGCCCGCCACCACACACAGCTAATTTTTGTATTTTTAGTAGAAATGGGGTTTCACCATGTTGGCCAGGCTAGTCTCGAACTCCTGACCTCAGGTGATCCACCCACCTCAGCCTCCCAAAGTGCTGGGATTACAAGCGTGAGCCACTGCGCCCAGCTATGGTTTATTTATTTATTTTGAGATGGAATTTCACTCTAGTCACCCAGGCTGGAGTGCAGTGGCACGATCTCGGCTCACTGCGACCTCCATCTCCTGGGTTCAAGCAATTCTTCTGCCTCAGCCTCCCGAGTAGCTGGGATTACAGGCACGTGCCACCACGCCTAATTTTGTATTTTTAGTAGAGACGGGGTTTCTCCATGTTGGTCAGGCTGGTCTCGAACTCCTGACCTCAAGTGATCCACCCACCTCAGCCTCCCAAAGTGCTGGGATTACAGACATGAGCCACTGTGCCTGGCCTGGTTTATTTTTTTAAGAAGAAATGAGCTGCTGGGTGCAGTGGCTCACGCCTATAATTTCAGCACTTTGGGAGGCCAAGATGGGCAGATCAGGAGGTCAGGAGATCAAGACCAGCCTGGCCAACATGGTGAAACCCTGTCTCTACTAAAAATACAAAAATTAGCCAGGCATGGTGGCACATGCCTGTAATCCCAGCTACCCAGGAGGCTAAGGCAGGAGAATCACTTGAACCTGGGAGATGGAGGTTGCAGTGAGCGGAGATGGCACCACTGCATTCCAGCCTGGTGACAGAGCATCTCAAAAAAAAAAAAAAGAAGAAGAAATGAGCTGAACCCTTGAACACTTTTACACTGCTGGTGGCAATGTCAATTAGTACAACCACTATGGGAAACAGTATGGCGATTCCTTAAAGAACTCAATGTAAAACTACCATTTGGTCCAACAGTCCCACTACTGGCCATCCACCCAAAGGAAAAGAAGTCATTATATGAAAAAGACACATGCCCACACATGTTTTCATTTTGCAGTTACAAAGATTTGGAACCAACCTAAGTGCCCATCAACAAATGAGCAGATAAAGAAAATATAGTATATATACAGCATGGGATACCACTCAGCCATAAAAAGGAATGAAATAATGTCTTTTGCTGCAACTTAGATGGAGCTGGAGGCCATTATTCTAAGTGAAGTAACTTAGGAGTGGAAAACCAAATATCATTATGTTCTTACTTATAAGTGGGAGCTGAGATATGAGGATGCGAAGAAAAATGTTATAATGGACCTTGCACAGGTGGCAGTGTTCACTGTACCCAATGGGTGCACCAAAGACTCAGAAGTCACCACTAAATAACTTATCCCTGTAATTAAAAACCACCTGTACCTCACAAACATTAAATAATTTAAAAAAAAAAGAAAAAAGAAAAAAGAAATAAGCTGGATATGGTGGCTCATGCCTGTAACCCCAGCAGTTTGGGAGGCCCGAGGTGGGCAGATCACTTGAGGTCAGGCGTTTGAGACCAGCCTGGCCAACATGGTGAAACCCTGTCTCTACTAAAAATGCAAAAATTAGCCAGGTGTGGTGTGCGCACCTGTAATCCCAGCTACTTGGGAAGCTGAAGCAGGAGAATTGCTTGAACCCAGGAGGCAGAGATTGCAGTGAGCTGCACCACTGGACTCCAGCCTGGGTGGCAGACTGAGACTCTATCTCAAAAAAAAAAAAAAAAAAGAAATGAGTTGAAGTTCTCTTAAGATGTCAGAGAATCTGCAGGGCAGAAAGACTCCTTGTCCAACACGGGTGCTGTGTCACTATGGGACCAAGGTAAACTAGCCTGTACAGACAGGAAATTGAACTCAGTCCATTCCTCTTCCGTAGTGGTTCTCAAAGTTTAATGTGCATTGTTATCTCCTGGAGGTCTCATTAAAACAGATCACTGGGTCCCACCAACAGTTTCCATTCAATAGGTCTATGGTGGGGCTCATGGATTTTCATTTCCAGCAAGTTTTCCCGTGATGCTAATACTGCTGGTCCAGGATGCTTTGAGAATTACAGCTCGAGTATTGGGGGAACCCACCCCCAATACTTCAATGTGGGGTCTTTCTATTTTCCATAAGTGTCAGCTGGCTGAGAAATAAAGAGAAACAGTATAAAGAGAGGAATTTTACAGCTGGGCCACCGGGGGTGACATCACATGTTGGTAGGAACATGATGCCCACCTGAGCCTCAAACCAGCAAGTTTTTATTAAGGGTTTCAAAAGGGGAGGGGGTGTAAGAACAAGGAGTAGGTACAAAGATCACATGCTTCAAAGGGCAAAAAACAGAACTACTAATAAGGGTCTAACAAAGATCACATGCTTCTGAGGGAACAGGACAAAGGGCAAAAGCAGAACTACTGATAAGGGTTCAATAAAGATCAGGGTCTATGTTCAGTGGTAAGGGTCTATGGTAAGGGTCTATGTTCAGTGGTAAAGATCTATGGGTCTATGGTAAGGGTCTATGGTAAGGGTCTATGGTAAGGGTCTATGTTCAGTGGTAAGGGTCTATGTTCAGTGATAAGATAAGGGTCTATGTTCAGTGGTGTGTGTATTGTCTTGATAAACATCTTAAACAACAGAAAACAGGATTCGAGAGCAGAGAGCCGGTCTGACCACAAATTTACCAGGGTGGAGTTTTTCCCCACCCTAGTAAGCCTGAGGGCACTGCAGGAGACCAGGGCATATCTCAGTCCTTATCTCAACCACATAAAGCAGACATTCCCAGAGCGGCCATTTACAGACCTCCCCCCAGGAATGCATTCCTTTCCCAGGGTATTAATATTCCTTGCTAGGAAAAGAATTTAGCGATATCTTCCCTACTTGCGTGTCCGTTTGTAGGCTCTCTGCAAGAAGAAAAATATGACTCATTTTGCCTGACCCTGCAGGCAGTCAGACCTTATGGTTGTCTTCCCTTGTTCCCTAAAAATCACTGTTATTCTGTTCTTTTTCAAGGTGCACTGATTTCATATTGTTCAAGCACACATGTTTTACAATCAATATGTACAGTTAACACAGTTATCACAGTGGTCCTGAGGTGACGTACATCCTCAGCTTACGAAGATAACAGGATTAAGAGATTAAAGACAGGCATAAGAAATTATAAAAGTATTATTTGGAAACTGATAAATGTCCATATTAAAATGAAATCTTCACAATTTATGGTCCTCTGCCGCAGCTCCAGCCGGTCCCTCCATTCGGGGCCCCTGACTTCCTGCAACACTCGAGACCAAAAACTTGAATGGAGCCAAATTTAATGAAATTATAGAGAACTGAATTTTTCATTTTTAGCTGAATTCTTAGTTTCTAGACTTCATAAATATCTCCCTTCATATCTCTAAGCATCTTACCCATTTTTAAGTGTACAGTTCAGTGGTATTAAACACATTCATAATGTGCAACCATCACGTGCCATCCGTCTCCATAAATAACTTTTTTCATCTTGTAAAACTGAAACTCTGTAGCCATTAAGCAATAATTCTCCATTCCCCCCTACTCCAGGTCCCTGGCAAATTCCCATTCTACTATCTGTCTCTATGATTGTGACTTCTCCAAATACCTCATATAAGTAGAATTGTACAGTATTTTTCTTTTTGTGACTGGTTTATTTCACTTAGCTAATGTCCTCAGATTCATCCATGTAGCATATGTCAGAATTTCTTTCCTTTTTAAGGCTAATATTTCATTGTATAGATGGACCATATTTTGCATATCTATCTGTTCCTCCATCAGTGGACATTTGCATTGCCTCCACCTTTTGGCTACTGTGAATAGTGCTGCTGTGAAGTGTGCATACACATCCTGACTGTTGTGTTAATCTGCCCCTTGCTTTTTCTTTATAATTTTCCCATCTATGTGTATATCCTGCATAATACAGCATTTGCTTTTGGGCTGAGTAGCAAGCACCAGCCTCGCTCTGCAAGGAAACAGGACTGTGCCCATGTTAGATGAAGTTAGCTAGGAGAAGATGGCATAAACCAAAGTTTGGGATGACATTTGGACATAGCTTCCCTGAGCACTTATTGATCCCCTCCGGGAACATTGGTCATCAAAGGTGGGAGACAGTCCTGGGAAACATAGAGCATTGGGCAGAAGTGAAAGGTTGGCCAGGTACCAGTTGTCCAACAGCAATATTTATTTATTTTTTAATTTTTTGAGACTGTCTCTCTCTGTTGCCCAGGCTGGAGTGCAGTGGTGCGATCTTGGCTCACCGCAACCTCTGTCTGCTGGGTTCAAGCAATTCTCCCACCTCAGCCTCCTGAGTAGCTGGGACTACAGGTGCGTGCCACCATGCCCAACTAATTTTTGTATTTTTGTTACAGATGGAGTTTCGCCATGTTGGCCAGGCTGGTCTCGAACTCCTGACCTCAGGTGATCCACCCGCCTCAGCCTCCCAAAGTGCTGGGATTACAGGCATGAACCACTGCACCTGGCCCAGCAGCAATATTTATGCCCAAGGGCAATGGTGAGCTGCTCTGTATTTTGTCTCATAAGCTCACCTGATCTCCTCCTAGTTCTCAGGGGTTGATCACTTGAGAACACTTCTGTGGCAGTAGAAAGACTGTTCACAGCTAATCCACAAAGCAGGGCATGGAAAGGGGAGCTGGAACTTCACTAGCATATGTTCAGGGTTATCCAAATGCAGATAAGTCTGCGCTCGTCTCACCAGCTATTTTGTACTCTGTTTAAAAATTAGGACATGGTGCACTACTTTGGAACACGGGCAGCATTTACTAAAACTGAATACCTGTGTCCTAACAAAGCCACTCCTAAGTAAGCCCCACCCAAAACATGCCCATATGTTCACTAAAAAACATGCAAGAATATTCATAGCTGCACTTCCAGAACCAAAACACTGGCTGCAACCCAAATGTCCATCAGCAGTAGAGTGAATACCTGTGATGTATTTGTAAAATGGGATACCTCGAGCAATGAGAAGGAATACAGCAGAGACCCTGGGTGAATATCTCAAACATATTGTTGAATGAAAAAGTCAAACATAAGAGAATATATAATATATGGTTTCATTTATCAAAAAATTTAAAGCCAAGCAACATGAATCTATGATGTTAGAAGCCAGGAGAGAGGTCACCCTTGGTTTGGGATGGGGTTCTGGAAGGGCTTTTGGGACGATGGTCATGTTCTGTTTCTTGATCTGTTTACTAGTTAGCCACATGTTCACTTTGTGAACACTCATCAGGCTGTACTTGTGATCTGTGCAGTGTCCTGTGTAGATGCTATACTTCAACAAAAATTCGACCTAAATTGGTGTAATGGTAACAGGCATCTTGGGGATGACAGCCTTGGATATGTCGCCCTCTTGAATCAGCTGAGTTTAGTCTGGAAAACATTCTGGTGCATAGCTGCTGTCCAGGAGTCTCTTCACCAAACGTGTGTTGATTCCTTTCACCTCTTTCCTGAATTGGATCTCTGTTTCCAGTGTCTGATATTATCTTATTTCTTGACTTGTTCTCTCGGTTGGTAGAACACATCCTTTAGTTAATCGCATCTAGAGAAAATGTGCACAGGAAGTATATATTTTGAAATCATATATGGTCAAGAAATGTCTTCATTCTTTGTATAGAATCCTAGATTGTAAATAATTTTCCTTCAGAATTTTGAAGACATTACTCCATTGTCTTTTAGGTTCCAGTTTTGCTGTTCAGAAATCCAAAGCCAGCTGGGTATGGTGGCTCATGCCTATAATTCTAGCACTTTGGGAGGCCAAGGCAGGAGGATCGCTTGAGCCCAGGAATTTGTGAGCAGCTGAGAAAAAAAAAAAAAAAAATTAAATTAACCAGACACGTTGGCATGCGCCTGTAGTCCCAGCTAACTCAGAGGGCTGAGGTGGGAGGATTGCTTGAGCCCAAGAGGTTGGGGCTCTGAGCTGTGATCACGCCACTGCACTCCATCCTGGGCAACAAAGTGAGACCTTGACTCAAAAAATTTAAAACAGAAATCCAAAGCTATTCCAATTCTTTATCTTTCATATGTGACCTGTTTCTCTCTCGAGAAGCATATTGAATCTTCCCAGTTTCCCATTGACATCCTTCATGAGGTATATTTTAATACATTGTTTTGAGCACTTTGTGGACCCTTTCAATCTGACAGCTTTCATTTTGGGAACTTTTTCTTGAGTTATTTTGTTGAGGATTTCTTCCTTCTGTTTTCTGTGTTCTCTCTCTGAATGTTGAACCTCCTGAACTGGTTTTCTATTTTTCTTATAGTTTCGCTCATATTTTCTACTTTTTGTTCCATTCTTTGGGAGATTTCTTTTTTTTTTTTTTTTTTTTTTGAGACTATCTCACTCTGCTGCCCTGGCACAATCTCAGCTCACTGCAACCTGTGCCTCCTGGGTTCAAGCAATCCTCCTGCCTCAGCCTCCCGAGTAGCTGGGATTACAGGTGTGCGGCACCACGCCTGGCTAATTTTTGTATTTTTGTAGAGATGGGGTTTCACCATGTTGGCCAGGCTGGTCTCAAACTCCTGACCTCGAGTGATCTGCCCACCTCGGCCTCCCAAAGTGCTGGGATTATAGGCGTGAGCCACCCTGCCCAGCCTCCCTGGATTTCTTCATCTTTATTTTCTGACCCTTCTGTTGAAACTTTTATTTCCTTTTTGATAGCTTTCTCTTGTTTCATGGATATAATACAGTTTCTTATATCTTTGAGGATATTAGTGATGAATTTTTATTTAATTTTTAGTTTTCTTCTCCCTGCACAGTCTCATTTACTCCAAGCCCGCCCCCGCCCCATTTGTTTTGGCCTCCTAGTAGAAACTTTTCTCAGATGTCTGGTGGTCCTTGATGATCTCCTAATGAGAGATTTGGAGTGAAGGGGACTACAGAGCCATTGAGTGTGATGGTGGGGCCTGTCGATGGATAGCTCCATCCAGGGGGATCTGGGTGGGCCGTTTGCTGGGAACCTCTGATTTCATGGTCTCTAGTTCTTCCTCCTTGGGCTGGTCACTTCACCGTGAGAATAGTCTTCTAATCTTGGGCCTAGAGGGAAAGGGTCTGGTTGCCAGGGTCCTGGGAGCCAAGTTTTGGGGTGGCCCTCTGTTCCACATTCATTCTGCATTTAGACACTAACCCCCCTCTCCATTTTGTTCTAGAACCCCTGCAACCCTTGCTCTCCTCTGCCTGGTGTCCCCCATCCACAGACCCTTTATGTCACCCTCACAGGGGAATACCCTCTCCCCTGCCCTGTGCTGAGAGATGCGCAGGACTCACATGAGTGGGATCCAGCTGCTGCTTAAACAACTTCCATTCATTCCATTCCATTTATTTTTCTTCAGCTCTTAAGGCCTTTGAAGAGTGAGTAATGGAAACGGTAATTCCACAGTGCCCGTTGCTGCCTTGAGATTTGACCTTCTTGGGCCTGCTAAGCCTCTTGCCATGCTTCATTCCCACTTCCAGAATTGTGGCGTTATTGTTTCTCGTGCTGTTCTCTCTGTCCTTGGCAATTATCTTTTTTAACGGTCCATTTATTGTAATTTTACTGTGGTTTAGAGGGAGCCAAATTAGGCATGTGTCTTGGATCTGCCATTCTAACCTGGAAAACAGCAGCAACGGTAACAGCAAACAGGACTGCTTCCTTTGCGCCAGTCACTGTTCTGAGGGCTTTGTATAATTAATTAATTTAATTTGGAAATCTGACTTAACTTATTTTTGCCAAGTCTCATCAAATTTCAGCTGGAAATCAAGGCTTCCAGATGAAATGTTTGGCTTTAGTCTGTTTATTTCACCTCTAATAAGTTCAGGCAGAGGAAGAGAACTACCAGACCCAAAGAGGAGACATATGTTTATCTCTCCCTTTTCTTAACCTTGTTGTTTTTCCTCTTGACTTTTTCCCCCAGAGGAGTGTGCTTCAGTTGCTGCACTCCAAGAGTGACGTGGTGCGGCAGTACATGGCCAGGCTCATCAATGCTTTTGCGTCACTGGCAGAAGGTGAGACATCATCAGCTTTGCTTCAAAGAGAAGAGCTTGGTCACACTGGTGTGCTTTTTCCTTTGAAAATGAGCGTTCCTCCCAGGTTTCTTGGACATGACGCTTCCTCAGTTTGTTACTGTTTATCTAAGGTCTTTTGTGAAAATTGTTGTCATATTGCTTTCATTTATGTCAGAGCACATTTAGACAGTTTTGGGGTTTATTTTGTAAACCTCCCGGTTTTATTTTATAAAGCTTTCTGGTTTTGTAACATAGCAACATTTTATATTGCTTTCAAGTATATCACAGGTAATGAATGCATTTTCTATAATTTCCTACTTAAGGCAAAATACGTGAAACAATTACGGCAAAATAAGCTTAGTGAAACAAAGCAGACGCCAATAAACACTGCACCATTTCCTTCGGAAGACTATGACCCCTTAAATCAAAGGATTTGAAAACTCTGAAAATAACATGCCCCCATAACTGAATTTAAAATGATTTTGCAAAGTGCCATTATCTTCCATAAGTTCTTATTTATTTGAGCTCTTTATAATGTGAATAAAGGGAGTTTTCAAATTATGAATATATGATACTCCAAAACTTTGTTCATTTGTTCGTTCATTCTTCCATCCTTTTGGCAGACATTTATGATACGCCAGGATATGTTACTGAGGACCATTCATATGATAATACTGTTGAAACTTATGTCTGAAATTAACATCTTCCATATCAATTCAGAAGTCCATAGCAGGCTAGTGACCGTTCTGGGCTTATTACAGGGTCCCAGGTATGGCGTCTTGCTTCTTCTCCAGGCCTTGTACAGAAAGTGTGGACGGAAGCATTCCTTGGCTGCCTCTGTTGTGAAGACTTAAGGGCTCATAACACACACATCTACCCCTCTTTTCTCCTTGTAGATCTGACTGTTGGGTTCAGGATTTCATGGAAAAAAAGGACAGTGCTCCCCACAAGAACACAGCAATGAATTATGTTTAGCTCTCAAGAAGAGTGGTTTTTCTAGTCATCAGATATTTCATTGAATAAAACCAATTTTTGGAAGAAATATCTTTTAATAAATTTTGTGGGGGTTTTGTGTTTGTTTTTGTTTTTGTTTTTGTTTTGAGACAGAGTCTCACTCTGTCACCCAGGCTGGAGTACAGTGGCATGATCTCAGCTCACTGTAGCCTCAACTGCCCGGGCTCAAGCAATGTTCCTCCCGCCTCAGCCCCCCAGTTAGCGGGGTCAACAGGTGTGCATCATCATACCTGGCTAATTTTCCTTAGTTTCTGTGGAGACAAGGTTATGCCCTGTTGTCCAGGCTGGTCTCCAATGCCTCGGCTCAGACAATCCACCTGCCTCAGCCTCCAAAAGTGCTAGGATTACAGGCATAGCCACCTTGCACAACCAGTACGTTTTTGTTTGTTTATTTGTTTGTTTGTTTTGAGATGGAATCTCGCTCGCTCTGTCATTCAGGCTGGAGTGCAGTAGTGCAATCTCGGCTCACTGCAACCTGCCTCCCAGGGTCAAGCAATTCTCCTGCTTCAGCCTCCCGAGTAGCTGGGTTTACAGGCACCTGCCACCATGCCCAGCTAATTTTTGTATTTTTAGTAGAGACGGGGTTTCACCACATTGGCCAGGCTGGTCTCGATCTCCTCAGGTGATCTGCCTGCCTCAGCCTCCCAAACTGCTGGGATTATAGGCGTGAGCCACTGCACCCTGCCCAGTAAGTTTTTTAGAACATAAAATTACCCAAACTCTACTGTGTTATATGCAAAGTAAGTTTTCATGGAAAGTGGTTTTGTAGCATACCAGATAAATTATTTCTGTCTTTCACCTGTTTGCTCTCTGGTGTATCATCAGGTCGCCTCTACCTTGCTCAGAACACAAAGGTGCTGCGGATGCTGGAGGGAAGACTGAAGGAGGAGGACAAGGACATCATCACCAGGGAGAATGTTCTTGGGGCCCTGCAGAAGTTCAGCCTCAGGTAATGATTGTGCAGTAGGTCACGGCATCTCCTGTGAGATCAGATTGAGTTAAAATTCCCATGGCAACCCAGGAGGTAAATGGTATTTTTCCACTACACTTTGGAGAGGTTGGATGACTCTCTAAGACAGAACTAGAAAGCTTATCTCTAATCCTCTAAACTATCCTGCTTGAGGCTGCTGGAGATGGAGGAAGACATTTTCAAAGCACCATTGGATTTTCCTAATAGACATTATCAAGTGCCAGCCATGCAGGATTGTGTCTCGGGGCATGTGCAGGGCTTAGAGACAGATACATGTATCAGACCTGATAGAGCCTCAGCCCTCAAGTTACTTCCAGTCCCCTATGGGAGCCGCACACATGAATGCACATCCCAGCAGAGTGTCAGAGGCAGTCCTGTGGAAGTCAGGGTTAGGGCCTCCTGACCTTGCCCATGATCCCAGCAGCCCACCCCATGGGCTCAGCCTAGACCGTCATGACTTGGAGCTGATGGGGCTGGGCTAATTTCTATATTTTTAGTACAGATGGGGTTTTTTGTTTTTTTTTTGAGACGGAGTCTCGCTCTGTCACCCAGGCTGGAGTGCAGTGGCCAGATCTCAGCTCACTGCAAGCTCTGCCTCCCGGGTTCACGCCATTCTCCTGCCTCAGCCTCCCGAGTAGCTGGGACTGCAGGCATCCGCCACCTCGCCCGGCTAGTTTTTTGTATTTTTTAGTAGAGACGGGGTTTCACCGTGTTAACCAGGATGGTCTCGATCTCCTGACCTCGTGATCCACCCGTCTCGGCCTCCCAAAGTGCTGGGATTACAGGCTTGAGCCACCGCGCCCGGCCAAGATGGGGTTTCATCATGTTGGCCAATCTGGTCTTGAACTCCTGACCTCAGGTGATCCACCCACCTCAGCCTCCCAAAGTGCTAGAATTAACAGGCGTGAGTCACCGCACCTGGCCCCATAGTCGTCAGTTAACGGCTTTGTTGAGATGTGTTTACACACCATAATATTTCCCCATATTAAACATACAATTGAAGGATTTTTAGTGTATTTACAGAGTGGTGCAGTCATCACCACAATCCAGGTTTAGGACATTTCCATCACCACAAGAAGAAACCTCATACCCATTTATAGTCACTCCTCATTCCTACCCGCAGGCCCTGGTAGCCACGAATCTGCTTTCTGTCAATTGACTTGTACTGGACGTTTCATATAAATGGATCTCATGTAGTGTGTGCTCTTTTGTGACTGGCTTCTCTTAGCATCGCGTTTGCAAGGTTCATCTATGTAGCAGCATATGTCAGGGCCTCATTCCTTTTGTGGCTGAATATGATACTCCATTATGGCTATACCACATTGTTTGTTTGTTTGTTTTGGAGACAGAGTCTCACTCTGTCGCCCATACTGGAGTGCAGTGGCGCAATCTCGGCTCAGTGCAACCTCCACCTCCTGAGTTCAAGCAATTCTCCTGCCTCAGCCTCCTGGGTAGCTGGGATTACAGGCGCGCACCACCACACCTGGCTAATTTTTGTATTTTTAGTAGAGATGGGGTTTCACCAAGTTGGTCAGCCTGGTCTCGAACTCCTAACCTCGTGATCCACCCTCCTCGGCCTCCCAAAGTGCTGGGATTACAGGCGTGAGCCTCTGTGCCCGGCCCACACCAGTTTGTTTGTCCTTCAGTTGATCGGCATTTGGGTTGTTGCATTTTTGGCCAATATGCATAATGCTGCTGTGAACGTTTCAGCACAAGTCTTCATGTGGACATATGTTTCCTTTTCTCATGGATTGGCATCTGGGAGAGTAATTGCTGGGACATATGGTAATTTTTTCAGAGTTTTTATTCTCTCATGATCACCTGAAGTTCTCTTTGACTTTCTTGAGAACTCTAGTCCCTGGAGTCTTCAACTTTTTTCTGTCGGACCTCTTCTGAACACACTTTCTTCCCATCAAATGTGGTTAACATTCGACTGACTCACAAGTAACCAGAAGCCTGCAAAGTGAAATGGTCTAAGCATGTGTGTGTTTAGTGGAGGAAGGAATAGGTATTTGTATCTACTATTTGCCAACTCCCTGCTAATGAAAATTCTTTGTTCTAACTATATGAATTGAAAAGAACTGTAAGTGATCTGCAGTGTCATTACTTCCTCAGAGCATACAAACACTTCATTTCTGTTTGTTTATAGAGAGAACTTTGCTCAGTGTCGACCATTTTGGGGAAGTTTTTAGAAATTCAATAACTATAGTTAAGTAACAGATATAAGATATGGTGAAAAAAATACTTCCTTCTGGTAATGCAAATACTTACTGCCTGTTTATCTTTTCCTCCAAATGATAATTTAAGCTTTTTTGTTCTGTAAATGTGCTTAACCTTTTTGCAGTTTTCCCGAGTCTCTGCAATAAATGGAGAAGATAGCTAGTTACCAAGAGAGTGCAGTCTTCACCGTATTCTAATAAGCCACCCTGATTGGGTCAGTGTAGTGTTTAAGAACAGGATGAACAAATAAACTGGCTCCGCTGTTCTGTCCTGAGCAGTGGTTTTGCCAAAATCTGCTCATCAGGAGATGTGCAGATCTGGCTTCTCTGTGGCATGTCAGTTTTCTACTAATCCAGATGGCATCTCATAATGATACCACACTTAGTCTCAGCAATTCTTAAGGCTAACCTGATGATATTCACCATCACACATTTTGATGGGGTATTGAATTTTGTAGGATTCTACACCTGGACTTTGGGTGGAAAATCATTCCTTATAATTTGCATTTACCAGGTCATTAAACTACACTTACTCTATAGAAATGTGAATCAAAATGGTGCTAAGCTAGGCTTTTGCTCCTCCTTTTTTTCTTTATTTTCATGCAGCCCAGAGTGCCTAGACCTGGATTACAGAGAGTTTAGGTGAAAATCTATTCGTCAGCTGGTGCAGTGGCTTATGCCTGTAATCCCAGCACTTTGGGAGGTTGAGGCGGGTGGATCAGCTGAGCTCGGGAGTTCGAGACCAACCTGGCCAACATGGAGAAACCCCATCTCTACTAAAAATACAAAATTAGCCGGGTGTGGTGGTGCATGCCTGTAATCCCAGCTACTTGGCAGGCTGACGCAGGAGAATTGCTTGAACCCAGGAGCCGGAGGTTGCAGTGAGCCTAGATTGTGCCATTGCACTCCAGCCTGGGCAACAAGAGCAAAACTCCATCACAAAAAAAAGAAAAAACCTATTTGTCAAAGAAGTATGTCTATGGTCCTGTTTCCTGAGTTAAGTAAACCAAAAGCTACTAATGAATATTTATTAGATATTTGAAGTAATGCTATGCTAATTTTAAATATTGAAAAGGAGATTTTCAAAGTAGGAGACCTCCTTACCGCCTTATCTTTATTTAAACCGTTAATAAATATCCCTGAAATGTAAAGAACTTCTGTTATTTCAATTGTATGAGTTTAACAAAAATATTCCTCAGAGTCTGTGTCTTCAGTAAGTTTGTCTTTTCTAATATACATTCACATTACTGTTTCCTCTTTTTTTTTTTTTTGAGACAGAGTCTTGCTCCATTGCCCAAGCTGGAGTGCAGTGGTGCGATCTCAGATCACTACAACCTCTGCCTCCTGGGTTCAAGCAATTCTCATGCCTCCCAAGTAGCTGGGATTACAGGCGCCGCCACCATGCCTGGCTAATTTTTACATTTTTAGTAGAGACGGGGTTTCACCATGTTAGCCAGGCTTGTCTCCAACTCCTGACCTCAGGTGATCCGTCCGCCTTGGCCTCCCAAAGTGCTGGGATCACAGGCATGAGCCACTGCACCCAGCCTACTGTTTCCTTTTATATGAAACGTTTCTTGGCAGTTTTTATTTACAGTAGGCTGTTTCTTCCCAGGCGCCCCCTGCAGACAGCGATGATTCAAGACGGCCTCATCTTCTGGCTGGTTGATGCTCTAAAGGACCCCGACTGCCTGTCTGACTACACGCTGGAGTACTCGGTGGCTTTGCTTATGAACCTCTGTCTCCGCAGCGCAGGTCTCAGCCCCCCAACCCTCATTCTATTGCAAGAAGGGGAAGAGATCTTGACCTTTGAAGCTGGGTTTCTAGTGAGCATGATGTGGTTTGCTTTTAGTCTCGTAGAAAACTAAAAACAGAAAAAAGAGTGGAAAGCATTTCCAACTAGGTATCAAGCTGTTGAATCCCTGAAGACAAAATCCCTTCTCACCCTGGAAAAAATGTCTTGTATCTATGTAGTGCCCACATTAAGCGGAGACTAAGCTCATTTACATTTTTCTTTATTGCATTGTTCAAAGGTAGGCAATTAAGAATATGATCCGCTTTTCTGAAGACAAAGAAGTGTGTTCCCAAGATCCTATAGGATTAAGCTGGCCGCAGTAGCAGTGACACTAAACCACACTTCCTGCTGTGAATCACGTGCTTTTCCCTGCCCCAGCCCTGGAGGTGGAGGTTCTCCTGTGGGCATAAGTCATTTATATACTTGATCAGTCATTTATATACTTGATCACTGAAGGCAGTGATTTTAGCTTTTCCAGGTACAGGTACTCTTTTCAGTTGTTACCTGGGATGAAAGAAGCTTCTTTAGAAGAGATGCCAAGTCTAGGCTTTGGCTTTCCTCAGCCTGAGCATCCAGTGTTTGGAGAGAAAGGCCCCCTGGATAAATAGCTGACTCAGGAGTACTTGTTGGAAGCATCTTCACCTCCGTATACTTTGTAGACTGAACCACGTAACTGTGTGTTGTTGACTGAGTAAATGACTATTATTTCAGTCATTTTAAAGAATAGCATGTGCAAAAAGTTCTAGCTTTTTTTCTTTTTCTTTTTTTGAGATGAAGACATGCTCCGTCGCCTAGGCTAGAGGCAGTGGTGTGATCTCGGCTCACTGCAACCTCTGCCTCCCAGGTTCAAGCGATTCTCCTGCCTCAGCCTCCTGAGTAGCTGGGATTACAGGTGCCCACTACCACGCCCGGCTAATTTTTGTATTTTTAGTAGAGAGGGGCTTTCACCATGTTGGCCAGGCTGATCTTGAACTCCTGACTTCAAGTGATCCACCCGCCTCGCCCTCCCAAAGTGCTGGGATTACAGGCATGAACCACCACACCCAGCCAGAAGTCCTAACTTCTAATACGTTGATCAGATTAGAATTAGCTTTTCTTCATCATCACCACCTTATTTGCGGTGATTTTTATGATGACGTTTATAGCTACTAAAATGCCTGTATGGTCTTCGTGATGCTGGTATCCGTGCGTGGGAGGGAGAACATTGCTCTATAATGTTTTGTGCTTTCACTGTAATGACTCGCTCTGTGCTCTGACCAGAGTAATAGCCACCACTTGGGGTGGTTTACTGAGCACTGAGGTTGTATGCTACACTGAGTCCTTTACATACATTAGTTTATTTAATTTTGCATCACTCTTTGAGGTAGGTATGAATAGTAATCTCTGTTGTAAAGAGGAGGAAACTGAGGCCCAGACTGGTTATGTGACTCACCCGAGGTCATACAGCTCATGAGCAGAGGAGCCAAGATTTGTCCCCAAGTCCACATGACCCAAAATTCTGCTTCTGGGTTTAGACATGTCATGTTTAGCTTTGGTTTGTTTCCCATAGGGAAGAACATGTGTGCCAAGGTGGCAGGCCTCGTGCTCAAAGTCCTTTCGGATCTTCTTGGCCATGAAAACCATGAGGTACTCATTCAGCACTACTGGCCCTGGGCTTAGGGGAGGCTGCACTGGGGACCCAATGCCTGTGACCCCACAGGCCCACAGCTGGCCCAGGATGGTTGCTGTATTTGAAAACTGTACATGTTCTCCCTCCTCCGGGGATTTTCATAAGCAGCTGGAAATCTTTTATAATTTTTAGAATTTTGGAAGTCAGAAGCAGGATGTTGTTCTTTCTGTCCCCGTCTGCTTGGCCCACTGGCCTGTGCCCGGCCCCTCTGGCATTGCTTTTTCTCATCATCTAGCCCCCAACATTCCTCCCTCACATGCCACTCCCTTGGTATGTTTAATGTATCTCTGTGGATGTGGATGGAGCCTTAAAAGACATATGATACTGTGTACATGTGTATTGAATTTACAGAAATAGATTACCCTCTAGGTCTCATTCTGTTGATGGCTTTTCCCCTGTGTTTTTAGGACCTTTCTGTGTGGCTTTACATATGTCTAGTTCATTAAGTGTCACTACTGCAAAATAGCCCCTTGTTTGCACCCCTGCCATTCTACTTATCCAGCCTGTACACTTTGGGTGCCTCCCACTCTCTGTTGCCACAGCAGTCCTCAGTGGACATGGCCGCACCTGCCCCTCGGGAGCCTGTGCCAGAGCTTCCAGGGATGCGTAGACACTCATCACGGCTGGCTGCCAGCATACGTCAGTTTCAGGTCACTGAGTCCTGCCAAATCGTCCTCCAGAATGGCTATACAGCCGGGCGCGGTGGCTCAAGCCTATAATCCCAGCACTTTGGGAGGCCGAGACGGGCAGATCACGAGGTCAGGAGATCGAGACCATCCTGGCTAACATAGTGAAACCCCGTCTCTACTAAAAAATACAAAAAACTAGCCGGGCAAGGTGGCGGGCACCTGTAGTCCCAGCTACTTGGGAGGCTGAGGCAGGAGAATGGCATAAACCCGGGAGGCGGAGCTTGCAGTGAGCTGAAATCTGGCCACTGCACTCCAGCCTGGGGGACAGAGCGAGACTCCGCCTCAAAAAAAAAAAAAAAAAAGAATGGCTATACTAGCGTTTGCTCTCACCAGCGTCCCCCCAACACCTAGTGTTCTTTTCTAAGTTTTCAACCTATGGGCCTCAAGCTCTTTTTAAATAAAGTAGAGGTGTGGGTAAACAAATTAACAAAAACAAATAATCAAATATGATTGTTCTCTCACTTGCCTTCTACAAATGCCATTGCAGAAACCATGGCCAAGCTTCAACAAAAATCTGACCACTTTAGACAGATGAGACCCAGGGGTATATCTGAGCAGGATACGATTGAGTGCCACTTGGTTTCCACACGTCTGTTCCCAATTATTTCTTTCTTTCTTTTTTTTTTTTTTTTTTTTTTTTTTGAGACAGAGTCTTACTCTATCATCCAGGCTGGAGTGCAGTGGTGTGATCTTGGCTCACTGCAGCCTCTGCTTCCCAGATTCAAGCGATTCTCCTGCCTCAGCCTCCCAAGTAGCTGGGATTACAGGTGCCCACCACCACGCCTGGCTAATTTTTTGTATTTTTAGTAGAGATAGAGTTTCACCATGTTGGCCAGGCTGGTCTTGAACTCCTGACCTGGTGATTCACCCACCTCGGCCTCCCAAAGTACTGGGATTAAAGCGTGAGCCACCACGCCCGGCCCGTCTGTTCCCAATTCAAGCAGACAGCTCCCACTCTGGTCATTCCATTCACATTTTACAATAGCCCTATTCACTGATTGGGGTGACTTCTTTAGCTAGTGGATGTTTGGTGGCTTTGTGACATTCACTTTATATTTTAAAACTAGTGAGCTCTTAACTACTTCTAGGCCTGAATGAACTCTGTTCCTCACTTTATTCAACTCAGGCAGGTGAAACCAGTGGGAAACATATTCTTCCATCTCATAATAAAGGTTGGTTTTCAAGTACTGGAACCAATATGTCTGCTCTGAAAACTTAATAAACCAAAGGATTCTAATCATATCATTACCTGTTAAGAATGCATTGGCTTTGAAAATGAGCTGGATAGGCCGGGCGTGGTGGCTTACGCCTGTAATCCCAGCAATTTTGGGAGACCGAGGCGGGAGGATCACTTGAAGTCAGGAGTTCAAGACCAGCCTGACCAACATGGTGAAACCCCATCTTTACTGAAAATACAAAAATTTGCCAGGCGTGGTGGCATGTGCCTGTAATCCCAGCTACTCAGGAGGCTGAGGCATGAGAATCACTTGAACCTGGGGGATGAAGGTTGTAGTGAGCTGAGATTGTGCCATTGCACTCCAGCATGGATGATAGAGTGAGACTCTGTCTCAAAAAAAAAAAAAAAAAGTAAGAAAAAGAAAATGAGCTTGAAAAACGACATATGTATATCTGTGTGTATGTATATGTGTGCGTATATATATATTTTAGAGCCAAGAAATGTGTTTACTACACTGTAGTAGTCATGATCTTGAAAGACAAAACCGAAATAAAAAAAAAGATGCACATAATTGACTATATGAACATTACATTTTTTGATTGGAAAAAGATGCCATAATCAAAGTCAAAAGATGAATGAAACCCCGAGGAAAAGTTGTATCACATGTGACGAAAGTTTAATGTTCCTAATAGATGAAGAGCTGGTATAAATTGGTAAGTAAAAGTCAAGCAATCCAGTCGAAAAAAAGGATAAAGGATATGACTAGACAGTTCACAGAATCGTGCTGCCCCAGAAATGTGAAAAGATGTTCAATCATGCTAGTTCAATCGGGAACGGAAAATAAAAACTGTAGGATGCCTTTTTTTACCCATCAGCTTGGCAAGCGTTGAAAGTGCTAATCAAGTCCAGTGCTGAGGGAGGGCAGTGGGAAAGGAGCCCTCCTCCATTGCTGTGGCGGGCAAAGCGTACAGCCTGCTGGAAAGAGAACTTGCTTATCAGCACCTGCCATGCTCTACGCCCAGTGTGTGCAAGTAAAACGTGGGTCCTGTCCTCAAAAAGCTCAGAATAGAGGGGACATAGTATGAATTTCGAAGGATACTGCCTCCAGTGCTGTAGTGGAGGGATGTACAAGAAGTGGAAGTGAGCACCCTGTCTAGGGGCAGGGAGGCAGGAGTGGATTCAGGAGAGCCTTCCCAGGAGACGTGTCTGGGCTGAGTTTTCAAGGTTCATTGTATGTGTGAAGATCATTCCTGGCAAGGTGAACTGCCAGAACCTGGCTGAGACATGGAACAGCCTGGTGGGGGCCATCCCTTAGGTAGTATGGACACTTTGTGGTGGCAGGGAGGGAGAAGCAGAGGGGATGAGATAAAGGCCACGCCTTGAAGATCCTGTGTGCCACACCAAGGAGTTCCGCCTTTCCTACTGGGCTTTATGGAGGATTTCTGAGACGGAGAGAGGGATGATTTGGCCCATACTGTAGAATGTTGGGAGTGATCTGATGGTTACATTAAAGGGTGAATATTGAGGGTAGAGAGACTGGTTTGGAGATCTGATGTAGCCTACGTCATGGGCGATGATGTCTGAGCAAGGACAGTAGCAGTGGATATGGAAAAAAGGGATTCCTATCAAAGAGGCTTGAAGACTGAGCATTGGAGACTGGACAACAACCACAAAAAAATCAACGATGACTCCAGAGTTTCTAGCCTGAGTGATCAGGAGGTTAAAGGTAACTTTAATTAAGCAATGAAATGCAGCAGGAGTAAGCTTTGGGAGGGAGTGACGAATTTGGTTTTAGACTCAGTGGTAGCTGTCACTTGGACATGCAGATGGAGATGTCTGTCACTTGGGAACATACATCCTGAAGCACAGGAGAGCTGCGAGGACGGGAACACCCACTCTCCCCATTTGCCAGATTGTTCTGAGGTGTGGTGTTTGATATAGAGTTGTGCAGTATTTGAAAACTTGCAAATAACTGGTTTTTTTCCTTCCCTTAAAGATACAGCCATATGTGAATGGAGCTTTGTACAGCATCCTTTCTGTTCCATCCATCCGTGAGGAAGCAAGAGCAATGGTAAGAAAGCGTGCCTGAGAAACATATGAGCTTCCTTCAGTGCCACAGTTACAGTTCAGAGCTTTTAGAGCAAGACTTCCTCGATTGGGCTCTATAGAAGGGCTCAGATCCTTTACAAACTCCTTGAAATTGTAGGCGAAATGTATATTTGCCATTTCCCGGGGAGAGAGTCTGTAGCTTTTATCAGATCCTCAAGGGGATCCCTAACTCCTAAATGGTTAAAAATTAAAGTGTTAAAAAGTTCCCAGCAGGCTGACTTTTGCAAAGTTACAGACACTCTGATGGCAACCAAATGGAAAAGATTCTAAAACTGTCTAGGACTTGGTTTGGTTGGTAAATAATAAACTCAGTATTTAATGTGTATGTTAACACTTGTATGTGAAGTAAAAAACAAACCTCAGGTGATTAGTATCTTATTTTGAAAGGACAAATGTTGCTAGATCTAATCAGCAAAACAGCTAGAGTTTTGTCCTTTTTCTTTCCACCATGTGAAATCAGGTTAACAGTGAATTAAATGCTGTGACGAAAGGAAATATATTTCCACCCTCAAAACACAGGCAAAATTCTCATTGGGACCAATAAAACATTCTTCTAATTGGTTTTGCTTACTTAGAGGAATTGCTAAATCTTCTCGTTGATCATTTAAAATTACATCAAGAGTTACACCAGAAGGCGGGATGCGGTGGCTCAAGCCTGTAATCCCAGCACTTTGGGAGGCCGAGACGGGCAGATCACGAGGTCAGGAGATCGAGACCATCCTGGCTAACACGGTGAAACCCCGCCTCTACTAAAAAATGCAAAAAACTAGCCGGGCGAGGTGGCGGACGCCTGTAGTCCCAGCTACTCGGGAGGCTGAGGCAGGAGAATGGCGTGAACCCAGGAGGCAGAGCTTGCAGTGAGCTGAGATCCGGCCACTACACTCCAGCCTGGGGGACAGAGCAAGACCCCGTCTCAAAAATAAATAAATAAAATAAGAGTTACACCAGAGATGAAACCTAATTTAAGAACCATTCTATGTGATTACACTAAACAATGGACCTTAATTGCCTACTGCTTTTAAATGTCACTACAGAACAGGGGGAAATAAACTTGCTGAAATTCTGCATTATGGTCATTTCAGTGAAAGAAAGGGATTGCCATCCAAGGCAAAGAAGAGGAAAAAACATGTAGGCTGAAGAGAAAGAATGGAGGTAACATTCTAAGTGTGAAATGCAGCATGGAGGAAAGACACCAGGGCAAAGGGATGGAGGGGGCGAGAAGTGAAGCCGAGGCAGGGGCCATGTGAGGAAGAGTCACAGTTGCAGCTTGTGAGAGAAGGACTGCCCTTAGAGATCCCAGAGCAGGGAGAAAAAAGACGGAAGAGAGGGACAGAGCTTCCGAGACCTATGTGACAACATTAGGTCTGACAGATACCAATAGGAGTTGCAGAAGGAGAGCAATGTGAGCAAATGGGGCGGAAAAATGATTGGATAAATAATGAAGACATATGGTGAAAAATATAAACGTAACAGTAAGGTGTCTAGGAAACCCCTAAATGTTTGGAAAATCAACAGCACATGGGTATTATCTATTACTGCATAACAATTTACCCCAAAGCTTAGTGGCTTAAACAAATTTTTTGTTTTTGTTTTTGAGACAAAGTCTGGCTCTGTCACCCAGACTAGAGTACAGTGGCACAATCTTGAGTCGCTGCAACCTCTGCCTCCTGGGTTCAAGCGATTCTCCTGCCTCAGCCTCCCAAGCATCTGGGACTACAGGCAGGCACCACCACACCCAGCTGATTTTTGTATTTTTGGTAGAGATGGGGTTTCACCATCTTGGCCAGGCTGGTCTCAAGCTCCTGGCCTCGAGTGATCTGCCTGCCGCAGCCTCCCAAAGCGCTGAGATTACAGACACGAGCCGCTGTGCCCAGCTGATGTTTGTTTTCGTTTTTGAGACAGAATCTTGCTCTTTTGCCCAGGCTGGAGTACAGTGGCCTGATCACAGTGCACTGCAGCCTCCATCTCCCAGGCTCAAGCCATCCTCCTGCCTCAGCTTATCCAGTAGCTGGGACTATAGGTGTGTGCCACCACAGTTTGCTGATTTTTTTTTAAGAGACGGGGTCTTGCCATGTTACCCAGGCTGGTCTCAAACTACTAGGCTCACGTGATGCTCCCATCTTGGCCTCCATGCAGGGATTACATGCATGAGCCACTGAGCCTGGCCCTTGAATTTTTAAATTACAGTCATGCACCACGTAACGACATTTTGGTCAACAAAAGACTGCATATATGATAATGGTCCAATAAGATTATAATACTGTATTTTTACTGTACCTTACCTATGTTTAGAGATGCTTAGATACACAAATACCACCTTGTTACAGTTGCCTACAGTATTCAACACAGTCACGTGCTGAACAGGCTTGTACCCTAGGATCTTATTGGCTATGCCATATAGCCTAGGTGTGTAGTAGGCTATACCATCTGGGTTTGCCACTTACTCTATGATATTTATGCAATAATGACATCGTCTCACAACACATTTCTCGGAACATATCCCTGTCACTAAGCTACCAATGACTGTTTCTCTGGGTCAAACATTCAAGATAGCAGAGTAAGAGTTGCTCAGTTTACAGTTGAGACTTCAGCCTCTGCTTCCAAGCTCACTCACATGGCTGTCAGCAGGAGGCCTCAGTTTTCTTCTGGCTGTTGACTGGGGACCTCATTTGCTTCCCCCTTGGAGCTCTCCATAAGACTTCTCTTGACATGGCAGTTGGCTTCCCCTAGAATGAGTGATTTGAGAGAGAAAGTAAGCAAGACAGAAGCCCTAGAGTCTTTTAGAAAAACCTACTCTCAGAAATGAGATACCACCGCATTTATTTTCTTGGTTACACCGACCCACCCTGGTACTCTGTGGAGGGGATTGAACAAGGGTGTGACTTCCAGGAGGTGGAATCACTGGGGCTACCTTGGGGCTGGCTGCCACATACTCCTAAGTAATTGTGGGTCAAAGAAAAAAGCACAAGAGAAGTGAGGGGCTATTATTCTTTTGAAAAATACTACAAATATTTTCTCAATTTTAGTTTGTCTTTTTAAATTGTGGTAGTTGGCCAGAAGCAGTGGCTCATGCCTGTAATCCCAGCACTTTTGGAAGCCAAGGTGGGCAGATCACGAGGTCAGGAGTTTGAGACCAGCTTGGCCAACTTGGTGAAACCCCGTCTCTACTAAAAATGCAAAAATTAGCTGGTTGTGGTGACGGGCACCTGTAATTCCAGCTACTCAGGAGACTGAGGCAGGAAAATTACGTGAACCCAGGAGGCAGAGGTTGCAGTGAGCCAAGATCATGCCATTGCACTTCAGCCTGGGTGACAGAGCAAGACTCTGTCTCAAAAACTCAAAAAAAAAAAAAATTATGTTGGTTTTGGTCAAACATTAGCTTTAATGATAGCCAAATCTGTTAATATTTTCCTTTATGTCTTCTGACGTGGGTTTCTAGATAGGATGTGAGTTTTTGATTTTGAAAAGGAAATGTAGATTACTTACATAAAGATGTAAGTAGATGACGGGGCATGGTGGCTCATGCCTGTAATCCCAGCACTTTGGGAGGCCTTGATAGGCAGATCACCTGAGGTCGGGAGTTCGAGACCAGCCTGGCCAATATGGAGAAACCCTGTCTCTACTAAAAATACCATAATTAGCTGGGCATAGTGGTGGACACCTGTAATCCCAGCTACTCAGGAGGCTGAGGCAGGAGAATCCAGCCGAGATCATGCCACTGCACTCCAGCCTGGGCAACAGAGTGAGACTCCGTCTCAAAAAAAAAAAAAAAATTATGGTGGTTTTGGTCAAACATTAGCTTTAATGATATCCAAATATGTTAATATTTTCCTTAATGGCTTCTACATAGATTTCTAGATAGGTTGTGAGTTTTTGACTTTGAAAAGGAAATGTGGATTACTTACGTAAAGATGTAAGTAGATGACAGGACATGGTGGCTCCTGCCTGTAATCCTAGCACTTTGGGAGGCTGAGGTGGGCGGATCACCTGAGGTCAGTAGTTCGAGACCAGCCTGGCCAACGTGGAGAAACCCTGTCTCTACTAAAAATACAAAAATTAGCCAGGCGTGGTGGTGGACACCTGTAATCCCAGCTACTCAGGAGGCTGAGGCAGGAGAATTGCTTGAACCCGGAAGGCAGAGGTTGTAGTGAGCCGAGATCATGCTACTGGACTCCACCCTGGGCAACAGAGTGAGACTCCGTCTCCAAAAAAAAGATGTAAGTAGAATAAGCTTCCCCCTGGCATTTAACAGAGATTAAAGAGATAAGCCAGGGAGGAACCCCCTTTTAGCCTGAGAAGAGGAAGCTTTTAACACATCACCTAGGCAGTTGCCTACTTAATTATTTGTAAGAGTGACCTCTAAGGGATGATCATGCCCACAATAAGGTTTTTCTAAAACCCTGAGATTTCCCTCCTTTCACGTTTATCCCTGAGGAAGTTTTTAGATTGATAAAAGCATTATATTCTCTTTGCCTGTAGGTCTCACATGGGTGCATTTGTTTGGCAGAGTCTAGGTTGTGTGCCTGCACCCTAGCTGCAAGGGAGGCTAGAAATGCTGAATAATGAAGGAAATAAGACAACAAGGAAAACATTTCCCACAATCCCTCCACCTTGACATCTGCTCATGCACGGTGCTAGGGAAGTGGAGGCAGAATTGATGTCCTCAGCCCTGCTGGTATTTAGTTTTTATTTCTTTATTTCTTTGAGATGGAGTCTCGCTCTGTCGCCCAGGCTGGAGCGCAGTGGCGCGATCTCAGCTCACTGCAACCTCTGCCTCCCAAGTTCAAGTGATTCTCCTGCCTTAGCCTCCTGAGTAGCTGGAATTACAGGTGCCCACCACCATGCCCGGCTAATGTTTATATTTTTAGTAGAGACAGGGTTTCACCATGTTGGCCAGGCTGGTCTCAAACTTCTGACCTCAGGTGATCCACCCGCCTTGGCCTCCCAAAGTGCTGGGATTACAGGCATGAGCCACCATGCCCAGTGCCTGCTGGTATTTGTATGTGTGTCAGCACAGTCCTTCTGGAAAGCAGTTTGGCAGTTACGTGAAAAATCACTAAAGGATCTATCTTTTGGACTCGTTCATTTTCTTCTGGTTGTTGATGCACAGAAGAAGAGCTCTATGCATGACAATGCTCATTTCAACATTTTTATAAGAGCAAAAAGCTGGAAGCAACATAAATATCTAGTAATACAGGAATTGCTAATAAAATTATGATTCTTTTGCTCAAAATATTAATAGCTATTGAAGATGATAATTACAAAAAGCAGTATGAAGCAGTATGGAAAATTTTATTTTACTATATAAGGAGGGATAAAAGCAGAATATCTCATTGTAAGAATGTATATGCTCATCGAAAATGACACAATATACATAAAAATTACATTAGTACCAAATCCTATTATAGTAGTCTTACAAGAATACCTAAAGGGAAAAAGGAGAACAAAATAAATGAGTCCCCTGAGGCCCATTTGAATTTTAAGAGCCTGCCAAGGCCTGGAGCTGGAGAACAGATCACATAAATGGAGCTGCCCTAATACCCACTCCACAGGCCTCCTACGGCTAGGGCTGGAGTCATAGTCAGCCATGGGCCTCTGCCCTGGAGACCCCAACAAACATCCTGCCCAGGGCTGGAGCCGACCAGAGGCTCTGCGGGTTATAAAGGCTCCCAGAATCTGGGAGAGCCGGGGAGCTGGGCTTAGAAGCCACTCAGCCCAGAGGAATGCCCAAGCACACCATGGGGCTGCTCTGCTCCAGCAACCCTGGGGCCCACAGCGCAGGCCCATGATGCCAGAAACTGCCTCTGCTCTCCCCAGAGGGCTGCGTGCTGCTGCTCCCCACCCAACAGAATGATGTGTATTCCCCACGTGCCTCATCCTCCACATTGCCCACTTCTGAATCAAAGTCATGTGCTTGGCAGAATCTAAGTGGTGTGCCTGCACCCTAGCTGCAAAGGAGGCTTGAAATGTGAGTATTCTGTCTGTTGCCTTGGGAAACTAACAGTGTAGAGAACCTGATTATAAGGCATTTGTCAGCCACAGGTGTCACAGTTGTCCATTACAGGTGGTCAGCCTAGTCACTGTATTTCGTGATGCTCACTAGGTATGGGCTTGGCTTGGCTTGGCTTGGCTTGGCTTGGCTTTGCTTTTCCTTCCTTTCAACGGGGTCTCACTATGTCACCAGGCTGGTCTTGAACTCCTGGGCTCAAGTGATTCTCCTGCCTCAGCCTCCCAAAGTGCTGAAATTACAGACATGAGCCACCACGCCTGACCTAAGTATGGGCCTTTCAAAATTAATGTAGGAATTTTTCATATTCTTGTCCCCATAATTCTACTTCTGAAGCTCCACACAAGACATGAGCAAAGATGTATGTATCAGAATGTTCATTCCAGCTTTATTGATCATAGTGGAAGACAGGAAACAATGACAAGACCTAACATGAGGGAGTGACCAAGAAAAGAGGCCAGAAGGTGGAGTGGTTGAGAGTGGGTGCTCCTGAGCCTGAGCCTGGCTTTGAATCATGTTCTGCCACTTCCTAGTTGGAAGCTCTCAGTGTGATCGTTTTTCCATCTGTAAGATGAGGATTGTTGCAGTACTAAACTCATAGAATTGTAAGCATTAAAGGAGCTCATAATATAAAGTATTTAGAATAGTGCCTAGCACACAGTAAGCACTGAGAGATGTTAGCTGCTATTATTATAGCTATGAAAATGTGGTTTATAAGGTTTTTATCAAACATGAAAATAATCATAAAGTTAAATAAACAACATAATATCAATATGTTCTGAGTTATGTAAAACAATGCACATAAAAGGAAGGAAGTACTTCAAAATGTTCCCAATTATCTCTGGGTGGGGGCCTGTGAGTAATTTTTATTCTTTCTTGTATGTTGTTTGCAAGTTTTCTATACAGAACTTGTATCACTTTCA
This sequence comes from Macaca fascicularis, assembly GCF_037993035.2. Lineage (NCBI taxonomy): Eukaryota > Metazoa > Chordata > Mammalia > Primates > Cercopithecidae > Macaca > Macaca fascicularis. The sequence continues at coordinate 127,213,967 of NC_088386.1, forward strand.
TAACTAGAGGAAAATATTTATATCTACCTGAAATAGATATTTGAATTTCTCAAGGGAAAATTTCCCTTGAAGACCTTTAGTGATAGAGGATTAGACTGTGAAGCTGGAACGATAGAATGTGCTAGAGTTCAGTTGAGTAAAAGTAGAAGTGAGTTCGAAGTTAGTTGTTCTATGTAGTGTTGAGTGTGTGTTGTCAGTCTCTGGAAGAGATGCTTTCTCTCATTTAATCCCTCCAAGGTGCCCTGAAGGAGGGACTGTATTGGTGCCCCTTTTGCTGCTGAAAACATCAAGGCTTAAAGGTGAAATCCTCTGCCTGGGGCCACACGGCCAGCGAGGGGCTGCTAACCACGGTTTGACTCCAGAGCCCTCTGCACCTGTGCCGCAGTGTCACTCCAGGCTTGGGACTTTCACCTAGTCAGACGTCTGCACGTGACAAATTGTTTTCTTAAACACTATACACACAAATACAGGCTTCTGTAGGATTATCTTTATGGCGGTCTTTAATCATAGCTAGCTGCCAGGAGCAGGAGTTCCTTATTTACTTTTTGCATACTGCTTGTGTAACCATTTTTACGCATCTGGATGATTCACTAGGACCTTTTGTTATCCTTCGGTCTACCTGGGTGTTGTTACTTGACCTAAATTATCTGAAATGAGAAGTTATTACTTTTAGGATGAGATGCGGTTATGACTTCTTTCTATAACTTAGATTAAATATTACCTAACGTATGTGATTTTTAAAAAATATGTGATATTTTCACTGGGCATACAACTCACACCTGTAATCCCACCACTTTAGGAGGCTGAGGTAGGAAGACTGCTTGAGCCCAGGAGTTCAAGACCAGCCTGGGTGACATGGTGAAACCCCATCTCCACAAAAAATGCAAAAATTAGCCAGGTGTAGTGGCACGTGCCTGTAGTCCCAGCTACTTGGGAGGCTGAGGCAGGAGAATCAGTTGAGTGCAGGAGGTTGAAGCAGCAGTGAGCTGTGATCACATCACTACGCTCTAGCCTGGACAACAGAGTAAAACCCTGTCTCCAAAAAAAAAAAAAAGATATTTCTCACTGGAGAATTTGCTATTAAGAAAGCTTCAGACCAGGTGCAGTGGCCCATGCCTATAATCCCAGCACTTTCGGAGGCTGAGGCATGTGGATCACTTGAAGTCACGAGTTGAACCGGTCTTGAAGACCAGACTGGCCAACATGGAGAAAACCCATCTCTACTAAAAATACAAAAATTAGCTAGGCATGGTGGTGCACACCTGTAATCCCAGCTACTTGGGAGGCTGAGGCACAGGAATTACTTGAACCTGGGAGGCGGAGGTTGCAGTGATCTGGGATTGTGGCACTGCACTCCAACCTGGGTAACATAGTGAGACTCTGTCTCTAAAACAAACCAAAAAAATCTTTAATTCTTCATTGCAGAGTTCCCCCCCCCGCCAACCCCACAAGTGATAACTATGCTAGAGATACATGAAAGAGAGTAAATAAGAATGAAAAGGTCTGGTTGGGCATGGTGGCTCATGCCTGTAATCCCAGCACTTTGAGAGGCCAAGACAGGAGGATCACTTGAGGGCAGGAGTTTTGAGACCAACCTGGGCATTCCTTGTCTTACCAATAATTTTTTAAAAATTAGCCAGGCGTGGTGGTGTACACCTGTAATCCCAGCTACTCGGGAGACTGAAGCACAAGATTACTTGAACCTGGGAGGCGGAGATTGCAGTGAGCTGAGATTGTGGCACTGCATTCCAGCCGGGGTAACATAGTGAGACTCTGTCTCTAAAAACAAGACAGCTTCAATTCTTCATTACAGAGGAGTTCCCCGCCACGGCCCCCAAGTAATAACTACGCTAGAGATACATGAAAGAGAGTAAATGAGAATAAAAAGGTCTGGTTGGGCATGGTGGCTCATGCCTGTAATCCCAGCACTTTGAGAGGCCAAGGCGGGAGGATCACTTGAGGCCAGGAGTTTTGAGACCAGCCTGGGCATTCTCTGTCTTACCGATAATTTTTTAAAAATTAGCCAGGCATGGTGGTGCACACCTGTAGTCCCAGCTACTCCAGAAGCCGAGGTGGGAGGATCGCTTGAGCCAGGGAGGTTGAGGCTATGAGTTGTCATCACACCACTACACTCCAGCCTGGGCAACAAAGTGAGATCCTGTCTGTCTCAAAAACAAACAAACAAAGATCTTTAAATATATAACCAAATAATGAGCAGATAATCTTGCAGAAGTAACGTCTGGTAAGAAAAGATAGACCCTGAGTGAATGATTGGCCTCGCTCCACTGGTAAAAATGCTCAGACATTGACGTTCCTGAGATAGCCAGTGGCACTTCTGATCTTTGCCACTTTAAGGGCTTATCGCCAGGCATGGTAGCTCACACCTGTAATCCAGCACTTTGGGAGGCCAAGGTGGGCAGATCACCTGAGGTCAGGAGTTCGAGACCAGCCTGGCCAATATGGCGAGACCCCCGTCTCTACTAAAAACACAAAAATTAACCAGGCATGGTGGTACATGCTTGTAGTCCCAGCTACTTGGGAGGCTAAGTCAGGAGAGTAACTTGAACCCTGGAGTTGGAGGTTGCTGTGACCCGAGATCATGTCACTGCCCTCCAGCCTGGGTGGTAGAGCAAGACTCCATCTCAAAAAATAAATAAGTAAAGATTTTTACAAGGGGCTTATCACACTGCTTTTGCTTGATAACTGTCTCCTTCCTGTGGTCCTGATACTGAGTGGGGGATGGAGAAGAGGGGAGAGACACATTTGTGAGATATACAGTTCAGCTCTTCCAGCAGTGCAGGGCCAAGGCAGTCATTGGTTGGTAACTGTCTCTCTGGTACGACAAGCCTGGCCAGATGTCCAAATGGTCCTACAGGAGCCTGGGCACTGCTGGTCCCTCAGCTCACGGACAGCTTTCCAGAGTTCTTCCTTCCAGACTGTCCCCTCCGCCTCTGTGAGCTTACCCATCTCTGCCTCCCAGCTCAGTGTGACTGTTCCCTAAGGTTCTATCCTCACCCTCTGCTCTTCTCTCACTGCCATCACTGGGGAACCTTGTTTCTTCCCTTTGCTTCAGCTCCCAGATCTCTCTCCTGAGCCACGAACCCCTACTGGACACAGCAAGCACAATCTTGACCATTTATCAAGCATCCACTCTGTGCCAGCCATTGGACTAGAGGCTGTTTCTTCAGGTGTAATTTACAAACAGTGAAAAGCACAGGCCTTACATGGGGGAGTTTAGCGCATCTTGACAAATGTGTATATCTGCATACCAACACCCAGTTATATACTTTGTCTTTTAAAAATTTCAAGTCAACTCAAATTGTTATCCTCATTTTTATAGTCGAAGAAACAGGCTGGATGAAGTTAAGTGATTTGAGTGAGGTCACACATTAAATTCATGAGGGAACTAATTGCAATTACAATACTGATTTAACTTTTCTAGAAGGTAATGCTCTGCTTTGGATGATAAGAACTCAGCAAGTTCAAAGCTGCACTTGGCATTTCTTTGATTCAGTTAGAGCTATTGATTCCAAACTGGCCTACATAAAAAGGGAACTTATTGACTCATGTAACTGAAAAGTCCAGGAAAATGTTCAGGCACAGTTTGATCAGGAGCTCACATGCCACTAGATCCATTTCTCTGGCAGTACTTCTGGACTCCACTTCCTCTGTTTTGAGGTCATTACTAGAAGCACTTTCCCCTCACAGCGGTTAGAGGCCTCATAAGCTCAAGCTGTACAGACTCGTTCAAATCCTGCCAGGGAAGAGGAGGGAGAGGAATTAGACAATGTGCTTAAGTCAATATCTCATCCCTACTTTTCCCTGGAATTCTTTTAGCTAGTATTGAGAATTCTGGTGTCAGGGTATTATTATAAACAATGTATAGTGTAGTGACTTTATAATTCTTTTAATAGAAAAAGAATGAAATCTGTTTAAAGAGAGGTTCTATTTGTTCATTTACTTCTCTAAGCATATGGTTTCACTTCTCAACGATCATATTTGGCCCTAAAATCCAGAAGACAGTTTATAAATTTAGGGAAAACATAGGAAAAAACCGAGCCCCAGACCAACATATTGCCAAAACTTAAGGCAATATTGTACAGTAAAATTTTACAATAGATTTTTTGTTTTTTGTTTTTTGGTTTTTTTTTGTAAATGTGTTATAATTCAGCCAGAGAGTCAATAAGAAGAAAATTATTTCACTATGAATTATAAAAAGGACAAAAAGAATGTTTAATATAAGCCAAGGATTTTTCCTTCTGCCCTTGTGGGACCAGTTGGACACCTGGCCAGGTTTGTCTTGCCAAAGAGATAGTTACCAACCAATGACTGCCTTGGCCCTGCCCTGCTGGGAGAGCTGAATTTTTGTATCTATCTCATAAAGATAGCTCTCTCCTCTTCTCCATCCCCCACCCAAGATATCCTCTTCCTCTCCCCAAAATACTATTTTTTGGATTAGATGAGATGACCTCATTGAAACGTAGTTTCCCCCAAAACACTGAAATGTTAACTGTTACTCTCGCCAATACTTCTAGGGAATGGAAGACATCCTGCGCTGCTTCATCAAAGAAGGCAACGCTGAAATGATCCGCCAGATAGAATTCATCATCAAGCAGCTTAATTCCGGTCAGTTTGATGCAAGAATCTTTGATCTGTCTTTTGCATTGTTCACATTTGCCAGAAAGACACATGGCATTTCATTCAAGAGGCCTTTAGGAGGCCGGGCACGGTGGCTCATACTTGTAATCCAGTACTTTGGGAAGCCGAGGTGGGCGGATCATGAGGTCAGGAGTTCAAGACCAGCCTGGCCAACATGGTGAAACCCCGTCTCTACTAAAAATACAAAAATTAGCCAGGTGTGGTGACTTGGCCTGTAGTCCCAGCTACTCAGGAGGCTGAAACAGGAGAATTGCTTGAACCCAGGAGGCAGAAGTTACAGTGAGTTGAGATTGCACCACTGCACTCCAGCCTGGGTGACAGAGCGAGACTCCATCTCAAAAAAAAAAAAAAAAAGGCCTTTAGGGAGGTGGGGAGACCCAAGTGAACCCATAGACAAAAGTTCAGCCAGGTAGGCCAGGCGTGGTGGCTCACACCTGTAATCCCAGCACTTTGAGAGGCCGAGGCAGGAAGATCATCTGAGGCCAGGAATTCAAGACCAGCCTTACCAATGTGGTGAAACCCCATCTTTACTAAAAATACAAAATTAGCCGGGCGTGGTGGCGCATGCCTGCAGTCCCAGCTACTCAGGAGGCTGAGGCAGGAGAATCGCTTGAACCTGGGAGGTGGAGGTTGTAGTGAGCCGAGATCGTGCCATTGCACTCCAGCCTGGGCAACAGAGCGAAACTCCATCTCAAAAAAAAAAAAAAAAAAGGTTCAGCCAGGTAGTCAAGGCCAGATTGTCCAAAGATTAACAATCTCTTATCATACTCTAGGCATATAGTCAACAAAAAAAAACTTAAAAGCAATTACAGAAACCCTTCCCTAACCTTGTAAGTTCTCTTTATGTGGCCTCTCCCTTTCCCCTCCTAAATCCTGACTCACTATTAAGGTGGCTTCCCCAGGGTCCAGGGGTTCGATAATGAAAGCAAATGCTACTGTAGGAAACTTCATCATTTTCCCACTTTTATTCATTCACTCCGGAAACACTGATGCTGCCAACTGCAGTGTGGAAGGAGGCAATATGATCCTCTTTCTATCCAGGCTCCTCCATTACCGTAACAACCCACATCCCATAGTCAGCAGGAGAGAGGAAGGCCAGGAAGCCTGGGATGGGGCAGAGGTCGTGGGGAAAGTTCTTTGGCTCTTTCTGCAGACTCCTGACATCGTTCTCCTGCCAGAGGTGCCAAGCACTGCTGGAACCCAGGGCCAGGTTTGTCACCGAGTCTCTCTTCATGCCCTTCCCTGACACCCATCAGCCCACATCACTGCAAGTCACATGCATGAATCCCTTCCGCACGCGAGCAGAAAGTGAAGAGTGAGTCTCGAGTCAGCTGCTCGGCCAAGGCCAGAAGCCCCCAGGTGGCCTTTGTTCTAGCTCGGGGTTCGGTCTGGCTGTACAGGGTGGTCACCGGGGGGGATGTTTAAATATTTTAAGACAGTACCCCACATAAATTAAATCAGAACCTCTCAGGGAGGGGATTTCAAGCTCCCAGTGGGGGTCCCATGTGCAGCCAAGGCGGAGCATCACTGCCTGGGTCGCAGAAACGAGGATGTCCAAGGGGCTCCCGATGAAAAGGAGACAGCTGAGGAGAGCAGCCAGGGAGCTTTGAAACCTTTGTCCTTTTAAGGCTGGGTGCGCATTTGCATTGAATATCTCTTCTTTGGGTTTTATGGAACAGCTATAATTCATCCCAAATTCAGGTGGGCAAAAATTAGAACTTTATTTTCTGCAGTAACTTTATTTCTGACTCTCAACCCTCATTCTGGCATATTGAAAAAGAATAAAATAAAACCTGAACCTCAGTCCTGCCTGAGGTTGCTCTCCCGCCTTGTCTGGGTAGGCCACAGGGTAGGGGCGGAGGATTGTTGCACATCCGTGCCATAGTCATCAGCTGTGCCCAGCCCTCCCAGGCCAGGAGTTCTGTGCATTCAGGCTGAGAATCTTCTTCAAGGCCACCTGTGTGTTTTAGTCCACTGAGATACATCTGTCTCCTTGTCTTCCCTCCTTCCTGGCAGCCAAGAAGCAGGAGGTAGGCCCCTTTTACTCTCTGACCCAAGAAGCATTATTTTTCTCTTTCATAAGCCTGGCCCTTGGACCAGTCTGCTAGAGTGGGATAAGGGGACAGTTTATACTTTTGTAAGGGATGTCTCTGGAAGAAATTGTCTTGGGCAGAGCTAAAGCTTTATAACCCTGGGTGTTCTGGAAGGCTTGGGAAATACCTATTTAGTTCAGTAAGTTATTGTTTAAATAAAGAGGGCCTAAAGTATTTCTCTTTCTATCTCAAGCACCTAAGTTATTCTGTATCCATAGGACAGCAGCAGGAGCCCGCCACTTTGAAACAAAATTTGATAGTGATTAAACATTCAGGTGGAAGACCAGACACACAACTACCTCGCGACATCCATCACCAGCATCAAATCAAAGTGAAACCCAGGAGGAGAGCCTCCAGCCTGTCTTCATCCTCAAGTGGAAATCAATAGCAGAGTGCAAATTGTTGCTAGCGTACCAGTTCTTAAGATGTGTGAAATGGCATTGCCACCATCTTTATTTAGAGTATTGGTTTCCTTGTTCTATTTTAAGAAACTTGAAAACATCTCTGTGGGTTTTCACACGTCCAAGTCCAATCTCAGTCTTCTAGCACAATTTTCCAGTACGGTTTTAAGGTCTTCAAGTATTAAAATTCAAGTATATTTTAGTGACCTAACCCCACAGGTGGGGAAGGACTATTCTGGCAAAGCCTAAAGGAAAATTCCAGCTGGTGACATTGACAACGCAGGGTGAGCTGCCAACAGCAACAGCAGGGAGATTTGTCCCCAGGCTTGGGCCTGGACCACAATGCCAGCCGTCAGTGAGGGGAACCAGCGCCAGAGAGAAAACAGAGGCACCAGCCATGTCACTGGGCAGGAGCAAGGCAGAGCCCCCGGGAAAGGAATGATGCCATTCTAGCCCCATGCACGTTAGTTATCAGAGTGTGGGCACCTCGTGGAGTGTGCACCAACTCAGGGAACAGGATGGGAGACAGTCGTCCCAGAGAGGTGCTGAGGTCTATAAGGCACTTCACTTCTCAGGACAGGATTATTCTGGGTAGTGGGATGAGTCTGAGCCAGCAGGCCAAGAGGTTATGGGGTCAGGAGAAGGGGAGCTGGGCAGGGGGAGGCAGAGAAAGAGAAGCGTGGCTGGGCTATCTGTGGCCTTACAAAATAGCCAAGAGTCTTAAAAAAGGCATTTCTGTTTTCGAAAATGAGCGGTTTATAACTGATGAGTGCAGCAGCACTTCCTGAAAGTGGAATGGCGTATGCTGTTCGTGGATAGGGAAGTTAGTCATTAAACTTCAGCAGAAAGCAGAGTGGCATCACGTCTTCATGCCTGGAAAGTCGCTTTCTAGACTAAATGGCATTCCACAACAATGCTACGACCCGTGGGGCCTGCAAGCCTCAGTGAGCAGGGGCACATTTTGGTGTCCCGCTGGCCTCGGTCCGGTGAAGTCAGTGGAGTCCTTCCCTTTAGAATGAGCGCTAGGTTGAGAACATGGGTTTCTATATCTTCCTTCCTGGGAATGGTTTGATGTTTGATCAAATGTGGGTGCATCCTGCCTGCCACCTTTACAAGCTGGGTGCTCTCCTCAAGTATGGCCTTTGGTTCCTTCTTTTCTCCTACTCCCATTTGACTTCCTTTCTTCTTTCAGCCTTTCTTTACCTTCATGTCATTTGTTCAAGAAACAAGTGATAATAAGAAAGATGTAGTAGGGATAGAGGGAGGAGTAAGTCAGCTGCTCTGTCCCCAGGGACTCACAGTCCAGTGCAGTGGGTGAGAGACAAGTCAGCAGGCATTCACTCATTAGTAAGCAGCAATCTTCCAGCAGTGGCGTGAATTGTCAGGAGTTCTAGATAAAACGCCGAGTGTGTTCAGGGGAGGAAGAGATGGCTGCTGAGCAAGGGGATCAGGGAAGACTTCGTGGAGGAGAAAGTACCAGCACCTCTGTAGAGCCTGCTTCGTATCTGGCCCTAGGCCAGGCGCTTCCCTTGTGGTGTATTGTGCAGTCCTCCTGACCCCTGAGAAGTGACTGATACGATCCTTATTCTACAGAGGAGGAAGCAGGGGCTCTTTGTTCTGTAACTCCATTGTGCTACCAACTTACTGCTCTTTTGTAAACTCTTAAAAAGACCTAGCAATGGACCACAGAGCCTTCAGGAACCCTACCTGCCGTGACCACCACCCATACTGCCCATGGAAAAATCATGGAGTTTAGAAGTAGATTCGGTTTGAATCTCAACTGTCTGCCACTTACTGGAAGTGAGACCAAGGAGCCTCTGTCCTCTCTGTGTCTCTGTAAAATGGGGGATAATAGTCAACAAAATATTTGTAAGGATTAAGTGAAATAACGGGTGTGGCAGGATCTAGCATGATGCCTAGATATAAATATTTATATACTTTCGTTCCCTTAAATTCCTCTAAAATTATATGCTGGCTTTTAATTTTTCCCATGCTACTATAACTGTTCTGGTAAAAATGGAGAGATTTACTCTTTAAAATTGCTTAGGATGGTATCAGACAGTGACTGAAATGGTTGTGATTAGGATGATTAGGAGTATGATGACTTTAATGTAACCTCATTCTCATTAAGATGTTTATGTCGCCGGCCGGGCGCGGTGGCTCATGCCTGTAATCCCAGCACTTTGGGAGGCCGAGATGGGCAGATCACGAGGTCAGGAGATCGAGACCATCCTGACTAACGAGGTGAAACCCCGTCTCTACTAAAAAAAAACACAAAAAAACTAGCCGGGCGAGGTGGCGGGCGCCTGTAGTCCCAGCTACTTGGGAGGCTGAGGCAGGAGAATGGCGTGAACCCGGGAGGCGGAGCTTGCAGTGAGCTGAGATCCGGCCACTGCGATCCGGCCACTGCACTCCAGCCTGGGCGACAGAGCGAGACTCCGTCTCAAAAAAAAAAAAAAAAAAAAAAAGATGTTTCTGTCTCTGCAGAGGCTGACATATTCCGGGGACCGGTGCTCCCACTGTTTATCCATTACTCATTGATTCTTTTTTTCTTTATAGAAGAGCTACCAGATGGTGTTCTTGAATCTGATGATGATGAAGATGAAGATGATGAAGTAAGTTGGAGGTTCCTGACACCACATAGAAAACTCTTACCAAACTATTCTCTCTTTCCTGCCTTGACAAGTTAGTCCAGAAATGGAGATTTTTCATTCCTGCGACACTGTTTCTCACAATTCTGGGGGTTGGCTAAAGCTCCGCTGGGTGGGGGTTCAGGTCTCACTTGGGGTCTCATGTGGAGAGCCCAGTGGCCATGTTTGAAGACTCCCACACTCCCTGGGTTCACAGCAGAGACGCAGCATTGCCCGCCATTCGGGTTTCATGGGAAGCTGAACAATGACCATTCTTCTGTGTGAGCTTTTGCTCTGAAGGGGCACGAGCCTTGGCCTGTCTTCCTCAGCGGTGGGAGTGCTGGGCGCGTCGGTGCCTGGCGAGAGTCTCTGGCTTGAGAGGTCCTGGGTTTAGTTCAGAGCTAACGGAACTGACCAGTTTTCTCTGTTATTTGCATTCTTTTGATTTGTGTTTCCTCAGCTGTGAAAAATCTACTTGCTTGTGTTTTAGAGCATGAAGGTTTAGAAGTTAATGTATGTGAGTCTCTGAAATGACGTAAAGAATGGTGACTCGGGGACTGTAGTTGGATTTTCAGATGACAAGATTTTACATGGTTTTCCTTCAGAGACCCAGAAGGAAAAGACCTGTTGTCCCCTCTGGTCATACTTGATCTGCCTGCCTTCATTCGCGGGAAGCATTCACTGAAAAAGTGGATGTCAGACGATGTGTTTTGTTTGGAGTCATGGCCTGTCAGTTTCTGAAATGTGTAAAAGCCAGGTTTTTGATCACTGATGGCATCAGTTGGGAAAGAGGTATTTAAGAGCCCCCGCTAGAGAGGATGTGCTGAGATCTGCTGGGAGATGCTTCCTCAGCAGGCGGCCTCTGTGCCTGCCGTTTTCTTCATGAGCTGCAGGTGGCATCAGCGGGCACGTGCTCCTGCTGGCTTTTCCTGCCATGTCCCGCGGTGCAGAGCTTGACCTCCAGATAGGGGTCCTGGCCCCTATCATCTTCTCCAGGCCCCTTTGTTTACATAGGTGGAGCCAGAGGGAAAACACCAGCTTGAGCTCACACAAAGAGTTGATGGTGGTAAAATTGGGTTTGGAACAGAAGTCGGCAGACGCTTTCTGTAAAGGAAAAGATAGGAGCTATTTTAGGGCTTGCAGGCTACACAGTCTCTGTTCCAGCCACTCAGTTCTGCTGCTGTAACGCAGTGGCTGTCAGCAGTACATAAGTGGCCAAACGTGGCCGTGTTCCTGTAAAACTATGGACACTGAAAATTTGAATTTCATACAATTTTTTTTACGTCATTAAATCTTTTTTCAAATATTTTAAAACACAAAAATCATTCTTAGCTGGCGGGCATACGAAAGCAGGCACCTGACACTTGGGCCATTGTTTGCCAGGCCCTAGGCAGTTCCCGGACTCAGGCAGCCTTCTTTAGATTATAATGAGTCACACCTCCTTTGTGCCTGGCCCTTCAATATCATTCTAAATGATAGTTTAAATTAACGTTTAATTATTTGTTTTTAACAACTTTTTTTCATTGTGTCCAGAAGTTCCTCTCGAGATCTGTTTTTTTTCCTTCTTGTATCATCCCTTTGGGTTTTCCGGTTTGCTTTGGTTTTTCGTTTTGCTTTGTTTTTGCTATGAATCCTGTTTTTATCTTATAAGGGAAAATTCATTTTGTTCAACTGTTCTAGTTAATGATGAGAACTCAACTTTTGGAAATTTCCTTCTGAAAACAATTGTCTACTATAAATGAACAAACACAGAAGTCTTGTAATCTTCTGGACTTTTGCTACTCTTTTAAGAGGTTGATGTTTGAAAATACTTGTGATAACTAGAATTTTCAGAAGATTCCTATAAGAGGCTTAGTTGGAAAATTATAAGGAAAGGATCTGTCATTTGGGCCAAATGGGACTCTGTGATGAACCAGATGGCAGCAGATGGGGGGCTCCTTCTCCCGGGTAGGCCTCACTGCGCCTCGCCAGTGTCAGCAGGGGCAGTCCGGGCACAGCCGGGCTTGCTTGGATTTTACTCAGCTTTCACCGGCGGCAAGCATTACGTTTATAACTATCTTTCAAAGTTGGAGGGAAGAAAGAGAGTGACAGATCTTAGGCTAAAAGAAAATTTCCAAGAATCCTTTGAGAAGTAACACTGTTGTTGGAATGTGGTTATCACTTCCCAAGGTGACAGCTCTGAAGGAGACAGCAAAATTATTTGCAAGGTGTTGCAGTCATACCTTATCTTGCTTAGCAATGTAAATGCTCTTTCATTTAATATTTAGACCCAAAACACAGAAAATGAAACCACTCTTTTCAGTTAGCTGCTTAGCGACTCTAAAGATAAAATGGTTCTAATGGGGCCAGGCAAAGTGGCTCACACCTGCAATCCCAGCACTTTGGGAGGCCGAGGTGGGCAGATCACTTGAGGCCAGGAGTTAGAGACCAGCCGGGCCAACATGGTGAAACCCCATCTCTACTAAAAATACAAAAATTAGCTGGTTACATGGTGGCGTGCGCCTATAATCCCAGCTACTGGGGAAGCTGAGGCATGAGAATCACTTGAACCTGGGAGGCGGAGGCTGCAGTGAGCTAAGATCCTGCCAGTGCACTCCAGCCAGGGCAACAAAGTAAGACCCCATCTCAAAAAAAAAAATTGTGGCTCTAGTGGGATGGGGCCTGAGACCAGGGTAAATTATGCTCACTCTAAATCATATTGAGCTGAAATCTGTGCACTCACAATTTCCACCACTACTATCCCTGCCCCACTGGAAACTCTCAAGAGAACCCCCGATGCAAAGTCTAGTTTTTCTCTGTAATTTGTAATGACTTGATCTAACGTGCTAACCTAACAAAGTTATGTCTGAATATACATACATTTATATACTAAAATAAAAAAAAAATAAAGGTAGAGCTAGAAATGCATGTTCTGATTTATAGACTGTCTAGGATATATTGTCAAATAAAAAAAGGAAATCATAAAGTAATTTGACCAATAATTTCGGAAGAGGCAAATGTATAAACGCACATGGCTATGGATTATATGTGTGCCTATGTAGCAGAAAGGCGTGGACAGTTACGCCCTCTTTGCTGACGTTATAAACTGCAAGCTGGGAATAGGAATAAGGAAGTTCGGGTGAGAAATGCAGAGAGGCTCTGAGGCTCCTCGAGAGAGAAGTGAGAACAGGACATGGGGTTTAGTGGCGTGGAAGTCAGTTGCTGTGCATTTTTGTGGGTTGATGGAGCACAAGCGGAATGAATGGATTGAGGAGCAGGTGGGAAGTGAGAAAATGGCTTAAAAAGTGTATACTGCTCCTCCCGCAATTGGGCTGTGCACAGAAGAGCAATAGTGGCTGAGGGGTGCATTTTTGTTTGTTTTAAGATGAGAGAAACCTGAGCATGTTAAAATGCTGATGGGATAGCTCCAGCCAAGAGGGAGAGCTTGAACATTCAAGGCAGGAAGAGTCTGCAGGATGGCATCGAAAAGATGGGTGTTTTCATTGTTTTCTTTTTTTTTTTTTTTTTTTTTTTGAGACAGAGTCTCGCTCTGCCACCCAGGTTGGAGTACAGTGGCCGGATCTCAGCTCACTGCAAGCTCCGCCTCCCAGGTTTACGCCATTCTCCTGCCTCAGTCTCCCGAGTAGCTGGGACTACAGGCACCCGCCACCTCGCCCGGCTAGTTTTTTGTATTTTTAGTAGAGACGGGGTTTCACCGTGTTAGCCAGGATGGTCTCGATCTCCTGACCTCGTGATCTGCCCATCTCGGCCTCCCAAAGTGCTGGGATTACAGGCTTGAGCCACCGTGCCCGGCCGTTTTCATTGTTTTCTAAACCACTTATACTTTCTTGGCCCACAAGGCCCCAGACCCATTTAAACCTCCAGAGAAACAAAACCATCTTTAGATCAGCTTGGACAGTACACCCCAGGGAATGGACAATGACAGCTGTTATTTAAGGCTTCAAATGCATCTCATTTAGCACTTTGGAGAAATGTGTTACCTAATGCATTTATTTTATATGAAACAGACGTAGTATGTTACAAAAGGGCTGATGGTAAATCACTAAGCTTAGGAGCCTGGTTCCATTGTTCTCACCCCCAGTGACTCAGGTTTCCTTACTATATATCACAGCCAGTTTCCTTGTATGGCTTCGTTAAGCAGAAATGCAAGGCCTTTCTGTGCTATTCTAGAAGACTGATTTTTAAGACAAATATTCTCCTCTCTTGACAAAACAGGTTTAAGTGCCAGGTGAGGTCAGCCATGGACATTTACTTGCTGGTTGCCATGTAAGTGACAATCATATGCTCAGCAATTTCCTTCTATACAAAGTGCTCAAATCTAAGAGTTGCTCATATATTTACTCAACAAATATTTGAGGACCTCGAAATAACACTATTGTAGGAACTAATGGGGAGGGGATGCAAAAGAAATCTAAAAGAGTATCTGTGGTTTGAAATACCTCCAAGAGTTTCCAGCCTAGATAGGGAAGATCACAGTGATTCTGACAACAGCAGCTCCCGCCTGCTGGCATTGCCGGGCGCCAGGCACTGTTCTAGGCACCTTATGGGTGTTCAGTGATCTCCTCTTCTCAGCAGCCCTGTCGTAGGTGCTATTTTATTCACTTTTCACAGATGAGGAGACAGAGAGGAAATAGGTCACTTGCCAAGTTCACACAGCTAATAAGTAACTTACGGGGCTGGGATTCAAATCCAGGTGGTCTGACTCAGTTGTCCATGTTCCTAACCACTGCCCTATATTGCCTTCTTGTGAGGTATACATGAATGCAAAACAGCAAGTAACAGAAAATAAATACGGATTATAGGTTCATAAAGGTGACAGACACAGGCAGTGCTGCAGAAATTCCAAGTACTCCGGGAATACTGGGAGATGGCTGGCCTGGGGTGAAGAGGAAGTGAGATTGGTTGAGGAAGGGAAGGGTGTGGTCAGCAAGGGTGGCATTCTCTAGGGGAGACAGCACAAGCATAAGCGTTATCCTTTGCGCCTCCACTGCACTCACATCAAACCCCCCCAAGAAACCCATGTTAATGATGTAGTATGTGCACGTGCTTTCGTACTTAAAAGATGCACAGGCAGAGTACACGGAGGTGTGTACTATACACAGATCCGTATATACTTTCGTCAGTATTTGTTTTTCAAAATGAGATAGCATAGAGATAGGAACACACATACTTCTACACCTTTTTCTCTTGTTAATGTTTCTTGAAAGTCCTTCTGAGTTAGGCAGTGTAGCAAGTTGATACTTTTTAATGCTATGAATGTATAATTTTCTAGATTTTTATTACTTCAAACAATGCTGTAGTTAAAATCTTTGTAAAAATATCCTTATTTAGGCCGGGCGTGGTGGCTCAAGCCTGTAATCCCAGCACTTTGGGAGGCCGAGACGGGCGGATCACGAGGTCAGGAGATGGAGACCATCCTGGCTAACACGGTGAAACCCCGTCTCTACTAAAAAATACAAAAAACTAGCCGGGCGAGGTGACGGGCGCCTGTAGTCCCAGCTACTCGGGAGGCTGAGGCAGGAGAATGGCGTGAACCCGGGAGGCGGAGCTTGCAGTGAGCCGAGATCCGGTCACTGCACTCCAGCCTGGGTGACAGAGCGAGACTCCGTCTAAAAAAATATATATATATCCTTATTTACCAGAGCTTTTATTTATATGGGCTTTTGCTGCTGGATCAAAATGTATTTTTTTGGTAATAGATTTTTCCAGATTGCTCTTTTCAAAGGCTGTTAATAATTCAGATTTCACTAGGAGAGCATGAAGGAGCCACTTCCCTCCATCTCCACTAGCCATAGGTGCTGTTACTCTATTTTTTTTTTAATTTTTTGCCAATCTGGATTGAATTTGCTACGTTGTACATTTCCAATTTCATATCCTTTCTGCTTTTTTCAGCTGTGCTTCTTTCCAAACCCTTTACACCATCATTACAAATGTTTTAAAGATCGAGTTTTCTAATCCCTTTGCCACAAATCTTTTGGAAACATTTTTTTAAGTTAAAGATTGAGGCAGGGTGTGGTGGCTCATGCCTGAATCCCAGCAATTTGAGAGGCTGAAGTGGGCACCTCACCTGAGGCCAGGAGTTCAAGACCACCCTGGCCAACATGGTGAAACCTTGTCTCTACTAAAAATACAAAAATCAGCTGGGCATGGTGGTACGCACCTGTAATCCCAGCTACTCAGGAGTCTGAGGCACAAGAATGGTTTGAACCCAGGAGGTGGAGGTTGCAGTGAACCAACATCATGCCACTGCACTCCAGCCTGGGCAGAGCGAGACTCCATCTCAAAAAAAAAAAAAAAAAGTTACATATGTTGGCTTTTCTTTTATAGCTCCTGGGTTTCCTGTCCTGGTTAAGTTCTTCCCTAACCCTAAATTTTACATGTAGTCTCCTAGGTTTTCTTTTAAGATTTTAATTTTTTCATTTAAGTTTTAGTTATTAGGCCGGGCGCGGTGGCTCAAGCCTGTAATCCCAGCACTTTGGGAGGCCGAGACGGGCAGATCACGAGATCAGGAGATCGAGACCATCCTGGCTAACATGGTGAAACCCCTTCTCTACTAAAAAATACAAAAAAAAAAAAACTAGCCGAGTGATGTGGCGGGCGCCTGTAGTCCCAGCTACTCGGGAGGCTGAGGCAGGAGAATGGCGTGAACCCAGAAGGCGGAGCTTGCAGTGAGCCGAGATCCGGCCACTGCACTCCAGCCTGTGCGACAGAGTGAGACTCCGTCTCAAAAAATAAAATAAAATAAAATAAAGTTTTAGTTATTAAATATGTTATACATAGGAAAGAAAAACATACATGTTTATATAAGGTTTGAAGTAACCATTCTCAAATTTTTGGTTTCAGGATCCATTTACATTCTTAAAAATTACTGAAGATTCTGAAGAGTTTATGAGTATTTTGTCTATCAAAATTTTCTAAATGAGAACTTTAATCTGATAAAATGTTAAATTTTAAAATATTAAATAACTTAAAATGGCAATAATAAATCTATCACATTAATATTAATAAGTATTCTTATGAAAAAGAATTATTTTTCAAAACAAAATTTTAAAAAGAGTAACATTGTGGGTTTTTGGTTTGTTTTTTTTTTTCCAATCTCTTTAATGTCTGGATCAGAAAAACACAGTTTGATCTGGACTCTATCTGTTGTCATATGTTGTTTTGATTGAAGGACATAAAGAAAATCTAGCCTCACACACCTGCGTAGTTGGAAAGGGGTGAAGTATTTTTAAAGCCTTTTCAGATAGATATTTTTGCTCAGTATTACTTTAAAATCAGACAGGTAATAGTTTATTAAAAGTTAGTTGCAATGTGGAATTATAAACCAATTTAAAAAATCATTTTTATTGGCTGGGTGCCATGGCTCACGCCTGTAATCTCAGCACTTTGGGAGCCCCAGGTGGGCGGATCACCTGAGGTCAGGCATTTGAGACCAGACTGGCCAACACGGTGAAACCCCATCTCTACTAAAAATGCAAAAATTAGCTGGGTGTCATGGTGTGTGCCTGTAATCTCAGCTACTCTGGAGGCTGAGGCAGGAGAATCGCTTGAACCCGGGATGCAGACATTGCAGTGAGCCAAGATCACACCACTGCATTCCAACCTGGGTGACGGAGTGAGACTCCATCTTAAATAAATAAATAAATAAATAAAATCATTTTTATCTTGTTAATTAAAATCTATTGATCTATTTTGCATTTTGTTAATTTGATTTTCTGATTGTTCCGTAACAATCAGATGTGCTAATGTATAGAAATACAATTGATTTTAGAATATTGATCTTGTATCCTACAACCTTACTGAATTTATTAGCTCAAAGAGTTTTTTGTTTGTTGTGGGTTTTGGATTTGTTTGGGTTTTTTTGTTTTGTTTTGTTTTGGTGTGGATTGCTTAGGATTCCGTGTATAACAAGACTGTGTCATCTGTGAATAGAGATCATTGTACTTCCTTTTCCATCTAGCTATCTTTTATTTTCTTGCCTTGTCTAATTGCCCTGGCTAGAGCCTCTAGTACAATGCTGACTAGAAGTGGAGAGAGTAGGCATCTTTTGCTTGTTCCTGATCTTACAGTGGACGTTTTCAATCTTTCTCCATCTAGTACGATATTAGCTGGGATTTTTTCATAGATCTCATTGTAAGATTCAGAAAGTTTCCCTCTGTTCCTGGTTTGCTGAGTGTTGGGTTTTGTTAAATGCTTTTTCTTCATCATATGAGATGATCATTCTTTGTTTTTTTCCCTTTCATACTATTGATATGGTGTATTTAATTATATTGACTTTCAGGCCGAGTGCGGTTGCTCACGCCTGTAATCCCAGCATTTTGGGAGGCCAAGGCCGGTAGATCACCTGATGCCAGGAGTTCAAGACCAGCCTGGCCAACATGATGAAACCCCCATCTCTACTAAAATACAAAAATTAGCCAGGTGTGGTGGTGCACGCTTGTAATCCCAACTACTTAGAGACTGAGGCATGATAATTGCTTGAACCTGGGAAGTGGAGGTTGCAGTGAACCGAGATTGCGCCACTGCACTCCAGACTGGGCAACAAAGTGAGACTGTGTCTCAGAAAAATAATTATGGCCAGGCATGGTGGCTCACGCCTGTAATCCCAGCACTTTGGGAGGCCAAGGTGGACGGATCACCAGGTCAAGAGATCAAGACCATCCTGGCCAACATGGTGAAACCCCATCTCTACTAAAAATAGAAAAGTTAGCTGGGTGTGGTGGCACACGCCTGTAGTCCCAGCTACTCAGGAGGCAGAGGCAGGAGACTTGCTTGAACCTAGAAGGCAGAGGTTGCAGTGAGCCAAGATCACACTACTGTACTCCCAGCCTGGCAACAGAGAAAGACTCTGTCTCAAAATAATAATAATAATATAATAATCATATAAATATAATAATTAGTATTATATTGCTTTTCGTACTTCCCAATTTCTATGGACATCCTGCCTGTTTGACATTTTCAATAGCTCTTTTACCCATGCAGGATTTTGTATTATAATTGATTGATCATTTGGAAAATATTGGCTTACCAAGTTTTACAGTTTTTCCAAATTTTTTGTTTGTTTGTTTATTTGTTTGAGATGGAGTCTTGCTCTCTCACCCAGGCTGGAGTGCAATGGTGCAATCTCTCAGTTCACTGCAACCTCCACCTCCTGGGTTCAAGTGATTCTTTTGCCTCAGCCTCCCAAGTAGCTGGGATTACAGGCATGTGCCACCATGCCTGGCTAATTTTTTGTATTTTTAGTAGAGACAGGGCTTCACTATATTGGCCAGGCTGGTCTTGAACTCCTGACCTCAGGTGATCCACCCACCTCATCTTCCCAAAGTGCTGGGATTACAGGTTTGAGCCACTGCGCCCAGCCCCAAATGTTGATACATTTTATTATACAACATCAGACATTGTGTATTAGTTAATATCAACACCAATAGCATCAGAAAAGCCTTTAGGTATTGGGAAGCTAGTGAGCTCACAATGGCAGATATAGGTTTCTCAAAATTCTCATTTTTTCTTGAAAGTTTAAATCGTATTATTGCTAACTAATACTATCAGTTGTTTTCCTTAAAGTGACAGGCTCACTTCATTAATTTTTGAGAAAACATTTGCCATATACTTAAGTCTAAATAACCATAGTCTGTCTGTCAGTTACTCTTTCAAATGAAAATGGTGTTCCTTGAAAAAAGTGGCTTGCAACTTAATCTCACAGTCCCTTTCCTGAAGATAACCATCCTGCTTTAGTATAGTGGAACTGCTTTATCGGCCTGTACATTCCAAAAGATGGGCCGTAAGGGTTGAGAGTTAATAAAATTAATTCCTACCACCTCATCAAGGACAGCCTTAAATGAAACTCTACCTGTCATGCATCATCTTATCTATCTGTGGTGAAATACGGTGACTGCTACTAGAGTTTGAGATCACTGCCTTGGTTTGTGCTAAGGCACCAGTGGTTTTACCCATCATTGCTTTTGTATCATGAGTGCAAATGTCAGTGCATTTGTTCCAGGATAAACCGTGAAAGTCAATAAAGCATCCAACACTTTAAATATTTCAGCCAGTGTTACTTGTGCTTCGTTGCCAAGTATTTACATAAAAGATCTTTGTGATTAGTGACTCTTGATACTGGAAGATTACAAGCAAAATAACGAATCCAGGTGTAGTTCTGCAGATGAAATATTAACTTAGCATTCACGTTTGCAGCTTAATCTTTAATTCAACAGGCTATTGTTTCATTAGAAAGTGACACTACTGTGATTTCTTTTACTAACTTTCCATCCAGCAGGCATTCAACAGTGGCAACTGTACAAGGCTGTTGTGTGTGTTTCTCTAGCGAAGGCAGTATAACTTACCTGTGCTGCAAGGTTCTTTACTGGCTGTGTTTAAAATTTTGGGTGATTGGGGAAGAATAATTTTAGATTTACAGAAAAAAAAATAGTAGAGAGGGTTCCTGTCTACTCATCATACAGCTGCAGTGGCTTTTTAATTTCTAGTTTGAAAAGTGATAAAAAACAAATGTTCAATTTCTCACTTTTGAAGAACTCATCACGATTTAAATAAACTCATCACTCATC
This sequence comes from Macaca fascicularis, assembly GCF_037993035.2. Classification (NCBI taxonomy): domain Eukaryota; kingdom Metazoa; phylum Chordata; class Mammalia; order Primates; family Cercopithecidae; genus Macaca; species Macaca fascicularis. The sequence goes on from NC_088386.1 coordinate 127,234,315, forward strand.
AATATTTAAACAAACTCATTTTGTTTAAATAGTCAAATTCTTTTTCATTAAACTCTGAATGATTGGTCTGAAAACTGCACTCCAACTTAACTGACATTTACACTCCAACTTAACTGACATAGTCAAATATATTCTGTTACATAAGTTACAATAAGGTAAATTATTGACATCTATAAAACTGAGGGAAAGATAGCTTTCATTATATTTATTCTTTATTTGCAGTTTCATCCAGCTTCTTTGGAATAGATTCCTCCCTTCCATGAGTCAGAGAACTTTCCGTCGCTTATTACTTCCCTCCTTCTTGCCACTAGTTGGGATTTTGGTTGGGACTACATTAAATCTATAAATCAATTTAAGTGTTTTATTCTATGAGCATAGTATGTCTCCATTGTTTTGAGGCCTTTTTATACTGTGCTTCAAATCTAATTTAAATACCTGATACATAAAGACTTGAGTCATTGCCACCTTTTTTTAATATCCAGAATCATTTGGAGAATAATCCAATGTGAATAAATTCAAATATGAATCATTTGAAGAAGCTAATTGGTAGAGTTAGAACAGTACAATGGCCAAATTAATACTTTTCTTCGAATTTAAGACAAGAAATAGAAAAATGTGGCTGTTGGTCACATTAGTGCTATAATGGGATTGTAATGAAACACGACATGACAGATCCAACAAAGTGCAGTCAGAACTAGCTGGACAGGGTCATGGAACTTGTGTACATCTTGAGAGCAAGAAGTTAAATCCGAGAAGATGGGCTAAACAAGATAGAAACAAGCAAATTGTCCAACTCATCAAGAGTAACAAGATCTTCCAAGTGAGGACTAAGAACTCAGGCAAGGATTTAAAAAAAAAAGAACTGAGGCAAGGAGACAATAAAAAACGACACAGGACTTGTAATCCACACAACGGAACTGGGCAGTGAGTGTTGAACAACAGGGGAAGTGACAGTGAAGCTTAACACAAAGCAAGAGTTTTATAATCTTATTCTTCCTTCCCTTCTTGACCAGAGCTTCAGGTGGCCTTAGCGCAGATGTGGAGCTCCAGGGTGTCTCGCCCAAGGAGGGTGCTCAGGGCTGGAGCATCGAGTTCCTCTGAGAGTGCCTCTCCAGAGGGCTCCAGTACAAACCTCAAGGTGCCCCTGGTTTTCCTTTCCCTTGCTCTGGTGTTCTCCCCTCTCCATCTCGATTTTGCCTGGGAACAGCTCTGCTCCGTGGAAAAGACAGTTGGCTGCTCACAGTGCCCCAGAGGCAGGGGCGTGCCACGCCACAGGGCGCCACTCAAGGAGCACTGGGGTGGGGCAAGAGGCCGAGAGAGGGGGAAAGTATAGGCAAGGTGGCATAAGCATGCTGAGGATTGTTTCGTTTGGATGAATTTCAGTGGGCTCTCGAGCAAAGGGGCTTTCCCTACTTGTCTGGCACCTAGCCCTGTGGTGATTAGGGCAGGTGGATAGTGGCCAGGTGTGTGAGAACCCAGTAAAGGAGATGGTTGGGTGTGAGCTCTGGATTGGTTGATTTGTATTTGGAAAGCACACCTAGGGGCAAATGTTTTAATATTCCTAAGAGCTGACTAGTTCTGGAAGGGGCAGTCCCTCCAGGGCCAGGCAGGCTCCAGATATCAAAACACCAGCATAGAGGGAATGGAAGACATGGCTAAAACATGAGGCCTCCACTGACTGGCTGCACCGAACATTCTAGTCTCATCTCCCTCTCCTCTCAGAAACGGGCTCTGGGCCTGAAGGAGTTCCAGGGACCTTACATGGCCCCAAACCCCTCTTCTTGGTTTTCCTACTTCCTTCATCCCATCATTGCTGTCACCCACATGGCCCCAAACCCCCCTTCTTGGTTTTCCCACTTCTTTCATCCCATCATTGCTGTCACCTGGGTTCCAGAGCAGGGACAGTTGACTGCCACCAGGCATCTGGCCATAACGTTGACATTGCTCCCCTTGTTAATCAGCCCGATTGACAAAGGCTGGAGTCTTTCAAAAGGAACTTTTGTTAAAAACTAAAGGAAGAACCTTAGCAAATAAGAGAGGTGTTCAAGCGTAGGTTCCAGATTGAAGTTGCAGCGCAGGTGGGACATGCCAGCTGAGGAGCCGCAGGAGCCAAGGCACCAGCCCGATGCTAACCAAGGGGGTTCACTTTGGCCACAGCTCAGGGAGTGTGAAGGGCAAGGGTGGGAGACAAAGCTGGAAGGGTGAATTGGAGCCAGACAGTAAAGAATGGACACTCACTGAAGATTTGTGAGCCCAAGAGATGTGAGCAGAGCCATGCCTTCAGAAGACTACTCTGGTGTCAGTGTTCAAGTTCACTGGGGACCCGAAGAGCTTAGTGTGATGATACAGCCAGTATTTTCTGAGTGCTTCCGTGTACAGGCATGGGCGAAGAGCTTCCCTGACTTTCTCCCGTGTATTCCCCTCACCCTTCTGCCAGCTGGGTGCTATTCTTAGCCTCATTTTATGAATAAGAAAACCAAAGTTCAGAGAGGTTCAGAAACTTGTCGAGGGTCCCAAGGCAGTAGCTGGTGGGACAGAGATTTAAACCCAGGCTGGCGTGAGAGCCTGCAGGCTGCAGCGGGAGTGGGGCTGAGCTTGGCCGATGGCAGAGGGTGCTCCTGGAGGTGGGACCTGCAGGAGTTGGGAAATCACAGGGCGTGACGTGAGCAACTGAAGGCTGGTAACTTTGGACCCTAGGTAGCTGGGAGGATGGCGACGCCATTAACAAAATGGGGAACACAGGCTGGGGGTGGGAGCAGAACACGCGTAGGGTGAAACTAGATTTTGTACGTGTCAGGAGGCACAACAAGATGATGTGGCTAGAACAGAAAACGATGGGGCATAGAACCAGACAGTTCCTGACCAGCCTTCCTCCAGGTGACTTTGCATTCCATACGCAGAGACATACTGTTGAAGGTTTGGGGCCTCCTTTCTCGTCGGCCACCTTCATACGTGACCTGTGAGATTGTGGACCCACTTGAAGCTGCTTCCGGGTGCATGTCCAGAGAGCCAGAGGCTAGCTGCTCTCCATGAATCAGTCACCTCTGATGGGTCACCCATCGTGGCCAGCTTGCTGGGCGTGGTGCAGGCTACGCTTCTAATCCCTGTTACCTAATAAGTAAAGAAGCGTCTGTCTTATGTCTGTGTTACTTGCCGGACCTTTCCATTATTTAACCAAGTCAATAAAGAAACCAGTGTTTCCCAATTAAGGCTTTTGCTTTTTTCTGGTACCTTTTCAGCTTCTAAATTCGTTTATTTCTGCAACACGGCTCCTGTGCTCTCAGACCCTGGCTGGGATGCACCACCCAGCAGGCTGACTCATGGCTGCTGCCCTCATTTCCACTCTGGTTTCTATGGAAATAGACATCCGATGGCTCAAAACAAGGTGAGGGCTTGTAGACACCTCATGATTCCTAGGCATTTATAAACCCTATTTGTCCAACATCGGTTGCCTTGGAAACAGGTACAGAAAAGGTTTTCTCTCTTATCTGATTTTTTAAAAATTTTACCAAAGCAATGTATGAGTTTTTCCTGTTACCACAGAATTTTGGAATAATAGTACATGTTATGTAGTGAAGCATATTTCTAGTTTTGCATTATTTGATAAATGTATTCTGCATTATTTCATTTTACAATCTTTAATATATTTCTATCCATCTGATGAAATCACTATCACTTGGTATTCAAAGATGAAACATTTAGTGTCTGGGTCTAGAGATATGACTGGAGAAAAAATGTGTATGGCCTGCTATTCCTTCCAACTTCAGAATTCGAAGCATCTAGTGCATGGATGTCTTGCTGAACCTTAGCAAGTGGGAAAAGCCAGCTAATTATTTCAGTCTTATGCTATCCTGACCAAGGTTCTTGGTTTGCATCACTGCTTGGTTTTAAGAGCCCAGAGTCTGTTTACTCAAACTGAGCCATTTTATATCTAAATTCTGTGTGCCATCCATGTTATATAAAATATGGAGCATGTCTGTTATAGAAAACATAGAAATAGAAGCAATTTTCTATTAATAGTGAGCAAATGAGCAATGCACCATACTCGGTTTAGCGGAATGACTAGGATACATAACTGATAGTCATTCATTAAGCATTTGCTAGGCATGGTGTATTAAAGTTAAGCTATGGGCCAGGTGCAATGGCTTACGCCTGTAATCCCAACACTTTGGGAGACCGAGGTGGGCAGATCACCTGAGGTTGGGAGTTCGCGACCAGCCTGACCAACATGGAGAAACCCCATCTCTACTAAAAATACAAAAATTAGCGAGGCGTGGTGGTGCATGCTTGTAATCCCAGCTACTTTGGAGGCTGAGGCAGGAGAATCGCTTGAACCTGGGAGTAGGGGAACGGAGGTTGCAGTGAGCCGAGATCGCGCCATTGCACTCCAGGCTGGGCAACAAGAGTGAAACTCCATCTCAAAAGAAAACAAAAAGTGAAGCTGTGATCTGCTGCTAGGGGCAGTCAAATCTTTAAGGGGAAAAGCAGAGTAAGTTCACTTAAAATAGAATGACAGAAAAGCAGGCCAGGCACAGTGGCTCCTTCTTATAATCCCAGCACTTTGCAAGGCTGAGGTGGGAGGATCACTTGAGTCCTATAGTTTGAGACCAGCCTGGGCAACATAGTGAGACCTCATCTCTACAGAAAATTTAAAAATTAGCCGAGTGTGCTGGTGCATAACTGTAGTCCCAGCTACTCGGGAGGCTGAGATGGGAAGATCGCTTGAGCCCAGGAGGTTGAGGCTGCAGAGAGCTGAAATTGTGCCACCGCGCCCCAGCCTGGGTGACAGAGCGAGACTGTGTCTCAAAAAAATAAAAATAGAAATAGAAAAAGACAGAAGCATAGTGAAAGTCAATGTTGCTGTGTGGGGAGGGACACTGCAGAGAATTTGCTATGCAGCTCACTTTGCAGCCGGCTGTGTGCTACTTTCTGGCATTTATTTTCATATCTCTTTCCTGGTGGATTCATTTTTTTTTTCTCTTGCTGCTATTCACACTGCCTTTTATTCTGTGTTAGTGAATTGTAAGTGCTCCTGAGACAGGGCCATATCAGTGTGGTTCTCCAGAGGCTCCCCACTGGCACAGCACTTGGCACATACCAGTGGTGGGGTAAGTATTTGCTGACTGAGCACGTGGCCCATATAGAACATTGTGCAGGGGTTCTGCTGGGCGCAGTGGCTCACGCCTATAATCCCAGCGCTTTGGGAGGATAAGGCAGGCGGATCACTTGAGGTCAAGAGTCTGAGACCAGTCTGGCCAACAAGGTGGAACCCTATCTCTACTAAAAATACTAAAATTAGCCAGGTGTGGTGGCGGGCGCCTGTAATCCCAGCTACTTGGGAGGCTGAGGCATGAGAATTGCTTGAATCTGGGAGGTGGAGGTTGCAGTGAGCAGAGATCGTGCCACTACGCTCTAACCTGGGCGACAAAGTAAGACTCTGTCTCAAAAAAAAAAAAAAAAAAAAGAACATCGTGCACGGGTTCTGATGGTTGCTTTCTGCAGAGAATCCTTTCAGAGGAATGTAAGAAGGCAGATTCACCCAATCCCAGCCTGGAGAATTTTCACAAAGTGCATATACTTATGTAATTCAGACACCACCAACCCCTCAAGTTCTTGCCCTCTTCTTGAAATTTGTATAAATGGAGTTATTCAGTATGATATACTCATGTGTCTGGCTCATTTGATCAATGTTATGGGGTGAGCAAACGCTCACCCCCAAAAAACTACCCCAAATCTTAGCAGCTTAAAAAACAAAAATATTTTCCTCCCAATTCTGTGGGTTGGCTGGGCAGGTCCTCTGCCGGTTTCACCTGGACTTACTCATGTGGCTGCATTTGGCTGGATGTCAGCTGGGCCAGAAGGTGCAAGGTAGTGTGGCAGTTGGTGCAGGCTGGCAGTGCAGTGCCTCAGTTCTCCACCACGTGACTTCACGCCTCCAGTGAGTTGGAACTGGGCATCTCTGAGTTCCAAGAGGTTGAAGTTAGAAGTTTCCAGTCCTCTTGAGGCTGAGACTACAGAATTCTCAGGGCCTCAGTTCTGCTACATCCTACTGTCAAAGTCACAAGGCCAGCCCAGACTCAAGGGGTTAGAAAAATAGACCCTTCCCTGCATGAGAAGAGTGGCAAAGCCACATAGCAAAAGGATGTGCTTGCCGGGATGGCAGGAGTTTGTGGCTGTTAAACAGTCTGCTACAGGGATACTCTTCTCAGGACAAACCATTTGAAGATAGTCTGTGTGTAAAACAGCCTTTTAGGGTTTCACACACCCTTTTTTTTGTTGTTTTTTGTTTTTTCCAAAATCTAAGATTTTTTTTTCCAATTGAAGTTAGAGTTTTGGTGATCAAAACTGACATTTATGTTGGACCTTACTAGGTGGGAAAAGCCAACTGGCTATTTCAGTCTTATAGTACCCTGGCCTTACCACGCTCTAGCGTGAGTTCTTAATTTCAGAAATGTTATCATCATTTTTCTAACAACAAAAAAGTCATATTGTAAGGACTCAATGAACTAATCTGTATATTGTCCTGAGCAGAGTGTATAGTATGCATTCAGTTCAGAGTTGCTTTTCTGTTTCCTCCTAGTTCACCCAAGTGGATCAAGCTCTGGGAATCTTGTAAAAACTGACTTGGCTAAAATTCATCTATTTAACAAATATGTATCAAGCACCTGTTATATGTCCAGGTCTATTCTATATCCTTAGTGATTTTTCTGTTTACTCGTTCTACCAGTTACTAAGAGAGGAGTATAGAAATCTCCAACTAAATTGTGCATTTGCCTATTTTCCCTTTCAATTCTGTCAGTTTTGAGTTCATCTATTGTGGAATTTGTTTGCTTTAAGCATATATGTTTGTAATTCTATCATCCAACAGTGTTGACCCTTTATCACCATGAAATGTCCTTTGTCTCTAATAATGTCTCTAGAATATTTGGTCTGTCCAATATTAATATAGCCACTTCAGCTCTCTCATGCTTACTGTTTGCATGGCATGTTTTATTCTTTTACTTTCAACCTATTTGTGTCTTTTAATATAAAGTACTTCTCTTGTAGACAGGATATAGCTGGCTTTTGCTTTTTTAATCCAGTCTGACAATCTGCCTTTGATTGGAGTATTTATTTAGTGTGTTCATGTTTTTGACAGTTTTATTGAGGGTATAATTTATATACCATAAAATTCATCTGTTTAAAGTAAATGTATAATTCAATAAATTTTAGTAAATTTATAGAGTTGTGCTACCATCCCGACAATTCAATTTTAAAACATTTTCATCACCCCAAAAAGTTCCCTTGTACACATTTGTAGTCACCCCTTGCCTGGGTTCCCCACCCCCCCAAACCCCAGGTAGCCACTAATCTGCTCCTGTCTCTAGATATTTGCCTTTTCTGGACATTTTATATCTAGTGTTTTCATTTTCTTTTTTTTGTTTGTTTGAGACAGGGTGTCACTCTTGTCACCCAGGCTGGAGTGCAGTGGTGCAATCACAGCTCACTGCAACTTCCACCTCCTTTGCTCAAGGGATCCTACCACCTCAGCCTCCTTGAGTAGCTGGAACTACAGGTGTGTGCCACCACTTCTAGCTAATTTTTTTTTTTTGGTAGCACAGGGTCCCACTATGTTGCCCAGGGTGGTCTTAAACTTCTGGGCTCAAGGTAATCTTCCTGCCTTGGCCTCCCAAAGTGCTGGGATTACAGGCATGAGCCACCACACCGGCCATCTTTTCTTTTTCTTTTTTTTTTTGAGACGGAGTTTGGCTCTTATTGCCCAGGCTGGAGTATGATGGCGTAGTCTCGGCTCACTACAACCTCTGCCTTGTGGGTTCAAGCGATTCTCCTGCCTCACCCTCCCAAGTAGCTGAGATTACAGGCATGTGCCACCGCACCCAGCTAATTTTGTATTTTTAGTAGAGATGGAGTTTCACTGTGTTGGTCAGGCTGGTCTCAAACTCCTGACCTCACCTGATCTGCCCGCCTCGGCCTCCCAAAGTGCTGGGATTACAGGCGTGAGCTGCTGCACTGGGTCATTTTCCTAATAGTGTCTTTTGATTTGTAAACGTTTTTTATTTTGATGAAGTGTAGTTTATCTTTTTTATTTTTTCATTTATGGTCTATGCTTTTGTTGTTGTATCTAAGAACTTTTTGCTCAACCCAGACTTTCTCAGCCTTGGCACTACTGACATTTTGGGCCAGGTAACTCTTTGTTGGGGGCGCTGTGCAATGCATTATTGTGTGTTTAGTAGCATCCATGGCCTCTGCCCATTAGATGCTAGTATTCATCCACCCTCCTTCCTGGCTGTCACAACCAAAAATGTTTCTAGACATTGCTAAATGTCCCCTAGGAGGCAAAATTACTCCTAGTTGGAAACCGTTGGCCTAAGCCAACATTGCAAAGATTTTCTCTTATGTGTCCCTCTAAGGGCTTTATTGTTTTAACTCCTATGTTTAGGTACAGGACCACTGTTAGTTAATGTTTGTGTGCGACGTGAGATAAAGATCTAAATTCATCCTTCTGCATATGAATATCCAGTTGCTCCAGTACCATTTGTTGAAAAGACTGTTATTTGACCCATTGTATTGCTTTGTCAAATTGTACCTTTGTAAAAAATAAATTGGCCGGGCGCGGTGGCCATAATCCCAGCACTTTGGGAGGCCGAGGCAGGCGGATCATGAGGTCAGGAGTTCAAGACCAGCCTGACCAATATGGTGAAACCCCGTCTCTATTAAACATACAAAAATTAGCCAGGTATAGTGGTGCATGCCCGTAGTCCCAGTTACTTAGGAGACTGAGGCAGGAGAATCGCTTGAACCTGGGAGACGGAAGTTGCAGTGAGCCAAGATTGTACCACTGCACTCCAGCCTGGGTGACAGAGCGAGACTCTATCTCAAAAAAAAAAAAAAAAAAAAAGCCAGGCACAGTGGCTCACACTTGTAATCCCGGCACTTTGGGAGGCCAAGGCAGGTGGATCACGAGGTCAGGAGTTCGAGACCAGCCTGGCCAGCATGGTGAAACCCCATCTCTACTGAAAATACAAAAAAAATAGCCGGGCGTGGTGGCGTGCACCTGTAGTCCCAGCTACTCAGGAGGCTGAGGCAGGAGAGTTGCTTGAACCCTGCAGGCAGAGGTTACAGTGAGCCGAGATTGCGCCACTGCACTCCAGCCTGGGTGACAGAGCAAGGCTCTGTCTCATAAATAAATAAATAAAAGGATAGATCACAAGTATAAAAATTTATTTCTAGACTCTCAATTTTGTTCACTTGATTTGTATGTCTAGATCTATGCTAGTACCACGTGATGTTAATTACTATAACTTTATAGTAGGTTTCAAAATATGAGTTCTTCAACTTTGCTTTCTTTTTTAAAATTGTTTTGTTTAATATTCATATTTAATAATTGATACATTTGGGTTTAATTCTGTCATTTGCTGTCAGTGTTCTATTTATCTCTTTATTACTCTGTCCTTCCTGCGTTCTTTTGTATTAAGTAATATATGTACTACTGCCCTTTGTATTAAGTAAATATTTTTTAGTATACCATTTTAATAACTCTATTAACTTTTTAGCCATATTTACCTTTTTGTTTTTAAGTTGGTTCTAGGGATTCAGTATGCATTTTTTACTTACCACAACGTACTTCAAGTTAGTACTGACTTATTACTGATAAAATAGAAAGAACTTTGTACCAGTATGGCTCTATTTCTGTTCCTCTTTTGTGCTCTTGTTGCCATATTTGCTACATTTATATTTATTACCAACCCGGTGCTATAAATAGTCATATATAATTTAAAGAAATTAGGGGAAGGAACGTGTGTGTGTGTGTGTGTGTGTGTGTGTGTGTATCTCCAACTATATATTTACCATTTCCAATGCTCTGTAATGTTGGTCTTTTAACAACAAATTCTGGGTTTTTTTTTAATCCGGAATTTTCTTTAGTTCACCTTTTTTTTTTTTTTTAATTGCTACTTGATTTGGCCAAAACACCTTCATTTCTGAAGCATTGTTTCACTGCATATAGAATTCTTAGTTGGCAGGGCATAGTGGCTCATGCCTGTAATCCCATCACCTTGGGAGGCCAAGGCAGGTGGATCACCTGAGGTCAGGAGTTCAAGACCAGCCTGACCAACATGGTGAAACCCTGTCTCTACTAAAAATATAAAAAATTAGCCAAAATTACAGGTGCATGCCTGTAGTCCCAGTTACTTGGGAGGCTAAGGCGGGAGAATCACTTGAACCCAGGAGGAAGAGCTTGCAGTGAGCCAAGATCACGCCACTGCACTCCAACCTGGGTGACAGAGCAAGACTACATCTCAAAAAAAAAAAAAAAGAAAAGAAAAAGAGTTCTCAGTCAATAGGTATTTTTTCCCCAGCACTTTTAATATGTCATTCTTTTGTCTTCTGGCTTCCATTGTTTGGTTTTGTTTGTTTGTTTGTTTGAGACGGAATCTCACTCTGTTGCCCAAGCTGGAGTGCAGTGACTTGACCTTGGGATCACTGCAACCTCTGCCTCCCAGGTTCAAGCAATTCTTGTGCCTCAGCCTCCCAAGTAGCTGGGATTACAGGCATGCACCACCACACCTGGCTGATGTTTGTATTTTTGGTAGAGACGGGGTTTCACCATGTTGGCAAGGCTGGTCTCAAACTCCTGACCTCAAGTGATCCACCAGTCTCAGCCTCCCAAAGTGCTGGGATTACAGGCATGTGCCACTGCACCCAGCCCCATTGTTTCTGATAAGAAGCCAGCTGTTAATTGCATCTTTTATCATTGCTCCCCTGTATGTAATGGGTTATTTTCCCCTTGCTTTTGAATATTTTTTTCTTTGGTTCTCAGCAATTTGTCTATGATGTACGTAGGTGTGGGTTTTCCTGTGTTTATCTTTTTTCTTTTTTAGGGTTCATAGAACTTTTTTTTTTTTTTTTTTGAGACAGATTCTCGTTCTGTCACCCAGGCTGGAGTGCAATGGCATGATCTTGGCTCACTGCAACCTCTGCCTCCTAGGTTCAAGCGATTCTCCTGCCTCAGCTTCCTAAGTAGCTAGGATTACAGGCACTTGCCACCATGCCTGGCTGATTTTTATATTTTTAGTAGAGACGGGATTTCACCATGCTGGCCAGCCTGGTCTTGAACTCCCGACCTCAGGCAATCCACCCTCCTTGGCCTCCCAAAGTGCTGGGATTACAGGCGTCAGCCACCACACTCAGCCTGGAACTTCTTGGATCTATAAGTTACAGTGTTTTGTTTGTTTGTTTTTTTGTTTTTTGGATTTTTTTTTTTTTTAACCAAATTCGAGTAGTGTATAACCATTATTTACTCAGGTGGTTTTTTTCTGCCCCTTTCCTCTCTTCCCGAAAATCTAGTTGCACACATGTTAGAATGCTGATATTGTCTAACAGATTTCTGAGGCTTTCTTCATTTTTATCCAATGTTCATTCTCTTCTTTGAGCTGGGTACTTTCTCTTGATCGTCCTTCCAGTTAACTGATTCTTCTACCCTTTTTTATCTGCTGTTGAGCTCATCTACTGAATTCTTCATTTCAGTTACTGTACTTTTCAGCTCTAGAATTCCTATTTGGTTCCTTTTTATAGTGTCTATTTCTCTGTTGAGATTTCCCATTTTTCACTGATTTTTAGTATTTTTTTTAAAACTTCTGAGCACATTTTCCTTTAATTCTTTGAACATATTTATAATAGCTGCTTTGAAGTCTTTTTCTACTAAATCTAACATCTGGGCCCACTCAAAGTTAGTTTCTCTTGTCTGTTTTTCCCCCAAGGACAGGTCACACTTTGTTTCTGCTGTGTCTAGTAATGCATTTGGTTGACAACCAGACGTTATAGATAACGTGTTGTTGTGATTCTAGATTACGTTTTGCTCTCCTGAGGGCTGTTGCCTTCATTCGTTTGGTAAGCAGTTAACTTGCCTGCTCTTAAACTGAGAAATGTATCTCCCCTGTAGAATGCAGCCACTAGTGTCTCTATCATTTTCTCCAATCCCAGGGGTCTCCCCTGCATAATTTAACTGTTGATTGAGATGGAAGTTGTGCTCAGATGCCTGAAGCTGAAGGAGTAAGGTTCCCACCTTCCGCTGCTTGAGCTGTGTGTGGATTGAGGAATACATTTGCAAGCACAAAAAATTATCTGCAAGTTTCCCCACAGTTAGTTTCCTCTGGGTTCCTTGGGGTTTTCTGCATGTACCTGTAATTTAGCAGTCAGAAATATGTGGAGATTGTAACATCTCTTAGCCTCTGTAGCTCTCTTGCTTCCAGATGTACCCCTTCAATTTCTAGCAGCTTTGCTTGCCACTTGCCCTCTACCATGTTCACACCTCCAGGCCCTGGGGTTTCACTGCCTACAATCAATGGAAACGCCTCCAGGCAGGAAGGCCGTGAACACACCGCTCTCACCTACTGCCCTAGCACTTCCCCACTGAGCAAGTACTGCTCAAGTTGTTGCCTGCCATTGGCCATTTTCCAGTGTCCTGGAATGATTGTTTTTAGTAAACGTGTCACATTTTGCAAGAACAGGAGTAGGTCAGGCAATTCCAGGAACAAGAGTATATCCCTAGGGCCAGAAGTCGTTAGGCTCTAGGGATATAGCAGTAAAAGCAAAGTAGACATCCTATTCAGAAAAAGCAGGCCTTCAACAAATAAGCAGAGATAATAGTCAGGTGACCGTGAGTGCTTTGAAGAGCAGTCGGGCAAAGGGAAGAGCAAGTGCAAGGCCCTGAGGCAGAAGCATACTGGGGGCCTTCCGGGGATGGAATGGGAAGAAGCAGGGAGGAAAAAGGATATGAGGTCAGATCGCCTAGGGCCTGGGGAAGGACCTTGGCTTCTATCCTGAGAGAGGAGGGAAGCTGTTAGAAGGCGTTAATGAGGAGTGCCATTATCACACTTGCATTTGTAAGTGATCAAAATGCTAGTTTACTAATTTACAGTGAGAAATAAAACTGCCTGAGTGAGGTCAGTAAGTCATGGACTGGGCTGTGCTATTCCTGGGACTTGAACTGAGCCCAAAGGCGCTGGGACCAGGTAGCCTTGTAGAGCCCATGAACATCCAGGTGGAAGTGGCAATTGGGCTTAGCCAAATGTCCACCACCCTAGGATCAGGAGCCCTGTTCGGGTCCTGATTCTGCCATGTGCAAGCCTTAGTTTCTCTAAATGGGCTAAAACTAACTGCCACGAACCTGAGCAGTGCTCAGCCCAGCATCTCACCCCTGTGCTAGGCACTAGTAAGGGGTTCTAACCCAGATGTGGGCATAACAAATACCTGATGCTCATAAATCGCCTGGCAGTCCCAGGCGCCCATGCTCCTTAAACTGCTAAGTCACCGGGGACTCTTCCTCTCCCTTATACTTTGCCGTCATCTTCCAGATGGTGTCTACACACTGTGGATCATCGTTCTGGAAGTCACTTTCATCTCCCCCTTCATTTCCTTTCTGCTTCACCTCCTGGCTTAAGCCTCATAGCCCTCTCTGTACTGACTTTCCAGTCTTTGGTCTCCGCCCCTCCCAGCTTGTCCTGCATGTGGCCACCAGATCATTCTCTTAAAGCAGAGCTTGGACCACACGGTGACATGATCACTTAATTTTTAAATTAGGGAACATTTTGAACTTTTCAGAAAGAACAGAAAATAATATAACAGACAGCTGTGACTGTATCCCTTCGTTTGCCTCCCCTCCCCCTGTCCCCAGAATTAACCACTATCCTGAAGTTGGTATGTAAATTCCACAGATGATTCTGTACTTTCATAATATGCACTGTTATGGTTTTTAAATTTACATAAGTGGCTAGTATTATGTGAATTGTTTACTGGCTTGCTTTTTTCATTCAACGTTATGTGTTAGAGGTTTACTCATCCCAATATGTACCACCCAGTTCACCCACTTAGCTGCTGTGTGTGGTATTTCATTGTCAGAATAAGCCCCTGTGTGTTTCTCCTTCCTTTGCTGTGTTTTTCACAGTGCAGCAAAGAGCTTCTTCATCCTCCTGTCCTTGTATGCCCTTGAGTGCTTCTCTGCAGCTCACACCTAGATGTTGAATTGCTGATGCAGGGGGATGAGGGTCTCATCTTTACTAAATCCTGCCAAGTTGCTCTCCAAAGGACTGACCCATTTGCACATTCACATAATGCCTTTTAAAACACTCTCGCTCCCCATCACCTAGTACAATCTCAAGTCGCTAGTGGTAGTATTTAAAGCCTCACTCATTAAGACCCTGTCTACCTTTATATTTTTATTTATATTTGTTTTTTCATCTGTAAAAATGGGGATAAATAATCATGACAGAGATGTAAACAGTGAGTTCATCTGTGGCCCCAATGGACAAAAAAAAAAAAAAAATGATAGTGTCCTTTCCTTCCTTTTTTTCCGTATAGTGTCCATTCACTGGTCCTTCTTCTGGAGCTATACAGAATAAGCTAATCCAGAAAAGGCGGTGCCAGGGGGTGGCATTAAAGCCAAGGCTGAGACCTGTCTTGATGCCTGGTAGGTGTCTTATTGGCAGGTTAGCTGATGGTTACAGCTCACTGAGGTCTTGGATCACATTCTAGTCTTGTGTCACGTGTGCATTTGATCAGCATGCTCTTCCCATCCTTATTCCAAGTCCAAGGCAACAGGGAACAGGTGGGGCCAAGCATGGAAGCCTCTCTATACCTGCCAGAGACCCACTAAAATGATAGATGTGTGGTTAATACTTGCTGAATGTCGAGTCAGTGACTGGCAGGATCTGAACACCAACAAAGGGTTTAGTAGCTAACTCCCTGTGTTTGAGTCCTGCCTGACAATTTACCGGCTGTGTGTGGCCTTGGGCAAGCTGGTGAACCTCCCCAAGCCTCAGTGTTCTCATCTGTAAAGCGAGAATATTAATACCCTTTTCATCAGGTGCTTGTGAGGATCAAATGAAACAATCCATGTCAAGTTCCAGGCAGACTCAATGCTTGCGAGCTGTTTTTAACACCGCCCTTGTGGTCTAGAGGCAGACTGGCCTGACTGGTCCAGAGGCAAGCCGACGTCTGCTGGAATGGAGGTTCCTCATGTGTTGCCTGGCCAGAATTAGAGAGAGCCAAGGCCGGGGGCTGGCCCGGATGGAGCGGGGATGGAAAGCAGCTGGCGGAGGAGTAGGGCACCCTCCGTGGGGAAAGGAGGGGAGGGAGGAGCCTAGAGCCAGGCTGGTCCCAGGCCACACTTTGGGTAGCAGCAGTCTGGGAGTTTTTCCTGAGGTTTTTTCCATGAGAACTTTGAGATTCATCTAAACCGTATTTCAGAACATAGACAGTATATTGAATAATAGTTTTGTTTTTTTTTTTCTTTATGACATTCCTGCTGACATGTAAGAAAATCCCTTCATTGGGCCAGGGGTGTGTCCACTCCTGGAGTGGTGGTTTCTCCTTAACTAGCCCATCCTCACTCACTCCAGGTTGGGGCAGGGACATACCCTGCCTTGGTCCCTAGGTCTTTTGTTCCGCTTTGCACCTTGTCTCCTAAGCACATTCATAGGACCCTCTGTTTGGAAGGGGCCGTGATTTCGGTTACCCTCTTCCTCTTCTCCATGTGAAGCACAGTGTCTGTGGTGCTGCTATAACACTGGCTTCCTCTCCCTCTAATCTCATGAAAGCTTTCTGCTGTCTTTCACTTCCTGTCCCTCTGAGCCTCCAGGTCTTCTCATATTGGGTGTATTAAATATTTCCTTAAGTCCTGCTTTTCCTAGGGCAACTTTGCCATCATCTCCACGTTTCTTGTTGTTTTTGCTTAGAGTACAGAAAAAGTTTAAGCAGTTAAATGGAGTGGCGAAAACAAGAGACTGGGAGAACTGGGGAAGTAAAGGTTGTTCAGGTTCTCCGGCTTCTGTCATATCGTTATTTAATGAACTGGTCTGGTTGTGAAACCAACTGTCATACCCTGGGCTGCATTTTTGTGACTGGGGAGATGAATGTAGAGGGAGACTTTTCCGCATCACGGTGAGCCCTCAAGGATCCCGGACCTGCTTCCATCTGCAGTCCCGGGCACGCGCTGAGGAGGAAGGCTGCACACGTGGCCAGGTCCGTTCCACTGGGGAAGTCAGCGCCTCACGCTGCCCGGCCTGGTCACCTCAGTCCACCCTCGCTCTCCCATGTGGAGTGTTTTTCCCTTATTTTCACAAAGAGTGAGATTTACAATTCAGTGTTCTGAGAAGGTGTCTCAAATTTAAACTACTTATAGAAGCCTTATAATTATTTCAAGTGGAAGGCACACTGGATACTTTCACTTGTCATGTGTGAAACCACCTGAACACATTCTGCCCTGCATTCTATCTGTGAGAATCTGAGTTTTCAAATGCACTTAGCGGTCACCCTTAGTTTTGTTTTCAGGCCAGTTGCTTAGAATCTGGTTTGTCTGGAGTATTATGTATCGAAAGCCTCCAGTTAGGCATCTTGTAATGTCATAAGGTCACCAAGCTGCCATGGGGAAGCTTCGCATTAGGACATCTAAATTCATCTCAGCTCAAGCGCCTTCTTTATGAGGCATTCTTAATTTCTTGAAGCAATCAGTTATCACTGAGCTCTAACATTAGTAATCTGATGCATTCTGCTCTAGTACATAAAGACCAGTAATTTTAGTCAAATTCCTACAACAATGGTATTTAAGACCCACCCTAATGAGGTATTTATTCTTGGGTATTTCTTTATCCATCACTCCCTTACTTCACAAAGTAGATTTTAAAATATGTCGTTTCGTTTGGAATTCACAAGCAGCTCAGACAAGCTAGCACAGCGGCTGGTACCCTTGTCGCCCAGTGCACCCAGCACCTCGCCAGGCTTGCATTGAGAGAGGCTAGCAGAATTCCTTCCCTGAGTGGGGCACAGTGGCTCACGCCTGTAATCCCAGCGCTTTAGGAGGCTAAGGTGGGAGGATTGCTTGAGGCCAGGAGTTAGAGGCTGTAGTGAGCTGAGATCGTACCACTGCACTCCAGCGTGAGCTACGGAGCAAGAACCTGTCTCAAAAAAAGAAACGGGGGGAGAACTGATGGCCGCAGTGGCTCCTCTCCCCGCTGAAAGGCCTGAGCCGGCTTTCTCAGAGGGTGCCTCTTGGCCTCACCTCTGGGTTTGCCCATTATAAAAAGTCCAGATACGTCCTCAGAGTTGTTTTCGTCTGCCTGGCACTGACTGAGGAAGTGGAGCAAGTGCCTGCTATCAGCAAGCGTCATTGCTGGGCGGCTCTCTGCTTACATTTCCCACCGCAGGTACTGGGCTCCTCTGCCTGCACGTGTTGCCGGGACGGTTGAAGGAAGCTCTGGCTTCTTTGTTAAGCTGCACTTCCCACCTCAACTAGCGCAGCTTAGTTTGCTTCCTCTCTCTCCACCTCCGAGCCCTAAGGATGCCTCCGTTCCCTTTTCGCCGGTATCAGTATCAGTGTTTCTCAGAAACCATGGCAGTGACTTGTTTATATCTACACAGTATCATGGCGTTCCAAAAGCAGAGAATTTAAGAAATTTCTTCCATCCATAAGTTATGATTTTAAAGGAGGCAGCTAGGTGATCCCATTTACTAGCTAGAGAAAATGAGGCACTGACAAGAATCATGTCTTTCTGAATTAGAACTTGGTACAAAACTTTTTAAACCAAGAACCATCGATTTGGTAATGATTTTCACCTCAGTTTTCTTACATCTATGCATTTTACATTAAAGTAATAATAGCATATGCCTGCATGTTGCACTAGAGAAACTGAGGCAGCAGAAGCCAACTGTCCCAGTTGTGAGCAGCTCAGCTGCAGGCCCTGGTTCTGCCCCAGGCCCCCTGCTCACACTGCTGTGCTCCAATTCAAGTTAACTTTTATTAGTGGGCAGCAAATATTAGGATCAAATGCAGAAACTGTCCTGTGTTTCTAAAGGTTAGGGAGGACTATCAGTTCTCAACAAATTTAATTATAAAGTACTTTTTTTTTTTTTTTTTGAGATATAGTCTTGCTCTGTCGCCCCGGCTAGAGTGCAGTGGCGCGATCTCGGCTCACTGCAACCTCCGCCTCCTGGGTTCAAGCGATTCTTTTGCCCAGCCTCCCGAGTACCTGGGACTACAGGTGTGTGCCACCATGCCCAGCTAATTTTTGTATTTTTAGTAAAGACGGGGTTTCACCGTATTGGCCAGGCTGGTCTCAAACGCCTGACCTCGTAATCTGCCCACCTCGGCCTCCCAGAGTGCTGGGATTATAGGCGTGAGCCACCAAGCCCGGCCTATAAAGTACTTTAAATTTAAAAACAGCTTTGTTTTAATTTAAAAAAAAAAAAAAAACAGGCCAGGCACAGTGACTTACACCTGTAATCCCAGCACTTTGGGAGGCCAAGGCGGGCGGATCACCTGAGGTTGGGAGTTCGAGACCAGCCTGACCAACATGGAGAAACCCCGTCTCTACTAAAAATACAAAATTAGTAGTGGCGCATGCCTGCAATCCCAGCTACTCGGGAGGCTGAGGCAAGAGAATCACTTGAACCCAGGAGGCAGAGGTTGCGGTGAGCCGAGATCACGCCATTGCACTCCAGCCTGGGCAACAAGAGCAAAACTCCATCACAAATTAATTAATTAATTAATTAAACCAAAATGAAGCCATGTAGGTACAGTGACTCACGCCTATAACTCTAGCTACTCGGAGGCTGAGGCAGAAGATCGCTTGAGCCAGGAGTTCAAGTCCAGTCTGAGCAATGTAGCAAAACTCCATCTCAAAAAAAAATTTTTTTCTTTGTTTAATTAGAATAAAACAAAACGAGCCGGGCACAGTGGCTCTTGCCTGTAATCCCAGCACTTTGAGAGGCTGAGATGGGTGGATCACTTGAGCTCAAGAGTTTGAGACCAGCCAGGGCAACACGGAAAAACCATGTCTCTACCAAAAATAGAAAAATTAGCCAGGCGTACTGGTACATGCCTGTAATCCCAGCTACTTGGCTGAGGTAGGAGGATCACTGGAGCCCGGGAAGTTGAGGCTGCAGTTGGGCCCTTGATTACACCACTGCCCTCCAGCCTGGGAGACAGAGCGAGAGATCCTGTCTCAAACAATAATAATAATAAATAAAATAAAACGGAATAAATAAATGGATCTCTTACTAACTTTAACTTGTGATTGAGATGTGTTGTTTGCTAGTCTTTGTATGTATAAGTTGATTTGCAAGTAAATGGGTCTTACATATGTACTTGTCCAGGATAAAGAAATACTTTTGCTAGCACTGACTGAAGTTAGCCATTGACTGTGTGTTTCTCATTGAAATGGAATGTGGACGTTTGCTTTGTTTCTTAATGTTTCATATTCCCTCCTGGCAGGGAAGTGGTGTCTCACCAATACCTTGGTGAAACTGTGATTCCAATGCCCATTTCCAGCTGGGGCCTCTGAGGCTCCGTCCCCTGGAGAAGAGATGAAAGAGTACTCTATGCCCAGAGCTCCCTGCCACTCACTCAGACAACAGAGCTGCTGCTTTGGTTCACAAGGAGTACTCATTTTCCTAAAATTCATCATCAAATGTACACACACCCTTTGATCACTGAGATGCTGCTATTTTGGTAAAGTACTGTAAGTCAAGGCAACAACCTAAATCTTACATAACCGTCCGAGAATTGACCTGGGGTAGGGCCTCACATACAGGATTACCTTTAAGGAATTGCAGGACAGCGGGTGTGCTAGCACTTGGCAGAGCTGCCAGCTCAGGTGCAGCAGCAGGAGAAGGTGGCTGCCCTCCCCATAGGACTTGAATCCCAAGTAGAGCTTAAATCACAGTGGTAACTGTGAGCCTGGGCCCTGGGTGGGGCAAGAGTGGACTCTCCATTTGTGATTAGACAAGAGAAGAGGAGAGAGAGAGACGAGACGCGGAACTTCAGATGCCACTACAGCCCTCCCTCCCATTACTCTCTGTGCCCTGTTCAACTCAATCTCAGCCAGGCAACAGGAACCCAAGCTGTCCAGCCTGTACCTCCTCAGAAACAGGCTTCTTCTACGGGACCCCAAGAGGCTAAGTCAGAAAGACCTGGGCAGAAGAGGCTGCCCCCAGCTTAAAGTCCAAACTCCTAGACTCAGAGCTGGGCTACTGCTGTGGATTTGTCACTTCTCTGGGTCCCTGTTTCCACACCAGGAAAATCCACACCACGCCACTGTGAAAGTTAAGATGTAAAGTGCTATGCAAATGTAAGGTGGGTTCCTTAATTATTCTATGACAAGGGGCATCAAATAAATGCCCCCCAATGCAAGCTAGTAGGAGTGGTGTCTGCTCAGCAGCCCCTTCCCCGAGTAAGATGGTGCTGATTGTTGGAAAAGGCTCTGATTGATCTGGGGCCTGCCTCTTACTCTGCTGGTGCAGGCCTGCTTTTGGGGACAGCCTAGAGCAAGTTGAATCCTCTTTTCTTAGGACAGCCCATCTAGTGACGGCAGGTGGCACTGACTGTGCGGTTAAGAGAGACTGGAGAGATGGGGCAGCTTCCCCCAGCACAGCCCTACCCAGGGGCAGCCTTAGGACAGGCAGCATCACATTTCAGGGCCCAGTTGCCAGCCACACCCCGCCCTCCAGGCCCAGGAGGTTGAGCCTTCATAATCCCTTGGAAACAGACTTGGGCACATCAAACTCACCAAAGACCAGAACATCCTGAATGACTAGAAATTAGTCGGAAATGAAGACAGGTACTCATTTTTGCAGAATAGAGCTTTCTCTTCCTGTTGGCAAGTGTCAAGGAGCCAATTATAGTCATTAGATTGTTGGGTGGGCCAGGAGTCAAAGGGAAGGACTGGCTAGATGATCTTAGGGAACATTGTCACCAGGAGATGATGGCCTGCCCTCCCTCTGTACCCCCAGATCACTCCACACTTGGCTGCCACCTTCCTCCAGGTGGCCCCTCCTTCCCCTTTTTGCCTCCATAGCCAGCAGTTTCCCTCTCTCTGAGTTAATATTTATATTGCTGTTTGTAATTTAACCTGCAAATGACAGTCTAAGGTCGGCCGGAAGCTTTGGCAGGGACGAGGAGGGAGCGGTGCACACTCCCCCATGACTGTGTGTGCCACTCGGTCGGCATTCGAGTATACAGAGCCTTGTGACATCTCACATATGCTAGTTTTTTTATTTTTAACTCTTCTGTTTTTAATTCAAGATCGGAACATTTCCATCACTCAAGGATCCCTCGTAGAAGGATCCCTTTTACAGCCACTGCCATTTCTTCCTTAAATCCTGGCAACCACTAATCTGTTCTCCATTTCTGTAATTTTGTCATTTCCAGAATGTTATAGAAATGGAATCATATAGTATCCAGCCACTGAGGACTGGCTTTTTTCACCAGCAGCATTCTCTGGAGATCCATCCAGGCTTGTGTATATCAGTAGTTCCTTTTCTTTCTGAGAGTATTCTGTGATATGTATGTACCACATTTGTTTACCTGTTATCTTGTTGAAGGGCATCTATTGTTTCCAGTTTGGGGCTATTATGAATAAAGCTGCCATGAAACATTCGCATACAGATTTTTGTATGCCAACAAGCTTTTATTTCTCTGGGATAAATGCCCAGGAATATAATTGCTGGTTCTATATAGTTGCATGTTTACCTCTTTAAGAAATTGCCGAAATATAGCTGTATGTTTAGCTTTTTTTTTTTTTTTTTTGACACTGAGTCTTGCTCTGTCACCCTGGCTGGAGTGTAGTGGCATGATCTTGGCTCACTGCAACCTCCGCCTTTCAGTTTCAAGCAATTCTCCTGCCTCAGCCTCCCAAGTAACTGGGATTACAGATGCCCGCCACCACGCCCAGCTAATTTTTGTATTTTTAGTAGAGACAGAATTTCACCATTTTGGCCAAGCTGGTCTTGATCTCCTGACCTCATGATCCACCCGCCTCGGCCTCCCAAAGTGGTGGGATTACAGGCCACCGATCCTGGCCCCAGGATGTTTAGCTTTTTAAAAAATTGCCAAAATGTTTTCCAGAGGACCTGCGTTATTTTACATTTCTGCCAGGAATGTTTGAGTGATCTAGTTTCTCTGCATCTTTGCCAGCAATTGGTATTGCCAATGTTTTTTATTTTTGCCTTTTTTTTCTTTTTCTTTTTTTTTTTTTTTTGAGACAGGGCCTCACTCTGTCACCCAAGCTGGAGTGCAATGGTGCAATCTCGGCTCACTGCAAACCTGGCCTCCCGGGCTCAAACAATCCTCCTGCCTCAGCCTCCAAAGTAGTTGGAATTACAGGCACGTGCCACCAGGCCCAGCTAATTTTTGTATTTTTAGTAGAGACGGGGGTTTTGCCATGCTGGCCAGGCTGGTCTCAAACTCCTGATTCAAGTGATTCACTTGCCTTGGCCTTCCAAAGTGCTGGAATTACAGGCATGAGCCACTGCACCCGGCCTATTTTTGCCATTTGAAGAGGCATGTAGTGATATCTCATTGTGGTTTTAATTTGCATTTCCCTAATGGCTAATGATATTGGACATCTTTTCATGTGCTTATTGCCATCTGTATATTCTCCCTGGTGAAGTGTCTCTTCATGTCTTTTGCCCATTTTCTAATTAGATTTTTTGGGTATTTTTGAATGTTGAGTTTTGAGAGTTCTTTATTTATTTTTGATACTAGTTTTCTGCTGGATATATAGTTTCCAAATACTTTCTCCGTGTCTATAGCTTTCCTTTTCATCTTCTTAAACGGGTCTTTTCACTGAGCAACTTTTTAAATTTTTCGATGAAATTCAGTTTATCAGTTTTTTCCTTTTATGGGTTGTTCTAAAAATGTGTTAGTTTTACATTTAAGTCCATGATTCATTTTGAGTTGATTTTTATATAAGATATGAGAATTAGATTGAAGTTCAGTTTTTTTCCTACAAATGTTCAATTTCTCCAGCACTATTTGTTGAAAGAACTGTCCTTTCTCATTGAATTTCTTTTGTACCTTAGTCTAAAACCCACAGGACATACTTGTGTAGGTCCGTTTTGGAGTTCTCTGTTCCATTCCATTGATCTATGTGTCTGGCCCTCTACCAGTAGCATACAATCTGGACTACTATAGCTTGAAATCATGTAGATTGATTCTTTCCATATTGTTCTTCTTTTTCAAAACTGTCTTAGTGTATTCAATTTTCTTTTTTTTTTTCCTTTTTTTTTTTTTTTTTTTTTTTTGAGACAGAGTCTGGCTCTATCGCCCAGGCTGGAGTGCAGTAGTGCAATCTCGGCTCACTGCAAGCTCCACTACCCGGGTTCACGACATTCTCCTGCCTCAGCCTCCCGAGTAGCTGGGATTATAGGCACCTGCCGCCACGCCTGGCTAATTTTTTTTTGTATTTTTTTAGTAGAGACATGGTTTCACTATGTTAGCCAGGATGGTCTCAATCTCCTGACCTCGTGATCCGCCCACCTCAGCCTCCCAAAGTGCTGGGATTATAGGCATGAGCCACCACACCCGGCCAACGTGTTCAATATTCTTTGCCCTTTCCATATAGATTTTAGAATAATCTTACTTATGACTACAAAATCTCTTGCTGGGATTTTGATAGAAATTCCATTACCCCTGTAAATCAATATGGGGAGAACTATGTTGAGTCTTCTTGATGCATGAATGAGGTGTGGTTCTGTATTTATTTGAATTTTTTATTTCCTTTTTCTTTTTTTTGAGACAGAGTTTTGCCCTTTTTGCCCAAGCTGGAGTGCAGTGGCGTGATCTCCGCTCACTTCAACCTCCGCCTCCCGGGTTCAAGTGATCCTCCTACCTCAGCCTCCAAGTAGCTGGGATTACAGGCACCCACCAGCACACCCGGTTAGTTTTGTATTTTTAGTAGAGACAGGTTTTCACCATATTGGTCAGGCTGGTCTTGAACTCCTGACCTCAGGTGATCCGCCCGCCTCAGCCTCCCAAAGTGCTGAGATTACAGGCATGTGCCCCCGCGCCCAACAGATTTCTTTTTTTTTTTTTTTGAGACAGAGTCTCGCTGTGTAGCCCAGACTGGAGTGCAGCGGCACGATCTCGACCTTGGCTCACTGCAAGCTGAGCCTCCCAGGCTCACACCATTCTCCTGCCTCAGCCTCCTGAGTAGCTGGGACTACAGGTGCCCGCTACCGTTCCCGGCTAATTTTTTGTATTTTTAGTAGAGACGGGGTTTCACCGTGGTCTCGATCTCCTGACCTCGTGATCCGCCCTCCTTGGCCTCCCAAAGTGCTGAGATTACAAGCGTGAGCCACTGCGCCCTGCCGACAGATTTCTTTCATTAGAGTTTTGTAGTTCTCAGCATACAAATGTTGTACATGTTTTGTTAGATTTATGCCTATTTCTCTTTTTTTGAGCAATTGTAAATGGCATTATATTTTTAATTTCAATGTTCGTGTTCCTTACTAGTTTATAGAAATTGATTTTATATGTTTTTCTTATATCCTGTGAGCTTTTTGAACTCGTTACTTCTAGGAGAGTTTTTTTGTGTGTGTATGTGGTTTCTTTGTAGATTCCTTATTTCTACATAGACAGTCATATTAAGTGCAAATAGGGATCGTTTTTCTTCCTTTTCTCATCTGTATGGCTTTTATTTGCTTTGTTTGCCTTGTTGGGACTCCTTGCAGGGACTCCTTCTAATTACTGCCAAGTTTGAGTAGAATTCCAGGTTCCACGCTTGGCATGGTTGACACCAGTTGATGGGGGGTCCTGGATCCCCACTACGCCTCCACTAATGCCTCCCTGCCTAGAAGGGACAAGAGTACCCCATCACTCACTGCGCCCCACACGGCTCCTCTGACACCACCCCAGGAAGGATGTGAGGGGCATCTGGTCACTGCCAAGTGTGGGTAGAAGTCTAGGCTCCCACCTGGTCTTCACTTACATTGTGGGGTAGGGGCCTCCTTACCGCCCACCAAGGATAAAACTGCTGTCTACTCAGCCTTCTCTGGTATCACCACCTGGGGTGTTGGGCTGTGCAGCCCAGCCTGGTGAGGGTACAGCTGGGGCTCCTGAGGCCCTTGCTGGCGCAGGTGGGAGTTTAGCTACCATGTTTTCTCCAGTGTTTATTTCCTAAAATTTTCCTGTCATGCCAGCCTTCCCCTGTCCTGGTCCTTTGGCTAAAGGAAGCAGGCTTTGGGGGACTTTTTTTGTTTTCAACATTGACATTTCTGGTTGTTGGTTTCTTAGGCTCCAAATGTGGCATATACGAAACAAAAAGAAAACCCAGGCAGCCTGGGTAACCTGGCAAACCCTCGTCTGTACAAAAAAATACAAAAATTAGCCAGGTGTGGTGGCATACACCTGTAGTTCCAGCTACTTGGGAGGCTGAGAAGGGAGGATTGCTTGAGCCCAGGAGGTCAAGGGCGCAATGACCTGTGATCATGCCACTGCACTGCAGCCTGGGTGACAAGAGTGAGACCCTATCTCAAAAAAGAAAAGAAAACCCAGGGACGTCACCAGCTGTCATCCTTGGGTCTCAAGGCCCCTAGGCAGTCTGCCTTCTTCTCTCCATCTTTCAGGGTCACCTTATATTTCTTTTATAGGTAGTGTCCAGTGTTTTTGGTTGTACACAGTGGGAGGAATATGGAAAGGAACATCCACTCCGTCTTCCCAGAAGCAGGACAGTGCTGCCCTTTTTGCTGAGTCTTGTTACTTACTGGCTGTAAACTTTCTTGAGACGAGCAAACCTATTCTAGAGTTTCCGATCCCCCATAAGGCCTGTATATATGAAGGTGCTTAATAGTGACTGACTGACTGTTCATATGGTGCCTTGACCTCACAGAGAGATAAGTTCTGAGAACTGTGATTAGGAGAGACTTTAAAGAGCCTTCTAGAACCTCCACACACCTAAGCAATGGAGGCTCCCAGCTTCCTGAAGAGGCTGGTTGGCCTTGTCCCTTTTGTCTTCATGGAGAGGTTGGGAACAGAGGCAGACTACCCCTGAGCCCCCTTGGAACATAAGCCTTCAAGTTGCTGTAGTTGGCTGAGGCCTTCTTGTTTCATGACAACTACATGTTCTGGGGAGCCACCCCTTGGGAGCTTGTGGCAGGGTGTCCACGGCATTCATCCCATGTCTCCTGAAATAGGAGGACCATGACATCATGGAAGCCGATCTGGACAAAGACGAACTGATCCAGCCCCAGCTCGGAGAACTCTCAGGAGAGAAGCTTCTGACCACGGAGTACCTGGGGGTAAGTGCCACATGAAGGGTGGGGATCTTGAAACAGAAAGGCCAGATGGACGTGGATGGATTTCGTGTTTTCAGTGACACAGAGGGCTTAGTTTGGTTTGTTACCATACTGTGTTTATGAGAAGGTCCATGTTAGCCAGTCTTCTCTCAGTGGCCCTGAAATGCACTGTGGCCCTAGCTGCCTGTCACAAGTAGACAGGTATATGGATTGGGGAAAGATATAACTAAAAGGCACATGCCAGGGGCCTTTGGAACATCAGAAGGTATGCCTGACCCCAGTAGCAATCGCCTACCATCCCACTTTTTAATTTCTGCATGCCTTTTGTATTGGAAGGGAGTACTGAGGTAGACTTGGAAGTCATTGGCGCAGAGGTGTTGGCTGAAACCATCATAGCCCATGAGGTTACCCGCTGAAGCACAGTGTGGAGAGTGGGGACTGAGCAAGGAGGGGCATTCCGGCAGTCAGGATGGGAGAAAGGAGGGGACCCAAGAAGGCCAGAAAGTGAGTAGTCACGGAGTCCTCAGGAGAACTGAAGAGGGTCATGGAAACAGAAGGGAGGGGTGTTTCAGGATGGAGCCAGTGGTCAGTGCAAGCATCTAAGAGGCCTATGGAGTCACCATCTGGGATGGGGCCTTAAGCTGACCTCTGAGAGCTCCGATTGGCTTGGATGCTCAGCCAGCTCCAGAACCACCGGCTTACGACCCACCAGCTAAACAGGGCAGGGTGTGAGTCGGGAGGAAGCAGCCACTCCTCAGGAGAGGATAGCAGTGCCAGGGCCCGCAGGTATCTCAGAGAGCAAGTGGGGGGACCAGGTGGGATGCTGGAGTGTAAGGGTCTGGAAGGGAGCAGCAATTGCCGGGAACCAAGACCAATTCAGACTGAAACCCTGTGTGGGACAGCTGAGCACATAGGGTAGAAGAGTCACTAAAAGAGGCTCCTAGAACTTTGAAGCTGGCGGTTGCTTCGGTCAGTTGTTTGGACCCCAAAGTGTCCTCATAGCCAGCAGGTTGTTGTTGGAGAAGAAGAGTGGAACCAGTGTCTCAACAAGTGACTGGCACAGCCAGAGCCTTGGGAAGGAGAAAGACGATGCATGCAGGTGGCCGGAGCCTTTATGGGAGCAGGTGGAAGCAGAAAGTGCCTACCAGGTCCCATTGCCACCCCCCAGCCAGACCCTCAGTACCTCCCCAGAACACTGGGCGGCCTGGTCACCTGGCCCTCATCGCTTCCTCATCGCCTGTGGAACTTCAGGAGTTCTAAGCTGGAGTGCAGTGCGTGGTGGTGGGACTTCAGGTTGGAGAGACAGCCACAGTCCAGACCATGTGGCTTTGTAGGTCATGGCAAGGGTTTTGGATTTTATTCTACGAGAGCTAGGACGCCACTGGAGGTGAGAGCAAGGAAGTGACTTGGTTTGACTCATGTTCTAACATATCCACTATATTTTCACTCTGTGAAGGCAGGGAGGGATGTGACTGATGGAGGCTGGGGGGCGGGGAACCACCGCGACCCCTTTCAGGGATAGGAGCTGCTGACCAGTAGCTGCCATTCCTTAGAACATCTCGAGGATCAAAGGAGTCTAATTGGCTGTGGAGCTGTTTACATTAGGTCGAGCAGGGAGGTGCTCAGGAAAAGTCAGAATTGCACCCGTCAAGGTTCCAAGTTGTTGATGGAAGCCTAAGGCGTGACTAGGCCTGTGTCTCCCTTTGGAAGAATGCTGGCTTTGTCAGAGACGCGGCTCCATGTGGTAGGATAGAAGCATCTGCGAGACACTTCTGCTTCACGGGCAGGCGGTGAGGAAAACAGAGGAGGCAAATTGGTGGGGCTTCCTCAGAGGGCACGTGGTGATACCTGTTGAGACCGCGGTGCATGTACCCCTGACCACACTGCTGCACAGGCAGACACGCAGGCAGGTAAACGTGAGCAAGGATGTCCATTT
This sequence comes from Macaca fascicularis, assembly GCF_037993035.2. NCBI lineage: Eukaryota > Metazoa > Chordata > Mammalia > Primates > Cercopithecidae > Macaca > Macaca fascicularis. Next base: position 127,262,318 of record NC_088386.1, read on the forward strand.
GCAGGCAGGTCAGACAGAAGCTTGAATACAGTGCTCAGTTAATAATTTAGAGGACCTCTCCCCAGTGAAATGCCATGGGGGAGATCTTCTGTTGATATGGTAAACATCTTCAACAACAACAAAAAAGCAAGGTGCAGAACATGGTGAGACTGCTAGTTTAATCATGCAGATTGGCGAGGCACAAAGACACAGAGCTTTCAAATCAGTCAGTAACCCGGGTGTAATGGCATCTGGAAATGATACCATCTTACCATGATACGCAGTTCTAAACCTCCTAAATGTTTATGGATGACGCTTTTACTAGAAGGAAGCAGTGGGTGGAGATGTGAGCACTGAGAAACACAGAATCCGCTGTGTAGATGGGAAGAGCCAGTACAATTTGGTATTTCCCATGGCTGCAGTAACAAAGCACCTTTAACTGCAGACTTAAAGCAGCAGAAATTTATTCTGTCTTAGTTTTGAAAGGCAGAAATCCAAAATCAAGGTATCGTTAGGGCTGAACTCCCCACAAGGACCCTGTGGGAGGACCCTTCTTGCTCTTCCAGCTTCTGGTAGCCCCAGGCCATCCTTGGTTTGTGGCTGCGACCTGCCAGTCCCTGGCCTGCCTTCACATGGCGTTCCCCTCTTCTGTCTTTTGTAAGGACGCTTGTCCCCCGGGTGACCGAGGATGAGTTCTTCATCTCAAGGGTCCTTATTACATCTACAAGGGTCTTTTTTCCAAGTAAACTCATTCACAGTTTCCAGGGGTCAGGACATGGGCATAGCTTTTGGGGGCCACCATTCAGCCGACCCCACCAGGTCACCATAGGATCTCATGAACATTTTGATTAGAAAATGTAATGTGGAGCAGTAAGCGCTGAGGCCGGACGCGTGCTCCCAGCACTGCCCCCGTTCATGGGGCCATCCCCCACCGCCCTGTCACTCGGTCTTGTGATCTGACATTGCCAGCCTGCCAGCCTCTGTGTGCCAGGTTGGGGATCTCAGAAGATGGGATCCCACCTTGCCATGCCCTTGCTCTTGTGGTACATGAAAGGCCTGTAAATTCACATTTTTGTTGCGTTTTGTGTGTGTGCCAAGCTGAGGAGCTCTGACCAAGATAGAAGACATTTCACTGGAAAATATGTGCCTGAAAGTCGTGATCTGATGTACTGGGCACATTGCAGATTTGTCAAGATGAGTCTAAAGATGTTGGCTTTTTGAAACATTCTGTCAGAAAATTATATTCCAAAAGCTTTGATTGAACCTGTGCCATCTGCCCCACACAGCGGAATGCCGAAGAGGCTTAAGACACAGCTGTTACCTTCAAGAAGTTTACAGAAGGCGTCAAACAGCTAAAACTGCTCTTGCTGAGCGGTGTAGATAACAGCTAGGAGTGGTCAGTGGCCGGCAGGTGTGATCCTGCAGAGTGAGGGCCTGTCCCAGACCACCGAATCTGGGTTAAGGATAGAGTCTAGGCCCTACACCATACCTCCTGACCATAATCCCAGGAACCAATCATGGTGCACGCCAGTAATTTAAAAACCAGCCAGCAGCTTGGGGGTAGGGGTGGAGGTGCAACTGGAGCATCCGCCAGAGTGTTCAGGGATGAGAGAAAGCTATTCCCAGGATCCTGGACCAGTAGCCCACCCCTTCCCTGCAGGGCCACACTGCTAGTCCCCACCCTCCAGGTCTCCCACACAGCTCCTCTGCCCTGCAGAGCACAGGCTGTGAAAATGCTGAAGAGCACGGCGATCTCAGAAAGCTAGTGACAGAGAACAGGTCACTCTTCCGAGGCTTGCAGGAGTAGCAATGGCCCCGTGAGATGTGTTGCTTACTCATAATTCTAGTGAAGCCCTGTGCTGTTCTCCCATAGGCTGTGAACGTCAGAGTTCAAGACTGCTGACTTTCCTCCTGCTTCTCCTGCCTCTAGCATTTGTGAAATTTTTAGTGCCATGCATACTGTGCTGAGTAATCAACAATGCCTCTGGCCGGGCACGGTGGCTGACGCGTGTGATCCCAACACTTTAAGAGACGAGGTGGGAGGATTGCTTGAGCTCTAGAGTTCAGGACCAGCCTGGGCAATGTAGGGAAACCTTGTCTTTACTAAAATTTTTTTAAAAATTAGCCAGGTATGGTGACGTGCACCTGTAGTCCCAGCTACTTGGGAGGCTGAGGTGGGAGGATCACCTGAGCCCAGGAGACAGAGGCTGCGGGGAGCTGTGATTGCACCATGCACTCCAGCCTTAGAGTGCAAAAATAAATAAACAAACAATTATTGTAAAAATAAATAAATACAAATACAAATAGAAAACAATTCTTCCTAAGAAGAATGCTCTGACTTAAATAGCTCCATCACCTGAGTTAAAGGATATAGACATTTATGACAGAATCATGGAATCCCAGTTTTTTTTGCTTTTATTTCAAAGTGACCTTTAACAGTAATAGGCAAATCTCAGATTAATTCAGCACATGCCATGGGCCAAGTCCTGTGCTGACTGCTTCACACGACTCCATTTGACTGAATCCTCCCAGCAAACTTACGGGGCATCTTCCACTAGTACCTGCATTTTATAGAGGAGGGCACTGAGGCTGAGAAAGGCTGAGTCGCTTCCAGGTGTTACCTGAGCCCACCTGCCTTTTACCGCTCAGCCGGGCCGCCTTGCAGCAGCACTGGCCGTTGTCAGGTGAGTGGATTCTGTACTTGCAAGTTGAGAGAGCTCCAACCCGTGTGACATATCCGTAATTACTATATGATCTGTGTTTTCATCACAGACTCAGTTTTGGGAGAATGTCTATTGTGAATGCGAATTGCTCCCTTTCCACACTTCCTTTCCCTCCATCAAGTGAGAACCCAGATTCATTTAGTTTTCCTAAGAATCCCCAAAAGAGCTGGTTAAAGTGCAGGTTCCTGGCCCCACCTCCAGAGAATCTGAGGCTGTGGCAGTACCCCAGGAGTGGGCATTTTTATTTTACCCTGAAGTGGTTCTGAAGCAGGAGTCTGGGTCCTGGAGACCTGGCCATTTGGACAGAACTCAGGGTGTTAATGCAGCCGCCCCCAGCCTGTCTTCTGCAGCATGGCACCGTGCAGAACTGAGGCCCTCCTAGGCTGGGCTCAGACCTGGGCGAGCACCTGGAGTCAGGAGAGGGCCCTGGAATCCTGCTGTCCCCTGTCCTGCTGTGCCTAGAGGGGCAGAAGCATGAGGTGGCTTGCAGTGCACCTTGAGATCTCCTGTCCCTCTCTGCTCACAACAAAAACCAAAACTAGAAGAGAAAAGGCCTGTATTTCCAAATATTACTTTTAGGGTTTTTTTTTTTCACATGTGTCTCCACTTTGGGGCATTTCCTAATCCCTTTTCAGTCAATTATTCCTGCCCCATGTGACTGCAATGGTTGAAGAGCCATTGCCTCTGCTTATTAGGGGATTTGTTGGAACTGACTCAATGTCTATATTGTTTGTTGTTGTTGTTGTTGTTGTTTTGAGACAGAGTCTCGCTCTGTTGCCCCAGCTGGAGTGCAGTGGCGCAATCTCGGCTCATTGCAACCTCCGCCTCCTGGTTTCAAGGATTCTCCTGCCTCAGCCTCCTGAGTAGCTGGGATTGCAGGCATGCGCCACCACACCTGGCTAATTTTTGTATTTTTAGTAGAGATGGGGTTTCACGGTGTTGGTCAGGCTGGTCTCGAACTCCTGACCTTGTGAGCCACCGCACCTGGCCTCAATATCTATATTCTTGTACATTAAAACACAACCAAACAAGCAGGGAAAAATCCCAAACCCCAAAATATCTTGAATCCTTTTCGTTTGCCATTTGTTTCTTATTTTCTAATTACAAAAGCAATGTATGCTTATTCTAAAAAGTCAAAGTAAACAGAATATAGAGACCAACGGTAACTCTACCTACCCAGAGATAATCACTATCTCTTGTTATCTTTCCTTATCAGTTAGGATTGGGCTGAGGTGCAAATAGCAGAGAGTCCTACCTTATCAAACCAGCTAAAAATTCCTGGTGTGTGGGGGCTGTCAGATCCCAGGCTCTTTTCATCTCTTACCTGCCTGTCAGAGGGGCAGATTCAGACTTTGTGAGGCCTCCAGCTTAGAAGGGCTTGGGAGACCTTCTCTAAAATAACAGAATACAAAATCTGATATAAAAATGAGTGCTTGGCTGGGCGCGGTGGCTCACACCTGTAATCCCAGCACTTTGGGAGGCCGAGGCAGGCAGATCACAAGGTCAGGAGATCGAGACCATCCTGGCGAACATGGTGAAACCCCGTCTCTACTAAAAATACAAAAAATTAGCCGGGCATGATGGCGGCACCTGTAGTCCCAGCTACTCAGGAGGCTGAGGCAGGATAATGGTGTGAACCTGGGAGGCGGAGGTTGCAGTGAGCCAAGATCGCGCCACTGCACTCCAGCCTAGGCAACAGAGCCAGACTTTGTCCAAAAAAAAAAAAAGAGTGCTTATGTGGAATGAGAATTATAAAATAAATCATAGTGAAATTCACTTTTTTTTTTTTTTTTGAGACAGTCTTGCTCTATTGCCTGGGCTGGAGTGCAGTGGCGCAATCTCGGCTTACTGCAGCCTCCACCTCCCAGGTTCATACAATTCTCATGCCTCAGCCTCCCAAGAAGCTACAACAACAGGCATATGTGCCACTACACCTGGCTAATTTTGGTATTATTAGTAGAGACGGGGTTTCACCGTGTTGGCCAGGCTGGTCTCGAACTCCTAGCCTCAAGTGATCCGCCCGCCTCAACCTCCCAAAGTGTTGGGATTACAGGTGTGAGCCACCTCACCTGGCCCCAATTCAGTTTTTTGTTTGTTTGTCTGTTTGTTTGTTTGCGACAGTGTCTCTGTCATACAGGCTGGAATGTGGTGGAGCAAACATGGCTCACTGTGGCTTCAACCTCCTAGGCTTAAGCGATCTTCCTACCTTAGCCCCCCAAGTACAAATTCAAATTTTAAAAATTGAGAGATAACACAAACATTGTAAAATCTAGGAAAATAATGTTTATATTAACTAGCTGCTTGGCAAACACCTCATAGTTTTTCTTCATATATCTTTTGTTTTATGCCCTTTGATTGCTTCTGTATATGGCAAATTGGTAATGTTTTACAAGCATGAACATAAAAATGTAATGTTTTTGTCTACATATACGACGATGTTTTTGATGTTTTCTACCGAGAAAGAAAAAAAGATTAGTCGGCCTTTCCTGTAACATATTTGATCAGATTTTCTTAATATTGATTGATTAAAAAACTTTGTTTTGGCCTCACATTTAGTTCTTGGTAATGCCCTGTAAATCTTTTTACTTAAAAAATTACATGTATAGGCTGGGCGTGGTGGCTCACGCCTGTAATCCCAGCACTTTGGAAGGCTAAGGCGGGCAGATCACAAGGTCAGGAGTTCCAGACCAGCCTCGACAACATGGTGAAACCCCGTCTCTACTAAAAATACAAAAATTAACCGGGCATGGTGGTGTGCACCTGTAATCCCAGCTACTTGGGAGGCTGAGGCAGGAAAATTGCCTGAACCTGGGAGGCACAGGTTGCAGTGAGCCGAGATGGCACCATTGCACTCTAGCTCTGGGCGACAGAGCAAGACTATGTCTTGCAGAAAAAAAAAAAAAAAAAATATATATATATATATATATACATATTTAAAAGACAAAAATTTAAATCAACACCTGTGGAAAATAATTTTAAAATAATAGAAAATGTTTATGTAAATTTTTGTTTCGTTTTGTTTTGTTTTAGAGATATGATGTCACTCTGTCACCCAGGCTGGAGTACAGTGGTGCAGTCATAGCTCACCGCTGCCTCAAACTCCTGAGTGACGATCCTCCTGCCTCAGCCTCCCAAAGTGCTGGGATAACAGGCGTAAGCCACTGTGCGTGACCGTTTTGTTATTAAATTTGAGAAAACCATCCTCAAGTTTCTTCCATAAAAACACTAGGCTGGGCGCAGCGGCTCACGCCTGTAATCCCAACACCTTGGGAGGCCGAGGTGGGTGGCTCACCTGAGGTCAGGAGTTCAAGACCAGCCCGGCCAACACAGTGAAATCCTATCTCTCCTAAAAATACAAAAATTAGTTGGGCGTGGTTGCACATGCCTGTAATCCCAGCTACTTAGGAGGCTGAGGCAGGAGTAATTGCTTGAACCCAGGAGGCAGAGGTTGCAATGGGTCAAAATCGCAACACTGCACTCCAGCCTGGGTGACAAGAGTGAAACTCCGTCTCAACAACAACAAAAGCGAAACACTCTATGGGGAGGCAAAGTTTTACCTTTATCCCCTAGGATTTTTGACTGGGCCTGAGAATCAGATTGATGTAAAACAGATTCACAGGAGAAAAGCACATACATTTCTATAAGTTTTATGTGACGTGGAAGCTCTCCTAAGGAAATGAAAGGGAAAAGAACTGGCAGAACCTAAATGCTTTTAAACTAGGTTGAACAAAGAGGGGCAATTGTAGAAAAGTTACCAAATTATGTGGGGAGGCTAAAGGAAGATAAGAATCATGTTACCCAGGTCTGTTTGTACAGAATTCTCTTAGCTCTGACAACATGTGGTTTTTTCTCCTGGTGCCCGGAGAGCATCTTTCACATGTGAGTTTTTATCTCTTGTTTTCAGGAAGAAAAGAGGAAGATTAGGATGTCCTTCTTGTATCAAGTGCCTTTACCGCAAAATAATCCTAAGCCAAAGTGGCATATTTTGGAATGGCATATTCTGCCACCGCTTAACTGTAATGGGGGGCATTTGACATTTTCTTGCACACTGATTATTCACAAATACTCTACAACATAGAGAATTACTAGAGGCCATTTCTACACCAGGACAGATAGCAGTCGTTTGACTACGCGTGGAAGGTACTGTGAATCTTGGAAATTTTTCCCACTAAATCTAAATTAAGGCCAGGCACAGTGGCTCACACCTGTAATCCCAGCACTCTGGGAGGCTGAGACAGGTGGATCACCTGAGGTCAGGAGTTCAAGACCAGCCTGGCCAGCATGGTGAAACCCCATCTCTACTAAAAATACAAAACTGAGCCAGGCATGGTAGCACATGCCTGTAGTCCCAGCTACTCAGGAGGCTGAGGAAGGAGAATTGCTTGAACCCCAGAGACAGAGGTTGCAGTGAGCCGAGATTGTGCCACTGTACTACAGCCAGGGCGACAGAGCAACACTCTGTCTCAAAAACAAAAACAAATGTAGGCTGGGCATGGTGGCTCAGTGTGTAATCCCAGTGCTTTGGGAGGCTGAGGAATGAGGATCACTTGAGGCCAGGAGATCAAGACCATCCTGAGCAACATAGGAAGGCCTATCTCTACAAATTAATTAATTAGCTATGGTGGCACACGCCTGTAGTCCCAGCTACTTGGGAGTCTGAGGCGGGAAGATCACTTGAGCCTAGGAGTTCAAGGCTTCAGTGAACTGTGATTACACCACTGCACTACAGCTTGAGTGACAGAGCAAGACCTTCTCTCAAAAAAAACCCACACACACATAAAATGACCATGTGACATATGAAGTTTCATGAGTTCTGTGGTAACTCTGCCTTGATATCTTCATTCACATGCCTGTTGCCTCTTGATCATATGATAGGTACATGTCCTGGCACAAATCTGTGATAAACTCAGGAAGAAGGCCAAATGTGCAGGTCAGCCAAATCTGCCCCCTATAGTGTTTTCCTGAAGCTCCACTTGGTGACCTCCACTTACTAACTGGTCAAAACTGGGTCCTATGGCTCCTAGCTGCAAGGGAGTCTGGGAGGTATTTTTAAGTAGACACACTGCTGTGCTGACAAAATCAGTTCTGTTGGTCAGGAAGGAGAGGGTGAATATTGTGTAGACTGCTAACAGTGTCTGCCTCCCCTTTCAGATTATTTTCTGTGAGTACAGAGATAGGTAGATATAGATGATAGATAGATAGAGTGTACCTGTATCCTGTATTTTTTACAGAAATTTATACTGCTTTATAATGTCTTTAAGTGATTCACAAATACTCAAAACCAATAAATGAGAAATTTTTTTTTACCTAAATTGACATGTTGACCAACTTTTACTACTGAATAAATTGCATTCAGCTAAATAATACACTATCTTTTTTATTGTGCTTAAATGTGCTCCTTTTTTATAGTAGCAGAACCTTCTTTCAAATAAAATCACCATCCATAACGCTGATGAAAGCCGCGTTCTCTGGATGAGTACAGGTAGATGTCAGGAACCCTTGCTCTCCTCTCTCCCCAGACCCCAAAGCATTTCTGTGGAACTCAGTATAAACAGCTCTGTCTCAGCAGGTTGTTGGGCAAGATACCCTCTAAGATCCTTCAGCCCACAAAGTCTTCTTTGCAACTGAGACGCCCAAGAGTAGGCTGGGTGGCTCACACTGCAAGCAAGGGAAGGGGAAGTCCAGACCAGCAAGAACAAGCTGGGAAGTGGCTGCACTGCTGGGCCCTGCACACTGAAGCCGCTCCACTGAGGGCCTTTCTTCAGGCATTTTTGCAACAGACCAGGCAGTGCTGGCCCACAGGCCAGATACAGTTTCCCCATCCACGGGAAAGGAAAAATGCCACCCACTTTAAATTATTTTCCAGGTTTCTTTCTGTAGTTTTAAGGAGATGAAATAACTGGCAGTCTAAAATATTCTCGAATACGTGACATCTTCTGTCATTTCTAGGAAGACATTGGGAGGAGCGAGCTCAGATGACTGTGACACTGGGGAAGTGGAGACAGAGGACTAGTCACAGACTCAAGAAAACCCACACGTTGACTGTTTCCCCTTTTCCAGTTGCCTTCTTCGTGTTTCTCTGTGGGAGGGCTCAGGGGTCCTCTGTCTTGAGGGACAGGAAACAGAGAAGGCAAGAGCCACCGTAGAGCACTGTGATGAGAGCGTGTAGAACCGACCCTGGATCCTGGATCGGGGAAGTGGGATGGATGGGGAAGTCACAGTGGAAGCAGACAGCAGTGTTAAGTGGTTGCAGTGGAAATATCCTGCCTTGGTAGATTTCTCTAGAGACAGAAAAGGCAACGCAACTGCATTTTAGTTTTTATTTACATGGCTTAGTTACATTCCACTTTCCCCAACAGGGTGAGCACCTCCCACTTTCTCACTCTCCCAGGCTTTTTCCCTTTCACTTTCCTTTCCATCCCTCCCCACCTCCTAGTCAGGGCAGGTTGTTTTTGTTTTTGTTTTTGTTTTGTTTTTTGGGATGCTTTTGTTGCCCAGGCTGGATTACAATGGTGCGATCTCGGCTCACTGCAACCTCCACCTCCCGGGTTCAAGCGATTCTCCTGCCTCAGCCTCCTGAGTCGCTGGGATTACAGGCATGCACCACCACGCCTAGCTGTTTTTGTATTTTTAGTAGAGATGGGATTTCTCCATGTTAGTCAGACTGATCTCGAACTCCCAACCTCAGGTGATCCACCCGCCTTGGCCTTCCAAAGTGCTGGGATTACAAGCGTGAGCCACCGTACCCAGCCCAGGGCAGGTTTTGACCCCGCCTGTCACTTCCCTGGCTGAGACCTGTCCCAGGGTCCAGGTGAGGCTCACTGAATCCCATAGACACTGGCCCTTTTTCTCTTCCTCTCCCTACCTAAGATACTAGATAAACCCAAAGGAATTTTCAGCAGAAATCAGGAAATCAAAGATGAAATTCCAATGTTCAAGAAGTTTGGTTTTTTTGTTTTTGTTTTACTTTTTGTTTTGAAATAATTATAGATTCATAGGAAGTTGCAAAAGTAACACAGACAGTTCCCATGCACCCTTCACATAATTTCCCCTGGTGCTATTATCTTATGTAATTTATAGCATAATAGCAAAACCAGGAAGTTGACATTGGTATCATCCACAGACTTCATTCACATTTCACTAGTTTTATAGTGATTTCCTTTTTAAACAATTTTTCTTAAGTATGAACATGATAGTAACCATATTACAAAAAATTGTGGCAGAAAAAAATATTCTTAGTTCTACTGTCCTATGTAGCCACCCTAATCATGTGAAGGGTCATTTCTTTCCAGTCTTTCTGTGCACTTTTAGCATAATTGAAAGCATTGTTTAGCTGGACACAGTGGCATGCACTTGTAATCCCATCTACTAGGGAGGCTAAGGCAGGAAGATCACTGCACTCCAGCCTGGGCAACATAGCAAGACCTTGTCTCAAGGGAAAAAAAAAAAAAAAGCATTATTTATGTACATTATTATAACCTGATTTTTATTTAATGTTTTAAATAAACATAGTTCTCCATAACCTGTTCTTTATCATTGTACATAGCTATATGATATATCAAGTGAATATGCCATATTTTACTTATTTATTCCCCTGTTACTAGATACTAGATTGCTTCAGTTTTACTCTTTAATAATTTTATAATGAACAACCTTGTTTATCTTACACTTTCCAAGGTTTGGATTCATTCACTAGTATTGACACTCAAGGATGTGTGAACATTTTTACAACTCTTGATAAAATGCCAAATTGCTTTCTAAGAGTTGTCTCAAATTTTAATCTCACTAATTAGTGTTAATTCCTTAAACTAGTGTTTTAAACTATTGGGAGCAGTGGACGGGATCATTTTTCTGTCATTCTTATAATAGTTGAAGACTGCTACCTTTTCTGTAAAGTTCTAATTTCTAATTTCTAGTAAAGTGGGTCTTTTTTGTTTCTTCTACTTACTGGTAATACTTTCTATTTTGTGACACGGTGGTTTGAATTCTTTGCCCAATTATCAGTTTCGTGTTTTACTTACTGATTTGTGGGAGCTCCTTAGCTATGAAAATGTTCACCTTTAATCTGTTAAACTTGCTTCAGACACTTCTTCCCAGTTTGTTGTTTTTCTGTTGATTTGGTTTTTTTTGTTTGTTTGTTTTTTGTTTTTTTTTTTTGAGACAGAGTCTCGCTCTGTCGCCCAGGCTGGAGTGCAGTGGCTGGATCTCAGCTCACTGCAAGCTCCGCCTCCCGGGTTTACGCCATTCTCCTGCCTCAGCCTCCCGAGTAGCTGGGACTGCAGGCGCCCGCCACCTCACCCGGCTAGTTTTTTGTATTTTTTAGTAGAGACGGGGTTTCACGGGGTTAGCCAGGATGGTCTCGATCTCCTGACCTCGTGATCCGCCCGTCTCGGCCTCCCAAAGTGCTGGGATTACAGGCTTGAGCCACCGCGCCCGGCCTGATTTGGTTTATTTTTAACATACTGCGCATGTGGAAATGTTCGTATTTTTATGAAATCAAATGTCCGTCTTTTTTTCCCTTCTCATTTTTACATTTTTTTCCCTTCTCATTTTTCCCGTCTCATTTTTTTCCCTTCTCATTTTGGAGATGTGATGAGTTACAGTAGTCAACCGCTTTCTTCCTTTTCCTACGGTTTGTCCTTGTTTTAATTTATACTGCTAAATGGTATGATACGGAAATCCGTTAGCAGAAAAAGGGTTTTTCTCCGCAATTTCTGTTTACTTGAATAATTTGTGACATGATCCTTCCTCATTTATTTGCAAAGCTCCTTATCATTATAGAGTAGTTTATTCAGTGTATTCTGTTTGACTTCTAGGTCAGCTCTCCAGTAGATATTCCTCTAGCCCTTTTTTCTCTTTCCTTCCACCAGATCATGACCAACACGGGGAAGACAAGGCGGAAGGGGCTGGCCAATGTGCAGTGGAGCGGGGATGAGCCCCTGCAAAGGCCCGTCACCCCCGGCGGCCACAGAAACGGGTACCCAGTGTAAGTCAGGGCTAAAGCGGGAATTGACTTTCTTAGGCTTTGTTTTGATTCACTACAGTGTAAGATGTATGTATTTTTAAAATTCAAAATAAAGGATTCATTTTGAAAAGCATTTATCTCTTTATTTTGGGGGGATTTTTGGAGGGAAAGAGGTTGAGTCCTTCTCCCTTCCCCCAGAATTTTTTTATTCCAGAAAGAGAAGTGGTTGGATTACAGGATCTCCAGGGCCACTTCAGAAGACAAATGTTGGCCAGAGTAATTTCAAAAGAAGGGACCTGAAAGGAGCCGGCTGTCTCCAGAAGGACTCCTGTCGTGCTTTTCTGTGGCCTCTCGCCGCAGCACCAAGCCCTTTGTTGGCATTGGAATGTTACAGTTTAAGACTCGACATCAATTTATTTTAGATGACTTTTTGGAACAACTGGATGCTGTTTTAGCTGCCGAGCCTTATTCATTTTCCATAGCCTTGCTCGTGCCCCATTTATATAAATAAAATTTTAGTCTCGTTACGTAGAGCCTCTGGTCTCCCTGGGGCCTAGACCCCTTGTGGGCTAAGGAGCCCCAGATCAGACAGTCCAGTGGGCAGCAGAGGAGCCACTTCTGCGGTCTGGGTAGCCTCTCTTTTCCTGTCTAGAGAGAATATTACAGCCAAATATTACAGAGAGCAGGCTAAAAACCTCCATATATTCATTCAACAAATAATGTAATACTTTAAAAGAATAGACCGTGTTGTACTTAGTTATCCCCTGAAACTGGGCACTTTATTTTTTCCAGTCTTACTCTGTTGTCATTTTGTAATGAACAACCAGGCACTGGGAACTGAGCAACAAAACTCAGAAATGCCTGCCCTCATGGAGCTCTGTGCTGCCACAGACACGAGAGACACCAGGCAAGACAGACCCAGCTCCTTGATGAGTTCTGTTGCCCATCAGGATTTCTCCTATAAGTATTTCAGGGCCCGTGCCATAGATGAGTGCTCTGAGATCTGTTTGGTTTGATTTCATAATTAGGTATGATATGCTTATATTTCTAGGTTTTTATTTTTAGTTACTGATATATAAACTAGTATCATGCCCTTTTCTCTCTTAACCTTACAATCAGTGTTTTTAACCTACAGAGAAGTTGAAAGAATATTACACTGAAGATGGCCAGGCACGGTGGCTCACGCCTGTAATCCTGGCGCTTTGGGAGGCCGAGGTGGGCAGATCATGAGGTCAGGAGATCAAGACCATCCTGGCTAACACGTACTAAAAAATACAAAAAATTAGCCCAGTGTGGTGGTGGGCGCCTGTAGTCCCAGCTACTTGGGAGTCTGAGGCAGGAGAATGGTGTGAACCCAGGAGGCGGAGCTTGCAGTGAGCTGAGATCCGGCCACTGCACTCCAGCCTGGGTGACACAGCAAGACTCCATCTCAAAAAAAAAAAAAAAAAGAATATTACACTGAAGGGCTTCCAATTAACATTTGTGTGCCCTATCTCTCTCTCTCGCTCTCTTTCTGTGTGTATAATACATAATTTACAAGCATATACATTTTTTGCTGAACTATCTGAGAGAAGATTGCAGACTTTTGCACATAATCCCATTATCACAGCTAAGAAATTTAACATTAATAATATGGATATAGTATTATCAGTATTCCTTAGTTGTCCCCTAAATGTCCTTTACCTCTGAGCGGTTTTGGGTCATTTGGTTTTCATCCAGAATATAGCCAGTTACCAATTACTAGTAAACTAGTTGATAAATATAATACCTTTTTCAATGGAAGTGGTAACAGGAACTAATGAAATTCCCCTTGCTTGACACAGGAAAGAGGACACTGAACCATTGTCTTAAAAGTATTTTTCAATTATGTTTTAAAATAATTAAAACCCTGCTTTCCTGAGCGACAACAATGACACAAGGCTATTTTAATCAGAGATAAGAACAGGGAATCTCATAAATGTGGGGCTAACCAGTGGGCACAGTTAATTCTTGGGTCAGGTGTTCTTCTTTGTAGAGAAATTCGAGGACGTTTTCCATGCCTGGGAGCACCTCTCTCTCCCCCCTGCTACGTGGGGGTGGTCCTATCAAGATCTTTGACTGTGGCAAGCTGCCAGGTAATGAGGGCAGCTCGTTTTCCTGAAACCACGGACCTTCCCACTATAATGATGCAGTCACCCCGTCACCAGCTTCCCCATCAGGTCTCAACAAACACTTTTATCACTTCTCTGCCATATGGTGTCCTCATGGCTGGAGCTGCAGAAATCAATAAGATGTGACTCCCTGCCCTCAGGAGCACACAGACCAAGCTGTGTGGCAGGCAAAGGGCTGGTCAGTGGAACGCAGTGGGCACTCCCCCCAGCGCATGGGTACTCTGGACGGCTACACAATGCCGGCGTGCAAGATTTGTAGTTCTGCCTTTGCACCTGGAGCTCACCTCTAAAAACGTTTGAATGCTGGGGGTCTTGGACATCATCCTCTACAGACCACTATATGTGATGTAAGATAGGCATCCTGGCTTGTTTTTCTCCAGGTAGAGAGCACTCTTCTCTACACCACCTATAAACAGCTCATTATTTCTCCACTGATTCAAGGTGCCACTTTAATTCTGTATCCCCTCCAATTACCCTAGCTCTCTATTTTGGCACATTGTCCAGTTGCCTGTTGCCACACCAGTGTTTATTGCAAAGGTTCTTAGCATATCTAAATATCGCATAGGATAAGCCCCTCTCCCCGCCTGCCTTCCGCCTTCTCTTTCAGAGTGGATTTAACTATGTAGAGACCTTTATTTTTCCATAAGCATTTAAAAATAAGTCTGGCAACTTCCTTAAAAAATCCTTTTAGGATTTTGATTAGTGTCACATTAAATTTATGTAATGTTTTGGAGATAACTGAAATCTTTGCAATGTTAAGTCACTGCGCAGCATTACATCATATTAATTTTATATGTTAAGACAGAATAATGGTCCCTCAAAGATGTCCACATCCCAATCCCCACAACCTGTGACTAAATGACATTACATGGCAAAAAAGACTTTGCTGATGTGATCAAGTTAAGGATCTAGAGATAGATGATTCTGGATAATCTGGGTGGGCCCAATGTAATCACAAGGGGCCTTACTGAAGGGAAGCAGGAGTGTCAGAAACAAAAGGAGATGTGACAACTGTGTCAGAAGTCTGAGTGACACAAGGCCGTGAACCGAGGAATGCAGACACCCTGGAGAAACTGGAAAAGGCAAAGAAATAAATTCTCTCCTAGAGACTCCAGAAACAATGCGCCCCTGTTGACCCATTGTAAACTCTTGACCTCCATAATTGTGAGATGAGTTTGTGTTGTTTTCTCACTAAGGTTGTGGTAAGACTGCAAATTATGAAACAACTACAGGAAAACATTGGGAAATATCTCCAGGACCTTGTTCTGGGCAAACATTTCTTGAGTAATACCCGAGAAGCACAGGCAACCAAAGCCAAAATGAACAAATGGGATCACATCAAGTTAAAAAGCTTCTATAGCAAAGGAAACAACCAACAAAGTGAAGACACAGGCCACAGAATGGGAGAAAATGTTTGCAAACTACCCATCTGACAAAGGATTAGTAATCAGACTTAAAAAGGAGCTCAAATAATTCTTTAGGAAAAAGTCTAATAGTTGGATTTAAAAATGGGCAAAAGATTTGAATAGACATTTCTCAAAAGAAGACATACAGATGACAAACGGGCTTATGAAAGGGTGCTCAGCATCACTGATCATCAGAGATGCCAATCAAAACTACACTGAGATACCCTGTCACCCCAGTTAAAACGGCGTATCTCCAAAAGTCAGGCAATAACAAATGTTGACAAGAATGTGGAGAAAAGGGAATCCTCATACACTGTTTGTAAGAATGTAAATTAGCACAACCACTATAGAGAAGAGTTTGGAGATTCCTCAAATAACTAAAAATAGAGCTACCACATGATCCAGCAGTCCTGCTGCTGGATATATACCCAACAGAAAGGAAGTCCATGTATCAAAGCTAGCTCTGCACCCCATGCTTGCTGCAGCACCATTCACAGGAGCCAAGATTTGGAAGTAGCCTCAGTGTCCATCAGCAGATGAATGGACAAAGAAAATGTGGTACATATACACAGTGGAGTACTATTCTGTGCAAAAGAATGAGATCCAGTCATTTGCAAAGCATGGATGGAACTGGAGATCATTATGCTACATGAAATAAGCCAGGCACAGAAAGTCAAACATCACATGTTCCCACTTACTTAAACAATCTAAACAATTGAGTTCATGGAGATAGAGAGCAGAGTGATGGTAACTAGAGACCGGGAAGAGTAGTTGGTTGGGGGTGGTGGTTGGGGAAGATGGAGAAGGTTAATGGGTGCCAAAAAAAAAAAAAAACACATAGTTAACAAAGAATGGGCCAGGTGTGGTGGCTCACGCCTGTAATCTCAACACTTTGAGAGGCCAAGGTGGGTAGATCACTTAAGGTCAGGAGTTCAACCTGGCCAACATGGTAAAACCTTGTCTCTACTAAAAATACAAAAATTAACCAGGTGCGGTAGTGAGCACCTGTAATCCAGCTGCTTGGCAGGCTGAGGTGGGAGAATCGCTTGAACCTGGGAGGCGGAGGTTGCAGTGAGCAGAGATCTTACCACTGCACTCCAGCCTGGGCAACAGAGTGAGACCCCCAACTCAAAAAAAAAAAAAAAAATGAATAAGACCTGGTATTTCATAGCACAACAGAGTGACTATAGTCAATAATAATTGAATTGTACATTTTAGAATAACTAAAAGAGTATGATTGGATTATTTTTGTACACACAGGATGAATACTTGAGGGGATGGGTACTCCATTCTCCATGATGTGATTATTACACATTGCATGCCTATATCAAAGCAATCCATGTATACTATAAATATATACACCTACTGTACCCACAAAAATCTAAAAAAAAAATTTTTTTTTGAGAGGAAGTCTTGCTCTGTTGCCCAGGCTGGAGTGCAGTGGCACAATCTTGGCAACTGCAACCCCACCGCCAGGTTCAAGCGATTCTCCTGCCTCAGCCTCCCAAGTAGCTGGGATTACAGGCGCCATGCCACCACACCTGGCTAATTATTTTATTTTTTGTAGAGAAGAGGTTTCGCCATGTTGGCCAGGCTGGTCTTGAACTCCTCACCACCTCAGGTGATCCACCTGCCTCAGCCTCCCAAAATGCTGGGATTACAGGCATGAGTCACTGTGCCTGGCCTTAAAAATTAAAAATTAAAACATAAAAAAATTATGGTGCTTTGTTAGAACAGCAGTAGAAAATGAATACAGCCATCCTGTGTGGAAGTACAGGACGACTCTCCATTTCTTTAGATCTTGTTTGATGTATTTCCTTGCTAGGAGAAACCTGAGGCCAGGCGTGGTGGCTCACACCTGCAATCCCAGCACTTTGGGAGGTTGAGGCAGGAGCATTGCTTCAGTCCCAGAGGTCGTGGCTCCTGTGAGCTGTGATTGTGCCACTGCTCTCCAGCCTGGGCAACAAAGTGAGACCCTCGTCTCAAAAAAAAAAAAAAAAAGAAAAGAAAAGAAACTTCGAATGGGTGAGCATGTTCTTCAGGGAAGGTTAAGACCCATTCTCAGCCCGGGAGGTTGGATTTGATTAATTTAGCCCAGTGTTTTAAATTTAACTCCCCTTGTCAATGATGATTTCAATGGGCATGCAATCCATTCCAGCCATGGGATCTAAGATTTTCCAACTTCTATGAAGGGCTTGAGAAATTCTGTACTTTCTTTTCCCCTTTTGGTCTTTGACTGTTGCTTGAGATGCTATGCTTGGAGGTCCTGCAGCAATCCTATTTGCACAAAAGTGACAATTCTTTTTTTTTTTTTTTCTTGAGACGGAGTCTTGCTCTGTCACCCAGGCTGGAGTGCAGTGGCACAATCTCGGCTCACTGCAAGCTCCGTCTCCTGGGTTCCCGCCATTCTCCTGCCTCAGCCTCCCGAGTAGCTGGGACTACAGGCGCCCGCCACCACGCCCGGCTAATTTTTTGTATTTTTAGTAGAGACTGGGTTTCACTGTGTTAGCCAGGATGGTCTCCATCTCCTGATCTCGTGATCTGCCCATCTTGGCCTCCCAAAGTGCTGGGATTACAGGCATGAGCTACTGCGCCCGGCCACAAAGTGACAATTCTAAAAACAAAAGCAAAACCACACCAGGAAGGCCAGGGAAACCCAGCGGAGAGAACCCGGATCTGCAGCAAAGTCACTCAGCTTCGCATTCCCCACCCTGTACTCACTACCTCTGGAATTCTGTTTATGTTGAATATTACATTTCCCTTACCGTTTAAACCAGTGGTGTTGAACTTTTGTTCCTTGTAGTCAAAAACGTATGGAACAAGTAAATATAAAGAAAATAAAAACTATTTATTCCAGCAGCCAGACAGAATTGTGATCATCATTTTAGTGCGTTACATTTAGTGTAGTTTTTTTCCTACATATATTTTCAGCAAACGAGAAACCTTTCAGTGTTTGTGTATGTGTCTACATGTGTATATGGTTTGTTTGCAGTTTGAATTTTGTTTGTTTTCTTTTGCATTGTTGAACATCCTGCAAAAGATGATTTAATGATTTATATTATATTTACACCATAATTTATATAGCCATGCTACCGTTTCTGACATTTGTGTTTACTGATTTGGAGTTATTATATACTTGGTGAACCACTAAGTACATGAATATTCCTAACCAAAACAAACAAAAAAAAATTATGACCCTTCCTTCACCACCAGCACCCTCTGGTATCCCGCTGCCAGGAGTGTGGATAAATCTAGAATCTTAGTCCTCTTGAGGACTATGACAGTATGTATTGTACACATTCAGAATACCAGGACTTTTTTGGTTTTGTTTTGTTTTGAGACAGCATCTGGCTCTGTCACCCCAGCTGGAGTATAGTGGCACAATCACAGCTCACTGCAGCCTTGACCTCCTGGGCTCAAACCATCCTCCCACCTCAGCCTCCCAGGTAACTGGGACCACAGGCATGCGCCACCACATCTGGCTGAATTTTTAATTTTTTGTAGAGACAGAGTCTCACTATGTTGCCTAGTCTTGAACTCCTGAGCTCAAGCAATCCTCCTACCTCCGCCTTCCATAGTGCTGGGATTACGGGTGTGAGCCACTATGCCCAGCCCAGCCACTAGTACTTTTGGAATCAGTAATTCCACTGCTACGACTTTTTTTTTTTTTTTTTTTTTTTTTTTGGAGACAAGAGTCTGGCTCTTGTCGCCCAGGCTGCTAGGATTTTATACTGAGAAGTAATCAGATGTTCACAGGATAGATAGATAGATAGATAGATAGATAGATAGATAGATAGATAGATAGATAGATAGATAGATAGATGATAGGTAGGTAGATAGATAGATACAAATAGATATCGATATATAAGCACACACAAGGTTATTTGTTGCAATATTATCATAAAATTAGATATTACATTCCCAGGCCGGGCGTGATGGCTCACACCTGTAATCCCAGCAGTTTGGGAGGTCGAGGTGGGTGGATCACAAGGTCAGGAGTTCCAGACCAGCCTGGCCAATGTGGTGAATCCCCGTCTCTACTAAAAATACAAAAATTTGGCCGGGCACGATGGCTCGCGCCTGTAATCCCAGCACTTTGGGAGACCGAGACGGGCAGATCACAAGGTCAGGAAAACGAGACCATCCTGGCTAACACGGTGAAACCCTGTCTCTACTAAAAATACAAAAAATTAGCTGGGCGTGGTGGCGGGCGCCTGTAGTCCCAGCTACTAGGGAGGCTGAGGCAGGAGAATGGTGTGAACCCAGGAGGCAGAGCTTGCAGTGAGCCAAGATCGTGCTACTGCATTCCAGCCTGGGCAACAGAGCGAGACTCCACCTCCAAAATAAATAAATAAATAAATAAATAAAATACAAAAATTAGCCGGGTGTGGTGGTGGGTGCCTGTAATCCCAGCTGCTTGGAAGGCTGAGGCAGGAGAATCGCTTGAACCAGGGAGGCTGAGATTGCAGTGAGCCGAGATCACACCACTGTACTCCAGCCTGGGCAACAGAGTGAGACTCCATCTCAAAAAAAAAAAAAAAAAGAAAGAAATTACATTCCCAAAATAGGAGGCTGGTTATGTAAATTATGATATATTCACACAAAAGAGTACTGAAGATGATGTTTTAGAAAAATACTGAATGACATGGGAAGAGCCTCACAATATATTGCTAAGTGAAAAAGCAAATTATAGAATGGTGTGAATATAGCATGCTAGCCATTTGGAATGAACCCAAGCTAGTATTTTTAAGTGTGTATTTGCATATTTTTAAAATTTTTTTAAAAATCAAATGTTAAGTGGTTGTGCTTAGATATTGGGAGGGCAGGTCATGTATATATTCTCTATATTTACCTAATTTTTCATGATAAACACTTACTGGCTTTATAATCGAGGAAAAAAAAGGTTGCAGATAAACATATTTGCCCTGTGCAATGGGGACCCTCCTACCCCACCTCAGCCTAGCATCAGCTGCACCTCCCTGGCCATTTTCTTCCCACCCAACCCTGCCCCCTGCATGGGTTCCAGATCCTTCTGTCTCCCCGATCTCTGTGCAATCCCTGAATACATCCTTTGCTCTGTCTTCATCCTCCCCTCCTGCTGCCTTCCTCGGGCCTCTCGACAGGCCCTGGGGCTCTGCCTCCCTTCCTCTCAGACCCTCTCTGGCTGTGTCCCTGCCCCATCTTCCTCTCCACTCAGCCCTCTGTGGCCAGGCGATGACTTCCAGAGGGTATTTCTGCCAAGACCACAGATGACCTTCCAGTTTCCAACCCCGAGGACACTCAGGGCACATTGTCCCCGCTCTTTCAGTTGCCGGCTGGTGACCCCTCCTGGGAGTCATTCCACCCCAGTCCCCATGTGCTGGCCTCGGCCTCTTACCCCCTTCCTCTCCAGAGGCCCCATCAAAGGCCCTCACTCCATCCTGCCTGTTCCCTAGTTTCCACTACTCACTGATGACACCCACACTCAGCCCAGATATGTGCCTACAACACCCCCAATTCAGCATTTCCTAGACCAACACAGCTGCCATCTGAGTCCCCTGCTTCAGGGCATGGCATGAGTGCCCGCAAACAGCCAAGCCAGAGTCCAGCAGGTTTGCACGCTCCTCCCACCCCGTCCTGCCCGCCACTGGCCTTCACGGCTCGGGGAGGTCCTCCTAACAGTGCTCCCTGCCACCGTCCACCTTCCACAACTGTGGACGGAATGATCTTTCTAGCAGGGGACGTCATTCCTTTGGTTCTCCATTACTTGGGGTTCAAGTTTAAATTCTGGCCTTACAGGGTGCTTCTCAATTGACACCCCTGCCACAAGCATCAGAGCCCCCCAGGACACCCTGCCCCTTCCACGCTACTGTCGCACAGGTCTTTTCAGGAAAGGGAGGTAGGGGGCATCCATATTTTCTGATTTTTTACATCTTTCTGTAACAATGCAGCACAAATATATATATGTATACACACACACACACCATATATAGATGTATAGATATTTTTCCCCTCTTCACCTTGCTCATGGTGTTACTTCTGCTGGAAAACCTTCCCTCTTCTGGCACCTGGCAAACCCCAACTCAAGAGTTCAAAACCGAGTTGGCTAGGAGTGTGGTGGCTCACGCCTGTAATCCTAGGACTTTGGGAGGTCAGGGTGGGAGGATTACTTGAGCTCAGTTCAAAACTAGCCATGGCAACACAGTGAGACCTTGTCTCTATTAAAAAAAAAAGACTGATCGCCCACCTTGGGAAGACTTTCCTGCCCACCTCAGGGTGGTTACATGTCTCCTTATCTTTGGTGTTGGGTTGAGCCACGTGAAGTTTTTTTTCTTTCTTTTTTTTTTTTTTTTTTTTTTTTGAGACAGAGTCTCTCTCTGTTGCCCAGGCTGGAGTACAATGGCACAATGTTGGCCCACAGCAACCTCCACCTTCCTGGCTCAAGTGATTCTCCTGCCTCAGCCTCTTGAGTAGCTGGGACTACAGGCATACGCCACCACGTCTGGCTAATTGTTGTATTTTTAGTAGAGATGGAGTTTCACCATGTTGGCCAAGCTGGTCTCGAACTCCTGACCTCAAGTGATCTGCCCTCTTCGGCCTCCCAAAGTGCTGGGATTACAGGCGTGAGCCACCACGCCCAGCCAGACATATGAAATTGACATTCAAGAACAGCCATTTGCAGGGCCCAGCCCTAGGCAGGCACGAGCTTGTTGTGTGCCCCCCACTGAGCCCTTGTTGGCGTAGGTGGCCCATATCTCCTTGTTGAAGGGGGAGCGAGTGCTCCATTGCCTTATAGATAACTAGAGGGCCTTCCTCGGGGATCTGTGGTCAAGGCTGACCCAATGAGGCTGTCCCAGCCAGCTGGCCCTCGCATCTGGCTGGATCTGGTGCATGAAGCTCTCAGCGCTTGCCTGCTGGGTGAGGGTGTCTCCCCCAGCTTGGGTGCCAACATTAGACACTGCAAAGGAGCTGTTCTGCACACATCCTTTAGGTAGTGTTATAAGAAAGTAAGTTCTAGGCCAGTCACAGTGGCTGACGCCTGCAATCCCAGCACTTTGGGAGGCCACGGTGAGAGAATTGCTTGAGCCCAGGAGTTCGAGACCAGTCCTGGCAACATAGAGAGACCTTGTCTCTGCAAAAAATTAAAAAATCAGTTGAGTGTGGAGGCGCCCATCTGTAGTCCCAGCTACTCCAGAGGCTGAGATGGGAGGATCACTTGAGCCTGGGAGGTCAAGGGTGCAGTGAGCTGTGGTTGCACCATGGCACCCCAGCCTAGGCAACAGAGTGAAACCCTGTCTCTAAGGAAAAAAAAAAAAGAAGAAAATTCTTCAGTCTTGTTCTTGGCCAACACTTGCCACGGCTGACATGACTTGTTATGTCTTCTCTGGTTGGATTCATCCCTTCATTCATATGCTTAATCCTTGGAGAAAACCAGGAGATCGGTGCCTTACGTTGTTTGCTTGAAATGTCATGGCCCCATGTCACCCAGAGTGGTAAGACATAATTGTGTGTTAGGAATACAACACGCCATGTATCACTGTGAATACAGAAGGGGGCTAACAGGAGCAAGAGGAGGCTACTGCCTCACAGGGTCAGCCTCCTGGCTCCTGCCAAGACCCTTTAAAAGGTCTGATATGCCAATGATGGTTTAACAGGACTTTGAGGCACCACCCCCTCCTGTATTTGTGATGCTGCACAGCATTCGGCGGCCCGAATCTCCTGGCTGGCTGTACTTAATACCGTTTTTCATGTTTTTCTCCAGGCTGGAAGACCATCACACACCTCCCCAGACAGCCCAACACCCCACAAACAGCCACCCGCAGGCCCTGCCAAACCCTCACGAGGCTGTCTACAGGGAGGGCAAGCCCAGCACCCCGGAGTCCCGCATCTCCTCTTCATGTAAGAACACGGGCAGCACGTCGGGTCAGTTCTGGAACTGTGATGTCTAGAACCCACGCGAAACAGCAGCAGGAGTGGCAGACACACACCTGCTCCCGGGAAGCCCTCTGGTCTCAGCCACAGCCCTGTGTCACAGAGGCTCATGGGATTCCCAGCCCACAGCCAGACCGACGCTGGGCTGGTCCTCTGCGTCCCCTTCTCGGAGCACTGCCTGCTGTCCTGTCTGGGAGCTCCTGGGGCAAGATTTCTGACTGGTGAAAGCCGGCTTTAATATGAAACTTCAGAGGAGAAATCCCAGGCTGATGTAGCTCAGAATCCCTGGTTCTGGTAGCTCAGATTCTCGTGCAGAGGAGGCCAGCCGCCTGCTGGAAGGCTGGACCGAGGCAGAAATGTGCAACTAAAAGCACAAACAACTCTGGGATCCAAACGCGTTTGAAACTTCCAGCTGAGTTAACCAGAGGCTGATGGGAGATAAAAGTATTTTTTAGATGCCAGAAAAAATATATATGCTTTGAATCAGAAATGTACAAAGTATTTTTTTTTAATTTTTGAAAGGAAATTAAAAGGATTATGAGCAGTTCAGATAAGACTCTAATTTCCATTTGAGTAGGAAAAACAACAGAGGAACGGGTTGGATTCCTGTCTGAGAAACATCTGAGAACTTGCATCTGCTCACAATTGGATTCAGACGCTTCCAGACCCAGGTGCAGAGCGGTAGCCAGTGACGAGTCAGCAGTGGCTGGGTTATGTGGGACCCTGGGTCTCTTGGTGGTGAGCAGTTTCAGAGGTTTTGCCAGCATTGATCATCAGTTATTTTGCCCGTGCTTTACTAGAGCTGTCAATATTCGTGTGCTCTCTAAAGGTGAGCAGCTTAGTAATTTCTCCAGAGATTTCTGCTGTCAGGGTGGAGGTCTTAGGGGGCGTCTAACAAGTTTTGCCAGTTTGACTGAATGCCATTGAGTTAAAACTGATTTCAAATCCTTAGGCCTGGACTTCCTAAAAGGCTCCACAGTACATTCAGGGTAACGTAGCAGTAACATCCTTGCTTTACCAAAATGACCACTAAGAGGCCCTTTATTTTTGCACTGATTGGACGTGCCTTTGGGAAGCTGCCATGCTGTTACCTGCAGAGCGGAGGCACTTGGGGTTGGCATGGATGGAAAAGGCCAAGGAGCGGCTACTGCAGTGTTCACGTTATTGTTCTTTTCAAGAGCAGTTTACTTGAGCCCTGACAAAGTCTGGGCCCAGGCACATTCCGGGTCCTTGCATGGACAGGGTGGGCACCCACCAGGAGACTCAGCCTTGGTGGTCATGGGTGGTTGCCAGTGCTGCTTCCTAGGGAGGCAGCAGCTGCCCACCAGCGCCCCCAGTTGGACCAGCTGGAGCCAGAGCAGTGCTCTTCCCAAATCCTGCTGTCGATGCCCCCATTAACCTGCCCCAAATGCTGAGACTGTGTTCTGAGTGTCCCTCCTTCAGGCCTGCTCCTATTGGCTCAGCCTGGCTGGGACCCAGGACACTGACCCCCCGCCCTGCTCTTCTCCACCTGCCAGAGACCAGGAATGGTCGCTACCCTCCCTGGTCCTGCCAGGCCCGCTCTGAGCCTCAGGCCAACACCCCTAGTCCTCCTTCTATTTTATTTTATTTTACTTTATTTTATTTTATTTTACTTTATTTTATTTTATTTTGAGACAAGGTCTCACTCTGTCCCCCAGGCTGGCGTGCAGTGGCCAATCATACATAGCTCATTGCAGCCTCACACTCCTGTGCCTAAGCGATCCTCCCACTTCAGCCTCCTGAGTAGCTGGCACTACAGATGCACCACCATGCCAAGCAAAGTTTTGTTTTCTTTAAATTTTTTGTAAAGATGGAGTTTTTCTGTTGCCTGGGCTAGTCTTGAACTCCTAGTCTCAAGTAATCCTCCCGCCTGAGCCTCCCAAAGCACTGGGATTACAGGCATGAGCCATCATGCCTGACCCTCTTAGTCTCCTTTAAAATCCTTTTACTTGACAAAAAGTTCTTCCTTTGGAAAAACCAAGCCCCAGGTGAAGTTTCCTCTAGGTCATGAGTAAGCCTTTGCCATGCCTGGAGTAGACTCCCATTCTGAGTTACTTTCTTTCAGACAGGCCTGCCCACGGCCTGCTGCGTCTCCGCCCCTCTCCCTGCCCCTCTCCCTATCCTGTCACCTGCCTCCGCCTAAGGGATAGATGGCACACAGGCCTCTGCTTCTGTGCTCCGTCTGGGCTCTGCAGATAAGGGGACTGCGATTAAGCCCGTTAAGCCAGGGGATGAGTGATGTGGAGGGGGATGAGCATCAGGGAGAGCAGAGAGCGGGCAGTGCTGGGCTGGGCGTGGGCACCCCTGAGCCACGCTGCCTTCTGTTTCATTCCTTCCCTGCTCAGGAGCTTGCTCTGACTTCCTCCAGGCAGTCCTGCTTCTCCATCCCTCCCCTCCACTTCAATTGATTGATAGATAGATAGATTGATTGATTGTAGAGAGAGGTGTCTCTGTGCTGCCCAGGCTAGTCTTGAACCCCTGGGCTCAAGCGATCCTCCCACCTCAGCCTCCCGAAGTGCTGGGATTACAGGCATGGGGCCCCCTCCACTTCTCTTCTCTCGCTCACCTTGCCCCAGGCCCATCCTGGCCCCAGGCAGTACTCCCCACAGGTCTCCTTGCACACAGCTCGCTGCCGAGTCTGGCCTGTGCTGGGAACTAACGCCCCACCCAGAGACCCCGTGGAAACCCCCACCTTCACGTTGAGTTTCTTGAGGAAGAGCCTTTGTGCTTTGCGTTCAGTCAGCACTGCAGGGAAAACTCATGAGGGGGAACCTGTTGGACCCTCAGACTGCTTGATCGGTTGAACGCAGGGCCAGAAAGAACATTCTAGGCAAAAGACGCAGCCCCAAATGCCAGGAGGAAATAGTTCCCAAGGGAAAAGGCCAATAATATGGCTTAGCATTTTGCAAAACATTGGCCTGAGGAAAGCTATTCTCATTTCCCCACCAACCGGGACTATCTTCAATATCAAAATCACATGCCTTGGGACTTCATAGCCCTGGGAGTTAAAATGCCCAGCCCTGTCTGAAATGACCAGCAGGCAAGAGATACTACTGTCCCAGGAAGCCCCCCATGCACACCCATGGCTGCCCCATCTCCTGGCTCCTGGCTCTCTTAGTTAGGGAGTCTCTTGTTTTTTGTTTTTTTTTTTTTTTTTGAGATGGAGTCTCGCTGTCTCGCCCAGGCTGGAGTGCAGTGGTGCGATCTTGGCTCACTGCAAACTCTGCCTCCCAGGTTCAGGTGATTCCTCTGCCTCACCCTCCTGAATAGCTGGGATTACAGGCATGTGTTACCATACCCGGCTAATTTTTGTATTTTTAGTAGAGACAGGGTTTCACCATGTTGGCCAGGCTGGTCTCAAACTCCTGACCTCAAGCTGCCTGCCTCGGCCTCCCAAAGTGCTGAGATTACAGGCGTGAGCCACCATGCTCGGCTGGTCTCGGTGGGACCTCTGAAAGTCTGCAGTGTGTCCTGTGCTGGAGGAAGTAGGAGAGGAGAATGGGACAGTTGAACCAGGACCACCTCACGGTCTCAGGACACTCCAGCTCAGTTCCTCCTTTTTATGACCACCCCGTCCCCTACCCTCACACGCCCTGGGAAGCTCCTGATCCTGGTCCTAGAGGACTTGCCTGACGTGGGCACAGCTTTGTGACTCCACGCGTTGTAATGGGGTTCCCCTGCGTGTAGCCCAGCAGTTCAGTGTGACTTCACTCAAGTATTCTCTTGTACACCTATGCTTTGTCTCCTGGCCTTATTCTAAGCACATGAAGCAGGTGCCACCTGTCCTGAAGCTCTATTTCTAGACCCAGATACAGGTGGAGACTGCCCAGTGCCACCCGCTGGGTTCTGGTATCAGAAATAGGTTCTCGTTTGGGTCAAAAGAGAATTATCTGGAAGTCAAAGCCCCTTGCTACAGGGAAACCTGCAGGGAAGATCCCTTTATATTTAAGATTAAATAGATCACATTGCAAAGCCGCAGAGCTGCTTCTAAAATGAAAGAGCTGAGAGGAGCTTGGCCTAAGGGAGTTGCGGATGCAGTCTCTGTCACAGTCACTGCAGCAGTGACATGGCCCCCCTCAGCTGTAGGAGAAGAGGAGAGGTGGGGTGGGAAAAGGGGTACGTGGCATCTGAGATGCAGCAACATCTGTCCCCAGGCCATTGGGGAGCCCTCCATATGCTATGATGCTCTCTAGGATTCTCCATCTGCTTCCCCGTGAAGGGCTCCTGTGTATCCCAGGTGGCCTGGTTCCGGGTGGGCATTAGCTACGGCACCAGTCATTGGGAGTGAGGGCACTTCCTGGCCACCCCGGGTGTACTTAGGGGTTCAGCATTAAGGAGCCTTGGGCTGCTCAGTGAGGAGCACCCTACCTCTCAGGTTGTTGGTTTTAGCAGATAAAACTACATGCCACCCAGTTACATTTGAGTTTCAGATAAGCAAATGTGCCTCCACGTTTCATCTGGAGGTGCGTAGCCATGGCCCAGGGAGACAATTCGTTGTTCTGCGGGCTTTCCAGAGGCTGAGGGGTGCCAGGAAGGCTGAGCGGCCAGGGTGATCTGCACCTCCCTGGGCCGTGCCTGTTGCCGCCAGCAGTGTGCCTGCCATCCCCCGCTGCCTGGCAAGTTCCCGGGCTGCACGAGTAAACAAGTATCCCAAGCCACAGGCGCCAGGGAGCCCGCAGGGCCTGGCCTGGGGTGTGTGCTTTTCTTGGCTTTCCAGCCCAGCCCAGGAGAGGGCATCCTTAGAGGGGCTCCACAGCAGATGTGGACTGAACTTCCTCTCCTCCTCCCCAGCAGCCATCAACGCCAAGCCAGGAGAGTGGCTCCCAAGAGCACGCCAGGAGGAGCCTCATCCGGCCCCCACGGGGACCTCCCGCCAGCCAAGGGAGGCGCCCCAGGACCCAGGCAGTGGAGAGACCACCAGGTAAGGGGGATGTCACTAGACCTCGAACCTTACTCTCAGTGCTCTGGGAGTGGGTGCCCCACGCCGGATGCAGAGCACCCAGGAGACTTGGAAGGCTCCTCTGAGGCCCACCATCTGACAGGGGAAGCCAAGGAGCAGCGTCAAGATTCCCGGTGAAGTGCAGCTACCACTCCTGGCCACCCTCGGAGGGCTGTGCTGCCTGAGAGCTGTCAGGCAGACGGGAAGGACACGGCACTCAGAAGCATGCCCACAGGACCAGTTTTCAGAACTGCCAGACGGACATGTCCGGGGCTGTGTGATGGGGTGACTTAAGGACAGTGTCCTGTCTTAGCTTTTTGCATTTGGAGGAGGTGGGCTGGAGGGCAGAAAGATGGAGAAGGAGGTGAGTAAATGGTTTGGCTCAGAGGTCACTGCCTGAAACAGAAACTGGGCCTCCAGGCCGGGGCATGGTGGCGCACGCCTGTAATCCCAGCACTTTGGGAGGCCAAGGCAGCAGGAGGATTGCTTGAGCCCAGGAATTGGAAACTAGCCTGGGCAACATAGTGAGACCCTGTCTCAAATAAATAAATAAATAAATGAATGAATAAATGAAAAAAAAGAAGAAGAAACTGGACCCCCAAGCAGAAGAAAAACAGAACGATGTTCTCTCTTCCACTGTACCACGTGAGCACAGACTGGCCCTGTGGGTTATTAACGGTGTTCTCTCTTCCACTGTACCACGTGAGCACAGACTGGCCCTGTGGGTTATTAACGGTGTTCTCTCTTCCACTGTACCACGTGAGCACAGACTGGCCCTGTGGGTTATTCGGCCTTCTTTAGGGTCTAGAAAGGACCTTTCCAATCTCGCCAGCTCTTTCTTATGGATCTGGAGAAACCTGTTCAGGGAGAGGGGCCTGGCCTGGGTCTCAGACGCTGCCTGTCCCTGACCACCAGGCACGCCAGCTGCCTCTCACCACTTCCTCCTGGCCATGAAGGAAGCCAACCTCCTGGGGTGAAATACGGGGCTGGAGCAGGCTCAGCTTAGTTCTGGGGGCCCCGGGAGAGGACAGGCAGGAAGACCGAGCAGAACCTGCACCCACTGGTGGGGAAAATCAGAGAGAGAGAAAGAGGCAGGAGGAGAAATCAATGGGGAGTGGCAGACAGGAGGAGGATGCAGGAGAAAGGGGGTGCAGACGAGTGTGCTGAGCTTCCTTGGGTGGGGATGGGCTAGAAGCCGAAATTGGAACTGTGGGAAGGATGGGAAGGACTTTAGGACCTGGGCTAGGGAAGGGTGGGGACAGTGCTGGCCAAGAAGCAGAGGTGTCAAAGGTGGCCGCATTACTGGGGGAGGCGCCAAGCCCCTGGACTCCTCCAGTCCCACTGCCAACCTGCCTGGGGACCCAGGGACCCACCACCCCTACCTGGGCCTCCCCTCTCTCTGTGGCTGAAGAGGAGCTCATCTGCCAGACCAGGGGTTCTCAGGCTCTCAGCATCCCCCTGAAATGGGGACTCAAAATGAGAGACCACTGAGGGGTGGGCCAAAGCTCTCTCATGCCGCCAGTCCAGACTGGATCCTCCCCTGCGGTTCAGCCAGGCCAAACGTGCCCTTCCGGTGTAGGCTGCTTCTTTTTACTTCCTGCAAATGCTGAGTTCATTTCTGAGGCTCTCCACTGGGACAGCCCTCTCTCCCCAGAAATAACTGTTTTCACAGTAGGTAGGCAGCCGACCCCGAAAGACCTCATTACATCAAGCAGAGTTGCCTCACTGGCCCCCCGAGATTCTGTTGGGCACAAAGACCCCTCAGGGTCCAGCCTAGAGGTGCCCTCCCCTTGGTGTCAGTCACTAAAGCCAACTCGCATTTTAAGCCTGGGGGTTCAGTGTGAGGAAGAATAGGATTGAAAGAGGGAGAAGTACAAGTTGTTCCATCTCCCCCTTCCTCCCTCACTGGCAACATCATCTGGAATATTACGGCATTCTAGATGAGATATATATATGTATACCTCATATGTATGTGGTATACCTCATCTAGAATGCCATAATATTCTAAATGATAAGAGGCCATCTCTTGTCAGGCTGACTTCAGCCCCAATTCAGGTCTCAGCTAAGCATCCCTTCCTCCTGCCTGACCCCAAAGTGCGGGTCGCGCCCTTCTGCCAGGCTCACAGGAGCCAGAGTCCCTCCGTGAGATTGTGGGGAGACCCCACTGTGTTGTCATGTGGCTGCCTCTCACTGCCTCAGAGACAAGCACAGTGTCCAGGCATAGAGAGTGTGCAGGGCCTGCTGGGTGTACGGGGAATGTAGGGCATGCAGGAGTGTGCACAGTGTGCAAGGTATTCAGGAAGTGCATGGCTGCAGGGAGTGTGCCAGGAGTGCAGGAAATGCATGGCTGCAGGGAGTGTGCCAGGAGTGCATGGCTGCAGGGAGTGTGCCAGGAGTGCATGGCTGCAGGGAGTGTGCCAGGAGTGTAGGAAATGCAGGGCTACAGGGAGTGTGCCAGGAGTGCAGGAAATGCATGGCTGCAGGGAGTGTGCCAGGAGTGCATGGCTGCAGGGAGTGTGCCAGGAGTGCAGGAAATGCATGGCTGCAGGGAGTGTGCCAGGAGTGCATGGCTGCAGGGAGTGTGCCAGGAGTGCAGGAAATGCATGGCTGCAGGGAGTGTGCCAGGAGTGCAGGGCTGCAGGGAGTGTGCCAGGAGTGCAGGAAATGCATGGCTGCAGGGAGTGTGCCAGGAGTGCAGGAAATGCATGGCTGCAGGGAGTGTGCCAGGAATGCATGGCTGCAGGGAGTGTGCCAGGAGTGCAGGAAATGCATGGCTGCAGGGAGTGTGCCAGGAGTGCAGGGCGTCTGCGCTGTGCTCCTGTGCCTGGCCTAGGTGGTCAGAGTACCTGTTGATGAACAAGTGGGAGAAAGGGAGAAAGAGTGGTTCTCTATATGGCTTTGGTGGGGAACGTTTGTCCCCTCAACTTCCCTGAGCTCTGCTCTCTTGCTCTTTCAGGTGAGGTCTCACACCCAGAAGAGGAATTGGTAGATGGGCAGGAAGCCCCTGGGACAGTGGGGCCCTGGGTCAGTGGTAGACTGAATGATAGCACTGGTTACTTAGCTCAGCTTTCAGGTGTTTTAAGGCTAATGGCCACTCAAGCTCTGCTCCAGTGAATTCCAGCAACTGTCTTGCTGTAAAATTGCTTTCTCGGAGGCTGGGGAATAAAAGTCCAGACCTGCCAGGCGTGGTGGCTCATACCTGTAATCCCAGCACTTTGGGAGGCCGAGGTGGGTGGACCACGAGGTCAAGAGATAAAGATCATCCTGGCCAACATGGTGAAACCCTGTCTCTACTAAAAATACAAAAATTAGCTGGGCGTGGTGGCGCGTGCTTGTAGTCCCAGCTACTCGGGAGGCTGAGGCAGGAGAATCGCTTGAACTGGGAAGCCGAAGTTGCAGTGAGCTGAGATTGCGCCACTGCACTCCAGCCTGGATGACAGAGTGAGACTCCGTCTCAAAAAAAAAAAAAAAGCCCAGACCCTACAATCGTACTGCCTTCCCCCAACCCCCGTGGTGAAATTTTCCTTTTCCTTGGTCAGCTTCTTAGACTCCTTAGATTAAGTAGCAGGAGAAAACTAGTGTTGATCAGGCTTTAAAGATGTATTTAAATTAAGAAAGAAATGCATATATCCTGCGAAGAGCCCAAGTGCTCCCCACGAAGTATGTCAGTCCACAGAGGCTGACTTGCGCCCCGGAATGTGCAGGAAGGTGATGGCAGGGCTGCCTTGACTGTCACCTGTCGGTCCTTCTCAGCATGGCCCTGCCACTCCAGAAGAGCAGCCCCAGCCGGGTGCCGGGTGCTTGTGCCTGGAAGTTCACCTCCACGTGGCCTGAGGACAGGTGAGGGAGGGGGCTTTGTCTGAGGAGCTCCTCGCACCCAGGCCCAGGACACGATCAGAAGCAAATGTCAAAGATCCTGTCCTGCCACAGATGAGAAGTGATTATTTCGCAAGTGCTATGACATTTTTAAAATGAGAAGAGATTGTACATATGTCTACATGTATGCCTTTCCCCTCATGTTTGTCCCTGAGGATGGACAGCAGCTCCCAGTGACACATTCATGCATCCAGCTAAAGAAACAACACATGCTCACGCCTGTAATCCCAGCACTTTGGGAGGCCGAGGCAGGCGGATCCCCTGAGGTCCAGGAGTTTGAGACTAGCCTGACCAACATGGGAAACCCTGTCTCTACTAAAAATACAAAAATTAGCCAGGCATGGTGGTGCATGCCTGTAATCCCAGCTACTTTGGAGGCTAAGGCAGGAGAATCGCTTGAACCCAGGAGGCGGAGGTTGCAGTGAGCCAAGATCGTGCCACTGCACTCCAGCCTGGGTGACAGAGCAAGACTGTGTCTCAGAAAAAAAAGAAAAACGACACATGAAGCCTCAGGAGGCCGAGGAGCTTGAGACGTGTTGCCCAATGTGTGCCCACGGCACAGGAGCTATGTGCGCAGCTGGTTCCTGTCTGCCTTTATCTGGTGTACTCTGTTCTGGCCCATTTCCCCACCTCTGCCCCTTTCTGGGTTTTCTCATCACCCAGATGAAATGTCCGCAGCAATAACTGAGAGCCGGTTACGAACCCTCTGGGCAGAGTCGCCTAGGGGCCCTGAATGCTTTGGTTTGGCCTTAATGCAAACAGAAGGGACATAGGATCCTCTGCTGGGTGATGCTCAGCAGCCGGATTATGACTCAGCAGCATTCCAAACACAGGGAAAGATTCAGCATCTCCCGAGGCATGTTATGGCTCTTCCCTCTCAACACAATGTTCCTGTTGATAAGCTGAGATCCCATAAGGGCCAGGCTGCTCTAATAAACAATCAGCTACCTTGCAGAGCACCTCCCAACTTTCCCGTATATCACCCTTTACGTTTTTGCCAGGACCCAGTCCCGTGCGTTTCTGCGGCACATGACTTTCCATATGTCATAGGTGACTGCCGTCCTGGACTTCCTTTCCACATGGTTTCTCTGCTCTGCCCTAATCTGGCCTCATCTCGGGCCAGACCAGCACCATTTCCTGGCCCTGGCCCCTGGCTGCCTCCAGGCTGCTGAGCTCACCATGCTGGGGGGATGGCGGGCCCTGAGGCCACCAGGGGCTCAGCTGACGCTTACCAACAGCCGTCCACCCCACCTCCCACTGCATCCTTCCCAGAGCCGCTAGAGCGTCCAATGCAGGGGCCTAGCCTCCTAGGTCCACACAGGCACCGCCTGCAGCAGCCCCCAAGGTGGTCAGACTGCCTCACGGGGTGGGCTCTGCCAGGCCAAGGGGCAGCTCCCTGATGCTCTGCTGAGGGCCACTTTCTTTTTTTTTTGAAACAAAGTCTCGCCCTGTTGGCCAGGAGTGCAATGGTGTGATCTCAGCTCACTGCAACCTCCACCACCTGGGTTCAAATGATTCTCCTGCCTCAGCCTCCCGAGTAGCTGGGATTACAGGCATGCACCACCACCCGCAGCTAATTTTTGTATTTTTAGTAGAGACGGGGTTTCACTATGTTGGCCAGGCTCGTCTCGAACTCCTGACCTCAGGTGATCCACCCGCCTCAGCTTCCCAAAGTGCTGGAATTTCGCGCCTGGCCACGAGGGCTATTTTCTCCAGTGCCAGTGGGAGGGGCCAGCCAGCAGGAGCCCCAGTCTGAGAAGGCTCATTCCCACCACTCACAGCCATGTCCTAGGGAGAGGGGGGCAGGCTTAAGGTATATTAGTTAGGACTCTCCAGGGAAGCAGAGAAGCCGATTTTAGGGAATTGACTCATGTGATTGGAGAGGCTTGGCAAGTAAGTGCAAAATCTGATGGGGTAGGCCAGCAGGCTGGAGAGTCAGGGGAGAGTTGCAGTTCAGGTCCAAAGGCCACCAGCTGGCAGAACCCCTTCTTGCTCAGGGAATGCCAGTCTTTTTCTGTTATGGCCTTCAGCTGACTGGATGGGGCACTCATGTTATGGAGGGTGATCTGCCTCACTCCGAGCCCACTGATTCAAACGTTCATCTTGTCCAAAACAGAACTTCACAGAAACATCTAGAATAATATTTGACTGAATATCTGGGCACCATGGCCCAGCCAAATTGGGCCACCATGCCTGGCCCATAAAAATAACCATTATGGGCCAGGCATGGTGGCTCATGCCTGTAATCCTGGCACTGTGGGAGGCCAAGGTGGAAGGATCTCTTGAGGCCAGGAGTGTGAGGCCAGCCTGGGCAACATTAGCGAAACCCTACCTCTAAAAAAATAATAAAATTGTAAAAATTGGGCCAGCCGCGGTGGCTCGTGCCTGTAATCCCAGCACTTTTGGGAGGCCGAGGTGGGTGGATCATGAGGTCAGGAGATCAAGACCATCCTGGCCAGCGTGGTGAAAACCCTGGCCAGGGTTTTCTACTAAAAATACAAAAATTAGGCCGGGCGCGGTGGCTCAAGCCTGTAATCCCAGCACTTTGGGAGGCCGCGACGGGCGGATCACAAGGTCAGGAGATCGAGACCAGCCTGGCTAACACGGTGAAACCCCGTCTCTACTAAAAATACAAAAAACTAGCCGGGCGAGGTGGCGGGCGCCTGTAGTCCCAGCTACTCGGGAGGCTGAGACAGGAGAATGGCGGGAACCCGGGAGGCGGAGCTTGCAGTGAGCTGAGATCCGGCCACTGCACTCCAGCCTGGGTGACAGAGCGAGACTCTGTCTCAAAAAAAAAAAAAAAAAAAAAACAAAAATTAGCCGGGTGTGGTGGCAGGTGCCTGTAGTCCCAGCTACTCGGGAGGCTGAGGCAGGAGAATCGCTTGAACCAGGGAGGTGGAGGTTGCAGTGAGCCAAGATCACGCCACTGCACTCCAGCCTGGGTAACAGAACGAGACTACGTCTCAAAACAAAACAAAGCAAAACAAATTTTAAAAAATTATTTGTAATGACCATCACATAAGGACTTTGATACCCAGTGCCAAATTGCTCTCCAAAAAGACGGTGTCCTCTTCCAGTTATCCTTGGGGTGGGAGGTCACGTAGTCCTGGGCCCTGCTGCCCAGGCTTTCTCTCCCTGGGCTTCTTTGGACTCACCTCAGCTGACCCTGACCTTGCAACTTGACCTTGCTGCCCATTGGCTTTAAGGCGCCATATGGAAGCCAGTTATCCCTCCTGGACTTGCACAGCCAGCTCCTCCAACCCTGGGGGGCCCTGGCTGCCTTTGAGGGCTGCCTCCCAGGCTAGCTGGTGCTGGCTGCCCTGCCCCCAAGACCATGTGATGGTCCTGGGGCTAACCCAGCACTAACCCCTGCCCTTACCACTGCCAGGAATAGTACCGCTATTCATGTGAGTCATTTTTACTAGGTTTTCTGTTGTTCCTTCTTAAAATATGGCAGGGCTACACTTAAAAATGCTAAAGATGGTAAATACTGTGGATATTTTACTACAATTTAAAATAAGTGAACTGGCCGGGCGCGGTGGCTCATACCTGTAATCCCAGCACTTTGGGAAGCAGAGGTGGGTGGATCACCTGAGGTCAGGAGTTTGAGACCAGCCTGGCCAACATTGTGAAACCCCGTCTCTTCTAAAAATACAAAAATTAGCCGGGCGTGCTAGTGCATGCCTGTAATCCCAGCTACTCGGGAGGCTGAGTCACGAGAACTTGAACCCAGGAGGCAGAGGTTACAGTGAGCCGAGATCGCACCATTGCACTCTAGCCTGGGCAACAAAAGCAAAACTCCATTTCAAAAAAAAAAGGATAAAATAAGTTAACTATTATAATAATGACACAAAATGTCAAAATATGAATAGTAAAACATAAAAATTTGAACCAAATAATATTAAAACACCACATTTGATGGTTACACACATTATACCTGCATCAAAATATCACACTGTACCCCATAAATATGTACAATTATGTATCAGTTTAAAAAAGAAAGAAGTCACCTCACTAGACCATGTACAAAGCTCCTTTGTATGTGTAAACACATCAGCAAAGCTTTCATGTAATGATTTGACAACCCAGTTCCCAGGTCAGATAGCCCCGTGTATCTGTGAACTCATCCCATCAGGAGATGCATCCTGATCGCTGATCCCCAGCCCCTAGCAGAATTCTCAGCACCATGAGCTCTATCAATGAACGAAAGAAAAGCAGAGCATCCATTCATTAAATCCGAGTATATACATCAGAAGAAATAATACCCAACTCTTGTAAATGCTAACGACAGTCTGCGTGGCCGTGTGGAGAGGGTGGGGTGAGACTCATAAAAGCAGAGTGGTAACAGGAGCCTGTTACTGTACCTACAAATAAGCAACAATGTCACATAGGCAAAAGGTAGAATGTGGAAAATATTTAGGGGAGTAGTGTTATGAGTGATACAAAAATTTTAATTTTTGAGACAGGGTCACACTTTGTTGCCCAGGTTGGAGGGCCGTGGTGTGAACAAGGCTCACTGCAGCCTTGACCTCCCAGGCACAAGTGATCTTCCTGCCTCAGCCTCCCAAGTAGCTGGTACTACAGGCACGTGCCACCATGCCCAGCTAATTTTTGTATTTTTTTTTTGTAGAGATGGGATTTGGCCATGTTGCCCAGTCTAATCTCGAACCCCTGAGCTCAAGCGATCTACCTGTCTCGGCCTCCCAAAGTGCCGGGATTACAGGCATGAGCCACCACACCCAGCTATGTTACAATCAAAAAATAATAATAATAGGGCTAAATCCCTACTATACTTTTGAACCTAGTTTGAAGACTTCTTACCTAAAAAGTATGAGCAGTTTGTATACCACTGTTTTCCAATTTGGATTTGGAGACTTTTCAGATGTAAGTATTATTTTTTAAATTATTTTATGTGTGTGTGTGTGTGTATGTGTGTGTGTGTGTGTGTGTATATATATATATATATATATTTTTTTTTTTGAGGCAGAGTCTCACTCTATCACCCAGACTGTAGTGCAGTGGCACAATCTTGGCTCACTGCAACCTCCACCTCCCGGGTTCAAGTGATTCTCCTGCCTCAGCCTCCTGAGTAGCTGGGATTACAGGTGCACACCACCATGCTTGGCTAATTTTTTGTATTTTTAGTAGAGACGGGTTTCACCATACTGGCCAGGCTGGTCTCGATCTTCTGACCTCATGATCTGCCCGCCTTGGCCTCCCAAAGTGCTGGGCTTACAGGCGTGAGCCACTGCGCCTGACCTATTTTTCTCATTATTAAAGTGGTATATTGTCAATGTAAAAAAAGGCATATAGAAACAAATCAAACCAAAGAATCCCAGTCTCCTCCCAAATCCTACTCCCCAGAACCATACCTCCATCTAAGGGGTCCTAACAACTGGGCCCAGGATATGACCTCACTGAATTTTCACAGCTGTTCCTTAGACATTTTACAGGCAGGGAAACTGAGGCTCCCAAGGTATCAGGGAACATCCGTGCAGTCACCTTATGGAGAGCAGTGGGGCCGGACCCAAAGCTCCATGGCGCAGGGATTCTTTCCCATTGGTGCCTGCATTTCCCCACCTATGCCCATTGTCTCCTTCTGCCTGTGGTTTCTTTTTTATGTATTTGTTTGTTTGTTTATTTATTTATTTATTTAGAGACGGAGTTTCGCTCTGTCACCCAGGCTGGAGTGCAGTGGTGTGATCTTGGCTCACTGCAACCTCTGCCTCCCAGGTTCAAGCAATTCTCCTGTCTCAGCCTCCTGACTAGCTGGGACTACAGGCGTCTGCCACCACGCCTGGGTGATTTTTGTATTTTTAGTAGAGATGGGGGGTCTCACCATATTGGTCAGGCTGGTCTCCAACTCCTGACCTCAGGTGATCCACCTGCCTCAGCCTCCCAAAGTGTTAGATTACAGGCGTGAGCCACTGTGCTCGGCCAGTTTCTTTTTTTCTTTTCTTTTTTTTTTTTTTTTTTTTGAGACAGAATTTCGCTCTTGTCGCCCAGACTAGAGTGCAATGGTGCAGTCTTGGCTCACCGCAACCTCCTCCCAGGTTCAAGGGGTTCTCCTGCCTCAGCCTCCTGAGGAGCTGGAATTACAAGCACCCACCACCATGCCCAGCTAATTTTTGTATTTTTAGTAGTGATGGGGTTTCACCATGTTGGCCACGCTGGTCTCGAACTCCTGACCTCAGGTGATTCATCCGCCTTGGCCTCCCAGAGTGCTGGGATTACAGGCGGGAGCCATCACATCCGGCCCCTCCTGTAGTTTCTAACACTGTGGTAGCTGGGACTCCAGGTTGCACGTTTTGTTCTAGGGAATGTGCATCAGCCTTCACCTGCAAGCCCCGGGCCCCCGGCACTCCAGAGATGCTGGACTGGAACCTACCCAAGGCAAAGGCGTCAGTTCTGGCCCCTCCGTTCTCTTCGTGTGGCCCCCAGCAGGCCAGCCGCCCCGGCTCCACAGCGTCCTCCACAAGGGGCCTGCCGAGTAAGTCAGCCTGGGCCCCGCTGGCATGGGAGGATGGCTACCCGCCCACCCGGAGGGAGGGGCATTTTGGTGCTGCATTTGGCCCCGTGCTCCTGTGTGTGCCAGGCCAGGCCAGAAGGGGAGAAGGCCTGCTTCCCTTCCAAACATAAACAGGCCCCAGTGGGCGGCTTCCTTTCCTCCAGGGACAGGTTCTGCATGAATCTTCCTTCCTATTAAATTCCCTTTGGCCTCAGTGACTCAAACTCAAGCTGAGGAGGGAGACCTCCAGGCAGGTCACTGAGAGAGAAGCCCCTTCCCCGCTACCCTCTGTGGAGCTTATAGATTTGGCCCTGAGCTGGCCCTACTGCCCTGGGGTTAGCCCTGAAACTCAGACCTGCCCTGGTGGAAGGTGGTCCAGCCCCTGGTCCAGCCGCTGTGTCCCTGCCTGGCCCAGCCTCTCAGGCCACCCCCAGGTCAAACAGAAGCGGGTGTCTGCTCGCAGGCTGGATGGAGGGGCTGTCAGAGGGCCTGCAAATGGGATGGGCCCAAGGGCCCCCACTCTCTCCCTGGGGCCTCCCTCTCACCCTCTCACCTGAGGCTCACTGTAAGGACAACTTTGTCTTTCTCTGTCGCCTTCCAGCCTCTGCCAGTTGATGGCCCCTCCACCTCCACGCCCCAGCTGAGCTGAACGTTTCTAGAGGGCTTTACCAAAACTCAGGGGAAACAAAAGGACAGAACAAAAGAAGGTCAGGCAGGATGAAAGGGGTCCCGCTCAGGATATGCGCATTTCTGTGGCCGCCCCCAGCCCGCCCCACCCCACTACCTTCCTGGCCGGGCCCTGGGCGCTCTGGTCAGCTGGGGACATGCTGGGTCGGAAGTGGGGGTAATGGCCATGGCTGGGGAGCCAGGTTGGGACCCCTCCCGCCTCCCACTGGGAAACACGCCCCAAACCCCAGCCGAGCCAGCCGTAGCCCAGGTCAGGTGCAGAGGAAATGCGGCAAATCCAGGGGCGGCTCAGCCAGGAGGAAGGTGCCACTGGGGCAGGGATCCCCAGTTCATAGCGACAGTGACACCAGCAGCTGGCGGCTGGCCTGGCCCCACATCTAGCAGCATAGCATGGTCGCGGTGTGGACGGCTCAGCTAGCCATGGGCGTTGTGTGTCGTGTGGGCTCAACAAAACTGTGAGCTGTTGCCAGCAAAGCTGGCTGAGCGACCCGCACCAAAGGGCCTGCTTCCTGTGAGGAAAAACTGGCCTGCCAGTCGAGCCCCGGCCACAGAACAGGCGACCTGGGGGAGGGAATGTTCCCTCACTTCTAAGCCGGCTGAAAGAGGGACTGAGTGGGACAGAGGGATTCTGTGCGGAGACCGCACAACGCTGGCGTCTTGCTCTGGCTTTTCTCTCCAGGCAGCCAGTCTCACAGGAAGTAAGGATGTCCCCGGGTGTCCCCATCACGTTGCCGGAGGACCAGCCAGCTTCCCGCTCTCAGCTGGCAGCAGCTGCCAGTGATGGATGTAAAGGGACAGTTGTCCACAAGACTCGGGGAGCTGAGGGGAGGCCGGCTCTCCAGGCAGCACCAGACCAAGGCCATCGCAGCCCCACCGGCTGGGTCACTTTCTCCCGGGGCAGAGCCACCAAGGAGGGCCGGGGAGAGCCTGGAACTGCGTCCTGACGAGGGGGATTTCCTGCTTACCCTTCACACACACAGGAGGGGGTGGCTTTTGCCCGCGGGAGATCTTCTGGCCCCAGAAACAGCAGGTGCTGGATTTGCAGCCCTGGCCCTC
This sequence comes from Macaca fascicularis, assembly GCF_037993035.2. Taxonomy (NCBI): domain Eukaryota; kingdom Metazoa; phylum Chordata; class Mammalia; order Primates; family Cercopithecidae; genus Macaca; species Macaca fascicularis. Next base: position 127,302,539 of record NC_088386.1, read on the forward strand.
CAGGCCCCAACGGGGCGACAGTGTGGGGCCAGCCTGGAGCAGGGCCTTTCCAAGGCTGCTGAATCCAGCTCTCCTCACTCAGACCGACTACCGGGACCCAGAAGGAACTTAGGTGAAGCTCATTTTATTCTCAAGCCTGTGTCTCAGCAGCAAAGTTGGTGTTTTCTTCCTCTGTTAAAATCTGAGAAAGAAGGCCGGGCGCAGTGGCTCACGCCTATAATTCCATCACTTTGGAAGGCCGAGGCGGGCAGATCACGAGGTCAGCAGATCGAGACCATCCTGGCTAACATGGTGAAACCCCGTCTCTACTAAAAAAAATAAAAAAAAATGAGCAGGGCGTTGTGGCAGGCGCCTGTAGTCCCAGCTACTCAGAAGGCTGAGGCAGGAGAATGGCATGAAGCCGGGAGGCGGAGCTTGCAGTGAGCCTAGATCATGTCCCTGCACTCCAGCCTGGGCGACAGAGCAAGACTCCGTCCCAAAAAAAAAAAAAAATCTGAGAAAGAATATGGCGTGCTCCACCCTCTTCAAAGCTCTGTGCCTCTGCACACGTTTTTTGAAGGCCTTAAAAAGGTCACTGGTGTGACCAGGGAGCACCTTCTGCCTCCCTCCCTGCACCGGGACCATAGACACAAACAGCTCTACCCACAAAGTGGCCCGTCCTGCGGGGCAGGCCTGTGCGCCCCTCACCAGGGCTGTCGTCAGAGTCCAGACTTAGGGCAGAGGAAGGATGTTTGCCTTCAGGACCAGCAAGTCACAGGTGTCCTGGATGTTACCCAAGCTCTAAAATCAAATAAAACCCATCGGTATTTAATGCTCTGTGTGTATGTGTGTGTGTGTGTGTGTGTGTGAAGGGAAACGGAAAGCAGATAAAAGTCATGTGCCCTCCCCCAGGCACCTGATCGGCCCACCAGACCCTTCAATGGGGACATCTCTGTGGTCCCAGTGGTCGTAAATAAAGGCTAAGCGCTGGATTTTTCCACAGCCCCCTGACACCTCAGGAGCGCAGGCAGAGGAGGCAAACAGGAGGCCAGGTTACCCAAGAGATGACCAGAAGCTCATCCAGGGCCAGGACCCCGGTTAATCTTGTGAGTTCTTGGCAGTGGCTCCAGGCTGGGCACATTAGATACTGTCGTGTGACTGGCCTGGTAGCCACCTCTTGGTTCTCCGGAAATGTGTGAGGCCACTCTGTGCTCCGGGAAGAAGGTTGCCGTCCTGACCTATCAGCCTCCAGGCCCTCTCTGAACTCCTTACTTGACCTGGAGGCTTCGGGAGCAAACCCACAGCTCGCCCCTGGTGTCAGTGGTGCAGACAGAGGAAAAGTACAGAGTTCCCAAATGCTACTCCTCCGTGGTGAGACTTTGAAAAGGTGTAGAGTGGTTGCAGACGAACAGCAAAGGAGTGAAATGGAAAAATCTCTCTCGCTCCCCACAAGAAGTCCACTCCCCTCCGGATTCCTCAGATGCCACTGGCTGGCACAGCCTTTCCCGCCCTTGGTGTGGGAGCAGCAGAAATCCAGGGGATGGGAGAATCATCGGGGTCAGGTCAGTGTCTACCTTGTATGAAGTCAACAACTACTTTTCCCTCGAGCCTACCAAAGAGCTAAAGTCTGATCTGTAGTTGTCTGATGGTTTGAGGAGAAAAGATAGTCTTTTAGAGAAGTGGGGAGTATCCAACTTAGGGTCAAAATACACTGAGATTAGGCTGGGCGCAGTGGCTCACACCTGTAATCCCAGCACTTTGGGAGGCCAAGGCAGGCGGATCACTTGAGGCCTCCAGGAGTTCAAGACCAGCCTGGCCAACATGGCGAAACCCGGTCTCTACTAAAATACAAAAAATTAGCTGGATGTGATAGTGTGCACCTGTAATCCCAGCTACTCGAGGAGGCTGAGGCACAAGAATCGCTTGAACCTGGGAGACGGAGGTTGCAGTGAGCCGAGATCATGCCCCTGCACTCCAGCCTGGGCGACAGACAGAGACTCCGTCAAAAAAAAAAAAAAAAAAAAAAAAAAACAGTTGAGATTACCAGGTGAGATACGGGTGGTTCTTCCGGGAAAGTGCTGAAAATATCACCCAGGCCTCGGCACCACACCCTGGGAGGGTCCACTCCTGGGCGCACGCCTCTGCATTCCAACGCTGACAGCTAGAAATATACTTTGTAAAATAGCAACAACTTATTCACAAATATTCCAACTATCTACTGGCTCCAGTGAGCTTGCTGAGGATGGGTATGACCAAAGTCTAAGGGGAAAAAATCGGAAACACAAATAAACCTGCTTAAAAGTCAGGTCTCCAGATGGAGATCCGAGCAGATGGCTCCTAAGGTTTGCCCCTGAAAACTACCAAGGGAAGCCACAGAGAAGGATATTTGGACCTTCTAGAAAATGGTAAGGCCCCAGGTGGATTATGCTTCCTCTGCCCTGGAGGCTGAGCCACCCCTCTGGTTTCTTCTGAGTGGGACTTGATCTCATTTCTGCATTAACAGCAAAGTGGAACTGTCTGGCAAGAGCTTAAATTAGGACCTGTGGTGGGGACTTTAATAGGCAGGTGGAGGTTTGAGATCCAGTTCGCTGCCAGAAATTAGTCAATAGGTGAGGAAAGATTTGACCCAAATCAAAAGAGCTAAAAAATAATAATAATAAAATAAAAATAAAAATAAAGAACCCAGATGAACAAATAAGGTTCATGAAAAAAAAAAAAAAAAAAGCCATGATAAAATATCAAACTTTTTAATAAAAACAAGTCTGGCCCTGTACTTGGATGACCCCACCTGTCTTGTCTAACCCTAATCCCAGCCCCAGTTTTAATAAAACTGTATTTACAAAATGGGCAGCTGGGACGCGGACCAGAGTTACCAATTTGATTTTTTTAAATATTGCATTAAAGTATTACATCATTTGTCTTCATACTGAGTTTTGGGGTATCCCTCTAAATTTTGTATGCAAGGTGACTACCTCACCCCCTCTTCCTAATCCTGGCCTAGAATCTGGGGGATCCCTCTGACCCTTCCACAGTGCCTGATAGCACAGCCTGTGGCTGGTGGTGTGCCTGTTTGCCTATCTTTATCTCTCCAGATACTATTTGGGGTGTGCTGTTCTAAGAAGTGATTAGGTTAGCTTTTGCATATAACAAACTACCTCTGAAACTTAGTGGCTTAAACCAACAAATATATTAGCTTTATAATGATGTGGATCAGTGATGGGGGCTGGGCACAGACAGGCAATTCTTCTGCTGGGCTTGGCTGAACTCAACTGTGTCTTGTGGTCAGAGGGCAGTCAGGGGCTTCACTCATGTCTGGTAGTGGGCTGTTGGCTGAGCCCTTAGTTCTCCTCCAGCTTAGGCTCGTTCACATGGTGGCCTCGGGGCTCCCATGGCAGTAAGAGAAATCAAGCCCAAGTCTCATATCCACGTTCGCTATTCTCCCATTGTCCAAAGCAGATCACATGGCCAAGGCACAAGTCTGTGTGAAAGAACGTGGATACAGGGACCCCCAATGAACCAGGGGCAATACTGCTGCAATCCACCACATAGATACTGTTCAGAACTTTGCAGAACTGAATCTTTTAGGGCTGTTTTTCCATTGTGGTATACCCTGTCCATTTAGATTCAATTGAACAAATATATTCTTTGGGGCTGCAGTGTGTCAGGATGTGGAGACACAGTCCCATTGGCTTTCAAGTTGCCATCCATCTTGTAGGGAGAATTTCTGGCCTTTTCGGATGGCCACAGGCCAGGCCGGAGCACCAGCCCCAGGCTGAAGCATCAGGCAGGTTTCTAGGAAATAGTTGCAAAATTAACAAAAAGTCAGGCCTACAGAGCCCCATCCAGAGTCATCTCCTTAAGTTGTCTACTGAAGCCTGGGGGTCGATGGGATCTCAGAAGGGGGACTAGAGAAATAGGAAACAGGATAGAACCGGGGGGTGAGAAAGAAGAGGGCAGGTGCAGGAGTTTCAGGGAAGGAGGAGGAGGAGGACTAGGGATGCAGGGAGGAGGACTAGGGGTGCAGGGGGAGGACCAGTGATGCAAGCTCTGGAACCCAGGGAGGAAAGCAGGGGATGGAGGGCGGTTGCCATAGTCAGGCTGTAGAGGAGATGGGGAAGAAGATAACAGGCTGAGGCCAGCTTGAGAGCAGTTTCCTTAGAGCACTGGCCAGAGGTCAGCCTGCACCCGTGCCTGTCAAGGCAGTGAGCTGGTTGCCAAAGGCATTGAGGTCAGAGGGGAGACCCGGAGAAGGCAGGAAGGTGGATGGCAGGAGCTCTAAGAAGGGAGGCTGGAGCAACGGCCTCAAAGCTGTGATCCTGAGGGATGCTGGGAAGCAAGGAGTCCACCCGGCCGTCCTCTGGCCCCTGGGCAGGAGGCAGTGGTGTGTGGCCAGTTTGGGACAGCTCACGAAGCTGATTACTAAGTTTGGAGGGAATTCTTTTTTTTGTTGTTGCTGTTTTTGTTTTGTTTTGTTTTTGAGACGGAGACTCACTCTGTTGCCCAGGCTGGAGTGCAATGGCACGGTCTCAGCTCACTGCAACCTCTGCCTCCCAGGTTCAAGTGATTCTCCTGCCTCAGCCTCCCAAGTAGCTGGGATTACAGGCACGTGCCACCATGCCTGGCTAATTTTTGTATTTTTAGTAGAGACAAGGTTTCACCATGTTGGTCAGGCTGGTCTCCAACTCCTGACTTCATGATCCGCCCACCTCAGCCTCCCAAAGTACTGGGATTACAGGCATGAGCCACCATGCCCGGCCCAGTTTGGGGGAATTCTATGAGCTGCTTTTAAACATAGCCATTACCAAACTTAAGTTATATAAACTTATAGTAAAATAAATTATATTCAAAACAAAAGGAATAAATAATCAAAACATCTTTTCCTAAGGATTTTCCTGCATCCACTGTCCTCTGTCCTGGAGGTTATTCACATCTATTGCATCTGTATGGTGGAAATATGACAGAATTAACGAAGGCTGCTAGACATCCCTTCCCAATTCTGTATTCAGTGACATCATTTTGGTAGCTTGAAACTGGCCATAGTGGAGGTATTTAAACCACAGAAATTGGCAAGCACCACAAACCAGAGCTTTAGCCCCCACCTCCAAGAGCCGGTTGTTCAATGTTTACCAACACACCACTGGCAGAAGCAGTGCAAGACGGTGCAGCCTCGGAGGCAGGATGCTGGGCGGAATAGGAACTAAGTCAGGGAGAGCTAGAGGAAGCAAGGCAGTGTGCGTCCCTGAAATGGCAAAGCCAAGGATGTGTCATGTGCGATGGAGAGGCAGTGGCTGTCTCTGCCCACGTGTCTCTCTACAGGTCCTCAGGTCTCACACTGGCCCGAAGTACTTGTGTCAGCTCCCCTTCCAGCATCTGGCCCAGAGCCCCTCCCCGTTTCTGTGATCAGTGGGGGCTTCTTCCAGTTGTCCTGGGTGTCGCTTGGACACCTTCCTGCTTGGCACAGCGTTGCCGCTAACACTGTCACCGTCCCTCTGGGCCTCTGGAAACGTGCCCGCCCCAAGTGTGCACAGGTGTGGAGCTGCTCTTTGTCACCAGTCTTCAGTGATGAGTCACGAGATCCTGGGAGCGAAGAGTTCACTGGATACGTGAGAAGTGTGGCCTGGGTCTTAAACAGCCTGGAGTGAGGCGCACTGACCAGGCTGAAGGGGAGGGGAGTACAGGGTGCCGCCCCCCGACCGGCAAGTTTCCAAGTAATGCCAAGCCAGGCCTCAACTCAGGCAGCGCTGTCTTCAAGGGAGAAGCCAGGCAGAGGGTCCCAATGGCTTATAGGCCCTGAGGGGCAGGGCCAGGGACCCCGGGTTTACCGAGGAAAGGTGGGGTAGAGGTTGGATAAAGTACCTCAGCCAAAATCAAGAAGAGTGGGGCTGAAGGGCTGGGGCCTGGAGTCGGGAGGCCATTACCATTGCCATTCCCAGCCAAAGGCCAGTCTTTTTTTTTTTTTTTTTTTTTTTTTGAGACAGTCTTGCTACGTTGCCCAGGCTGTCGTTAATTGATCCTCCTTCGAGGCCTCCCAAAGTGCTGGAATTAAAGACACGTGCCAGCATGCCCAGCCAAAGGCCAGTCTTTCAGGCCCCGTGATTAGAATGTGTGCACAGCTTGCAGGGCGCGGTGGCTCACGCCTGTACTCCCAGCACTTTGGGAGGCCGAGGTGGGCAGATCACGAGGTTAGAAGTTCGAGACCAGCCTGGCCAACATGGTGAAACCCTGTCTCTATCAAAAACACAAAAATTAGCCGGGCATGGTGGCACGCGCCTGTAATCCCAGCTCCTCAGGAGGCTTGAGGCAGGAGAATTGCTCGGACCCAGGAGGTGGAAGTTGCAGTGAGCCGAGATTGTGCCACTGCACCCCAGCCTAGGCGACAGAGAGAAAAAAGAATGTGTGCACAGCATCCGGGGAGGCCCTTGGCCCCAGGATCTGAGGATCGGCCAATGGCTCAGCCTGGCCTCGGGCATCCCACCTGGGCCCTGTTGGTATCACTGCCCTGGGGCTGTGTGGCAAACCAACAAGGAGGTGGCTGCTGCGCACTGAGCACCCTGGACAAGGCCCAGGGAGGCTGCAGCAGAGACGGGGAGTGGGGGAGGGAGGCTGGGGAGAGGGAAATCAGCATCCCTGGGAGACCCCAGCGGCAGCCAAGACTCCGAAAACGGCATGAAATAGTGGTCAGGTGGAAAAACGTGAAAACCAAGCCAAAGAGGAGAGAAGGTTCAGATTTTGTGAAACCCCCCTCTCCCGGGGACCCTGAAAATAGTGACAGGGAGGAGACCTGGCTCTCTGACTCACTGCTATTGCTGTGCCACATGAGTGCACTTGAGTGGGCAAGGCTGCTGGGGTACCAGGAGACCCCAGGACCAACGCCCCATCCTAGGAAAGGAGGCAGAGTCCGGCAGGGCGAGGCTACTCTGGGGTGAGGCCAAGGCCCAGGCAGCTGGAGGTTCGTTGTTCTCATGGCTGAGAGGAAGAATGGAGGGAGTGGCCACTGTCAATACAAGGATCTCAAGGACAATTAATTTCTGAGTCAGGCCGACTAGAGCCAACAAGGGGGGCCACGAACAATGATGCCGCTTCCAGAGGATGGGTGGAGAGTGGCATCGCACAACACCTGGAACTCGGGCTTCAGGGCGTCCTGGTGCTCTGCTGAGCCCATCCATGAGGGTTGTCTGGTGTCGCTATGGTGCTGCCGGGCCAGGGTGAGGGTTGGGCGTGGCCTCCCTCCAGGCGGAGGCTTCCCCTCCGCACTCTTGCCATGTGGTCCACATGGGAACTGCCTGACTGCCCTGGTCGGGAGCAGATGGGGCCCCCCACTTTCCCTTTCAAAGACAAAGCTGAGATGAGAGCTGCCGGTGGCTGGGCCTCCATCTCTGGAGGAAGCCATGGTACAGGAGGAGAGACAGAGCCGCTATTCAGGAAGAGGCAGAGGGGCCGATCGCCGGGTGGAATCTGGTTGTTTCCAGCAACACCCGGCCCTGCTCAGCTTATCTGAGCCAATAAATCCCTGCCTTTAAAATAAAAAAGATACTTCAGGTTGGGTGTTGCTAGGAATCCAAAGGTTTATAACCAAAACACTGACCCTGGTCACTCAGACGTGGGATTGCTGCTAGAGTTTTATGTGCCTCATTGCTCCCACCTTCATTCAAAACCCACCTTCAAGCCCGGTGTAACTCCGGTCCTTAAATTTTTAACTGTGAAACCACCTCCAATGCTCCACAGGCCCTTTACCCTTCCATCAGGTGGTGCTGATGGATGCCCAGGGCTTGGGTCCTTCCAGGAAAATCAGCATTTGGCTGGGCCCCTTCGGGTTGCTTAGGAGCAAACACTTCTTTCTTTAAGTTCAAAACCACTCCAGGTTCCATTCCATCCTCCACTCTCTACTCCATTCACCACTCTCTTCTCCACTCCATCCTCCATCTCTCCTCTACTCTCGTCCACTCCATTCTCCACTCCCTCCTCCACTCCATTCTCCACTCCCTCCTCCACTGCCTCCTCCACTTCCTCCTCCACTGCCTCCTCCACTCCATCCTCCACTCCATCCTCCACTCCCTCCTTCACTCCATTCTCCACTCCCTCCTCCACTCCCTCCTCCACTCCATTCTCCACTCCCTCCTCCACTCCATCCTCCACTCCATTCTCCACTGCCTCCTCCACTCCCTCCTCCACTCCCTCCTCCACTCCCTCCTTCACTCCCTCCTCCACTCCATTCTCCACTCCCTCCTCCACTCCCTCCTCCACTCCATTCTCCACTCCATCCTCCACTCCATTCTCCACTCCATCCTCCACTCCCTCCTCCACTCCACCCTCCACTCCATCCTCCACTGCATCCTCCACTCCCTCCTCCACTCCCTCCTCCACTCCATTCTCCACTCCCTCCTCCACTCCCTCCTCCACTCCATTCTCCACTCCATCCTCCACTCCATTCTCCACTGCCTCCTCCACTCCCTCCTCCACTCCATCCTCCACTCCCTCCTCCACTCCCTCCTCCACTCCCTCCTCCACTTCCTCCTCCACTCCACCCTCCACTCCATCCTCCACTCCCTCCTCCACTCCCTTCTCCACTCCATTCTCCACTCCCTCCTCCACTCCATTCTCCACTGCCTCCTCCACTCCCTCCTCCACTCCATCCTCCACTCCCTCCTCCACTCCCTCCTCCACTCCATTCTCCACTCCTTCCTCCACTCCCTCCTCCACTCCATTCTCCACTCCATCCTCCACTCCCTCCTCCACTCCACCCTCCACTCCCTCCTCCACTCCACCCTCCACTCCATCCTCCACTGCATCCTCCACTCCCTCCTCCACTCCCTCCTCCACTCCATTCTCCACTCCCTCCTCCACTCCCTCCTCCACTCCATTCTCCACTCCATCCTCCACTCCATTCTCCACTGCCTCCTCCACTCCTTCCTCCACTCCATCCTCCACTCCCTCCTCCACTCCACCCTCCACTCCATCCTCCACTCCCTCCTCCACTCCCTCCTCCACTCCATTCTCCACTCCCTCCTCCACTCCATCCTCCACTACATCCTCCACTACCTCCTCCATTCCCTCCTCCACTGTCTCATCCACTCCACCCTCCACTCCATCCTCCACTCCATCCTCCACTCTCGTCCACTCCCTCCTCCACTCCATCCTCCACTCCCTCC